>NW_027507748.1:488597248-489848498 GCF_037356315.1 Lithobates pipiens
TGTTACCAAAATTGTGCTTCAAAAACATCAGAGAGAAGAACACAACCGGGTTGACCATTCCTAGGCCACCCTTCCGCCTAGATAGGTAAGTCACATTCGGCTTCACAAGATTCAGCCTGTTCCCCCATAATAACTGGAAGAAACAACTATAAATCCTGGTATAGCAGGACTCTGGCAAGATGCAAACAAAGCTGACATACAGAAAGGTAGGAATCAGGTAGGTCTTAATGAAGTCCACCCTTTCCCTCAAGGAGAGCCGCCACCCCTTCCAGCATTTCACCTTGACATCAGCATCATTCAGCCTGGCTTCCCAATTTGACTTACTGTAATCATCAGGGCCAAACTCGATGCCTAATACTTTGACTTTCTGCTGTGGCCTGGGGAAGGTGTCCGGAAGTGCAAAGCTCTCACCTTCCTCGCTCATCCAAAAAACTTCACTCTTATCATGGTTGACCTTGGAGCCTGATGCCTCAGAATACTGCTCTATAACTGAGACAACCTCTTGCGTCTCCTCTGTCCCAGAGATAAAGACAGAAACGTCATCAGCATAGGCTACAACCCTCAAGGGCGGCTCACCAGTAATGCCCACCGGCACCCCGCACAACGGTCCGCTCTCTGATGAAGGGGACGATTGCAAACACGTATAGCAAAGGGCTCAGCGGACACCCCTGGCGCACCCCCAATCCAACCCTGAAGGGCCGTCCAACCCATCCGTTAACAAGCATGAAGCTCTCTGCCTCTCTGTATAAAGTCTTAAGCCATCCAATAAACACACTCTCCAGGCCATACTTGTCAAGGAGAAGCCAGAGGTACTCATGATTGACACGATCAAAAGCCTTTGCCTGATCCAATGCCAGCAAATACTTTCCCCAGCCTTCAGCCCTGCAATGTTCCAGAGCCTCCCGGACAGCTAACACCGCTTAAAAAGTGCTTCTACCCTGGACCGAACAATGCTGCTGACTAGAAAGAAGTCTGTCTGCTACTGACGACAAGCGTCAGAAAATTATCTACACCAGAATCTTTCTATCGACATTGAGAAGGCTAATGGGGCGCCAAGTCTCAATCATCGAGGGAGCCTTGCCTTTTGACAACAGAATCACCGCACATTGTCTCATGGAGGGAGGGAGTGAACCCTCCTGCAGACAGCCATTAAATACCTCCACAAGATAAGGTAGCAAGCTGGATTTGAAAGTCTTATATAATTCAGCCATCAATCCGTCTGGCCCTGAGGTTTTTTTAATAGCCAGACCATCTATAGCTTTGACTACCTCTTCTGCTGTGATTTCCCCTGTCAAACGTGCCAGCGGAATGTTATTTCCCAGACCTGGTGTAGAATCCAGAAAACTCAACATCTTTGCCCGATCAAGGTACTTCTCTCCCAGAAGATCCACATAAAAAGACCTTGAGACCTCCAGGATCCCTGACCTGGATTTTGTCAAAGAGCCCGTACTATCCCTTAGCCCAACAACCGTCTTAACTGCTGCGCTTTGTTTACAGTTCTGATAAGGGTCGGGCGAGTGATATTTCCCATAGTCCCTTTCCAGAACCAAAGAACATGCCGGTCATACTGATACTTCCTAAGGAGAAATTTCACCTCAGAGATTGCCCCTAAATCTCCACCACTCGAGACAAGGTGATCAAGTTTTCTCCGCAGCTGCTGGTAGGCAATGTACTTACCAAGCGTTTTTTCTTTTTCCTATGGCCTTGAAAAACCCAAGAATCTGGCTTTTGGCAAGCTCCCACCACTCGGACTTACTGCTGCAGAAATCCAGGATGGTTACCTGAGCCGTTAAAAAATCCTCAAAGGATTGTCTTACCTCCTCATCATCCAGCAGAGCCGAATTCATCCTCCAAATACCCTTTCCTTTAGGTGGCATATCTGAAGCATTGAGAATAACAGACAGCAAAAGTTGATCAGAGAACTCCACCATACGACACTCAGGAGCCAAAAAGGCAGAGTCCTCCTTAAAAAAAAACTATCCATCCTGCTTTCACAACTGCCTCGCTTAAACGTGTACCCCGTGCTGTCTGGGCAACGCTTAATATGCGCATCTTCCCGACCTGCTTCCCTGGCTATCGTATTGAGAAAGACGCTATTATACTTCAGACTGTCAGTGGAGCCTTTCCGGTCTTTGGGCCTAATAACGGTGTTAAAATCACCTCCAAAGACAACTTGCCGAGATGTAAAAAGGAAAGGCTTAATCTTTGTAAAGAGGCTTTTCCTCTCCCATCTAGTTTGAGGTCCATAAATATTTATTAAACGCAGATCATGCCCCTTTACAAAGACGTCCAGGACCATACACCTTCCAATCTCTACCTCGATAACCCGCCAACACGTTACCATGCCAGTAAAAAGTACTGCAACTCCGCTGCAAGGCTCAGCCGCAAGAGACTAGAAGGAGGGCCCACGCCACCACTCCCTCTTTGCCAGTTGGACATCGGCAAGGCTATTTAGCCGGTTCTCTTGCAAAAATAAAATATCAGCATCCATCTCCCTGAGCAAAAATAAAGCCATATCACGAGCCCTTACAGATTTTATGCTGGCAACATTAATCGTTGCCACCTTTATCGGAGTGGGAACTGCCATCAGGATGATTGAGGAAGGCGTTTCTTAGCCTGAGCTCCCTCCCCCCTTACTGGAGACCTTAACCTCTTTATGGAACACTCTACCTCATTCTCCTCCATCTGAGACATGGAAGACTCCTCCTCCCCCTCAAATAAGGACCCAAACTTGTTTCCCAGAGGTAGGTCATCTACCTCTAAAGATGAAACCGAGGAGGCAGAGGTCAGGACTACATTATTCCTCCTTCTCCCCACCTTGGTCCACTCTCCCTCCTCCCCCGAAACATTACCCTGAAAGACCTCATCTAAATCATTAGCAGTGACAACTTCCCCCTTCTTCACCTTAGAACCCCCACTAGAGGTCTTACGCTGCCTTAGGGAAGGCCCCAGATGAAGCTGCCACCCCAGATCTGCATGAATCCGCCCCTTTGGCAGCCTCAGCAAATCTGGATGACTTATTTACATTTGAAACACTGGACACCTGAAACACTGGGGAAGAACACACAACAGAAGTAGACACCGACACAGTAGGGAGCACAGACTGGGGAACAGACACAAGAGGGGGTCACACCTTCAGGTTGGGAAACTGACTCCTGGGGGGGGGGGGTCCTCAGGACTAGCTGAAACAGTTCCACCAACCCCTTGCTGCCCCCCACGTTCTTCCTCCTCCATCCTCAGCAGTTCTTCCACAACCTCCGGCTGATTATGAAGGGCTTCAGGGCAAAGGCTATAGGGGTGACCTAACTTGTTACATAGATTACAACGAATACTATTGCTAACACTGTCCATCCTCCTGTCCATATCCCCCTATCATCTAGAACTTTCCTCAAGGAGGCTTGGACATCCGCATATCTCCCCAACCACACCACCAGATCCGCAGCAGGAATGGACTCATTTCGTACTAAAATGGTGACGTTCTTGTATAATGGCTGGCAAGAAATTACTTTCGGTGACAAATCTGCCCATCTTGGGGACTCCTTCCACCTCTGTTCATACCTCTCCCAAAAGACATCTAACCCTTCCGCCTTGACAAAGGAGAGATCATACTCATATGACCCAGCCGGGCTGATAAGTGCAAAAATCTCCTCCGCTTTGAAACCCCTCCCCAGAATATGATCCACCACATCTCTCCTATTTGGGGGGGGGGGGGGCTTCTCCAGTCCACCTCAATTAGACCACATTGCAGCGTTTAAAGGAGCTACCAGATGGTGTCAGATTAGCTGGACCTTCACTCACATCACCCCTAGCGACTGCAGAATAACTGGCCCTACTCCCCCTTGGGACAGGTGCAGCCAGCGCTGCAGCATAGGAAACAATCGCACTCCTTGCAACATCCTGTACATCACTTTTAGTTACAGACCCACTTTAGATAAATCAGTAATAACACTATTGTCAGGAACAGATGGAGTAGAGACTTCTGAAATATTTACATTACCCTTGGTAATTCTTACCTCATTACCAGTAACTAAAGGGTTACCAACAGTGGAGATGTCCTTATCAGCACTCTTTGCAGCAGAGTCTGTACACCCTTCACTGACTGGCTGTACACAGGTGGAAGTCTCAGCCAGGAAATGAGCTTGCTCTCCGCTGCCCTCTACTGCACCATCTGTAGGAACTACACCTCCATTATGTTGTACAGGCAAGTCATGAAAACAAAAACAGATTTTTCTGTCACCTGATGTTTCAAAGGTTTTGGGGGGACATCATTATCCTCTTCTTCATCCTCAGATGATCCAGACACGGCACACTTGTGATCATGCAAAGGTGATTCCATTTCTGAAATTTGTTTTAACATACCTGTTCCCTTCACAGGCTCAGATGGATCATCTTGCTCCATAGCCTCCTGCTGCGGTGAGAAGGGCACAGAACTTCCTTGGCCCAATGACATATTGCCAGTCAAAACATTTGACTGCTGATCACCTGCAGCTTGTGCACCAGAGCTTTCTCCATTTTCTGCCGGCATATTGATACTTGGCACGGGATGCAAATATTTTCCAGCATGCTGGCCAGAAACACAGTCCAAGCCCACAGAAATGTTTTTTGATTGCACTGACCTTGGTGCTTCACACTCTGGTGATACCTGCCCTCCACTGGCCTCTATGGCCCCCCTGCGCATTGTATGAAAGCGATCATCGTTGCCATACTTCTCCTTGAAAGCACCGCTGGTTTCTTTTAATGTGGCCACCAGCCGACTTTGTTTTTCCACTTTGGCCTCCAAAGCCATTAACCCAGGCCGCATCTGTCTTCTCTTAGAACTGTGAAGCTGGTCATTTGCAATTTTTTTATGCTTGAAATCCAACTTTAACTTCACCAGTACCTCTTCCTCCTTGGCGATTCTCGCAATCCTAGCACAAACCTTCTTTCTGTAGGCTGACAGGCTTTCACCTTTAGCTGGGTCATTTCCCAGGTCCTCAAACACTGGTATGGGAGAACCGGTACTCTAGCCATCTGGGGGATCCTCCCCTGGGTCCACCCCAGATTCCTGCATCCACTCTGGGTATAGGGAGTAATCAAGCTCCCTGGATCAGTAGGCCTTACTGGAGCTCAGGAGATCAGCAGTAGTGCAGCCACACCCTTTGCAGCTATAACAGCTTCAACTCTTCTGGGAAGGCTGTCCACAAGGTTTAGTAGTGTGTCTATGGGAATTTTTGACTATTATTCCAGAAGGGCATTTGTTAGGTCAGGCATTGATGTTTGACCGAGAAGGCCTGGCTGTCAGTCTCCACTCTAATTCAACCTAAAGGTGTTCTATTGGTTTGAGGTCATTACTCTGTACAGGCCAGTCAAGTTCCTCCACCCCAAACTTGCTCATCCATGTCTTTATGGACCTTGCTTTGTGCACTGGTCAAAATCATTTGGTAGAGGGGGGTTATTTTTCAGGGGTTGGGCTTGGTCCCTTAGTTCCAGTGAAGGGAACTCTTAAGGCACACTGGGACATTTTGGACAATTTCATGCTCCCAACTTTGTGGGAAGAGTTTAGGGATGGCCCCTTCCTGTTCCAACATGACTGCGCACCAGTGCACAAAGCAATGCCCATAAAGACATGGACCTTGCTAGTTTGGGGTGGAGAAACTTCACTGGCTTGAACAGAGTCCTTACCTCAACTCAATAGAACACCTTTGGAGTGAATTAGGATGAGGATGAATAAAAACATTTGTGATAACTCTGTGTGAATATAAGCAGCAAAGCTACTTCACTTTTCTTGCATTATGAAGAACAAAAGAATGGGCTATATTAAAAAAACAAAAAATTAGCAGCATGACGAATATGCTAGCTTCAATACGAACACTAGTTTCACAAGACCGAGCGCTTCCGCCCTGTAAATCCTTTCTGGGCATGCGTCATTCTTAGTCCATCCGACTAACATACTGACGAGCGGATTGTCCGCTGAAACCAAAGTATGACGGACAGAATTTCGAAAAATCCGAAATACTTAGTACGCCGGACTGCACGCTGAAAAAGTCCGCTGAAGCCCACACACGAGCGGACTGTCCGCTGAAATGTGTTTCGACGGACTAAGTACGCCATACAGTCCGTCCGTGTGTACGCGGCATTAGAGTGTGGACTGTGAGTGACTCACAAATAAGCTTCTGGAAGAATGGTCAAACGATCCAATAGACACACTCCTAAACTTTGCGTACAGCCTTTCCAGAGGAGTTGAAGCTGTTACAGAGGGTGGGCCAACTCAATACTGAACCCTATGGACTAAGACTGGGATTCCGTTAAATTTAATTTGGGTGAAAAGGCAGGTGTCACAATATTTTGACAATATAGTGTGTGTGTGTTATATATATGTTAAAAAGGGGGGCACAGGCACCTGTCGAGCAGGAGGGCCAGCTGTACTGCCTTACTGCAGAGTAGGGATGAGCCGAACACCCACCGGTTCAGTTCGCACCAGAACTTTTGAATGGACTGAAAATTCATGCGAACTTTAGAACCCCATTGAAGTCTATGGGACTCGAACGTTCGAAATAAAAACACAATTTTTTTTATGTTTCAAAGATTTTATTGAGATTTATCGTAAGAATATACAAACGATGAGCACTGATCGCAGTGAAGGTACTATAGTACAATATTAGGCAAAACAATAACAACATGAATAGTCAGGAGAACAATCAAACTACTAATACTTGGGGCAGGAAGATGCGTGTCACCTTGTGTGTATCTGCGGATCATGTAATGGAGAGGCCGGGAATCCCAGCAGCTTCCCATCCCCTTCAGACACCCCAGTGAGAACAAACTGTGTCCTGGGGGGCGCGACACTACTCCCCTTTCCCCCCTTGGCTGAGAAGACATCACATCAAACTTTATGTGAATGTATGACTCAGTCAAATGTTTTTTTTGAGCGTGTCAAAGGTCCTCGTGTCTTCTCATGGGGAGGAGGCAGATTTACACTCACAATGATAAGAAAAAGTTGGGGGGTGACAATACGTGGTAATAATACGCGTAGCAAGTTTTCAGTGCTAAACTTCTAGGTGTATCTTATGGGTTAGAGCTAGCCTACATGAAAAAAGGAAGGGAGGAAATAATATACAATTTGACTTACGCTTCTGGCTCTGTCTGGTCGGGATATGGCACCCGGGTGGTTCAGGTTAGTTTTATACTGCTTGGGCGTGTTAGCCAGGAAGACCAATGCTTGCTGAATCTAGGTTCTGTCATATTTGTTTTGGAGAAGAGATATTCCATATGACAGTGCTCATTTAGGGTGTTAATGAGCGAACAAATGGTTAGGGGAAGAGGGTTTTTCCATGTGCGGACAATAACTAGGCGTTCTGCGATTAATACATGGTGTATAAGAGGTAAGCTGGCGGTGGGCCAGTGTTGGGGGTCCAGATCAAAGAGAGCCATCCGCAAAGTCAGTTACTGAGAGGTATTAGTCAAGGACATAATAAATGTAAATACTTGATTCCAGAAAGTGGCTATAATTGGACAGTCCCACCAGATGTGAAATATGTCCCCTATTGCATTGCAGTTTCTCCAGCACTTTGGGGAGTGGGTTGAGAAGATGGTTGCCAATCTGGCGGGCATGAAGTACCACTTATGAAAGATCTTCATTAGAGTTTCCCAGTGGGATACATTTTTGGAGATAGTGGGTGAGATGCGCAAAGCGCAGTGCCATTCCTCTAAAGAGAAGGAGGATTGTAACTTCGATTCTCAGTAGGTTACAGTTGTTGGTTTATGCAATACAATTGATCTGGAGAGGAGCATGTCAATTAATGAAATTCCTTTGGTATTACTAGCGAGGTGGTTATAATGATTAAGTAGGTCCCTGGAGGTTGTTTATGCAGAGGTCGGTGTCTTTGAGAGAATATGTCTGATCCTGAGATATATGTAAAAGTCTTTATTTAGTAGGCCGAATTCTGAGGTCAGTTGTTGGTAGCTTTTGAGATCCAACTGGAGGTAAAGGTCTCCAAAGATCTCGATCCCAGCTTCGAGCCAGTGTTGAAGAGAGAGGTTTGGTGACAGGAGTTTTAATGATAAGATTGGTAGACTTTTTAAAGTGTCCCCATGTATGCCTTGATGGGTACGACTTATAGCATTCCATTGTGTTATACAGGCACTCACTGTAGGAAGGATGGTGTGGGTCATCCAGATTGCTGAGAGTGTCAAACGTGGGTTATTGAGCAATGCCTTTTGACATCAGGAGCCCCCATCCCTCCAGTGATGGTGGGGGTACACAGATGGGGATGTGGATTTTATCGACTGGCCAGTATACCAAAAGTGTTCTCCACCACTCTTCGGGCTCTAGACAGGCGGAAATTAAAAATCCTCTACTCTGGGGTGAGGGTCCTCCTCGGGAAAGGCCGCATCAGATGGTTCGCCAGGGCAAACGCCTCATCCATGACAAAGACGAACGGGAGACCTTCCTGATTCTCCTCTGGGGGTGGCAAGCCCAGACTGCCACTCTGGAGACACCAGTAGAACTCCGTCCGTGCGAAGACTCCACCATCCGACATCCGTCCATTTTGCCCCACGTCCACATACAAAAACTCATATGTCGCAGACACCACCGCCAACATCACGATACTATGAAACCCCTTATAATTATAATAGTACGACCCCAAGTTGGGTGGTGGGGCGATGTGGACTTGCTTCCCATCTATTGTTCCTCCACAATTGGGAAAGTCCCAACGACTGGCAAAGTGGGAGGCCACAGTCTGCCATTCCTGTGGCGTTGAAGAACACTGTGGAGTGAAACAAGAACAAAAATTAGTAATTTGACAAATCAACATTGCAAGCAGATTAGACACCAACATTTTTGGTCAAAATTAGTATAACATTTTGGGAACTGAGTATTTAAAGCCTAAAGTCTAAGGTCCCCTTATGAGAGTCATCACCCCCCCATCTGATGGGCCCATGCTAAAAAATGAGGGGGGGATGTTTAGGACAGGTAACCCTATCCACTTGATTAAAAGCTGAATGGCTAAATAATGTGTGCTACTTTGGGAAGCCCCTCCTTAGTTACACTATTGGCAGCCCACCAGACAGGTAAGAAGTGTCATAATACCAAAAAGAAACCAAAATGGAAGCACATTTTGACATTATGCTATTACATATCAAGACAATTAATAGGTTAAAAAAAATAATGCATTTGAAAGTATTGAGGCAGGCCCTTGCACTACATGCTTAGGTGAACTCGTCCATAAATGTGAGCATCAAAAAGGTTGGTATAGTGTGCATTGGGTTTGGTAAAGTCAGCAGATAGAGGATTGCTTTCAGCTGAGCTAGCATTTGGGGGGAGGGGGGTTCTTAATGAGTTTGGCACAACCCCAAAAAATAAAAAAATGTCACTATGCATGAATTTAAGCACACACATCACATTTGTAGACATTTTAGGGGGTGTTTAGGGGAAAGCAATACTATGGAGCTGACAAAAGACATTGGTAAGTGACTAGACTCTAGTTTTATGGGCCAAGAAGAGCATGGTGGGGAAGTTAGTGAGGAAAATATACCTGAGGACAAAGAGGCAGAGTATATGAATTAGAGCATATTGCAATGATGGCAATTAGGTAATGAGGAAAGAAATGCAACAGATTAGCAATCATGAAATACATAGAATGTGATGTTTAAGGATAAAACTTACCTTCATATAGTCCTTTTGCAGGACCTGAATGATGGCAGAACAGATCTCTGGAATAATGATCCCCAGAGCCTGGGGGGAGATGCCTGTAGAGAACTTGAGGTCCTGCAGACTTCTCCCTGTCGCCAAGTAGCGCAACGTGATGATGAGCCTCTGCTCCGGAGTGATGGATTGCCGCATGCAGGTATCCTGCCTGGTGATATAAGGGGTCAGCAAAGCCAGCAGACGGTGAAAAACGGGGTCCGTCATCTGGAGATAATTCCTGAAATCATCAGGATTATTCTCCCAGATCTTACGGAGCAAAGGCATGTGCGAGAACTGGTCACGCTGGCGCAACCAATTCTTGGTCCACAAACGCCTCCCCTCTCTGTTCGTGGACCGGGCTTGTGTCAAAGTAACAACCCCAACACGAAGCCCCTGCACAGCACAAACTCTATGATGAGTATGTAGACGAAACATGGTTTCAAAACGGTCGGCTCGTCAGAACGGACACCAGAAAGCACCGATAAACAGCAAGGCCTGAAAGAACGACCTGAATAGCAGAAGCAAGCAGATGATAAAAAATGCCTTTCAAAGTGTACTATACCAAGATATAGTCCACAATGATCAACAAATACTTACTGATTGCACGCACTGATTATCAGATACGCAAAGACAAGCACAAACCGAAGAGCACTAGCGATCTGAATCACTAATCTGAAAAGCGCGAATCGTCTCTCACCAAACTTCTACTAACACGAGATCAGCAGAAGGAGCCCAAAGGGTGCAGGACGTGGTGCTGAACTTCCCTTTTCTAGTCCCGCCGTACACGGCTTACGTCACCGCGTTCTTGGCAACTGCAAATTCTGACAACTTGGTCCGACCATGTGTATGCAACAGTTTCGGACTAAATCCATAGGACAAAATCCGTCGGACAAAACGGATTTGGTTGTCAGAATGTCCGACCGTGTGTACAAGGGCTAAGGGTAGGCAGTGAGTTTACTGGGTCAGTGAGTGCTATGATTACATCATCTGCGTAGAGACCTATTTTGTGGTAGGTGTCTTCTACCGTGATGCTGGAAATGAGATGGTGTGTGCGGATAGTCTGTGCCAGGGGCTCCATTACTAGGCAAAGATCAGGGGTGATAGCGGGCACCCCTGACACGTGCCGTTGGTGATTTTAAGGGGATTGGAAAGGATGCCCGAGATGTGGACTTTCGTGTTGGGCGAGGCGTTCAGGAATTGTCCCTCTATTCCAAATTTTTTCAATACTGCCTCCAGGTAGCCCCAGTGTACTCTATCAAATGCCTTCTCTGCATTTAAAGAGATCAACAGAGAAGGAGTTTGATGATGTTCCGCCCAGTAGATAAGATCCACAAACCTGTGGGTGCCATCTGGGGATTGGCATCGGGGGATGAATCTCACCTGATCGGGATGTATGAGGTGGGTCATGTGCTGTGACAGTCATGTGGCCAGTAACTTGGCATACATTTTCAAGTCGGTGTTGACAAGTGAAATAGGGCGATAGTTCACTGGATCATGTGGAGTTTTCCCTGGTTTATGGATGGTGGAGATGGTGGCTTCTAAGGATTCTGTGGGGATCTCCCCGGTTGCGAGCATTCTATTAAACACATTGCAAAGATATGGGGTTAGTAGTTCACAGTGAGTTTTGTAATATTCACTTCCAAAGCCATCTGGGCCTGGAGCTTTGTGTAGTGGTAGTGCTTTAATGGCATTTTGAATTTCCTGAGTCGAAAAGGGTTGGGCTAGGTCTACCATCTGTGAGGGGGTTAAGGAGGGGAGGGTCACTTTTGAGAGGAAATTCTGGATATTCGTGCCAGTGGGTTGTGTCTCAGTCGGGGAGTCTTTTAAGTTATATAATTACTGATAGAATGAGCTAAAACAGTTGGCTATATCTTTGGGGTTAGTTAGTCTGTTGCCCCTAGGGTCTTCCAAATATGAGATTGTGGATTGAGCTGCCTTATGCTCAGGGCTGGCGCAAGGATCGTTGACACCCTAGGCGAAACCTAATTTTGCCGCCCCCGGCTGTGCCCATGACTCCACTTTACCACACATACACTGGCACTGGCACTGACACATACACTGACACATCCACTGGCACTGACACATACATTGACACATTCACTGGCACTGACACATACACTGGCACTGACACATACACTGACACATTCACTGGCACTGACACATACACTGACACATCCACTGGCACTGACACATACACTGGCACTGACACATACACTGACACATTCACTGGCACTGACACATACACTGACACATTCACTGGCACTGACACCTACACTGGCACTGACACATACACTGACACATACACTGACACTGGCACATACACTGACACATCACACTGGCATGACACATACACTGACACATCCACTGGCACTGACACATCCACTGGCACTGTGACTGGCACTGACACATACACTGGCACTGACACATACACTGACACTGACACATACACTGACACATACACTGGCACTGACACATACACTGACACATCCACTGACACTGATACATACACTGGCACTGACACATGCGCTGACACTGGCACATACACTGACACTGACACATACACTGACACATACACTGGCACTGGCACTGACACTGGCACGTACACTGACACTGACACATACACTGACGCATGCACTGGCACTGACACTGGCACTGACAATGACACATACACTGGCACACACACTTGCACTGACACATACACTGGCACTGACAATGGCACTGACACTGGCACTGACACATACACTGGCACTGACAATGGCACTGACACATACACTGGCACATACACTGACACCTACACTGGCACTGACACATACACTGGCACTGGCACTGGCACATACACTGGCACATACACTGACACATACACTGGCACTGACAATGGCATTGACACATACACTGGCACTGACACATACACTGTCACTGACACTGGCACTGACACATACACTGGCCCTGACACATACACTGGCACTGACACATACACTGACACATACACTGGCACATACACTGGCACTGACACATACACTGACACATACACTGGCACTGACACATACACTGACACATCACACTGACCTACCTGACTCCTACTTCCTGCATTACTCACGCACAAACCCCCTCCAAACAGCTCAATGTAGATCGCGGAGGATCCATCCTCCTCCTTACCTCTGCTCTTTGATGCTACCTTCAGCGACCATTATCTGGGCCTCTCCTCCGCATTGGGTGTGCAGAATTGTTCAGGAGTCCACGCCAGCGCTATCCACCCGCTCCGCCTCCACGATGTCCCCGCCGGGGCCAGGCCAGCGCCGTCCACCTGCTCCGCCTCTATGATGTCCCCGCCGGGGCCAGGCCAGCGCCGTCCACCCAATCCACGATGTCCCCGCCGGGCGGGAGGTCAGCTGACCGACCTCTCAATGCTCCTATCTCTGCCAAGCCCCGCCCCTCCGCTGCACTCACACAGACACACAGTGCCGCTCTAGAGCGACAGGCTGGAGCAAAGGAGTCCCGGAGCAGCGCTGTGAAATAAACCTGTGTGAGCACAGTGGGGCACTCAGCGGGAAACATGGGGGATTGGTGGCGCTGGCGGCACACCACGGGGGGGGGGGGGGTGAGATCAGGAGAGGAGCTCACACTGGACAGAGGCCGTGGTTGCGCCCTAGGTGGTAGTGCGCCCTAGGTGGCTGCCTACTTCGCCTAGTGGTAGCGCCGGCCCTGCTTATGTTTGCACTGTTGTGCCAGTGTTTTCCCTGTTTTATTTCCCTGGAAATACCAGGTGAGTCTCAGTTTCCAAATATAAAACTCATGTCTGTTTTGTAGATAAGCGCTCAATTCCATCCGAAGTTTACAGAGTTCTGCATGGGTGGTTGCAGAGGGTGTTTGCATGTTACGCCTCTCTAGAGTCTTTATGTTGTCTAGGAAGGTGTTAAGGGTTGCAGTGTGTTTCCTCTTTTCCTACGCTCCCAGTTTCAGCAGTACCCCCCTTATAACCGCCTTATGGGCATTCCAAAATGTTCGTGTCATTGGGGACAGAGTGTTGGTTCAAAGTAAAGTAGTCATCTATCGCGGATTTGACCTGTTCCGTATTATCCTTGGTGCTGATTAGGGTAGCGTTCAATCGCCATAGTGTATGTGGTGTGGTGGAGGACGATAGATTGAGAACAATTGAGACAGGGGTATGGTCCGACCATGATGTTACCCCGATAGTGGAGGAGGTAACGGATTGGAGCAGTACTTTGGAGCTCAGGAACAGGTCAATCCTAGAATAAGTTCTTTGGGCATTGGAATAAAAAGTCTCTCTCAGTACCATGTTGACACCTCCAAGGGTCATAGAGATCTTCTAGGCGTGTGATGGAGGATAGGGATGTGGACTGTCTCCTTCGTGGGGTAGAGGAATCAAGTGCGTGATCTAGAACCTCATTAAAGTCCCCGCATAAAATGATTTGATCTTTTGGGCAGTGTTGTATTTTGGCAAGAATGGATTTAAAGAAGGATTTTTGATGTGAGTTGGGGGCGTATATATTAACGATCACTAAGGGTTTGTTGTTGAAGTGTGCTGCTAGTATCAGAAATCTGCCTGCGGGGTCATGTTCTATGTTGAAGACTGAGAGTGCTACTGTAGAGTGAACGCTATCATTACACCTCTTACTTTTTTGTCCGCGTGGGAGTGAAAAATATGTGGGTATCATTTATGGGTACATTGTGGTGGGTTGATTGATGAGAAATGTGTTTCTTGAATGCATAATATGTCAGAGCAATGAGAAGCCGCTTCCCTCCATAAAAGGGATCTTTTGAATTGGCTATTTAGGCCCTTCACATTAAGGGATGTGATTGTGAGTGACATGAGAGATAGGCTTCGGGTGTCAAGGTGGTACTGAGGTTGATCGTATCCTGTAGGGAGGAATGTAGTGGTTAGTTAAACTTTATGAGAGTAATGGATCGTTGACTTTTATCTGCAGTAATCAGATGGTACAAGAAAACAAAAAGCAAACAAAGAGAAAAAGAGAGCTGAACTGCAACTTCTATATCACTAGCAGATATAGAGGCGTTATTCACTTAGTTAAATAGTTCCATTACAAACATAAAACGATGAGCGATAATGTGAAACGTAATAGGTGAACTGAGGAGAGTGCCGTGTGCTTTGCACACTTTAGCAGTATGGCGTGGAGGGTTCAGTGGTGAACGAGACGCTTGTCCACAATTTCATGGTGAATGAGGACCAGCTAATTGGAAGAGCAACCTGGGGGGGTTGCTCTGTTACTGTTTGAGAGTTAGGTTTTAGCTTTTGTAGCCCATTTATTGGGGATCCTGGAGGACCATGTATTCAAAGTTGTCGCTGGAGGTAGGTTAGGGGTAATGCCCCAGTTGTGTAGCTGTTTAAGCCCGTCTTTTGGGGTCAGAATTGCGACTTTATGCTGTTGGCATTTGACAAGGAGTTTCGTAGGGAATCCCCATTTGTATGAGATTTTGTGTTTTATGAGGATCGAGGTGACTTGTGTACATGCTTTACGTGCCTGCGAAGTGGCGGCTGAGATATCATTATACAGTTGAATTTTAGTGAATGGTTCAGGAAAGTTGCATAGGGACCTGGCGGCCCTCATGATCTGCTCTTTAGAATGAAAAAAGTGGATCCTGGCCAGGATATCTCTGGGTAGAGAGTCAGGCAAGTGTTGTGGCTTGTGGATCCTATGTGCTCTGTCTATGAAGAGATCCTGTGGTGTTAAAGTTGGCAGAATTTTGTGGAAAAGTTGATGATGTAGGTATGCCGTTATTTCAGGAGATGAAATGGCCTCAGGCACCCCCCTGATTTTAATATTGTTCCGCCTTGAGCGGTCTGCAATTTTTGAGGTCTGCGTTTTTAAGGCGCAGTTGGTGAATAGCTGCAGAGTGTTCATCCTGAATGTCAATCGTGGTGTTATGTGCGCTGGTGGTGGCAGAAAGATGCTGCTCAATGTGTTCTATGCGGTCCTCCATGTCATCTACTCTGTCCAATAAGTGGTTAACTGAGGATCTGAACTCCCTCTGCATGTCAACTTGTAATGAGAGTAGCATGGGTTTTATTGTATGTTCTGATGCAGGGTTGTCAGAGGTGCTGTATGCAGCTAGTGAGGCAGTGGATTCTCCTGCTGCCGCTGTGGCACTACAAGGCTCAGTGCCATGTTGCCTCTTCACAGGGGGAGGCTTAGAGGGAGAGTGTGCTGGGGATATGGCAAATCTCTTACCTCTGTGAGAGACTGGACAGACGCTGCTGTTCCCCGGACTCCTCCATGTCAGAGAGAGGGTCCTCTGCGAGCACGGAGGCCACTTGTGCTGCCTGTAGCAGGTGATCTCCTTCCCGATTGGCGCCACCTTGGGCAGGAGCTCTGGAGGCCTTCATAAAAAACTCAGTGAGTTTCCATGCTTCGTGGGCGTCGGGTCTGCCGTGGGTCATGTCCCCAAGGGAAGTCGCTGGCTCTCCGTGGTGCGTGGAGACTGGTAAAGCGGGGCTGGATGCTGTTTATTGCTCTGTGGACAAGCGGAGCTCCAGATCTAAGCGGCCATTCCCGTGTGCGGCCAGCCCACGCACCGAAAAAAAGTGCTAATTTTAATGGCTAATATGCAAGATATTGTCCTAAAAAGGGTTTGGGGACTTGGCTCCTGCCCCAGGGGACATGGGTCAATGCATAAAATGTTTTTAAAAACTGCAGTTTTTTCGGAGCACTGATTTTAATGACAATTAAAGTGAAAAAAGTGAACTATTCCTTTAAATATCATGCCTGGGGGTGTCTATAGTATGCCTGTGAAGTGGCATGCATTTCCCGTGTTTAGAACAGTCCCTGCACAAAATGACATTTAACTGGAAAAAAGTCATTTAAAACTGCATGTGGTTTCAATGTAATACCTGGTTCCGGCAATATGGATGAAAATCATTGAGAAAAATGGCATAGGTAGCCCCCCCTGCCCATTACCAGCCCCTTTGGGTCTTGTACAGATATTAAGGGGAACCCTGTACCCATATTAAAAAAAGGAAAGGCGTGGGGCCCCCAGGCCCTATATACTCAGAACAGGAGTATACAGGCGGTGCAAACAAGACAGGGACTGTGTAGGTTTGTTGTGTTAAGTAGAATCTGTTTGTCATTTTGAACTGGTACATTTTTAAAGTGTAGCTCCAGTCAAAAAATCTATTTTTAAGCTTTTTGGAAAACATAGGGAAAGGTTATCACCCCTATATAATTTGTTTTGCTGCTCATCTTTTTTCATCTCACTTGCTGTTGTCTCCTTCCGTTTGCAAGTAGGAGATGTTTGTAAGTTGGATGTTTGAAAGTATGAGCCTGCCTTATATGCTCGACAGAAATGGCGGAACAAGGTGTTGGTGTTGCCACAACATTGTAAGCTCTCAAAGTGACTCTTGGTGGGCGCTGGAGCACCCTGCTGTGAACGATTATATCAAGAATTGTAATTACATGCCATTGTTGAACAGTGGTAGAAAAATTGGTGGTTGTGGTGGTGATAGTGGTGCTGGTGCCACAACACTGTAAGTCCTCACATTTACTCTCGGTGGGTGCAGGAATGGGCCCTGCTGTGAAATATTATATTAAGAATTGTAATTACATACCCCTGTTAAACAGGGGCTGAAAAGTTGGGCCTTAGGCACTGCTTGCTGGTGCCACAACACGGCAACCTCTCCCAGATACTCTAGTTGGAGTGCAGGAATGAGTCCTGCTGAAAAGCATTGCATCAAAAATTGCATTACATGCCCCTGTTAAATAGGGGCTGAAAAATTGGGCCTATACACTGGAACCTCTCCCATATACTCTATTTGTAGTGCAGGAATGAGCCCTGCAGCAAAGCATTGCATCAAAAATTGTAATTACACGCCCCTGTTAAACAGGGGCTGAAAAATTGGGCCTTAGGCACTGGTGCTGGTGCCACAACACTGCAACCTCTCCCATATACTCTATTTGGAGTGCAGGAATGAGCCCTGCTGCAAAAAATTGCATCAAAAAATTGTAATTACACGTCCCTGTTAAACAGGGGCTGAAAAATTGGGCTGGTGGCATCACCCAGAACCAAAAATGTTCTTCCAAGATATCAGCGGAGGAAGAAGAGGATAGACAGTCAACATAACAGGACAGTCACACATTAGCTTCAGGTGCTTGGTAGCTGGTGGTGATCCAAGAATAATTCATCTTTATGAAGGTCAGTCGATCCACGAGTCGGTGGACAGGAGCACCCTGTGATCGGTTACAAAGCCACCAGCAGCACTGCGTACGGAAAGAACACTGGATGCAGGACAGGCCAGTAGCTCAATTGCATACTGTGCAAGCTCTGGCCAGTGATCCATCCTCAAGACCCAGTAAGCCAGAGGATTTTCGGTGGGAAAGATGTCCAAGTCTGACCTTGCCCCTAGGTATTCCTGCACCATGTAAATCAGATGCTGGCGATGGTTGCTGGAACCAATCATACCTTGGGGCTGCGGACTAAAAAATTGTCTGAACGCATAGGTCAGACGGCCACCTTCTCCACCACTCCTTCTGACCGAAGCCTCAGCAACACGTTGTCCAGGACCAGGAGTTTGTAACCTCCCAGTCTCTGGGAACACATTGCACAGACCTTTCTGCAAGGCCCCCTGGAGAAGTCTCATCCTCTGCTCTCTCTACGACGGCAAGATAAGGTCCGCAACCTTACCCTTGTACCGTGGATCAAGGAGAGTGGCCAGCCAGTAATGGTCCCTCTCCTTGATCCGAAGAATAGAAGGATCCTTCCGCAGGCTTTGCAGGATCAGGTAGGCCATGCAGTGTAGGTTAGCTGAGGCATTCGGTCCGGAGTCCTCTGGGTCACTAAGGACAACATGATCCGCAGCCACCTCCTCCCAGCCACGTACAAGTCCACGGGTTTCTTGGGACTGTAAATCATCCCTACAAGTCTGCTGCTGCTAATGCTGAGTGCCAGGCTCCACCTCCATGCTGACACAATCCTCCTCCTCCTCGTTCCTCTTCCTGTGTGATGGGTGGGACAGCAGGAACACTGTCTGGATAAAGGGGGCCTTGAGAGGCAAGGAAGTCCTCCTCTTCCTGCCTCTGTTCTGCCTCAAGTGCCCTGTCCATTATTCCATGCAGCGTATGCTCCAACAGGTGGACAAGAGGTACAGTGTCACTGATGCATGCACTGTCACTGCTCACCATCCTTGTGGCCTCCTCAAACGGTGACAGGACAGTGCATGCATCCCTGACCATGCCCCACTGGCGTGGTGAGAAAAAAAAGAGCTCCCCTGACCCTGTCCTGGTGCCGTAGTCGCACAGGTACTCATTGATGGCCCTCTGCTGCATGTGCAGCCACTGCAGCATGGCCAACATTGAGTTCCACCTGGTGGGCATGTCACATATAAGGCGGTTCTTGGACAGGTTCAACTCCTTTTGGAGCTCAGCCAACCGAGCACAGGCATTAAATGATCGGCGGAAATGCACACAGACTTTCCTGGCCTGCTTCAGGACATCCTGTAAGCCCGGGTACCTGCCCAAGAACCGCTGCACCACCAGGTTAAGGACGTGAGCCACACAGGGCACATGGGTCAGTTGTCCCTGTCAGAGTGCGGAGAGGAGGTTGGTGCCATTGTCGCAAACCACCAATCCTAGCTTAATATGGCGTGGCATCAAACAACCTCTCGGCCTTCGCCTGCAGAGCTGACAAAATATCTGCCCCAGTGTGGCTCCTGCCCCCCAAACAAACCAGTGCAAGCATGGCATGGCATCGTTTTGCCTGCATACTTGCATAGCCCCTTGATCGCCTACGGAGCACTGCTGGTTCAGAGGACAGAGCACTGGAAGAGGCCATGGAGGAAAAAGAAGAGGAGGGGGTGGAGTAGAGAGCTGTGTCACAACCAGTAGTAGCATTTTGGAGGCATGGTGGCGGAACAACCTCCAACACTACTGCAGCTTGTCCTGCATCCTTCCCAGCTGTCAGAAGAGTGACCCAATGGGCTGTGAAAGATAGGTAACATCCCTGTCCATGCCTGCTGGACCATGAGTCAGCAGTAATATGTACTTTACCACTGACCGCCCTGTCCAGTGCGGCAAGGACATTGCCTTCCACATGCCGGCAGAGAGCCGGAATCGCCTTCCGTGAGAAAAAGTGGCGTTTGAAGACCTGCCACTGAGGAACTGCACATTGCACAAACTCACGGAAGGGGGCCGAGTCTACCAATTGAAAAGGTAGCAGTTGAAGTGCTAGCAATTTAGCCAAGCTAGCATTCAACCGCTGGGCATGTGGATGGCTGGAAGTGAACTTCTTGCTACGGTCCAGCAGCTGGGGCAGGGAAGTTTGCCTGCTACAATCCGATGTGAGTGTACTGCTAGCAGAGTGCCCTCAAGCACTTGGCTGTAAATCACCTAATTCTACACCTTTATTCCTCTCAGCACAGGTTTCAGAGAGGACTGAAGGTCTAGTGGGGTTGGAGATCCCAGCTGATGAGGAGCAAGGAGAGGTCCGCTTTGTTCTTTGGTGTGGGTCTTTGAGGTAAGCTTGCCAACGAGCTGCATGGCAGGTCAACATATGTCTGGTCAAGCATGTGGTGCCCAAGCGACTGATATTTTGGCCCCGTGAGATACGCTTGAGACATATGTTGCAAATAGCAGCGGTGCAATCTGATGCACTCGTCTCAAAAAAGGCCCACACCAAAGAACTTTTAGAATAATGCGCAGGCAGAGCTCTGCGATGTGATTCAGTCAGTGTGCTGCCCCTAAGCTGGCCCCTGGAGGGCATTCTGCCTTGTTGGAGATGTGCCTCCTCTTCCTCCTTTCTCCTACCAAGCACCCATGTGGAGTCAGTGCCCTCATCATCCCCTACCTCTTCATCACTGGAGCAAACCTGGCAGTATGCTTCAGCTTGTGGAACATGACTTCTAGATTGCTGTCCTTCTTGAGCATCCCCTCTCTCTGCGCTCACGCTACTGCCTTAATCTAGCTGAGTATCATCATCAGAGTCTACAAAACACTGGGCATCCTCCTGGAGCATGTACCCAACACTGTGCTCAAACAGTTCGGGGGACTCCTCAGGAGGACGTGGTGGGTCTAGGGAAGGAGTCACTGATGATGACATTGAGATGAGGGAAGAGGATGCGTTGGAAGCTGCTTTGCTAGTACCCTGAGCCTGGGTGAGAGAGGATGAGGAGGATGAAGAGGGCTTGGTCATCCACTCTACCAAGTCTTCGGCATGATGCGGCTCAACACGTCCAGCTGCCGAAAATAAGGACAAGCGTGTCCCATGGCCACGTGCTGATGATGATGCACCGCGTCCACGACCAGCACTGTTGTCTCTAGATACAGAGCCTGCTTGCCCTCTTTTATTGGCTTGTGCCTGCCTGCCTCTCCTTGTTGGCCTTCCAGACATGGTAATGGCCTGCAGGGAGATGGGAAAACCAGCAATTGGGTAGTGTATATTGTGTTGGAGGCACAAAACACCCACTAACTCCTGCAGATGCCTTTATTATAGAACACCAGCAATAAAGGGCAGATACAGGTGTATATTGTGCTGTGCTGGAGGCACACAACACAGACTAACTCCTGCAGATGGCTCAATTAGAGAAGAGCAATATAGGTAGCTACAGGTGTATACTGCACTGGAGGCACACAACACAATCTAAATCCTGCAGATGGCAGATGGCTCAATTATAGAACAGCAATGAAGGGTAGATACAGGTGTATTCTGCGGTGCAGGCACACAGACAACACCCAGTCGCCCACTAACTCCTGCAGATGGCAGATGGCAGATGGCTCATTTAGAGAACAGCAACGATGGGTAGATACAGGTGTATTCTGCGGTGCTGGCACACAGACAACACCCAGTCGCGCCCACTAAATCCTGCAGATGGCAGATAGCAGATCGCTCAATTAGACAACAGCAACAATGGGTAGATACAGGTGTATTCTGCAGTGCTGGCACACAGACAACACCCAGTCGCCCACTAACTACTGCAGATGGCAGATGGCTCAATTAGAGAACAGCAACAATGGGTAGATACAGGTGTATTCTGCTGTGCTGGCACACAGACAACACCCACTCGTGCCCACTAACTACTGCAGATGGCAGATGGCCCAATTAGAGAACAGCAACAATGGGTAGATACAGGTGTATTCTGCGGTGCTGGCACACAGACAACACCCAGTTGCTCACTAACTACTGCAGATGGCAGATGGCTCAATTAGAGAACAGCAACAATGGGAAAATACAGGTGTAGCACACAGACAACACCCAGTCACCCAGTCGTTAGAGAACACTCAGAACAGCAATGAAGGGTAGATACAGATGTATTGTGCGGTGAAGGCACACACACAACATCCACTAACTCCTGCAGATGCTGGAACACTACACAAGGCCGCCGTGCTGGCGGCCTTATATAGTGTGGGGTGTGTACTACACAGCCTGAGCTATAATTGGCCACAGGCATCCTGACTGTGGCCAATCATGGCTCTCCTCGCTGCCGGCGCTGTGATTGGCCAAGCATGCGGGGTCACAGTGCATGCTTGGCCAATCATGAGCCAGCAATGCACTGCGATGGCGCAGTGCATTGTGGGCCGTGAGCACCACGCAAATTTGGCACGAACAGTCCACAGAGTTCTAACTTTGCCGAACAGGCAGACAGCCGGTGTTCGAGTTGAACATGCGCTCGACTCGAACACGAAGCTCATCCCTACTGCAGAGGCCAATCCTTTTTTTGTCTTTTCTGTCTCACAGGGGGATCGGTTCTAGCGTCTGTTAACCCATCCCCCATTCTTCTCAAAGCCACATCGCCAACATTCGTTGGACATGCATGGTAACATCCGATGCAAAGAAGGAGGATGCCTGTACCACCGCAAGAGAATTTTATAGTTCTTTTCCTGAGCATAACAGGAGATAGTAGATTTATAAGTATAAAGGAAGGAAGCCTGTCAATCTGCACCTGAGAGGTCTCTTCCCAAGTCTGTGGACCAAATCCTGGTATATGTCAGGAAGTCTTCATGGAGCAAGGAGTAGAGGAGTTTGTAAAGTGTGGATCCCGGTCCCCCCTATGTGAATGGGTATTGAGTACATTGTACCACTACCCATTCACCAAAAAAAGTGTCTGAGAGTAAAAACCACAATAGACAGCTTTTGACAATTTCTTTATTTAATAAAAATTAAATAAAAATGTCCCGCAATGTCCATCCATCTTCAATCCTGCCGCCCAATGTACCCGAAAAATAGAAAAAAAAAGCTCCACTTTGATAGGAAGCCTCCCAGCAACTGCTGTCTCTTGGCTGTGATAGATGTTATGTAGGCAAGGTGGGACCACCCGGTAATATAACTGAGTGACCCCGCCCCTTCTGACATCATGTGATGTCAGAGGGGGAGAGGTCACTCGGTTACATCAGCAGGTGGCCCAGCCCTTGCCTATATAATGGCTGTCAAAGCCAAAAGACAGCAGTCCCTGGGAAGCCTCCCAAGGAGGTGGGGTTTTTCATTTTTTTTGCATATCTTTTGGGTCCGTTGGGTGGTGTGATTAAAGATGGATGGACATTGCAGGAAACTTTTTTTTTAATAATAAAGGAATTGTCAAAAACTGTGGTTTTTATTTTTTGACACTTTTTTGGGAGAATGGGTAGAGGTACAATGTACCCAATACCCATTCACATAGGAGAGGGGTGTGATCTGTGGGCCCCTTGACCTGCAGACCCAACAACCAATGGCCAGGGTTATCGGGCAGAGGTCCTTGTCCCCATCAACATGGGGACAAGGTGCTTTGGGGGGCATGTTGAGGGCAAGTGGCCTGGTATGCTTCAGGAGGGGGGCGTTCACCCCCCATCCTCTGCTCCAGGCTGCATGCTCAGATAAGGGTCTGGTTTGAATTTTGGGGGGACCCCTTGTCAATTTTTTTTTTAATTTCGACATGAAGTTCCCCTTAAAATCCATACCAAACTCGAAGGGACTAGTATGGATGGGGGGAAACCCAGCAATACATTACAGCCATGAGCACAATATTTAAAGGAATATTTCATTTTTATTGTTTCACTTCACAACGTTATTAAAAACACTACTCCTAAAAAAAAAAAACTGTAGTTTTAAAAACTTTTTTTGCATTAATACATGTCCTCTAGGGCAATACCTGGGTCCCCATACACTTTTTATTGCAATAAATTGCTATAAGCCTTTAAAATTAGCACTTTTGATTTTCCATGTTCATGTCTCATAGACTTTAATAATGTTGGCTCAAACTTTTTGCCTGCTCACATTTTCTGTTGCGAACAGAAACGGGGAAAGTAGGTGTCTAGGGGTCTCATGGAGAGAATATAACTTATCAAACTCCACCAGTGAGTGATGTGTGGATGCAAGGATGACAAATAGAGTTGTCAACCATTCTCCTTGACTAGAATGAGAAACGGGTCACCCATGTGAGAGTGGATAAATTTATGAGCCACAGGCCGATCAAAACTATGAAATGACCTAGTACAAGGGGTACACATACCTTGAGGAAATGCAGTGTTATCAAACAGAGGGGTTAAAGGGGATGGATCCGACAATAGAAGCTTTAGAAGCCCCTGCTGGTAGTGTTAATGATGAGGAAGAGTTCAGTAATTGGAGCTTATGTTTGTAGCCTTGATTCCATATAGAAAGTATAGAAAGTGAGTGTAAAGAATGGAAAAAGGCTTTGGGTACCGATATAGGAATAATTTGGAAAATATAGAGTGTTGGGTGTCAATCTTTAGTGTATTTGTCCAGCCGAACCAAGGGATAGAAGAGGTACCCCACGTATCTAAGTCTTTACGGATTTTCATAAATGAGGGTATATAGTTAGGAGCATAGAGATCTACAAGATTAGAAGTAAACACAATGCTCAAGTAAGAGATGCCTTTTGGGTTTTTGTTGAAAAAAGAAGTTAGAAGGAAGCTGGAAGGTGGTAATAAAACATTTAAGGTCTCTGTTTTGGACATATGTATTTTGAAGTTATGAAGGGAGATGAATTATCCAAATACCTGTAGGAGGAAGGGGATAGAAATGTGGGATTGCTGTATGTAGAGCAGCAGATCATCCATGTATAGAGAGAGTTTGTGGTGCAACAAAAAGAGTTTGCATACCTGGCATGGCATTATTATGTCTGATTGCTTAGGCCAAATGCTCAATAACTATCACAAAAAAGAGAGGAGATAGAGGGCATCCTTGTCTAGTACCATTAAATATAGTAAAGAGCTCAGAAAGTGAGCCGTTCACCATCTCGGATGTAGTAGGTTGTGAATATAGAGACGTGACTTTAGAAATTAAGTTATGTCCCCCAAACCCAATAAGAGGATAATATGCGACCCGTCTAAACTATGTGGCATGTTCATCAATGCCAGGAGCCTGGTGGACAAGATGGGTGAACTATTGATACTGTTGTATGAGGAGGAATTGGATTTTGTGGGAATTTCATAGACCTGGTTCAACAGTTCTCATGATTGGCTGGCAAACATTCAAGGGTATTCCCTTTATCGCAAGGATAGAGAGGATAAAAAAGGGGTAGAGTTATGCCTATATATCAAGAATAATATGAGAGATGACATCACTAAGGGAGCTAGGGAGGAGGTGGAATCCTTATAGGCAGAGCTCCAAAGGGATGAAGCTAAGGGGAAAGTAATACTGGGAGTATGCTATAGGCCCCCTAACCTGAGGGAGGAAGGGGAGACTGATCTCTTATCACAATTTGGATTAGCAGCAAGGATGGGAAGTGTTATCATAATGGGGGATTTTAACTATCCAGACATAGGGAACCATGCATTTATCTAAGGCTTGCCAGTTCCTACATGTCAATGTCAATTTTATGGGTCAGATGGTAGACGCACCAACTAGAAATAAAGTGTTCCTGGATCTACTGATTACCAACAATACAGACCTGATCACAGATGTGGAAATATGGGGAAATTTAGGTAGCAGCAATTGTCAGAGCTGGCTTAGCCCTTCCTTCTCTGGGCTGGCTGTCCAGCTGTTGGCTAATTGCCAGCTCTCATCTCTCTCCACAGTTACCCAGCTGTTCCTGATCTTGCTTGTCTGACCTGCCTACTTAACTACTTAAGGACCACCTCATGTATATATACATCGGTACTTTGAAGAGGGATATCTCGGTAATGGCAGCAGCTGCTGCCACAACTGAGTTATTCCTCTTTACAGGAGGCAGTCCTGTGTGCGATAACGGTGGTCTGTGAGATCACCGTTATTGGCGGTGGGAGAGGTGCCACCCCCCTCCCGCTGCTCTCCTGCGCCCTCCGCCACTTACCGGAGCCTTCGGTAGCGGCGGAGGCGATCGTGTCCTTTCATCTGCTGGGTATGGAGACGAGTGAGGCTAAGATGGCCCCCACTCGTTTCTATACCATAGAAGGGCGGAAGCGACATCAAAACTTCACTTCCGCCCATATCTCTTAAAGGTAAATTTTTTTCAATGTCATTTTTTCAAATTAATTTTTTTTTTATAGCACTTAAGTCAAAATGTTTTAAAACACCTCGTCCCGACGAGCTCGCGCACAGAAGAGAACACATACGTGAGTAGCGCCCGCATATGAAAACGGCAGTCAAACCACACATGTGAGGTATCTCCGTGATTGGTAGAGCGAGTGCAATGCAAAACATGCAACCTGTAGAATTTTTTAAATGTCGCTTATGAAGATTTTTGAGGGTAAAAGTTTGAAGCCATTCCACGAGTGGGCGCAATTTTGAAGCATGACATGTTGGGTATCAATTTACTTGGCGTAACATTATCTTTCACAATATAAAAAAAAATGGGCTAATTTGTTGTCTTATTTTTTTATTCAAAAAAGTGAATTTTTTCCAAAAAAGTGCGCTTGTAAGACCACTGTGCAAATATGATGTGAAAAAAAGTATTGCAATAACCGCCATTTTATTCTCTGGGGTGATATAAAAAAACAAAATATAATGTTTGGGGGTTCTAAGTAATTTTCTAGCAAAAAAAACTGTTTTAAACCAAATCTGAAAAAGAGGCCTGGTCCTTAAGTGGTTAATGCTGTCCAGCTCATCTCTGCCTTCGCCTTGGTCACGTCACAAGAAACCATCTCCTGCAGTTCTGTTTAAAGACTGAAATGCTGCCCCACGCATTTCCCACGGACAGAAGCAAAGTAGGTTTCATGATATCTTTGCTTTCTGAGAGAGCCTTGGCCTGGGCAAACCCTCTATGGGAGACACAAAAACCTGTTGTTGTTTTATTAATAAACAAGTGTAATTTATTGTACTTCTGTCTCGGTCTGGTTCATGGTTTCTGTCAGCAATAACAGGTTGATTGTCTTCAGTATAAATCACACAAATAGGAAACATAAGACAAAGACACTTCATTTCAAAAGAGCCAACTTCCTTAAAGAGGAGGGCCGGTTTAAAAAAAAAATAATTAAAAGTCAGCAGCTGCAAACACTGTAGCTGCTGACTTAATAAACACATTTACCTTTCCAGGGCGCCCGCGATGTCGACCGCCCGAGGCTGACTTGTCCCTTGGCTCTCGGGTCCAGGGACTAAGGGAAACAGGCAGTGGAGCCTTGCGGCTTCACTGCCTGTTTTTTACTGCGCATGCGCGAGTCGCGCAGCGCTTTGTGAATGGGGCACGCTGTGTTCTGGGACACACAGTTCCCAGAACACAACGTGACCCATTACCCAGAAGACACCGCACAGAGGAGAGAAGAAAGAAGATCTCAGCGGAGGAGGAAGAGGCAGATTAGGACGATGTGCCTAGCAACAGGCATTTCAGGTAAGTTAAAAAAAAAAATCTTTTTTTTTTTAATGATTTTTTTAAAATGTTTAATGTATTTTTTTTCAGGGTGGCCCTCCACTTTAAACTATGAACCTTGCTAGAAGGCATAATTTGGGATAAAATATTAGGAACAAAGAACACGGAGGAGAGATGGGTTTGCTTTAAAAGCATGTTAAATAAGGGCATTAGCCAATGTATACCATTGGGTAATAAATGTAAAAGAGCGAACAAAAGTCCTGGATGGCTTGACTCCAATGTAAAAATGCATATAAAAGCAAAGGAGAAGGCCTTCAAAAAATACATGGTTGAGGGATCATCATCAGCATTCAGACTTTATAAAGAATGCAACAAGAAATGTAAGGGTGCAATAAGGATGGCTAAGATGGAACATGAAAGACACATAGCAGAGGAGAGCAAAAAAATCCCAGGAAATTCTTTAAGTATGTAAACAGTAAAAAATGGAAGACTATATTGGCTCCATAAAGAATGAGGAAGGACATCTGGTTACAAAGGATGGGGAGATGGTGAAGGTATTGAATTTATTATTCTCCTCAGTCTTCACAATGGAATCGGGGGGGCTTCAGTAACCAAAACTGCAGTGTTTATCCTCATGACACTTCCCAGGAAGCACCACCATGGTTAACAGAGGACAGAATTTAAATGAGACTTGGGAAACTTAACATTAATAAATTACTGGGACCAGATGGATTTCACCCGAGGATACTTAGGGAACTCAGTCAAGTAATTGCCAGACCAGTGTTCCTAATTTTTACTGACAGTCTACTAATTGGGATGGTACCAACTGGTTGGAGGAAAGCCAATGTAACACCAATATTGCCAATATAAGGCATTTATTAGAGTTGATTTTTTTATACAGTTGAGAGCATGGGGGGAAAGGAAAAGACAGCAGCAGTTTGATGCCTTGATTTCTGAAATGTCATCCCTAGAATCCCTAAAACACAATCCCTCCCCCCATGGTAGCACCAAATTGTTTTTACTGAGACAGAATCTCAGGGAATTCCTTCTGCATGAATTTGAGCACTCCACCCAGAAGTTAAAAATGCTCCGGAAAAAAAAGCTGGTAAGCTACTTTGAGGATACCGCTCACAAACTAAAATTCCTTTCACACATCACCCCATTTCCCATGAACACATTTTTGAACCTCAGGGCATAGCCAATGCTTTAGTTAGTACAGTACATATTATTTATGTTATTACAGTACACTGTACAACTTAAAAGACAATAGTACTGAGACCCCTCCTCTCCCCGCCACAAGCCACTTATATATGCAAAAATGGTCTCTGATTATCAAGCAAACCATTCCTATTCCCCAGTGGCAGAAAATATGGGAAGTTAATTCCAAATACTCACGGTGCTTAGAACAGAGGGAGACCATATACAAGATTTTAATTTTCTGGTATAGAACCCCAGAGGTTCTACATAAATATGACCCCGGGGTCTCCCCGATGTGCTGGAGATGCCGGGACAATATTGGCTCCCTTTTTCACATCTTTTGGGAATGCTCCATTATTCAACCTTTTTGGTCCACTATTCATGCATACTTACAAAATCTTTTTGACACCAACTTTCCTCTAACTCCAACTCACTTCCTACTAGGTTTGCCACTCCCCGGCATCCCCAAACATGCCCAAAAATTGGCTGGTTTTGTCCTCCTGATGTCGAGACCAGCCATACCCCTGAGGTGACTGTCTCAGTCCCCACCCACCCTTTCACAGGTTCTGCAAACACTGGAGCAGATTCGTAGACTGGAGCACCTCACTGCTACTATCCATGACAATCTGCCTCGGTTTTCCAGGATTTGGGACTTGTGGGACCACTCAAACCTTCATCCTGGGATCCCTCCAGTGCCCTCGGCAGTACAATGCCTTCTTAAATAGCTACTTGGCAGGTTTAACCCCCCCTGACTCTGCTAACACTACTTATTAAAGATTCCATGGTACCCCCACCCCCCTCTCCCCCCTCCTTGTGGGAATCCCATGGAGTGCCTCTGTCTGGTATAGGCGCTCCTGAGACCCCATCGACCATGGACCTAATGAGTGACTACTCTCACGGTGCGATATTTTAATACACTCAGTTTGCCCACTCTTGGGGTCCTTCCCCACTCCTCCTTTCCCTCGTAACCCCCTCTCCTCGATTTCTAGAAGTATTAAAGTGTCATTTTTGTACAACTGATGACACTGTAACCTGAACTTTACTGGCCTTGGCCTCTATTTCTATTTCCTCAGATTATATTCTCCTGTTCTTTTCTTATGATAATAGCAATTATTTGATGTTACTTTTTTCGATGTATCTTTGAAATCTTTCAATAAAACATACAATTTAAAATAAAAAAGACAATAGTACTACCCCCAACCCCTACCCAATTACCAAGATATTGAAGCTTCCTTCACAATATTAACCTACCATCTTTATCGAAGGAACAACTTGATCTACCTAATGCCCCATTCACTGTACCTAAAATTTTCCATGTCATTAACACCCTCCCTAACAACAAATCCCCCGGGCCAGATGGGCTCACAGGGGATTATAAATAATAATTTAAGTCCTTTTAGAGCTATTTTGGGTGATCATAGTAGTAGCGTATATAACATTTCTGTAGTCCCCGCCTCTTTACCTTTTGAAATGCTGGAGGCTGTGATTGTTACACTGCCGAAAATGGGAAACTCACCTGACAGACCCCAACATTTCTGACCGATCTTCTTGCTAAATAATGATGTCAAAATCTGTGCTAAACGTTTTTTTTTTTAGCATATGCTCAACCTCCACTTGATGGATATTATTCCTACCCTAATTAATTTGGACCAGTCTGGTTCAATCCTCAGATGCTACAAGCAAATTGATTGATATCATACATTTGACAAACCAGTCCAGAACGCTTTCTCTGATACACTGGGGCTAACTCAGTAGGGTACTTTCAAAATGTGGCTTTTCTGGCTTTTCTGGCCATATCCTGTCTGCCATTTTGGCACTATACACATCCCCATCAGTGAAAGTGTACTCCTCTAGAATGCTTTCTCAAACCTTCCAAATCACTAATGGCACCAAGCAGGGGTGTCCACTTTTGCCCCTGATCTTTCATTTGTTAATGGAGCCGTTAGCCTCACACATCAGGCAACACCCCAAAATCCATGGTATCAAAATGGGATCTTATGAACATGTTATAAGTCGCTATGTGGACATCATCTTACTCATGCTCACACAGGTGACTGACTCATTGTATCAATCCCTGCATCTATTTAATGGGATTTTCATATTACAAAGTGAATGAATCAAAATCTCATATACTAGATCATGGGGTAGACTTGGCGGTCAGAAAGTCCATGAAAGACGCCTACCTGGGGGGCGTGGCCGGTATGTGAGATGGAGAGGCCGTGAAGTGACTAAGCTTGGCTACTACACTTACCCTGTCAGCTATTTTTGGGCTAGAGTTTTCACTACTGATACCACCTTACAGCAATCCTGGGGTCTAGAAGGACATATGGCACTCTGCGGGCTCCTCTGCTGTCTTTGGGTAAACTGCAATCCTCCTCCACGAACCCCACATGATCCTCATCCTCAACGGTGGCCATCTTGATCACGAAGATGCCTGCTGGCACAATGTCAGTCAGCATTCAAACAGCTCCAGAGCTGGCTACCTCTTCCCACGCTGAACTCCTAGCAGCAATTAAAGCAGGTAATGACTCCATGATGGTCAAAATCGACCACTTGGTTAGGGATGTCAGCCTTCTACGGCACAATATGGATGAATTTAGATCCCGGTTTGCTGAGCCTAAAGGCTGCATATGCCAACTCGAGGATTCTGCTAGATCTGATTCCTGTGACCTATGTGCTTTACAGATACAAGTCAGGGCATTACAGGAGAAAACAACAGACACAGAAAACCAGCTCAGAAGAAACAACATCCATATCCTGGACCTGCCAGAATGGGAAAACTGCTAAACTACAGGTCCCCCCCAACTCCACAGATTCCGGGGAATGCACCGTGGCCTTTTCTGTTAAAATTGCTAAACTCCAGGGACGAGGATCGTGTTCTGGCTGGAGTAAAGCAAGAATGGACTTTAATAATGCAAAAATCATGCTTTTCCCTAATTATTCACCTGAGGTACAACAGAGGCATTGCTTCTTTACCGAGGTGCAACATCACCTCAGAGAAAAGGGCCTCAAGTTCAGCCTGCTCTATCCCAGCAAACTCCAAGCGATTGACAGGGATCACGCTAAATTCTTTGAAGATCCGGCGGCTGCGCTCTCCTGGCTGGATAGCTGTTGATCGACTTCCTCACACAGCAAGTATTGGGTCTTGTCCCTGCCAAGTTTATTAAGTTCCTCTGGTTTTGGTTACCAGTTACTACCGGCTAATCCTTATCCTGGACCCCGGTTTACATACTCCCTGTTGGCCTCAAACTGGGCTCCACGGATTCCCTCAAACTAGGCTCCACGGATTCTATTCATTAGATCCCTTCTCACACTAAGGCCCTCTTCCAGCTATGGAGTACTAAGAGCTCTCTATATGGAACTGGATTGCTCATTCCTCTGCTGGGGTTGCATTTACAGCTTGGTTCAATTAACTGTTTCTGCTATTTTTGGAACAAATTAGATCCCCTTCCTGGTGACTTCCTCTCCCCCCAGCCTCACACTGCAGTGGACTCCCATCTGAACAGTCTTAGGACCACCACAAGTAGTGACCACTTCTCAGATATCCCATTACCCTGCACCCCGTACTCCCCCCAATGTCTAGAAGTGTGTCTGTTTATGACATTTTCAAGCTGTGAAGTGTTCAGGCTCTATATGTGCTTGTAGTTACCTGTGATTTAGGGTCCATCTACAGGCTCTAGGTTCATTGTTATGGGTGCAAACTGTTTCCCAGCTTCCTCTGCTGTTTAGGGAGGAGCTGGGTAATAGTAGGATAAGCACATTGTGCTTGGGTTGTTCAAGTTAATTTTTTTATGTTTTTTCTTTTTCTTTTATTTTTTTCTTGGTTTGTAACCTGTTTAAGTGCTAACAATTATTGGTGTGACTTAACTCTGATTGTGCTGCTCATGAGTTGCCCTCTGGTACACATTCTCAGATATCCTGATTCATCACTGCTATACCTACCAAATGTCTGACCATGTAGCTGACTCCTCTACTGTTCTCTCGTGGAACATTAGAGGTTTTAACTCCAAGTTCAAAAGAGCCCTTTTATTTCAATATTTGAAATCTAACTCCCCCCAACTTGTCCTCCTACAGGAGACTAACCTCATGGCCAGTAAAATCTTGAAACTCAAAAAGCCGTGGATACAACAGGCTTTCAATACCACCTACTCCACCTATGCTGGGGGGGTATTGGTTCTAACTCACACAAATGTTCCTTGTGTGATTGAGGAGATATGTACCGACCATTAAAGCAAATTTGTGATATTAGTGTTTACGCTATGGTCTCAAAGGTTGTAATTAACATTTATGTTCCTCTGCCTTTCTCACTTGGAATTTTGTATGCTGTTCTGGAGAGGATCTCCCCCTTTTGCCTGGCAAAAATACTGGTTATGGGAGACTTCAATGCTACTATGTCCCCTGACTTAGATAGGCCCACTCCCTCTAAGAACCACTGTACAGATCTCCCTGCCTGAGCTCAGGTGGGTCTGGTTGAGATTTGGAGGTGGAAACACCCTGAAACCAGGTCATACTCTTGCTTCTCAGCCTTTGTAGCTGCCCCACTTCCTCAGTGCACCTCTTTCTCTGGATTTGTTTGCTCTGGCCATTGAACCAGTGGCCGAGGCTTTACATATCTCCCCACACATCAAGGGTCTTTGCATTGGTTTGCTGAAGGATAGGTTTGCCCTGTACACTGACGACATGTTGCTTTTCCTTAATGATGCAGGCCTGTCACTGCAGGGAGCCCTACAGGTTTTAGACGCCTTCACTTAAGGTCAACTGGTCCAAATCTCTATTGTTTTCCATTGACCAGGCAGCTAGGACACCAACACCCCCGGACACCTTCAAAGACTAAGGAGTTCTCATTTCCTCCCAAGTCACACATTTTATCTCATTAAATCTAGCCCCAGTTATACTTGAGATTAAGGCCAAACTAAAGTCACGGGAGAATTTACCATTGTCCCTATGGGGATGTGTCAACCTCCTTAAAATTCAAATTATTCCCAAACTTGCTTACCTATGTCGACATTCTCCACAATGGTTACCTAAATCCTTTAAAAAGCTTAACCAAACATTTTCATCTTTTCTCTGGTGTCCCAAGCCGCCAAGATACAAGCTAAGTACCTCGATGAGACCGAGAACACAGGGTGGTATAGATTGCTATAAGTATTTTTTGTCTACTCAATTATTGACTGCAGCCTGGTGGCTAAACCCTGATGGGGTGAACTCATACACAATACTGGGGGCCGTCGTGGTGGGGTCCTGATTTATAGAGGACCATGAGCCCCATACTGTCTAACCTCCTCCATGATTACCACCCTGTGAGCCTGGCATGCGGGACCAGCCCTAAAAAAACTGAGATTTCCTCAAATGCTCCAATTTGGTTGAACTCTAAGCTATCCCACATCTACAAAATGTTGGATCCATATGCTTGGACTAAATATAATAATAAACTAATTTCATAGAGAGTATCACACAATTTCCTAGTCCCCCTATCTCAACTCCCCTCTGCAAATAATGTCCCAAACTACTATCAATTCCATTATTTACAGCCATCTCGTGCCTTTGCTGCACAATTCCCACGCTCCTCCTGCATGGTGGTCCAGTCAGGGTTGAAACAAACACTCCGATCTGAATGTGTTAAGAAGTCCACCTCACACTTATATGCACATCTAGTCTTTGTGTGTCTGACGCCTGTGGAGGGGCTTTGGTCCCATTGGCAGCACTACATCCCTGCACTGGACAACGATCACTGGGGCAATGTATGGGATTTCCCTTTCAGATCTTTAGTCTCAATATGTGACTGTCTTGTACAGTTTGAAATTGTGCATAGAGCATACTACACCTCCCATAGACTCCATAAGATACATGCTGAACATTCCTCTGAGTGCTAGATATGTTGCCCCTCACCAGGAGATTTTTTTTTCATCTTTTGGCACTGTCCAGAAGTTGAGAAATATTGGACAGAGGTAGCTCTGATAAATCTGGTTGCCTCTGTCTCAATTCAGCCGTCAATGGAGGTATGTCCCCTGTGGCTACTAGAAAACATAGTACCAACTTTTGCTAGGAGGATTCTTATTGAGTTTCTGATTTTTTGGAAACATTTAGTTAATGACAGCATTCCTGTATATAAAGATACTTACGAGGTGCATTTGTGGCGCTCCGTGAAATGGCCGCTTGATCACAGAGCTCCGTCCCGCTCTGTACCATTGGCACACCCATCAGCAGGGACAAACACACTAACAGCTCCGCAAAGGTCATGGAACACTCGGATACCCTGGGGAACAGTTACATGCCGGGGGGTCCGCAAAACGTGATTTACGGGCACGATTCTTCACGCTGACAGGCACTGCTGAGGAATCCAAGATGGCGGGGGAATGGCTGCCTCATAAGACAGCTCATTGTGTTATAATTCTAACTGATTGCTGAGTGGTTGAAGATTTGGTAGAGAAGGGGGCGTGGCTAATCGCTGAGAAGTATGGAAGCCTGATTCCACAGCTCCTGGACCAAATGGAGAACCGAACCTCTAATTCACTTAACCAGACCACCAAAATGCAATCAGCAGACCCCCACACCCTGAGGAACCAGACCGGAATATCCTGAAAACAAAAGTAATATAGACAACCGAAAAAACTGACAGATTTCTTCATTCTGGGAGATCAAATCCAAGATGGTGCCTGCGCCTCACAGCACACAGAGGATTATTATACAGACTAACCTGATGCTGATGATTCCTCAATATCAGGAAAAGGCCTCAAGTTTCCATCCACCATCTGGACCGTCTTCCACCTCCAGCAGCCCAGCCAAATCACTGATGCGCTTGGATGCACGCGAGCGAACCCTTGAGGTAAGGCCTGCATTAGAAAATCTCCTCACACAGACACCTACATCCTCCCCTATAGCGGTCTTCCCTGCATCTAACCAGCCGGTCATAGAAACAATGCTGAAGGAGATGCTGATGTCACTACACAGTTCTCTCCATAATGACATCTCCTCCATGTTCATGCATTTAAAGCAGAGATTATGTACACAGGACAAAAAGTGGGCCACATTGAAAAAGCAGATGAGTGCCATGACTGAAACTGTCAATGATTTGATAGATGCACATAACCATACCCGTGAAGAACATCACTGGGTGAGGGCCAAAATGGCGGACCTCAAAGACTGATGGAGATGCAATAATGTATAGATAAGAGGTATACCCGAAACTATCCTGCCAGCAGACCTGAACTCCTACGCAAGGAAACTTATCTCCACACTCCTACCAGATCTCCCACCGGTCAAAACCATCATCGATCGAATACACTGCCTCCCAAAACCACCACACTTGCCTGCAGAAGTACCTCGAGACACCCTGATGAGGATACACTTCTTTCACACCAAAGATATGCTACTTGCTAAATCGAAATGCCTTGATCAACTTCCACCCCCATATGCAAAACTACAACTCTTTACTGACATTTATCAATATACGGTACCCACCTATAGACCATCACAAAACCCCTCAACAACCACAGGATCCCATACCAATTTTGAATTTCCAACCAAGCTTCTGATCCCCAGAAATGGGGTACAACACAGCATCCACACAGTGGAAGAAAGCATACAATTGCTCCGCACATGGGGCATCATCCCTGAGTACGAATCTACAGCCCAGATGTCCCAAACAGCAAACTTGCAAGTTTCCAATAAGAGACCACATTCAAACTCCAACAAATCAACGTCAGGTTAGTGATGTTACTAAGCTAACTCCAACCCTGCACTCCGCTTCAGTGCCTGCTTGTTGCAGATAGTACACAAACTTTACCCTCATCTTTGACCAGCAGTTCACTGGTTTACTGCTGACCTCTGTCTCCCTCATCCTTTCTATACCATACTAACTGCCTTTACTGTTTCTCTTCCTACCTATTCTTATCATTGAGAGCATAAGAACATCTGAAACTGAACCTTCTTTAAGACCACAGCCTCTTCAAAACTGCAAATCTAACAAGTACCACGGATTTCCCTGCTGAACACCCCTCTCATCCAAGGAATTGTAAGTACTACCCTATTCTGAATTACTACCACAACACTTCCACAATGTCGAAATTCCCATCACTCAATGTGAAAGGGCTAAACCATCCAACCAAAAGAGCATCCCTGTGGCGAACTGTACAAGACTCACACTGCCAAGTCCTATGCATCCAAGAGACATACTTTAAGACCAACGCAGAACCTTTATGTAACAACAAAAATTATACCCACATCTTTAAAGCCTCAGGCCCAGAAAAAAACAACAGAGTCATGATAGCTATCAAAAACACATACTTCACCCTCCACAATTGCCTTATTAACGTTGATGGCAGATATCTTGCTCTAGACTGCACCCTGAATAACAGATACACCATTGTAACAGTTTATGCCCCCAATAAGAAACAAATAAACTTCATATCCAAGAAAATCAACTGTTTCAAACAGGGTCAACTTATCATCTATGGAGACTTCAATATAGTCCCGGATAACTCCATAGACTCTTCCTCCTGCTCTAGCAGGTTCCCCTCACCTATGGGATCCTTCATTAGATCCAATGATCTATTTGATGTATGGAGATGCCACCACACCACCAAACAAGACTTTTTTTACTTCTCCCCTCTTCATAATTCTCACACAAGAATTGACTATTTCTTAGTAAACAAATGGACATTATGCAAAATATCTTCCTCAGAAATATCCACCATTATGTGGTCAGACCACTCTCCAGTCGTCATGACCATAGATGACTCACCGACCACCTACCGAACACGGATCTGGAGAGCAAATGCTGCAATCCTTAACTCACCAATTCATTCTACCTACATCAGAAAATGTCTAGAATACTTTAACACTAATACAGGAACTGTCAGGGATAACACTGTTTTTTGGAATGCCCATAAGGCATTCATAAGAGGGATACTCATACAAATTGGTGCTAGAGAGAGGAGGAGGAGATCACAGCATCAAAACCTACTTACTTCCAGTATCAAAACATTAGAAAACCAAAACCAATCTACTCCTGATCCTGCAACAAAAACAAAATTAGACGTAGACAGGAATTAATATCTCACCTGTTACAATCATTCCAAAAAGTACATACTTACTTTAGAACAAAACACTACTCCACTGGCAATAAGGCAGGGACAGCAATGGCTAACAGAATCAATGGTCATTATTCTAAAACTAAAATTACCCATCTATTTCATCCAGCTACCAAACAAAAACTGATAGACCCACAAGCCATTGCAAACGCATTTAGTCACTACTACAATATGCCTTATAATTTAAAAGATGACACCTCTGTCAAACAACCATGCCTATGTAACATGGAATAGTTTCTCCACAAAATCAACCTTCCCAAACTATCCAAAGAACAATTATCCACATTAAACAACCCATTCACTGCTCTAAAAATCAGGAACATAATCTCAGCTCTGCCCTCTAACAAATCTCCAGGCCCAGGTGGCCTTGCTGGAGAATATTACAAGCAATTTGGATCAAACCTAGCACCCTTCTAAATCACAGTATGCAATGACACTGCCTCATCCTCCTCTCTCCTTCCTGAAATGCTAAATGCTCTGATTATCACTCTACTGAAGCCAAGTAAGGAACCTACATGTGCAAAAAACTTTAGACCCATTTCACTCCTCAACCTAGACACAAAAATATATGCAAAATTAATAGTCAGTAGATTACTCAATCTGATGCCCCTTCTAATCCACAAAGACCAATTGGGCTTCACAGACAACTCATGCAACATGAAGAATTGTCAACATAATCCACAATGCTGAATCAACTCAGACACTTTCTCTGCTCCTATCTCTGGATGCAGTGAAGGCATTTGACAGAGTCCATTGGATGTATCTTAACTGCTTGCCGACCACCTCATGCTGATATACGTTGGCAGAAGGGCTCGTAGAGGCAAACTAATGTACCTGTACGTTGCCTTTTAAGAGGCAGCCAGCGGGCGCACGCACGTGACAGGCTCTGTGATTCTGATCGTGGGTAACCCCTACACTGCCCCCTAATGGTTAACCATTCACTGCCAGTGTCATTTACACAGGAATCAGTGCATTTGTATAACACTGATTGCTGTATAAATGACAATGGTCCCAAAAATGTGTCAAAAATGTCTGATGTGTCTGCCATAATGTTGCAGTCACAATATAAATTGTTGATCACTGCCATTACTAGTAAAAAAAAAAATATTAATAAAAATGCCATAAAACTATCCCCTATTTTGTAAACGCTTTAACTTTTGCACAAACCAATCAATAAACGCTTATTAAGATTTTTTTTTACCAAACATATCTAGCGGAAAACCATTTTCCATTATGAATGGCACCCATCACGTTTGTCCACTCTCACCAATCATATTTCTGGTATATCTGGTATGGATATTTAGGGGGAACCCAACGTCATTTTTTTTTTTAATTTCACGCGGGGTTTCCCTTAATATCCATACCAGACCTGAAGGGCCTGGTAATTGAATTTGGGGGAACCCTACGCTTTTTTTTTATCAATGACTTTCAATGAGTGTTTTCTGTATTCCGGGAGCCGACAATTCATTATAGCTGCGAGTGATTTTAAATGACTTTTTTCCTGCAGAAATTACACTTTGTGCATGGACAGTTCTAAGCACGGGAAACATGTGCTCCTTTACAGGCCTACTATAGACACCCCCCAGGTACGAAATTTAAAGGAATATTATACTTTTATTGTTTTTTTGCATTGATACTGTACATGTCAGCCTTTAAAATTAGCACTTTAGATTTTGAACGTTCGAGTCCCATAGACTTTAATAGGGTTCTAAAGTTCACACAAAGTTTAGGTCTGTTCGCAGGTTCTGGTGTTCGGGGGGTGTTCGGCTCATCCTTATTTGGTACACAAAGAAAAATAACAACTGATAGTCATATCTCGCGCTCCAACAAAATATTGCTGCTTTCTTCTCCCTTACCCTTCCCCATATCCCCACACACTCACCCTTGCCCCAGCCTACCGCCTCCCATTCCCTCCCAGGTTATCAGTTATACATCTTGATATGACAATGTTTTACTACCTGTTTTTCTCTTTGTATTACTTATTTTAAACTGGAATCCACACACTGTTTAGACACCCCTTTTATCAACTCATGTTTCAGTAATGTTTGAGTAATTCGTCATTATACATACAGTCTAATGCTCTCTTATTTTATTTGACTGCATAATATGTAACCTGAAAAATTCAATAAAAATCTATTGATATAAAAGATTTGGTGGAGAAAATTAGATCTTTCCTATCACGTTTAGAGGTTTTAATGTATGCTTTTTTTAAGCCATCTGTGGCTATACCCTCTATGCTTTAATCTGATGTAGAGTCCACGTGCTGCTGTCTGATAGTCTTTATCACGTGGACAATTTCTTCTAAGTCTGACATATTGACTAAATGAGGATGTCCATTAGAAGCATACAATATTGTATTCCCAGAGGTGGGTTTCTGGAAAAGGGAGGAATAGAGAAAACCGTCATTGCCAATAGCAATTTTGAGATCCAAAAAATGGGAATGCAACTCTGACTACATTCCATAGTGAATTTGAGATGATTTTCAGATAAAACTTCCAGAAATTGTGTTAGTTGGTACCTGGAGCCTGACCAAAGGAGCAGGACACCATCGATGTTCCTGTCTCACAATAAAATGTGGAACAGGTACAAGGTACATAGTATATAGTGGTAAACCACAAAGAGAAAACTTAAATTCTCAATAGAGCGTTGCCAACATCCCAATATTAATTGTAAAAAGGACCCTAAAAGGAAGGGACACAAGTACCCCCCCGGTACAATGGGACTTTAAAGGCGAACAAATGAAAAACCTATATTATAAAAATATTTATTTAGAAAAATGCTTAGAAAAACATATATAAAGGCATAATAGTAGTCTATAAAAAAAGCATTTGTGCAGAACAATAAAAGATTTACACACAATACATCCTTTACAAATTCAAAAATGAATAACATTTTCTCCATTATCCTGACATGTTTCAGGACCATGTCCCTTATTCAGAGGCGTTTTGTAGGAGAGAATTTAAGTATATTTTGAATAAATGTAAGAACAGTCTTAACATAGACACTTTTTCAAGGCAAAGTCAACATTACAATATCTGATCTTGTACAATATGCATACCAATATTGAATTATATAGAAAAGTATGTATGAATGTACGCAAAAAATATTTTCTTAGACGATTAAATAAACTTTGCTGCTGTTTGTCCACGAAGAGGTGATGCACCCTGCCCAACCTCAGAACAGCCCTTACAAAGGTCTCCCGGAGGGATGACCACCACAGCCCAGCCACAGAAGAGCCCTGAGAAGTAATAAAATAACTTATTATAGTTGGTTTGGTATATTAGGATTGCGCATCAAAAACCCCAAACCTGCCCCTCTCATATATTGGGGTCTTTTTCCAAATGCTCCGCAAATGCCCAGATGTTGGGATTGTTACTCAAAAGTGGAAATGTCCATGATTTGGGCCTAAAAAGACAATGTTGGGAAGGTCACACCAGAGGCATGAAAAACACCCAAAGGGGGGGGGGGGATCAGCGATGCCCCAGAGTTGGTGTGGCTCTCCTCCCACAACTCCATAAGGTCCTCGATAGCCTGGAGTTCGTCAGTCTCAAGGTTAGGCTGTTCGTCAGACATGCTGGAAGACCCAGAATCATTATTCAAAGGTTTGTCATATATGACCTTAAACATGAGTTTCCTGGCAAAGAGATGTATATCCTTAATCATTTGAAACTTATTACCGTCAACTTCGGGACAAAAGGTTAGGCCTAATTTTAATACCTCAATTTCATCATCAGTCAAGGTGACAGATGATAAATTAATAACTTCTAATTGAGTGTGTCTGTGAGGGATGGGACAGTGTAACTATGGTGATCAGACCGGGAGATTGGTCTGGAGTTTTGACTAAAAAAATAGGGGCTATTTTTGGTTCTATAGCAGAAGTGCTATGGGGAAAAAGAGAACGGAGGTTCGCTTTTCGTTTATCCTCCTAGTGGAGAATAAAGTTGGTGATAGTGAAGGTGAAAAAGTAGAGGCCCTAGTAATGGGTACTGACCTGTATGCCAGTGCAGAGAAAGTGTCCACATGTGTAGTAGATCGAAGAGTATTTAGTTTCAAACTAGTGATTTGAGGTTGCCGTGTAGTTAAGGATCCAGCTGTACCATAAAGTGAATCAGATAATGTGTGTTCCAAATTTCCTATACGTTTTTTAAGGAGCCTGTCCTGGGACAAATCCTGATAGACAGTTGATTGACTAGACACAGCTGAGGAAAGAGAAGATATATTAGGTACATCATGAATGGTTGGAGGCGTTGGATGTGTAGGTGAATTGGTCTATTAAAAGGGGGCTGGCTTCACTTATATGCATATCCATTGTTATATGCAGATTTATCCCTTAGGAATTTACCCTCCTCAACATTGATGATATCCAAGGTATAATCCTCTAGATCAGATGTTCTCAACTGGGGTTCTGCGGAACCCTAGGGTTCCACGGGAGGTCTCCAGGGGTTCTGCGGCGATCTGAATGTCAGTTGCAGGCAGCTGACGAAAGGATCGCAGACACAGGCAGAGATAGGCAGGGAAGCGGCTGGCACCCTATTGGCTGTATCATGCTCTTCCCCCTCGGCCCCTCCTCCTTCTGCCCTCCTGTCCTTCCCGAGTGCTTGTAAGTGACATCATCTGGAGTGGACAGGATAGGAGGAGGAGGAGGGGCCGAGGGGGAACAGCGCGCCACTGGAGAAAATGTGAAGCCAGCAGAAGAAAGCAAGTAATGAAGTGTCCCCCCCCACAATGTGCCCAACAGTCTGTCCCCTACCTCATGTAATGTGCCATGTCCCCTGTCCCATGTAATGTCCTGCCGTGTGCCCTGTCCCATGTCATGTCCCATGTCATGTGCTGTCATGTCCCCTGTCATGTGCTGTCATGTGCCCTGTCCCATGTAATGTCCCCGTCATGTGTCCTGTCCCATGTAATGTCCTGTCATGTGCTCTGCCCCATGTAATGTGCACTGTCCCACGTAATGTGCTCTGTCATGTGCCCTGTCACATGTAATGTGCTCTGCCCCATGAAATGTTCCCTGTCATGTGCCCTGTCCAATGTCCTGTCACCTGTTCCAATGTCCTGTCATGTGCTCTTCCCCATGTCATGTCCCCCGTCCCATGTAATGTCCTGTCATGTGCTCTGTCCCATGTAATGTCCCTGTCATGTGCCCTGTCCCATGAAATGGGCACTGTCCCATGTAATGTGCTCTGCCCCATGTAATGTCCCCTGTCATGTGCCCTCTCCCATGTCATGTCCCCTGTCCCATGTAATGTCCTGTCATGTGCTCTGCGCCATGTCATGTCCCCTGTCCCATGTAATGTCCTGTCATGTGCTCTGCCCCATGTCCTGTCCCCTGTCCCATGTAATGTCCTGTCATGTGCCCTGTTCCATGTCATGTCCCCCTGCCCCATGTAATGTCCTGTCATGTCCTCTGCCCCATGTAATGTGCACTGTCCCATGTAATGTGCTCTGGCATGTGCCCTGTCCCATGTAATGTGCTCTGTCATGTGTTCTGCCCCATGTAATGTCCCCTGTCATGTGCCCTGTCCCATGTCATGTCCCCTGTCCCATGTAATGTTCTGTCATGTGCTCTGCCCATTGTCATGTCCACTGTCCCATGTAATGTCCTGTCATGTGCTCTGCCCCATGTCCAGCCCCATGTCCAGCCCCCTGTCCCATGTAATGTCCTGTCATGTGCCCTGTTCCATGTCATGTCCTCTGTCCCATGTAATGTCCTGTCATGTGCTCTGTCCCATGTCCTGTCCCATGCAATGTTCTGTCATGTGCTCTGCCCATGTCATGTCCCCTGTCCCATTTAATGTTCTGTCATGTGCTCTGCCCCATGTCATGTCCCCTGCCCCATGTAATGTCCTGTCATGTGCTCTGTCCCATGTAATGCCCCACCTTCATGTGCCCTGTCTCATGGAATGTGCCCCATCATGTGCCCTGTCCCATGTAATATGCACTGTCCCATGTAATGTCCCCTGTCATGCGCCCTGTCCCATGTAATGCCCCCTGTCTCATGTCCCATGTAATGTCCCCTGTCTCATCCCCCTGTCCCATATAATGCCCCCTCTCCCATGTAATGCCCTCTGTAATGTCCCCTGTCCCACGTAATGTCCCTTGTCCTGTCCCTTGTCCTGTCCCATGTAATGTGCCCCATGTAATGTTCCCGTCCCATGTAATGTGCACTGTCATGTCCTCTGCCCCATGTAGTGTCCCCTGTCATGTCCCCTTTCCCATGTCATGTCCCTGACATGTGCCCTGTCCCATGTAATGTCCCTTGTCATGTGCCCTGCCCCAAGTAATGTCCCCTGTCATGTCCCCTGTCCCGTGTCACTTACCCTGCTATGTCCCCTGCCCCATGTCATGTCCTCTGTCATGTGCCCTGTCCCAAGTAATGTCCCCTGTCTTGTGCTCTACCTCATGTAAAGTGCTCTGCCGCATGTAATGTCCCCTGTTATGTGCTCTGCCCTATGTAATGTCTGTAAAGTCCCCTGTCATGTGCCCTGTCCCATGTAATGTGCTCTGCCCCATGTAATGTCCCCTGTAATGTGCTCTGCCCCATGCAATGTCCCCTGTCCCATGTAATGTCCCCTGTCCCATGCTCTGCCCCATGTAATGTCATCTGAATGGATCAGCTCTGCAGAAAAAGAAAACACACGTTTCACATTAAATAGGTACATTTTAATATTTATTATTTTATTTAATGCTATTTCTACAAATAATTTTGTTATCAACAGCTTGCTGATCATACTAATGTTCCATGAGCTGTAGATGTGAACATTTCAGGGGTTCCTCGAGATCTCAAACTTTTTGCCAGGGGTTCCTCCAAGGTAAAAAGGTTGAGAAACACTGCTGATGTTCATGCAATTCCTTTTCTATACGTACAAATGAGAGGAAAGAAATAATAAGGACATGATCCTGATACCTAAGATTAACTTGTGTATCAAGGTTCATAATCTCATTTTGATATTGGCTACATAAGGTAGCCCTCATCTCCAATGATACATTTTGTACATTTTGCTTCCATATAGATTTAAGTAAATCATAGATTTTTTCTAAGGTTAGGAAATATTTGTATCCTTAGATCCCAAGGGACAATTTTATGTTCAGAGCGCTACTCAAAATATTCTGACCTTTTTCTCTAGCAATCACTGTAGTCTCAAAAAGGATTTGTCCAAATCCACTTCAGAGACACAGGGAGTATTTTGTGATGATTGAATCTTATGCATGAAACCCTCCCTGGCCTCTCCACAGAAGTCTGCCACATTCAAAAATGCTGTCCTCATAAGAGTCAATATAATTTCAAATACAAAAAGAACTACAAGATACAAAAATAGAAAAGCAGATGAAAAAAACTGAAATAAGTACCGATCACAATAACAATAAGGCCGGTGGGCCAAAAATGGTTAATAAATAATTTAGAGAGATAGTAATAGAATCACCCAGACATGTGTGGTGTACTGAAAAACCAAATTGGATGTAGATTATAGAATATAATATGAGTGGCTCTATAACAGTGATGGCGAACCTTGGCACCCCAGGTGTTTTGGAACTACATTTCCCATGATGCTCAACTACACTTCAGAGTGCAGGAGCATCATGGGAAATGTAGTTCTAAAACATCTGGGGTGCCAAGGTTCGCCATCACTGCTCTATAATATCATGCACCTCATCCCGCTTACCAAAGATAAAGAGTATGAAGGAATGGGATTATTGCGGTGCTTATAACAAGTGGTACATAGAAAATTGAATAATAAAAAAAAATCTATTTTTAATATATATTCTATGATGCAGCGATTTACAGCATGCTGTTTGCTTTTCCTCCTTGGATCAATAGTTACCTTGATTTGTTTTAATATACCATATATATATATATATATATATATATTAGTTTCTTTAATATTGGGCATATTTTTTGTATTTCAGTGGCTATTAAGTTATGTGCTTAAGTTTTAGGACTATTTTTGGTCTCATCTCTATGTCTATACCAGCACACTGGCACCCCTGAACCCATCTATTTTGCGTATCTGAGCATAGTAAGTGCATGTTTTTTTCTGGGTCTTTCTCTTTTGGCCCACTCAACTGGACTTTTGTTGTTCTTTGTCCAGAAATGTTTATATTAATCAATTTCTTGGTCTCTTTTTATATTTGTTAGCAGGGTTTTATCTACCTTCTGTGACCATAAACGGTCTTCCCTGCACTATCCCTGGCTGGGGCCTTTTTTGACATCTATTCTTTTTCCCCCTTCTTCGTTTTTGGGAGATCCTCCCAAAATCTGCCATCTCCTGGTTCGGGATTGACTGAGGTATGTGCCATGCATGGCAAAAGTTTGTTTTCATGTTATTACCGTATGTGTTTTACCGCTTGCCGCCCACCGGCTGTCTTATGACAGCCAGACGGTGAGGCTCTTGTTCTGGGCGGGAGTCATATGACATGTATTTGGGGTGTAATTTTTGCTATATACATGCTATGTGTTAGAAATATCTTAGAAATTGACAACTTTATGTAAAAAAAAAAATGTGTTTTCATTTCTTTTCCGCATTTTCCAAAAACCTCTGGAAAAAAAATGGACCATTCAAAAGACTCATTATGTCTCATAGATTATACGTTGGGGTGTTTGTTTTCCAAAATAGGGTCATTTTGTGGGCAATTCCATTGTCCTGGTGCTTCAAGAGGAAGTAAACCCTGATGAGTTTTACTTCCTCTTTTGCTCGCTGCTGCAGCCTGCAAATGAAAAGCATAATGGGCTAGTATGCATTGTATACTAGCCCATTATGTGCCACTTACCAGCAAAAGAATCCAGCGATGTCCCCTGTGTGAGCAGCATCCATCCTCTAGCCCTCTTCCTTTGGGGCCAAGGACTCCAGCTCTGTGATTTGCCGGAGTCACATGACGTCACAAGCATGCACATGGGAGCCACGACTAATGGCACAGGCTAGGGAAGAAACAGCACTTAGTCTAGTTTCTTCCCCATGCATGTGCCGTAGGAATTTTTGGCGGACTACAAGTGAAATATCTCCTAAACGACACATGTTTAGGAGATATTTCCAATACCTATAGGTAAGCCTTATTCTAGGCTTACCTATAGGTATAAGTACAAAAAGTGGGTTTACACCCACTTTCAGGGCCTTCAAAAGTGTAATAGGTAGATGAGAAATGAGATGTGTCATTTATGCTTGCAGAACGCCTGAAGGTGTTACTTCAATGTTGGTCCTCTGTATGTGGCCAGGCTGTGTAAAAGTCTCACACATGTGGTATCGCCATACTCGGGAAGAGTAGAAGAATGTATCTTGGGGTGTAATTTGTTGTATCCATATGCCGTGTGTGAGAAATAACCTGATAATATGACAATTTTGAAAAAAAAAAAACATATTTGTCTGAACACACCATCCTTATTGCTACACTAACCTAACTTATCCCAGATCTATCCCTGATACACTGGACCCGCCGGGGCATTTCCTGGATCTTAGATCTATACAGTTGTAATTCCTCCAAAGCATTCTCCATCCTATGCTCAGAATAGTCTCAACCACAAACTGCGCACTACTGTGTATAGTATCTCTACTAAATAAAGTACCTGATATCGGGGCATGTGGCTAGACAGCGGAGCGGATGGACACACAGTAGAGAGGCTCTGTCGCATCCTGGGCTATAACTGCGATTAATAGGGGTGTTTACCCTCATTTCAGGCTGAGAACCGAACCAACACCTGTGGGCAACCTCCCTGATGCCATCCCGGAAAAGAAAAGACCTGGCAAGGCCAGGAAAGATGCTGGAGTTTTTCACCCATCAGCACCAGCACCCTGGCCAAAATGGCGCCGGCATGAACAGCGGTCACGCACGAGGCTCACAATCTCAGCGGTAGAGAGCAGAGCAGTGAACAGACAATGGATGTTTCCCTCCAGTGCGGCACGCCTCATACTCCCCGCTGCCTTCGGCATCATCAAGCCCGGCGAAAAGCAGTCAAAAAATGGCGGACACAGCGGCTGACATTATGGAGGTGAGTGCTTTCAATTCATCACTAGATGACACCAGGGAATTACAAGACTCTATTACTGACTTCCCCACGCTAAATCAACCTGTCATGGACGCTACTTTAAAGGACATGTTGGTGTCCCTACGCTCCACATTGCATGCAGACATAATGTCCATCACGCAGCAGTTTAAAACGGAGGTGTCGGCAGTATCTAACAAGGTCTCCCGCATTGAAGTGAAAATGGGGGAATTTGCAAACACGGTCAACGATATGGTAGACGCCCATAACGACAGGGACGAGGAGCTTGCGATCATTAAAGCAAAATTAGCAGACCTTGAGGACAGATCGAGACATCGTGCCTACAACGTCAAGATCCGTGGGATCCCTGAGACGATTAAACCACAGGAGTTGAGAGACTACTTTGTTAATTTACTGAAGGTGGCACTCCCAGATATGCCTGCGGAGGAGTTGGTGGTGGACCGTATTCATAGACTGCCCAGACCTAAGAAGATCCCGGCCCACTTGCCCAGAGACACCATAGTCAGGGGTTCACTTTTACCACGTAAAAGAACGATTTGTGATGGCAACTAGGAGGCGGGAGGATCTGCCCGCTGAACTTCGGGACTTGTCATTCTTTGCCAATCTTTCGGCCTATACCATGCAACAACGCAGGCAGCTGGCCACATTAACGAAACAACCACCAAATCCTCTATAGATGGCTATACCCAGCTAAACTGTTGATTACCCATGAAGGGAAGTCGCACATAGTGACTAAAGTTGAAGAAGGCATCTGCCTTTTGGAAGATTGGCAGATTCTGAACCCACCGTACACAGTACAAGAAAGGGCAGGCTCGCCCCCTTCCACGCATTCAAGCTCAGACGCTGAAACAGGCTGTATCTACTTTGCGAAAGTCCTACTAAAATTGCCTAGATGCCTAGGAAGAAGGCTCACAGTATTCTGTTACACTTACTTTTTTTATGTTTCTATTCTAACCGCTTTTACCCCCCAATATTTAGCGGTATTACACCAGCACAGATTCCTTAGTGAATCGCTAACTTTTTATCTTTTTTTGTTTGTTTAGTGTTTGTTTTTTATTATTGGACTCCCTTGGTATCTTCCTCCCCATGTCCTACTACAGGTACAGGATTCGGCACATCCGGATGACGTAGACCGGCAATCCAGCAAATACCTTACCTTAGACGAAGCACCAGGCTTATCACCAACTTTGGAGTATCTCACTACAGCCCTTGTGAAGTCAGGTACTAGTGCATTGCAGCACAATATGGCTTTCACCATTTCATCCCTGAATGTGAAGGGTCTCAACAGCCCCCATAAACGCCAAATAGCATGGAGAGAAGCATCTAAGCTTCATTGTGACATAATTTGCTTTCAAGAGACCCACTTCATGACAGGAAATCACCCGTCCTTCTCTAACCGCAAGTTTCCACATGTGTTCATGGCAAACGGCCCCAAGAAAAAGGCAGGTGTAGCAATTGCCATTAAGAATTCTATCCTGGGGGCGTGGCCTGGCACCGGAGCGAGATGGCAGCTTAGGAGACGAGCTCCGTCCTCCGTTCCTCCTAGAAGCCCTTACATAAGCAGGGAACTGCCCGAAAAGTACCGCGGATGGCTGGGAGAAGTCGCTCTACCTCCCGGTCACAACAGGACCCGGCCCCGCCACTCAGCAGGCACATACCGGCGATGTTCCGATCGCAGCCGGCCGAAACACAGGCCGCATCGCAGGCTGCAATGCAGGCCGCATCCCAGGCCGCGCCGCGAGCCACGGCTCAGAGTGGACACCTCCCGGCAGACTCGGAGCACACGGACGGCCACCAGTCAGGTAGGGGAGCTTCACACACCTCACCCCTCTTATGCCTGGCTGACCTCCAACAAGTGGCGGCTGATATTAAATGTTCACTGAGCGCAGCAGTCTCAGACCTGAAGTCAGAGATTAGAGCAGTGGCTGGCAGGCTGGATCAAGTTGAAACATCCACAGCAACACATGGGGCGGCCATTCACCAACTGCAGCAAGCATCCACTGTACAGGCACAGCACCTTATTGACATGCATAGACATATGGAGGACCTTGACAATAGGGGCCGCAGGCGCAACCTCCGCATCAGAGGGATCCCAGAAACAGTGGAAAGCCCCCATCTACAAGCTGCAGTTTGGGCGATCTTTAACACGCTTTTGGGCAGACCGCCGAACGCCCCGGTGGAGATGGAGAGGTGTCACAGAGCGCTTAGACCAAGAGGCAGAGATACTGACCCACCTAGAGATGCTGTATGTTGCTTGGTTAACTTTGCACAGAAAGAAGAAATTCTGCGACTTGCACGTACCCATGCTAACCTAGAACACGAAGGTGCACGTATCCAGATATACCAAGATCTGTCCACCATTACCCTACAACACAGAAGGGACCTTCGGCCGCTTCTCCAGGTTCTCAGAGAATATTGCATCCCCTATCGCTGGAAATTTCCATTCTGCCTGCAAGCTACAATTGGAAATCGCACAGCGATGTTGAGGACACCAGGGGACCTTCGACAATTCTGTGATATTCTTAACATACCGTATGTAGAAGTACCAGACTGGTATGGCGCTTTTATGCAACCAGAATCCTGGATCTTCTCATGGCAGGAAGTAACACCTCGGACCCAAAGAAGCAGACAACGACGAAGAAGATCCTCGTCAATTACCCCACCAAGAAGACGGGGAGACATGGAGACAGAAGAGAGCCCACGTGCCTCACCATCTTCAGTTCGCCGTAGAACTGACCGGCTATAACACCATGACTGGCTTGGTAAGCTGCTTCCCTGACCAATTTGACTGGGCCCTTGTTCTCCATTGCCACGATTCCACTCCCTCGCCCCCCGGTACCCCTGGGCCCCCGAGACTATACCTAACCTTGTAACTCCATCTGATGGCCACCTAGCTTGGGATCACGATTTTAAACTAATTAAGGTTTTTGGATGCTTACCGGGGTTATACTATATGGTCATGCCTTCATTCCGCTCTAGGTGGGGAAGGGGGGAAGTCACTTAGCCGATATACCTGATGCTACTGGGGTCAGTCCGCTTCAAAGAAAGAGACTTCTATGTGCGGCCGCTGCATCGCTTCGGATATGGAGTGTGCGTTCACTTCGCAGGCTCCCAGGCGTTTTTATCGTCCTTTTGCCTTAGGAGCGATCATTTTTCATTTGGTACGATGCAGAGCCATATCTGGAGTATGGGAGGAATGCAATCCCCCCCCCCTAAGGAACTGACCCGGCTACGGACAGTGCCTTACTCATCCATAACCCGATCTGCTTAACGTGGAGCCCCCCCCCACCCCCCGATGTGCTGGACTTGGAATTCGTACAGTAGCTATTCCCGGTTATGTAGCCATTCACCCCCTCTCCCCTTTTTCTTTTTATATATATATGTATATTTTTCTTTGCTTGTTTTATTTTTAATATGCTGCTTTGCCCCCCACTATCCTTGTCCCTTGTGATCACCAGGGACTTACAGTGGTGTGAAAAAGTGTTTGCCCCCTTCCTCATTTCCTGTTCCTTTGCATGTTTGTCACACTTAAGTGTTTCGGAACATCAAACCAATTTAAACAATAGTCAAGGACAACACAAGTAAACACAAAATGCAATTTGTAAATGAAGGTGTTTATTATTAAAGGTGAAAAAAAATCCAAACCATCATGGCCCTGTGTGAAAAAGTGATTGCCCCCTAAACCTAATAACTGGTTGGGCCACCCTTAGCAGCAACAACTGCAACCAAGCGTTTGCGATAACGTGCAATGAGGCTTTTACAGCGTCCTGGAGGAATTTTGGCCCACTCATCTTTGCAGAATTGTCCTAATTCAGTTACATTAGAGGGTTTTCGAGCATGAACGGCCTTTTTAAGGTCATACCACAACATCTCAATAGGATTCAGGTCAGGACTTTGGCTAGGCCACTCCAAAGCCTTCATTTTGTTTTTCTTCAGCCATTCGGTGGTGGACTTGCTGGTGTGTTTAGGATCATTGTCCTGCTGCAGAACCCAAGTTCGTTTCAGCTTGAGTACACGAACAGATGGTCGGACATTCTCCTTCAGGATCTCTTGGTAGACAGCAGAATTCATAGTTCCTTTTATCACGGCAAGTCTTCCAGGTCCTGAAGCAGCAAAACAGCCCCAGACCATCACACTACCACCACCATATTTTACTGTTGGTATAATGTTCTTTTTATGAAATGCAGTGTTCCTTCTACGCCAGATATACTTGGACACACACCTTCCAAAGAGTTCCACTTTTGTCTCATCGGTCCACAGAATATTGTCCCAAAAGTCTTGGGGATCATCAAGATGTGTTGTGGAGAAATTGAGACGAGCTTTGATGTTCTTTTTGCTCAGCAGTGGTTTTCTCCTTGGAACTCTGCCATGCAGGCCATTTTTGCCCAGTCTTTTCCTGATGGTGGAGGCATGAACGCTGACCTTAACTGAGGCAAGTGAGGCATGCAGTTCCTTGGACGTTGTTGTGGGGTCTTTTGTGACCTCTTGGATGAGTCGTCGCTGCGCTCTTGGGGTAATTTTGGGCGGCCGGCCACTCCTGGGAAGGTTCACCACTGTTCCATGTCTTCGCCATTTGTGGATAATGGCTCTCACTGTGGTTCGCTGGATTCCCAAAGCTTTGGAAATGGCTTTATAACCCTTTCCAGACTGATAGATCTCAATTACTTTCTTTCTCAATTGTTCCTGAATTTCTTTGGGTCTCGGCATGATGTGTAGCTTTTAAGGATCTTCTGGTGGACCTTACTGTGTCAAGCAGCTCCTATTTAAGTGATGCCTTGATTGTGAACAGGTGTGGCAATAATCAGGCCTGGGTGTGGCTATAGAAATTGAACTCAGGTGTGGACAACCACAGTTATAGTATGTTTTAACAAGGGGGGCAATCACTTTTTCACACAGGGCCATGATGGTTTGGATTTTTTTTCACCTTTAATAATAAACACCTTCATTTACAAATTGCATTTTGTGTTTACTTGTGTTGTCCTTGACTATTGTTTAAATTGGTTTGATGTTCCGAAACACTTAAGTGTGACAAACATGCAAAGGAACAGGAAATGAGGAAGGGGGCAAACACTTTTTCACACCACTGTAACCATCACAATGGGAGCATTGGTCAAGGGGGTAGGCACCCCACCAATATATAGCCGAGGCACCGAGGAACTAGGGTCCATGTCGACTAGGTGAGGGGTAGATATAGTGGTAATCTGACAGGTCAAGAGGAAAGCTAGCTGTAAAAAAAAAAATTCTCGTGTTATAGCTATCAACATCAGTGGTACCTTACTATCCTGAATGGTGTGGGGGTCGAGGCACACGCTGGATCACATTAGGGAGTGGTATCCCGTCCCTTTCTTAGAACAGGTCCTAGGCCCCTAGATGGGGGGGCTACAGCATAAACCCTCGCTAACTAATTGGCTTTATGCTGAGGATTAGGGTGCCAATGACGCTGGGTTTGAAGCTGGCAATCATCACGGAGAAGCTGCAAAACTCTGGATACAGGTTAAATAAATTACTGGATTATGTGTTTGGGTTTATTGCTTTTATTTGTACTGTTTTTGACACTGTTCTTCTTATGTTTTATGTTTATATCTCTCAAGAACACCCGATTTTGGATGGCCTAGCTTTGTGCTTTCCGGTCTCCTGGAGCCCCCCCCCCCCCCACGGATGGGGCTTCAGGACACCGGAATGCTGAGATGCCAGTCACAGAATGTTCCTCTTCGGGGTGTGTAGTGGACAGTCGGGAGTCTTGTGCTCGCGGCTTCCACTGGGCGACTCTGAAATTGGGTGGGGGCTCGCTGTTGGGGCTCACCCCCCTAATCGGGGGTGGGTTGTGATGGCGGGCTCCACACACTCTTGCAGAGGACTCCCCTTCGTAAGTTCGCCATACTATATGGAGAGACGGAGGACGGACGACTATACTGGTTTTGGTGTTAGGCTCCTTCCCCTAGCCAGAGTAGGCTGGTTCCTTTTCTGGAAAGTTCCGGTCGGGACTTGTAACAACACTGTCCCGCAGGGATACCCTGCCTAGATAGCCTAGCAGGCTGAGGCTGTCTCAAGGTTATCACCTCTCTAGACTGAGTAGGTGTACTTTTGGTGCGAGAATTGTGCCCCGTCTTTCATCCTATTGGAATACGGTGTCACCTCGGGTTTCGGATTGGGGTCCACAAACCCTTGTCCGAATCTCTGTTTAAGCTCGCATTCTCTTCCCTACCCACCTGTCTCTCCTCCCCCTCTTCCCTTTTCCTACCCTTACCCCCATCTCACCCACCCTTATCCTCCCCCCCCTTCTGCCTCAGGCCCCCTCCGTCTGCCATTAGCTGGAACGCTTTCTATCTTATAGTGTGGTGTTCGAATACCCTTTGAGATGCAGTCCTCAGCTCCCCTGTCCCCCAAGGTCTAGTCTCTAAACACAAAGGGTCTTAATGTTCCAGAAAAACGTAGTAGTCTATTATCCGAGGTCCAGAGGCAGAAAGCCCACATCGTATTTATTCAGGAATCCCACTTCAAAACAGGGTCCATTCCCTGGATTTCTAATCATCGTTTCCCGACAGTGCACCATGCAACCTGTGCTGATTCAAAGACCAAAGGGGTAGCTATCTTATTGGCAAAGACGTTTGTATTTACTGTCACTGATAAATTGGTAGACTCTGAGGGCAGATTCCTTTTTTTGAAAGGTACATGGAAAGGCAAACCGCTGACCTTGGCAAACATCTATTGTCCGAACTCGAAACAATTACGCTTCCTAAAGGAAATCTTACTGAAATTGACCTCGTTCATGTCAGGCCTTGTGATTCTGGGGGGAGACTTTAACATGGCGCTAAATCCACTTTTAGACACTTCCACAGGCACATCGTCTATACCATTTTCAACTTTATGACAGGCGAAGTTACAACTAGCCTCCCTTGCGCTCCATGACACCTGGCATACCCTAAATCCAACGGGGAAAGACTTTACATTCTTTTCGGCCCCTCATAACCGCTACTCGCGATTAGATTATCTGTTCGTGGGCCAGAGAGATTTGAGTTACCTACACAAAGCTACGATAGAGCCCATGGTGATCTCGGACCACCATCCGGTCACCTTGACCCTCAGGTTCCCCCAAAGGGATGCATATTCCAAAATTTGGAGACTGGATTCATCCCTTCTTACAGATGTAGGGGATGTGGCAACAATTAAACAAGCCATAAGCGAATTTTTCCGACATAATGAAACACCAGACGTTTCCCCTATGGTACAGTGGGAGGCACACAAATGCGTGGTACGCGGGCACTTATTGGCTCTCGCTGCAAAGAAAAAACGGGCTCAACAAGCCAGAATTTTGGAGCTGACAGCCAAAATCTCACAGTTGGAAGCGCAACATAAACGCTCAGGGGCGGCTAGAGTTGCGACTGAACTGGACGCAACTCGGATGCTCCTACGAGAGGAACTGTATAAAAGAGCGCGGAAACAGCAATTGAGATCGCAGAAGTTCTTTTATGAAAATAGCAACAAACCAGGTAGGCTCCTTGCACGTTGCATACAGAAACGTATTCTTTCCCATACCGTTCATCATATTGTAGATCACAAAGGGAAGGCTCATACGAAAAATGAGGAGATAGCATGTCAGTTTCATGAGTATTACAAAGGTCTCTATAACATACAGCAGACGGAAGTTACTCTAGGCCCGAGGGGAGAGAGGGCGAACCTGATTGAAGAATTCTATCCCCTTCTCCCACCTGTATTCTTACTTGGACCCGTCTGGTAGGTTCATAGTTCTCATATGTGAGATTGCCCAACTGAAATATACTCTTGTAAACGTGTATCTCCCGAATTCTAATCAAAACATATTTTACGAAAAATATGGAAGAAAGTTTCCACTATGCAGCAGGGGTATGTTTTATTCTGTGGGGACTTCAATGCCATCCCGAACAGAGATTTGGATGTTTCTAGTCCACAGCATTGGAAATCTAGCAGGCCCACTCTGGCAAATTTTCTTTCTACCTCTGGCCTTTTTGATGTTTGGCAGTGTCAGCACGCCTCTGAAAAGGACTTCACTTTTTTCTCAAATGTTCATCATACATACTCGCGTATAGACCTATTTCTTGTGGACAAATTTCTGTTACAAAAAATTGTCAAATCAGAAATTCATGTTATAACTTGGTCAGACCATGCGCCTATTTCAGTAAGGGTGGGGGATCGCGGTGCCGAAACGAGAGCGAACAGGTGGCAAAATGACGTTTCCACTATTTCTCAACCTGACAATCTAAAATATTTAAAGAAAGCTATGACAGAATTTTTTGATATTAACGCTCCTTCGGTGTCGGATCCCTTCACTCTCTGGAATACGCACAAGGTATATATGAGGGGTTTGCTAATTCAATTGAGTGCTAAGATCAAGAGGCAACTGACAGAATGGCTTAATGCTCTGCTAGGGACAATACAAAACGTGGAATCTTCTAATAAACAAAGCTCCACGCAAAAAATTAGAGAAGCACTGTTTGTTGCTCAGCAGGAGTTGCGTGCATATCTGGCCTCTCAGCAGGAGAACGGCTTTCGCATTCTTAAAGCTAATAGCTACCGATATAGCAACAAAGCGGGGAAACTGCTGGCAGGCCAGCTTAAAGAAAGGTTGGCAAAACAGAGAATTGGCCATATGATCAATCCCAACACCAAACAAAAGGTATATAACCAGAAAGAGATAGCGGACGCTTTCAGCGATTATTACGAGGCCTTATATAATCTTAAAGACGACCCAGATACACACCAACCTTCTGAAAAGATGATTTCAGTTTTTTTGAAGGCAATTAATTTGCCCAAAATCTCCCAGTGTGAATTAGAGGTTTTAAACCTACCCTGCATGGTCCCCGAAATTCAAAAAATTATTAAAAGTATGCCCCATAATAAAGCTGATTTCTCATCAGAATATTTCCAGCTGTTCCAGGCTGAGTTATCTCTGTATTTGAAGCAGATCTTTGATGCCGCGATGTCCAATGCCTCATTCCCAAGCAAAATGCTTACTGCATCTATCATTACTCTTCCAAAACCGGGTAAGGACCCCTCACTTCCACAGAGCTATAGACCGATTTCTTTATTGAATGTCGATATCAAAGTGTATGCAAAATTAGTGGCTAATAGGCTTGCAGCCCTATTGCCAGGGCTTATCTACCATGACCAAGTGGGCTTTGTATTAGGCCAACAGGCTAATGATGCAACAAGGACATTGATAAATATTGTTTATTTGGCTGAAAATTCGGGAAGGCCTTCTCTGCTTCTGTCCTTGGATGCAGAGATGGCCTTCGATAGAATCCATTGGGGATACCTGACTAAAGTTCTACAAAAATTTGGGTTGACGGGACCAATTCAACAGGCCATCCTAGCACTATACTCTTCGCCTTCGGCATTTGTATTTGCGGAAGGGGACGTTCTCGAAAATCTTCCGTATAACGAACGGCACCAGATAAGGGTGCCCGCTCTCCTCCATTATTTTTGCCATGGTAATGGAATCACTTGCAGAAATGATTAGGCAACAGTCAGAAGTACAAGGCATACCCTCCCAAAACAAACAGCATAAGATCTCGCTGTTTGCGGATGATGTCATCTTGACTCTCTCTAACCCCTATAAATCCATCGCTGCGGCGCATGACATTTTGGTAAATTTTAGTAGGGTAACCTACTGCAAAATGAATGAAAATAAATAGTGCATTCTAGGCATAGGTATTGATGGTCACCTGAAAGTAAAAATACAAAGAGACTTCCCGTATCCATGGTCATCAGATTCTGTACAGTATTTGGGCACTTATTTAACTCCCTCCACTACTAATTTATTCCGGGCAAATTTTCCTTCACTGTTAGATGTACTTCAGTCAGACATAAATAAGCTTCTACGAATGGGCGTCTGGCAGCCTACAAAATGCTTCTACTTCCCAAATTAACGTACCTTTTTAGGGCCTTACCAATCCCTATACCCCCCTCCTTTTTTAAGACCCTCCAGCGGCAAATGCAGGCCTTTATTTGGGCAGGGAAAAGATCTAGATTTCCAACTAATATGCAGGGTAAACGAAAACAAGTGGGTGGATTGGGTGTCCCCATTCTCCAGGATTATGCTACAGCTGCGGTTCTTGACCAACTACGCAGTTGGCTCCCCCCCCCCCCGAACTTAAAGCAGGAGTCCACCGGGACTCCGCGTTTTTTTTTTTTTTATTAAAGCCAGCAGCTACAAATACTGCAGCTGCTGACTTTTAAAATAGTGACACTTACCTGTCCAGCGCGCCCGCGATGTCGGCACCCGAAGCCGATCTGTAGATCGTATCTCGGGTGCTGCCGCCGCCATCTTGGGTATGGGAATCAGGAAATGGAGCCTTTCGGCTTCATTTCAAGGTTCCCTACTGCGCATGCGCGAGCCACGCTGCGCAATAAGGACGGTCCCCGCTGCCTCTGGGATCTGTGTGTTTTCCCAGCAGGCAGCGGGGCACTTGCGGGAAGGGGCGGGCACTTGCAGAAAGGGGCGTAATATACGCCCCTTTCCGCAGAGAGCTATCCCGGAAGTGGGTACAGATACCTGTACTGTACAGGTATCTGCACCCCCTCCCCCCTGAAAGGTGCCAATTGTGGCGCCGGAGGGGGGGAGGATTCCGATGAGCGGAAGGTCCACTTTAGGGTGGACCTCCGCTTTAAACCCTGGTGCCAACTAGAGCAGGCGTGGATGCATCCCAGGTCACTCAGTTTGTTCTTAATTGCCTATAAATTTGAGCAATTTAATACCCTTATTGACCACCCCACTATCCAGGCTTCTCTCCAAGCCTGGAAAAGGTTAATTGCATCATCCCACCCTGCTGAATATCTAACATCAGTGCCCATCCCCATAGACTCACTCCCTTGGTTAAACCCGAACTTGTCACTGACTATATGGCAAACTAGGGGTAAAGAATCAGTACATGATCTCATGGAGGGCGACAGCATTATGCCCTTTAAGGAAATCCAAATTAAATGTAATATCTCCCAGTCTGAGTTCCTGACTTACCTGCAAATAGCATCTTGATACCAAAAGAAGAATTCAACTAATTCTTTATTTATTTCCTCTGTGTGGGACTTTTTTAATTCGTCCAATCGCAAAATTAAAGGGATCTCCTTAATGTACAATTTGCTCAACGCGAAATCATTTTTCCATCGGTTTGGGCATCTGGAGAGATGGGAGACAGACCTTGGGAAAAAGTTCACTGACAAACAGTGGTTACAAAAATAATGTCCGTTTCTTGAGATGTTCAAACTACGAGGAGCTAGCAACGAAGATAATAGCCAGATGGCACTTTACTCCCTGGTCCATATGTGGTGGGTGTGTCCGCATTTGCGGAGCTTCTGGAACGAGGTGCTTAAACTGATAGCAAAGATTACAGGTGTCCTCGCCCGCCCCTCCCCAGAGAAAGAATTGTTGAGTATTGTTGATTACCCGGTATCAGTGAGAACAATAGCAATGCATATTACATTTGCCGCCAGGTCCTTAATAGTGTACAGATGGAAAACAAGGGATACGCCTAGCCTACAAGAACTGATCATGAAAGTCAATGTTGTCTCGGAATATGAAAAAATACTAGCTTACAGGGACGGGTCCGGAGTTAAATACTCGGCCAACTGGTCTGCCTGGAATTCCTCTTTCAGAACGAATACGTAATTCCCATACATCCTAGGTGGGGTGTTCATATGCCTTCTCTGTACCTTCCTGTTTTCTCCTTTCCCCTTCCCCCTTACTATATGGCTAAGAAATGTTGAACTTCTATGTTACTCAATCTTAGTTGATAAAGGTTAATCACTGGTTTTATATGCCTCCAGGTTGAAGTGCAAGTTGTGGCTCATGGACAAGAACCTAAATACACCACTATGATTAATGTAATCAAGTTTTCAGTGAATAGGCTATACAATTAATGGTGTGTAAGCATGATGTTCAGATTGTCATGTGTCCATATGTATTATAATGAGAACATGTGTATCAGTAACCTGGAATGTTCTAAGTATATGTGCCATTTTTTTCTTTTCAATAAAAATTATTTGACTAAAGTACCTGATATCAAATGTAAAGTACCGTTGAAGATAGCTCAATATCTCAAACCTAGAACCAGACCTAAAGGAGGCATTTATCAACTTATGCCATCGCAGAACTACGCCCCCACACATCAGGCATGCTTTGTGATCACTGGGTCCTTTGGGCACAGCTTGAGGTAAAGGGCCAATTTACAGCAGTCCTTTAACATGTGATCGACTGTGTAAAATCCCAGCTGATCACATGTAAACAAATTTGCAGGTTATCGGCATGCCTTTACTTATGCGCTGTCATAGCATGAGGAAAGGAGATCCAGTAACCAACAATTCCGACAAGGCACATTTACACTAATAATCAGGGCACTGATCATCAGTGCTCTGATTATCAGTGTAGACCCATCAGTGCAGCCTATCAGTGCCCATCAGTGCAGCCCCATCAATGCAGCCTACCAGTGCCCATCAGTGCAGCCTATCAGTGCCACATATAAGTGTCCATCAGTGCCAATTCGTGTCACCTATCAGTGCCAATTAGTGTCACCTATCAATGACCATCAGTGCCTCCTATCAGTGCCCATCAGTGCCTCATCAGTGCCCATCAGTGCTCCCTCATCAGCTCTCACCAGTTCAGCCTATCAGTGTCCACTAGTGCAGCCTCATCAGCACACATCAGTGAAAGAGAAATATTATTTATTTGCATATTTTTTTACGTGACTAAGAGACAAATAAATAGTCTATCCAACTATAAGAATTATGGATAATTGAATAGTAGCTATAATCTCTCTCTATGGGATGCTAAACATGTCCAGTGTCAACTGGTTGAGCACCAGTCAAGAGGGATTTAATGTGAGATAATGAGGGAGGAGAGAATGAAGACTTACCAGTGAATGTGTCCACAAAGGGGACAGAGCAACATTGAAATTACAGCCCAGGATGAAACAGGGACCCATAAATTAAATTAATCTGGATAGGACTGCTGAAAGGAAGCTACCTTGATCCTGGTTTGGGGAATATATGTCCGCCACTGTAAATGTAGAAGATTGAAATGTCAATTTAAGAAAAATAAAGAGTCCAACAGAGTCTACGAAAGAGTCCAAAACTTCTGGTGCAAAAGATTTGTAGAAGACAATAGGCACTCCTTTGGTTTCATGTACAAACAGTATTAAATAGTTGCATGGTTACACAGTAGTTGAAGTTGAAAAAAGTCCATCAAGTCCAACCTATGTGTATGATTTTATGTCATTATTACATTGTATATCCCTGTATGTTGTGGTTGTTCATGTGAATATTTAATTATATTTTAATTATCGATGCTCCCCGTTGAAACCACTGCCCGTGGAAGCATATTCCATATCCTAACCACTATTACAGTAAAGAACCCTCTACACAGTTTAAGGTTAACCGGTTCCCGACCAGCACACGCCGATGTACGTTGGCAGAATGGCACGGGCAGGCATATTGGCGTACAGGTACGTCCAATCTTCAATGCCGCCCTGCCATCGTGAGTGTGCCGCCGGCGGCACGCTCTCGTGCCGGTCGGGACCCCAGTGAGTCCGGTCGTGGGACCCGCGGACTCGATCGCTGTGTAAACAGCATTTCTCCATTCTGCCTAGCAACTAGTGACGCTGATCTCTGCTCCATGTGATTGGAGCAGAGATCAGTGTTCACTAAATGAAAGCCCAACCCCCCCACAGTTAGCAACACACCCCTAGGAACACTTAACCCCTACACTGCCACCCACTGGTTAACCCCTTCACTGCCAGTGTCATTTACACAGGAATCACTGCATTTATATAGCAGTGATTACTGTAGAAATGACAATAGTCCCAAAAATGTGTCAAAAATGTCCGATGTGTCCGCCACAATGTCGCAGTCACAATAAAAATCACTGATCACCGCCATTACTAGTAAAAAAAATAAATAATAAAAAATTATTAATAAAAATGCCATAAAACTATCCCTATTTTGTAAACGCTATAACTTTTGCGCAAACCAATCAATAATCGCTTATTGCTATTTTTTTTACCAAAAATATTTAGAAGAATACGTATCAGCCTAAACTGAGGGAAAAATATTTTTTTTAGATATTTTTGGGGGATATTTATTATAACAAAAAGTAAAAAATTATGTGTTTTTTTCAAAATTGTCGCTCTATTTTTGTTTATAGCGCAAAAAATAAAAACCGCAGAGGTGATCAAATACCACCAAAAGAAAGCTCTATTTGTGGGAAAAAAAGGACGTCAATTTTGTTTGGGAGCCACGTCGCACGACCGCGCAATTGTCAGTTAAAGCGACGCAGTGCCGAATCGCAAAAAGGGGTCTGGTCTTTGACCAGCAAAATGGTCCGGTCTGTAAGTGGTTAAACTACATTTCTTCTAGTTTTAGTGAATGGCCATGTGTCTTATTAAATTCCCTTTGGCGGAAAAGTTTTATCCCTATTGTGGGGTCACGAGTACTGTATTTGTACAGTGAAATCATACCCCCCTCTCAAGCGTCTCCTCTCCAGAGAGAACAAGTTCAGTGCTTGTAACCTGTCCTCATAACTAAGGTACTCTAGTCCCTTTATTAGTTTTGTTGCCCTTCTCTAGACTCTCTCCAGTTCCAGCACATCCTTCCTGAGGACTGGTGCCCAGAACTGGACAGCAAACTTCAGGTGCGGCCAGACCAGAGCCTTGTAGAGTGGGAAACTTATTGTTTTATCTCTGGAGTTTATCCCCTTTTTAATGCATGCCACCATTCTGTTTGCTTTGCTTGCAGCAGCTTGGCATTGCATGCTATTGCTGAGCCTGTCATCTATTAGGTCGCCAAGGTCCTTTTCCATCCTAGATTTCCCCAGAAGTCCCCCCCCCCCAGTGAGTGGATTGCATTTATATTTTTACCACTCAAATTCATTATTTTACATTTTTCTACATTAAAACCTCATTTGTCGTGTAGTTGCCAACCCCATTAATTTGTTCAGATCTTCTTGCAAGGTTTCAGCATTCTTCAGAGAAGTTATTCCTTTGCTTAGCTTAGCATTGTCTGAAAATACAGAGATTAAGCTGTTTATCCCATCCTCCAGGTCGTCTATGAATAAATTAAATAGGACCCTGGGGGACCCCACTTTTCCCCCAGACCATTTCAAGTACTCCTGATTTATCACTACCCTCTAACCCGCCCCTGTAGCCAGTTTTAAATCCATGTACTCACCCTATGGTCCATGCTAATGGACCTTACTTTGTACATTAAACATTTATGGGGAACTGTATAAAATGATTTTGCAAAATCCAGATACAGCACGTCCTTTATCTAGATGGCAGCTCACCTCCTCATAGAAGATTAATAGATTGGATTGGCAAGAACAATTCATGAATCCATGCTGATTACTGCTAATGATACCGTTCTCATTACTAAAATCGTGTACCTAGCCCCTTATCCTCCCCCTCAAGAGCTTGCATACAATTGATGTTAGGCTCTGTAATTCCCAAGGATGTAACTTGACCCTTTTTTAAATATTGGTGCTACATTTGCTTTTCTCCAATCAGCTGGTACCATTCCAGTCAGTAGACCTTTTGTAAAAATTAAGAACAATGGTCTGGCAATTACTTGACTGAGTTAATGTTATGTTTTTCAAGTCTAAATCAAATTCTGTCCTCTGTTAGCCACGAAGGTGCTTCCTGCGACATGTCATGTGGATAAACATTGCAGTTTTGGTTACGGAAGCCCCTTCCCTCGTGAAGACCGAGTAGAAGAATAAATTCAATACCTTAGTAATTCCTTAGTAACTTGATTCCCTTCATCATTCTTTATAGGACCAATATGATCTGACCTCCCTTTCTTACTATTTATGTACTTAAATAATTTCTTGGGATTTTTTTTTTACTCTCCTCCGCTATGTGCCTTACATGTTCTATGTTAGCCACCCAGATTATACCCTTACATTTCTTATTGCATTCTTTGAAATGTTGGAATGCTGATGATGATCCCTCAGCCTTGTATTTTTTGAAGGCCTTCTCCTTTGCTTTTATATGCATTTTTACATTGGAGTTAAGCCACCCAGGACTTTTATTAGCTATTTTAAAATGTTCATTCCCATTGGGATGCACTGACTAATGCCCTTATTTAATATGCTCTTAAAGTGGTTGTAAACCCTTACAAACCACTTTGACCTACAGGTAAGCCTAGATTAAGGCTTTCCTGTAGGTCCAAGAAATATCTCCTAAACCTATATGGTTTAGGAGATATTTGCCCAAAAACAGGCACAGCTGTCTACGGCGCATGCGCCGTAGACAGCGGCGCGCAGGCGCACTGAGCGCGACATTCCCAACGACGGAGCTGCTGCGCGTGTCGGCTCCCATGCGCATGTGCGGGAGTGACATCATCGCTGCTTCGCCGTATGACAGCGGCGGAGCTGCGAGACCCCACCAAGAAGATGGATGCGGCGGACTACAGGGGACAGCGACGACTTCGCTGGCTCCTGTGTCAGGTAAGTGACACATAATGGACTACTATGCGATGTATAGTAGTCCATTATGCTTTGCCTTTGCAGGGAATGAAAGAGGAAGTAAACTCATCAGGGTTTACTTCCTCTTTAAAGCATACCCATTTCTCCTCCATGGTCTTAACTTTATGAAAATAGTATTAAATCCCTATCAGTTAAATGAGGAAAAAGTTAATATTTTTCATTTATATTTCAGTACAATATGCCCAGTGTGTTAATGAACTGGATCTAGTTTGTAAAATAAGTGCATCATACTATTAGTGTTTCAGTAAGTAGCTTTCTATACTATATTAATAAGGCTGTATTTAGTATATGTAAAGTGAAAATAATAGTAAAATTGGAAACAAAGATTAGAAAACATTACCTCATTTTGAGTAGATACAAATCTGGTTATACTTCATGTAAAAAGTTAATCAATATGCTCATTTACTCTAATATCATCAGTGAAAAGCTAAACAGCAAGTTGAAAACCACTAACAAAGTTTTTCTGTCTTGATAGCAAGTAGATAATTTGGCTTGCGGTAGAAATGCATGCAGTAAATAATGAAAGAATTGTCAGATGAATGGCATCTTCATTGACAGAGGGTGTTAAAATAGAATCCCTCAAGGAACCATCTGTTTCTGTTTTGTGACTTTTAATTAATGGAAAGCTGCATGAATGCAAACTGACTGCTATTGTCCATTCTGTTTGTTAGAAAAGAAACACCCTCAGGTGTGGAGATTATCCACTACTAGTGTTTGGATGCCAGTTTCTCTGTGGTAGATGACAAAATACCAGCAGACCTTTCTGAAATATCTGAGATGTTACAGTTGCCTTATAAAGATTACATTTTTAAAAGCAAAACTTAACCAAAAAAAAATAAATACAGACAATGTGTACAGATACACATATACATATACTGTATATATACAGTATATATACACTCCTCAAAAAAATTAAAGGAACACTTTGAAAACACAACAGATCTTAATGGGGAAAAATATCATGTTGGATATCTATACTGATATGGACTGGGTAATATGTTAGGAATGAAAGGATGTCACACTGTTTTATGGAAATAACATTTATCAACCTACAGAGGGCTGAATTCAAAAACACTCCAAAAAAACTAAGTGAAAATAAGATGCAGCAGGCTAGTCCATTTTGCTGATATTTCATTGCAGCAACTCAAAATGATACTCAGTAGTTTGTATGGCTTGCATATGCTTGTATGCATGCCTGACAATGTCGGGGGTATGCCCCTAATGAGATGCAGGATGGTGTCCTGAGGTATTTCCTCAAAGATCTGTACCAGGGCATCACTGAGATCCTGAACAGACTGAGCTGCAACCTGGTGGGATCGGATGGACCGAAACATAATGTCCCAGAAATTTCCTATTTGATTTAGGTCAGGTGAGCGTGGGGGCCATTCAATGGTATCAATTCCTTCGTCCTCCAGGAACTGGCTGCATACTCTCGCTCCATGAGGCCGGGCATTTTTTTGCACCAGGAGGAACCCAGGACCCACTGCACCAGCATAGGGTCTGACAATGGGTCTAAGGATTTCATCCCGATATCTAATGGCAGTCAAGGTGCCATTGTCTAGCCTGTAGAGGTTTGTGTGTCCCTTCCTGGATATGCTGCCCCAGACCATCAGGGACCCTCCACCAAACTGGTCATGCTGAATGATGTTACAGGCAGCATGTTCTGCATGGCTTTTCCAGACTCTTTCACATCTGTCACATGTGCTCAGGGTGAACCTGCTCTCATCTGTGAAAAGCACAGGGTGCCAGTGGTGGACCTACCAATTCTGGTGTTCAATGGCAAATGTCAATCGAACTCCACAGTGTTGGGCAGTGAGCAAAGAGCCCACTAGAGGATGTCTGACCCTCAGGCCACCCTCATGAATTCTGATTGTTTAGTCAGAGACATTCACACCAGTGGCCTGCTGGATGTAATTTAGTCATCCTGTTCCTCCTTGAATAAAGGAGAAAATACCAGTCCTGATGATGGGTTAATGTCACGTACCTTACAGCGGAGTCAGACTGCTGAGGGTGGCCTCTCGCACGGTTCCGGTCACCACGCCCCTGGAGATGGGAACAGGGAACGTGAGGACACGAAAGGGTGCAGGTGCCTGCAGATGGAAGTAGAAGGCCTTGAAGATGCTGGGTCCTCACGGTAGAAGAGATGTAGATTGGTCACGTAGGTAGGCACCAGAAGACCAGCAGGTGTGCAGGGAACACTACGTGTCTGAAACAGGTAGGATCAGCAACTGGCAGGCAATGCGGCACAATGACAGGAGACAGGTGCGAAATCAGGAACAAGCAAGGGGTCTGGTAACATGCAGGCAAAACGAGGTACCGAATCGGGAGACAAGCCGAAGTCAAAAGTCCAAGCCAAGGTCAGAGGTGGTCCAGGAATCCAAGAGTGGGTATCAGGAACGGGTCAAAGGAGCAAGGATCACAGGAGCAAGGTCACAGGAGCAAGGTTTCAGGAACAAGGTCACAGGAGCAATGATCAAGTCTTACAGGAACAGCTGAAGACGATCCAGCATTGGTGTCAGGCCAGGACCCTGTTTATATAGAGGGAAGTGAGCCAGGATTGGTGGAAGTGGCCGTCCGTGCGTGAAGACGTACATCCGTTCAGTTTGCGCGGGTGTTTTCGCGTGTTCGGATTGGCGTACAGCCACGTGTTCGGATTAGCATACGTCCGTTCGTCCTGGAATTCGTACGCCTCTGACGGAGACACCTCGCATGGCGCCTGGAACGAACGGGAACTACTGCTATACGGGAGCGGGCATAAGTACGGTGAGTTCCCTGACAGTGCCCCCCCCTTAAGGGCAGCCTCCGGGTGCCCCTTTGAACCAACCTTTGAGAGCGATGAAAAGCCCGTATAAGCCTCTGGGCATGAAGATTCGCTTCGGGTTCCCAGGAATTTTCTTCGGGGCCGAAGCCTTTCCACTTAATCAAATATTGGTTTTGTCCTTGGCGCTTCCTGTAACCTAGAATGGCTTCGATCTCAAACTCCTCCTCACCATCTATCAAAATAGCTTCTGGAGAGCATAATTCCCGATCTGGAAAGGAATTGGGTACATCAGGCTTAAGTAGAGAAGTGTGAAATACAGGATGAATTTTAAATGAGCCGGGAAGTTCAAGTTCATAGGCTACTGAATTAATTTTCTTCTTAATTGGAAAAGGCCCCAAATATCTGGGTCCCAATTTTTTAGAGGGACACGCCAGTTTCAGATTTGCGGTTGACAGCCATACACGATCACCGATCTTTAAATCCAGTTCTCCCCTTCTCTTCCTGTCAAAAAAAATTTTTTATCGTCCTCCTGAGCCTTAGAGAGGGTTTCTTTAAGTACCTGATTGTTGGTAACAAAGAAATTCAGCCTATCCTGGACAGCTGGTACAGGAGAATCCGGTAAGGATGTTGGTAGGAAAGAGGGATGAAAACCAAAGTTAGAATAAAATGGTGACTGGTTAGTAGCGGAATGAATAGAATTATTAAATGCGAATTCTGCTAAAGGTAGTAACGAAGCCCAATCCTCCTGAGAAAAAGAAGTGAAACAACGTAAATATTGTTCCAAGGTTTGATTAGTGCGTTCGGTCTGCCCGTTTGTTTGGGGATGGTAAGCTGAAGAGAAATTTAACTTGATACCCAGAGTTTCACACAATGATTTCCAGAATTTTGACGTGAATTGGACTCCACGATCAGAGACAATATCACCGGGAATTCCATGGAGTCTGACAATTTCTCTAATGAATATTCTGGCTGTCTCGGTTGCAGATGGGGTTCCCTTCATGGGAATAAAGTGTGCCATTTTAGAAAAGCGATCCACCACCACGAAGATAGAGGAAAATCCTTCAGAGGGGGGAAGCTCAACAATAAAGTCCATTGCGATCTTATCCCATGGTCTTTCAGGGATAGGTAATGGCCTCAATAATCCCCAGGCTTTATTTTTGCTGTTTTTATTCCGGAGGCAGGTTGAACAAGAACTAACATAGTTCCTGCAGTCTTTCGCGAGGTTTGGCCACCAGAAATGCCTTTGAACTAAATTTGTTGTTTTGTGACTCCCGAAGTGACCCGCCAGAGGATAGTCATGACAAACCTGTAAAATGGAGGCGCGAAGGTTTTGAGGGATGAATAATTTGCTTCCTCGCCAAAACAGACCATCTTTTTCTTGAAGGTTCATATCTGGAGGGATTGATGCACCTCGGGATGACTGTCGAACCTGTGATAGAAAACTGGTTTGTGTTAATAGGAAGTTTCCAGCTTGCAAAATAGTGTCTGGAGGGGATGAGGCTTCAGTTTCAGAGAACATGCGGGACAATGCGTCGGGTTTACTGTTCTTGGATCCTGGTCTGTAGGTTATGTGAAAATTAAAACGGGAAAAGAAAAGAGCCCATCTTGCCTGCCGGGGCCTGAGACGCTTAGCTGTTCTGAGATATTCCAAATTTTTATGATCTGTAAAAATCAATACTGGATGTGTTGCCCCCTCAAGAAGGTACCGCCATTCCTCCAAAGCCAGTTTGATTGCTAGGAGTTCTCGGTCTCCCACATCGTAGTTTCTTTCTGATGTATTGAGTTTTTTGGAAAAGAACGCTACAGGATGCATTAATGATTTAGGCCCTTGGCGTTGAGACAGAATGGCACCTACGGCGTTTTCTGAAGCGTCTACTTCCAGAGTGTAAGGTAGAGCAGGATCAGGGTGTTTGAGTATTGGGGCTGATGTGAATAATCCTTTTAGTTTATTGAACGCAGCTTGGGCCTCGATGGACCATCGAAAACGGTTTTGTTTGCTGGTCAGTTGCGTGATGGGGGCAATAACACTGGAAAAGTTTTTGATAAACTTCCTGTAAAAATTAGAGAATCCAATGAAGCGTTGTACCCCTTTTTTATCAGTTGGAGGTGGCCAGGATAAAATGGCTGAAACCTTTTGAGGATCCATCTCTATTCCCTCAGTTGATATTACCAGACCCAGGAAGTGAATGGTCTGCCGTTCGAACTCGCACTTCTCGGCCTTGGCGTAAAGCCCATGTTGCCTTAATCTCAGGAGAACTTGTTTCACATGGTCACGATGGGTTTCTAGAGAGTCTGAAAATACCAAAATATCATCCAAATAAACAATTACAAATAAATCCAAAAAGTCCCTGAAAATGTCATTAACAAAATGTTGAAAAGTGGCTGGGGCGTTGCAAAGTCCAAATGGCATGACCAGATACTCAAAGTGGCCAAAACGTGTCCGAAAAGCCGTTTTCCATTCGTCCCCCTTACGGATTCTGATTAGATTATAGGCCCCTCGTAAATCCAGCTTTGTGAATATTTTGGCTGATCGAAGTCTCTGGAATAATTCTGGAATTAATGGAAGGGGGTAGCGGTTTTTAATCGTTACTTTATTTAAATCCCTATAATCCACACATGGGCGGAGCGAATGGTCTTTTTTTTCAACGAAAAATATTCCAGCACCGGCTGGAGAAGATGAATGTCGAATAAATCCTTTCTTGAGGTTCTCATCAATGTATTCTTTGAGGACCAGGAGCTCGGGTTCTGATAGAGGGAATATCCTCCCGAATGGAATTTCGGCTCCAGGCAATAACTCGATTGGGCAATCGTAGACCCGGTGAGGAGGTAGTGTGTCCGCCTTTCTTTTGTCAAACACGTCCAGGAATTTGTGGTATGTGGTTGGGACCAACCCCTGGAGCTCAGATGTAGGACCCGAACAGGCAATGACCGGAACCAGGTTGTTTGAGGTCCTGACACAATTTTGGAGGCAGTAAGTGGACCGAAACACTACCTCACCGGTTATCCAGTTTATTTGGGGATTATGGGCTTGTAACCATGGCATTCCCAAGATGATTGGAAAGAGTGGTGAAGAAATGACATCCAAGCAGATTAATTCTTGGTGACCGGATAGAATGTTGGCGAGCAGTGGTTGAGTCTCATGGGTAATGGGACCTGATCTGATGTTGGATCCATCTGCTAACCGTATAGAAAGTTGGCGTTGCTTGAATGCCAATGGAATGTTGTGTTGCAGAACGAGAGTATGGTCAATGAAGCAACTACAGGCGCCCGAATCAATTATAGCTTGGACCTGTAGTGTTCCTCCTGGCAGCTGTAAGGAAAAAGGAACAGCTATATGAATTGATTTCGTCAGAGGTAATGCATTGGATACAAGAGGTGAGTCTTTGAACTTACGATTTTTATTGGGACATGCATTCGCATAGTGACCAGTTTCCCCACAGTAGAGGCAAAGGTTATTCTGACGCCGGCGTAGCTTCTCCTCTGAAGACAATGGTGAGCGAAGTAATCCTAGTTGCATTGGTTCTGGAGCTTCGGAGATGGGAGCAGGTGTAGAGGTAGGAGGATAATTAGGAACCTTGGGTAACATCCAGGTGGGGCGAAACTGACCAACTCTTTCAGCTCTCCGTTCCCTAAGACGGCGGTCAATTTGGATTGATACCTGTATGAGGTCTTCCAAAGAACTGGGAACTTCGATGCGGGCTAATTCGTCTTTTAATGGTTCGGACAGTCCAATGCGGAATTGGTAACGTAGGGCGGCGTCGTTCCATTGAGTGTCAGAACTCCACCGCCTAAAGTCCGTCACGTAATCCTCTACAGGTCTGCGACCCTGTCGTAGAGCATGGAGACTGGCCTCAGCAGTGGTGGCACGCTGAGGATCATCGTATAATTTAGCCATCTCATTCAGAAAAGAGTCCGTGGTATCAAGCAGGGAGCTGGCCTGTTCCAAGAGGCGATGGGCCCAGGTCTGAGGTTCCCCGAGAAGCAAGGAGACGATGAACCCAACTTTTGTGCTTTCCAAGGAGAAGGTGCGAGGCTGTAGCAGGAAGTATAATTGGCATGCATTACGAAAAGCACGGAATTTGCTGCGATCTCCGGAAAACCGCTCTGGTATAGGAACTCGAGGCTCCGGGGATGGCACCACTATTGCAGGCATGGATGCTGGAGTTGCCGGACTGGCGGACCGAGACGCTGTAGCCCCTTGGGAGGCAGTAGTGTTTGGAGATAATGACTCCACCCTCTGCTCGAGTTGATGGTAACCATCTTGCAAGCCTTGAACTGCTTGGGTAAGGGCAGAGATCTGTTGGCACAAAGCGTCCAGAGGTGAGGCCCCCCTGTCTGACTCCATGTTTCTGGCTGGATCGTACTGTCACGTACCTTACAGCGGAGTCAGACTGCTGAGGGTGGCCTCTCGCACGGTTCCGGTCACCACGCCCCTGGAGATGGGAACAGGGAACGTGAGGACACGAAAGGGTGCAGGTGCCTGCAGATGGAAGTAGAAGGCCTTGAAGATGCTGGGTCCTCACGGTAGAAGAGATGTAGATTGGTCACGTAGGTAGGCACCAGAAGACCAGCAGGTGTGCAGGGAACACTACGTGTCTGAAACAGGTAGGATCAGCAACTGGCAGGCAATGCGGCACAATGACAGGAGACAGGTGCGAAATCAGGAACAAGCAAGGGGTCTGGTAACATGCAGGCAAAACGAGGTACCGAATCGGGAGACAAGCCGAAGTCAAAAGTCCAAGCCAAGGTCAGAGGTGGTCCAGGAATCCAAGAGTGGGTATCAGGAACGGGTCAAAGGAGCAAGGATCACAGGAGCAAGGTCACAGGAGCAAGGTTTCAGGAACAAGGTCACAGGAGCAATGATCAAGTCTTACAGGAACAGCTGAAGACGATCCAGCATTGGTGTCAGGCCAGGACCCTGTTTATATAGAGGGAAGTGAGCCAGGATTGGTGGAAGTGGCCGTCCGTGCGTGAAGACGTACATCCGTTCAGTTTGCGCGGGTGTTTTCGCGTGTTCGGATTGGCGTACAGCCACGTGTTCGGATTAGCATACGTCCGTTCGTCCTGGAATTCGTACGCCTCTGACGGAGACACCTCGCATGGCGCCTGGAACGAACGGGAACTACTGCTATACGGGAGCGGGCATAAGTACGGTGAGTTCCCTGACAGTTAAGGACCTTCTATGGCCCTGTCCAGCTCTCCCAGAGTAACTGTCTGTCTCCTGGAATCTCTGCTATGCTCTTGAGACTGTGCTGGGAGACACACCAAACCTTCTGGCAATGCCACGTATTGATATGCCATCCCGGAGGAGTTGGATTGCTTGTGCAACCTCTATAGGGTCCAGGTATCACCTCATGCTACTAGAAGTGACACTGACCCTAGCCAAATGCAAAACTAGTGAAAAACAGTCAGAAAAGATGAGTAGGTAAAAAAATGTCAGTGGTCTCCACCTGTAAAACTATTCTGGTTTTGGAGGCGCGTGATGGCTTGCAAGATGGTGGATGCCTGAGAGACTAGCTCCGGTCCCCTTTCCTTCATTCGGGACTCCTGCATTTGCTTCCAAAGCCACAGGACCCACACTGCCTGCACACCAGTGGCTGGCAGTTTGGGTACAGTGGCTGGAATCCACTGGGCACCCCATGGGCAAAAATCGGCTTTCAAAAGCACAACTACCAGGGTTTTAATCTGCCTCTGAATTTCCGGCCAACACAACACATGGATCATTTCCTGCTTAGGATGCAATCCCCGGCCTCAGCTCGCATCTACCACAGGTATGTTACAAAATTATCGCCCACCTCAGCTGACAATGTCTACAGAAATAGTTACAGTGGCAGTGCTGGACTTGAAATGACAAGCCCTATTACAAGACCTGACCCACGATATTACCAAAGAAGTCAAGAAAATTGGGGATCGAATTGTTACTCTAGAAAACTAGTTTGACAAACGTATTCAACATGCACATGTCCTTGAGAAGGATAATGCTGCTCTTAAGCACAATGTCTCCCAGATCCAGTTGCAGAAGGAAGATTTGGAAAACAGGGAACGCCGTCAAAATTTAAGGATTCATGGGATCACTGAAACTGTCAGTGACAAAGAAATACGTCCATACCTTCTAGGTTTGTTTGTTACTTTAGGCCCACACATCTCAGATATAGATTGGCACCTTGACAGAGCTCATAGATCCTTGGCCCCTAAGCCACCACCCAGATCTAATTTGAAAGATAACATTGTTGGTTTTCACTACTACGATAGTAAAGAGGCTCTCATAATGGCTACGAGTAACAAAATTTGTATGGACCCAAGGATCCAAGTATCAAATATTTAATAATCTTTTGCCCATCATCTTGGTGAAGATTTTGGTGAGGGCCTGGTAATGGACTGGGGGGACCCCATGCCATTTTTTAATGAGTTTTACCTATATTGCTGAGGCCTGACAATTCATTACAGTCTCGATCAGTTTTAAATTATTTGTTTTCTTTAAAATGTAATTTTGCTGTGGTACTGTTTTAAACACGGGAAAACTGTGCCACTTTACAGGCATACTATAGACATCCCTCGGGCATGATATTTAAAGGAATATTTCATTTTAATTGTTTCACTTTAAGCATTAAAAAAAATCAACCTATTTTTAAACTTCAGTTGAAAAAAAAAATGGCATTGATACATGTCTCCTGGGGCAAAACTCAGGTCCCCAAACAGTTTTTTATGACAATAACTTGCATATGAACCTTTAAAATGAGCACTTTTGATTTTTCATGTTCATGTCCCATAGACTTTAATGGTGTTTGTGTGTTCTGCCGAATTATTTGCCTGTTCGGATGTTCTGGTGCAGACCGAACTGGGGGGTGTTCGGCCATCCTTTTTTTACCACTATATTGTATAGCTAACTGCCATTGGCGTAATGTGAATTCTTTTTGTAGTTCTTGTTCCCATTTCACCATGTTTGGTCATTTAGTTTGTATATAGAGAGGGGGAGCAGATTTATAAAATAAAGATATCCCTTTAGATTTATTTTGGTGTTTGTTCCTTAAATACAGTGGTGTGAAAAAGTGTTTGCCCCCTTCCTCATTTCCTGTTCCTTTGCATGTTTGTCACACTTAAGTGTTTCGGAACATCAAACCAATTTAAACAATAGTCAAGGACAACACAAGTAAACACAAAATGCAATTTGTAAATGAAGGTGTTTATTATTAAAGGTGAAAAAAAATCCAAACCATCATGGCCCTGTGTGAAAAAGTGATTGCCCCCTAAACCTAATAACTGGTTGGGCCACCCTTAGCAGCAACAACTGCAACCAAGCGTTTGCGATAACGTGCAATGAGGCTTTTACAGCGTCCTGGAGGAATTTTGGCCCACTCATCTTTGCAGAATTGTCCTAATTCAGTTACATTAGAGGGTTTTCGAGCATGAACGGCCTTTTTAAGGTCATACCACAACATCTCAATAGGATTCAGGTCAGGACTTTGGCTAGGCCACTCCAAAGTCTTCATTTTGTTTTTCTTCAGCCATTCGGTGGTGGACTTGCTGGTGTGTTTAGGATCATTGTCCTGCTGCAGAACCCAAGTTCGTTTCAGCTTGAGTACACGAACAGATGGTCGGACATTCTCCTTCAGGATCTCTTGGTAGACAGCAGAATTCATAGTTCCTTTTATCACGGCAAGTCTTCCAGGTCCTGAAGCAGCAAAACAGCCCCAGACCATCACACTACCACCACCATATTTTACTGTTGGTATAATGTTCTTTTTATGAAATGCAGTGTTCCTTCTACGCCAGATATACTTGGACACACACCTTCCAAAGAGTTCCACTTTTGTCTCATCGGTCCACAGAATGTTGTCCCAAAAGTCTTGGGGATCATCAAGATGTGTTGTGGAGAAATTGAGACGAGCTTTGATGTTCTTTTTGCTCAGCAGTGGTTTTCTCCTTGGAACTCTGCCATGCAGGCCATTTTTGCCCAGTCTTTTCCTGATGGTGGAGGCATGAACACTGACCTTAACTAAGGCAAGTGAGGCCTGCAGTTCCTTGGACGTTGTTGTGGGGTCTTTTGTGACCTCTTGGATGAGTCGTCGCTGCGCTCTTGGGGTAATTTTGGGCGGCCGGCCACTCCTGGGAAGGTTCACCACTGTTCCATGTCTTCGCCATTTGTGGATAATGGCTCTCACTGTGGTTCGCTGGATTCCCAAAGCTTTGGAAATGGCTTTATAACCCTTTCCAGACTGATAGATCTCAATTACTTTCTTTCTCAATTGTTCTATTTAAGTGATGCCTTGATTGTGAACAGGTGTGGCAATAATCAGGCCTGGGTGTGGCTATAGAAATTGAACTCAGGTGTGGACAACCACAGTTATAGTATGTTTTAACAAGGGGGGCAATCACTTTTTCACACAGGGCCATGATGGTTTGGATTTTTTTTCACCTTTAATAATAAACACCTTAATTTACAATATATGTAGAGAGGCTCCTGTGCTCTATGTCAAAAAAGAACAATTTTGGAAGTGGAATGAAAAAATAGTTCTAATCGGAGCAGCAGACACTGTTATGAGTAAACTCTCAATAAAGATCGACAAAACAGAAGGGGGGTGTGTTGCGCTTCCTTAAATACCAAAAGAAAAAAATAAACAATAAGCTTATGTGATAAAAAGTGACTGTCAATCCTTCACAAAATATCAAAAACCAGTGCAAAATGTGTGGTACTGTAAAAGTGCATAGAAATGAACATCTGATATAAAAATATATATATATATCTTAATAGTGCATCTTACTAGTGCCTATACAATAAGAACCGATATTCGGCACATTTTCACTTTATGTTTGGTTGTGAAATCACATTTTAGATCTGCACGATTGGACTGTGTATGGGATACTATCGAGATTTACTATTTGTTGCTACTATTTTTTTGCTATTTTTTTCCTTTTTACTAAGGATTATATTGTTGGCTTTTATGTTTTTTGCACTTTTAAACCGTTCATAGATTTTTTTGGACTATTTACTACACTAAGTTATTTATATACAATGTTTGTAGTTTTATTTTAGATGTCTGACTGCCCCTTTTTTGTTTTTATCTTAGACGATTCACTTTATTTTATATAGCTATTGCAATTCACTTTTTGCACAATATAGTGGGAGCCCCCCCCCCTTCCCTCCCCCGTTTTTTTATCGGTTCTTATTGTATAGGCACTAGTAAGATGCACTATTAAGATATATATATATATTTTTATATCAGATGTTCATTTCTATGCACTTTTACATTACCACACATTTTGCACTGGTTTTTGATATTTTGTGAAGGATTGACAGTCACTTTTTATCACATAAGCTTATTGTTTATTTTTTTCTTTTGGTATTTAAGGAAGCGCAACACACCCCCCTTCTGTTTTGTCGACCTTCATTTACAAATTGCATTTTGTGTTTACTTGTGTTGTCCTTGACTATTGTTTAAATTGGTTTGATGTTCCGAAACACTTAAGTGTGACAAACATGCAAAGGAACAGGAAATGAGGAAGGGGGCAAACACTTTTTCACACCACTGTAGTTCCATAGTGTCAGTGGTAACTCTATGGGGTGGACTTGGTTTAAAGCTATATAGTGCTTTATTTGGTATATTTTGTACCTTACCAGTGCATCCGACTTGGTACTATCAGCCGTAGCAAAATATGTCCCTTTTTTTCTCCAGGGTTGAGTGGATAGTCCTGGGATTAGATATTCATAGGATGCTAGTTGGACTGTTAGATTGCAAACTGGCATGTCAGTAAATTTTTGTCTTGTCAGTGAGGACTATGCTGTCCTAGTGGCTTGAATAGTCAGATGTGGAGGGATTGGGCTATGATAAAGGCTGGCAGCCATTGCTAAAGCAGGAAGGTTATGTCCTGGTCTGACCTCCCGTTCTAGTTCGGATCACCTATTGCCTGTTTGGAAATTGAACCAGTGCCACATTTGATCAAGTACTGTGGCTTTATAATATTCTTGCACATTGGGAAGACCTACACTCCCAACTTGTTTAGGCTTGTACTGATTTCCCCACCCAAATGTACTTCCACAAGCAAGAAGAATGTCTGAGGGATAGGAATAGGTCCTAAAATAGTATAACAATTTGGGCAATACTTGCATTTGGTATAAAGCAATTCTCCCAATTCACGTCAGATGTAGTTTGCTGATCTGGTTTAGTTCCTCTTCCACTTTAGTAAGAGGTAATTACTGGGATATAATCTAGAGGAAGATGACCTTAGTTGTATACCAAGGTAGGTAGTTGAGTGGGGATCCCAGTTGCAGGGGAACCTCTTTTTGAGTTGGCTGACTTTTTCCTCAGGTATGTTTAGTGTAAGGGCATAACATTTATTTGTGTTGACTTTATAGAAGGAGACCTCTCCAAATTTGTTTTGTAAGGATTGTACTTTTGGGACAGAAGATTCTAGCTTGGATATAGTTAGTATGATATCATCAGCGAATAATCCTAGTTTGTGACTTTCCGGGCCTACTTTGATACCAGGGGCGGACTGACCATTAGGGCACTCGGGCACTGCCCAAAGGCCCGGGGCCAGCAGGGGACCCCATGAGAGGCTCCTGGTACTCTGTGTTGATCATGGAGCCCAGTGCTGTAACAAGTTCCAGCACTGAGCTCCGGTAACTGGTCCGACATGGGCACGCTAGCGTGAGCACTCAGACTCAGGACACCTTCCCCACATGTGTTGCAGGGTGCCCGGGTTCCCCATGCAGCAATCGTTTCTCTCTATCACTAACAGCCGACACTGGCATCTCTCCCCACTGAGCCTACACACATCACACAGAAAGAACTCACAGAGGATCATCCTCCTTGACTCTGTTGTACACAGGCAGGAGGTGGGAGGAGCCGGGGAGGAAAGACATCCACTGCAAGAGCTGTGCTAGTGTGCTGGTCATCTGCGGTGTGTATATAGTTTGTTGATAGGGGAGGGGGACACACTGTGACCGTCGCAGTAACAAGGAAGGGGGGGGGTCAGGATGCACACACTGAGAAGTGATGGTGATGGTGGGGGTTGCTTTTGGAGAGCAGTGGACTTGTGATGCAAGGTGGGGTGGTGTGGGGAGATTTCAAATCTGATCCCCCTATTAGGACAAGTCCTTTACCCAATCCAAAAGTATCCCACAGCACATATCCTGTTACACTCCCCAAAACCAAAGAGATGCTGCTTGCCTCTTGTCCCAGGGCCCCCCTCTCTGCTGTTATCCTAGGGCCCCCCTCTCTGCTGTCATCCCAGGGCCCCCCTCTCTACTGTCATCCCAGGGCCCCCCTCTCTGCTGTCACCCAGGACCCCCTCTCTGCTGTCATCCAGGGCCCCCCTCTCTGCTGTCATCCAAGGGCCCCCCTCTCTGCTGTCATCCAGGACCCACTCTCTGCTGTCATCCAGGGCCCCCCTCTCTGCTGTCATCCAGGGCCCCCCTCTCTGCTGTCATCCCAGGGCCCCCCTCCCTGCTGTCATCCCAGGACCCCTCTCTGCTGTCATCCCAGGACCCTTCTCTGCTCTCATCCAGGACCCCCTCTCTTCTGTCAGCCCAGGCCCCCCTCTCTGCTGTCATCCCTGGGCCCCTTTTCTGCTCTCATCTCAGGACCCCCTCTCTGCTGTCATCCCTGGACCCCTTTTCTGCTGTCATCTCAGGACCCCCTCTCTGCTCTCATCCTAGGGGCCCATCTCTGTCCTTATCTCAGGAGTCCATTTACATTCACAGTTTGGGGGTGGTAAAACCTCATAGTTGAGCCCTGTTTTTTTTCTCACCCCCAACCACACCCCTTTTAACTGTAGTGGCCGGGGGTTTACACATGTTGCATTTGCAGCAGGAATTATACACCCTGTCACACTTAGCCGGTGTAGTGCCTGCCAAGCGTAACCCATTCAAGTGAATTGGGCTGCTCTGCAAATGGCCGTGCAACCTTGTGCAGTACAGCGAAAAAAAGGGTTAAGATTTGTATTGCCTTCCCATCACCTGCTTTAACCGCTTGGATCCCACACTAGCATGCTGCAACTGTGTGCATTGCACAAAGTTGCAAGGTGTTTGCAGAGTGGCCCTATTTACTTGAATGGGTCACAATCACCCACCAAAAGCAACAGGAGGTATAATTCCTGCTGCAGCATGTGTACACCCTTAGCTGCAGCCACTGTAGCTAAAGGGGGAAGGGACGAACGTATGTAATGTGGGCACAGTGCAATAAGTAGGTGGTGTTTTGTGGGGCTTGCGTATGGACAGGGACACAGGGGGCCCCATGATCTCCTATTGCACGGGGGCCTCATAAGTTGTCAGTCCGCCCCTGTTTGATACCTTGTATTATCTCATTGGATCTTATGTATTCTGCTAGCAGTTCAATAACAAGTGAAAAAATGATCGGAGATAGTGGGCAGCCTTGATGGGTCCCATTTGATAGATCAAATGGGTCAGAGAGTAAGCTGGAGGTATAGACTCGGGCTGTGGGATTGGAGTATAGTGACATAATCACTGAGTGGATCAAACCAGATATTCCAAATTTATTTAAAATCTTAGTCCCCGTACACAGGGTCAGACATTCCAGCGGAAAATGTCCAATCGGACCTTTTTGTCGGATAATCCGACCATGTGTGGGCTCTATCTGACTTTTTCCATCAGAATGTCTGACCAACAAAGTTTGAGAGCTGAAAATAAAATTTTCCGACAACATGATCCGATCACACTTTGTCCGATCGTTTGTAGAGAATTTAGATCGGACAAAGTGCCACGCATGCTCAGATCAAATTACAAGGCCAAAGCTATTGGCTACTAGCCTGAACGTTGTCCCGTCATAACAAATGAATGTCATCATGCTCCGAATGATCAGATTTTCTGACAACTCTGTCCGACCGTGTGTATGCAACACCAGTTTCGGAAAAATCCGTTGGAAAAAATCAGATGGATTTTGTGGTCGGAATGTGTGTGTACGGGGGCTTAGATAGGTATCCCCAATGGATCCTGTCAAAGGCCTTTTTCTGTGTTTAGGGCTAGGAAGATGCTAGGTTCTTTGTTAACTTCTGCAAAACACAGAATGTTTAACATTCTCCTAGTCCCGTCGGGTGCCTGTCTGCCCTTTACAAAGCCAACTTGGTCTAGGCCTATGAGGGATGGGGTGATTTCCAGTAACCTGTTAGCCAGGATTTTGGCATATATTTTGAGATCCGCATTTAGTAGTGATATGGGTCTAAAATTTTGGGGGAGTGATGGGTCTTTGCCTGGTTTGGATAGAGTGCTTACTGCTTGGAGCATTTAGCTCGGAAAGGAGCCAGACTTGGCTGCCGTATTGAAGCCCTCAACTAATTTAGGTGTAAGGAGGGTAGTAAAAGCTTTATAGTATTCAGCGGAAAAGCCATCTGATTCGGGTGATCCGGGTGATTTGTGCATGGGAAGGGATTTTTTAGCTGACTCAACTTCTGCATTAGTAATGGGAGAATTAAATTTCTGGAGTGGGGTGTCATCTACTGAGGGCAGCTGGATACCTTGGAGAAAGTCATTGATCTCTGAGTCTGTAGCTTGGTGAGTAGCTGGGTCTTTGTTAAGATTGTAGAGGGATTCATAGAAATCTTTAAATCCATTAGCTATGTCTCTTAGATTGCGTAGAATGGCTTTAGATTGATGGTGTTTCATCTGTGTGAGGTTGGATGGGACTTGCCGCTTATTTTGCAAGGTATACATATCTGTAAGAATGAAATCTATTCTTGAATAGCTTTTGTGAACCATTGAGTAATACGTATAGTCCCTGTCATTGGTTCGAAGGCATCACCATGGGTCAAAGAGTCTCTCTTCTAAGCATAACGATTCTAAAGTTGGCCTCTGCCTTTGAGCCACTGAAGAGGAGTCAAGTTCCTCATTCAAGATCATATTGAAATCCCCACAAAATAGTAAATTACCCTTTTACAATCGCTTAACAGTCTTAATGACCTTCAAATAAACTTCAGAGGTTTGATGTTGGGTGCATACAGGTTTACCAGAGTGTAGACGCTGTGATTTCTGCAACCAATAAGATGAAACCGCCTTGGGGGTCGATATGTTCCTGCAACAGAGAAAAGGTTATAAGGGGTTATTTACTAATGGAAAATACACTTTGCACTGCAAGTGCACTTGGAAGTGCAGTCGCTGTAGATCCGAAGGGGACATGCAAGGAAAATAAAAAACAGCATTTTAGCTTGCACATGATTGGATGATAAAATCAGCAGAGCAAAGTAGATTTGCCTTTCATAAATAACCCCATAGTGTCTTTGATTGCAATCAGTACTCCATTTATTTTAGATGTATCATTGGCTGTGAATACATGTGGAATTTTTACATGTGAGCATTTTGGAGGTTTGATACTGGAGAAGTGTATCTCCTGCGCACATAGAATGTCACATTGTAAGTCCATTGCTGTCTTCCATAAAGCTCTGGACTTATAGGGACTGTTCAAGTCTCTCACATTTATGATATTAGCTTAAGGTTAATTTGAATGGTAGGAGGTGCTTTGCTGCCACGTAGGGGTATAATTTGGTATGAGAAGAGATAAAACTTCCATGCTTGAAATGTGTATATGCTGAGGTAATTTTTTTTTTTACATAGCCATCATAAAACAAAATTCAGAAAAACTAAACCAAACTGAGATAATCAGTAACTTGAAATATGTAATTATAAACTACCGAAAAGAACAGATTATGGGAAACATCACGTAAATAAAAGTGGGGTTTTTAACAGTACTTACATCAGCCAAACAAGGAGTGATATCTTAGTTGCCACAGAAACATGTAATAATCCAGAAAGGCACCAATGATTTAGTGGCTCTGAGGGGGATATTAAGACATGTATGTGAGCTACAGATGCTCTTGTGGTAAGGCATTATCTACCCCTCTTGTTTTGAAGGTTGCATTGATGGTTTTCTAGGAAGGTTTCAGGATCTGCAGGGTTGCCATTCATAGGGAATAGACACCATTTCTGGAGGAGCTCCATACCCTTCTCCAGTGAAGCGATGGAGTACGATTTATTGTGCATTTCCACTAGTAGTTTGGCCGTGAAGCCCCACGTGTAGAGGATTTTGTGGTTTCACAGAATTTTTGTAATGGGTACCAAGTTGTGCCTTGCCATCATAGTAGCTCGTGTCAAATCAGCATAGAGTGCAGTTCCTGTGAAAGGATCTGGAAGTGCAGGATGTTGTCTGGAGTATCAGTTGATCCTTTACATGGTAAAAATGGATTAGTGATATTACATCTCTGAGGGTCTTTTCAGGCAGATATGATGGTTTTGGCAATCTATGAGCTCTGTATGATGAGGGCAGCAGGCCCTAGAGATGGGAGAAAAATGTACAAAAATAAATTAATTAAGCGCACTCTGGGTGGCGGTGCAATCATATAAATATCTAACAAGTCAAACAATGTTTTTAAAAAAGTGTACAGTAAATAAGTTCATGGCAATAGGTCCATAGAAATGCTAGGCAAAAATCTATTGTCCGAGAAGGCTGCCTGCTTGCAGATTTAAGTGGATCTGAAACATATACAGGAACAAAAAGTGGCATCTTCTAAGCGTAGCAGTTGAATACATTTTTTAATGTTGATGTAAATAAATGACAAATACACTCACAAATAGACAAAGAAATTGGTCATATCATATAGTGGTCATTTGCTCTGTGTCCGGGAAGAGATGGGAGAGCAGTTGTCATGAGCTTTTGGAGGTATGAGTATACATCCGCTGGCTTGATGGATTCAGGGATCTCCCTGAACTTGATGTTGTTCCTGTGCGACCTGTCCTCAATATCTGCCGTTTTGAGATGCATGGATTTGCTCTCATCTTCAATGTCAAAGTGGGCATCCACTAGTTCATTATGTGCCAAAGTATATTCGTCCATTTTTATCCCCCACGTATTCCACTCTGTCGCTGACTTTTTGTCATCTCTCTCTTTGTGGATCGCATAAAAGATGCCATGTCTTGCTGGAGGGCCCTTCTCTTCCCCTCTCTCTCCTTACACTCATTCATCTTTATCCCGGTGTGCTCCTCAGTTTCCCCTTGCTGTGGAGATCAATTTCAGGTGTTTCTTTGTGCTGTGAGCCGCTGTATTGTGCCCGTTGTGGCAGAGCTTCTCACTCACACCACCATCCACTCTGGCCACCGGGTCCGCCCCCTCATTCTTCAGTTCTTGATTCCCACGGTCTATTTGTTCTCCTGAGCTGTGCTCACCTGAATACACCCTATACATTGGCTAATATATATGTGCCTAACTCAGGACAGATTTCCTCACAAAGGTCTTTGAGAGATTGTGTGGTACACAATCATGATTGTATGGTGTGACATATTTGCATAATTGAATTCAAACTGAGACATGATTCAATGTTGGTTTATACCATGCTTTTGATACTCATTGTTCTCACATTTTTACATTTATATGACAGTGTATATTTGAAATGTTTGAAATATTACATTTCCTAATTTTTCGTAAACTTTGCAAAAAATCTATAAATAAACAATTAAAAAACAAAACAACAAAAACCCCAAAAAACACACCTTATTGTGCCTACTCCTCCACAATGCATGGCATTATGTGCAACCAAAAACGGTCCTGTGATAATTTTTAAGTAAATTAGGGTGCATTGCAAGCCCATTCATGTTGAATAGTCTACCTTTACACAATGTAAACAGGGGATACTAATATGCAAACTAATAGGGTATCAAAGGTGAGCAGCTGCCAACATGAAAAGTGTTCTCACACTGATAAACGATTAACAAGATAATGTGGCATTTACTACATAAAAAATATAAAATTTAAATACATAACTACTCAAAGTGACACAACTAGTGTAAATACTACAATGTGCAAAAAGTATATAATAATCCAATGTGCAAAATAGCAGATGTGCAATTGGCAATATCCAATGTGAAAATAACACTCAGTGAATTAAATGTTCAAAACAATTAATAATCCAAAGAAGTATGCAATTCAGCAGACTAATGAGAAAAACAGATAATCCAGTTAATTTAGTAAATCTACAATGTGCAAATACAATTTATCCCAAGTAAAGTGCATAGTGCCAGTATTATTATTATTATTATATAGGATTTATATCGCGCTGACAGTTTATGCAGCGCTTTACAGCATTATGATAGACATACAATACAATACAATTCAAGACAGGGGGAATATACAGAATATACAGAGAAGCTCCACCATCCACAGTGTATGACAATATAAAAAAAAAAAATTGTGCAACAAAAATGTGTCCAAATATTTTACTGAGTCCACAGTGTGCAAATATAGTTCATCATAGATGTGTAGTGTGTCAGTATCTGGAAAATCTCCACCATCCACTGTGTGCCACACCATTTCCCCCAGCCTCTCACCTCATAAATCCAATTGATAAGGGGGGCGGGGTTTTCCAGCCGTGGAAGATGGCTGCTTAGGACATTAGCTCCGTCAGACTGAGGCCTTTCTCCTAAGCTTACAAGCGAACGAGGTGATTACTCGGTGTCCAGACATGGGAACCTCGTCCCGTGGCACTTCGGGATCCCGATCTCGTTCCCCGAGAGAAACGGATAATCGTGCCTCATACAATATCCCGGAGATGTTTTGAGCGCAAAGGCACAACATGGCCGATGCCGCCTCACACACAACAAGGAACAATGAGGGCATAGTTCTAGCCCCTACTGTGTCGTCGGCTACACCACCGTCATCGAGTCCTAGCCCACTTACTCACCAACAGCTAAGTCTTGCGGACCTCCGGGCGGTAGCGACGGATATTAAGGATACCTTAACGGCGGCTATTACAGACCTCCGCCAGGAGTTTCAGGCCATTGCGGTCAGAGTTCACACAGTGGAAAAGATAACCGGACGTCATCAGGCTGCCCTGACAGATTTAGACCGAACAACACACTCACACAGTTTGCATCTCAGAGACCTCCAACGTCACGTCGAAGACCTCGACAATCGAGGCAGGAGGCATAATCTGAGAGTGAGAGGCCTGCCTGAGGCTGTGGGCAGTGAAATCCTGTCATCGACAGTATCAGCAATCTTTAATAGCTTACTGAAGAAACCTCCCCAGACGCACATAGCAATGGAACGCATCCATAGAGCTCTTCAACCTAGAAGTAGGGATTCTGATCCACCGAGGGATGTAGTCTGTTGCCTTGGCCAGGCGATACACATTTTTCAGGATCTGTCTGCCATCACCCTGAGGAATCGCAGGGATCTCCGTCCACTCCTGGATATACTCCGCATGAAAGGTATACCATACAAATGGAAGTTCCCTTTTGGACTTCAGGCCACCCACAATGCTCGTACTGCTTTACTGCGCGTACCGGAGGAATTGGATAACTTCTGCCAGATGCTTGATTTACCATACGTCGAATTACCTCACTGGTATGCAGATTTTACCCACCAGCAACCCCTCTTGCACCGAGACCCGGAGGAGCCAATGGAGACCCCAGTGGTCTCTTTTAGACGTCGCCGATCCCCCTCTCCACCCCTGGGAAATAGGGGACTAGCTCCGCACAGGCCTCACCGCAACTCAGCTAACGGCCCGGCTCCTAGGTGAGCACGCAGGGATCGCTAGGTGGTACACTATCTATACGGATCTGACTCCCACCCTTATTTATGAGAAGTTGACCTTAGGTTTTTTATGTTTCAGTCCCCATCAGTTTATTACACTTGAGTTTTATTATAGTGCCTACTATTTCGAACAGGCGGGATATCCTCATATCACAATGCTAGCGACATGTAAGGTAAGCGCCATTTTGGATCTGTCTTACGCCGCCTTCTCAACTGCGAGCCCTTTGACCATCCCTCTGAGGGAGGGACGGATCTGTAAGATGCCCCCGGAAGACTAGCAATCTGTCTCATAGTTGCTGAGTTATCAACGAGCTGTCCAAGGTGTGCGACAGCCCTTACGTCATCACCCGGATCCCTTCCCGGAAGAGACACTGCCCTGAACTTACGGTGTGCTCTGTTATGCTAAAACTTGTTTTACAGCCCTCCCATAAGAGCCGAGCCGGAGAGAGTCTGATAGTGGAGCGATTACGTCTACCTGCGCTACATATGCCTGTTTATCTTAATATTCTAGACTTTTCATAGATGTTCACATGGTTTAGACCCACATATATGCACCCAGGCAGGATCTAAGGACTCTGTGTGTATATGAGAACTGCCGTTCGTGACAAAGACTACAGGAGTTAGTGAGTGTGATTAATGCATAATGTTAATTCTCTTAAGTAACAATACGCTCATTGAGCTCTGTGGAGTAATTTTTATCCGCATGGGTTCTATGTTCTGTTTCCCCCCTCACAGTACTCTGAGAGATACTGTTAACTTGAGGCGCACTTCCAGACCTTACCAGATAGAAGTATTCCCCCTCCCGGCGTTGTTCTCCAGAACATCTGACCGGGAGGAGCTCTAGATTCTTACTTGGTAACGGCTCACTCCATAACCACACAGGAGGGAGATGTGGTAAACAAATAGACTCCAATCCTCTCCTACAATGTAAGCTTTCTCTTTGTACACCTGCCGATGTCGGTGACCCCAGGGTTACACAAGCGATTGTTTACATGAGGGTGATCTGTTGTCACCTAGATGGATACCCAATGTGATATTCTTTTTCAAAATGTGGGGTAACCCAATTATGTGTTAGCCAGGAATCGCAATACTAGGGTTCCCCAGGAGGGCCCGCCTTCTGCCCCATGAATTGATAACTGGGCTGCGGAGAGTTTTTAAGTCCCCCTTCTGGGATTTTTGGAACCTGCCCCATAAGGCTTTAAACTCTCTGCCTAGGTTCAATAGGGTGGAGTGTATTTTTTTTTTCTTCCACAGGTTCAGCAATCAATTCAGCAATAAATCAGCAATCGAACTCCCGATAGACATGATCCTAGATCCGAGTGCCCTTACAATCGGGTTCCCAAGTCTCAGATGACGGGCCCCTCCGGGAGAGGCTATGAGCTCTCCAGCTCCGCAATCCCAGTGTAGCCCCATCTAGCTTAATAAGTTGATCTTACCTTTGCCCTATTTTATCAGCTTTGAGTTACCATGCTGAAGATGGTGCTGTTCTTCATCCCCATTGCTGCAGACGGCCGGTTGCCAGAGCCTGTTGTATAAGGAGACTTATATTGGAAGTTCTGTTTACATTTCGCAATATCCAGTCTCCTTGTCTTGGCCATCCCTGGCAATAAATGTTAAAATAGCGTTTAGTTGTGAGTTCCAACCCTCTTTTATGCTAACATTAATTGAAGTTTGGTTATGCATGTCTAAGGTTATGATTTACATGCTGAATGCAGTCAGTCTAAGAACAACACTTAAGACGACCCTGGTAGTCTGTGTCTTCTGAATGTTTCCAAAATTGGGAGAGGGCCCCATCGAATCTGCAATGGGTTTCTTTCCCTTAAGAGCCCACACGTTCTCCTGTTCTTGGGAATCGGATGACAGGTGAGTCCCATTGCTTGTTTCTGACCCTAGAACACCTCCCGTATGCATTCATCCCGACTATACATTTGTCCCCTTATGCCGCGTACACATGACCGGACTTTTCAACATCAAAGGTCCAACGGAACTATTCCGGCAGACCATTCGATCGTGTGTGGGCTGCAACAGACTTTTGATTTGCAAAAATCCGACAGACTTTAGAAATGGAACATGTTTCAAATTTTTCCACCGGAACTCCGCCGGACCCAGTTCCTACCGAGAAATCCGCTCGTGTGTATGCTAGTCCGACAGACAAAAACCAACGTGAGGGCAGCTATTGGCTACTGGCTATGAACTTCCTTATTCTAGTCCGGTCGTACGTCATCACGTTCGAATCCGTCGGACTTTGGTGTGATTGTGTGTGGCCAAGTCCGTTCATTCAGAAAGTCCGTCAGAACTCTGTCAGAACTCCGTCAGAACTCCGTCAGAACTCCGTCGAAAGTCTGTCGGACCTAGTCCCTCGAAAAGTCCGGTCGTGTGTACGCGGCATAAGTGTATTGTTTGCTTTAAGGTACCGTCCTCCTGAATGGATTCCCTAACCTCCCTTCTAGAGTCTTCCCATGGTTTCCTATGCTATACCTCTACCATGTTACAGGCCGAAAGTCTGACGGACGGCTTAAGTATCACTCTACTCAAGGTTATTCCACCACCCACACGGTGGACTGTCCCATCTATTTTTTCAACCTACGATTTACCACATCCGCACAGTTCCACCAATTTACACCAACCTTGTATATATACTGTAAAGGGCGCGTAGTTGCGACCCTATAGTCGGTTGCTTCCTATTTGTATAGTCCCACAAGCCTTCCCTTGTACTCTGCTTATATTACTGTCACTTTCTGACTCCTCCGTCTTTTCCTTCCTCCCTCTTGTCAGCTTCGGTCACAGACAGTGAAACTAGGAAAATTCCTCTCCGAAACTCGGGCAGTCACCTGCGGAGTCCCTCAAGGCTCTCCTTTGTCACCCGTTCTCGTCAACATTTACATTCGCCCACTCTTTCAAATCATCAGATGCTCAGATCTCTGCTTCCACTCTTACGCTGACGACACGCAACTTTATTTCCGGATCAATGGAAAAAAAGATCACCAACAACAACTTGAAAACTGCCTCAAATCAATAGAGGACTGGATGACCACCAACTCCCTCCAGCTGAATGAATAAAAGACAGAGCTTCTTATCTTACACCCAAATCATAAGCCCGCAACCAAAACCTCCTGGTCTCCACCAACCGTCTTTGGGCAGACTATCTCCCCAAAGCGAAGAGTCTCGGGGTTATTTTAGACGCACAAATGTCAATGGATGCACAAATAGGATCTGTAGTCAGTCGATCTCACCATCTGCTGCGCATGCTTCGCAGACTCATCCCTTTTATCCCAAAGAATGACAAAGCAGTGGTAGTTGGAACAATCATTAATTCACGACTGGACTACGCAAACTCGCTTTACATAGGATTACCACAATATCAACTTGCGCGATTACAACTGATCCAAAACACGGCGGCAAGGCTGATAACAGGAAAAAAACCCTGGGAATCTATCTCTCCTTCACTGAGGAGCTTACATTGGCTAACCGTAAAAAATCGGATCACGTTCAAGACCCTTTGCCTCACCCACAAATGCGTGCATAGAGAAGCTCCGCAATACCTAATGGAGAAAATAAATCATTACACACCAAACCGCAGTCTTCGATCAGCCAACAAAAACCTCCTCCTCATGCCCAAAGCCCGGTATAAATCCAAGGGTGATCGGAGATTCGCTGTCCAAGGGCCTCGGCTATGGAATGCTCTACCAATCAACATCCGCCTGGAAGAAAATCACCTGGCTTTTAGGAAAAAACTCAAGACCTTCCTCTTTTAGCAGATGATCAAAGCTCGCCACAGCACCTAGAGGCGATTCAGTTCGCATTGTGCGCTATACAAGTATTTCATTCATTCATTCATTCATTCGCACCCCAGCTTAGCACTCAAAACCTGCACGTCTTGATCCGGCTTTGAGCAGGCAGGATGGCAATTCCGCAGGGAAAAACCAGCACACCAAAACTTACGCTCACGTCCCTTAATTTTCGAGGGCTAAACACACCAGAGAAGAGACACCAATTGCTCCTGCATATGCAGAAGACTAAGACTGACATCTTGTTCATTCAGGAAACGCACTTCCGGTCAGATACAATCCCAAAATGATATTCTCCCTACTTCCCCACTGTGTATCACACTACGAACCCAGCTGCCAAATCTAAGGGGGTTTCTATACTAATTGCAAAGCATTGTAATTTCCAGCTCCAGGACAGACTTGTTGATCCCAAAGGCAGATTCCTTTTTCTGAAGGGACAGTTGGGATGTAACACGTTTACCTTGGCCAATGTTTATGCCCCTAACTCCCGCCAAGTAGCCTTTTTCCGAACAGTGACCTAAACCCTGATCCCCTTTGTGGAAGGGACCTTGGTCCTCGGGGGGAATTTCAACATTCCACTAAACCCCTCTTCTAGATACTTCAAATGGGAAGTCCTCCATACCCTATGCGGTGCTCCGTTCCATTAAATCTCAGCTAATTTATCTCACATTACATGATACCTGGCGAACCCTAAACCCTGTAGCCAAAGATTATACCTTCTTCTCCCCCCACACAATAAATACTCACGATTAGACTATTTCTTCCTTACTCAAAAAGACTTGCACCATATTCATCACACTGCTATAGATCCGCAAGTCCTTTCCGACCATCACCCTATAACCTTGCCCAGAAAACCAATTTGGCGTTTAGACCCTTCCTTACTCACGGACTTACCTACCCTGGTCAAACTCAAAACCCGCATCCATCAATTCTTTTCAGAAAATAAACCATCTGACACATCTCCTTTGACAAACTGGGAAGCTCATAAATGTGTAGTCCGAGGCACTCTTATAGCGGTCATGGCTCAACGCAGAAGAGATAGACAAAAACGTTTTCAAGAACTGATGACCAAAATCTCAGAGCTTGAAAAGATACACAAGCAAAAGCAGGCACTCCAGTCCCTAGCCGTCCTCACACAAGCTAGACAGGAACTACTAGAGCTCTTAACCAAACAAATCAAGTGTAAGTACATTCTTTCACAGAAATATTTTTATGAGTATGGCAACAAGGCTGGGAAGGGTCTAGCTAGAGCCCTACAGGGGGAAAAATCGTCAATGACAGTACACTCGCTAACGGATGCGTCGGGTCGTAAATTGACATCGAACCCGAACATAGCTGCCCAATTTGTTTCCTTTTATGACAAACTGTATAATCTGCATAACACTGATGGTCCCCCGCAGAGGACAGACAGAAAGGCCCTGATTTTGGAGTTTTTACTCCAACACACTCCTGCAAAAATTTCAGATGAAGATTATCATAGGCTTCAGGAACCGTTAACATCTGCAGAAGCAACAAGAGCCGTAAAACAAATGAGACCGGGCAAAAGTCCCGGGCCAGACGGATTGACTACAGGGTATTATAAGACTCTACAAGAACTTCTCACTGAACATTTCCTATTAGCCTTCAATTCTTGCATGATGCCCCAAACTCCTCCACGGGACATGTTATCAGCCCATATAGTAGTCATCCCAAAACCGGGTAAAGAACTGAAGAATGAGGCCAATTACCGCCCAATATCCTTACTCAATGTTGACTTTAAATGGTTCGCAAAAATTTTAGCCAACAGACTCCTTCCTTTACTTCCCCAAACGATCAGCCTAGACCAAGTGGGTTTTATCCCGGGCAGGGAAGCACGGGATAACACCATTAAAGCCCTTAACGTACAGCATTGGCTTCAAACACAGAAACAACAAGGTTTTTTCTTGTCCCTAGACGCAGAGAAGGCGTTTGATAGAGTGGCCTGGGACTTCATGTTCATGACACTCCAAACATTGGGCCTTCTGCCCCAGATGCTAAACTTGATTTCCACATTATACTCCACCCCCACGATGAGAGTGAGAGTCAATGGCCACCTAACAAATGCCTTCACCATCAAAAACGGAACACGTCAGGGTTGTCCCCTTTCCCTGATTATATTTATACTAACACTAGAGCCCCTTCTCAATTGCATCAGATCTGACTAGAACATAAATGGAGTCACGATCCATCATCGTCAATACAAAACAGCGGCCTTTGCTGACGATATCCTCCTGTTTCTCTCCGATCCATTGAACACCATTCACTCCCTTCTCAATACTTTCCAACACTACCAATTGCTTTCTATCCTCCAAATAAACTTTGCAAAATCTACCCTTAATATCACTCTCCCAAAGGAATTATGCGACCAATGCAAATCAAAATTTCCTTTCACCCGGGGGAACTCACAGCCTCACATACCTAGGTATCCAATTAACAACTTTCGATCAAGATTGGTATACAGCTAACTTTTTACCCCTTCTGCAAACAATCACCAGGGACCTCACCAAATGGTCTGGGGGCCTTTTTTCTTGGTTTGGGCGAATTGCAATCATAAAAATGAATATTTTGCAGAGGATCCTATAGCTCCTTCAGGCAGTTCCAATTGCCATCCCAAAGTCTTTCTTTACGTCAATTCGTAGACTCTGTGCGTCATTTGTTTGGGGAAAATGAAATCCCAGAATAAGTCAGGCAAAACTCACCATGCCCAAGTTGGAAGGAGGTTTAGGATTGCCGGACATCCACAAATACCACCTCGCATGTCACCTCACTAGAATCCTTGACTGGAATTTACACTCCAAGACTAAAGATTGGGTACAGTTGGGAAATTCTTTACTCCCGTCTCCCATTGCTCAATCCCCATCGCTCTAGGGCACACACAATCCACCTCTCGCGAAAGATCACCCTTTAATTTACCCCACACTATGTGCATTCCGAGAATGTTGTACGAAATACGCTATTTCGTCCACTTCCGGTCCTCTAACACCTTTGAGACAAAATCCGGATTTCACCCCGGGCATGCGCAAAAACTTTCTGATTGACACCTGGCCCCATGAAACCATGCAAGCCTGTCACTTCTATGATGGTCATCGTTTGCGCTCATACGAATCTATAGTGGTCACTTCCCAAACGCAGTCGTTCCCCTTCTGGACGTGTCCAAATTTGGCACTTCCTTACCTCACCTCGGACACGGGCACAATGGTCACGTAGCCTCACCCCTTATGAGCAATTATGCTCTTTACATGAACCACAAAGACATCTCATCTCCATTACATATACATTCTTATCGTGTCCATCATCGCCTCCAAGGGATTGGATTAAACTTAAGTGGGAAGCGGACCTATCCCAACTATTATCTGCTGAAGACTGGGAAACCATTTACAAAATGGTGCATAAGGGTTCCCTTAACGTCCATACACAAGAAAACACATACAAGGTGATTTCATGATGGTATAGAACCCCCCTACAGTTACAGCGAATAAATACACACCTTTCCCCCCAATGCTGGCGATGTGCAGACGGCGTTGGCTCCTACTTACATATATGGTGGTCGTGTCCCCAAATACAACCATTTTGGAGAGAAGTTCCTAGATTGATTAAACAGATCACATCTTTTGACCTATCCTTCCTCCCCTCACAATTCCTACAAAATTTGCCCTCGATCTCCAAAAAATTATATTTCCAATCGCTCGCCATGCACATGGTGAATGCAGCGAAACTTTGTATTCTGACAAAATGGCGTTTTTCTGAACCTCCGTCCATTGCTGAATGGTTGGAAAGAATCAGGAAAATCGCGGAAATTGAAAATTTAATACATCAAGCACATGATCAACCGGAAAAATACACCTTAATTTGGGCATGTTGGTTTCATTTTTTCTATACCCCGGAATATAAGACTTTATCTCACCCTGAGGTGTCTGGGGTGCGGAGCTGACAGGAATCCCCCATTACTTCCTCTTTTCTCCTTTTTCCCTTCCCCATCTCCACAGCCATTTTGTCCTCCTCCTCCCCTTGTTTCCATTCTGACCAGCCTTGTAATCCGAAATTCATTAGACAATGATCCTAGTATAGAGCACTAATCTGAGACAGATCTGTAAGTTTCCTAATTGACCATGGTGACTATTGATATCATCTTGTAACGACACAATCCTTTAATGCATCAGCGTCAGGTACAACCCTTGTTAAGGTTCTAACCTTATGACCGGTGAATGGATACCTTTCCCATAGGGAATTTGTAAGCCTTGCCGGATTGCCCTCAGGTATTTAGAAACGCTAGTGACCAGGGATAAATCACCCTGTGCAGAGATGAATATGACGACACATGTACTTCTACTGTAGCTGCACATACTACAGTGGTGTGAAAAAGTGTTTGCCCCCTTCCTCATTTCCTGTTCCTTTGCATGTTTGTCACACTTAAGTGTTTCGGAACATCAAACCAATTTAAACAATAGTCAAGGACAACACAAGTAAACACAAAATGCAATTTGTAAATTAAGGTGTTTATTATTAAAGGTGAAAAAAAATCCAAACCATCATGGCCCTGTGTGAAAAAGTGATTGCCCCCCTTGTTAAAACATACTATAACTGTGGTTGTCCACACCTGAGTTCAATTTCTCTAGCCACACCCAGGCCTGATTATTGCCACACCTGTTCACAATCAAGGCATCACTTAAATAGGAGCTGCTTGACACAGTAAGGTCCACCAGAAGATCCTTAAAAGCTACACATCATGCCGAGACCCAAAGAAATTCAGGAACAATTGAGAAAGAAAGTAAATGATATCTATTAGTCTGGAAAGGGTTATAAAGCCATTTCCAAAGCTTTGGGAATCCAGCGAACCACAGTGAGAGCCATTATCCACAAATGGCGAAGACATGGAACAGTGGTGAACCTTCCCAGGAGTGGCCGGCCGCCCAAAATTACCCCAAGAGCGCAGCGACGACTCATCCAAGAGGTCACAAAAGACCCCACAACAACGTCCAAGGAACTGCAGGCCTCACTTGCCTCAGTTAAGGTCAGCGTTCATGCCTCCACCATCAGGAAAAGACTGGGCAAAAATGGCCTGCATGGCAGAGTTCCAAGGAGAAAACCACTGCTGAGCAAAAAGAACATCAAAGCTCGTCTCAATTTCTCCACAACACATCTTGATGATCCCCAAGACTTTTTGGACAACATTCTGTGGACCGATGAGACAAAAGTGGAACTCTTTGGAAGGTGTGTGTCCAAGTATATCTGGCGTAGAAGGAACACTGCATTTCATAAAAAGAACATTATACCAACAGTAAAATATGGTGGTGGTAGTGTGATGGTCTGGGGCTGTTTTGCTGCTTCAGGACCTGGAAGACTTGCCGTGATAAAAGGAACTATGAATTCTGCTGTCTACCAAGAGATCCTGAAGGAGAATGTCCGACCATCTGTTCGTGTACTCAAGCTGAAACGAACTTGGGTTCTGCAGCAGGACAATGATCCTAAACACACCAGCAAGTCCACCACCGAATGGCTGAAGAAAAACAAAATGAAGACTTTGGAGTGGCCTAGCCAAAGTCCTGACCTGAATCCTATTGAGATGTTGTGGTATGACCTTAAAAAGGCCGTTCATGCTCGAAAACCCTCTAATGTAACTGAATTAGGACAATTCTGCAAAGAGGAGTGGGCCAAAATTCCTCCAGGACGCTGTAAAAGCCTCATTGCACGTTATCGCAAACGCTTGGTTGCAGTTGTTGCTGCTAAGGGTGGCCCAACCAGTTATTAGGTTTAGGGGGCAATCACTTTTTTACACAGGGCCATGATGGTTTGGATTTTTTTTTCACCTTTAATAATAAACACCTTCATTTACAAATTGCATTTTGTGTTTACTTGTGTTGTCCTTGACTATTGTTTAAATTGGTTTGATGTTCCGAAACACTTAAGTGTGACAAACATGCAAAGGAACAGGAAATGAGGAAGGGGGCGAACACTTTTTCACACCACTGTATGTGATCCATGATTGTGTCCCCACTATGCTTGTCATACTTAGCTTGATTCCAATATGCCATTTTTGTACCTTGTTACACCTCTGTTACTTTGTATGATTTTACCAGACTGGCTGTTGCAGTCTATGCTATGTTTGTATGTTGAAAAATCCTCAATAAAAATCTTATTAAAAAAATAATAAATCCAATTGATAAGGGTCTCTGGTATTTGCAACACCAAATGATCCAAAATGGTGGCCGGTCGATTCCTAGCACATTCCTCAGCAGAGTCAGTTACCAGGATAGAGGAGGCTCATACACATATAAAGGAAGGGGAAGGCTCCACAGTGTAGTATTTTCCCAAATAGTTTTATTAGTACACAAAAATAACTTACAGTTTACGTTGTACACAATCAGCATTAGAAGCATAGAAACTTCTGGTCTTGGCCGCGACCAGAAGTGATGTCACCCGGCTCTCTCCCTGATGCATTACGTCACTGTGCACATGACTTTTTTTAAGGGTACCCTTTACAACGTAAATGTGTACAATGTGTACAATGTAAACTGTGAGTTATTTTTGTGTGCTAATAAAACTATTTGGGAAAATACTACACTATGGAGCCTTCCCCTTCCTTTATATATGTATGAGCCTCCTCTATCCTGGTAACTGTGACTTTGCTGAGGAACAGCCTAGGAATCGATCAGCCCCCATTTTGGATCATTTGATGTTGCAAATACCAGAGACGCTTACCAATTGGATTTATGAGGTGAGAGGCTGGGGGAAACAGTGTGGCACACAGTGGATGGTGGAGATTTTCTAGATACTGGCACTCTATACTTTATCTATGATGAACTATATTTTTACACTGTGGATTCACTAATGCTGCGTACACACGTCTGGACTTTTCGATGGACTACTGTAGGTCCGACGGTCTTCCCGATGGACTTTCGGCGTCATTTTGAACGTGATGGCATAATCGGGATTAAAAAAGGAAGTTCAATAGCCAGTAGCCAATAGCTGCCCTTGCATCGTATTTGGCCCGTCAGACTAGCACATAGACAAATGGTTTTCCTGATTTTGAGCCCGTTGGACTTGAGTCTGTCGGATAGATTTGAAACATGTTTTATTTCTAGGTCCGTCTGACTTTTGGGAACAAAAATCCACTGGAGCCCACACACAAATTGTCCCACAGATTCTGGTCCACCGGACCAAGTCTGCTGGAAAGTCCGATCGTGTGTACGCAGCATTAAATATTTGGACACATTTTTGTTTTGTTTGCAATATTAACACATTTCTTTTGATATTTATTTATTTTTTTATTTTTTTATATTGTCATACACAGTGGATGGTGGTGGAGTTTCTCTGGATATTGTCACTTTGCACTTTACTTGGAATGAATTGTATTTGCAGGTTGTGGATTCACTAAATTAACTGGATTAACTGGATATTGCCAATTGCACATTTGCTATTTTGCACATTGGATTATTATATATTTTTTGCACATTGCAGTATTTGCACTAGTTGTGTCACTCACTCAGGTTGAACTGGATGGACTGGTGTCTTTATTCAACCTCACTATGTAACTTTGAGTAGTTATGTATTTTAATTTTATACTTTTTATGTAGTAAGTGCCACATTACCTTTACACAATGCCCTATAATGCATGCCAGTGTGGTATCACACTGCAAACCAGTAAATGGGCCATACATTCAGGGTGTGCTCCTGAAACAGGATTCTGAGAGCATTATTGATTTTCTAAAGGATTTAACAGAATCTTTTTGTTTTCACACATAAATGTCTGTTTTGATGGACTGCACTTGCTCAGCAGGGATTGATCCTTGATCCCCGCTGAGGTGGTGGATGACAGGTCTGTCTCTGCTCACTGTGAAGGGACAGACCTGTCAGAGCCCCACTCTCCTCTATGAGGGATCGGATGAAAACGGACCACTTATCCATTTTCATCCAATCTGATCTGCCAGATGGATGGAAAATAGGGTTTCCATCCATCTGTATTTAGCGCCATATCACCGCTGACATCCCTCGCTCCACAGAGGTACATGAAGTGTCCGTTCAGGTCCGCCTGAAAAACTGTCAGGTGGACCGAAATGGCCTGCATGTGTGAATGAGCCTTAACTGTCTCTTTAAAAATTTATTTCTGTTGAAGGATATTGGAACAGAGCAGGCAAAAAGGGGTTGGAAAGAGGACTGAATCAGTTATGTATTTAAATTTTGTCTTCAAAAAAAATAATGGTAGCCTAATACACAGAAGTCTTAAAAACCTTTGAGCGATACATTAGCTAATGAAAAATTATTAAACCATGCAATCTAATTGATTTACTTAACCACTTATGGACCACTGCATGGCAATGTACATCGGCAGAATGGCACCGACAGGCACAAGCACGTACATGTACGTGCTTGCCTTCCAGCGGGTGCTGGGTCCGATCGGACCCCCTCCCGCTGGCTGTGGCGGTGCGTTTCGCTTCAGGCCATTAGTTTCTGGCCTGGCAGGTTTTATATAGCGTCAGGGACCCCCATATACTACCTAATAAAGATTTTAACCCCCTGATTGCCCCTAATTAACCCTTTCACCAGTGATCACCGTATAAGTGTTACAGGTGACTCTGGTTAGTTAGTTTGCTTTTTATAGCATCAGGGCACCCACCATTTATTACCCAATATAATAAAAAGGTTTAACCCCCTGATCACCCGGCGGGTGATATCAATTAGGTTTTAGGGTCAGGGTCTGCGTTGCCCCAGGCAGCGCTAGGTTAGTGCCAGTACCGCTAACACCCACGCGCAAAGCATACACCTCCCGTAGTGGTATAGTATCTGAACAGATCAATATCTGATCTGATCAGATCTATACTAGCGTCCCCAGCAGTTTAGGGTTCCAAAAAAACGCATTGTTAGCGGAATCAGCCCAGATACCTGCTAGCACCTGCATTTTGCCCCTCCGCCCAGCCCACTCAAGTGCAGTGTCGCTCGATCACTGTCACTTACAAAACACTAAACACATAACTGCAGCATTCGCAGAGTCAGGCCTGATCCCTGCGATCGCTAACTGTTTTATTGGTAGCGTTTTATATTTAAATCCTGAAGGCAGTACTTGGTTTTCGGGGACCTGTGTGTGGCTAGACTCCCAAAAAGTCCCCCACGTGTGGTATCCCCGTACTCGGGAGAAGCAGCAGAATTTATTTTGGCATGTAATTTCACTTATGCCCATAGAATGTGTGAGCAATATATCATTTAGTGACAACTTTGTGCAAAAAATAAATAAAATTGTAATATTCCTGCAACTTTTGGCAAAATATAAAATATTTCATGGACTCAACATGCCTCTCAGTAAAAAGCTTGGGGTGTCTACTTTCCAAAATGGGGTCATTTGGGGGGGTTTGTGCTATTTTGGCATTTTATGGCCTTCGAAACTGTGATAGGTAGTGAGGAGTGAAATCAAAAATTTGCACCCTTAGAAATCCTGAAGGCAGTGATTGGTTTTTGGGGTCCCGTACGCGGCTAGACTCCCAAAAAGTCCCACATATGTGGTATCCCCATACTCAGGAGAAGCAGCAGAATATATTTTGGGGTGCAATTCCACATATAACTATGGCATGTGTGAGCAATATATCATTTAGTGACAACTTTTTGTAAACTTTTTTTTGTGTCATTATTCAATCACTTGGGACAAAAAAAAATACTCAATGGGCTCAACATGACCCTCAGCAATTTCCTTGTGGTGTCTACTTTCCAAAATGGGGTCATTTGGGGGGGGGGGGGGTTGTGTTATTTTGCCATTTCATGGCCTTCGAAACTGTGATAGGTAGTGAGAAGTGAAATCAAAAATTTGCACCCTTAGAAATCCTGAAGGCAGTGATTGGTTTCGGGGTGCCGTACGTGGCTAGACTCCCAAAAAGTCCCACATATGTGGTATCCCCGTACTCAGGAGAAGCAGCAGAATATATTTTGGGGTGCAATTCTACATATAACTATGGTATGTGTGAGCAATATATCATTTAGTGACAACTTTTTGTAAACTTTTTTTTTTTTGTGTGTGTCATTATTCAATCACTTGGGACAAAAAAAAATATTCAATGGGCTCAACATGCCACTCAGCAATTTCCTTGGGGTGTCTACTTTCCAAAATGGCGTCATTTAGGGGGGTTTGTACTGCCCTGCCATTTTAGCACCTCAAGAAATGATATAGGCAGTCATAAATTAAAAGCTGTGTAAATTCCAGAAAATGTACTCTAGTTTGTAAACGCTATAACTTTTGTGCAAACCAATAAATATACGCTTATTGACATTTTTTTTACTAAAGACATGTGGCTGAATACATTTTGACCTAAATGTATGACTAAAATTTAGTTCATTCGATTTTTCTTATAACAAAAAGTAGGAAATATTTTTTTTTTTTTTAATTTTCAGTCTTTTTCCTTTTATATCGTAAAAAATAAATATCGCAGAGGCAATCAAATACCATCAAAAGAAAGCTCTATTTGTGGGAAGAAAAGGACGCAAATTTCGTTTGGGTACAACATTGCATGACCGTGCAATTACCAGTTAAAGCAGTGCAGTGCGAAATTGTAAAAAGACGTCTGGTCCTTAGGCTGACAATTGGTCTGGGGCTGAAGTGGTTAAGGTATATAGACTGTTTAGCTAACAAATTCACTGATAAGTGAATTGAAACAAGTGCACTGAGCTTAAAGGATAAGTTTGCTTTTTATAAAAAATAATAAATGCTAATTTTATTGCAGGTAAAAAAATGTGCTTTTATTATTATTATTTTTTTTATTCCATAAAAGTTTTATTTTCGTAAAGGGAAAAAAAAAATACAGATTGTGTTACATAGTATGCCAGAGGTACAGACAGGTATATGACAAACAAGTAACCATCCCATACATAAAAAACTATGAAGCAAACTTGTTACTGGGTATGTGGTCTGATGACCCTACAAAACATTTCAGCTGGAAAAGACAACAGATCCCCTAACCCCTAGAGCTCTGGCTAAAAAAAAAGAAAGAGTATAAACTTCGGAGGGGAGAAAGGAGAGAAGGTGATGCCAAGATGGCTATTATTATTATTTTATTTTTATTTTTTTGAGCCTGTAAAGAATTGCACCAGCGATCAGCAGATCACTGGTGACATGCAGGCAGTGTATCTGTGTTGCCATGCATCCTGTACGGGCAAGCAGATACAAACTATCAGGAAGAAAGAATGAACTTCCATTTTTTTTAATTGTGACAGATAGTTAGCGGGGGGAATCCCCGTTAGCTGCCATATTGGGAAATTGGGGAGGTGTGGAGGCTGGTTCATTCATAATATGTTGCATGTTACACCTTGAATATGGTGTGTGATGCGTAACATGTTACAAAAGGTGAACTTAAAAAGATGACGTCGCATTCACTTCAATCACACAAACTTATGCTAAAAAATAAATATTTTTTTCATATTTTTACTTGCACATGATCAAGCATGGAAAGATTGACACAGGTTGATCTTATTTACTATCATTTAATTTACAAAGTGAACAGCCCTTACTTTAGTGAATTAACCCCAATGCATGTTTAAAAAGAGAAAAAAATATATACAATCTTTTTTTTTTTTTTTTTTATGTTAGCCTCTAGAAGTTAGCATCTTTTTTAGCTTCCCTGGATTTGTTGTGAAAAAAGAGCAATTTGCACTAGTAAATAATTGGCAACAATATCTGAAATACATTTTGGTTTAATTAGTTATTAATTAAAAATGATGTTTCAACTTACACAATGTTGGCCACAGTTTTATTAGAGCAGCACAAGGTTGTTGCCTGAATGACTTTATTTTCATTGAAACACACCTTTGTAATGTGGTGGTTTGCAGCAATATACATGTTACTGACATGAATGTGCAAAAACAATGCATATTAATACATATGATGTGCTGCAAGATAACAGAATGCCAAGATACTTTGTGCTTCATAACTATTTACAGTTTTTTTTAAAAAACAAAAACAGTGTTTTTTACTCAAAACAATCAGCAAATCACAACACTTTTATTGTGCTTGGCTAAACAAAATTTACCAATTACTTTTCCCTTACTTGCAATTGAGTTTGTTTACTTTCTGGTTTTAACAGCTGTCTACCAAAGTGTGAGTCTAAATTTGTAGAAGAAAAAATAATGGGTACATTTTAAGTTTTTATTTTGATTTTGTGTAAAGTTTTTGCTACTTGTATAAAAGCTTGCAAAAAAATACCACAGGCTGCTTTCACAAATAATTCTCAGCTCTCTAATAAGTTAGCCCAGCAGTAGATGTTTTCTTTGGTTTATCTCTGTAGAAGTTTTCTTTGGTTTATCTCCGTCTAATTGATATTTTATATGAAACAGTATGAACTAGATACAGTTATGTGTATATTGTTAGCAAAGCTGAACAGCTGGGAATAACATTCTAATCTTTTTACAGCACAAAAATAAAGAACTCTAAAAAAAAAAAAAAAAAAAAAAAAAACCTTTTATTGATAAGGCTCTGGAACTGCACCTCCTGGCTGAATATTGTATTTATGAACTACTCCTATATAATATTTTATATTTACACACACACACACACACACACACATTTGCAATATTTTGCCCTTAAGATAATGAAGAAAATATGTAAAAAAAAAAACACATTCTATGTAACCTATTTTCTTCAGGAAACTTCAGAATACATATTTGCTACTTTTATAACTTATTTACATATCACGTTTTCAAGGAAGCAACAAGTAAATATTGGTACACATTCAATGAGCTAGCATATCCTAACTCCTGACGGTATATAAAATGGTTACTAATATGGCTTTAGGATACATATTCCTATTTTTCATATACACTTGTTAGAACATTTGAGAAGAAATAGATATATTTTCATAATTTCCATTTTGGGGACATGGACGTTTAAAATTAAATCATTTTTGCATAGGCCAAAATATTAAAGGGGTTAATTTCAGGTCTGAAGTCATGCAAGTGTCACACAAAGACATACTGTTTTTTCATGATCTGTTGGGGGTCTATAAACAAGCCTGTTTGTAGAACTAGTTAGAAGATCAATGAGTATATACATTCTTTCCCTCCTGGAGCCTCAAAGAGGCTGTTTTATTATTTACAAATAACATTTCCAAGGCAAAATACACAATGTCCAAATAGAATGTTAAGATAACCCCTGATCAATGTTTATACGAAGATGGAGTATGAAGGCACTATGTATATTCAGATGGACTTGTGGACACAATAGATGAGCAAGGGTGGTTATATAGTGATAAGCCATTGTCTCAGCTCTGAGAAAGATAAACACAGAGCGAGACCTTCACAGAAATGAATTATTTTTCCTGTAACAATTTTACCATCTAAATGCAGTCATATAATGTAAAGTCACTTCACAATCTTCTCTATATTGCCAATCATCAGAACCCTGTGGCATTATATATATATATATATATATATATATATATATATATATATATATATATATATATATATATATATATATATATACAGTGGTGTGAAAAAGTGTTTGCCCTCTTCCTCATGTCCTGTTCCTTTGCATGTTTGTCACACTTAAGTGTTTCGGAACATCAAACCAATTTAAACAATAGTCAAGGACAACACAAGTAAACACAAAATGCAATTTGTAAATGAAGGTGTTTATTATTAAAGGTGAAAAAAAATCCAAACCATCATGGCCCTGTGTGAAAAAGTCATTGCCCCCTAAATCTAATAACTGGTTGGGCCACCCTTAGCAGCAACAACTGCAACCAAGCGTTTGCGATAACGTGCAATGAGGCTTTTACAGCGTCCTGGAGGAATTTTGGCCCACTCATCTTTGCAGAATTGTCCTAATTCAGTTACATTAGAGGGTTTTCGAGCATGAACGGCCTTTTTAAGGTCATACCACAACATCTCAATAGGATTCGGGTCAGGACTTTGGCTAAGCCACTCCAAAGTCTTCATTTTGTTTTTCTTCAGCCATTCGGTGGTGGACTTGCTGGTGTGTTTAGGATCATTGTCCTGCTGCAGAACCCAAGTTCGTTTCAGCTTGAGTACACGAACAGATGGTCGGACATTCTCCTTCAGGATCTCTTGGTAGACAGCAGAATTCATAGTTCCTTTTATCACGGCAAGTCTTCCAGGTCCTGAAGCAGCAAAACAGCCCCAGACCATCACACTACCACCACCATATTTTACTGTTGGTATAATGTTCTTTTTATGAAATGCAGTGTTCCTTCTACGCCAGATATACTTGGACACACACCTTCCAAAGAGTTCCACTTTTGTCTCATCGGTCCACAGAATGTTGTCCCAAAAGTCTTGGGGATCATCAAGATGTGTTGTGGAGAAATTGAGATGAGCTTTGATGTTCTTTTTGCTCAGCAGTGGTTTTCTCCTTGGAACTCTACCATGCAGGCCATTTTTGCCCAGTCTTTTCCTGATGGTGGAGGCATGAACGCTGACCTTAACTGAGGCAAGTGAGGCCTGCAGTTCCTTGGACGTTGTTGTGGGGTCTTTTGTGACCTCTTGGATGAGTCGTCGCTGCGCTCTTGGGGTAATTTTGGGCGGCCGGCCACTCCTGGGAAGGTTCACCACTGTTCCATGTCTTCGCCATTTGTGGATAATGGCTCTCACTGTGGTTCGCTGGATTCCCAAAGCTTTGGAAATGGCTTTATAACCTTTCCAGACTGATAGATCTCAATTACTTTCTTTCTCAATTGTTCCTGAATTTCTTTGGGTCTCGGCATGATGTGTAGCTTTTAAGGATCTTCTGATGGACCTTACTGTGTCAAGCAGCTCCTATTTAAGTGATGCCTTGATTGTGAACAGGTGTGGCAATAATCAGGCCTGGGTGTGGCTAGAGAAATTGAACTCAGGTGTGGACAACCACAGTTATAGTATGTTTTAACAAGGGGGGCAATCACTTTTTCACACAGGGCCATGATGGTTTGGATTTTTTTCACCTTTAATAATAAACACCTTCATTTACAAATTGCATTTTGTGTTTACTTGTGTTGTCCTTGACTATTGTTTAAATTGGTTTGATGTTCCGAAACACTTAAGTGTGACAAACATGCAAAGGAACAGGAAATGAGGAAGGGGGCAAACACTTTTTCACACCACTGTATATATATATATATATATATATATATATATATATATACATATATATATGCCAATGGATTATAAGATTATAAACAATTCTACCTTTCTACCTGCCAAACATAGTAAACATATTCATATGATTGTAAATCAGAACACTGTATACACAGTGAAAGGGTACAAAAATATGTTATACTGTCAAGATATTCCATCGCCTGAAAAAGGGTGTTATGATTACAGTTTGTGTATTTGTCATTAGGGAAATGTGTGTGTGACGTAACTATATTCGATCAATAGTTTATAGTGTTATAAGCCTTTTATGTATTCAATTGCTATATATGGAATTCAAACTCCTGGTAATCAAAACATTCTTACTGTTAAATATTGCTGCAACAGAAATATGTGCTCATACATTGGCAGTTACTAGATCTATTAAACATTATATATATATATATATATATATATATATATATATATATATATATATATATATATATATATATATATATATATATATATATATATATATATATATATATATATATATATATATATACATATATTAGAAATATCAAATGGCCATGCCTGTATCATAAAAAAGTGAAAATCCTTATAACAGATTATTTATAAGAATCTAAGAATTTAGAACAAACATTCTTTGTCCTAGAATGATGCCTGGTGGCTAAGAAATGCAATGCTTGAACAAACAACGAGTATATATTCAGCTGCATGAACCAATGAAAAGAAGTTCCACCTTCTGCGCTAAGCTTTTTAAAATTTGTATGAACTTATTGTTCAGAACTGTATATAGGACAAGGATAGGAAGCCACCATAGGGACAGATCACACTTCATCTATACAGATCTGGACACACTTCATCCATACTTCATCATCATGCTTCATTATCTTCTGACACAATTTTGTAAAAGGCAGCTGTTTTAGGGGACTCTGGTAATGACCATTGTAGGACAGCAGCCATTTTGATAGGGTAACTATAATACATTAATATTTTAATAATTCATTGTTTAGCTTGATATGCATGTTGACTGCTTTATTGTGATACATGGACTGCTCTCCCCAATAATGTAACCATTTACATTTTTGTTTTTCCAATTTAAATTATTTTCTGATTTTGTGTTATATTAGCGTACCATTTTTACATAGTTTAACACTTACTCCTTCTGCAGACTAACGTGTGATAGTTAGTATATATATATATATATATATATATATATATATATATATATATATATATATATATATATATTCTATCCACGGGGAGAATATAATTATTTTGTTTTATTCTATACATGACAATATCCATATATTATTCAGTGTTATTACGATTTTATTTTCTATGTAAATTTGTTGTCTATGTCCATCCACTAATCTATTTATTGTGAATCCATGTTGTAGTAAAAAAAAAAATCATTTATTTCCATATTTAGTCTGTATTTATATTGATAGAGTTGTGTTCTTAAAGATTTATGCTCTAGTCTAAAAATTACTCAACATAATTAATTGTTCAGGCATTTCCTTAGGCAAACACATTAGCACACTATACCTGGACTTCATAAAATAGCAAGTTGTGACCACTTGTCAAAAATCAAATACTGTAGTCATCATGATGTTACAGAGTTCTGTGCATAAAAAAGGAAATGTTACATTGTGTTTGCAGGAAATACTTAAAGATGAAGCTGTTAAATATACACACACACACACACACACACACGTATATAGCTGTAATGGTACAAGAGGGAATGTGCTAAAAACTTCCCTGAAATTGCTTTTAGGGACTTAGGAACTATATTAGAGAAAAACAGCAGAAATACTGCCTGTACCCGAAGCTACACCATGGAAGCAGCAGGAGCTTAGGGGACTTAACAAGTGGCTTAGGTACTGGGGATGGAAGGAAATTGTTGGGTTTCTGGAGAACTGTGCTGATTTTTCAGTTGGTTACGAACTCTATAGCAGAGATGGACTGCACCTAACCGAGGAGGATGCAGATCTGCTAGGAGAGAATATAGCCAAAAAAAATTACAAACTTTTAAAATAGGTAGTGGAGAAGAAGGAATAAGGAAGGCATTCTAAGCAGCGAGGGATCATCAGAGGGTCCTATTATGGTCAGTGTTGAGAGGGTAACTGCAGTACCAAAGATCAGTGCACATAGGTTTGCAGAATCCTAGTGCAGCCCCAGTACACAAAAGGAGAAAATATTATGCGCCTGTACAAAACATCAGGCTGTAAAAAGCATGTTCACAAATGCTAGAAGTTTGGGAATAAAATGAAAGAACTGAAAGAGGATTTTGACTTTGTGGAAGTATCAGAAACCTGGTTTAACAGCTCACATTACACTGGCTTATGACTGTACAGGGGTAGGTAGGGGGGGGGGGGGGGGGCTGTGCATGTATGTCAAGAATGAGTTGCTAGTGAACACCAAGGATGACACTGATAAAAGGGCAAGACAGGAAGTGGATTTCTAGTGGCCAGAGATTTAAAGGGAAAACACAAATGGGAAATGAAAAGTTGGTGTATGCTACAGGTTCCCCTCACCTGAAGGTTGAAGAGGAGACCTATCTACTCCCACTCTTAGAAATTGTGTTAAGGCAGGAAGATGTTATTATCATGAGGGACTTCAATTATCTGGATATTAACTAGTAGAGTAAATGGAACTGCTCAGTCATCCTAGGCTCGCAATTTCTTCAATTTCTTGCGGATGGTTTAATGTCCCAACTATAAATAAGGCTCTGTTTTACCTACTAATTACAAACAGCACTGAGCTAAATTATTGTATAAAAAGGCATATTAATGAGAAAAAAAAAGTAAAAAATATAAGGTTTAGCAGTCACTGTCAGCATTCAGACACTATAAAGAATACAATAAGAAATGTAGGAGTGCAATCAGATCAGCAAAAATAAACCAGAGGGGACACATAATGGAGGAGAGTAAAAAGAATCTCCATTTTTTTTTATATAGTAATAGGAAAAAAGGCAAAGGAGAAAGGGAGGGGTTTATTAAACAAGATCGTACTGTTAGTAACACAACATGGAATGTACCCTTGTTAACAAAAGGCAGTATTCAAAAATGACTTGAAAAGCAAAATGCAAGTAAATCTCTTGGACCAGATGTTTTACACCTGAGAGCACTCAAAGAGCCAGGTTATTGATAGGTTATTTCTAATCTTTAAGGACAGTTTACTGACCGAAATGATACCAGATGATTGGTAATGTGCTATTGTAGTACCAATATTGCTGAGCAGGGTAATAACTTAACAACTGGATGTAGCAACTTTACAGGAAGATGCACTGCATTGTTTTGTGGCCATGTCAAAGTTGACAAGACTTGGAGTGATCAAGCGTGACTTGTGTGGGGAATAGCTCTGATTAGCAGCTGGTTAAACACAAATCCAAATTATTAATTTGGTCAGCAGTGTCTTTGCTCATGGTATGCCAGGTCAATACAGCATAGGGACTTGATCAACTGGAATCATTGTTGTAGGTCTGTATGCTCTATATGCCTGGCTGCAAAAGCGTTAAAGAGTGGGGTTCAACCAATTGCATGCTGACATTTAGATGCTCTGTAAAAGCAAGCAATTTTTTACTAAATTAATTAACGTATTTTAGATTAATCAAATGATATTCATGTTCTTTCATTTCATTCTTTTCCTTGACTAGCCCACAATAATATGGATTTGTATTAGTTTATGCTGTGTATCATTTCCTTATTAAAGATTATAGTTACATACAACATCTTTGAACTTTTTTAATGCACAGTACAAAGTGAAAAACACTTTAAATGATACCATTACTTCTTAAGACAAAGTAAAGATTACCTTTAATTATAAAAATCCAGTGAGTCTTTTTGATAATATATTTAATTCAGTATTTGCTTGATTAATGTTTTAATACCATAATCTGGAGTGCAGTTAAGGTCACAATTGTACCAAATAGTTATATGTTCTTCAAAAATATGCTTGAAAGAAAACATTTCATAGCATTTATTCTTCTCAAATATAACTTTGCAAAGAATTTTCATTTGGCTTTAAAAAAAGATTCCTTCCATCAGGGTTATCAGATGTGACTTTCATTTTCTTTGTTTTGTTATCTTTGGTTGTCTTTGTTCACATAAGTAAAGATAAGGCAAGTGTTCACATTACACAGCACTACAATTTTATGCCACATCAATTTTAAATAGAAGCAACATAAAAGTAAAAGGAAAGTCCAAGGCCATCCATAGACTGATCATAATTTGTCAAGTTTAGCAGGAATTTTGATCTGTCCATGAGCAGGCTGGTTGTACTGAATTTGATCCATCAATCAACTTCAGTGCAACCAACCTGTCAAGTTTTCTTTATCACTGCCTGTGACTATAGATGTCGGGAGTAATCATTGTGTTCTGATGGCTAGGAAAATGGGGAGATTCAAAGAAATAAAGTGAGTGGAGATGCAACATTTCTGCAGAACAAAAGTCAAGGTAAAATCCTCCAATGGGTGCACTTTTTCCTACCACAACATACAGTAAAGAAATACTGGTACAGGTTTTAACCCTTCTCTAGTCTATTTAAAACTAATAAAAAATAAATTGGAGTTATGCATACGTAGATGCATACACAAACTATTGGTCTGTGTGAATGGGTGAGGCATAGCTCAGTCCCTTTACTTATAAACAAACGTATGCAAACAAAATGCCATGGGATTTTTAAAGAGGAAGAGGTATGCCTTTCAAAAAAAAAAAAAACATGATTCAATAAAATCCATAAAATGTTATTCAACCCAAGTAGTATAAAACATGTTGCTGGTGGTACACAGATCAGCAATACATACTAGTAAAATGGTATGAGACAAAATAAATGGACAGAATAGATAATCTAGCCATGCTATACATATAGATGGATTTAATTAGGGACAAACACCCCCCCATTTCAGTTCACACCAGAACATTCAAACAGGCAAAAACTTCTAGTGACAACTTTCCAGGGGGCGTGGCTTGGCGCGAGACGTGATGGCCGCTTAGGATCTGAGCTCCGGTGACCAGGGCATCAGCACAAGCTTTTATTCAGCTATAGTGCCCGATCTGACAGCGAGAGATGGCGGGGAGGAATGCCCAGGCATCCCGCTCGCAGCATGAGCAGAACACGCAGCTGAGCCGGACCATCCCCGAGCTCTTCAGGACCCAGCAGACGGAGGCTTCCGCACAGGCCGCGGACATGGTGGCGCAGGCAGGCTCACCTGACCCCCCGGGACACACTGGAGCTCCGGCATATGGTGCACAGCACTCACCGCTCTTATGCCTGGCGGACCTGCAGACAGTGGCCATGGACATTAAATCCACCCTGTCCGCGGCAATTTCAGATCTAGAGACGGAGATCAGGGCGGTGGCGACCAGGCTGGAACACGTGGAGACGGCAGCCATGACCCATGGAGCAGCAATACAGCAGGTACAACACGTAGCCAGTGCACAAGAGCAGATTATGCTAGATATGCACAGGCACATCGAGGACTTAGACAACAGGGGGAGAAGGCATAATTTGAGGTTCAGAGGCATCCCAGAGTCAGTAGAAAACCCCCAGTTACAGCAAACAGTGCGGGCTATTTGTAATACACTACTGGGAAGACCCCCTGATGCCCCCATGGAGATGGACAGGTGCCATAGAGCTCTCAGGCCTAAAGGTCTGACACAGACCCCCCAAGAGATGTGGTGTGCTGTTTAGTCAGCTTCAGCCAGAAGGAAGATATCCTGCGACAAGCTAGGAATCAGGGTCCGTTACAACATGAGGGCGCACAGATACAAATATTCCAGGACCTGTCCGCCATCACTCTGCAACATAGAAGGGAGCTCCGCCCTCTTTTGAATGTCCTGCGGGAACGACGCATCATTTATCGATGGAAGTTCCCCTTTTGCCTGGTGGCAACTGTCGGTAACCGATCCGCTTCTCTGCGCACCCCGGCTGACCTACCGGCATTCTGTGACAGTTTAGGTTTGCAGAGAGTGTCCGTCCCCGAGTGGTACAGCACGCTTATGAGGCCTGACCCATGGATCCAGGTTCCGCAAGAACTAACCCCACGCTTGCACCGCAGCAGACATCGCCGACGCAGGTCAACCTCCAACTCGTCGCAGAGAGGACTGGATGACATCTCGAACCGAGATCCGGGAGCAGTGCCCTCAGCGGCACGTAGGCGCATAGAGGATCGTCTTTAACCTAGTGCTCCCAGCACATCTGAGACTTTGACTTTGGCACCTCACCAAGACACAAGGTTAGTTTGTCCCACAGTTTGCTTGCCCTAGACTCTCTTTAGCCCCGGGCTATGCACACGAGGACTGTTACGTTAAGACTTGTCGGCTGGTGAGTAAGAGTAGCGGCATTCTGGCCCTGCCTGGATTTGATTCATCCCTTCGGGGTACCAAGCCTTGTACTGCATCAAAGACTGCGCTTTGGATTGGTAGCTGTGTATAAGTTAACACTCGCTCTCTCTGTGGAGTCTGTACGCAAGGCATGTCATCTGGCCCACGTTTATAAATGTTCTTGATGTGGCAGTCTCTCTATTCCTTTGCAGTATGCTGTTTTGGGGGGTTTTGATCATTGGGCGGAGCGTCCCTTCGCTACCGCGAATCCTTTCTGCACGGGAAAAAAGAGCTGCACTGCGTTCCAAGGAGCAGACAACGAACTGACTGTGCCAATCGCCCCGAGATGAACACTGTGGGCCTAGGTATGATACCAATCCTTAGGTTTCAACTTTCATACCATTATCTGTACGCTTGGCCATGACCTTGCAGGGCTGAATACTTGCACACCAGCTGGCTATACTCAATGTTTCTCTTCCAGCGAAGGAACAGTTTCTCATAGTTACAATGGGTTTATGGAAACAATATGACGACCGGGGAAACTGGCGCTACCTATTTACCATGAACCAAAAAAGGTTCTCATTCCACCTAAATGAGAATTAAACCTTTACCAGGAAGCCCTAAAACTTATAGACTCCTATTTCTATTGAAACCAGGAATAAATACAGGAACAGCTCTCCACCCAGCGGCTATTAAGTCACATAAATTATATAGTATGTCTCCAAACCAGCCCTAGTGAGTGTGATAAGTCTCATATAATCCCAAACAAACCATACATAAATCCTGTGAGAGAAGCTGAATATCGGAAAATAATAATGCTAGCTGTGATTATTCGCAAAATCGCATCAGTGCTAGAGTTTACCAACAGTCTCCCCACTAGAATATAATAGTGAAAAAACAACAACCTTGATTCCAGAATGTGATAAATACATCCAGTGAAAAAAAGGAGAACTATCATGAAAATACCAAAAAATGTAGAAAAACGTAAAAAAACTTCTATATAGCTCGGTGCGATTTTACCTCAAAATCGCATCGGTGCTAGATTATAATTGTGCCAGTAATTTAACATATGTTAGTGAAAATATAGCCCAATAGCTGAATGTGAAAAAATGCAACTGCTATTATTTCTATGAGAGTGCATAAAAAATTTCAGGTGAAAAGACAAAAAATATATATATATATATATATATATATATATATATGAAAAATTATATATAAGAGACAACCGATCATATAACACAGCCCCTAATAATATAAATATAAAAATAACCTTCAATAATAAAGTTGATAACAATCGTGAATAAGAAAAAATATATATATGTAATAAAAATCAAAAAGACAATGAAAAATAATATTAATAAAAAATAAATAAAACTAAAAAGAAAAAAGTATATTATCCAGTAGTCCAAAATATATATTCAATAGTGCAAATCCAAAAAATGTTCATAAAGTGACTTTAGTGCTGCTTGTGCAATCTTCAACGTGACTTCCGTGCTCCCCCACAAGGAACCCCACTCACCAGAAGAATGTACCCCTACAGGGGTTGTTCGCCTTACAATGGGTTTATGTTGTCATTACTGTGGTGGGGTGCCGGACTCAGTTTTTTTTTTTTTTCTGTACGGTTCATGTGGTAATTTCTTATATGCATTGTCTAATAGAGCATACTTTAATATGTTGGTTTGCCACAGGAGTCTCTGGGAGGTGTGTTTGACTCCATGTGCATCGCGGCTCTCCGTGGGAGGTCTCACGGTCCGGTGCTCGACCCTTGGAAACTGCAGGCGCCGGGCCGGGCCGGGTGACCTCCGTCGGACAGTCCTGGCCTTAGGGTTGGTCTTTAGCTGTTGGGGCTGCCACCGGGCGGAGGAGTGTGGACCTGGTTCCGCCGTATGGCCGCCCCTAGGGGAGCCCTGGGGCTCTGGACTTAGGCCGCGTACACACGGGCGGACTGTTCGCCCAACTTTGTCCGCTGAACAGTGTTTCAGCGGACAGTCCGCTCGTGTGTGGGCTTCAGCGGACAGTTTCAGCGGACAGTCTGACGAACAAAGTTTTTCGGAAATCCCGTAAAACTGCCCGCTGAAACTTGGTTTGAGCGGACAGTCCGCTCGTGTGTAGGCTTGTTCGTCAAACTAAGTTCCGCGCATGTTCAGAAAGGATTTACACGCCGAAGGTTGCATTGCAGTGTATAGGACGTCGTTTTTCTAGTCCCGTCGTACGTGCCGTTCACGTCATCGCGCACGGTTTCAGCGGACTGTTCGTTCATCGTGTGTGGTCAAGTCCGCTCATGCTAATTTTGAGCGGACTGTTTGTCAAACTGTTTGACGAACAAGGTTGGGCGAACAGTCCGCGCGTGTGTACGCGGCCTCAGGGATTCGTTATCCTGAGTCGGGAGGCCGTAAGCGGAGCTCCCGGTGGTTGGAGACACCTAAAGGGATGTCCCTTAGGGACTCACGCTGGACTCTCTCCTAGCGGAGTTCGGAGTCAGAAGTTGTGCTTCTAATGTTTTCATGACCCGCTCTCCTAGATGGGGGGCGTAGAGGTTTGCTTAGTCTCTCGCAAAGGTCTACCGTTAGCACTTTGTTCTAAATAGCCACAGTTGCTGTTAGCCCTGGTTCGCTGTGGCAGTTACTTAGTCTAGCGTTAAGCCTATTCCCTAACCCAGAGAGGCAGGCTCCTCTCTGAATACAGCCGGAATTCCCCGCAGTTCCTAAATCTAGACAGGTTAGCAGGACTATTCCAGTCTCCGACATTTGTTCGAGGGATACTCGGTGTTTAGGGGGTACCCCGTCCCATCGGGAATAGACCCGATAACCCAGGAGTGCTAGCTCCGATCTTATCCAGTAGTGGGTTCTATTGCCTGCCTCCTATCTCACCCCTTATCCTTTATTTCTTTTTGTCATCTACCTTCCCCCCCCCCCCTTGTTTTTTTTTTTCTCTTTCTTTCTTTCTTTTTCTTTCTTTCTCTCTCTCCCCACGCCCACTGCCCTTCTCCCTTCCCTCTCCTCTCACCAGCTGCCCCCACCAGTCACAGCCTCTTTTTTTTATTTTTTTTTATTATTATTATTTTTTTAGCGGTTTTGTGTTTGTGGTCTACATTGTCAGGTGTTCCGCCCTGAGAGCTATTTAGGCAGGGTCAACCATGACCAATGTACACACGATTGCAGCTCCTCTATCTCTGAAAATCTTTTCCCTAAATGCTAAGGGACTTAATATTCCGGAAAAGCGCAGCAGCATACTGTCAGAAGCCCGTCGTCTCAAAGCACCTCAAAGTCCTTTTTGTTCAAGAGACACATTTTAAGTTTGGATCGGTTCCACATTTTGCCAACAAACAATTCCCAGTGGCGTTTCACGCCTCTACACATAATTCAAAATCAAAAGGGGTTTCCATTTTACTTTCCAAAACCCTTCCCTTTGTGGTAGAGGATCAAATAATAGAGGGTGAAGGGAGATTCGTCTTCTTGAAAGGCACTTGGAATGACAGACCTCTGACACTAGCGAACATATATTGTCCTACCACTAAACAGGTAGCTTTCATTAGGGAAATCACTGCGAAACTTACCTTGTTTCAAGCCGGCATTCTCATATTGGGGGGCGACCTTAATGTCCCTCTAGACCCCTTAGTGGATACCTCCCCTGGCACCTCCACCCTCCCTTATTCGGCCCTGCGTCAAATTAAGGCCCAACTAGCCTCATTATCCCTGCACGATGGGTGGAGAACTCTGCACCCTAAAGACCGCGACTATACTTTTTTCTCGCCACCCCACAATCGCTATTCCAGGCTGGACTATCTGTTTCTGACCCAAGCGGACCTGCCATGCCTCCATGAAGCCACTATTGAAAATATGGTGCTCTCTGATCATCACCCTATTACAATGTCCTAAGTATTCCCTGAAATTGTGACATCTTCCAAGCTATGGAGATTGGACGCGTCTACGCTGACGGACCCCGGTGACTTAGCAGATCTAAAATTAGGCCTACGTGAATTCTTCATGCAGAATGATACCCCTGATGTCTCGGCATTGACTCTATGGGAAACGCATAAATGTGTTGTACGTGGCCAGTTGTTAGCGATCTCTGCGAGAAAGAAGAGGGAGAGTCAAGCACTGATTAGGGCCCTCACTGCCAGATTGAGCAAGTTGGAAACGATTCACAAGCGCACCCTGGCAGTGAAGAACACGCAGGAACTGGTGGAAACGCGGTCACAGTTGTTGGAGGAATTGCATAAACGGGCAAGGCGTCGCAATATCCTTTCACATAAATTGTTCTATGAACAAGGTAATAAACCGGGTCGTTTACTAGCAAGAGCTACCCAACAGCGTAAGACCGCCCATAAGATCCACCACATAGTGGATTCTAGTGGTACAGTACACACTAAAAATGGGGATATTGCGAAGCAATTTCAATTGTTCTATGGCAAGCTTTATAACCTTCACCCGGAACACCTGGATCAGGGGGTGGCAACTAAGCGTGCGACCCTGATCAAGGAGTTCCTTAAAGAATATAGCCCCAAAGCCCTATCGGAAGCGGACGCCCAAGCATTAGAGGCCCCGATATCTCATGAGGAATTTATAAATGCACTGAAAGAGACGAAGCCGGGTAAGAGTCCGGGTCCGGACGGATTTACAGCATTATATTACAAAACATTTGCGGAAATCTTGTCCTCTAGATTCCTCAGAGCATTCAACTCACTTTCCACCAGTTCCTGTGCGTCGGAGAGGCTACTAGAAGCCTATGTGGCGGTCATTCCCAAAGAAGGGAAGGATCACACTAATGTAGCAAGTTATCGCCCAATTTCACTCTTAAACGCGGACATGAAGATCTATGCCAAAGTCTTGGCGTCTCGCCTATCCCGCCATGTGCCTTCATGGATCGGCCTAGACCAAGTGGGGTTTGTCCCTGGCCGTGAGGCCAGGGACAACACCATTAAAGCGCTCAATTTACATCACTGGCTCACCTCTTCTTCGCAGGAGGGCTTTTTCTTATCGTTGGATGCGGAGAAGGCGTTCGACAGGCTGGCATGGGACTACATGGCCGCGGTTTTGGGCTCAATAGGCCTAGGGCCCAGTATGCGGTCCCGCATCATGTCCCTGTATGTCAATCCCAGGGTGCAGGTCAAGGTAAACGGACGCCTGTCGGACGCCTTCTCCATCCACAATGGCACCAGACAGGGGTGCCCATTGTCCCCCCTCCTATATATCCTATCGCTAGAACCCCTCCTGCGCTGTATACGAGGAAACCCAGACATCAGCGGTATCCGGGTACGAGGCCGCGAATTTAAGCTAGCCGCATTTGCGGATGACATCCTGTTCTTCCTATCTTCCCCTTTAACTTCCTTGCCCAACCTTTTAGGGGTACTTGACCATTTCCGTGCCATCTCAAATTTAAAGATCAACTACACTAAGTCCTTTGCATTAAACATTTCCCTTCCTGTGGAGTTGATGACCCAATGCCAACATACCTTTCCCTTCCAGTGGAAGCAGGATGCGATTCAGTATCTGGGTATCCAGTTACCGGCAGATTTGTCGCAATTGTACTGTAGGAATTTCCTGACAGAAATCCACCAAATTAAGTGAGACTTACAACAATGGGACAAGTCCAATATTTCATGGTTTGGAAGAGCGTCTATCCTTAAAATGTCTGTCCTCCCACGCCTCTTGTATAAAATTCAGACCCTGCCCATTCACTTGCCAACCTCATTTTTTGGCATGTACAAATCAATATGTAGGGCTTTCTTGTGGCATGGCAGGCCCGCGCGTATCAGCTGGGATAAACTGGCCCTCACAAAAGATAAAGGAGGCATAGGTCTACCTGATATACAACGATATTATTGGGCTGCGCATCTTGCGCGAATTGTCGACTGGAATGTACATAAACACTGTAAGGATTGGGTGGATTTGGAGGGTCCGGTTGCGCACTCTGCTCTGCAATATTTACCTTGGCTAGCCAAGAAGCATACAACACCCGAGGTGCTGGCACATTCACTGATTGGGCCTACCTTGACCACTTTTGAAAGGACCTGCGATAACTTTGAAATCTCGGCAAAGGTATGCCCCATTACCCCGGTCCACCACAATCCGGACTTTCCGCCGGGTTTATCAGAAACCTTCCTAGCGGCAGAATGGCCACATGACCAAATGCTGGCCAAACACTTTTTTCGCAGGGGTCGATTCCTAACACAATCTAACCTGGCGAATCTCTCCCGCACTGGCTCTTTCTCGTTCTGGCCCTATATCCAACTTAGGCACCTCCTAGATCATCCATCATGCAGAGGTGGGTTTAGCAGAAACCCCACAGTGCTGGAATCCCTTTGCTCAAGCGCCTCCCCCCAGAAACATCTTATTTCTATCCTCTATGGGACCCTACAAGGAAATACTCCGACTAGTTTGGCAAAGGAGCAGGCTTACTGGGAGGAGGCGCTTGGAATCAAAATAGGGGAGAGTGACTGGGATAAGATCAATCTCTACCTACACAAAGGGTCCCTAAACGTCTCGGTACAAGAGAATGGGTACAAAGTAAGAACGCGCTGGTATAGAACGCCAGAGGTGGTTCACAGATTTGCGCCAGAGGTACCAAAAGAGTGTTGGCGATGTGGGGCGGGGACGGGCACGTTCATTCATATATGGTGGGGCTGCCCCTCTCTTCAACCTTTTTGGCGAAAAGTACATGAAGTACTGACGAGGGTATCTTCTCTCCCATTAGAATTCTCTCCGGCACAATATCTTCTGCACCTCTCTGAAATTCCCAAAAAACAGTATCACAGATCACTCGCGTTACATATGATCAATGCGGCTAAAATGTGTGTACCGATCCATTGGCGAGCAGCCTCTGTGCCGACCTTAACTGAGTGGTTCCATCGTATCAATAAGATAGCGGAAATGGAGGAGCTGATACATACCTCACTGGACAAGACCGCATTATTTGCTGCAATCTGGGGCGATTGGTCGTGTTTTAAGGCCTCTCAGATGTACCTCGATATTATGGGTTCGACTCCATCCAGTGGTAGGCCGACTGCATGACAAGTTTTGATAGCTGTAAGCAAACTTTACTTTATCGCCATGCCATGGGGTGGACCTTATGTGTGAGCCTAGGAGAGGGCAGCTGGTGAAGTCCTCACCCCCTCTCCCCCACCTCTCTTCCCAACATCCCACCTTAGGAGAATTCATTCCACACGTCCCTTCACCCACGTCCTCTTAGGCAGCATAACCTTCTTGCCCCCCCCCTCGATCCCCCCTGCCCTCTATGTTTGCTTCTGTCCCCTTTACCAACTTTGAGACTCCCCCCCCCCCCCCCGGGTTTTCCTTTTTTTCTCTTTCTCTTTTTTTTTTTTCTCTCCTCTATTTTACTCATCTTAACAGTCTATTGCCTAGCTATAACTGGTATGTTTATTGTTCACCTCAGATCTTGCTCACGATTGGGGCACCAGAGGTACCTAAACCTGAGGTTCAATTGCACAATGCTAGGTTCACTATATCTTTTCCTTGTGCCCAATCCTAATGGTTTTTTATTTATTTATTTATTTATTTATTTATTTTATTTTCTTTTGTCAATTTGTATACGAGATATGGGCCTGACCCAGATTGTTGTCGATTTGTCCATATGAAAACTACTTTGACTATGTATGTTCTTTTATGTATCCTTCCCTGAATTTAATAAAATGTTTATGGGAAAAAAAAAAAAAAACTTCTAGTGAACATGCAAATCCTATTAAAGTCTATGGAAAACAAACATGAAAAATCAAAAGTGCTTATTTTAAAGGCTTATATGCAAGTTATTGCCATTAAAAGTGTATGGAGACCCGGGTACTGCCCAAGGGGACATGTATCAATGCAAAAAAAATTCAGGAGCAGTGAATTTAATAATTCTTAAAGTGAAACAATTAAAATTGAAAAATGGATTTAAATATTGTACCTGGGGGCCCCCTTAGTCTGCCTGTAAAGTGGCACCTCTGTGCTATGTGTAGAACATGCTGCAGCAATAATGACATTTCTAAAGGAAAAAATGTAATCTAAACTTGCTAGCAGCTGTAATGTATTGCCAGCTTCCTGCAATATAGATGAAAATTCAAGGGAAAAAAGGGCATGCAGCCACCCCCCCCCCCCCACATACCAGTCTATAACTTTGGGTCTAGTATGGATATTAAGGGGAACTGCACATCAACATTTTAAAAAAAAATGGCGCAAGATCCCCCCAAAATCCATATCAGATCCTTATCCGAGCATGTAACCTGGCAAGTCAGGATAGGGGGGACGAGCGAGCACCCATATGGTATGGGGGGTGGGTACTTTTGGGCGGGGGGGCTCTGCGCCCCCAACCCCAAAGCACATTATCTGCATGTTGATGGGGAGAAAAATCTCTTCCCAACAATCCTGGCCATTGATTGTCTGGGTCTGTTGGTGGGGGGCTTATCTTAATCTGGAAACCCCTTTAACCACTTCCTGCCCAGCTTATAGCAAAATGACAGCCAGGTGGTGGTTCCATTATCCTGAATTATATGATGTCTTTCAGGATAACAGCTGCCACGCGCTTGCAGGGGGCACGCAGTGCAGCGACTGGTGTTGCGGCATTTCAATCTGACAGACCACAAAACTGATCAAGGTAATGAGTCTCTGACAGAGATTCTTTACCGTGTGATCAGCTATTTCCAATAACAGCTGATCGTGGCATAAACAGGAAGAAGTGTATCAGCTTTTCCTCACTGACATCTGACAGATGTGAGTAGAGGAGAGCTGATCAGCTGCTCTCCTGACAGGGGGTCTGTGCCAATTAGTGCAGCCCCCCAAGGATGCTCACCCAGGACCACCAGGGATGCCCATCACTGATGATGACCAGGTATACCTCCCATGGCCAAAGGGATGCCAATATGTGCCCAAAAATGTATATACAGTATTTAGAGGCTATTTTTAGCTCTGATCGCTGTAAAAATAATCTATGGTCCCAAAAAAGTGTCAAAAATGTCCGAATGATCAGCTGTAATGTCACAGTCCAGCTAAAAGTTGCTGAACACTGCCATTACTAATAAAAAAAATAATAATAAAAATGCCATAAATATATCCCCTATTTTGTAAACACTATACATTTTGCACAAACCAAACATTATACGCTCATTGCAATTTTTTTTAACAAAAATATGTAGAAGAATACATATTGGCCTAAACTGATGAAGAAATTTGTTTTTTTTTTAAATAGTTTTTTCATTTGAATATTTATTATAGCAAAAAGTGAAAAATATTTTTTTTTTTTTAGAAATTGTGCCTCTTTTTTTGTTTATAATGCAAAAAATAAATAAAAATGCAGAGATGCTCAAATGGCACCAAAAGAAAGCTCTATTTGTGGGGAAAAAAGGACATGAATTTTGTTTGTGTACAAGGTTGCATGACTGCGCAATTGCCAATTAAGGTGATGCACTCTGTATCGCAAAAAATGGCCTGTTCATTAAGGGTGTAAATCCTTCCGGGGCTGAAGTGTTAAAAAAAGGTGTCCCCCGATGTACATTTTCAATCATGCCACCTGATGGACCCGACAATGGAAAAGAAAAAAAAAACGACGCCTCCATGAGATGGCTTCCCGGCAACTGCTCTCTTTTTGCGTTGACAGCTCTTATATAGGCAAGGGCGGGGCCACCTGCTGACGTAACCGGATGACCTGGACCCCCTCTGACTTCACATGACATCAGAAGGGGGCGGGGTCACTCAGTTACATCACCATGTGGCCCTGACTTTGCCTTTATAACAGCTGTCAAAGCCAAGAGATAGCAGTCGCTGGGTGGCCTCCCATCGAGACAGAGCTTTTAAAAAAAAATGTTCTATTTTTCGGGTCTGTCGGATGGAGTGATTGAAGGTGGATGGACATTGCAAGATACTTTCTTTTTTAGATAAAGGAATTGTCAAAAACTGTCTGCTGTGGTTTTTACTTCTTGACACTTTTTTTGGTGAACCCATTCACATAGGGGGGCTGGGATCTGTGGGTCCCCTTGCTGTCCATTCCTATCGTTCTGCACCCATCCCAGACTGCATCCTCCCATTCCTCTCAGGCATGCCTCTGAACTCTGAACTGTATTATATATACTACATGGACTGCACTATACACTCTGAACTGTATTATATATACTGCCTTGACTGCACTATATACTCTCCATTGTATTGCATATACTACACAGACTGCACTATATACTCTGCCCTGTATTATATACTACACTGACTGCACTATATAATCTGAACTGTATTATATATATGACACAGGCTTTCAAAATTGTGGCTCTTTTTTTGTTTATAGTGCAAAAAAACAAAAAACATAGAGGTGATCAAATACAATGCAATTTGTTTGTGTACAAGGTCGCATGAGCTCTGAACTGTATTTTTATATATATATATATATATATATATATATATATATATATATATACATACATACATACACTACATGCACTGCACAATATACTCTGAAGTGCATTATGTATACTAGTGTACACAGACTGCACTACTGCACTATATACTCTGTGATGTACTACAATCAGTGACAACTGTATACAATAATAGGGCACCTGTTTAAATGCGTAAAGTGATCAAAAAATAAAACTCAATCAACAATAATATATGTTATACAAAAAAATAAGTCCCATGTGGCCACACAAAATCAAACGAGTAACTGAAAAGGTAGGTGATTAATCTGAAGATACTCACGTATCAACCGCAATATTGTGTATTATACAAAAAGATTAAGTCCCATAAATCGGCAAAGAATCCAAAAAGTTTTGTGAATGCTGGAAAAATAAGTGATTTGTCTGAAGATATAGACCACCCTATGGAATAAGGCTTACCAGAAACGATGGACCCAACTAGGCATATGCCCACTGAGTCACTAAGGCTTGATGGTGTAATCACACCATGGGATGTAGTACCTCCGAACTTCCACATACATCAAACGTTTAAATTGGATTCTTCCATATATTGATTGTGAAGGGGTCCAAAGTATAGTGGCCAGGTCTACACTGTGACTCTTTCCAAGGTTACATATACCAAAAAAGGAGGAAATGGAGCCACATAGTGTATTACTGTTATATAAAAAACATTTATTAATCAAAAATGGGTACTCACATGTGAGAAGACATAAAAGGCATGTACATTAAAAGTCTGGCTACGCAGTGGCGTCAGCAAACCTCTCCTAATGTGTTTCGCCTTAACGAGGCATCATCTGGAGAGCATAGAACCCCACTACCCACCCCTGACCATTCTGAGTATTCCCCATTTATCGCCATCCTCTGAACTCGCCTTGTAGCCAGGTTTCAATCTATGTACTCACCCTATGGTCCATGCCAATGGACCTTATTTTGTACAGTAAATGTTTATGGGGAACAGTGTCAAATGTTTTTGCAAAATCCAGATACACCACATCTACGAGCCTTCCTTTATCTAGATGGCAACTCACTTCCTCATAGAAGGTTAATAGATTGGTTTGGCAAGAATGAACCTTCATGAATCCATGCTGATTATTGCTAATGATAACATTTTCATTACTAAAATCTTGTATATAGTCCCTTATCATCCCCTCCAAGAGCTTGCATACTATGGATGTTAGGCTAACTGGACTGTAATTCCCAGGGATATATTTTGGGCCCTTTTTAAATATTGGTGATACATTGGCTTTTTTCCAATCCGATTTTGGATCAAGAACAGGAAGGGCTACATGAAAGGGGCGTAAATACACTCGACTGTGGACAATACCTAAAATGGTACTACCTTATCCCTTGAAACATGATTTTTTTTTAAAGTTTCTTAAAACAGTAAGTAACATATGATTTGGGATGAATTACAATGGCTATAGTTTGATAATTACTTAATATAATGGACTAAATGAAAAGCAGCATCAGAGTGGGAGAGTTTACTTCCTCTTTAATGGTAAGAATTAGTTTGCAGTGTTACAATATTATGAACACCATAGTCCTGATCATAACACATGAACATTTGAATATTTACTCCCTTCATGACCAGGCCATTTTTTGCTATACAGCATTACAGAGTTATTTTAACTGACATTGCACAGTCATGCAACTATGTACCCAAATACAATGTATGTTTTTTTCTCCCACAAATAGAACTTTCTTTTGGTGGTATTTGATTACAACTGCATTTAAATGTTTTGAACTATAAACAAAAAACAATTTTCTGAGGATTTGGGAACAAAATTTGTGGAAAAGCATGGGCAATCTCAAGGTTACAAGTCCATCTCAAGTTATCTTAATGTTCTTGTGTCCACTTAGTGCTACATTGTCGAGAGGTTTACAGCCTATGGCATTATAGCTAATCTCCTTGAACATTAACAAAAGAGAATAATTGATCAAAAGATTGCAACAAAGGATTGTTCAAATGGTGGATAAAGAACCTCGATCAACTTCTAGACAAATTCAAGCTAACCTCCAAGAACAGGATACAACTGTGTCAGCTCACACTAAATATACCCATCTGAATGAAAAGGGATGCCATGATAGGAGACCCAAGAGGACCCCGATGCTGACACAAAAACATAAAAAGCCAGATTACAGTTTGCCAAAACTTTCCTGAGGAACCAAAATCCTTCTGGGAGAATATGCTATGGACAGATGAACCAAAATTGCAGCTTTTTGGTAAGATCAACATTTTTTTTCTTACTTGTTTAACATATTTTTACACAAACAATGAAGTCCAACGTAGCCACCACATCTAAAGACTGGATGAACTAAATTGCAATATATTAAAGTTTTGTTTTTGTGTCTAGTGATCCTATTTTTATCTGATTTGTCTACCTACAATTTTAGGAATAACACGTGTCATGCTGAAATCACAAGTGCATTGTTGCTCTACCTCTTGCCCTTTAAATTGGTTGTAAACCCTTGCAGACTACTTTTTTAAACCTGCATGGTTTAGGAGATATCCCTGTATTTGCATGTGCTGATATCATCGGCACATGCGCACTGACACAAACTGAAACAACGGCCGTTGCTTCAGTGAGTGTGCCATTACTGTGCGCATGCGCAGCAGTGACGTCATTGCCACTCCAGCCAATCACAACGTCAGAGCCGCAATACCGGGAAGTAACACTCGGGAGTGATGTCGCCGGCTGGTGCTGTGTATGGGTACCACAGCGAGGGCTTCGATCTCAGGTGAGTATTACATAATGAGCTAGTATGCTATGCATACTAGCTCATTATGCCTTTGTCTTGCAGGTGTTAGTTTTTTTTTTTTTTTAAGTGGGTTTACACTCACTTCAACTATCCATAATTTCCCTCTGTTCCTGCAAAAAGCTAATTTTTTCCCCCTTCACGAGAACTGTCCCTTCCACTCCTTTTTGCTCACATATACATACTTTTTGACAAGTTTTAAGAAAAAAACACAACAATCTGACTTGTCCCATTATGTAAATCATTCTGTCCAGTGATGCAGATCTACATCAATCATAATTCCCAACAGCTGTCTATCTGTGAAAATAAATAACTCTGCCACCTGCCAAAAGTGCAGAGCCTGTCATTGTTGACCATAAAATTACATCTCCCAGTCCCCGCCGCTGCAATATAAGAAAAGAGCCATATTTTGTCAATGACATCACAGGGATTACATCATATTATTAACCAAATACGATCATGTGGTCAATTACATAGCTCAGGAGACCACACCCCCATGTATATGACCTGTCATCCACTCAACATGTCATTTAAAGGGAAGCAAACATACTAGATGTGCCTCAGTGGGTATTTTCTTCTTTTTGGCGGGTTGTCGAGCATCGTGATTGATGATGATCTATATGACCTCTCCTCCATATTATTTCCCCCCTGGTCTAATTTTCTTAGCCTATAGTGTAAGGCTATTTTCTCTATTGTTGAATGTTCTTTAATGTTCTTATGGTTATTTTTCTCTTAGGATTATGAAAGGCAACAAATAGAAATTGGCATTACACAGATAGTACAAACATTATGGATACTATTTGTTATGTTTGAGTGAATGATGAGACATTCACAATGCATTTTTTTTTATAAATAGACCAGTTAGTAAATGCCGGCAAATTGCATTTAGTTTCAGTGCCCAACAATGCTCTGAAATGATTTGTAAGTTGATCTACTAAGTAAGCAATGTTAACCACTAAGTTGCAATTAATGATTAGGCTTTTGATATACTGTATGTTGTAGCATGGAAATCTGTCCTAGTCATGTGGTTCTATTATACCTTTCATAATAATGTAATTTTGTAAGATAATTTGTCAGATTTGCAGAATTGAAAGTTAAATCAGTTTACTTAATGTGTCTTTCACAAAATTTATAACATAGCAAAAATACAATGACCTTTTAGATTCTTGTGATTATATACAATTTTACGTTTTATATGAGGTAGTAATAGCTTTAAATGTTAAACTAGTCAAATGTACAATATGGAAAGGTTGCAGCAGTAAAACACATTCTTAAATTTGTAGATTTAATAAAATATTAATAATCCCGTAAAGGCTGGAGATAAAATGTATGTAGGAATATTTGATACAATGTTGTTCATATAGACAATATATAATGAACATAGTAAGTGCATAAAAATAGTAACTTGTGAATAAATGTGTATCTGTGAACTGTTATCTATTTCTTCAAGAAAATGATTTTATAATTTAAACATCATAATCATGTTAGAAAATAAGCACTGTTTATTGTTTGTGTACAATGGCATACAGTTAATGACTTATGTATTAACCATAATAACCATATCACATTATTGTAATATGGCTTATCTTGCTTGTCATAATTCGAAATTCAGGTTTAAATAATGAATTAAGCTCTAAATAAACACATTTGAATATTGCTTTTTAAAGGACTTTCCCCACTTCTAATAAAGGTGAACAGTTGCCCAATACCATTCTGTATACAAATCCTCAATCTCTACCATTTCTCATTTTACCATGATTAGAGCCTCCTATCACGTTTTACCAAAACAAAAGAACATTTGAAGAAATCAGTCAACTGTACACTCACAGGAAATGTGAAAACTAGAAAAATTACTGCGTAATCCCAAAAACATGTGTAAAAAGAAAACAGAAAGCAGCTACATAAAAATGTGACCAAAATAAATAGATATAAATTGTGAAAATGTAGCATTAAAACACTGTACACAAATATCATGATATGTGCAATGATGTTAAAAATAACAACAGAAATATAAACAGCTCAAAAAGTCCATCAGCAAAGAAAGATAATGAGCAAGCAATATGCAACATTGTCCAACAAAAATGAAGGTGAAAAACCAGAAACTGTGGCATCAAGCACTGGATGATGGCAGTTCACAGACACAATTCATGGACTGGAACACTCTATTCTTTTAAGAGAAAATGTCCGGATCATCAATCATCAACAGCAAAATGAAATGTGATTGCTCTTACCAGAACAGATGGAGTCTAACAGGCAATATGTCACAAATGGCAGATGTTCGTAGTGGTCCAAGCTTTCCAGGCAGGATCGAAGAAAGCCATGGATAACCTCCGAATCGACCTCCAAACGATGTCCCTCTCAACTAGGACTCGGTGGTAGGTTCAAAGATGTACAGCACATCCGTTCACATCCAGATCATATGTGGAAAAAGAAAAAAGCTTCTACATAGTGTAGATCAAAAGGGAATTTATTTCTAAAAACTGATATTATAAATAAAAGTGATCACTTTTAAAAATGCACGGCAGTGAGGAAAGTATAAGCCAAGCCCTATGGGTCTTCTACAGGGACATAAATCAACCCTCCCACACTGCCAATATATATGAACTATACTAAATTAAAATGTACAAACAAGACCAATCAGAATGCTGCCCTCAAAAGACCTTTGATTGGATCCGAGGTGGTCATCTGACCGCTGAAACCCAAGCCTCACTATGAGGTCCAATAGTAAAGGAAAGGCTAAAATCACATGATTTCAATATCCAATGAAATGATAGTCAGGAAGTGTGTGTTCATATGGTAGAAAAATCACAAGGCAACCAAATCACATCACTTCCTGTGAGAAAAGCCTGCAAAAAATGGGTCTAAAGGTTAACTGGTTAAATGGTTAGCCCCAGTAGTGTCATGTGATCGCAGGGAAATAAATGGTATAAAAAGCCTGCAAACACAAAATCAAAAAGGTCACATGACATACATTGCCCCTTGATCCCTAAACACTGCAATTATTATTATTATTATTATTATTATTATTAATATTATTGTTATCATTACTTTTACAAATTTAGCACATCTGATCATTTTTTACCAAACCACTAAGTTTACATGGTTTCACTCAATATCTGGGCTCTTCCCAACCAAGTCACCTTTTTTGCATTGTTCTACATGCACAAATGCAGATCCACCATTCCTTTATTCCATGTGACACACCTACAAATATTGTCATCATTGTTACTTTTCTTTAGCTGCATGAAAACCATTTTCAAGTCCAGATATTTATACATTTTCTCTTCTGTCTTTGCAGCAATGTTGGTATACACCGGCATGATTATATATTTGTGTTCCAGCCCATTCATCTTACAATGACAAATGGTTTAGAGGCTGTGGTCAAAAAGGTGATGTCTTCCATGTCTGATTGTCTTACTTAAATCTGATTTCCCTTTGGTGTAGAATTTTGGCCTTATCCAGACTTTGTTTCACATTTTCATTTCTAAAAACCCAGGAATTTCCCTCTAATTCCATGTACACATGGTCGGATTTTGCGATGGGAAAGGCTCAATGGGAGTACGGATAAGCTTGGTGTTCGAGTCGAGTGCATGTTCGATTCGAACATCGGCCGTTCGTCTGTTCGGCAAAATCAGAACTTTGTGGACCGTTCGCACCATATTCGTGTGGCGCAAGTGGCCCACGATGTACTACACCATCGCAGTACATTGCTGGCTCATGATTGGCCAATCACAGTGCTGGCAGTGAGGAGAGCCATTATTGGCAACAGCCAGGATTCCTGTGGCCAATTATAGCTCAGGGGGTTTAGTACAAGCCCCACACTATATAAGGCGGCCTTGTGTAGTGTGTTGCGGCGTTCAGGTAGAGAGCAGGATAGGCAGGGACAGTGTGTTGTTTTCTTGTGAACCTAGCACTGTTAAAGTGGGTGTTGTGTGCCTCCAGCACAGCATACACCCGAAGATACCCTTTATTGCTGGTGTTCTGTAATACAGGCATCTGCAGCAGTTAAATTGGGTGGTGTGTGCCTCCAGCACAGTATACACCTAAAGATACCCCTTATTGCTGGTGTTCTGTAATACAGGCATCTGCAGGAGTTAAAGTGGGTGTTGTGTGCCTCCAGCAAAGTATACACCTGAAGATATCCTTTATTTCTGGTGTTCTGTAATACAGGCATCTGCAGCAGTTAAAGTGGGTGTTGTGTGCTTCCAGCATAGTATGCACCTGAGGATACCCCTTATTGCTGGTGTTCTTTAATACAGGCATCTGCAGCAGTTAAAGTGGGTGTCGTGTGCCTCCAGCACAGTATACACCTGAAGATACCTGTTATGTACAGCCTTGAAATAAAAGACCTCTACGAAGTTGCATTCATCAATGTATATTTACTCAGAAAATCAATCTCCGTATAGAGGATCACGTCACTTCCTTTCCAAAGGGAAAGTGATGAAAGTGATGAAATTACTCAATTTGTAACAGCATTTTTATAAGAAAATTATAACATTACAGTCTATGTGTGGGAAAGAGTGAAAATAGAAAATACACAATACATTCCAGGATAATCTATTTCATATTTCACATGGTCATTTTCGCCATAACACAATAACAACTTTAAAAGGTCATTCTGACTTTTTGGTAAGTTATGCTATCAACAGGTATTTTCCATAAAAACATTTGAACATCATTTCTGGGAATAATCTCATGTGAAGCAAATAACAAGTAATAACAATAACAATAACAAGTGAATAACAAGATATGTGTTGCAATATTGAGAATACCCAAGAAGAACTAAAAAACATTATATAAAGAAATACATTCTTATATTGAAGGGGAACTCTGGGTTATATACAGATATGTGTTACATATGTCTTCATATCTTGACATCCCTCCTATGTTTATAATTCCTTGGGTATTCCTCTTTAAACTTCCTCTATGGCTCTGGGTTGACCTCCAGGTATACGAGCCACCATCTCATGAGCAGTTCTAACTCTTGACCTTTGGGGCTCAAAAGAACCAGTGTTAGTACAAGCTTTCCAAATAGCGCAACAAGAAGTGGTAGTTATTTTAAAACAACATTTGAATAACATAGGTGCACATTTGATTATAAGGATTATAAGTACTATGATACCAACAATATATAGGATACCATGTAATATACCAGCAAACCAACCTCCAATGCCTGAAAACCAGTTGGCAGGATTAAGCCAGGAAGTCCAGCTTTCCCAGCTTCCTTCAACCCAAGCAGTTTCAGTATGCTCTTTCCGAAAATTGAGCTTAAGCTGTTGTACCTGCTCCACATGTGAAATGATAGCATCTTCTGCTTTAGTATCATTTCCAATGTAGTTACAACAGCTTGTTCCCACTATGGTGCATATTCCTCCCTGGCTCGCTGTAAGATAATCCAGCACCAGCCGGTGCTGCAACATCTCCTTTTTAACCATTTTTAGTTCAGTGGCAAGCATCACAAAGTTCATATCATACAATGCTGTAATATTATCGATCAAGTCAGCTAAATCAATGATAAAACTGAATGCCTTTTTGATACAACATCTATTTACCCATGGTATGGAGAATATTGGCTTTATCTCCCTGTCATGGGACTCTATATTAGTGCCAAGGTCACTATTATAAATGTTATTAGTATTTTCCTCAACATTAACTAGGGGTACCTCAATGTTAGTCTCACCCTCCTTGTTCATGTCAGGATCTTCAACCTCATCATGATTCTCTTCCTCCCCCCCAGGTTCTGACTGAGAATCTAAATCTCTTTTTAAAAGATGTATGGGGATTTTACGGATTTGGGACTCCTTAAACTCATCGTTACTCATATACCAAGTGGCAGGTATTACTCTCCCAAAATAACAAACCCCCATAGAATTTAAAGGGATCCAATTATATGCTTTCTTCCCACATATAAAGTAATAACCTGGGGGAGCTGCACAAGCCTTCTTGAAATTATACCCCTGCAAACACATTAATAATTTCATATTGTTTTGCCTAGAATGTTGTTGATGCGTGTAGTCATGTAGTTCCTGATACCGATCTGTGCTCCATGCTGTATCCTTACCATCAAACCAATATCTGATCTCAGCATTGTCCATACAGTTAGAGTTCCCAATAGGTCTGGTAGTACTTTGAAAACCTTGAGTAAGCAGCTCAGATGAATATTCTCGAGTGAAGTTTATGCAGACAGAGGGGATTGTCATTGGAGCATTAGTGAACAACAGGAGTGAAACAACTCTGTCAACCATAGTTCTGCTTACATCTTCAAAGTGAGCACTGTTCTCTATTTCAGCCAATGTGCTGGGAACACCTAATAAGGGTATAGTCTTATGTGATATAGGTGCGTGTGTGCATATCCAGCAATTAGAAATGTTCAGTTTCTTTGCTGCCTGTAGGTGCATGGACACAAAGGAGTTATGAAAGGGTTCACCCAATTTAACATGATACTCATGAGTGTCTCTTCTTGCTCTTTGATTGGGATTACGGCTTTCTTCAGGTTGCAATTTCTCACTTGTCACAGTGGCATTGAAAAGGTAGGTGTCATGTATCTTACCCTTTTCTTTATGGTATGTCCATTCGAATGCCATTACTGTGATCCACACCACCGCTCCACCACAGAGGATAACGCTCCATAACACCACATTCGGTCTAGGCCCCAGGAGATTCATTCGGGAGTCTTCTGGCTCTGGCACGAGTAATTGGCGGTGATGACCTAGAATGCAAGGGTAAAGAAGAATACCTGCTACCAGCAGACTGATCTTTATGTTCTTTCGGAGCTACAGTCTTTTTACAATGGGAACCATGAACCCAGTACTTGTAGTCTTTCAGCTTCACTGCAGTTGGAGATACAAGAATGATCTGAAACGGACCTTTCCACCTAGGAGACAAAGTGGTCCGGGGTGTATGATTCTTGATGTACACCCACTCTCCTGACTTTAGTCCATGCGTTCCGTCACTTGTGTCCACTGGTTGTCCTGCTTTGGCTCTGGAAAAAGTATCAGAAAACACATTTGCCAGTCTGCGCACATAGTCTATCATGGTATCTTGACCATTTCTCAAATTTACTGTCTCTGGGGGTGCCAAAGGTGCAGGAAGTCTCCGAGGTGGTCTTCCAAATAGTATGTCGAAGGGTGATAGCCCGTGTTTTTCTTTAGGGGTAGTCCTAATGGTAGCTAAAGCTATAGGCAATGCTTCTACCCATGTGCTTTTCCCATTAGCAGTTATTTTTGCAAGATATCTCTTTAAAGTCTGGTTAGTGCGTTCAACCATCCCACTAGCTTGTGGCCTATATGGCGTGTGCAGCTGCTGTCTTATCCCCAGAATATTCACCACTTCTGCCATTAGTTTAGTATCAAAGTGTGTACCTCTATCTGAGGAAATGACAGCCCCTATACCAAACCGTGGTATTAATTCTCTAGTAAGACATTTAACTACCGTACGGGCATCATTCTTCGCAGTGGGGAAGCTTTCAACCCAGTTCGAAAATTGACACACGCAAACCAAAAGATACCGGTAACGGCCACAAGGGGGCATATCTGAGAAGTCAATTTGCACAATTTGAAATGGCTCCTCAGTATGTGGAATATGCTTCATAGGAGTGGGAACTGGTTTACCAATATTATGCATTTGACATGTTACACATTCCTGAACCTGCTTAACAGCATATGTGTGGAAACCTGGAGCCCACCAATGTTTTTTTACCGTCCGACACATCCCTCCTGTTGAGACATGGCAAGGCCCATGGCTCAAAGCAAACAGAGAAGGAAAAAGAGTCGGAGGGGCAACTAATTTCCCATGGAAACGCAATAATCCATCCTCTACACAGATCGCTCCTTTAGCGATCCAAGAAGATTTGTGAGGCGAGCTGTCTTGTAAGGCTGATAGTACCGCTAGATCAACTTGTAGATCCATTAATGTGAAAGTAGAAACCAGGTTAGATGCATCATAGGAATGTATAACAGTTCTAGCCTGTTCGTCAGCTAAAGCATTCCCAATAGACACACTATCCTCCGCTCTGGTGTGGGCTTTGCACTTGATTACTGCAACTTTGAAGGGTAACTGTACTGCAGTAAGTAGTCTAACAATCAATTCTTTGTGTTGGATAGGAGTTCCTGCAGCTGTAAGATAACCTCTTTCCTGCCAAAGTTGTGCAAAACTGTGCAAGATACCCACAGCATAAGCTGAATCACTATAAATGTTCACAGTGTCACCTTCAGCAAGCTCTAAAGCCACACAAATAGCAGTAAGTTCAGCTGCCTGTGCTGATTTAGAATTTTGCAAGACTTCAGCACGCAATAGTTTACCTTCTCCGTTCACTACTGCACAGGCAGCTAGATTCAATCCATCAGGTCTTCTAAGGGATGAGCCATCTACAAATAGGTCAGCACACAGAGGCAGGCCTGAGATGGGTTCATCCAATAGGTCGGGTCTGGGTTTGGTCACTTCATCAATTGAGGTAGCACAATCATGTGCCAAGTATGAGTCCTCAATCTCCTCGGTGTCATCTTCTGGCAAGAAGGTGGCCGGATTCAAGGTCTGGCAACGTTGAATTTTTAGATTAGAAGCTGACAGCAAAATCAAGTGATAGTGGGTTATTCTCTGGACAGAAAAATGTTTAGTATAAGCACTGTTTAACATAGCTTCCAAGTCATGCGGACACATTAAGTATAAGTCATTTCCAAGTACAATGTCAGTAGTTTTTTCTACCAGCAGGGCAGCCGCCGCTACTGATTTTAGGCAACCAGGCAAACCTCTGGCTACACTGTCCAGTGGGTAACTGTAATACCCTACCGGGCGATGCCTGGCACAGAAATGTTGAGTTAGAACCCCATTGGCGTGTCCATTAACCTCCGTACAAAACAGATAAAAATCCTTGCTATAATCAGGCAAACCCAGACTCGGTACAGTTAGCAAGGATTGCTTTATCTGTTTAAACGCTTCCTTAACTGCTGGAGTTAACTCTTCTGTGGTAAATTTGTAATTGCTTTTCGTATGACCTTTCAACAAGTCTTGTAATGGACCTATTACAGTGGAATATTGTGGTAAAAATTGTCCACAATAGCCCACTAGTCCTAAAAATGCTCTTAATTGTTTTAAGGTTACAGGCATTTTTTGTTTAGCAATTACCTGTTTCCTTTTATCGGTGAGGTGTTTTATGCCATGAGAGATGCAGTGACCTAGGTATTGCACTTTCGTTTTAACCCATTGCACTTTTGTAGCATCTACTTTTTGTCCAATAGTGGCCAAAAAGTTCATTAGGGATATAGAATCTTCAGTACAGGCTTCCTCATCCGATGAGGCCAATAGAAGATCATCCACATACTGTATTAGGATGGACCCATGGAGCGGCTGCCACCCATCCAGTTTGTCCTTTAACGCCTGAGAAAAACAGCTAGGGGAGTCATGATATCCCATAGGTAACCGTGTCCAGGTTAGCTGTTTTCTCTCAAACGTGAAAGCTAGAAGCCATTGGTCCTCTGGATGAACAGGGACACTGAAGAATGCTGAAGCTAAATCAATTACTGTGAAATGAGTAGCAGAGGGAGGTATCGTTGCCAAAATTGTCGAAGGATTAGGTACCACTGGTACAGATGGAACAATCACTTTATTAACTGCACGTAAATCATGTACCAACCTCCACCTGCAACTCCCCTCACCAGCTTTCATGGGTTTTGGTACTGGATAAATAGGAGTGTTAGCCTGGCTCCTACAGGGGGTGAGTACCCCCTCCTGTAGTAGCTCTTCTATCACTGGCCTTATACCTTCTACTGAATCTGGGGATAAGGGGTATTGAGGTAGTCTAGGTACTGGCAGTGTAGGGTCTCTTTTTAGTCTTACCAGAGAAACTTGCATGAGGCCAGGCGTGTTAGCGCCAGTCACCCAAATGGAGGGATTAATTTGTTGCTTTACTCCCTCTGGTATCCCCCCCTCCTTTTCCATTTCTCTCACTGATAAGGGCATAAACAGGAGATCAGCAGCCTCCTGCTCCATTCCACTGGGTATATCCACTATAGTTTTCCCTGGGGATAAAGCAATGGTCACTCACATTTTTGACAGCAAATCTCTACCTACTAAATTACAGGGGGAATGTGGAGACAATACGAAGGAATGCTCTGTTGAATGTCCACCCAAAGTTACTCGCACAGGTTTAGTAACCTCTGCTGAGATAACATTATTACTCACCCCCACCAATGAGACTTTCTCATTAGAGAGCGGGAGGTCAAGGTCAAGGACATTCAAAAGGGATCTCGAAGCACCTGTGTCAATTAAGCTATACAGGTTAACGCCATTGACATTTATCATGATCATCGGCTCTTCACCTGAATCAATTTCAATAGCTGCCAATGCCTGGTACACTGTTTGGTCCTCCGTATTATCACCACATTCCGCCTCATCCTAGCGCCTCCGGCAATCCCGTGCCAGGTGACCCCCCACACCACACTTAAAGCAGGGGGGTGGAGCACGAAGCTGGGGAGCCGCAGGTCTAGGTATATTTGGAATGATCTGTTGATATCTGGATTGTATTTTAGGATTCCTGCGGGGCATTTCATTTTGTTTCCAATTAGTTAGTCTATTTTGGGGAACACCATAATTAGAAATGTATACTACACCTGAGGGTGGATAGGGAGGATCAGCTACAGGCATACCCTGAGGTGATACCTGCACCGTAGAAACTGGTATTCCTTTGGGCTCAGAGATCTTTTCTCTGACTTCGGGAGTTTGCACATTCATTATTTTAGATTTCTCTTTCTTCTCTATTTTATCCTTTCTCTTTTGGAGCACCTCATAGGCTGCTTGTGCTATATCAACCAAATCTGGGGCAGCCTTCTTTCTCCATCCTACAGTTCTAAGCTCTATTTCTTCTCTTATTTCAGGCAACATTCCTCCTACCAACACATTCACTAACTCAGGACGTTTCATATCAGCTTCATCATCAACCATCCAATCTGTGTGCTTCTGTATAGCATCCTTGAACCTATTCCAATAATCTAATACATCCTCACCTTTCTTTTGAACAACATCCATTAACACTCGCATATCTTGTCCCTTATCAAACGTAGTTGTAACCCAGTCTTTCAAAATCTCATTCAATCTATCAACAGCTTTTTCATATGCTTCCGCCCCATCTTCTTCTACCTTCAATACTCCCTCCTGACAGGCACCCTTCTTTTGAGCAAAAACCTTCCAGACATCCACATACTTCTCAGGGATGGCACAATCAATCAAGATCCACATATCTATATATGTGGCTTGCTGAGTCCTTTCCATCCACATCATTTTTCTATACCATTTCTTAGGGCATTTTTCCATGTTGGGCAATTCTGCTACAATAGCTCTTATTTCACTAGGCTTCCACGGGACATAAACCTGGGCCATATTAGCTACATAGTGATCTCCCACTATCCCTCCTGGCAGGGCTACTTCCCTTAGGGGCATCTGCTCTAGTGGCTTTTCTTTTAATAGAGACCTAAGCAACTCTCTTGTTTCTCTTTTTCTTTCTGGAGTATGCAGTACCCCCAGAGTTGTTTTCTGTTTTGCTGCCTTTTGCCTTGTAGTTACTGGGCTATACTTTTGATTTATCTGTCTTAGGGGGCTATGTGATTGATCTACCTTTGTGAATTTTGCTAAAGCATTTGGCCTTGATGGAGTGTACTGCCAAATTTGACCATCTTTATCAAATATTACCCCCTCACTTCTATCTAATGAAGATCCCAAACTACTCCTCCGCTGGGAAGTCCCTTGGGCTCCCTCTAGCCTTCGACTCCTTCCCTCCTGTGAGAAGCTGGAAACAGCTTGCTGCTGCTGAGGGGTAACCTGAAAAGGCGGGTAGGGAGCACTTTGTTCTCCCGTGTCTTCTTCCCTTTCCTCTACAGGATCAACTTCACCTATAGGGGCAGATGCTGCTCTAGATGCTACTTCTAAATCCCTTCTTGCCAACTCATACGGGGATGCCCAAGCATTGGGAAGCCCCTCTTCATCTTCCAGATGCAGAGCAGTTTTTTCAGTACACATTTTATAAGGGGGTGGCTTTAGATTCTTTCGGGACTCTTCTTCCCAAGCAGCCAAACATTCAATCCCCCCACAATCAGACATTTTGAAAAGTAAATTAAATAACGCATCAATTGTTGGGGTGTCAAATGCACCTTGTGGAGGCCACCATTTAGACGGGTCCTTTTTGTATTCCCTTTTTGTAATTTTACACCACTTTACATGATGCTTTAAAGCATCTGGCTCTCCACTTACCATCATCTTGATGATAGGAGCGCTTGGATGCAACTTTGATACATTTAACCCTGTTTTCTTTGCTATTTTTAATAATTTCTTTGCCCTTTTTTTTGTTAACCCAAAAGTATTCATTACCGGTAAAATATTTTTTCCAAGCAAATTTCCCATTTTCTTTATGTCTTTCCTGCCACCCCTTTCAGAAATGACAATAGTTTAGAGCTCCGGGACTGAGAGCTCTACTTTTTACTTCTTACGGCTGTGTACCAGCAGCCCAGTACATATATTGAGATATCTCACTTCGTTCTACTCTCAGAAGGACGTCTCCTTTCTGAGTGGTAATAGGCTAGTATCTCTCAACTCCCTATTCCAGAGAACATACAGCAGGTCATTCACCCATTTGTGGCTGTCCGCTGAAGGCAAACCTATCCGCCTTAGGACCACAAACGTTTCTCAAAAAATCACACAAAAAATTCAACATTCACCACCTTCTATTCACTCATAGAAATTGTGGCACCTGCCTCTTACACATCCCTTAATAACACAACTATATACATTGTCATTTCTGAGGGTAGCAAAAAGAAACACAAGTACGTACATTTGCATGCATCAGCTATAATTGGTACCATTATTATTCTCAGCAATCATACATAGACAGAATGCATTGAAATCAAAAAGGAACGTGTTACCTTCTGTATTCCACAAGCCCCATCCGGCTCCTCAAAACCGCACAGAAAGATAGTACTTTATAATAATGAGAAATAAAACTTTTCTCACCTGAGGCCTCTTTGTTGTCTCTCCTGTTGCGGGTTGAGAGCCGGAGGTGGGGATGCAGACAAGAAGAACGTCAGGGTCACCAAATGTTATGTACAGCCTTGAAATAAAAGACCTCTACGAAGTTGCATTCATCAATGTATATTTACTCAGAAAATCAATCTCCGTACAGAGGATCACGTCACTTCCTTTCCAAAGGGAAAGTGATGAAAGTGATGAAATTACTCAATTTGTAACAGCATTTTTATAAGAAAATTATAACATTACAGTCTATGTGTGGGAAAGAGTGAAAATAGAAAATACACAATACATTCCAGGATAATCTATTTCATATTTCACATGGTCATTTTCACCATAACACAATAACAACTTTAAAAGGTCATTCTGACTTTTTGGTAAGTTATGCTATCAACAGGTATTTTCCATAAAAACATTTGAACATCATTTCTGGGAATAATCTCATGTGAAGCAAATAACAAGTAATAACAATAACAATAACAAGTGAATAACAAGATATGTGTTGCAATATTGAGAATACCCAAGAAGAACTAAAAAACATTATATAAAGAAATACATTCTTATATTGAAGGGGAACTCTGGGTTATATACAGATATGTGTTACATATGTCTTCATATCTTGACATACCCCATATTGCTGGTGTTCTGTAATGCAGACATCTGCAGCTGTTAAAGTGGGTGTTGCGTTCCTCCAGCACAGTATACACCTGATATACCCCTTATTGCTGGTGTTCTGTAATAAAGGCATCTGCAGCAGTTAAAGTGGGTGCTGTGTGCCTCCAGCACAGTATACACCTGAAGATACCCCTTATTGCTGGTGTTCTGTAATACAGGCATCTGCAGGAGTTAAAGTGGGTGCTGTGTGCCTCGAGTACAGTATACACCCAAAGATACCCCTTATTGCTGATGTTCTGTAATACAGGCACCTGCAGCATTTAAAGTGGGTGTTGTGTGCTTCTAGCACAGTATACACCTGAAGATACCCCTTATTGCTCGTGTTCTTTAGTACAGGAATCTTCAGCAGTTAAAGTGGGTGTTGCATGCCTCCAGCACAGTATACACCTGAAGATACCCCTTATTTCTGGTGTTCTGTAATACAGGCATCTGCAGCAGTTAAAGTGGGTGTTGTGTGCCTCCAGCACAGTATACACCTGAAGATACCCCTTTTTGCTGGTTTTCTGTAATATAGGCATCTGCAGCAGTTAAAGTGGGTGTTGTGTGCCTCAAGCACAATATACACCCAAAGCTACCCTTTATTACTGGTGTTCTGTAATACAGGCACCTGCAGCAGTTAAATTTGGTGGTGTGTGCCTCCATCACAATATACACCTGAAGCTACCCTTTATTACTGGTGTTCTTTAATACAGGCATCTGCAGCAGTTAAATTGGGTGCTATGTGCCTCCAGCACAGTATACACCTGAAGATACCCCTTATTGCTGGTGTTCTGTAATACAGACATCTGCAGCAGTTATATTGGGTGTTGTGTGCCTCCAGCACAGTATACACCTGAAGATACCCCTTATCGCTGGTGTTCTGTAATACAGGCATCTGTAGCAGTTAAAGTGGGTGTTGTGTGCCTCCAGCACAGTATACACCTGAAGATACCCCTTATTGCTGGTGTTCTGTAATAAAGGCATCGGCAGCAGTTAAAGTGGGTGTTGTGTGCCTCCAGCACAGTTTACACCTGAAGATACCCATTATTGCTGGTTTTCTGTAATATAGGCATCTGCAGCAGTTAAAGTGGGTGTTGTGTGCCTCCAGCACAGTATACACCTGAAGATACCCTTTATTACTGGTGTTCTGTAATACAGGCATCTGCAGCAGTTAAAGTGGGTGTTGTGCGCCTCCAGCACAGTATGCACCTGAAGATACCCTTTATTAGTGATGGACGAACTTCCGACGGGACGTTTCGCCAACGCGGACCGCGAACGTGGCCGATAGTTCGCGAACCAGAACGTTCGCGGCGGGCCCCATTGACTTCAATGGGAGGCAAACTTCTCAAACCCCTACAGGTCAAATTTGCAGCCACAAAATAATTAATAGCTGTGCAAACATAGTCCCACCACATGGCCAATGACATAACACATGTATGAGGTGAATCTGGGATCGACAACTACAAGCATTCTTTTTTATATGGGAAATTGTTGTGACAATTCAGGACTGTGGAGCGCATGAAGGCAATGGAGGAGAGGGAAGGTCAGGGACCAGGGTAGGCAAAGAAGAGTATGCAGGAGATGATCACCAGCAGTGTGACATACAGCAATGACACCTGCACTGTGATAGAGTCATCTGACAACAGCACCGTGATAGAGAGCACTGACATCAGCAGCGTGACATAAAGCACTAACACCAGCACCGTGATATACAGCACTGACAGCAGCACCGTGATAGAGAGCGCTGACATCAGCAGCGTGACATAAAGCACTAACACCAGCACCCTGATATACAGCACTGACAGCAGCACCGTGATAGAGAGCACTGACATCAGCAGCGTGACATACAGCAATGGCACCTGCACCGTGATAGAGTCATCTGACAACAGCACTGTGATAGAGAGCACTGACATCAGCAGCGTGACATAAAGCACTAACACCAGCACCGTGATATACAGCACTGACAGCAGCACCGTGATAAAGAGTACTGACATCAGCACCGTGATATACAGCACTGACACCTGCACCAGAAGCAGCCCCAGGAGGAAGTCAGCATAGCACAGGGATGGTGGGAGCCCCTCATAATGAGCATAGTACAGGGATGGTGGGAGCCCCTCATAATGAGCATAGCACAGGGATGGTGGGAGCCCCTCATAATGAGCATAGCACAGGGATGGTGGGAGCCCCTCATAATGAGCATAGCACAGGGATGGTGGGAGCCCCTCATAATAAGCAGCCCCAGTAGAAATATGACACCGCTCAACCTCTTCAAAGAGGAGGGTATGGGCATATAGTACGGTGTGCTTTTTTTGGACAAGGAAGTGAGCCAAATGAAGAAAGAAGGTCTCTGTGCTCGATTAAAAAAATTGTTTATAGACATATACATGGTCTACTGGTCACATGTGTTGAATTCCTCGAGATCCAGCGGTCAGCAGTAGTGCACCTCAACCCTATGTATTGTGGACCTATACCAGTCCTTATAGAATAGCAGACTGTACCTCACTCAACCCTATGTACTGTAGCACCCTAGACAGACCAAGTTACCAGTCCTTATAAGGACCTTTGTGGAACAAGTAGGTTGTGTGTGACTGATTAGCAGACTGTACGTCAGTCCCTATACTGATGAAGGACTGCTGCAGTATAGGGCAGCGGTCAGCAGTAGTGCACCTCAACCCTATGTATTGTGGACCTATACCAGTCCTTATAGAATAGCAGACTGTACCTCACTCAACCCTATGTACTATAGCACCCTACACCAGGTTATTACCAGTCCTTATAAAGGACCTTTGTGGAACAAGTAGGTTGTGAATGATTAGCAGACTGCAGCAGAAGGGCAGCAGTCAAGTATAATATTCTTTCTATATTTGGAAGAAAGAATATTATACGTGTACAAGCCTATTACCATACCACTGATACCAGTCCTGAAAAGAACCTTTGTGGACCTAATATAGTAACAGCTACTGATTAAACTGACCCTCACTGCCTCACACGCTGCTTCCTGCCTGTCCCTATATAAACTGACAAAACAGAGGCTGCTGGAACAATAACTGGTTACTGGAATAGCACTTTTGTGGACCTGATAGTAACAGCTAATGATTAAATTGACTCTCCCTGCAGCACACACCGTCCTGTCCCTTTCTCTAAACTGACGAAAGACACGCAGGCTGCTGCAACAATCAGTAGCACAGCAAACCTATATACACCTAACACCTATACCAGTCCTGAAAAAAACTTTTGTGTACCAAATAGCTAGCGATTTGGGTCACTGCAATCTCTCCCTGCTCCACACAGCAACCTCTCCCTATAGTGACAGAAGAAAGAATGTAAAATGGCCGCCGGATCGGGTGTATTTATAAGTTAGGGGGAATGTCCAAGTGTCCATGTGCTGTAATGTCTCAATTGGCTGTCCTGTACCCCATGATGGATGTGTCATCATAGGTCAAAGTTCTTTTACACAGTAAACACAGAACTCCGTCGGGCGAACGGCGCCAATAGTCGACCGAACGGGCGGACCGTGAACAGCCGAAATTTGCCGCGAAACGACCGCCGGGCGAACCGTTCGGCCATCACTACCCTTTATTACTGATCTTCTGCAATATAGACATCTGCAGCAGTTAAATTGGGTGTTGTGTGCCTCCATCAAAATATACACCTGAAGCTACCCTTTATTACTGGTGTTCTTTAATACAGGCATCTGGGGGGGCGTGGCTAGCGCGCAGCGGAATGGACGTCTGATCTAGGAGCTCCGCTCTAGCGAAGGGACATCACACTCACCGAGGCGGCGATTTTCGCTTACAAATACACGGGACCGGAGCTAAGTTCACCCCCAACACCGGAGGATGACTCGCAAACGTGCCAGCACAGCGCAACCGAAGAAAATGAGAGATTTCTTCACAACTGTGGGCCAAGCGAGCCAAGATGGCGCCGGCGCCAACTCCTCACTGTCTGCAGACGGCTCCCCTCCTGCAACGCCGAGCCCGAGATCCGACGGGGGATCACAGCGGCACTCTCCGGCTGCTTCTACTCCTCTTTCATGCAGTCCTGCCAAATCCAGACCTCGCCTGATGGATGAGCCTCTAGGAGAGAAGGTTAGTGCAATCCATAGTTCTCTAGAAGATACAAGAGAGCTTGCTGACACCATTAACTCCTTCCCCACTACAAGCCAGCCTATCACAGATACAACACTCAAAGACATGTTGATCTCTCTGCGAGGCTCACTACACTCTGACCTCATGGAATGCATGCGGAACTTTAAAACCGAAGTAAATGAATTAGGGACCAGAGTAGACCATGTCGAGAAAAAAATGGGTGAATATGCAAGCTCATATAATACGCTGGTTGACTCTCATAACGACCAAGCAGACGAAGTGGCCTGGCTTAAAAACAAACTCGTGGACCTTGAGGACCGGTCGCGTAGAAATAATGTCAAACTGCGAGGGGTGCCGGAATCTGTCTTGCCGAACCACCTGCAGCAGTATGCCAAAGACCTCATGATGGCGCTTCTCCCCTCAGTTCCACCTGCCGAACTGGTCATTGACAGAATCCATCGCCTGCCCAAGCCGTCTCACCTCTCGGACAATGTCCCTCGAGACGTCCTGATGAGGGTCCACTTCTACCATATAAAAGACCAACTCATGACGGCCTACCGCAGGAACCCCAACCCCCCGGAGCAATACTCCACTCTGCAACTTTTTGCGGATCTCTCGCAACACACGATGCAACAACGCAAGTCCCTTCTCTCGATCACCAAGGCTCTTCGGAACCACAGCATTGTATATAGATGGGGATACCCCACCAAAATTATTGCCACGCGGGATGGCAAAACCTCTGTGATAGCAACTTTAGAAGAGGGTCTGGCCCTGCTCCGGTCCTGGGATATCCTGCCAGCCCAAGTTCCTGACACTAACACTGCCACCCAAGGGGTGAACACCAGCGACGACTGGCAGGTAGTATCTCGCAAAAAGCATACTAAGAAACCTGCTGTTTAGCTGCCTCGATTTATTTGTCTCAATATTCCAAGCGGAACGACGAGATCCCTTGCGCTCTGGAGCTCAAGGCCCATGTTTTACCCCCCGTTTATGTGTTTAAGCAGTATATCTGCCTACAGATTCCGGATGGAATCCACCTTTTTTTTTTTTTTTTTTTTTTTTTTTTTTTAATAAAATTTTATTGAACAAAGGCATACAACAAGTTGTACAAAAGTTGCGGGCTAATACTTTTCTCATTGAAACAGAAAGAAGATAAAGAAAGAAAATGAATGAAAACAATCAGGCAGCTTAGGGTTTGATAATAACTAAGCAATTCGTATGTAACAAAAAGGAGGATTCACCATTCCCCCAAGAAGGGAGAAGGGGAAGCCTCCCCTGGATGGATCTGGTGGTTAGAAAATAACCTGGTGTGCAATATAGGAACAATCTACAAGGTAACATAGAGTATAGGTGCAGTGCAGTACATAGGGGAGGGGGGGGGGGGGGTAGGTGCTGCACAGTTCCCCGCCGTCCATGAAAGGCGATGCATGAATGAGGCCCCATGTGAGGGGGAGAGAGATAGGAGCACAGAGACACGCATGGTATGATTTCAGGTTGCAGCTATTGTCACCGGTAATGCGTGCCCCTTATAGATGAAGGAGTGGTCCTCAAGGTGGGCTCGTTCCTGGGGGGTGAGTTTTGAAGACACATACAAGTCCCATCTATTGTGGAAGCGAAGTTTGGCTTTGGCGTGCAGAAAACTAGTGTTTAATTTGTCCCGAAAGAGGAGGTGCATGAGTTCTCTGTCCACTTGTGAGACAGATGGTTTGTTCGTGGAAGTCCAGTTGGCCAGGATGTTTCTTCTGGCGAGTAACAAACAAAGCAAGGCCCATTCCTTGCCCAGAGGTGTTGAAGTAGCCAACCAAGGGAGCAGTTTGGGGTCCCAATGACCAAAGATAAGGAGTAGCGGATCCTTGGGGATTTTCAAGAGTGTTATCTTGAAGATAAACGCCAAAATGTCATCCCAGAATGAGGAGATAACCAGGCAGGACCAATAACGATGGGTAAGGGAAGGTCTCGGATGCTGGCAGAGAGGACACAAAGAGACCGCAGGTTGACCTGAAGGTGAGGAGTATAGAAAAGGTATGTGCGCTCGATGTACAATTTTTAGTTGGGTTTCCCTCCAAGTTTCATTTGGGACCAACTTGTAGACTGATTGTAGTCCTTGTAGGATCTTGTCCACAGTATCAACACTTGGAAAGTCTTTAGCCCAATTAGAAACCGAGGAAAGTTCCAAAGAGGGTGTAGTATTCAGCAATAGAGGTTTGTAGATATCTGAGATACCGTAAGAGTCTTTATGGAGGAGTACATCAATGAACGATGATTGGAATCTTGCATGCTCTGCTCTGCATGTTTTCTGCATGAAACTGAGGCATTGACCATAGTGGAAAGCAGATGAATCCGGCAAAGAAAACTTAACGGCTAGCTGGCGGAAGGAAAGTGGTCGACCAGAGTCCGGGTCACACAACGAGAAAAAAGAGTCAAGGCCTTGTTGACGCCATGTATCATAGGGTTGGCGGTCCAGCCCCGGGGTAAAGGTCGGGTTGCCTTGTAACGGGAGATGCCTAGATATGTAGGGAGACAACTTGAGGCTCTTCCGTGTTTCTCTCCAGGCAATGGCCGTGTCTCGCAGTAAAAGGTTGTGTTGCAATGACGGATCCAGTTGTTTCCATTTGCAGTGGAGAAGTGCAGCTAGGGAGTATGGATGGGTCATTTCAGCTTCCAGTGAATAGTTGGAGCAGCGGGATTTTTGGGATATCCAGTCCAAACCTACCCTTAAAAGACATGCTAAATTGTACATTCTAAGATTGGGAAGACTAATACCCCCTTCGCTCCTAGGAAGGTGAAGTTTAGAGAAGGCAATGCGGGGCCTTTTACCTCGCCACAAGAATTTAGAAATTGATGAGTTTAAAAGTTTAACATCCTTATGCCTGAGGAGTAAAGGTATCGTCTGAAGGGGATACAGAAGGCGTGCAAAACTAACCATTTTTACCAGGTGGCACCTTCCCAAGAGCGAAAGCGGCAGATCCATCCAGTTATCCAGTTCCTGCATAAGTTTAGTAAAGAGGGGGGGTAGTTCAAGTGATAAAGAGATGAGGGGAGCTTCCCTATCTTAATGCCCAAGTATGTGATATGGGTGTTAGCTACCTTAAAAATAGAGTGGTTTGCCCATGTCGGAGGTGGAAGGGAACCCAAAGGGAGTATTTCGCTCTTGGAGTAATTAATACGCAATCCCGAGCACTGCCTGAATCGGTCAAATATGGATTTGATCGTGGGCATGTCTGAGGAAGGGTTGGCAGAAAATATCAAAACGTCGTCGGCGAAAAGGGAGGTTCGTAACTCATGTGACCCGACTCTGATTCCGTGTAGCGGTGCGTTATATGTCAAGTGTCTGGATAATGGCTCTAACGCTAGATTAAAGAGAAGTGGGGACAGGGGGCAGCCCTGTCGGGTCCCCTTATGTAGCCGGAACTCATCAGACAGAAGGCCGGTGGCCACCAGTCTGGCTGCAGGGGAGGTGTACATGGAGCTGATCAGGTGCAGAAAAGGTCCGGTGAAGCCCATATCCCCCAGTACCATGGAAAGCCATTCAAAATTAACATTATCGAATGCCTTTTCGGCGTCCAGAGTAATAATAGCCAAATCGCTGGTTGGATGACATCTAGCATATTCTAATGCCATCATCACCTTCCTGATATTGATAGTTGCCGTTCTGCCCTTGACAAAGCCTGACTGGGCAGAATGAATCAGGGAGGGGATGATGTCAGCCAGCCTATTAGCTACTATTTTAGAAAGAATTTTGACATCAAGATTAAGGAGCGAGATGGGTCTATATGACCCAGGCTCTTGCGGGTCTTTACCCTTTTTTTTCTAACAACTTAATAATTGCTTGGTTACCTGACGGGAGATAGGGGCCACCAGACCATATATGTTGGTAGACAGCAGCCAGAGTCGGAGTTAGAAGAGTATTCAAGGATTTATAGAACTCGCCTGAAAAACCATCCGGGCCTGGGGCTTTGGAGGAGGCTAGCTTACGGATCGTGGCAGATATCTCTGAAGGGGAAATGGGGGCGTTTAACGAGTCGAGTTGAGAGGGAGATATTCGAGTCAGGCGCGTGCCGTCGAGAAAATCGCGAGCAGTGGGTCGATCAATGGGGTCCGCCGCATACAGAGAGGTATAAAAGCGGAGCATTGCCGCATTAATGCCCTTTGGAGTAGACATGACCGTGCCGTCGGGGTCGCGTAGCGACGATATGACCGTGGGACGGTAGGGTCCCTTGCACAATCTGGCAAGAAGCTTGCCAGCTTTGTTGCCAAATTTATGTAACGTGGCGTCGAAGTGGGCCCTTTTAGTGGTTTCCAAGGTTTCAGCCCAAGTGTCGAATGACTGCTTGGCTGTGTGCCAGGCTTCGCGATTTTCAGGGGAGTTTAAGTTAGAGAGCGCCCGCTGGGCCAGATGTAGTCTGGAACTGGAAGCTTTGTATTGGGACTGGGCGTGTTTCTTGAAAGAGGAGGCATACGAGATAATGCGTCCCCTAAGGAACGCCTTACCTGCATCCCAGAACAAGTGCGGGTTGTCGACATGTATTGCGTTTGTTTGCGAGTATGATGCCCACTCTTTCAACATGTAGGCTTGAAAATCTGCATTGTGCTGTAAGAAGGAGGGGAAGCGCCAAATTTTGGGATTAGGGTGTATGCCGGGGGTTTCTAGGGTCACTGATATCGGAGCATGGTCTGATATGGCTATGTCATGAATTTCCGCCGTCGGAAGGAAAGGGATTAAATCGTCAGAACCAAAAAAATAGTCAATCCTAGAAAAGACATTGTGTGGATAGGAATAAAAGGAAAATTCCCGGTCGGTCGGGTGGTGTAGTCGCCAGATGTCATGGAGGTGGAGGGATTCCATAGTCAGCGCCAGGGTCGTGGGAGTGGTAACAGTCGAGCAAAGTATGGGGCGGGGGGGGGAGGATTTGTCGTCTGCCGGGTGAGCAACAGAATTAAAGTCACCCCCTACCAGATGTGGGAGGTGTGGGAGGCGCAACAGCCAACTGGTCAGCGTGCCAAAAAAGGATTTTGTGGGACTATTAGGAGCATAGACATTTGTAATAGCAAATTCCTTGGTCCCTATGAGGGTCCTGATAGTGAGGAGTCTGCCCTGTTGATCTGTGTCAGTAAATAGGATCTTACAAGGGAGATTCTTATTGATAAGAATAAGAACCCCTGCTTTTCGACCCACAGCTTCAGCGCCCGCCACCTCACCTACCCAGAGCTTCCTCATCCGGACAAAGTCCGATGAAGAGAGATGGGTTTCCTGAATCCACCTTTTTAGCTCTCTACCAATATACCTTTTTGTTACTATCTGACTTTTGTTGCTCTTCTAATTACTTCTTTTATTTTTTTTTACTACTTCTTGGTGAATGGACACGGAGGAATATCCATGGAGACGAACAACCAACTCAACTTTTACGGCCCTCATGGAGCGGACCCGGACCAACAAGGTACTTCTTCAGCATCTTTCCCCTACCTGAAATATGTCTATCAAAGTAACCTCTTTTAATGTGCGGGGCTTGAACCACCCTGTCAAACGTGCTTTGCTTTGGAAAGAGGCCTTCAGGTTGGGATCCGATGTCTTGTGTGTACAAGAAACACATTGGTCCTCTCTGAGCGAACCCATCTTCAAACACAACAAATTTCCACATATCTTTAGAGCCTCTGCTCCTTCCAAAAGAAAAGGAGTTCTAATCGCTATCAAAGACACTGTCTCTTTTTCTCTTCAGCAGTCTTTTACAGACCCTGACGGCCGATATCTAATCCTACTTGGCAGCTTTAATGATAAGCCCTACACTATAGTAAACGTCTACGCACCCAACACCCATCAAATACACTTTCTGAGGAAACTTCTCCGGAAAGTGGATCTACTAAAAAAGGGCGACTTGATCATATGCGGAGACTTCAATGTCATTCCTGATCATGCAATGGACACGACCTCCAAGACACAGCGCCCGAGATTTGTTCTACAACCTTTGCTCCACACTGAGGGCCTGTATGATGTATGGCGCTGCCAACATTCCACTGAAAGAGACTATTCTTTTCACTCTCTTAGACACAATTCGTACTCACGTATAGATTTGATTTTGACTGATAAGCTACTTCTTCAACGAATTACAAACTCATCCATACATGAAATTACATGGTCGGACCACGCCCCCGTGTCCATCACGGTGGACGGGGGGCGTACTCTGACTCCTGCTAGTGTATGGCGGGCTAATTCCCGCCTCTTTCAACAACCACAGCAGGTCTCTTTTCTAACTAAACATTTGCAAGAATTTTTCTCTCTTAATGCTACTTCTGATGTTAGCCCGTTCACTTTGTGGTGTGCCCATAAGGCTTTTATTAGGGGTATACTTCTACAAATGAGTGCAAGGGCAAAGAGACAGAGGACACAAAAGCTAGACTCCTTGCTTTCAGAGATTAAATTATTAGAAGCCCAAAACAAATCCACAACTGCTACGAACCATAGTGTTCTGCACAAATTGAATACATTACGCTCGGATCTCAGGCTCCTACTGCTAGTGCAATACGATAAACACGTCCACTCGCTGAAATTATCCCATTACTCATCTGGCAACCGGGCTGGTAAATTACTAGCTCAGAGGTTAAAAGATCGTAAAGCTAAAACCAAGATCCCCTTTCTTTTTCGTAAATCAGATCATGGTAAATTATATGATCCTAGCGACATTGCAAACTCCTTTGCGGATTATTACGCCTCTTTGTACAATTTAAGGGATGATCCTTCCACCCCACAACCTACGGATCAAGACATCCAAAAAATTTTCACCGGCCTTACCCTCCCTTCCCTGACCACTGATCAATTAGAGATCCTAAATTCGCCCCTCACGGAACCTGAGATCCGACGGGCTATCAAAACTCTCCCAAACGGCAAATCCCCGGGACCTGATGTTCTTCCGAATAGCTATTATAAGCTCTTCTCCCAAACTCTCTCCCCAACTTTGAGGGAGGTTTATTCTGCTGCAGTGTCCTCTGCCTCGTTCCCTCCTGAAATGCTTAAGGCATTTATAGTCACTATCCCGAAACCTGGGAAAGACCCCACGACTCCAGCTAATTTTAGGCCTATCTCTCTTTTAAATACCGATGTAAAATTATTTGCTAAGATCTTGTCCCATAGACTTCTCCCGATCCTGCCGTCGCTGATTAAACTGGAACAGACCGGGTTTACGAGGGGAAGGCAGGCATCGGACGCTACCAGAAGAGTCGTTAATATTTTACATCATGCACGCTCCTGTCGGACGCCTTCTCTGCTGTTGTCTTTGGACGCGGAGAAGGCGTTCGACAGGATACATTGGGGATATATGTCCCAGACTCTTAGCAAATTCGGGTTCTCGGGCCCTATCCTGTCGGCAATCCTGGCCTTGTACTCCTCCCCCTGTGCCCAGGTCTATACTTCCAACATACTCTCCACTCCTTTCACTATCTCTAACGGTACTAGGCAGGGCTGCCCTTTATCCCCCTCCATCTTCAACCTTCTCATAGAACCTCTTGCCGAAAAAATTAGAACACACTCCGACATTCACGGTTTTAAGTTTCTTGACAAGTCCCACACCATTAGCCTATTTGCGGATGATATTATCCTTTTCCTGACCTCCCCACAGACCTCCCTCCTACACGCACAATCTATCCTTCATGACTTTAGCCGTATATCCTATTACAAAGTAAACTTCTCAAAATCCCTTATTCTAGGCCTTAACTTACCTCCTCAAATCCGAACCGGTCTTCAGAACAGCTTTCCCTATGCATGGGCAGAGTCTAGTATTTCTTACCTTGGCTTACAGCTAACGCCAGACCCACTTAATCTGGCAGATGCCAATTATATCCCCCTAATAGCCAAAATTGAAAAAGAGCCACAAAGACTGGCCAAGACAGAACTCACATGGTCTGGTAGACTGGCATCTTTTAAAATGCTCCTGCTCCCCCAGATTCTGTATGTGTTTCGCACATTACCCATTCCTCTCAAAAATACACATTTGTTAGCGTTAAACGGCATCCTTAGAAAATACATCTGGGGGGGCAGGAGACCTAGGTGTTCTAGACCCCTTCTAATCAAGCACAGATCGGTGGGTGGCATGGGTTTGATTGACCTTAAAGACTATTATAGGGCAGCCACGCTTACAGCACTTAAACATTGGATCTCCCCATCGCCAGATATACTCTGGTGTGACATAGAACGGGCCCTTAGCCCCACTACCGATCTGCGTATGCTCCTGCTGCTGGACATTTGGAGACCTCTCTCCTTGTGTCGGCTTGCTCCTACCCTTCAGGCTTCGTTACTTGCATGGCGAGATCTACACAGATCAACCACTACAGCTACTGAAGTCACAACACTTCCTGTCCCCATTGAGCTACTGTCCCACATGATCCCCAATACAGATTACTCGTCTTGGAAAGCAAAAGGAATCTCTAAAATCGAAGACCTGTATAGGGATAATTCCCTCCATTCATTCGTATCACTCAGAGAAGAATTTAATCTGCCCCCTACAGACCTCTACCGGTTTCTACAAACTTCACACCTCCTCAAAACTCTAGGATGCCCCCACGTTTCCGTACCGACCAATTTGTGGCAGTTTTACACAAAAACCCCCTCCCCTACCAAAGGTATCTCCCTTTTTTACTCCACTTTCCAAAATAAACTCTTGTTTACCGACTCACGGCCCTTCACTAAATGGTCAATGGACTTCAATAAAAGCTTTGATCCATGTGAGTGGAAGAAAGCATTTCAAACGATCTACACGGCATCTCGATGCGTAAATCATTGGGAGCTTGCCCAAAAAATAGCCCTGAGGTGGTACCTGACGCCATATCTCTTAGCAAAGTTCTCACCGGCTAATTCCCCCTTATGCTGGAGGGGTTGTGGGGAGGTGGGCAATATTTCACACATGTTCTGGTTCTGCAGGCACCTCTCCAGCTTTTGGGGCAGTGTGTTTCGATGTATCTCCAGTGTTACTGGGATCCTGACTCCGTTGAATCCCACATTAGCAGTTTTGAATTTGGGTATCGAACATTTCCCCCCTTTCTGCCGCTCTGTCGTCACACACATTCTACTAGCGGCTAGATTATCAATTACCAGAAATTGGAAATCCAACAAGACCCCCAACCTGTCAGAGGTGCTTAGCATTACCAAACAAAACTATGTGTATGAATCATTGCTAGCTGGTAGAAGGGGGAACAGAGCAGGTTTTGACGACCAATGGAAAGTCTGGGTCGACTGGTCTAAAACAGCTCACTGATGTTTAGATGTCTCCACCTGTTAATTGTTAATGGTTACGTTTTTTAAGTATGTTATTGCACTTCCTTGCCGTGTTCTAGGGCAATAGTTAGCTTTTCTCCTCCTGATGTCCATCCACCAGATTACTGTTTCCGTTCTTCCTAATATTTCTTTCTCTTTTCCCTCATCTCTATTCTCTATCTATTCTTTTGGCCTTCAACCTATATGAGTATGACCAATAATCTTCTCTATCTGTACTGATGCTCATATGTATCTATGACTGATCTTAAAGGTGGCACCAGCCACAAATGTTTTGAAGCCCACCCATTTCTTTTGTGATCTTTCTATTTGTTATACTGAATTCTGTATGTAAAATTTTCTTCAATAAAAACTAATTTAAAAAAAATAAAAATACAGGCATCTGCAGCAGTTAAAGTGGGTGCTGTGTGCCTCCAGCACAGTATACACCTGAAGATACCCCTTTTTGCAGGTGTTCTGTAATACAGGCATCTGCAGAATTTACAGTGGGTGTTGTGGGCCTCCTGTACAGTATACACATGAAGCTACCCCTTATTACTGTTGTTTTTCTGTTTCTGTAACACAGGCAGGCAGCTGCAGAAATTACAGTCTGTGTACCGTATCATCTGCTCAGTGTGCACCTAAAGCTACCCAATTGCTGGTTTTCCCATCTCCCTGCAGGCCATTACTATGTCTGGAAGCCCAACAAGGAGAGGCAGACAGTCATGAGCCAATAGAAGAGGGCAAGCAGGCTCCGTGTCTAGAGACAACAGTGCTGGTCGTGGACACGCTGCATCATCATCAGCACGTGGCCATGGGACACGTTTGTCCTTATTTTCGGCAGCTGAACGTGTTGAGCTGCATCATGCCGAAGACTTGGTAGAGTGGATGACCAAGCCCTCCTCATCCTCCTCATCCTCTCTCACCCAGGCTCAGGGTACTAGCAAATCAGCTGCCAATGCGTTCTCTTCCCTCGTCACAATGTCATCAGTCGCTCCTTCCCGAGACCCACCATGTCCTCCTGAGGAGTCCCCCGAACTGTTTGAGCACAGTGTTGGGAACATGCTCCAGGAGGATGCCCAGAATTTTGAAGGCTCTGATGATTATACCCAGCTAGAGGAAGGCAGTAGCATGAGCGCAGAGAGAGCGGATGCTCAAGAAGGACAGCAATCTGGCAGTCATGTTCCACCAGCTGCAGCAAACTGCCAGGTTTGCTCCAGTGATGAAGAGGGAGAGGATGATGAGGTCACTGACTCCACATGGGTGCCTGATAGGAGAGAGGAGGAGAAGAAGGAGGAGGAGGCACATCTCCAATGAGGCAGGATGCCATCCGGGGGCCAGCTTAGGGGCAGCACACCGACTCAATCACACCTTCTGCCTGTGCAGGGTGCTGACTCTGCACGATATTCCAAAAGTTCTTTGGTGTGGGCCTTTTTTGAGATGAGTGCATCAGATCGCACCGCTGCTATATGCAACATATGTCTCAAGCGTATCTCGCGTGGCCAAAACATCAGGCGCTTGGGCACCACATGCTTGACCAGACATATGTTGACCTGCCATGCAGCTCGTTGGCAAGCGTACCTTAAAGACCCACACCAAAGAACAAAGCAGACCTCTCCTTGCTCCTCATCAGCTGGGATCTCCAACCCCACTAGACTTTCAATCCTCTCTGAAACCTGCACTGAGAGGAATGTAGAATTATGTGTGTCACAGCCAAGTACTTGTGGGCACTCTGCTAGCAGTACACTGACTGCTCCAGCTGCTGGACCGTCAAAAGAAGTTCACTCCCAGCCCTCCACATGCCCAGCAGTTGAATGCTAGCTTGGCTAAATTGCTAGCACTTCAGCTGCTGCCTTGTGCAATGTGCGGTTCCTCAGTGGCAGGTCCCCAAACACCACCTTTTCTCATGGAAGGTGATTCCAGCTCTCTACCGGCATGTGGAAAGCAATGTCCATGCCTCACTGGACAGGGCAGTTAGTGGTAAGGTGCATATTACCGCTGACTCATGGTCCAGCAGACAGGGATGTTACCTATCTTTCACGGCCCATTAGGTCACTCTTTTGGCAGCTGGGAAGGATGCAGGACAAGTTGCTGTAGTGTTGGAGGTTGTTCCACCACTACGCCTCCAAAATGCTACTACTGGTTGTGACACACATCTCTCCTCCACCCCTCCTCTTCTTCTTTCTCCATGGCCTCTTCCAGTGCTCTGTCCTCGGAACCAGCGGTGCTCCGTAAGCGTTCAAGGGGCTACGCAAGTACGCAGGCAAAAAGATGCAATGCCGTGCTTGCGCTGGTTTGTTTGGGGGACAGGAGACACACTGGGGCAGATATTTTGTCAGTTCTTCCAGGGCAGGCCGAGAAGTGGTTGACGCCAAGCCAGCTTAAGCCAGGAATGGTGGTTTGCGACAATGGCACCAACCTCCTCTCCACCCTTCGACAGGGACAACTGACCCATGTGCCCTGTGTGGCTCATGTCCTTAACCTGGTGGTGCAGCGGTTCTTGGGCAGGTACCCGGGCTTACAGGAAGTCCTGAGGCAGGCCAGGAAAGTCTGTGTGCATTTCCACCGATCATTTAATGCCAGTACTCGGGTGGCTGAGCTCCAAAAGGATTTGAACCTGCCCAAGAACCGCCTTATATGTGACATGCCCACCAGATGGAACTCGATGTTGGCCATGCTGCAGCAGCTGCACATGCAGCAGGGGGCCATCAATGAGTACCTGTGCGACTATGGCACCAGGACAGAGTTAGGAGAGCTTGGTTTTTTCCACCACACCAGTGGGGCATGATCAGGGATGCATGCACTCTCCTGTCACCATTTGAGGAGGCCACGAGGTTGGTGAGCGGTGACAGTGCATGCATCAGTGACACTGTACCTCTTGTCCACCTGTTGGAGCATTGTGGAATAACGGACAGGGCATTTGAGGCAGAACAGAGCAGAAAGAGGAGGACGTCCTTGCCTCTCAAGGCCCCCTTTATCCACACAGTGTTCCTGCTGTCCCACCCATCACACAGGAAGAGGACGAGGAGGAGGACGAGGAGGATTGTGTCAGCATGGAGGTGGAGCCTGGCACTCAGCATCATCAGCAGCAGTCTTTTAGGGATGATTTACAGTCCCAAGAAACCCGTGGACTTGTACATGGCTGGAAGGAGGTGGCTGCGGATCATGTCGTCCTTAGTGACCCAGAGGACTTCGGACCGAATCCCTCAGTTAACCTACGCTGCATGGCCTCCCTGATCCTGCAAAGCCTGCGCAAGGATCCTCGTATTCTTCGGATCAAGAAGAGGGACCATTACTGGCTGGTCGCTCTCCTTGATCCACGGTACAAGGGCAACTTTGCAAACCTTATCTTGCCATCACAGAGGGAGCAGAGGATGAGACATCTCCGGGAGGCCTTGCAGAAAGGTCTGTGCAACGCTTTCCCAGAGACTGAGAGGTTACAAACTCCTGGTCCTGGACAATGTGTTGCTGAGGCTTCGGTCAGTCACAGAAGGAGCAGTGGACAAGGTGGCCGTCTGACCAATGCGTTCAGACAATTCTTTAGTCTGCAGCTGTAGGAATACCTAGGGGCAAGGTCAGACTTGGACACCTTTCCCACTGAAAATCCTCTGGCTTACTGGGTCATGAGGATGGACCACTGGCCAGAGCTTGCACAGAATGCAATTGAGCTACTGGCCTGCCCTGCATCCAGCGTTTTTTTGGTGCAGCTGGAGGCTTTGTAACCGATCACAGGGTGCGCCTGTCCACCGACTCGGTAGATCGACTGACCTTCATAAAGATCAATCAGTCTTGGATCACCACCAGCTACCAAGCACCTGAAGCTAATGTAACCAAATATTTTTTTTTGAAATGTCACATCCCTTCAAGACTGCCTATGCTGATTCTGAGTGACTGTCCTGTTGTGTTGATTGCTATCCTCTTCCTCCTCAATGAACCTGCTGATAGCTTCGTAGAACATTTTTAGTTCTGGGTGACGCCACCAGTGGCTAAGGCCCAATTTTCAGCCCCTGTTTAACAGTGGCATGTAATTACAATTCTTAATGCAATGCTTTGCAGCAGGGCTCATTCCTGTACTCCAACTACAGTATCTTGGAGAGGTTGCAGTGTCGTGGCACCAGCACCAGTGCCTAAGGCCAAATTCTTTAGCCCTTTTTTAACAGGGGCATGTAATTACAATTTGTGTTGCAATGCTTTGCAGCAGGGCTCATTCCTGCACTCCAACTAGCATATCTGGGAGAGGTTGCAGTGTCTTGGCACCAGCACCAGTGCCTAAATGTAGTTACAGTTCTTGATATAATATTTCAAAGCAGGGCCCGTTCCTGCACCCACCGAGAGAAAATGTGAGGACTTATAGTGTTGTAGCACCAGCACCACCACCACAACCACCAAAGGCCCAGTTTTTCTACCACTGTTCAACAATGGCATGTAATTACAATTCTTGATATAATCATTCACAGCAGGGCGCCCACCAAGAGTCACTTTGAGGGCTTACAGTGTTGTGGCAACACCAACACCTTAGGCCCACATTTCTGCAGAGCATATAGGGCAGGCCCCTACTTTCAAACATCCAACTTACAAACGTCTCCTACTTGCAAATGGAAGGAGACAACAGGAAGTGAGATGAAAAAAGGCGGATGGCCCAAAAAATTATACAGGGGCGATAACCCTTCCCTATGTTTTGCAAAAAGCTTAAAAATAGATTTTTTGACTGGAGCTACACTTTAAAAATGTACCAGTTCAAAATTACAAACAGATTCTACTTAACACAACAAACCTACACAGTCCCTGTCTTGTTTTCACTGCCTGTATCCTGCTGTTCTGAGAATATAGGGCCTGAGGGCCCCACGTCTTTCCTTTTTTAATTTGGGTACGGGGTTCCCCTTAATATCCGTACAAGACCCAAAGGGGCTGGTAGTGGGCAGGGGGGCTACCCATGCCATTTTTTTCTCAATGATTTTCATCCGTATTGTGGGAACCAGATATGTACATTAAAACCTCAAGCAGTTTTAAATGACTTTTTTTCCATTAAATGTCATTTTGTGCAGGGACTGTTCTAAACACAAGAAACACGTGCCACTTCACAGGAACAATATTTAAAGGAATATTTCACTTTTTTTTCACTTTAATCGTCATAAAAATCAGCCCTTTAAAAAAAAAAAATTGCTATTGATCCATGTCCCCTGGGGCTGGAGTCAGGTCCCCAAACCCTTTTTAGGACAATATATTGCCATTAAAACTAGCACTTTATATTTCGAACATTCGAGTCCCATAGACTTCAATGGGGTTCTAAAGTACATATAAATTTTCGGTCCGTTCGAAATTCTGGTGCGGACCGAACCGGGGGGTGTTCGGCTCATCCCTAAATGGGAGCTTTTTGTCGGAAATTGTGACTGTGTGTAGGCTCAATCAGACATTTTCATTCGGAATTTCTGACACACAAAATTTGAGATCTGGATCTCAAATTATCTGACAACAAAATCCGTTGTTGGAAATTCCAATCGTGTGTGTACAATTCCGAAGCAAAAAGTTCTACGCATGCTCGGAATCAAGCAGAAGAGCCCCACTGACTATTGAATTTCAATTTTCTTGGCTCGTCATACGTCACCGCGTTCTTGACGTTCGGAATTTCTGACAACATTGTGTGACCGTGTGTATGCAAGACAATTTTGAGCCAACATCCGTTGGAAAAACTCCCATGAATTTTGTTGTCAGAATGTCTGATCATGTGTACATGTGTACATGGCATTACACTACTTAGGACTAGGACTTCATGTTCTGTAGCAAACACTGGCTACTCTCCTCTTCATTGCAGTTAAAGTTTGATAACCCTGGTTCCACTATATACCTTACCTATCCTGGACACTGCTACTCTTAGCAACCTATAATCTCTTTACACTTTTTAACTGTTTTGTAAATTTATATTTGTTGTTTAGGAAAAATCTTTATTTCACTATTTTGTGCAAAAGAACAAAAAATAAGTAGTAGCATCAGCAATCATATTTAATCATAGGTAACTTTTTTAAATTAGCTATACAGTCAAAAGGGTAAGATTTGCACATTGGTCACAAGGCTCACATAAGCAGAGATCCAGGAGGCACATGTGCGTCTTCTAAATATGGCGGACATGTAATCTGTCGGCTCCGGTCCCCAACGTCCTTCTGAGACTCCTGCAGCACAATTGACTACCTCTACCGCCACGGGAGTTGCTCTACCTTGCTCCAGCAGACACCAGGCATCCCATGGTGAAGATTAAGAGCCAGAAACAGTTATGCTCTGCTCTGTCCATGTCGCGGCCTTCCCACACGCTGGATTGTTTCCTGCTTAGGCCTGCATCCCTAACCTCGAGTATGCAGGACAAGCCGCTGGACCCTCCAAGCCCACTGGCTGGAAGCATGGGTGTCCTCTTCACCATACCTTCTACCTCACAGGCTGGATCATTGACTCCATTCACAGCAGAGGTCCTTGATGAAAAACTACAATCCCTGCTCCAGAGTCTGACGTACACACTATATCTTGGGAAGTGGGTAAGATTTCTCAAGAGCTCAGAGGCGAGATCACACAACTGGGGGAGAATACTGACATTTTAGAGACAAAATTTGATGAATTTGTATATGCATGTCCTTGAGGAGGTCAACACAGCCTTAACTGCTTCCCGACCAGCCACCGCAGATCTGGTATGGGTATTAAGGGGAACACTGCGCCAAAAAAAATGGCGTGGGGTCCACCTCAAAATCCATTCCAGGCCCTTCAGGTCTGGAATAGATTTTAAGGGGAACACCGCACCAAAAAAAATGGCGTGGGGGTCCCCCTCAAAATCCATATTAGACCCTTATCTGAGCACGCAACCTGGCAGGCTGCAGGAAAAGAGGGGGGGCGAGATAGTGCCCCCCCTTCTGAACCGTACCAGGTCACATGCCCTCAACATTGGGATGATGCTTTGGAGTCCCCCCAAAGCACCTTGTCCCCATGTTGATGAGGACAAGGGCCCCATTCCCATGGAGGGTGGGGCCACACGGTGACTCCGCCTCCCTCTGATGCATGGAACCGCATCAGAGAGACGCCATGGAGGAAGATGCCAGATGAGAACACCGGAGCAAGAAGAAGCGGATCGGAGGAAGAAGAAGATGGAGGAAGAAGATGAAGAAACCAAAGGATGAAGAAAAGAAGAAGGGAGAAGTCCAAAAGAAAGAAGATGAAAGAAGACTTTAATAAAGGACTTTTCAAAAACCGTCTCCTGTCATTTTTAACACTTTTGTCACTTTTTTGGTGAAATGGTAGGCCCTTACCATTTCACACGGGGGGGAGGCTGGGATCTGGGGGTCCCCTTGTTAAAGGGGGCTTCCTGATTCCAAAAAGCCCCCCGCCCGCAGACCCCCACAACCACTGGCCAGGGTTCTGGGGATGAGGCCCTTGTCTTCTTCAACATGGGGACAAGTTGCTTTGGGGGGGGACCTCAAAGCATCCTCCCAATGTTGAGGGCATGTGGCCTGGTACGGTTCAGGAGGGGGGCACTCTCTCACCCCTCCTCTTTTCCCATGGCCTGCCAGGTTGCTTGCTTGGATAAGGGTCTGGTATGGATTTTGAGGGGGACCCCCACATCATTTTTTTTGGCGCTGGGTTCCCCTTAAAATCCATGCCAGACCTGAAGGGCCTGATATGGATTTTGAGAGGGGCCCCATGCCATTTTTTTTTGTTGGCACGGGGTTTACCTTAATATCCATACCAGGCCCGAAGGGCCTGGTATGGAATTTCGGGGGACCCCCACGCATTTTAATTTCTTGATATTTTTTTTCTTAATACTAATTCTAACATGACCTGTGTGCAAAGCAAATAGCCTTAAAAAAACCCATAGAAGACGTACAACATTAGAATCCTACTATAGCTTGTAGTCAAAATATTAGACCGGGAATGTATGATTGCAGCATCATACAGTGAGTTTCGCTGCTCCGTCAAATCGTCTTTAAACATTTGACAGACACCATAAGCCATCAATGACAGATTTGACCTTAATTCATTTGGATTTTCGGACTAATGCAATTTTTTTTACGAAAAACAAAATAAATAAAAACGAATTTCGGGAGTAACTAAATACATTTATTTTTCAGACGAAAACGAAATTCCAAAACGAAATATTTTAGTCTGCACATGTCTAATAAAAATGCCATAAATCTATCCTTTGTAGATGCTATAACTTTGGCACAAGCTAATCAATATACGCATATTGCGATTTTTTTTTAACAAAAATATATAGAAGAATACATATCAGCCTAAACTGAGGAAGAAATTTGTTTTTTTAAAAATATACGATCTTTTTTTGTTTATAGCGCAAAAATAAAAATTTCAGTGGAGATCAAATACCACCAAAGCTCTATTTGTGGGAAAAAAAGGACATCAATTTTGTTTTTGTACAACGTCGTGTGACCGTGCAATTGTCAGTTAAAATGATGCACTGCAAAAAATGGCCTGGTCATTAATGGGCCAAATCTTCCGGGCTTAAGTGGTTAAAACACACAGTCTCCCAGCTCCATACACAACAGAAAGATTTGAAGAATAGGGAGAGCAGACAAAACCTACAGATTAGAGGAGTGCCGGAATCAGTTGGCGACCAGGACATCCATCCATACCACCTGAGTCAGTTTAACACCTTTGCCCCCTCATTACTGATATAGACTGATAGAGCCCACAGATCTCTAGCACCCAAACCCCACGCTGGAGCCAATCCCAGAGACTTTATCATCTGCTTCCACTATTATGACAGCAAAGAGGCTCTCACAGTGGCTACCCAAAATAGATCCTGGGAAGATTTCAAGGGCACCAAGATACAGATTTTCAGTGATCTATCACCCATGACCTTCGCTAAATGTCACAATCTATGCCCAGTGACAGCTCATCTACAAAACCGCAAAGTCATATATTGTTGGGGCTTTCCTTTTCACCTCTCTTTTTTTTAAATTGTAATTTTTATTAATTTTCAAATCAAGTACAAAATAATCGAGCATTAGAATAATCAATAAACAGAAGTGAATATAGATTATAACACAAACACTGACTACAGAAGACAGAGAATATCATCCATATATGCAGGCACATGGGTAGTCTGCATAACCATATCATGTAGAATGATTAATAAACAGTTTACTAAAACAAAAATGTCATTTGACAAAAGGCCGTAGGCCAGAAAGAGACATAGAAACAGAACATTCACATGGTCATCATGGTGAATCTCGGGGGGGGGGGTTACCAGGGGTAGTACATAGAGATGGTAAATAGGAGGAAGGGAGATGGGAGAAGATGACAGAAAGGGGATGGTGCTACTGGTAGCTATGATTGTGAAGGGTGTACAAAAGGGGGAGTCCCATATCCCAACCTGTCCCAGGGCCCCCATACCTTATCAAATTGGGGAACTAAGTCATGCACCGAGGCCGTCAGGTATTCCATTCTCCGAATATCGGACACCAATTGTAGGAATCTAGGCCATGGGGGAGCTGCGCCCGACAGCCAGCACAACGGGAGAAGCCTCTTAGCAGCCAATAGAATATAGGAGACTAGCCTGTTTGTATTTTTAAGAAGGCCAGAAACAGGAAGACCTAACAGACAGTGTAAAGGGTCGATTGGGAGGGACACCCCCGTCACCTCCACCACCAATGTCCCCACCGACATCCAAAAGGGATGTATCAGGGGGCATTGTCAAAAAATATGGAACAGTGTCCCAATGTCAAGCCCACATCGCCAGCAGCGCGTTGAGACTGAGGGGTCATATTTGTGGATGACATCGGGGGTCCTATACCAGAACATGAGGATTTTAATTGCCGTTTCCCTTTGCGTAACACACTTAGAGGATTTAAAGGTAGAGGACCAAATTCTATCCCATGTTTGTAGGGTGATAGGTTTGTCTAACAACCGAGACCACCTACCCATATACAGATGTGTAAGTTCATTTAAGGGGGTCGACTCGTGGAGGATTCGGTGGATAGAGGAAATTAAATGTAGTTGGTGGGGTCCCTGAGCGCTGAGGTGCTCAAAAGCCGTGGGGTTATCAAGGATTAAAGTCGGAGACTTGGAGCTAAAGAGGTGCCTAACCTGTAGGTAAAAGTAAAATGAATGCTTGGGGATGTCATATTTTCCGCGTAGAGTCTCGAAGGCATGAAGCCTATGCGTAACAGGGTGTACCAAGTTCCTAAGTTGGAAAAGGGGGGATCTAGCTACGGGGAAATTCTACCCAAAGACAGTCCATCAGGGATAATAGGGTTAAACAGCACATTCTTAAGGGGGGAGCAGGATGAGGAAAGTGAGTACTTTTTGCTGCACTTCTGCCACAAGTCCAGGGTAAAGGTCATTGGGGCCGTACAATGATGTCTAAGGTTCGGGTGTAAAGGGGATGGAGCGCCCCAGATCAAGAAGCATGGGTGAACCGGATATAGGACCCCCTTCTCAATAGCAGCCCACTGACTCGTGGCATTAAGAGAGGACCAGGTGGTAATAATTCGTAAATGTGTAGCGTGGTAATATTTCACGATATCCGGAGCCCCCAAACCACCCCGATCCCTAGGCGCAAACACCACAGAACTGGCAAAGCGGTGAGACCTATCAGCCCAAATGAATTTTAGAAAATGTCTTTGGAGAAGTTTGAGCTGTGAGGCCGGAATAGCAACCGGCAGTGTCTCAAAGTAAATAGGTGAACAAAATGAGCTGCGCTAAAAACAATGAAACTAGAAAATAGTCAAACACCAAAAAACCTAATCAACCTATACCAATAAACGTAAAAACAATATTAAATTGACAGAAAAATGTGATTAGTGAATAGTATACATGAATACTAACGTATCGTCATAAAGTGAATAAAATGTATACTAGACCTAAAATGACATTAATGTGAGTATTACAAAGAAAACCCCCACAATAATTAATGTAGATTGACACAAAAAAAGGGTTATAATGTGTGCTAGATTTAAACGAATAGTATTAACTAAAATAATATTCAAAAAACCATAAAAAGTTCATATGTGATGAAAAAAATATTTTTATATAGTCCCAAGATTAATATTGGTTCTTCAAACTTGACATAAAGGTGCAAAAATATCCACAAATGCGTGTATATAAAAACAAAAAATTTTTTTTTTTTCAAAACAATCCTCCACCAGTGAGAAGAGGGGCTGCTTACCAGAGCTTTAGATCCCAGTGTTAGTGAGATCAGTAAGGCAACAGCACAGAGGTTTCTGGGTGAACCGTCACAGGCATCCCACCATCTCCATCTCCAATATGAAGCCTCCAATCAAGAAACGAAGGTGTCGTAGATTGCTGACACCACGCTGTCTCTATCTCCAATACGAAGCCTCCAGTCCGGGAACGAAGGTATCGTGGATCATATAAAAAATCAAAGACACTCGCATAGCGTAAAACCACTTGGTTTAATAAAGTAAAGTTTAAAAGATTTACACTCACATGCGTAAAGAAAAAACGATCATATAAAAACGAGCCGGCCGGACTCGTGTGCCGCCCGCACTTCCTGGTTGGGCGTAGAACGTGGAGACGTCAGAACGGCGTTCAGATAGGCGTTCTGACGTCTCCGCGTTCTACGCCCAACCAGGAAGTGCGGGCGGCACACGAGTCCGGCCGGCTCGTTTTTATATGATCGTTTTTTCTTTACGCATGTGAGTGTAAATCTTTTAAACTTTACTTTATTAAACCAAGTGGTTTTACGCTATGCGAGTGTCTTTGATTTTTTATATGATCCACGATACCTTCGTTCCCGGACTGGAGGCTTCGTATTGGAGATAGAGACAGCGTGGTGTCAGCAATCTACGACACCTTCGTTTCTTGATTGGAGGCTTCATATTGGAGATGGAGATGGTGGGATGCCTGTGACGGTTCACCCAGAAACCTCTGTGCTGTTGCCTTACTGATCTCACTAACACTGGGATCTAAAGCTCTGGTAAGCAGCCCCTCTTCTCACTGGTGGAGGATTGTTTTGAAAAAAAAAAATTTTTTGTTTTTATATACACGCATTTGTGGATATTTTTGCACCTTTATGTCAAGTTTGAAGAACCAATATTAATCTTGGGACTATATAAAAATATTTTTTTCATCACATATGAACTTTTTATGGTTTTTTGAATATTATTTTAGTTAATACTATTCGTTTAAATCTAGCACACATTATAACCCTTTTTTTGTGTCAATCTACATTAATTATTGTGGGGGTTTTCTTTGTAATACTCACATTAATGTCATTTTAGGTCTAGTATACATTTTATTCACTTTATGACGATACGTTAGTATTCATGTATACTATTCACTAATCACATTTTTCTGTCAATTTAATATTGTTTTTACGTTTATTGGTATAGGTTGATTAGGTTTTTTGGTGTTTGACTATTTTCTAGTTTCATTGTTTTTAGCGCAGCTCATTTTGTTCACCTATTTAGTTTGATATCGGAGTATTACGATTAGGGTTGCTGCTTATAGGTTGCTTTCTTTTGTTGCTTGAGTAGCGCGGTTTACCTTTTGTACAGTGTCTCAAAGTGGTAAAGTAATCTGGGCAAGACCGACATTTTAAGGACGTTAATCCTGCCCAGAAGGGACAAAGGGTATCTGGACCAGGACAGTAAGGAATTATTTATATCCTGGAATAGGGCAGGAAAATTTGCATGGAAAAGGTGGGAGTAGGAAGGAGTCAGAAAGACACCCAGGTATTTGAGTGAGTCATTGCACCATCTATAAGGATAAGTTTCCTTTAGCCTAGAGAGTTGGGTGGCGGGTATCTGTATGGGTAAGGCTTCGGTCTTTGAGGTGTTAACTTTGTACCCAGAGATACTCCCAAAGGATGATAATAGCTTATGCAATGAGGGGAGGGATATCTGTGGATTAGTAATAGTTAGCAAGATGTCGTCCGCGAAGAGTGATAGCTTATACTCTCCCTGTCTCATCGTCACCGCGCGGATATCTGGATGAGAACGTACGGCCTTGGCTAGGGGTTCTAGACATAAAATAAATAACAATGGTGATAAAGGACACCCCTGCCGAGTGCCCCTTTTCACCTCTCTACATCCCAAGATGGCATCCAATACTCCATGCGAGATCCTCAGGAAAGTGAGGCTTTTATACGCCACCTAGGCCTCCCGCCTCTGCCAGAAGAAGACCTCTTGCCAATGCCCTCCACATCTAAACCATTGTTTGCCCCGAGTCAGATTTGGATCCCTGCACGGCAGAAATCACAGAAGTCTCATTCAAACAGAACCCTGTCCTGAAGGTATCTTCTGTGACTACCGGATTCAACTTATAAAATTTCGGGTTCTCTGGCATTTTCCCTGCATTTTGCCAGTTGTTCAGTTTCTCAGTTCTGAATTAAAATTTTTAAATTTGCTTACCAGTAGACATGCCAGTCTTTGGAGGTCTCCTTGCTCCTCTCCATAAACCTAGGCTTCGGCCCTGGTTCCCTGATTAGTTTTCAACCACTCAGGTTTTTTTTCCTCTACTTGTTTACTTTGTTTTTGATATTTTCAGGTCTTTTTTTTCTGACCTGTTCCCGGTTCCTCAAACGGACCATTTGAACATTCTTTTTACTGTTTTTTTATGGTTTGATTTTTCTTTTATTTTCACTGCTTTATGCTTCTTGCCTTTTCAGTACACCATGGGCCTTAGGTCTTCCTTTTTCTCTATTGATGCACTATATACTGTTTGCATGAGTATGTCTATTCATCATGGCTTTAAGGTTACTCATATATAATGTTAAGGGTTTGAACTCTGTTCAGAAGTAAGGATGAGTACACCCCCATGTTCGGTTCGCACCAGAACCTGCGAACAGACCTAAACTTCGTGTGAACTTTAGAACCCTATTAAAGTCTATGTGACTTGAACGTTCAAAATCTAAAGTGCTAATTTTAAAGGCTAATATGCAAGTTACTATCCTAAAAAGTGTTTGGGGACCTGAGTCCTGCCCCAGGGGACATGGATCAATGCAAAAAAAAAAGTTTTAAAAACTGACGTTTTTTCAGGAGCAGTGATTTTAATAATGATTAAAGTGAAACAGTAAAAGTGTAATACTCCTTTAAATTTCGTACCTGGGGGTGTCTATAGTATGCCTGTGAAGGTCTGGTATGGATATTAAGGGGAACCCCGCGTCAAAAAAACAAATGGAAACCTGCATTACATCAGAGGGGGGCGGGGTCACCCATACGTCACTGGGGAACCCCTGGCTTCCCTCACCAGTGTCAGAGGGGGCGGGGTCAGGTTACGGGTGGCCCCGCCCTCCTACTATAAGAAACGTCAGCGCTGGGATTCCCGCAGTGTCTCCTCAGTGGAGACAGAAGACGGATGCATACATAGACTGCACTGGACTGAAAATCACCCATCGCTGGACCCCGGAGAGATGATCATCCATCACTGGATAGCAAGAGTGGATTAGCACCGCTGGAATTTTTTTTTTTTCTTATTTAACAATTTTTTACACTTTCTTTGTGAAATGGTAGGGGTACTTTTGTACCCCCTTACCATTTTAAATGGGGGGGGGCGGGATCTGGGGGTCCCCTTGTTAAAAGGGGCTTCCAGATTCTGATAAGCCCCCGCCCGCAGAACCCCACGACCAGGGTTGTGGGGATGAGGCCCTTGTTCCCATCAACATGGGGACATGGTGCTTTGAGGGGTCACAGACCCCCAAAGCATCCTCCCAATGTTGAGGGCATGTGGCCTAGTACGGTTCAGGAGGGGGGGCACTCTCTTGTCCCCCCTCTTTTCCAGTGGCCTGCCAGGTTGCGTGCTCGGATAAAGGGTCTGGTATGGATTTTTAGGGGGACCCCACGTCAATTTTCTTTAAAATTTTGGACGCGGGGTTCCCCTTAATATCCATACCAGACCTGAAGGGCCTAGTAATTGAATTCAGGGGAACCCCACGCGTTTTTTACATTTTTTTTATCAATGAATGAATTGTTGGCTCCGTAATACAGAGAACACTCATTGAGTGTTCTCTGTATTACGGGAGCCGACAATTCAAAGTGATTTTAAAAGACTTTTTTCCTTGCGAAATGACACTTTGTGCAGGGACAGTTCTGTTTAACTCTTTTTATTGAAAAATAAAGTAGTCATACAAATAGTAATTATATACTATGAAATGTACATATGACAGTCCGAATAATAAGTTCAGATACATATCAAATCAGTAACAATCTGTAGGTATTGATAAGTGTACCTACTTAAAGTGAACATGCAACCAATCATAATCGCTAAATTCTATACCAATAACATGAGCATAGAAAAGAAACAAAAGAAACCATATTTCTACCTGTCAACCTGTCCAGCTGTACTAAATCAGATTAGAAGCAAGGTGGTAATCCTAGACTCGATTATTAAACAATTTCCACGGGAACCAGTTCTTATCATATTTCTGCAAATTACCGTCCCTATATGCTAAAATTTGTTCATATTCCATTACGGAGTTCATTCTGGTTTTGACACTTATAATTGATGGAGGGTCTGGTGTTTTCCAATTACTCATGATCAGGGATCTTGCCACTAGGAACACATGCAAGACCACTGATCTAAATTTTGGTTGGAAGTCGTTTATATTTATACCTAGAATGGCCTGTTCCTTCCGGAGTGGAGCCCTTTTCCTTACGATCCTAGAGATCATGTCAAACACAGCTACCCAAAAGGGTTGTAAAATTGGGCAGGCCCATAGCATATGTAGCAATGTCCCAACATTCCCGCATCCCCTCCAACATACGTTGGAGATGCCGTTAGAAAATTTAGCAACAATGTATGGGGTGTAATACCATCTTAACAAGATTTTTTGCATTAATTCATCGTAGTTCGAGCACCTGGAGTACATACTTATGTGTTTTATGGCCATTTTCCATTGGAGATCTGTGAATTCTTTTCCTATTTCTTTTTCCCAACTTAGAAATTGCGTGGGTTTGGTGAAGGCATCTTTAGAATTCAAAGACTGATAAATTACTGAGATACCTTTAGATTTTGGAGAGTCAGAGTGTAAATGAAACCATATTTTTTCAGTGACTGGCAACCACACCACTTGTAATGTCTGAAAATAGGAAGCTAATTGCGTATACGTTAAAAATTCAGAGCTTGGAAGATGGAATTTCTCCTGTATCTTACTAAATGGAAGTATTTTACCCTCTGCAGTTATATCTATCCAGTTTACCACTTTGTGTAACGACCATTGGGATAATCTAATGTTTGGTATATTCCATTTAACAATGTCCAAAGGTATTGGTACTCTTTTAGATGGGTAGAATTCATTCCCTTCATATGTTATTTCTTTCCATGCCGTGACTGAGGCTTGGATAGTAGGCTGTTTAGGGATATTGTTCCGTTTAGTAATACAAGCTGCCATAAGCAACGCCAAGGGAGGGGAATCCCTCATCCAAGCCTTTTCCAATTTACACCATGGTTTGGCATCTAAATCTATGAACCAATATCTCAGTTGGTCCAGAAGAAATGCGGTATAGTAATCACGCAATACTGGGATACCCATGCCTCCCGTGGATTTTTTAATATACTGCATATTGGGGGAGCATCTAGATTTTTTGCCATCCCATACAAAGTTCAACAACTGCTTTTGTAAAGTAACTAAAAAGGAGTGCGGGAGGGGGATTGGCAGAGCCCTAAAAAAATAGGTTAATTTGGGAAGAATAAACATTTTGTATGCCGCAATCCAGCCTGACCATGACAGATAAAACTTCCGTAGCTTACTAATATCCTGTTGAAAGGATGATACTAGGGGACCATAGTTTTCTTTATACAGTTTATCAGTGGGGTAAGTAAGATTCACGCCTAAGTATTTAATTGAGGTGGTAGTCCACGGGTATGGGAATGTATTTTTTAGATACGTTTCTAACGGTGGGCCGATGTTCATTCCTAAGATAAGTGATTTTGAAGTATTAATTTTATAAAAAGAGATTTTGCTAAATTCCATAAGTACTGAGTGCGCTGCTGGCAGAGAGACTGAGGTATTAGTTAGGGACAGTATGACGTCATCTGCAAATAATGATACCTTGTACTGTCCCCCACTCGTATGTATACCTTCGATCAGGTGGTCTTCTCTCAATCTCTCCGCCAGAGGCTCCATCACAAGGGCAAAAATGATTGGAGACAGGGGACAGCCCTGCCTAGTCCCATTCGTTATATCAAAGGGTTTAGAGTATAAGCCCTCGGTATGCACATGGCCCGAAGGTTGTGAATAAAGGGCAAGTATAGCATCCCGTATCGTACCTTCCATCCCAAATTTAGAGAGTACGCCCCGCAAATAACCCCAGTGGATTCTATCGAAAGCCTTCTCTGCATCCAGTGACAGAAGCAGAGAAGGCTCCCTTTTATGCTCCACCAAATACATGAGATTGATCATTCTTCTGGTGGCGTCAGTAGTCTGACGGCCTGCTACAAACCCAACTTGATCATAATTAATCAACTTGGGTAGAACTATTTTCAGTCTATTTGCAAGTAACTTAGCGTGGAGTTTCACATCCACATTTAATAGTGATATCGGACGAAAGTTCTGCGGTACATTAGGGTCTTTTCCCGGTTTAGGAAGAGTAACGATCGTCGCTGTGAGCATTTCTGGAGGGAATGATGCCGCTGCTGTCACAGCATCAAACACTCGGGACAGATGTGGCACTAAACTGGAGCTGAAGAGTTGGTAATATTCCGATGAGTAACCGTTGGGGCCTGGGGCCTTATTGCACGGGGAGGCTGGCTATAGCGTTCGCTATTTCTGATAAAGTGAAGGGTGTATTTAGATGCTCGAGATCATCTTTGGATAATTTAGGTAAATTAATTGAATCCAAAAACGCCGTGATTGAGGATTCAGTGGGTTGGTGGGTCTCTCCATCTGATTGTAAGTTGTATAGTGTCTTGTAATACTCACTAAACATATCAGCTATTTCCTGCGGATTCGTGTGTTTCTCATTAGTTTTGGGGTTTAGAAGAAAGGGCAGTTTTTGGCGGATAACTTTGTCCTTAACTTGCTTGGCCAATAATTAACTAGCCTTGTTACCATATCCATACCTCTGGGCTTTAAGAGATCGGTATTGATTGTCATGTTGTGCAACCAACAAGGATCTCAAGTCCTGTCTGGCTATGAATAGTTGTTCCCTAAGGTGTTGGGTGGTTTGTCGTTTGTTTTCAGCTTCCAACTTATTTTTATTTTTTTAGTAGAGTGTCTAATTTTTCTGATCTTTGTTTCCTGATCCTACTACTCAACTGAATAAGCAGACCTCTTATGTAGGCTTTATGTGAGTTCCATACTACAAAGGGATTGCTCACTGAGGGTACATTTCGGTCGAAAAATGCCACAAGTTCTTCTTCAATAAATTTCCTATGACCTGGTTGCGATATAGTATAAACATCGTTTCTCCATTTATTTGCTCTTGTTTCCAAGCGGTGATCCCCCACATCAACCAAAATCGGTGCATGGTCAGACCATGTGATGCAGTGGATCTCCGACTTGGAAATTTGCTGTAACGTGAATTTGTCAACCAAAAACATATCAATACGTGAATAACTATGATGAACATTCGAATAAAAAGTGTAGTCTTTTTCAGATGCGTGTTGGCATCTCCATACGTCAAACATTTCCGAGTAGGAGATGTAGCCCTCCAGTGACACCCTTTTTGTTAGACGCTGACCTGGACTTGAGAGATCCATCTCCCCCCCAGGAATTGCAACTTTTTCCACAATTTGTTCAAGAAGGAAAGTTGTCTTACATTAGGTGCATACACATTAACCAAAGTTAATTTTATACTATTAATCTTACATATTAGCACAATATAGCGGCCTAGTTCATCCAGGTGTACTTCTATAGTTTTAAATTGAACTGTGTTTTTAATAGCAATAGCTACACCTCTTTTTTTTTTTTTTTTTATTCGCTAGAAACACATGGGGGAATTGCTGATTGTGGAACGTAGGTGTTTTGTGGGTAGAAAAGTGGGTTTCTTGGAAACAAATCACGTCACTATGTAAGCGCTTAGCTTCTTTCCATGCCAACTGACGTTTAAAAGGGCTATTAAGGCCTTTAACATTGAGTGATGAAATGCGAAAGGGCATGGTTTCAAAGGGCCTCCGCCTCTGTTTAATTAAATTAGTAAGATTTGTGACCAGCCTATACACCTAAGCAGGATACCCTATAAAACCTCCCTATACACCCCACGCACTACTGAAATATAACTGCTCAATGCTCCGCTAAAGGTTGTTCTAAGAGCCAAGCATAGTCAATCACCTGAAGTCAGCTTAAAATACTGTGACTATGGTTTGCTTATAATACCACAGAAAGATGTTCAATAGGGACAGTGAAGTTGTCAAACTAACCACAAATTGGTTCAAATTAAATCGGTCAGTGGAAGGAATTCGCTGCGTAGATGAGCGAATCTCTTTCAGACCAGTGCGGTGAGTTCACCGCTCAGCTTAAGGGGGTTTCAAAATGCAGTAACAATCTGCAAAAAAGAGAGAAAAAAAACGAATTAAATGTAAAACAACTGAAAACGGCTACATGACGGCCGGGCCATCAGGGGGAGAATAGGGATAAAATCCTAAGAGTGGATGTACTCGTGTCCATGACTTGAACACGTGGCGATTTGCATACTCATCCTTGGTCTGAGTCGTCCGCACGCTCTGGTTCCAGAATCTGCCAGTCCTGTAGGAGTCGCAATCCTTCTTTCAAGGTAGAGATCGTATGAGTAGTGTCCTCTCGAACGATCTGTAGGCGAGCAGGGTAAATCCACTGATAAATTATGCGATGGTTGTTTAATGCTTTCGTAATGGTGGACAATTGCTTGCGTTGTTGCATCGTAAACGCTGATAAGTCAGAAAAGAAGGACAGATCCTGCAAATCTTCCGGTAGGGATTCCTTGCGTCTGGTTGCTGCCATAAATTGATCCTTGATATGGTAGAAATGGATACGGACGATGGTATCCCTAGGGAGATGAGCTGCCACATGCTTGGGTTTAGGGAGTCTATGGATGCGGTCCACAAGTAAATCTTCCAGCGGCGCATCTGGGAGGACTGCCTTTGCTATCTGCAAAAAGTGACGTTTTAGGTCTGGAGGTTTAACGGATTCAGGTATGCCTCAGGTTTTTACATTATTTCTCCTAGACCTGTCCTCCAAATTTGCTAATTTCAGCTTCATAAGCATCATTTCTTCTTCCCTGTCATTATGGACATCCACCAGGTCATTGAAAGTTGCTGCAAATTCTCCCATTTTAGTTTCAACATGGGTCACTCTCTGAGACACTGAGGATATCTCTGACTTAAAGTTCCTAGTGAGGGTCTGAATGTCAGCATGTATTGTGGAGCGTAGTGACACTAGCATATCTTTTAATGTTGTGTCCAGAATAGGGGCATTGGCTGTGGGGAACTCTGACAGGGAATCTTGCAGCTCTCTGGTGTCCTCCAGAGAGGAATCTAAGCTTACTTCAGCCTCCTCTCTGTCACTACTGTCCAGTCTAGGCTTACTTTTAGCAGGGCTGGTCACCCCAGAAAGCGGAGGGGTGCTGGTATTCTTTCCTAAGTAGCGGTGTGGGTGTTCTGAAAGTTGTGAGGCCGGTATCTGTCTGTTTGGCACAGTGTGAGCGCCATGCTCTCCTCCACCGCGTGTACCGCCGCCATCTTGCTCCGCATACCGCCGCTGTGTGAGGAAATAGTCCGGTAATTTATTCGGTTTGCCACCGCTTTTTCTTTTTCGCTGAGGCATCTCCAGGCTTGCCCGCACCTCCCAGGGTTGACTGCGCCAGGAAACGAGGCTTGTAGATCGGGTAATCTCCCCCCTTTGGCCCGTAGATGCGAGGAGCTCTTCACTGAGTGTCCATCCGCTCCGCCGGCTAGCCACGCCCCCCTGCAGGGACAGTTCTAAGCACGGGAAACATGTGCCCCTTCACAGGCATACTATAGACACCCCCAGGTAGGAAATTTAAAGGAATATTACACTTTTTTTTTTAATTGTATTTTTTATTGAGAGAGTTTTTTTTTACAGAAAATTAAAAGATACAGAACTGACAATAGACAAAGAAAGTCTGGAGCATACCATATTGGAGAGACTGATATAACCGCATGGTGGCTACAGATATACAGTAGCAGCCCAAGGATAAAAATAAATAACTAAAAGAAAACAAAGCAAAACAGAACGCATAAAGGAAATAAACAACAGAAAAGTATTACGTAAAACAATATAAAAATAAAAAGAAAGACTGAGAGACATCATATATGTCGTAATGCAGGGGTTGGAGTCTTGAACTGGAGCTTCAATAACATGACTAACATCTGACAAAAGAGGGTTACATACCACTATAAATTTCCTCAAGAGATAAGGTAAGCTTCGGGTGGCCGATGGGCCAGCATAAAAAGACTTAAAGTACCGACAAGATACAAAACATTGGGGAGTGAGAAGGTCAGGGAACACTAGGAGATGGACACCGACCGGGTGGCTAGGGGTACCAAGGGCACCTGTGGGAGTCCAAAGGACGAGGCATCCCATGGGGCCCAAATCACGCCAAACCGGTCAATCCCATCCTCCACCATAGCTGTCAAATATTCCATCCTGCGTATGTCCTTGATGGTTTGTATCAGCTGAGTCTGCGTTGGGGGCTGAGTAGACAACCAATTAGAGGGGATAGCTCTTTTAGCAGCAAGCAGCACATAGGAGGCTAATTTATTAGCTGCCTTCCCCAACTCCGGGAAGGGAAGGCCTAGGAGAAGGTGGACAGGATTTAATGGAATGGGAGTGTCAAAGATCTGCTGGAGCATGTGAGATACCATGGCCCAGAAAGGAGTAATTAGAGCACATTGCCAAAAGATATGATAATGCGTTCCCTTGGTCCTCCCACACCTCCAGCACATGGGAGAAAGAGAGGGGTCATACCGATGAATAACCTCGGGGGTCCTATACCAGAACAGTAGGACTTTATATGCTGTCTCTCTCTGTGCCACGCATCTGGAAATTTTAGAGGTGGAGGACCAAATTCTGGACCATTGCGGGAGGGTGATTTGTTGATTAAGGAGCTGCGTCCATTTATCCATGTAGGAGTGGGATAGGGCAGTGAGAGAGGACCTCTGCTGGAGTATATGGTAAATACTAGAGATAAGCTTTGCTTGGTAGGGGCCCTGGGAGCAGAGCAGCTCAAAAGGTGTCGGTGTGGCGAGGGAGAGAGAGGGGGAAAGAGTGGAAAAGTAGTGAGTTATCTGGAGGTACGAATACCGCATGTGGTTTGGGAGTTGACTGTCAGTTTGGAGGACCGAAAAGGGCTTAAGTTTACGCGTGACAGGGTGAACGAAGTGGCGGAGTTGGAACAATCTCTCTTTAGCCCAGGGGAACATACGAACATGCGATAGACTGTCAGGAACTAAAGGGTTAAACAGCACATTAGAGGGGGGGGGACAGGGTGATGACAATACAAATTTGGAAGAGCAGGAATGCCACAGTCTAAGCGTGAACAACATGGGACCCAGGCAGAGATTCAGCAGCCCGGGGTCCCCCATTGTCCCCGGCGACCACGCCAAGGAGCAAGGATGGGTCGGATATAGGGAACCCATCTCAATCTCCGTCCAGCGATTCGGAGGTCTCAGGCACGACCAAGACACTATCGGGCGCAAATGAGATGCCAGATAGTATTTGTACACATCCGGGGCACCCATGCCCCCCTGATCTTTGGGGGCAAAAACCACCGACCCGGCCAGGAATATTACACTTTTATTGTTTCACTTTAATCATTATTAAAACACTTTTTAGGACAGTAACTTGCATATTAGCCTTTAAAAATAGCACTTTAGATTTCTCCCATAGACTTGTACAGGGTGTTCCGGCTTTTCGAATTTGCCCACAAACAGCCCAAATTGTTCACTGTTCGCTGAACAGGCGAACAGGCAATGTTTGAGTCAAACATGAGTTTGACTCAAACTCAAAACTCATCCCTATTCAGAAGCAATGGTTAGCTTTGAAGGAGTTCAAATACTCTGCTGCAGATGTCATCATGGTCCAGGAAACTCACTTCCGCTCAGGAAGGTCCTTCAAATTCCCTGCCAAACATTTCCCTAATGCCTACATGGCTTCTGATCCTTCAGGTAAGGCTGGTGTGTCCATTTTGGTTTAATGCACATGCCCCCTGAAAATCAAATCCTCATACCTGGAACCTCATGGACATTTTCGTTTCCTGGACTGTGAATATCTAAAATGCTCTCTTACGTTAGTCAATGTATATGTTTCCAATACTGGTCAAACACAATTTCTCATAGACATGTTTTGGAAGCTGAAGAAATTCTCTCAACCTTTTATGATCATTGGGGGTGATTTCAACATGACTATGTCACCAGGTAAAGACAGAAGTGTTTTGTTCCTATCTAACTCTGCCACAAAAACAACTTATCTACCTCTTAAAAATAATTAGAGCTCATAGCCTCTTTGACATATGGAGGATTAAACAACACACACATAAACAATTCACATTCTGTGCTCCCTTGTTACCATCTGCAGTTGCATCTTAAATTAACTCATCCACGTGGTCAGATGGAGGATTAAACAACACACACAACACACACATAAACAATTCACATTCTGTGCTCCCTTGTTACCATCTGCAGTTGCATCTTAAATTAACCCTTCCACGTGGTCAGATCGTTCTTCTGTCCATTTGGATATTGCTTTTCACTCTTCTAACCCACTCTCACTCTTCTAACCCCAAGACTTGTCATTGGGATCTCAATGACTCTATCCTTCACGTTCCAGCTATCAGAGACCAACTATCCAAGGACTTGACTGAGTTTTTCCAACTCAATGAGAACTCGGTGCCTGAGACCCCTACCATTTGGGAAACTCACAAAACATACTTTCGAGGTCAATGCATTTCTGCTGGCTCTCGACTTAAAAAAGAGTCCACTCTTCAACGGTCCTCCCTTATGACTCAACTACGCGAAGCTGAGAATCTGTTGCTCTCTTTCCCTATGGTGGCTCATATACGCACTGTTACTTTTCTCCATAATCAACTCAAGTCTTTGGATATGACTAGGGCTGCCAAATGTCTTGGGACATCTTTATGAATATTCCAACAAACAACTTGGATTGGTGGGAAATAGACTTAAAGAGGAAGTAAACTCTCCCACTCTGATGCTTCTTTTTATTTAGTCCATTATAATAAGTAATTATCAAACTATAGCCACTGTAATCCAGTCCAAATCGCATATTACTTACCGTTTAAAGAAACTTTAAAAAACTTGTTTCCAGGGGTTAGGCAGCGCCATCTTAAGTATTGTTTTCTGAGTCCACAGTGGAGTGTATTTCCACCCTTACATTGAGCACTTCCTGTACTGTTAACCAAGCCTCCTTCTCAATCCAACATTTGTATGGCAACCCTGCTTCCCTGTTCATAGCTAACTTGTTTTATTTCATAGTATTTACTTGTGCTGATTGTCTAATGTTTGCCTTTGTCAGTCTTATCAGCCAGGTTTACACTGCATGTGTTGTCACATGGTCACATTGTGTGTAGGAGGAAGCTCTGAATGATTCTGCAGCATCCTGGGATATCAGTTGTGTGCTGTAGGAAGTCCTGACAACAGATAGATAAGCACATAGAAAGTGTGCCGTAAATCAGGGGAGATCTGGGTATGCTCAGTGATGTCATTCTAAAGAACAAAAAGGATTACAACAATACTAAGCAAGTAAGGAGATATCTAAAAGCAGTGTTCATAAGGGTTTTTTATGCTGATTTACATGGGACAAAGTTGTGGGGGAGAGTTTACAACCACTTTAAACCCTGTCCATTCCATTCATCCCCCCACTTTCTTATGCAATCTAAGGGCTCTCTCATATACTGTCCACATACTATGTCTATGGTTTTAGTATCCCATTGGACCCTGTTCATTATCTTTTGGGTCTGCCTGTTCCTGGTATCCCCAGACACACCAAGAGACTGGTTGCATTTATCTTATTAGCTGCTAAACAGTTCATACCTTTAGGCAGGCTGTCCTCTTCTCTTCCTTCATCTTCTCAACTGGTCCAAGCTATAGCCCACATATGCAGAATGGAACATCTCACAGCAGTGGTACATGACTCCAAACCCCAATTCATGAAAAATTGGAATATGTGGGATAACTCTGAATTTAACACTGAATTGACACATTCAACTTCAGTCTGACATCACTTTATATTTGATATTTATATACCATACTCTTTGCTATTTCATGTTTTTGGAAACCTTCTTTGGTGTACCTTTTTCTCCCCCCTTCTGTTACTATATCGAGTAGATCTCAAGCAGTAGATCCATTGAGCTGTACTGGCTCTGTTGGAGGTCATTTACATATTATCTACAGTTGTATACTACTCTGGTTTGAAGGTCATAATGTAATGTAATGATGCATACTGCGATATGCATGATTCTTCCACTCACCCTTCAATTTGAATTAATAATAACAATACAAAAAAAAGATATCCTCACAAATGCCTGGACAGCAACCAGCTGTTCTTGACACTGCTAACATTAATATGTTTCTTCCTGCCTGCTCTGGTATATACAACCTAAACCAGATTACTAATTTGTTTTGGAGATATCTTCATAGTTGTGCACTATTGCATTAGAGTGTGCACCCCAGAGCTCAAACACTCATGCCATTCTCTGCAACCTCAGTTGCACTGGACAGTGCATGACTGGGAAGTACTCCAGTATTTACTATGCTTCAGTTATGAATGAACACAGTGTGTGAGTGTGATCACTGTGTTCATTTAGAAAGGAAGGGGTCAGTAAATTACATATTTACTAGCCTCTTCCCCCATTCTGAAACATCCCCATAGCAACTAGCAGAGAGGAGAGGAGGGAAGCCAGCAGCACTGCAAGGGGAGGGATAACACAGGGGGGAGCCCGAGCAAGAGGGGAATTCAGCACTGCACGTAGTGATTAGGGTGTCCCCAGGCACCCCTGGCACACCCCCTGCACACATCTATGGGTATCTTCACTAATCACAGCTTCAACTATAGCAAGTGAACTTTTATAAACTCTGATCACAGTCAATCTATCCATTCTAAGTTGTGCTACAGTAACAGCCTGAACAAACAGTGGTGGGAGGTGCTGCATATTGAACTGTCTGACTCTGTGGTCATAACTGCTGGTGAAAAAAAAGAAATACAGCAAATGATACTGGCATGGACAAAAAAACAAACAAAAAAAAAACGTGAAAATTCACAATTTAATGTCCTGGACTATATTACAAACTTTGCCTATTTGTTGATGATACACTCTTTACCCTCAGCAACCTCACATATTTTTCTCTTTAACCTCCGGTGGGTCTTGAACCAGTTGCCTATTTTTCTGGGCTTACAATTAATCATGCCAAGTCAGTAATTATGAATGTCATCATCTCCCCTACTGAGATATTTCATAGTCAAGAAAATTTTGAATTTCTGTGGACTTCCTCAACTTTAACTTTAAGCTCACTTCACAATATTCTACCTTAATAACCACAAACATTTATCTCCTCCTCCCCCCTTCTACAGTTCTTACATTTTCTCTTCATATCCTAGTTAGGCCACATAAATCCAGTAAAATGACTCTATTCTCAAAAGCTTTGTGCTATTTTTAGACCTTCATATTATTCCACTTAGGACATGAACTCTTGCTTCCTCCTTTTCTGCCTCTCAAAAATAAGCATCTGGTAACCTGATTGTAATTGCACAATAACTGTAGTGGATTGGACCAAAATCCAGTCCAGAATAGCTAGTTTATTTAACACCAATTATTATTATTTAGCCTTATTTGAGCATAAGGTCCTATTCCACTGATTGGTTATGGTACAACTAGCCAAAGCCCACTCATCTTACAATGAGAGATGGTTTAGAGGCTGTAGTAAGGACGGTGATGTTTTCCATGTCTGATTGTCTTACTCAAATCTGATTTCCCTTTGGTTTAGAATTTTTGACTTTGTTTCGCATTTTCATTCCCAAAGACCCAGGAATTGCCATCTTACTTACACCACTCAGGACTGGAATTCCAAAAGTGGCTACTCTCCTCTTCACTGCAGCTTAACTAAAGTTTGAGAACCCTGGTTCCACTATACATTACCTATCCTGGACTCAGCTACTCTTAGCTACCTATAATCTCTTTATACTTTTTAATTGTTTTGTAAATGCATATTTGTTGTTCACGAAGTTCCTTTATTTGATGTTCCTATTTTGTGCAAAAGAACAAAAAATAAGCATGAGCATTAGCTACTCTCCTCTTTATTGCAGATATACAAATGTCTGAGAACCCTGGTTCCACTATCTCAAGGCAGGCCTCTCTAGTTTGGATTCATGATTAGAGATGAGCCGAACGGACCCCTGTTAGGTTTGCACCAGAACTTTCAAACAACGCAAATGTTCTGACCCAAATAATGAGCCCCGTTAAATTCAATGGGACCCGAACATCAAAAATCAAAAGTGCTCATTCTGGAGGGTTATATGCAAGTAATTGGGCATACAACGGTTATAGGGGTCCAGATCCTGCCCTGGGGGACATGTATCAATAAAAAAATGTAGTGCACTGGGAACAAGATTAGAGATTTTTTGGATACATTCTTGTGTCACTTTGACTTTGGATAGAAGTAACGAGTGTGTAAAAATTGGTCTTTGGGTGTCGGTGGCGCCTTTCCACCATAACCCTTTCAGGTAATCTTGATGAAAGAAAGAACTGACCTTGCTATAAATAAAATTGCAATTATATGCACATGTCAAACAAGTGTAGAAAAATTGGTCTTTGGATGTTGGTGGTGCCTTCCCACTGTAACCCTATATACAGTGGTGTGAAAAAGTGTTTGCCCCCTTCCTCATTTCCTGTTCCTTTGCATGTTTGTCACACTTAAGTGTTTCGGAACATCAAACCAATTTAAACAATAGTCAAGGACAACACAATTAAACACAAAATACAATTTGTAAATGAAGGTGTTTATTATTAAAGGTGAAAAAAAATCCAAACCATCATGGCCCTGTGTGAAAAAGTGATTGCCCCCTAAACCTAATAACTGGTTGGGCCACCCTTAGCAGCAACAACTGCAACCAAGCGTTTGCGATAACGTGCAATGAGGCTTTTACAGCGTCCTGGAGGAATTTTGGCCCACTCATCTTTGCAGAATTGTCCTAATTCAGTTACATTAGAGGGTTTTCGAGCATGAACGGCCTTTTTAAGGTCATACCACAACATCTCAATAGGATTCAGGTCAGGACTTTGGCTAGGCCACTCCAAAATCTTCATTTTGTTTTTCTTCAGCCATTCGGTGGTGGACTTGCTGGTGTGTTTAGGATCATTGTCCTGCTGCAGAACCCAAGTTCGTTTTAGCTTGAGTACACGAACAGATGGTCGGACATTCTCCTTCAGGATCTCTTGGTAGACAGCAGAATTCATAGTTCCTTTTATCACGGCAAGTCTTCCAGGTCCTGAAGCAGCAAAACAGCCACAGACCATCACACTACCACCACCATATTTTACTGTTGGTATAATGTTCTTTTTATGAAATGCAGTGTTCCTTCTACGCCAGATATACTTGGACACACACCTTCCAAAGAGTTCCACTTTTGTCTCATCGGTCCACAGAATGTTGTCCCAAAAGTCTTGGGGATCATCAAGATGTGTTGTGGAGAAATTGAGACGAGCTTTGATGTTCTTTTTGCTCAGCAGTGGTTTTCTCCTTGGAACTCTGCCATGCAGGCCATTTTTGCCCAGTCTTTTCCTGATGGTGGAGGCATGAACGCTGACCTTAACTGAGGCAAGTGAGGCCTGCAGTTCCTTGGACGTTGTTGTGGGGCCTTTTGTGACCTCTTGGATGAGTCGTCGCTGAGCTCTTGGGGTAATTTTGGGCGGCCGGCCACTCCTGGGAAGGTTCACCACTGTTCCATGTCTTCGCCATTTGTGGATAATGGCTCTCACTGTGGTTCGCTGGATTCCCAAAGCTTTGGAAATGGCTTTATAACCCTTTCCAGACTGATAGATCTCAATTACTTTCTTTCTCAATTGTTCCTGAATTTCTTTGGGTCTCGGCATGATGTGTAGCTTTTAAGGATCTTCTGGTGGACCTTACTGTGTCAAGCAGCTCCTATTTAAGTGATGCCTTGATTGTGAACAGGTGTGGCAATAATCAGGCCTGGGTGTGGCTATAGAAATTGAACTCAGGTGTGGACAACCACAGTTATAGTATGTTTTAACAAGGGGGGCAATCACTTTTTCACACAGGGCCATGATGGTTTGGATTTTTTTTCACCTTTAATAATAAACACCTTCATTTACAAATTGCATTTTGTGTTTACTTGTGTTGTCCTTGACTATTGTTTAAATTGGTTTGATGTTCCGAAACACTTAAGTGTGACAAACATGCAAAGGAACAGGAAATGAGGAAGGGGGCAAACACTTTTTCACACCACTGTAGGTACTCTTGATGAAAGCAATTGGCCTTGCTGTAAAAAATTGCAATGATATGCACCTATTTGACAAGAAAAATTGGTCTTTGGGTGTTGGTGGTGTCTTCCCACCATAACCCTATAGAGATTCTTCCACATGAAATGATTGAACAGCCTCTAAGCTAGGCAGCCTCAAAGTCCTGCAGAGATTCCACATCCCAAAAAGACATAATCAGTGACATCGGCATCAAGGTGTCATGGTTATGCAATAGAGTTGGTCTGCTTACCTGTTTCCATGTGTTCATCTCTAGAGACTAGCCGACCCTCACCTGACTGCTTTTGTAATCCATCCTCTGGCATGACTCCACCCTAGCTCCTATCAGAGAACTCTATATTAACCTGTGCACTGCAGGCCAACCCCGCTGATCAACCATTGTGTATTCCTTTGTGTGTTAGCTTCCTGTTACCTGCTGTGTGCTCTTCTGTTGTTCCGTTACCGACTTTGGCGTGTCTTTGACTATCCCTGTTTGCCTGTGATCCTGACCTTTTGGCGTGTCCCTGACTATTCCTGTCTGCTTGTGGCCCTGACCTTGGCTTTGTCCCTCACCATCCCTATCCTCCTGTTGCCTACTGTGGGTGTGAGCTGGGGGACCCTGGGGGTCGCGACCTGGAGCCAATTGCAGCCAAGTCCATCCTCACCACTCGAGGCTCTGGTGAACACCTACTGGCTCTTAGACTCCGCGCCCCAGGGAATCTTATGCTCTAACCCCGGTGGGACCTGTCTCCCGTCCGCAGCAGTCAGCCGTAGGGTCCACAACCTTGCGGTGCACTCCTGATCCCTACGGTGTGCATCTGTCACCTCGCCTCAAGGTGACCTGACAGTTTGATCAGCCATGGACCCGGCTGTCGTGCCGATTCCTGCAGATGATCATTTGCAGAGCTTAGTTCACAGACTTGAGACTCAAGAATCTCATCAGATCCAGGTGATGTGATTCCTTCAGGATTTGGCATTCCGTGTGGAACAGGTTCAAGCCTCATTAGGACCCCCAGTTCAACAACCTCAACCGCTATCTGTCGCTGCACCTATCACATCAGCCACACGTTCATTACAACTACCAGCTCCGGCCTGTTTCTCTGGGGACTCCAAGGCTTGCAGGGGGTTCCTTAGCCAGTGCACAATTCATTTTGAACTTCAGCCCAAAAACTTCCTTTCCGATCGGGCGAAAGTAGCATATATTATATCCCTCCTGTCCGGCGAGGCACTAGCTTGGGCTGCCCCTCTGTGGGAACTAAATGATCCAGTGGTTTCTAGCCTGTCTGATTTCTTGAAACTTTTTCGGAATATCTTCAAGGAACCGTGTCGCTTCTCCTCAGCGGCTAGCGCTCTTTTACGTCTTCGTCAAGAGTGCGCTTTTGTGGGACAGTATGCTCTTCAGTTCTGTATCCTCACAGCTGAACTGAGCTGGAATAATGAGGCCCTAGTTGCAAACTTTTTACATGGCCTCTCTGATAGAGTGAAGGATGAATTAGCAGGAAGATCCCTTCCTGCTGATCTGGACAGTGTCATCACCTTGTGTAACCAGATCGATATTCGCTTTCAGGAGAGGGCCTTGGAAAAAAGATGCCAACAGTCTCCGTTCTTTAGGCAGCCTGAGCTCCCAGTCCCTTCTCTTCGATCCGAGGAGCAGCCCCTGCCTGCTGAGGAACCTATGCAGTTGGGCCGGACAAGGTTATCTCCCGAAGAACGTGCTAGGCGCAGAACTCTGGGCCTATGCCTCTATTGTGGGGCCAAAGGTCATTTCCGTGACACTTGTTCTCTTCGTCCAGAAAAACGCTCAGGGCTAATACATCTGGAAGGTGGAGTATTAGACCCTGAAATATCACCTTCACCTTCTCGTCTTCTCCTTTCTGTGTTGCTTCATGTCGGGGCTTCCTCTCGTTCGGTCTCAGCACATCTGGATTCCGGAGCCGCTGCCAATTTCATGGATTGGGAAACTGCATCCTCCATGAGACTTACCCTTTTGCCCCTTACAACGCCATTGGTGGTCTTGGCGATTGGTGGCTAGGGATGAGCCGAACACCCCCCGGTTCGGTTCGCACCAGAACTTTCGAACGGACCCCAAATTCGTACGAACGTTAGAACACCATTGAAGTCTATGGGACTCGAACGTTCGAAATTAAAAGTGTTCATTTTAACGGCTAATATGCAAGATACTGTCCTAAAAAGGGTTTGGGGACCTGGCTCCTGCCCCAAGGGACATGGGTCAATGCCTAAAATGTTTTTAAAAATGGCCGTTTTGGCGGGAGTACTGATTTTAATGACGATTAAAGTGAAAGAAAAAAAGTGAAATATTCCTTTAAATAGGGTGACTGGGGGGTGTCTGTAGTATGCCTGTGAAGTGCCACGTGTTTCCCGTGTTTAGAACAGTCCCTGCACAAAATGACATTAAACGGAAATAACACCATTTAAAACTGCTTGCGGTTTTAATCTTATATCTGGTTCCTGCAATATGGTTGAAAATCATTGAGAAAAATGGCATGGGTAGCCCTCCCTGCCCATTACCAGCCTATTTGGGTCTTGTACGCATATTAAGGGGAACCCTGTAGCCATATTAAAAAAAGGAAATGCGTGTGGCCCCCAGGCCCTATATACTCAGAACAGCAGTATACAGGCGGTGCAAACAAGACAGGGACTGTGTAGGTTTGTTGTGTTAAGTTGAATCTGTTTGTAATTTTCAACTGGTACATTTTTAAAGTGTAGCTCCAGTCCAAAAAACTATTTTTAAGCTTTTTGGAAAACATAGGGAAGGGTTATCACCCCTGTATATTTTGTTTTGCCGTCCATCTTTTTTCATCTCACTTGCTGTTGTCTCCTTCCGTTTGCAAGTAGGAGATGTTTGTAAGTTGGATGTTTGAAAGTAGGGGCCTGCCCTATATGCTCTGCAGAAATGGCGGAACAAGGTGTTGGTTTTGCCACAACATTGTAAGCCCTCAAAGTGACTCTTGGTGGGCGCTGGAGCTCCCTGCTGTGAACGATTATATCAAGAATTGTAATTACATGCCATTGTTGAACAGTGGTAGAAAAATTGACCTTTGGTGGTTGTGGTGCTGGTGCCACAACACTATAAGTCCTCACCGTTACTCTGGGTGGGCACAGGAAGGGACCCTCCTGTGAAATATTATATCAAGAATTGTAATTACATGTCCCTGTTAAACAGGGGCAGAAAAATTTGGCCTTAGGCACTGGTGCTGGTGCCACCACACTGCAACCTCTCCCATATACTCTAGTTTTATTGCAGGAATTAGCCCTGCTGCAAAGCATTGCATCAAAAATTGTACTTAAACGCCCCTGTTAAACAGGGGCAGAAAAATTGGGCCTTAGGCACTGGTGCTGGTGCCACCACACTCTTCCATATACTCTAGTTTTATTGCAGGAATTAGCCCTGCTGCAAAGCATTGCATCAAAAATTGTACTTAAACGCCCCTGTTAAACAGGGGCAGAAAAATTGGGCCTTAGGCACTGGTGCTGGTGCCACCACACTGCAACCTCTTCCATATACTCTAGTTTTATTGCAGGAATTAGCCCTGCTGCAAAGCATTGCATCAAAAATTGTAATTAAACGCCCCTGTTAAACAGGGGCAGAAAAATTGGGCTGATGGCACTGGTGCTGGTGCCACCACACTGCAACCTCTGCCATATACTCTTGTTTTATTGCAGGAATTAGCCCTGCAGCAAAGCATTGCATCAAAAATTGTACTTAAACGCCCCTGTTAAACAGGGGCAGAAAAATTGGGCCTTAGGCACTGGTGCTGGTGCCACGACACTGCAACCTCTCCCATATACTCTTGTTTGATTGCAGGAATTAGCCCTGCTGCAAAGCATTGCATCAAAAATTGTACTTAAACGCCCCTGTTAAACAGGGGCAGAAAAATTGGGCTGATGGCATCACCCAGAACCAGAAATGTTCTTCCAACATATCAGCGGAGGAGGAAGAGGATAGACAATCAACATAACAGGACAGTCACTTAGCATCAGCATAGGCAGTCTTGAAGGGATGTGATATTTCAAAAAAAATTATTCTGTTACATCAGCTTCAGGTGCTTGGTAGCTGTGGGTGATCCAAGACTGATTCATCTTGATGAAGGTCAGTCGATCAACTGATTCGGTGGACAGGCCCACCCTGTGATCGGTAACAAAGCCACCAGCAGCACTGAAGGTGCGTTCCGAAAGAACGCTTTATGCAGGACAGGCCAGTAGCTCAATTGCATACTGTGCAAGCTCTGGTCAGTGATCCATCCTCAAGACCCAGTAAGCCAGAGGATTTTCGGTGGGAAAGGTGTCCAAGTCTGACTTTGCCCCTAGGTATTCCTGCACCATGTGAACCGATCATACCTTGGGGCTGCGGACTAAAAAATTGTCTGAAAGCATCAGTCAGACAGCCACCTTCTCCACCACTCCTTCTGACCGATGCCTCAGCAACACGTTGTCCAGGACCAGGAGTTTGTAACCTCCCAGTCTCTGGGAACGCGTTGCACAGACCTTTCTGCAAGGCCTCCCGGAGATGTCTCATCCTCTGCTCCCTCTGCGATGGCAAGATAAGGTCGGCAACCTTACCCTTGTACAGTGGGTCAAGGAGAGTGGCCAGCCAGTAATGGTCCCTCTCCTTGATCCGAAGAATACGAGGATCCTTCCGCAGGCTTTGCAGGATCAGGGAGGCCATGCAGTGTAGGTTAGCTGAGGCATTCGGTCCGGAGTCCTCTGGGTCACTAAGGACAACATGATCCGCAGCTACCTCCTCCCAGCCATGTACAAGTCCACGTGTTTCTTGGGACTGTAAATCATCCCTACAAGACTGCTGCTGCTGCTGCTTCTGATGCTGAGTGCCAGCCTCCACCTCCATGCTGACACAATCATCCTCCTCCTCCTCTTCCTCCTCCTCATCCTCTTCCTGTGTGATGGGTGGCACAGCAGCAACACTGTCCTGATAAAGGGGGCCTTGAGAGGCAAGGAAGTCCTCCTCTTCCTGCCTCTGTTCTGCCTCAAGTGCCCTGTCCATTATTCCACGCAGCGTATGCTCCAAGAGGTGGACAAGAGGTACAGTGTCACTGATGCATGCACTGTCACTGCTCACCATCCTTGTGGCCTCCTCAAATGGTGACAGGACAGTGCATGCATCCCTGATCATGCCCCACTGGCGTGGTGAGAAAAAACCGAGCTCCCCTGACCCTGTCCTGGGGCCGTAGTCGCACAGGTACTCATTGATGGCCCTCTGCTGCATGTGCAGCCGCTGCAGCATGGCCAACGTTGAGTTCCATCTGGTGGGCATGTCACATATAAGGCGGTTCTTGGGCAGGTTCAACTCCTTTTGGAGCTCAGCCAGCCGAGCACAGGCATTAAATGATCGGCGGAAATGCACACAGACTTTCCTGGCGTGCTTCAGGACATCCTGTAAGCCGGGGTACCTGCCCAAGAACCGCTGCACCACCAGGTTAAGGACGTGAGCTACACAGGGCACATGGGTCAGTTGTCCCTGTCGGAGGGCGGAGAGGAGGTTGGTGCCATTGTCGCAAACCACCATTCCTGGCTTAAGCTGGTGTGGCGTCACCCACCTCTCGACCTGCCCCTGCAGAGCTGACAAAACATCCGCCCCAGTGTGGCTCCTGTCCCCCAAACAAACCAGCGCAAGCACGGCATGGCATCGTTTTGCCTGCGTACTTGCGTAGCCCCTGGAACGCCTATGGAGCACCGCTGGTTCTGAGGACAGAGCACTGGAAGAGGCCATGAAGGAAGAAGAAGAGGAGGGGGTGGAGGAGAGAGGTGTGTCACAACCAATAGTAGCATTTTGGAGGCGTGGTGGCGGAATAACCTCCAAAACTACTGCACCTTGTCCTGCATCCTTCCCAGCTGCCAGAAGAGTGACCCAATGGGCCGTGAAAGACAGGTAACGTCCCTGTCCATGCCTGCTGGACCATGAGTCAGCGGTAATATGCACCTTACCGCTGACCGCCCTGTCCAGCGAGGCAAGGACATTGCCTTCCACATGCCGGTAGAGAGCCGAAATCACCTTCCGTGAGAAAAAGTGGCGTTTGGGGACCTGCCACGGAGGAACCGCACATTGTACAAACTCACGGAAGGGGGCCGAGTCTACCAACTGAAAAGGCAGCAGTTGAAGTGCTAGCAATTTAGCCAAATTAGCATTCAACCGCTGGGCATGTGGATGGCTGGGAGTGAACTTCTTTCGCCGGTCCAGCAGCTGGGGCAGGGACATTTGCCTGCTATAATCGGACGTGGGTGTACTGCTAGCAGAGTGCCCGGAAGCACTTGGCTGTGACACACCTAATTCTACACCTTCATTCCTCTCAGAGCAGGTTTCATCGAGGACTGAAGGTCTAGTGGGGTTGGAGATGCCAGCTGATGAGGAGCAAGGAGAGGTCCGCTTTGTTCTTTGGTGTGGGTCTTTGAGGTACGCTTGCCAACGAGCTCCATGGCAGGTCAACATATGTCTGGTCAAGCATGTGGTGCCCAAGCGGCTGATGTTTTGGCCACGCGAGATACGCTTGAGACATATGTTGCAAATAGCAGCGGTGCGATCTGATGCACTCGTCTCAAAAAAGGCCCACACCAAAGAACTTTTAGAATAACGCGCAGAGGCAGCGCCCTGCACAGGCGGAGCTCTGCGGTGTGATTCAGTCAGTGTGCTGCCCCTAAGCTGGCCCCCGGAGACATGTGCCTCCTCCTCCTCTCTCCTTCCAGGCACCCACGTGGAGTCAGTGCCCTCATCATCCCCTCCCTCTTCATCGCTGTAGCAAACCTGGCAGTATGCTGCAGCTTTTGGAACATGACTTCCAGATTGCTGTCCTTCTTGAGCATCCCCTCTCTCTGCGCTCACGCTACTGCCTTCCTCTAGCTGAGTGTCATCATCAGAGCCCACAAAACACTGGGCATCCTCCTGGAGCATGTACCCAACACTGTGCTCAAAGAGTTCAGGAGACTCCTCAGGAGGACGTGGTGGATCTAGGGAAGGAGTCACTGATGATGACATTGAGAGGAGGGAAGACGATGCGTTGGCAGCTGCTTTGCTAGTACCCTGAGACTGGGTGAGAGAGGATGAGGAGGATGAAGAGGGCTTGGTCATCCACTGTACCATGTCCAGCTGCCGAAAAGAAGGACAAGCGTGTCCCATGGCCACGTGCTGATGACAATGCACCGCGTCCACGACCAGCACTGTTGTCTCTAGACACAGAGCCTGCTTGCCCTCTTTTATCAGCTCGCGCCTGTCTGCCTCTCCTTGCTGGCCTTCCAGACATGGTAATGGCCTGAAGGGAGTTGGGTGAAACAGCAGTGTAATGGAGTCACACAACACCCACTAAGCCCTGCAGATGGCTCTATTAGAGAACAGCAATAAACAGTAGATACAGGTGTATATTGTGCTGGAGTCACACAACACCCACTAACTCCTGCAGATGCCTTTATTATAGAACACCAGAGATAAAGGGGTATACTGTAATTGAGTCACACAACAACCACTAAGCCCTGCAGATGGCTCTATTAGAGAACAGCAATAAAGGGTAGATACAGGTGTATATTGTGCTGGAGGCACAAAAAACCCACTAACTCCTGCAGATGCCTTTTTTATAGAACACCAGAGATAAAGGGGTATATACAGAAGTATACTGTGCTGTGCTGGAGGCACACACAACTTCCAATAACTCCTGCAGATGGCAAGTGGGCTCAAATAGAGAAGAGCTATGTAGGTGGATATAGCGGTGTGTACTGGGTACAGAGCACGCAGACAGCACGCACAAGCTCTTAACACTGACTGCAAGCTCTATTATAAAAGATAGATCACTAGCTATATAGGTGAGGTGAATATAGAGGTGTATACTGCGGTCAGGGCACACAGACAACAACCACTACACAACAGCAAGATCGAAAATCGTCCGAAAACGATCGGTGTGTACTGTGTTGAAGGTACACAGAACACCCACTAACTGCTTCAGATGCCAACACACTACACTAGGCCTCCGCGCTGGCGGCCTTATATAGTGTGGGGCGTGTATTACACAGCCTGAGCTATGATTGGCCACAGGCATCCTGCCTGTGGCCAATCATGGCTCTCCTCGCTGCTGGCGCTGTGATTGGCCAAGCATGCGGGGTCACAGCGCATGCTTGGCCAATCATGAGCCAGCAATGCACTGCGATGACGCAGTGCATTGTGGGCCATGAGCGCCACACGAATTTGGCGCGAACGGCCCATAACGTTCAGAATTCACCGAACGGGCGAACAGCCGATGTTCGAGTCGAACGTATGTTCGACTCGAACACGAAGCTCATCCCTATTGGTGGCACTGTTCTCCCAGGGGGCCCTATCCGCTTCCAGACTCTTCCTGTTAAGATGTCAGTAGGGACACTCCACCAGGAGTGGATATACTTCCTTGTCTTACCTAAGGCTTCATCTCCTATCATATTAGGTCTTCCTTGGTTACTGCTCCATTCTCCACACGTTGACTGGTCTGCTGGACAGATCCTGGCTTGGGGTCCCTCCTGTTCCTCTTCCTGCCTACTCAAGGGTACCTCAAAAGAGAAACTTCCTGTTACCACCATCCCAGTATCTTCTGCTCTTCCCGCTGTATATAGCGATCTCTGGGATGCGTCCTGCAATAGTCGGACTGATGCACTCTCTAGGTCATGTGGTACTCTGGATGAGGGGCCCACCTATGAACCTGAGTCGATCATTCACTCCAGTTTGCATAACCATTTACTTTTGCCTGTCCCTAATCTCCCTTGGACGCACAGCCAGGCTAACTTGTCTGTAAGTTCCACAGTTACTATGCCCTGTGATGCAATTGAGATGGTCGCTACACCTGACAATATTAGTCAGTCGGCCTCTGCACCAGTTATGCCAGTCCAGCCCATGCCCAATGATCTTCCTGCTTCTTGTACAGGACCTTCTGTGACCTGGCCTCACCCTACTGCTACTATGTCCGTTCAAACCCGTTTAAGAGGCTAAATCCATCCTTTGCATTGAATACCTCATTCGGCCAGGTGGGGTTTTCAATCTTTTTCTCAGGGTTCTCTCTCTGCATTCTGTTTGTGTTTCAGCTATCCAGCTTGACTCTTGTGACATGTCACCTTCTAACCAACCTGACCTCAGGGATCCACTGACCTCTGCCCAGTCTGGTGGTCCTGTTATGGATGTCCAGCTCATTTTTAAGGGTCTGGGGGACCCTGCTCAGGCTCCTGATCTTCTTATGCCCTTACCCATTCCTAAAAAGCTTTTAGTCCTCAAGTCCTCTCGTCCTCTTCCTACCTCGGTTCCAGTCTCTGTGGATAATCTAAAATACGAGGTTAGTTAAGTTTTGTATTCCCGGCTCCGTAAAGGCATCCTTCAGTACCTTGTACGTTGGAAAGGGTTTGGCCCTGAGGAGAGGTCTTGGATCACTGCATCTGAGGTTTTTGCTCCTAGTCTGTTGAGGAGGTTCCATCTGGAGTTTCCCTTTAAGCCTGGACCCAGGCGGGGGAGGGGAAGGCCTCGTAAGAGGGAGGGTACTGTCATGGTTATGAAATAGCATTGGTCTGCTTACCTGTTTCCATGTGTTCCTCTCTAGAGACCAGCCAACCCTCACCTGACTGCTTTTGTAATCCATCCTCTGGCATGACTCCACCCTAGTTCCTATCAGAGAACTCTATATTAACCTGTGCACTGCAGGCCAACCCCGCTGATCAACCATTGTGTATTCCTTTGTGTGTTAGCTTCCTGTTACCTGCTGTGTGCTCTTCTGTTGTTCCGTTACCGACTTTGGCGTGTCTTTGACTATCCCTGTTTGCCTGTAATCCTGACCTTTTGGCGTGTCCCTGACTATTCCTGTCTGCTTGTGGCCCTGACCTTGGCTTTGTCCCTCACCATCCCTATCCTCCTGTTGCCTACTGTGGGTGTGAGCTGGGGGACCCTGGGGGTCGTGACCTGGAGCCAGTTGCAGCCAAGTCCATCCTCACCACTCGAGGCTCTGGTGAACACCTGCTGGCTCTTAGAATCCGCGCCCCAGAGAATCTTATTCTCTAACCCCGGTGGGACCTGTCTCCCGTCCGCAGCAGTCAGCCGTAGGGTCCACAACCTTGCGGTGTACTCCTTATCCCTACGGTGTGCATCTGTCACCTCGCCTCAAGGTGACCTGACACAGGGACTTCACAGCTTGTAATCCAGGACTGATTCATTTTTATGAATGTGCATTCTATGATCAGTAATGAAACCTCCTGCAGCCCTGAATGCCCATTTTGAAAGCACACTGGATGCAGAGCAGCCCAACAACTCAATAGCATGCTGGGTAAATTCTGCTCAATGATCTAATCTCATGACCCAATAAGTCTGTGGATCATTAGCTGGAAAGCTCTCATCTCTGCTTTGGCCCCGAGGTAATCGTCCACCATATGATGCAGATGCTGCCGATGGGATATGGAGGCTGACAGCCCTGGGCAGCGAGGACTAAACATTTTTTAAAATGCCTCACTTAGGTGGACGCCTTCTTCAATGCTCTTCTCTTGACTAACAAAATACTCACAACTACGTTTTCTATGACACTGTAACCTTCTGGAATCAAGAAAAACTCCACGTGATGGTAGAGAGAGGGAACGGCCATATGTGAAAAGTAGTAGCGACTTGGAACCTGCCATTGTGTTACAGCACATTGTGTGAATTCATGGAAAGGGGCAGAATCACCAGGCTGAAAGGCAGAAGTTGGAGAGCCAACAGCTTTGACAAGCTTGCATTTAGACACTGGGCATGTGGGTGGAAGGGACTGTATTTTTTTCTCTTGCAGCAGTTGGGGTAGAGAAATTTGCTGGCTAAAGTCTACAGCTGGTGGTGTGCTGCTGGCAGATGTGCTGCTAAGACCTGGGACACCCTGTGATATACCATCATCCATGTCAGTGGCTCAATGGCTTTTAGGTGCTCTTGCCAATTGGTTGGGCTGAGTGGTTGGACATGAAATGCCTTGTTAAGCATGTGGTACCCAAATGGCTGGTGTTTTTGATGTACTTGAGACACAGATTGCAGATAGCAACAGTGTGATCTGCTGCAGATGTGCTGAAAAAGATCCAGACAGCTGAGCTTTGGGGAGTAGGCCGGGAGATAACAGCTGCAGAATGTGATGGAATAGGGTGGCTGCTCTCTACTCTTTCTTGATGTCAGCCTCCTTGGGGTTGTGTCGCCTCACCTTCAGTTTCCTCCTCTGCTCTATATGGCACGCAAGTTGCATCAATGACCTCATCATCATCATCATCGTCATCATCATCATCTCCATTTCCTCCATCATCATCATTACCACTGGAGACAACTTGGCAATACGCTGCAGCTGGGGGAACATGTCTGGAAATTTGTCTACCAGTGTTCCTCCCTCTCTCTAGGCTCATGCTCCTGTGATCCTCAACCTCAGAACCAACATCTGAATCCATAAATGGCTGGGCTGGACATACAACAAACTATATGGTGTTAAACTGCCAGTAACGCACACAAAATTATGCCATGTCAATACACAGTATAATTCACAGTTCACAGCAACATCTAAATATTTTCCTAATAGCGTAAAAAAAGCAATATATATGGCATAATACAGAACAGAGCTATAGAAGAAGTATAATGGGAATATCACCACATATATACACCCTATTGCTTGCTGGATATGTATCCTTTCTCATAAAACGTAATCAAGAGAGAGTGGGGCACTGGCAGTGTCAGGAAGAGGAAGAACTTACTGAAGGATACACTGAAATGGACTATGTATGATACTGTTACTTGCTCTTATCTTTTGTGATTGACAGAGACTGAAGAATAAAACTGTGAACTTTGCTCTATTCAGACTGTGAGAGGGGGCTCTGGGAGAATGAAGGTGTAGCTGACAACTGTGATTTATCCTTATTAAAAACACACTTTGAGAAAAGTTTGCTAGTTAAGCAAGTAGCAAGATGTATATATGCAGTGATATTCCCCTTATATTCCCTCCTATTTTCTGTTTATTGCCATGCATATTACCTTTTTATGGTATTGGGATAATGTTCACATGTTGCTGTGATCTGTGAAGTATAACTGTACATTGAAGCAGCAATAACTATTTATCAATAGGTTCGGGCCAAGAATAAGTTTGACCTGAACATCGCCCATTTCGGATCAAGGCTGGGAAGTCGGCTGCTGCATCCTTAACGACAGGTGAGTCATCAGCTATCAGCCAGCAATAGCAAATGTATAAATACAATGCAGTGGGGGTCCCCTGCCAATCCATACCAGGCTCTTTGGGTCTGGTATGGATTTTAAGGGGCTCCCCAAGTCAAAATGTAAAAAAATGGTGTGAGGCCCCCCAAAATCCTTACCAGAGCATTAGGTCTACTGTGTGACAGTTCTTAAAAAGATAAGGGGCAGGGCCACCTGGTGACATCACATGACGGCACTGTCCATGTGTGATATCACCGACCGTTGCATGTTGGTTCGTTGATGTCACAAGGGGTGGTGTTATTAGGTGATGTCACAGGTGGCTCCGCCACTTACATATTTATGAACTGTCACAATACGGAGCAGGCATTCAGCGGTTAGCCTTTGTTGTGGGCAGAGCATTTTTTTGGAGGTCTGGTGGTGCTGTGAGCATTGTGATGATGTTATGTGATGTCAGACAATATGATTGATGGTCGATTACATCCAGGGACACTATTTTTTTCTTTTTTTAATAAAGGATTTGTCAAAAACTGTTTCCTGTTTGACACTTTTTTGGTGAATGGGTAGGGGTACAAGGTAACCCTACCTATTCACATTAGGGAGGATCAGGATCTTTGTCCCCCTTGTTAAAGGGGATTCCAGATTCTGATAAGACCCCCACCCACAGACCCCGACAACCACAGCCCAGGATTGTCAGGCATAGGCCATTGTCCCCGTCAACATGGGGACAAGGTGCCTTTAACCCCCATGCCAAAGTACCCACCCCCCATGTTGAGGGCATGTGGCCTGGGATGGTTCATGAGGGGGTCTCTCTCATCTCCCCCTTTTCCTGACCTGCCAGGCTGCATGTGCGAATAAGGGCCTGATATGGACTGGGGGGGCCCACACCGGTTTTTATTTGTTTTTTTATTCTGTATTGCAAGGAGCCAACAATACATTATTGCATTTTTTCCTTAGAAATTCCATTATTGCTGTGGCATGTTCTATACATTGTACAGATGTGCCACTTTACTGGCAGACCCTCCCAAACATGATATTTAAAGGAATATTTAAAGGAATATTAAATTTTTATTTTATCATTAAAATTACTGCTCCTTTAAAAAAATTTTTTTTTTTTGCATTTTTGCATTGATACATGTCCCCCAAGGTAGTATCCAGGTCCCCATACACTTTTAATGGCAATAATTTGCATATAAGCTTTTAAAATGAGGACTTTTTGGTTTTTCATGTTCATGTCCCATAGACTTTAATAGAGTTTGCATGTTCGCTAGAACATTTTGCTTTTTTTTGTAAATAGACCCCTTACTCTTTGACCAACATATTTTGGATAATTAATATTATTCCAATTTTTTTTTACAAAATGTATTTCAAGTTCAGGGACCACAAACTTGTACAAGTTTGATACACATGTATATCAGTGCTGTGTGGCCAATAAACAAGTATGTACATTTTGCATTTAGAGATATTGCGCAATGACAATAATTCAGTGAATATGGGAATATGTTAACATACAGCATGGCTATTTCAAATGGGTTAAATAAAACATGGGGGGGGGGGGGGGGACACTGGGTTGACCTAACAAATACATTGAGGGAATTCAACAAATACATTGAGGGAATGCAATAAAGCTGTTGCAACACTTTTCTGGCATCAATCCCTTCGGTTAATGTATTGCGCAAAATTCATGAAGCATTTTCCACACTTTTGGTCCTAACAGCAACTTGTGCACCAAATTCAGGTAGTTCTAAAATGTGCCACTTTTACATTGTATGTATCAATGTATCAATTGTACATTGAATGGGCCAAATGTAAAAGTAGATCTAATTAAGACTAACTTTCTTTTGGCGTAAGAGAGATAAAATGACTCAACTGAACTCAAAAATAGCACAGCATGAGCCAATTCAAGCACAATTCTAGACAGGTACATTTTTAGTGCATTCTTTCACCACTCGTATGCATGAGAGACACTTTTGCGAAATCTGCACCAGTCTTTATGAATTCCAGGGATTGTGTGTACTTGAAAAACAGTAAACAATTAAGGAATCTGTGCCAGGAGTTTTACAGCCCCGAACCTGGAAGTGCTCAAAGTTGATCACTTCAGAGCTTACTTTCAGCAATAGGAGATGAGGAATGGTGGTTTTTGATCTTATTTGACCCTCTGTCCCTTGGATATACAGTATATACAGTAGTCTTGGACACACAAAGAAGCAAGGTAAAGCTAGGAAGAAGTAGAAGGGGAATGAATAGAAATATAATTCTGATCTTATTGCTTGTCATAAACAAAGTTCCCTTACTCTCTAATGTTTAAAGCTTATATAAGATTAATTAATAAAAAGTAATGTATGTGAGCATTTTGCTCATGTGTTTTATATAAATTCCATACGTTTCATAGCTATGCTACCTTAATAGACCCCTGCTTGGAGTACCCACTTTTGCATCCTGTAGTTTTAGTATATGTCCCTTTTTTGGAATTGTCTTTGGTCTGGTCAGATGGAGTCCCCCAGTTATTTTCCTTTTCATTCTGTAGATGTGGTGTGCAGGTCCATATTGGGAATGAGTTTTAGATTTGCTACTTCCATGGGATTTCCAATGTTTGCAAATTTGCAATCTTTGGTCAAAATAAAAACACATAAAATGCAAGATATAGCCTTTGGCCCCTCTCAGATGGGTTACAAAATTAATTTAAAGGAACGCATAACTCAGCCTCATTTCTATAAAAGGGTGGGCTCACATCAAACAATGTCAGTGTGTGTTGAAGTGGTTCCTGAAGAAAGACTTTAGCTGGGAATGTAAGAACTGCAATCAGCTTCCTATCAAGCATTGGCAAGATGTTAATAAAAATCATACAATCAAGGCTGTAGAAACTTTATAAACAGACTTGCCAAAAAAGACAGGAGGCAGGCCACATTGGGTTTGCATTGATTAAATATTCACCAAATCGTTAACTGACAGAAGAAAAGATAAGTGTTGAAAGCAACTATCATCATCTACATTGTGTTAGGTTGTGAACAAGCACAGTTCTTTTTGCGTGAAACGAGTCAACTGATCATCATTGCAATTTTGTTTGGCTCATGACAATAAATACATTTCTACAGCATCTTTTGGATTCCAGTGTGCGATCAATCTTTTCTTCTCTTCTTGATATTGCCTACGGTAATGAGCCGGAATTAGCACGTTGGATTGGGTGTGTCCATTTTTTGCCTGAAGCGGTGTGTGCACCCTTGTTCTATCTACATTGTCTTCGGTGAAATCTGCATTCAACTGTGTCTATTGGCCTACCCTGTGAAGAATATTGGAGAATAAGCATATGCTTAGCTGAAGATTAGGGATGAGCTTCGTGTTCGAGTCGAACATACGTTCGACTCAAACATCGGCTGTTCGCCCGTTCGGCGAATTCCGAACGTTATGGGCCGTTCACGCCAAATTCGTGTGGCGCTCATGGCCCACAATGCACTGCGATGGCAAGTGCATTGCTGGCTCATGATTGGCCAAGCATGCACTGTGACCCCGCATGCTTGGCCAATCACAGCACCGGCAGCGAGGAGAGCCATGATTGGCCACAGGCAGGATGCCTTTGGCCAATCATAGCTCAGACTGTGTAGTACACGCCCCACACTATATAAGGCCGCCAGCGCGGCGGCCTTGTGTAGTGTGTTGGCGTCTGAAGCAGTTAGTGGGTGTTCTGTGTACCTTCAACACAGTATACACTGATCGTTATCGGCCGATTTTTCGATCTTGCTCTTCTGTAGTGGTTGTTGTCTGCGTGCCCTGACCGCAGTATACACCGCTATATTCACCTCACCTATATAGCTAGCAATATATCTATCTTTTATAATAGAGCTTGCAGTCAGTGTTAGGAGCTTGTGCGTGCTGTCTGCGTGCTCTGTACCCAGTACACACCGCTATATCCACCTACATAGCTCTTCTCTATTTGAGCCATCTGCCATCTGCAGGAGTTATTGGAAGTTGTGTGTGCCTCCAGCACAGCACAGTATACATCTGTATTTACCCTTTATTGCTGGTGTTCTATAATAAAGGCATCTGCAGGAGTTAGTGGGTGTTGTGTGCCTCCAGCACAATATACACCTGTATCTACCCTTTATTGCTGTTCTCTAATAGAGCCATCTGCAGGGCTTAGTGGGTGTTGTGTGCCTCCAGTACAGTATACCCCTTTATCTCTGGTGTTCTATAATAAAGGCATCTGCAGGAGTTAGTGGGTGTTGTGTGCCTCCAGCACAATATACACCTGTATCTACCCTTTATTGCTATTCTCTAATAGAGCCATCTGCAGGGCTTAGTGGGTGTTGTGTGCCTCCAATACAGTATACCCCTTTATCTCTGGTGTTCTATAATAAAGGCATCTGCAGGAGTTAGTGGGTGTTGTGTGCCTCCAGCACAATATACACCTGTATCTACCCTTTATTGCTGTTCTCTAATAGAGCCATCTGCAGGGCATGGTGGGTGTTGTGTGCCTCCAGTACAGTATACCCATTTATCTACCCTTTATTGCTGGTGTTCTATAATAAAGGCATCTGCAGGAGTTAGTGGGTGTTGTGTGCCTCCAGCACAATATACACTACCCAACTGCTGTTTTACCCAACTCCCTTCAGGCCATTACCATGTCTGGAAGGCCAGCAAGGAGAGGCAGACAGGCACAAACCGATAAAAGAGGGCAAGCAGGCTCTGTGTCTAAAGACAAGTCATCAGCACGTGGCCATGGGACACGCTTGTCCTTCTTTTCGGCAGCTGGACATGTTGAGCCGCAACATGCCAACGACTTGGTAGAGTGGATGACCAAGCCCTCTTCATCCTCCTCATCCTCTCTCACCCAGTCTCAGGGTACTACCAAAGCAGCTGCCAACGCATCGTCTTCCCTCCTCTCAATGTCATCATCAGTGACTCCTTCCCTAGACCCACCACGTCCTCCTGAGGAGTCTCCTGAACTCTTTGAGCACAGTGTTGGGTACATGCTCCAGGAGGATGCCCAGTGTTTTGTAGGCTCTGATGATGACACTCAGCTAGAGGAAGGCAGTAGAGTGAATGCAGAGAGAGGGGATGCTCAAGAAGGACAGCAATCTGGCAGTCATGTTCCACAAGCTGCAGCATACTGCCAGGTTTGCTACAGCGATGAAGAGGGAGAGGATGATAAGGGCACTGACTCCACGTGGGTGCCTGGTAGGAGAGAGGAGGAGGCACATGTCCAACGAGGCAGGATGCCCTCCGGGGGCCAGCTTAGGGGCAGGACAGTGACTGAATCACACCGCAGAGCTCCGCCTGTGCAGGGCGCTGCCTCTGCACGTTATTCTAAAAGTTCTTTGGTGTGGGCCTTTTTTGAGACAAGTGCATCAGATCGCACCGCTGCTATTTGCAACATATGTCTCAAGCGTATCTCGCGTGGCAAAAACATCAGCCGCTTTGGCACCACATGCTTGACCAGACTCGTTGGCAAGCGTACCTCAAAGACCCACACCAAAGAACAAAGCGGACCTCTCCTTGCTCCTCATCAGCTGGCATCTCCAACCCCACTAGACCTTCAGTCCTCGATGAAACCTGCTCTGAGAGGAATGAAGGTGTAGAATTAGGTGTGTCACAGCCAAGTGCTTCCGGGCACTCTGCTAGCAGTACACCCACGTCCGATTATAGCAGGCAAATGTCCCTGCCCCAGCTGCTGGACCGGCGAAAGAAGTTCACTCCCAGCCATCCACATGCCCAGCGGTTGAATGCTAGCTTGGCTAAATTGCTAGCACTTCAACTGCTGCCTTTTCAGTTGGTAGACTCGGCCCCCTTTGTACAATGTGTGGTTTCTCAGTGGCAGGTCCCCAAACGCCACTTTTTCTCACGGAAGGCGATTCCGGCTCTCTACCGGCATGTGGAAGGCAATGTCCTTGCCTCGCTGGACAGGGCGGTCAGCGGTAAGGTGCATATTACCGCTGACTCATGGTCCAGCAGGCATGGACAGGGACGTTACCTGTCTTTCACGGCCCATTGGGTCACTCTTCTGGCAGCTGGGAAGGATGCAGGACAAGGTGCAGTAGTGTTGGAAGTTGTTCCGCCACCACGCCTCCAAAATGCTACTATTGGTACCTCTCTCCTCCACCCCCTCCTCTTCTTCTTCCTCCATGGCCTCTTCCAGTGCTCTGTCCTCAGAACCAGCGGTACTCCGTAGGCGTTCCAGGGGCTACGCAAGTACGCAGGCAAAACGATACCATGCCGTGCTTGCGCTGATTTGTTTGGGGGACAGGAGCCACACTGAGGCGGATGTTTTGTCAGCTCTGCAGGGGCAGGCCGAGAGGTGGTTGACACCATGCCAGTTTAAGCCAGGAATGGTGGTTTGCGACAATGGCACCAACCTCCTCTCCGCCCTCTGACAGGGACAACTGACCCATGTGCCCTGTGTAGCTCACGTCCTTAACCTGGTGGTGCAGTGGTTCTTGGGCAGGTACCTGGGCTTAGAGGATGTCCTGAAGCAGGCCAGGAAAGTCTGTGTGCATTTCCGACGATCATTTAATGCCTGTGCTCGGCTGGCTGAGCTCCAAAAGGAGTTCAACCTGCCCAAGAACCGCCTTATATGTGACATGCCCACCAGGTGGAACTCAACGTTGGCCATGCTGCAGTGGCTGCACACGCAGCAGAGGGCCATCAATGAGTACCTGTGCGACTACGGCACCAGGACAGGGTCAGGGGAGCTTGGTTTTTTCTCACCACGCCAGTGGGGCATGATCAGGGATGCATGCACTGTCCTGTCACCGTTTGAGGAGGCCACAAGGATGGTGAGCAGTGACAGTGCATGCATCAGTGACACTGTACCTCTTGTCCACCTCTTGGAGCATACGCTGCGTGGAATAATGGACAGGGCACTTGAGGCAGAACAGAGGCAGGAAGAGGAGGACTTCCTTGCCTCTCAAGGCCCCCTTTATCCAGACAGTGTTCCTGCTGTGCCACCCATCACACAAGAAGAGGATGAGGAGGAGGAAGAGGAGGAGGATGATTGTGTCAGCATGGAGGTGGAGGCTGGCACTCAGCATCAGCAGCAGCAGCAGTCTTGTAGGGATGATTTACAGTCCCAAGAAACCCGTGGACTTGTACTTGGCTGGGAGGAGGTAGCTGCGGATCATGTTGTCCTTAGTGATCCAGAGGACTCCGGACCGAATGCCTCAGCTAACCTACGCTGCATGGCCTCCCTGATCCTGCAAAGCCTGCGGACGGATCCTCGTATTCTTCGGATCAAGGAGAGGGACCATTACTGGCTGGCCACTCTCCTTGATCCACGGTACAAGGGTAAGGTTGCCGACCTTATCTTGCCATCGCAGAGGGAGCAGAGGATGAGACATCTCCAGAAGGCCTTGCAGAAAGGTCTGTGCAATGCGTTCCCAGAGACTGGGAGGTTACAAACTCCTGGTCCTGGACAACGTGTTGCTGAGGCATCGGTCAGAAGGAGCGGTGGAGAAGGTGGCCGTCTGACTGATGCTTTCAGACAATTTTTTAGTCCGCAGCCCCAAGGTATGATCGGTTCCAGCACCCATCGCTAGCGTCTGATTTACATGGTGCAGGAATACCTAGGGGCAAGGTCAGACTTGGACACCTTTCCCACCGAAAATCCTCGGGCTTACTGGGTCTTGAGGATGGATCACTGGCCAGAGCTTGCACAGTATGCAATTGAGCTACTGGCCTGTCCTGCATCCAGCGTTCTTTCGGAACGTACCTTCAGTGCTGCTGGTGGCTTTGTTACCGATCACAAGGTGCGCCTGTCCACCGAATCAGTTGATCGACTGACCTTCATCAAGATGAATCAGTCTTAGATCACCCACAGCTACCAAGCACCTGAAGCTGAAGTAACCGAATAATTTTTTTTGAAATATCACATCCCTTCAAGACTGCCTATGCTGATGCTGAGTGACTGTCCTGTTATGTTGATTGTCTATCCTCTTCCTCCTCCGCTGATATGTTGGAAGAACATTTCTGGTTCTGGGTGATGCCATCAGCCCAATATTTCTGCCCCTGTTTAACAGGGGCGTTTAATTACAATTTTTGATGCAATGCTTTGCAGCAGGGCTAATTCCTGCAATAAAACTAGAGTATATGGGAGAGGTTGCAGTGTTGTGGCACCAGCACCAGTGCCTATGGCCCAATTTTTCTGCCCCTGTTTAACAGTCGCGTTTAATTACAATTTGTGATGCAATGCTTTGCAGCAGGGCTAATTCCTGCAATAAAAGTAGAGTATATGGGAGAGGTTGCAGTGTCGTGGCACCAGCACCAGTGCCTAAGGCCCAATTTTTCTGCCCATGTTTAACAGGGACATGTAATTACAATTCCTGATATAATATTTCACAGGAGAGCCCGTTCATGTGCCCACCCAGAGTAACTGTGAGGACTTATAGTGTTCTGGCACCAGCACCACAACCACCAAAGGTCAATTTTTCTACCACTGTTCAACAATGGCATGTAATTACAATTCTTGATATAATCGTTCACAGCAGGGTGCTCCAGCGCCCACCAAGAGTCACTTTGAGGGCTTACAATGTTGTGGCAAAACCAACACCTTGTTCACGCCATTTCTGCAGAGCATATAGGGCAGGCCCCTACTTTCAAACATCCAACTTACAAACATCTCCTACTTGCAAACGGAAGGAGACAACAGCAGGTGAGATGAAAAAAGATGTACAACAAAACAAATTATACAGGGGTGATAACCCTTCCCTATATTTTCCAAAAAGCTTAAAAATAGTTTTTTTGACTGGAGCTACACTTTAAAAATGTATCAGTTGAAAATTACAAACAGATTCAACTTAACACAACAAACCTACACAGTCCCTGTCTTGTTTACCCTGCCTGTATACTGCTGTTCTGAGTATATAGGGCCTGGGGGCCACACGCATTTCCTTTTTTTAATATGGGTACGGGGTTCCCCTTAATATGCGTACAAGACCCAAAGGGGCTGGTAATGGGCAGGGAGGGCTACCCATGCCATTTTTCTCAATGATTTTCACCCATATTGCAGGAACCAGATATAACATTAAAACCGCAAGCAGTTTTAAATGATGTTATTTCCGTTTAATGTCATTTTGTGCAGGGACTGTTCTAAACACGGGAAACACGTGGCACTTCACAGGCATACTACAGACACCCCCCTAGGCACGATATTTAAAGGAATATTTTACTTTTTTTTTCACTTTAATCGTCATTAAAATCAGTGCTCCCGCCAAAATTGCCATTTTTAAAAACATTTTAGGCATTGACCCATGTCCCCTGGGGCAGGAGCCAGGTCCCCAAACCCTTTTTAGGACTGTATCTTGCATATTAGCCGTTAAAATTAGCACTTTTAATTTCGAACGTTCAATGACTTCAATGGGGTTCTAAAGTTCGTACGAATTTGGGGTCCGTTCGAAAGTTCTGGTGCGAACCGAACCGGGGGGTGTTCGGCTCATCCCTACTGAAGATCATTAAAATTCTCCAAGCATCATATATTGGCTCAACCGGCATGTGGATCCAACTAACCAACTATCCAAGGTATTTTCTATTCAAACTGGAGCCCCCCAGGGAGATGTCACTTCACCTCTTCTTTTCAATATCACGATTTATGTCAATATGGGGACAACCTTGGGGTCTAGTATGACATGAGAAACTTCATGGCTGACTTGTTCACAGTTGAATATTTGCTATGATACTGAGGCTACCAACATCCTTTACCACATTACCCCCCATAGCCCAATCATATGGCAACACAATTAATGTAGATAAAACCAAAGTGATAGCCACAGATGGATCATTCTTTGTCTGAAGCGGTGTGTGCACCCTTGTTCTATCTACATTGTCTTCATTGGAATCTGCATTTAATTGTGTCTATTGGCCTGCCCTGTGAAGAATAATGGAGAATAAGCATATGCTTAGCTGAAGATCATTAAAATTCTCCAAGCATCATACAATGGCTCAACCGGCATGTGGATCCAACTAACCAACTATCCAAGGTATTTTCTATTCAAACTGGAGCCCTCCAGGGAGATGTCACTTTACCCCTTCTTTTCAATATCATGATTTATGTCAATATGGGGACAAGCTTGGGGTCTAGTATGGCATGAAAAACTTTATGGCTGACTTGTTCATAGTTGAATATTTGCTATGATGCTGAGGCTACCAACATCATTTACCACATTACCCCCCATAACCCAATCATATGGCAACACAATTAATGTAGATAAAACCAAAGTGATAACCACAGATGGATCATTTTTTGTCTGAAGCGGTGTGTGCACCCTTGTTCTATCTACATTGTCTTCATTGAAAACTGCATTTAACTGTGTCTATTGGCCTACCCTGTGAAGAATAATGGAGAATAAGCATATGCTTAGCTGAAGATCATTAAAATTCTCCAAGCATCAGAGGGTGCGGCCAAGTGGGTAACTGGGCACATATGTTTTGGGTCTGCATTTCACTACAAAGTTTCTGGAAGGGGATAGGCAAGCTGATAGCTAGGATTACGGGGATTTTGAATCCTCTCAGAGCTGAACAAGCTCTTCTAGGTGTGGATTTAGACATATACCCTCCCCTTGGGCGCACTTTGGTGGCATATATTTTATTCACGGCTTTGTGACTGTCAGATTTGTAGTGTCTTTCTTTGTGACTGGCATCAGAAAGAGACAATTCCAACAAATTATGACTATTAACCTTCAGTTGAAAAACAAATCCAAAAGACCAGACTACTATGGTTTACATGTTTAAAGAATTAACCCCAGTCTCCTGCCATATAAACTCCTCTGGCAAGAGTGACCAGTCCACTGGAGGGTTTAACAAGCAGCCTTAAACGCATCAGGAAAGACCTACGGAAACAGTGTCTGACTATCAACATGCCCAGAAATGTTCCCACTGATTGCCAAGAGTGGAAGCGTATTGCGAACAGCATATGGAATCCAGCAACACCTGTAACAGCATATATTGAGATGTTCTGTTCCCTATTCACCAGTTAAGGATTCAAGAAGAAGTGTCATGCCCCGTACACACGACCGGTTTTCCCGTCGGAATAAACTCTGAAGATTTTTCTGACTAAATTTTGACAGATTCCACTGAAATTGTCTTGCGTACACACAATCACACCAAAGTCTGATCGTCAAGAACGTGGTGACGTACAACACGTACAATGGGACTAGAAGAAGGAAGTTCAATATCCAGTAGACATGGGCACCGTCAATAAATTCGTTTCGTTCCGTTCCATTCCGATTCATGTTAGAATTAATTTGTACTTCGTATTTCGTGTCCGAAATTCAATTTTAATTCGTACGAAATACGAATTGTCGTTAGGTTCGTTAACTTGTACGAACGTTCTTTACGATGAATTTAAAGGAAAAAATATATACCTCAATATGACAATATGTCCAAGTTTCGTTAATACGGAAACAACCAGTGACTTGGTTGACCAATCAGAGGTTTTCTTCTGCTGCTGAGGCCTACAGGGCAGGTCCGATCATGTGACTTCCCTTTGTGGGTTAGTTAGTGTAGTGGAGCAGATCACACGATTATTTGTCTGTGCATCTGAGCGAATATCTTTGCAATCCTTAGCTTTTCATTGTTCATTTTAGTTTATATTAGTTGTAGTTTGCTAGTGTATCATCTCTTAGTGTTTAGTTTCTGGTTTTATTCGTTTTTTGGTTGGTTTTGAGAGATCTTTTTTTTTTTCATTTCTTGTTTCATTTAGTTAATATTTTGTTATTTTCTGTTGGTATAATATTTTTTTTGTACATTTGGTGATTTTGGTGTTAGTTTGCTGCAATCAAAATCATATTTTTTTTTGTCTACATTTTTCTAACTTTTAAAGGAAAAATGAGCAGCAAACAAGGCCAAAAAAGCAGTAAGAGTGCTGCTGGGATAGGGAGAGCTATGAGCCGTGTACATGAGCAGCAGGTGGGACATTCTGTCTCTGCGCCCTCTGAGCTCAGCTCACCTCCCATAAAGCTGAGGCGACTGGGAGTGAAGACTGCTGGTGGCAAAGAGCCTGGCAAACAGCAGACATTTGCATGTCACCAGCTGTTCCAGGATTTACCTCCTAGAACCAGCAGCACAATTCATAGCAAAAGTGGCGCTACCACCTCTGTCACTGCTGCTGGTAACATGCTGCCCATTGGTACCTTTTATGGAAGAGGGCAGGCCAAAGGGGTTCCCAGTGCACATACATTTGTGCAGCCAAAGCTGGAGATCCTGGCCATGCAGCAGGAAACATGTCAGGAGGCCGAGGCTCATGATGATGTCACCACTACCATTGCTGCCAGTGCCATCACCATCAGCACTACAGGGAGCTTGGCAGTGTGCCCGATGTGCCCCAATGTGCTCCAATATGCCCTGATGTGCCCTGATGTGCCCCAATGTGCTCCAATATGCCCTGATGTGCCCTGATGTGCTCCAATGTGCCCTGATGTGCCCCAATGTGCCCTGATGTTCCCCAATGTGTCCCAATGTGCTCCAATATGCCCTGATGTGCCCCAATGTGCTCCAATATGCCCTGATGTGCCCCGATGTGCCCTGATGTGCCCCAATGTGCCCTGATGTGCTCCAATGTGCCCTGATGTGCTCCAATGTGCCCTGATGTGCCCCCACCATTCTTCTCATTTTCACATATGACTGCTAGAACAGATAAAAAGACATTTAGGGAAATTGATCAAGCTTGAAGCGAACAGAATCTGGAGCAGTTGCCCATGGCAACCAATCAGCTTCTCTTAAGTTTGTTCTGTTAAGATTTGAAAATACAAGAGAGAAGCGGTTTGTCTGCCATGCATCGCTGGTCCAGTTTTCGCCTGATCACCCCACACTGTTTGGGGTCACCGGGATGTGCAGAGAGCACATGCTTGGTAACACCAAACAATTTCCAGTGACCCCGCATATCCCCGCTGACCCCGTACAGTGCAGGGGATAAAAACTAAAGCAGCTGTGCATGGCAGCCATGTGCTCATTATGAGGGGCTCCCACCATCCCTGTGCTGTGCTGAATTCCTCCTGGGGCTGTACCCCTGCTATGCTCAGTATGTCAGCACAGAAATGGTGGAAACCCCTCATAATGGGCACAGCAGAGGTACAGCCCCTGGAGGAAGTCAGCATAGCACAAGGATGGTGAGAGCCCCTCATAATAAGCAAAATGACTGAGTCCTCGATGCGACGACAACTGATCCGAAATTCGTAAAACAAAAGTTCGTATTGCGTACAAAATGCGGACGCATGGCAATTCGTATTCCGGATCCTCCCGAACGTACAAATTTAGGGAAATTCGTACGAATTTGCGATTCGTACGAAACTAATCGCACATGTCTAATAGCCAGTAGCCAGTAGCCTTTGTCTCGTACTTGCTTCAGAGCATGCGTCATTTTTGGTCCGTCAGACCAGCATACAGACAAGTGGTTTTCCCGATAGGAATTGGTTCTGTCGGAAATATTTTAAACATTCTCTATTTCTAGGTCCGTCAAAATTTTTGAAAAGAAAAGTCAGATGAGGCATAGACACAATCGGAATATATAATGAAAAGCTTCAGTCTGACTCTTTCTGTTGGTCATTCCGCTCGTGTGTACGTGTCATTAGAATGGTTAGGGAATATAGACAGTTCTGTAAAGGCAGAGAATTGTTTTAATTTTATCCTTGGAACTTTTCACTCATGGCAGTGCAAGGTTTCCTTTGCCTTTTGTTTCACAATAGCTTGCTTATTAGCCCTACAAATGAACAGAATTTAATGAGAAGATTTTTATAGACTTCAAATGGGTTCAGAATTTGTGAACTTAGAACCTTGAGCAAGAAAAACTGAAAACCAGTTCTTGAACCAAACACGGGCAGATTTCTTCAATTGTCAATAATAACAGTTTCCATTAACTGGAGATGACATGTATTGCATTGAGACTGTTAATTTAAAAGTGGTAAGGATTTTAAAAAGTTAGGCTTACATTTATTAAATAACAGTATTACAATATATAACACATATCCATAATAGCAGCAGACACACCTGGCTGATTTTGTTCAAAAAGAACATGCAATTTGCTGGTTCCCTTGAGATAAGGTTGTGCCAGGGTTGTTTGACTGCTCTCATCCCTTCACCCTCAATGCAGTACATGCTAAAGAGAACCAGTCACCAAAAGGCATTTCTAATAATGTGAATGTAAGCTGTTATAATACTTACAGTCTTGGCTATCTTCCTGAATTTTTTTATTAATATTATTATTATCATTATCACAGTTAGAATATAATTCTAAGGCAAATTATAAGGCTGAGTTCATACTGCAGGCTGCCACGGATCGCAACAAGGGTCCGGTGCATCCCTGTTCTCCATTTCAGGGACGAAACTTTGACTGAATTCAGCCCTGGTACTGAGCCAAAGATGCACAGGACTCCTGTGTAAGCCACTCCGCTCCATAGAGAGCCCGTCACAATCTTCTGTCATATAACAAAGGTCATATAGCAAATATACTGCTAGGATTACATGAAAGAGAACAAAATCACCTTATATTGAACAGTTTTAAATTTCTTCAGCAGCCTTGTATATGTGTGTCAATTATCAGCCCTGAGCTGAGGCAGGTCAGTTGAATTATAGCCTGGCTCTCAACTGACATTTCTGTTTTGACAAGTAGATAACAGCATGCATTATACTTGCATGTCTCTAAGAGGTAAATTTATTTATTTATTAAAATGCTTGACCTACGCAGTCTTACCCGAAGGCCTCGATGCGCAAAAACAAAAGAACATTGACATTAAAACACCTTAAGAAAACCAACAAACCAGCATAGCAAGATACAGAACAAAAACCAGGGAGTCTGTCCATCACACCCCAATTAAAAATTAGGTGACTCCAAAATCTTGTACAAAAAGTATGGTTTTTAATTTCTTTCGAAATTTCAAAAAGTCATTCTCAAGTAGGGATGAGCTTCGTGTTCGAGTCGAACATATGTTTGACTTGAACATCGGCTGTTCGCCCGTTTGGCGAATTCCGAACGTAATGGGCCGTTCGCGCCAAATTCGTGTGGCGCTTACGGCCCACAATGCACTGCGATGGCGCAGTGCATTGCTGGCTCATGATTGGCCAAGCATGCACTGTGACCCCGCATGCTTGGCCAATCACAGCGCCGGCAGCGAGGAGAGCCATGATTGGCCACAGGCAGGATGCCTGTGGCCAATCATAGCTCAGGCTGTGTAGTACATGCCCCACACTATATAAGGCCGCCAGTCAGCGGTAGGAGCTTGTGCGTGCTGTCTGCGTGCTCTGAACCCAGTATACACCGCTATATCCACCTATATAGCAAACTATCTTGCTCGTTTTAAATAGAGCTTGCAGTCAGCAGTAGGAGCTTGTGCGTGCTGTCTGCGTGCTCTGAACCCAGTATACACTGCTATATCCACCTATATAGCAAACAATCTTGCTCATTTTAAATAGAGCTTGCAGTCAGCGGTAGGAGCTTGTGCGTGCTGTCTGCGTGCTCTGAACCCAGTATACACCGCTATATCCACCTATAGCAAACAATCTTGCTTGTTTTAAATAGAGCTTGCAGTCAGCGGTAGGAGCTTGTGCGTGCTGTCTGCATGCTCTGAACCCAGTATACACCGCTATATCCACCTATATAGCAAACTATCTTGCTCGTTTTAAATAGAGCTTGCAGTCAGCAGTAGGAGCTTGTGCGTGCTGTCTGCGTGCTCTGAACCCAGTATACACCGCTATATCCACCTATATAGCAAACAATCTTGCTCATTTTAAATAGAGCTTGCAGTCAGCGGTAGGAGCTTGTGCGTGCTGTCTGCGTGCTCTGAACCCAGTATACACCGCTATATCCACCTATAGCAAACAATCTTGCTTGTTTTAAATAGAGCTTGCAGTCAGCGGTAGGAGCTTGTGCGTGCTGTCTGCATGCTCTGAACCCAGTATACACCGCTATATCCACCTACATAGCTCTTCTCTATTTGAGCCATCTGCCATCTGCAGGAGTTAGTGGAAGTTGTGTGTGCCTCCAGCACAATATACACTACCCAATTGCTGTTTTTCCTAACTCCCTTCAGGCCATTACCATGTCTGGAAGGCCAGCAAGGAGAGGCAGACAGGCGTGAGCCGATAAAAGAGGGCAAGCAGGCTCTGTGTCTAGAGAAAACAGCGCTGGTCGTGGACGCGGTGGATAGTCATCATCAGCACGTGGCCATGGGACACGCTTGTCCTTCTTTTCGGCAGCTGGACATGTTGAGCCGCAACATGCCAACGACTTGGTAGAGTGGATGACCAAGCCCTCTTCATCCTCCTCATCCTCTCTCACCCAGTCTCAGGGTACTAGCAAAGCAGCTGCCAACGCATCGTCTTCCCTCCTCTCAATGTCATCATCAGTGACTCCTTCCCTAGACCCACCACGTCCTCCTGAGGAGTCTCCTGAACTCTTTGAGCACAGTGTTGGGTACATGCTCCAGGAGGATGCCCTGTGTTTTGTAGGCTCTGATGATGCTACTCAGCTAGAGGAAGGCAGTAGCGTGAATGCAGAGAGAGGGGATGCTCAAGAAGGACAGCAATCTGGCAGTCATGTTCCACAAGCTGCAGCATACTGCCAGGTTTTCTCCAGCGATGAAGAGGGAGGGGATGATGAGGGCACTGAATCCACGTGGGTGTTTGGTAGGAGAGAGGAGAAGGAGGAGGAGGAGGCACATGTCCAACAAGGCAGGATGCCCTCCGGGGGCCAGCTTAGGGGCAGCACACCGACTGAATCACACCGCAGAGCTCCGCCTCTGCAGGGCGCTGCCTCTGCACGTTATTCTAAAAGTTCTTTGGTGTGGGCCTTTTTTGAGATGAGTGCATCAGATCACACCGCTGCTATTTGCTACATATGTCTCAAGCGTATCTCGCGTGGCCAAAACATCAGCCGCTTGGGCACCACATGCTTGACCAGACATATGTTGACCTGCCATGCAGCTCGTTGGCAAGCGTACCTCAAAGACCCACAACCAAGGAACAAAGCGGACCTCTCCTTGCTCCTCATCAGCTGGGATCTCCAACCCCACTAGACCTTCAGTCCTCGATGAAACCTGCTCTGAGAGGAATGAAGGTGTAGAATTAGGTGTGTCACAGCCAAGTGCTTCCGGGCACTCTGCTAGCAGTACACCCATGTCCGATTATAGCAGGCAAATGTCCCTGCCCCAGCTGCTGGACCGGCGAAAGAAGTTCACTCCCAGCCATCCACATGCCCAGCGGTTGAATGCTAGCTTGGCTAAATTGCTAGCACTTCAACTGCTGCCTTTTCAGTTGGTAGACTCGGCCCTCTTCCGTGAGTTTGTACAATGTGCGGTTCCTCAGTGGCAGGTCCCCAAACGCCACTTTTTCTCACGGAAGGCGATTCCGGCTCTCTACCAGCATGTGGAAGGCAATGTCCTTGCCTCATTGGACAGGGCGGTCAGCGGTAAGGTGCATATTACCGCTGACTCATGGTCCAGCAGGCATGGACAGGGACGTTACCTGTCTTTCACGGCCCATTGGGTCACTCTTCTGGCAGCTGGGAAGGATGCAGGACAAGGTGCAGTAGTGTTGGAGGTTGTTCTGCCACCACGCCTCCAAAATGCTACTATTGGTTGTGACAAACCTCTCTCCTCCACCCCCTCCTCTTCTTCTTCCTCCATGGCCTCTTCCAGTGCTCTGACCTCAGAACCAGCGGTGCTCCGTAGGCGTTCCAGGGGCTACGCAAGTACGCAGGCAAAACAATGCAATGCCGTGCTTGCGCTGGTTTGTTTGGGGGACAGGAGCCACACTGGGGCGGATGTTTTGTCAGCTCTGCAGGGGCAGGCCGAGAGGTGGTTGAGGCCATGCCAGCTTAAGCCAGGAATGGTGGTTTGCGACAATGGCACCAACCTCCTCTCCGCCCTCCGACAGGGACAACTGACCCATGTGCCCTGTGTAGCTCACGTCCTTAACCTGGTGGTGCAGCGGTTCTTGGGCAGGTACCCGGGCTTACAGGATGTCCTGAAGCAGGCCAGGAAAGTCTGTGTGCATTTCCGCCGATCATTTAATGCCTGTGCTCGGCTGGCTGAGCTCCAAAAGGAGTTGACCCTGCCAAAGAACCGCCTTATATGTGACATGCCCACCAGGTGGAACTCAACGTTGGCCATGTTGCAGGGGCTGCACACGTAGCAGAGGGCCATCAATGAGTACCTGTGTGACTACAGCACCAGGACAGGGTCAGGGGAGCTCGGTTTTTTCTCACCACGCCAGTGGGGCATGATCAGGGATGCATGCACTGTCCTGTCACCATTTGAGGAGGCCACAAGGATGGTGAGCAGTGACAGTGCATGCATCAGTGACACTATACCTCTTGTCCACCTCTTGGAGCATACGCTGCGTGGAATAATGGACAGGGCACTTGAGGCTGAACAGAGGCAGGAAGAGGAGGACTTCCTTGCCTCTCAAGGCCCCCTTTATCCAGACAGTGTTCCTGCTGTGCCACCCATCACACAGGAAGAGGATGAGGAGGAGGAGGAGGAGGAGGATGATTGTGTCAGCATGGAGGTGGAGGCTGGCACTCAGCAGCAGCAGCAGCAGTCTTGTAGGGATGATTTACAGTCCCAAGAAACCCGTGGACTTGTACGTGGCTGGGAGGAGGTAGCTGCGGATCATGTTGTCCTTAGTGACCCAGAGGACTCCAGACCGAATGTCTCAGCTAACCTACGCTGCATGGCCTCCCTGATCCTGCAAAGCCTGCGGAAGGATCCTCGTATTCTTCGGATCAAGGAGAGGGACCATTACTGGCTGGCCACTCTCCTTGATCCACGGTACAAGGGTAAGGTTGCCGACCTTATCTTGCCATCGCAGAGGGAGCAGAGAATGAGACATCTCCGGGAGGCCTTGCAGAAAGGTCTGTGCAACGCATTACCAAAGACTGGGAGGTTACAAACTCCTGGTCCTAGACAACATGTTGCTAAGGCATAGGTCAGAAGGAGCGGTGGAGAAGGTGGCCGTCTGACCGATGCTTTCAGACAATTTTTTAGTCCGCAGCCCCAAGGTATGATCGGTTCCAGCAACCATCGCCAGCGTCTGATTTACATTGTGCAGGAATACCTAGGGGCAAGGTCAGACTTGGACACCTTTCCCACCGAAAATCCTCTGGCTTACTGGGTCTTGAGGATGGATCACTGGCCAGAGCTTGCACAGTATGCAATTGAGCTACTGGCCTGTCCTACATCCAGCGTTCTTTCGGAACGTACCTTCAGTGCTGCTGGTGGCTTTGTTACCGATCACAGGGTGCGCCTGTCCACCGAATCAGTTGATCGACTGACCTTCATCAAGATGAATCAGTCTTGGATCACCCACAGCTACCAAGCACCTGAAGCTGATGTAACAGAATAATTTTTTTTGAAATATCACATCCCTTCAAGACTACCTATGCTGATGCTGAGTGACTGTCCTGCTATGTTGATTGTCTATCCTCTTCCTCCTCCGCTGATATGTTGGAAGAACATTTCTGGTTCTGGGTGATGCCATCAGCCCAATTTTTCTGCCCCTGTTTAACAGGGGCGTTTAATTACAATTTTTGATGCAATGCTTTGCAGCAGGGCTAATTCCTGCACTAAAACTAGAGTATATGGGAGAGGTTGCAGTGTGGTGGCACCAGCACCAGTGCCTAAGGCCCAATTTTTCTGCCCCTGTTTAACAGTGGCGTTTAATTACAATTTTTAATGCAATGCTTTGCAGCAGGGCTAATTCCTGCACTAAAACTAGAGTATATGGGAGAGGTTGCAGTGTCGTGGCACCAGTGCCTAAGGCCCAATTTTTCTGCCCCTGTTTAACAGGGGCGTGTAATTACAATTTTTGATGCAATGCTTTGCAGCAGGGCTAATTCCTGCACTAAAACTGGAGTATATGGGAGAGGTTCCAGTGTCGTGGCACCAGTGCCTAAGGCCCAATTTTTCTGCCCCTGTTTAACAGGGGCGTTTAATTACAATTTTTGATGCAATGCTTTGCAGCAGGGCTAATTCCTGCACTAAAACTAGAGTATATGGGAGAGGTTGCAGTGTCGTGGCACCAGCACCAGTGCCTAAGGCCCAATTTTTCTGCCCCTGTTTAACAGGGACATGTAATTACAATTCTTGGTATAATATTTCACAGGAGGGCCCGTTCCTGTGCCCACCCAGAGTAACTGTGAGGACTTATAGTGTTGTGGCACCAGCACCACAACCACCAAAGATCAATTTTTCTACCACTGTTCAACAATGGCATGTAATTACAATTCTTGATATAATCGTTCACAGCAGGGCGCTCCAGCGCCCACCAAGAGTCACTTTGAGGGCTTACAATGTTGTGGCAAAACCAACACCTTGTTCCGCCATTTCTGCAGAGCATATAGGGCAGGCCCCTACTTTCAAACATCCAACTTACAAACATCTCCTACTTGCAAACGGAAGGAGACAACAGCAAGTGAGATGAAAAAAGATGTACAACAAAACAAATTATACAGGGATGATAACCCTTCCCTATGTTTTCCAAAAAGCTTAAAAATAGTTTTTTTGACTGGAGCTACACTTTAAAAATGTACCAGTTGAAAATTACAAACAGATTCAACTTAACACAACAAACCTACACAGTCCCTGTCTTGTTTGCCCTGCCTGTATACTGCTGTTCTGAGTATATAGGGCCTGGGGGCCACACGCATTTCCTTTTTTTAATATGGGTACGGGGTTCCCCTTAATATGCGTGCAAGACCCAAAGGGGCTGGTAATGGGCAGGGAAGGCTACCCATGCCATTTTTCTCAATGATTTTCAACCATATTGCAGGAACCAGATATAACATTAAAACCGCAAGCAGTTTTAAATGATGTTATTTCCGTTAAATATCATTTTGTGCAGGGACTGTTCTAAACACGGGAAACACATGGCACTTCACAGGCATACTACAGACACCCCCCCAGGCACGATATTTAAAGGAATATTTCACTTTTTTTTCACTTTAATCATCATTAAAATCAGTGCTTCCGCCAAAACGGCCATTTTTTAAAACATTTTAGGCATTGACCCATGTCCCTTGGAGCAGGGGCCAGGTCCCCAAACCCTTTTTAGGTCAGTATATTGCATATTAGCCGTTAAAATTAGCACTTTTAATTTCGAACGTTCGAGTCCCATAGACTTCAATGGGGTTCTAAAGTTCTTACGAATTTGGGGTCCGTTCGAAAGTTCTGGTGCGAACCGAACCGGGGGGTGTTCGGCTCATCCCTATTCTCAAGTCAAAGTTTCAGAGGCAAGGAGTTCCAAAATACAGCTCCTTGTACTTCACTCGTTCTCCCTCCACATGTTTTCTTTCTAAATTTTGGAATCTTTAGTATGGCCAAGTTTTCTGATCTCAAGGATCAAGTAGGCACATACTTGACACATTTTTCCTTCAGATACTCTGGGCCATGTTCATGCAGTGCCTTATGGACAAGACATCCAGGTTTAAACAGAACCCGTTCTTTCACAGGCAGCCAATGCAGGGCTCTAAGGGATGGAGTGATGTGGTCACGGCGACCAACACCTGTCAGTAACCGTGCTGTGGCATTCTGAATCAACTGGAGCTTGTAAATGGTACAAGCGGGTAAACCCAAATACAGGGCATTACAGTAGTCCAATCGACTGCTGATAATGGCATTGACCATGGCGATCTTATAAGAATCTGCGATATAGTGAAAAGTCGACCTCAGGAGTCTCAGGTAGAAGTGACATGAACTCACCACCTGATTTACCTGAGTGCACAAGTTCAACCTAGAGTCAAAGATGACACCCAGGAGAAACCTGATGTATCGTGGTCTTCGGGCCCCATTCCCTCTTACTGCCGCAATGCGAGCGGTTGTGAGGGCATGGAACGTAGCTAGCTCGATGCGCCCCGTACCTTTGGGGCACATCTCCCCGCATAGTCCTCTTTGGTTTAACCCAAACTTACCGGAATTTGGTTCTGTTCCTGATCCGGGTGTGTGGGCCAACAGGGGTATCAAATATATCGAGCAACTTTGTTTTGAGGGTAAAATACAGACCTTTGACAGGCTGAAGCAACAGTACGCTTTGCCTAACTCACATTTATTCAGATTCCTGCAACTTAACCATGCCTTTCGAACACAGTTTGGAAATGCCCCAGTGGCGTTCTACACTTCGAGGCTAGAAACACTACTCAGGGATGATGATCTCTCTAAACCTCTGTCGGCCATATACAAGGTTTTGCTCCCGAATGTTCACACCGGTCTCGAAATCCTGAGGGCAAAGTGGGAGGCGGATTCCTCCTCTTTGGACACAGAGGACTGGGAGGACGTCTGGGAGTATCCTTTCTTGCAGTTAGTGTCAGCCAGGGATAGATTAGTGCAATTTAAAATAGTGCATAGGATATATTATACTCCGCAACGTCTCCATAGAATCTACCAGTCTGTCCCTGCCTCCTGTTGGAGATGCAACTCACTCTCAGCGGATTTTATACATGTATTCTGGGGCTGTCCTCAAATAGCTAATTTTTGGGTGGAGGTGACTAACTTTTTTCGGTCGGTTACCACCGTAACGGTACCTCTGTCTGTTGAAATATGTCTTTTGGGTTTGGTCGGATCGCTGGCCCCACGCCGAGCGCTCAGGACACTCCTGGGATTATTGTTATACTATGCCCGTAAATCTATTGTTCTTAAGTGGAAGGCTCCATTGGCCCCCTCTATAAATTTTTGGAAGAGCTTAGTGAACACGGCTCTTCCACTGTACAAGGCCACCTATCTTTCACGTGGCTGCGGAGCTAAATTTCATAAAGTATGGGATATCTGGACGGAGTCAAGAGACACCAATGCTGACTCGAGTGCCGACTGACAAGGTTTCATTAGGACTTAGTGGTGGCGTTCTAGGGTATTAACATGTCTGTAGCCCTGGGTCCTCCGTACAGGGGCGGTGAGGGGTTGGTTGGGGGGGTGGGGGTTTGCATGTTTCCTCCTGGGATGGCCTATGGCCTGCAGTAGAGTATGAGTGAACTAGAAGATTGTCCTGAGCAAGTGAGCAGTGGTGCTAGAGTGTACAGTGGGGGGGGGGGGGGGGTTTGTTTTTTTGTTTTTTTTTCTCTTTCTTTGGTTGTATACGCCGGTGGCGGTTATTGGGGGGGGGGGGGTTGTTTGTTATTGTTGACTCAGGGGGTTGTAGTAGTAATCAGCCTGGGTATGCCCAATAGGCTGTAAGTTGTTCTATGTTTTAATTGCAAACTCAATAAAAAGAATTTAAAAAAAAAAAAAAAAGATGACACCCAGGTCCCTGACCTGAGTGCTAGAATCGGAAAAGGTTTGAAAGATTCTGGCCATAACGGAAACAAGTTGGGATACACCTGGTTACTAAAGATGATACATTAAGTTTTGGTGCAATTTAACTTTAGATAATTGGCACCCATCCAGGACTGGATTTCCTCCAGGCAGGATGCCAGCTTTACCTGATCCTCCCCTTTCTTGGATAGTTTGAAGTAGATCTGGGTGTCGTCGGCATATACATGGAATGGTAATTGTGACGGCGAATGATGTACAGCAGCAGCCTCATATAGATGTTAAACAGGATCAGAGATAAAGCCGATCCTTGTGTGACCCCGCAAGACAGGGGAATATCGTGGGAAAAAAATGGTCCCAACTTTACCCTCTGAACCCTGTCTCGCAGGAACGAGGCTACCCATGCCAGAGCTATACGATTCATTCCCGCCACCATCTTCAACCTATCAACAAGTATGGAGTGGTCAATGGTATCAAAAGCTGCCGACAGATCTAGATGTACCAAGGCTGAAGCTTCATTCTCATCCAAGGCCCAGAGCAAATCGTTCTGGACTTTTATCAGGGCTGTTTCCGAACCTCTCCCAGGACGAAATCCTGACTGGAAGTCATCAAAAATTTCAATAGACTCCAGGTGAGGTTGAAGTTGCCATACCGCAGCACGGTCCATGATTTTTGCCAAAAACGGCAAGGTGGAAATAGGGAGATTGTTGCTCAACACGGTGCGGTCCACGTTAGCTTTATTTAGCAGTAGTATAACCACCGCCTGCTTCAGAATACATGGAACGACACTGGTAGCAAAAGACATGCTGACAATAAGACCCCTTTCACATCACACCGCACCTTGCGTCGGCGGTAAAACGCCGCTATTTTTAGCGGCATTTTACCGCAGGATTTGCGGCGGATTTGCGGCGCATTTCGGCCGCTAGCGGGGCGCTTTTACCCCCCGCTAGCGGCCGCGAATGGGTTAAAACCGCCGGCAATACGCCGCAATAGAGGCGTTTTGCCGGTGGCATTACAGCGCTGCCCCATTGATTTCAATGGGCAGCAGCGGTGGAGGAGCTGTAAACACACCGCTCCTTCACCTCTCCAAAGAAGCTGCTGGCAGGACTTTTTTCTGACGTCCTGCCAGCGCACCGCTGTAGTGTGAAAGCCCTCGGGGCTTTCACACTACACACAATGGTGCAGCTTCTTTAGGGCGTTTTGCAGGCGCTATTTCTAACGCTATAGCGCCGGCAAAACGCCCTGGTGTGAAAGGGGTCTAAAGGTGCACTCTAACAATAACAACCTAAGTTTCTTACAAAAGTCAATTTCTGACTGGATTAAAATGCAAAAAACATTAAATATTTTCCAGGAAAACTGATTGATTTAATAGATATGTTTAAAAAAACACCTTGTTTATTTAAGGAAATGTGATGTAAGCTAATGTAGATCAGGTTGGCATAGCCAGATATCAATTGAAATGAGATTGTAAAATTTGTAAATATTATTCAATCTTCGAAAATTTCAATACAGGGAAGGGGGAAGAAGGGGAAAAAACAGAGGAGATTTTTAAACAGTGCAATTATAAATACTAGTAGAACAAAATATAATAAAAATCCATTTATTTATATACATTAAAAAGCACTATAATATCAAATATAGTACATGGAAATTATAGCGCTGGTACTGTTATTTACTGGTAATTATGAATCCTATGACTGGGATATCTTGAACAATTTCAAAATACTTTTTTTCACTCTCATTGCTTATTGGGTTTTTTTGTTCTGATTGTTCTTAGGTAAACTGCCTTTTCAGGGGTTTAGCAGCCAGGCACTAATCTTCATCATTGGTGTTTCCCCCTATTCATGGGATTATTCCAACCTGTTACCATTTCATCTGGTTTAGCTTTCACTCAGCATTAAAGGTATGATCATACATTTTTTTCTCATAATTGCCAGTTTTAACTATTGCTATCCTTGGTTATGATACCATCATTTTTTTAACTAATTTTTTTAATTCCGTTTATTGCATTTTTTTTTTTGGTCATCAATTAAGCCTTCTTGCCAGTAGCAGACAATACTATTTCAGTGAGGCTTTTGCCCTATCCCCTCATTTAATGGAGGCCAGTCTAGATATTATAAATTACTTATATCATACTGCCTATATCTGTGCATTATTTTTTGGCTTCTTATTTTATTCATTATTTAATTTTTTAGTGCTGACTTACCTACATCTATGTCCTCCATAAGGCCAATTGACCTCTGATTTGGCAGGTTGATTGCACGTATTTTCCACCAAGTGGCGATTCCTGGTTTGCGGTTGCCAATTGATGAGTGGTAAGCGCCATTTTGCTCAGATCACACAGGCCCGGGTTGCAATATATATTTATATGTATTTATGTATTGTTGTAACTATACTGTACATTTATGTTACTTTGTACATTAATTCTATATTATATTATTGTTAGTTGCACATTCCCCTGAAGAAGCTGGTTGCGAAACATGTTGGGAACGAGTGCTATCGGCTAATCAACTTGTTTTGCTGGGATCCCTTCAGTTCAGTAAAAATGTGCACTTGGTTTTTTGAATTTCCATGTACTATATTTGATATTATAGTGCTTTTTAATGTATATAAGTTAATGGATTTTTATTATATGTTGTTCTACTAGTTTTTATAATTGCACCGTTTAAAAATCTCCTCTGTTTTTTCCCCTTCTTCCCCCTTCCCTGTATTGAAATTTTCATATATATTAGGAGATGAGGTGCCTATATTTATACGGTGTCACTGGATAGATTGGACCATATTATTTCTATTATTCAATCTTCCTTTATAAATAAAATAATAAATTTTCCCTATTATATACAAAGTAAGAGCATTGGAAAATTAGGGATACATGGTGGCACATTTCAACTCACTATATTCATTGTAAATTGCACAACCATGTTGGTGCATTCTATTCAATATCTTTATTTAGATGACCAATTTTTTTACATGTTCTTTTTCAAATTGATGAATACTAGGATAGGGAAAGCTAAAATATGACCATGTGTCAATTTGTTTTATATATATACCTGTATATATATATATATAATACAAACACACACATACATACGTACACAGTATCTAACAAAAGTCAGTGCACCCCTCACATTTTTGTAAATATGTTATTATATCACTTCATTTGACAACACTGAAGAAATTGCACTTTGCCACTCAACACACAGCCATTAATGTTTAATCTTCTGGCAACAAAAGTGAGTACCCCTAAGCGAAAATGTCCAAATTGGGCACTATTAGCCATTTTCCCACCCTGGTGTCATGTGACTCATTAGTGTTATAAGGTTTCAGGTATGGATGGGGAGCAAATCTGTTAAATTTGGTGTTATCGCTCTCACTCTCTCATATTGGTCACTGGAAGTTCAACATGGCACTTCATGGAAAATAACTCTCTGAGGATCTGAAAAAAAGAATTGTTGCTCTACATACAGATTACCTAGGCTATAAGAAGATTGCAAGACCCTAAAACTGAGCTGCAGCATTGTAGCCAAGACCCGACAGCAGTTTAACAGGACAGGCTCCACTCAGAACAGGCATCGCCATGGTCGACCAAAGAAGTTGAGGGCACGTGCTCAGCGTCATATGTAGAGGTTGTCTTTGGGAAATGTATGAGTGCTGCCAGCATTGCTACAGAGGTTGAAGGGGTGGGGATCAGCCTGTCAGTGCTCAGACCAATATGGTGCAAACTGCATCAAATTGGTTTGCATGGCTGTCATCCCTGAAGGAAGTCTCTTCTAAAGATGATGTACAAGAAAGCCCGCTGAAGACAAGCAGACATGGATTACTGGAACCATGTCCTGTGGTCTGATGAGACCAAGATAAACTTATTTGGTTCAGATGGTGTCAAGCGTGTGTGGTGGCAACCACATGAGGAGTACAAAGACAAGCGTGTCTTGCCTATAGTCAAGCATGGTGGTGGGAATGTCATGGTCTGGGGCTGCATGAGTGCTGCTGGCACTGGAGAGCTACAGTTCATTGACGGAACCATGAATGCCAACATGTACTGTGACATACTGAAGCAGAGCATGATCCCCTCCCTTTGGAGACTGGGCTACAGGGCAGTATTCCAATATCATAACGACCCCCAAACACACCTCAAAGATGATCTCTGCCTTGCTAAAAAAGCTGTGAGTAAAGGTGACGGACTGGCCAAGCATGTCTCCAGACCTAAACCCTATTGAGCATCTGTGGAGCATCCTCAAATGGAAGGTGGAGGAGCGCAAGGTCTCCAACATCGACCAACTCCATGATATCAGCAAATTCACACTGTTATACAAGCTGTACACTCACTACTTTACATTGTAGCAAAGTGTAATTTCTTCAGTGTTGTCACATGAACAGATATGAGAATATAAGATATAAGAAAATATTTACAAATATGTGAGAGGGTGTACGCACTTTTGTGCAATACTATATATATATATATATTACCACATTCCAAAATGTATATCAAAACAGCCTATGAACCGGGAGAAGAACTGGGAGAAGAAGGCCGAGAGCTGGAGAAGAAGCCGGAGAGCGCGAAGGAGTCGGAAGAGACCCCCAAAGTCGTAAGAAGACTCCCGGAGCTGCCTAATAAATTACTTTGAAAACCTGTCTAGTGTGTTTTTTTATTGACACTTTTGTCCCCAGGTGAATGGGTAGGGGTATGATGTACACTATACTCATTCACATAGGGTGGGGGGCTGGGATCTGGGGGCCCCCTTATTAAAGGAGGGCTCCCGGATTCCAATAAGCACCCCGCCTTCAGTCCCCCGACAACCAACGGCCAGGTTTGTTGGGAAGAGGCCCTTGTCCTCATCAACATGGGGACAAGGTGCTTTGGGGTGAGGGGCACGCAGGGCGCCCCCCTTCTCCAAAGCACCCACCCCCCATGTTGAGGGCATGTAGCCTGGTATGGTTCAGGAGGGGGGGGCGGCCGGGTTGTGTGCTCAGATAGGGGGTCTGGTATGGATTTTGGGGAGAACCCCATGCCGTTTTTTCGGCGTAGGGAGTTCCCTTTAAAATCCATACCAGACATAGGGCGTAGTATGCCCCATGGCGGTTTTATTAGAGAGGCGACATTGTCGCTTCTTTCTCCCACTGGCTGCAATAGGAAAATGTGACATTTTCCTATTGCAGCCAGCGCGAGATGTACAGTACCCTGTCGCCGAGAACCAGCGTGATGGGATCACGCTGGAAACACATTCTCGCGGTCAGATACAAATCTAAAATACCGTAATTTGTGTAAAAATAAATAAAAATACCGTATATAGTTCACCCTTAAACCAAACAAAAAGAATTTCATCCCCAAAATATAGCAGATGCCTTAGCTACTACTATGGAATCCTGTACAATTTAAAAGATGATCCCTCCACTTTCCAACCAACTCCCGAGATTATTAACCAATTCTTAGAACAGTTACCCATACCTAAACTATCACCAATCCAGCTCCAATCCCTAAATCAATCATTTACCGAATCAGAGATTCATAAAGCCATAGAGCCTCTCCCTATAAATAAATCAACAGGGCCTGACGGTTTCAGTGGGGAATACCACAAAGAATTTAAGACCTTGCTATCCCCTTACCTTCTACAAATGTTCCAATCTGCAGCTGCCTCTGCCTCTTTCCCACCAGAAATTCTTGAAGCTCTGATTGTAACTTTGCTTAAGCTGGGGAAAGAGCCTGCCTCTGCTTCAAATTTCAGACCAATATCCCTATTAAACATCGATCTAAAACTCTATGCCAAACTTATAGGTTTATGCCTTGTCAATATTTTACCCACGCTCATACACCGTGATCAAACTGACCAAACTGATTAATATCATACATATGGCGCAACTGGCACAAAGGCCTTCTCTGCTCCTAACTCTGGATGCGGAGAAGGCCTTTGACCGTATACCCTAGCTGTATCTAACCAAAGTGTTGGAATCATTTGGCTTTGACGACACTATTTTATCTGCCATCTTGGTTCTATATTCTAAACCATCGGCCAAAGTCTATATGTCTGGTATTCTTTCAGCTCCATTCACTATATGCCCTCTGTCACCCCTAAAATTTAACCTATTTATGGAGCCATTAGCCATCTATTTATAAGCCACCCAAAAATAAAGGGCTTTCCAATAGGTAACAATATGCATTCAGTCTCTTTGCCGATGATATTATTATGATCATGACAGAGGAGGACTCCTCCTTGGCTGTGGCTCATGAAGCCTTAAATTTATTTAACTGAATTTCCTACTACAAGGTCAGCGATAGTAAATCTTATATCTTGGGCTTAGGAATTGCTACTTCTACAAGCAATAGGCTTAAAATGCAATATCCTTATACTTGGACAATAGAAGGAATAAAATACTTACACATTACACTGACGGCAAATGTAGATCTACTGATAGATGCTAATTATACCTCCTTTCTTCACAAACTCAACCCAAAACTGCAAGATATAAATAAATCAGAGTCAACCTGGTCAGGTCGTCTTGCAGCCTTTAGAATTATGCTACTACCTCAATTTATATACCTATTTAGGACCTACCCTATCACAGTCCCAGAAAGTTTCTTCTCTAGAGCACAATCAATGATAAATAAATTCCTCTGGCAGGGAAAGAAATCCAGATGTGCCTTCCAAAAGTGAATTAAATCTTGGATAGCGGGAGGAGTGGGGCATATTCTTCTGAAGGACTACTATACGGCAGCAATTCTGGCCCATTGAAACATTGATTTCCACAAAATCATACCGCAAGATGGTAGGAATTGGAATCATACCAAAGCTCTAATTTATGCCTCACTTCCCCTTCCTTACCTACTATGAGAGCTTCTCTCCGTGCTTGGAAGTTACTCCTAAATAACCCATAGTTTACACAGCTTCTAAATCCATTCCTCTTCCTATTGCTAGCTTACAACTACTAATCCCAAACCTAAAAATTAGACATTGGGAATCTAAGGGAATCACATTTATCGTGGACATAAAAATAGAACCCACACTTAAAACCTTTAGAGCAACTAAGCTTGAATACAGCCTAGAACCCAAAGATCACTATACATACATTCAAATTTCAGACCTACTGTCCTCTATAACAGATACATCTACCATTATTTCATGGAGGATGTTTCTATACTTCAGAAACCCTAACACCTCAATCAAAGGCATATCCTTGTTCTACAACTTGCTACACCAAAAATCTATATTCACCAAAACCCCCTCTATGAGAACCTGGGAAATAGACTTGAAAGCATCATATACCCCAGACCAATGGAAACATGCAATCACATCTACATACAAAGCTACCAAGAGTGTTAACCTAAGATAATTATATAAAAATATACTCCTAATATGGTACTTAAAGGGGTTCATGTTTTTTCACCTTAATGCATCCTATGCATTGAGGTGAAAAAAAAATCTTATGATCTCTGGCCCCCCAGCCCCCCTGTTTTACTTACCTGAGCCCTGGAAAGTCCCGCGTTGTAAATGCACTCTTCCTTTGATCAGTCTTCTCTGCTCTTCTAGGCTCTTCATTAGATAGATTGATAGCAGCACAGCCATTGGCTCACACTGCTGTCAATCAACTTCAATGACACAAGGGACAGGGGGCGGGCCCAAGTCCTGTAGTCGGTGGCTATGGACGCTGACTACAGGACTCAGGAGCATGCCTGCAAGGTAACCAGAGGGGGCTATCAGAAGTGGGGAGGAGCCGAGACAGCCACCGAGGGCCCCCAGAAGACAAGGATTGGGGCATTTCTGTGCAAAATGAGCTACACAGTGGAAGTAAGTATGACAGATTTGTTATTTAAAAAAAAAATATTTAAACATTTAGTGGCACTTTACCACCTACAAGACTAGCAGGTTTTAATCCCCAACTGTCTCTGCTGTGTTGGAGGCAACGCGGCCAAATATTTTCTATGATACATGTATTCTGGACTTGCCCACACCTGCGAACCAACTGGTCTGCCATTTTCAGTCTCATAGTCATATGACGAATAACTAATTCTCAATTCCCAAACAACACAAGTATGGCTATCCTTTAGTTGGAAAAGGCACTATCTCTCACCCTTTAAGAAGTGTTGTTTCTCACATTCTCACAAATGCACGACTAGAATTAGTAAGGTGTTGGAAAAGAACTGAACTTCCAGCCCTTGCAGAAGTAGTCAGAACCACCAACCTACATATCACATATGAAGTTATGTTCGCTGCCTCCCAAGACAATTACATTTCCAGATACGTGATCTGGAAACCCTGGATAGACTGGTATGGAATTAACAAATATATATATATAACAATCCTCAATTTAGTCTTATAGAATACTGAAATACAAAAGATGCACACATATATCATGATATTAACATCAGATCCAGTCTCCTCTTTACATTCTCTATACATTCTTAGTTAAAATTTGTTTAAGTTTAATCCTTCTTTCTATCAAGAGGCAATTTTTAAATAAGAAGGCTGACTGCAGGCGGGCCTGAGTTTGTAGGAGGAGACGGGGTGTACTTAAACCCACCCTCCTCCTCCTTGCTCCTGTCGGCTTGTTCAGTGTTTCCCACCCTCCCCTTTTATTCTTATTTTTTCCTTTCCATTTCATATTTGGGTATGCCCCCTTTAGGTATACTGACCACATGACCATTTGGCACACCCCAGGTCTTTTCTCTTGTGTTCTTTCATATCGTTCTCTCGTGATCTCTCATTGAGACTCCTAGTACAAATGTGAACAATTGAACTGAGCTAATCCTACACTGTCTGACAAGCCATGCATGGATCACAATGTTGCATTATCTTAAAGGATATGAGCAGAAGCCTTGGGACCCCACCCTCCAAGATGCAGTGTTCCCCTTGGGATGTCCAGAAGGTGGAGACTCCCCAAGGTAAGCATAAAACTGACTAATGCCACGTTCACATGATCGGAAATTCGGCCAGCAAAAGACGGATCAGAGCTTTTGGTTGGAAATTACGATCGTGTGTATGCTCCATTGGACTTTTGCTGGCCGAATTTCGGCCAGCAAAAGATTTAGAGCATGTTCTCAATTTTTCGGTCGGAAAAAGTTCCTATCCGAAAATGCGTTTGTGTGTATGCAATTCCGACGTGCAAACACTGACGCATGCTCAGATTCAACTACAAGACAGAAGCTATTGGCTACTGGCTATTGAACTTCCTTTTTCTAGTCTCGTCATATGTATTGTACGTCACCTCGTTCTTGACGGTCGGAATTTGGTGTGGCCGTGTGTATGCAAGACAGCTTGAGCGACATCCTGTCGGAATTCCATCAGGAAAACCATCAGAGCTTTTTCCGACCAAAATTTCCGATCGTGTGTACATGGCATGAGCCATGTCTTATTGTTCTTTGTCAACATGATATCATTTATGATCCGAACAATGGTCAAATGTGAGGATGCAACTGGTAATACATTGTTCACTTCTAAGACATTGACTGTTAACTCTTTGTTTTCTTTGCTATCACCAAAAATGTCTCAATAAAAACCTATTGAAATAAAAAAAAAACTATGAAATTTCACTCACATAGTTCCAAAATTGTGTGCAGTCATATTGTAAGTAATAGATATCAGTGGTGACAGCCCTTCTCCCACACAAACAGTTCTCTTGAGTCATCAGCTGGATGTGGCATATGTAGACTAAGCGGCTTCCCTGACCATCTCTGTGAGTAAACCAAAGTGTAAGAGGGGAGGAGGCACGCCACAAGCCAATCTGACAGTTTTAACAGTGACAGGTGCTGTGAACTGGAGCAGAAGATCAATGGACTTGTTACTACCGAGAGAGGTATGCGGGTAGCCTGGTCACATGACACATTTCAGATGTGTAGCCTCCATCCTCAGATGTGCTAGCAGGTCTGTCTTTTCCCCTTTTTTGATGTAACAGCTGAGCTCCACATGGAACGTTAACCCATTCAGCTCTCATATTCACAGAACTAAAAAAAGATCTGTCATCTTGCTAAAAAGGGGAGAAACTGCATGCAGCACACAGCCCAACTAAACCCAACTAAACCCAAAAAGCTAACATTATCTAAAAGTGTATACGGGAAACGAACAAAACTCTGGACAGCCGCACTCCAGATTAGGTGAAAAACAAAAATGCCTTTATTTCTTCAAGTGAAAAAACTCCATATCACACGAAACATCACAGCAAAGGGAAAAAACATAGAACAAAATTACTGACGCGTTTCACACAAAAACCAGCGCTTACTCATAGCTAGCTTTTGTTCAAAATGAAAAACAAATATATACTATACAGGTGTCAACACGTGATAGTAAAATCAAGGGTGGAAAGCAGTGACAGCTGATGAACTATCATCGTGAAATCTCCACACATGTGTCTCCTGCACTGATCATTAGGTGACCAAGAGTGTAAGAGTGAAAGAAAAGAAAAAGAAAGAGTAAGAAAAAGAGAAAAAAGAAGAAAAAAAAGAAAAAAAAAAAAAGAAAAGGGGGGAGAAGAAAAAGGGGAGAGGAAAAAGAAAAAAGGAGGAGGGAGGAGGAGAAGAAAAAACGTGGGGGGGGGGGGGGGCAGGGGAAAGGAGGGGTAAACAAGGGGGGAGGGGAGGATGAAAGAAAATAAAGAAATGAGAAAAGAAAAGAGAGAGGGGGGGGGGAGAATGGGGGGGACGGACTGTCATCTTGCTAAAAAGGGGAGAAACTGCATGTAGCACACAGCCCAACTAAACCCAACTAAACCCAAAAAGCTAACATCATCTAAAAGTGCACCTCCATATGCTAAGAATGCACTTCAGAGATATTTATATATAAACCTATGAATGCAAATGCATTTGTGAGCACATACATGCATGCAAAGAATTACCCCCCATGTTAATTATCGCTTTGCACACTAGAATGAGGACAATAATTCAATTTCCCTAATATATGGTTAACTCTAAACTGATAAGTTGTAAAAGCATATAAATCATCACCTATAATTTGGGGTTCTGTCATATTTTGCCATTTTGCAGGCTCAGGCAGTTTTGAGGATTGACATATTTGGTATCTATTTACTCAACATCACATCCTTTATTTTGTATTTTTTTTCTTGAAAATATAGATTTGAAAAACAGTTCAGCAAATACTGTGTGAATAATAATAATAATAAAAAAAAACGACTACCTTTTTTATTATTCAGGGCCTCTGTATTCAGAAAATATATCCAGATTTTTAACATGTGTTCCAGAGGAGAATTGGTTAAGTATACTAATCTATTAGTTCTAACACAGTGGCATTAACATAATATATTTCCATAATATAATTTTTTCATAACTAATAAGAACATAAACAATAGGATTTTTAAAACAGCTTACCTGTAAAATAATTTTCTTTGATGTACAATAGGGGACACAAAGCCATAGTAATTACTATGGGGTTTATATATCGGACTGATGGGTGCTGGACACTGGCACGTCCCTAAGATGTGTACTTCCCCCATACAACCCCTCCCATTACTGGGAGTCCTCAGTTTTGTAGCCAAGCAATACAAGTGTATAAGAATAAGGGAGGGACCTCTGTGTCCCCTGATGTACATCAAAGAAAAGAGTTTTACAGGTAAGCTATTTTAAAACTCCTATTTTATTTTCTTACATCAGGGGACACAGAGCCATAGTAATTACTATGTGGGATGTCCCATAGCAATGGCAACTGAAGGGAGTGAGACAGAACAAAAAACAGGAGGCCAGAGGACTCATACTGCAGCCTGCAGTATATGCTGTGCCCAAAGGCAATATCCTTTAATAACGATTTGATAAAATCTGATAAACGTATGAACCGAAGACCAAGTTGCGGCCTTACAGATCTGAGCCATAGAGGCCTGATGATGCACCACCCAAGAGGCACTAATCGATCTGGATGAGTGTGCTCTTAATATGAGAAGGAAGAATTCTCTTCTTTAAGCTGAAGCTTAAATAATCACTTGACAAATCCATTTGGAAAATAGTGGATCTCGATGCTGCTTGTCCACATCTTGGACCCTTTGGCAGTACAAACAAAACCTGTGTTTTGCAAACCTGAGCGGTCATCTTTATATAGACTCTGATCGCTCTTACTGCATCAAGAGAATGTAGTGCTTTCTCTTCCCCAGAGAAAGAAGGAAGAATAATATCTTTTTTTTTTTTAATGCTACTTCAGCGAATTTTTCACGAGGCCCCAATCAACTTTACGTTCATTTACGTCTTCCTCGTCTTCACATCATTGTAGCTTTATGTTTTTAAATTTAATAATCTTTATTCCATTTTCTTTTACATTTGTAATACATCTTAGTACACGTCGACATTTTTTTTTTTTTTTTAAACAATAATATATCACTATTACAAAAATAATTTCTCATGCTATTTACTGTTATTCTTATCTTCTATAAATTATCGTCCTCTATATCATTAACCCATCCCTCCTCCCCCCTTCCCCTTGACACCACCATTCTACCGCGATTTTCATTTTTTCTCTCCAACTCCTTATCTCTTTTCTTTTACTTCCTCCCTTCTTTCCTTCCTTTCCCTCCTTCCCACTACCCTCTTCTCCTTCCCGCGCTTTCTCTCGCCTTTATTACCTCATCTTTGTGTTACTTTTTTTGGGAGGTTTACTCATAGCATGATTTAAAGTCTACATCCCCTTTCTTAATTTTAATCTTAACTCTCCTACTCATTTCTAATCTATAGGGTACCCCATCTCATCAGCCCATGGTCTCCATATTTTTTCGAACTCTCTCAGGTTCCCCCTTTTTACATAAATTGTCTTCTCTTTCCATATTAATTCACTGATGTCTTGGATCCATTCACTCACCAATGGGGCCCTCTCCGCCTGCCATCTTTGTGCTATTATTCTGCGTGCTTGGAACAGGCAGCGCACAACTGCCACCGTGGTGCATTTTTGTTCTCCCCGCGCCTCCCTGTAACCCAGCACACAGATTATTGGATCCATTTCTAATTCTACCTCAAAGACTTTATTTATAGTTTCCACCACACCCCGCCAATATCGAAATAACTTTGGACAACGCCACACCATGTGCATAAGATCTCCCTGTCTTTGGCACCTAGGGCATCTGTCATTATTTCTCCTACCAAACTGGTATAGTCTCTTAGGGGTATAGTAAGCCCTATGTACCAGCATCAGGTGCGAGATTTTTTGTGAGGGGGAGACTGATGTCATTGGCCCTAATTCCATTATTCTCCTCCACTGCTCATCTGATATTTCCCCCAAATCCTCTTCCCATCTCCTCTTCTGTTTCAAGTGATCCATTTCCTGATTGAAATTTAAACATAATTGTTTATATATTGCCGATATACACCCACTGGCCTTATCCATTGTAGGTAGCTTCCGAAGTAGAAGTATTTTATCCCACACTGGCATATGTACCCCAAACTGGGCTGCCAGCTGAAGGTATTTATAAAAGGATTGTTGTGGTAAGTCATATTCCTCCTTTAGGTCCGAGAAAGACCTTAGAGTGTTACCATCATAGAGTTGGATCAGCCTCTTTATACCCTGTCTTTCCCAAGTTTTAATCTTTCCTATTGGGGTTAGTTCTGGAAGATTTTTGTTATCCCATATTGGCGTAAGTTCTGACAACCCTGTATACCCCATTAATATTTTTACTGTTTTCCACACTTTACCCATCATAAGAGTTACAGAATTTTTGTGCCGGAAGGAGTCAGCCTCTAATACCTCAGCCACTGTTTTGTGAGGGGCGCCTATCAGCATAATCCCTCTTTCTAAGTTACTTCCGGTTTCCGAGTCACAACCCGCCAGGTGCTGGAGCTGCGCTGCCAAATAATAATTCTTAGGCTGCGGCACCGCTAAACCCCCTCTATCTATTGGAAGCTGTAGCGTCTGGAGTCGGATCCTAGCTGTACCCTTCTTCCAGATAAGTTCCCGAAAGAGGGTTTCCAGTTTCTTAAACCATTTTTTACATATCCATACTGGAGCGTTGTGCAAGATGTACAGCAGTTGAGGCAACCATATCATCTTAATCAAGCTACACCGGCCTGCCACCGATAAAGGAAGCCGGCTCCAGACGTCACACTTTCATTTAAATTTATTTAGTAATGGCATTAAATTTTTATTAATATACTGATCGGGGTTTACTGTCAGGTATATACCTAAATATTTCATAGCTTCCACCACCCTTACCTTGGGAGCCCCTGACGCCGCCACCTCATCTAGGGGGTCGACTCGGAGCAATTCTGATTTCTCCCAGTTTATAACTAACCCCGTAAATCTTCCGAAACCCTCTACTAGTTTGACTGCCTGCCCCAGGGATTGATCGGTATCCCCCAAAAAAAGGAGGACATCGTCCGTGTATAAAGCGATCTTTTCCTGTCTCTCTCCCTTTATTTGGAACCCTGTAATCCCTGGGTCCGACCTAACAGCTATTGCCAGTGGCTCCATAGCCAGCGCAAAGAGCAGAGGAGACAATGGGCAGCCTTGCCTTGTCCCCCTGCTCATTTCAATCTTTTCAGAGAGCTTGTTATTAACCCTTACCCTTGCACTAGGGGCATAGTACATCATTTTGATCCATCCAATAAAGGAGGGCCCGAGACCTATCTTCTCCATTACGCACCATAAATACTCCCACTCTATACTGTCGAATGCCTTAGTTACATCCAGTGACATTATAGCTCTTGTCCCCATATTCTCTGACGGGGTCTGCATATTCAAGAATGCCCTTCTAATATTCATACTAGTAGTTCTTTCCTGAATAAATCCCGTTTGGTCTGGATGAACCAGTTTAGTGATAAATTGATTCAGCCTATTTGATAAAACCTTGGCTAGTATTTTAACATCCGAATTCAGTAATGAAATCGGCCGATAGGAAGCTACCTCTAATGGATCCTTTTCTGGTTTGGGAATCACAATAATAATGGCTTCTGTCATCGAGGCAGGCAGTTTACTCTTCTCCGCAGCACCCCTTAATGTCTTATACAGTTATGGGAGCAGCATCTCTCCATAGTATCTATATGTCTCCCCCGGTAACCCGTCAGGTCCTGGGGCCTTTTGGTTAGCCATCCCGGTCACCAACTCCACTCCCTCCAAGAAATTATACATTTCCCTTTTCTCCCCCGCCCCTTGTGATTGATACAGTTCTTGATAATAAGCCCTAAAGGTTTCTACTATCTCCTCACCACTTAGGGACAATGCCCCCATCCTAGTTCTAATTCTAGTAACAACCGACGGCGGCGAGTTTGTTTTCACCAGCTTAGCCAGCATTCTACCCACCCCCCCCCCCTTCCCCGAAATAACGCTGCTTCTGACATATACGTTTACTCTCCTCTTTTTTCTTAACTGCTATCTTATACCCTTGTTGTTTAATTAGCCATATTTTTAGATTTTCTGGGGTTGGGTCTTTTACGTAGTTATTTTCGGCCTCGATCAGTTCCTTCCTGATACTTTCCTCCCAAACCCGTGCTTTTCGCTTAGTACTTGCTATCTGCTGGATCAGGATGCCCCTAAGGAAAGCCTTTAGGGCGTCCCATGTTACACTGGATGAGGCAGTACCCGTATTAAACCTTATAAACTCTTGTATTTTTGACGAGACCTCCTCTACGTCTTTTATTAGTTCAAACCAAAACGGGCTGATTTTCCATCCTCCTTGTGTACTATTTTCCCCCGTGCTTAAGGTCACCACTAACAATGAGTGGTCTGAGACTCCTCTGGGCATATATGCTATGTTCCTTATATTTTGTGCTATTTCTGCATTTCCTAAGGCCAGGTCTATTCTAGAGAGGGTAAGATACGATCCTGAAAAACAGGAGTATTGTTTAACTCTCAGGTTTCTCTCTCTCCATAAGTCCATTAGTACCATTTCCTTCAAAAAACAACTCAACCTGGTAACACCTGTATTCCTGGATCAAATCCTGGGGGGAAACCTATCAATCTCTTCATCAAGGACTTCGTTAAAGTCACCCAGCGCTATGATTGGAACATCTTCCTTGTCCCCAATGAATTCCATTAATCTATACACAACCTCCATTTTAAACGGTGGGGGGATATATATATTTGCCAAGATACAACATCTACCGTCCAATACACCGTACAGGAAAATATATCGGCCCATTTCATCAATACTGGCCTGTCTGCAGGAGAAACTCACTCCGTCTTTTATTATCACACTCATCTTTATATAGACTCTGATCGCTCTTACTGCATCAAGAGAATGTAGTGCTTTCTCTTCCCCAGAGAAAGAAGGAAGAATAATATCTTGGTTTAAATGAAAACCTGTTACCACTTTTGGTAAGAATTCAGGATGAGGACATAAAACCACCTCATCCTTATACATGATGAAATATGGCTCTTACAAGACAGAGCCGCTAGTTCCGATACTCTTCTAGCAGAAGAAATGGCAACCAGAAAAGATTATCTTTCTTGTTAAAGAATCAAGGAAATTTCTCATAAAGATTCAAACGGCTGATTCAGCAAAGCCGAGAAGACCAATTTTAACCACTACAATACAGGGCACTTTCACCCCCTTCCTTCCCAGCCCACTTTTCAGCTTTCAGCGCTCTCGCTCTTTCAGTGACAATTGCGTGGTCATGCTACACTGTACCCAAATGAAATTGTTATCATTTTTTTCGCACAAATAGAGCTTTATTTTGGTGTTATTTATTCACGACTCCGTTTTTTTTTTTGCGATATAAGCGCAAAAATAGCGGAAATTTGGAAAAAAAACTATATTTTCTTTTTTCTATTTGAAAAGAAATCCAATAAAATCAAATTTTGTCATAAATTTAAGCCAAAATGTATTCTGCTACATGTTTTTGGTAAAAAAAATTCTGTTAAGTGTATAATAATTGGTTTGTGTGATCACGGACATATGTACGCAAATGATCATGTACATATGTGTGCAGGTGATCACGTACATATGTGTGCAGATAATCATTGGGACATGTGATTTTAGTGGGACATATGTGGGGGACATGTTTTTATTATTAGGGACATGTGTTTTTATTATTTGGGGACATGTATGTTTTGGGGACATGTGTGTTTTGGGGACATATGTGGGGACTGTGTTTGTACTGTGTGGTGTGTTGTGTGTGTACACTACACTGATGATCAGTGAGTAAAAAGCTGTAAAAAGCAGCCCATACTCACTGATCATCAGCCGGCTGCAGCGATCTGCTCTCTTCTCCTCAGCGGTGACTTCCGTGTGAGGAGAGGAGAGCCGATTGCCTAGCAACCGGCTGTTTGTTTACATCACATGACGGCCGTGATTGGACACGGCCGTCATGTGATCAGGAGGGCCAATCACAGAGCCCTCCTGCCGATCTGAGATGTGCCGTGTCCGGGTGACACGAGCACATCGGGATCGCGCCGCTGCGCGGGCGCGCGCGCGCGCGATCCCGCTGCTCCTGAATGACGTTCCCAAACGTCCTATCAGGAGCAGGCGGCTCCCACCCGGCCGTATATACGCATTGGCCGGGTGGGAAGTGGTTAAAGCCCAAGGATTTAGAGGTGTCTTGATAGGGGGAATAAACTTGTTACCCCCTGAATAAGTTATGCATCAAGAGAAGCAAAAGGCCATAGGAAAAACTCTGAAAAGGCCGGGATCTGGCTCTTGATAGAAGTCAAGACCAGCTTAATTTCAGATCCCATATGCAGGACATCAGAAATCCTGCCTATCACATACTTCCTGGGGTGCCAACCCCTGGATCCACACCAAGAAACATATGCCTTCCAGACTCTATAATAAGTGATTCTGTTAGGCGGCCTCTTGGCATTAATCAAAGTAGACACTACCAAAGTAGACCACCCACGATTGTTTATAGAGTGGGATTCAACAGTCAGACCTGTTAAATTTTCCGTCTGTAAGGTAGCATGAAATACTGGACCTTGTGCAAGAAAGTCTGGCTATTATGGCAGAGTCCGAAGGACTCCTACTGCCATCTTTATGGGGGCCTAAGCTTTTGGATGTATGTATTTCCTGAAGAAGCTGAAAAGCGAAACTAGTTAAAATACTTCACCTTCTATACTAGCCCTTGATTGTTTGTATATTGTTACTTGTTTTTATTATCTAATAAATTTATATAATAATTTTATACTCGTCTTTCTAAGTCGTTCTGAATCTTGTGACCTGCACTGCAATAGTCCCTTTGCTCTCCTCTCTGTTGGTATCTTTGGCTGGGGATCAGATTTCCCAATATCCATTTCTATATTCATTTTGGATGATGGTGCATGATGTAATGCTTTACTTGCAACCATATTTTACCATGTTATGAGGCCATCCAAAATTTTCACATAAGTTTTGAAGTAGATTTTCAAGGAAACAGTAATTCGCAGAGACTTAAATTATGATCAGATGTCTGACATATTATGCAAAAGGTTTTGTATAGCTGATTCAAAATAACAGAAATGTAATTAGGATAGTTAATTGTGCTTCATGAGCACAAAGACACATTAAGTTTTAAAGAGCAAAATGCATAATGTATACTTTGTTTTCTTTAGAAAGTTTATTGCAGATCGAAATTAATAGAATTCTGTCTATTTCCCTATGTCATTCAGTCAGCTGAGGTCACTTCTGAGGAATTTATACTAACCTCTAGCAACATACTTCTGTGTCATTTTCTTGCATTTGAAGTAAATGCAATTTGTCATCAGAGGTGATATGTTTTACTTCTCAAGCACTGACGTCTGAAGACCTTTTAAAGCTTAACGGTTTTAAATAAGTCTTTATAAAAGGTTATTTGTATTCGTTTAAAATGAAAATTTGTAATGTCTTTGTCATTTTACATCTCATAAACTGCACTTAGCACTTTTCAATTGTAAATTGGATGTTAGTTATTTTATTTTCATTTATTTTTTGTTTGCCAGTATGCTTCTTGTGACTAAAAGCAATATCTCCTTGATGGATATTGAAAATCCATTATAATAAGTAATTATCAAACTAGCCACTGTAATCCAGCCCACATTGCATATTACTTATGGTTTAAAGAAACTTTAACAAATTTGTTTCCAGGGGTAAGGCAGTGCCATCTTAAGTATTGTTTTCTGAGTCCACAGTAGAGTGTATTTCTGCCCTTACATTGAGCACTTCCTGTACTGTTAACCAAGCCTCCTTCTCAATCCAACATTTCTATGGCAACCCTGCTTCCCTGTTCATAGCTGACTTTCTTTTAGTTCATAGTATTTACTTGTGCCGATTATCTAGTGTTTGCCTGTTTCAGTCTTATCAGCTTCAGCTGATAAGACTGCACTAATGCTGTACCATGCCCTGGTTTACACTACATGTGATGTCACATGATCACATGGGATGTAGGAGGAAGCTCTGAATGATTTTGCAGTCTCCTGGGATTTCAGTGTTGTGTGCCGTAGGAAGTCCTGATAATAGATAAGTACACAGAGTGTGCCGTAAAACAGGGGAGATCTGGGCATGCTCAGTGACATCATTCTAAAGAACAAAAAGAATTACACTTTAGTAAGGATATATCTACAAGCAGTGTTTATTAGGGTTTTTTTATGCTGATTTACAGAGGACAAAGTTGTGGGGGAGAGTTTACAACCATCTTAACTACCACTTTATCATTAGATTTTTTTAATACTTTCACAACCCAAAATGTAATTGTCAAGTTGTTTATTCTAGCTTTGGTAAATCCTGCTTGAAATTTAGCAAATCCAAATTTAGAAGTTAATATCTCAGTATAGGGGACTGTTAGTAGATTCTGGCCATGAGAAGATATGTTACAAATTTCTACAAATCATACCGTGAGGAGAAGGGCTTCCATGCAGATTCAAAGATAGCAAAAAGAAAAAAGGCAAATGCTTTAATAAAAAAATTTGAGATTGCATAAATCTGTACATTTTGTTGCAGAATATACAGTCTCGGTGACAGTATACATTGGCAGTGTTTATTTTGTGGACTAGCTGTTTCGTTCAAATAGCAGCACCTCCCCAATCTGATTTATTTTATTTCGAAAAAAGGGCTTTTATCCAATAAGATAACAGATCTGCTGTCAGGAAAGATGCATTACTGTGCGCAGGTGCAGAATACCAAGAAGCCCTGTCTGTGGCTAACTTACAGGTTTGCATGTGCGTAAATGGGGCACAAGCACACACAAGGGACAGGCAGGCTATTTAAGCTGAACTATGGCCTTGGGTCATTGTCGTTTGGTCTAATGTTTTCTGAGCGTCTGCTAGCCATTTCTGTGTTGACCTCCTACTGACTCGAACTGTTCCTGACTCTGCCTGAATGCTGCCTGTACCAACCCTTGGCTTGTTTTTGGATTTTGCCTCTGCCTGCTCCTTCTGCTTATCCTCCTATCTGCCAGCTGTTGCCGACCTCGGCCTGACCTCTGACTCTGCTGCATGTACTTGATCTGCCCGCTAGTTGCTGACACAGATTGCCTGACCCTGCTTAAAGATTCCTTCCCTGCACCTGAGCCTGCTGATCTGTGCCAGTCTCCTGCTCCAGTCTACCTGCCAGTACAGCTTCCAGTCTGTCTTCCTGCTGTTCCGAGACACACAGCCTACTCTTCCATCAACAAATGACCAGTCAGGCACTCATGTTCACTCTGTACTCTGGCACTCCATGTTACCTTACCAGGGCTTCTGCACGTCATGCTTCACCAACAGGTACATAACACCTGCTTTGTTTGGCAGACAAAAATTGAAAAAAGAATACAAGCAGGTGTATTACCACAGGAAATAAATGTCAATGTAGTGCCTATTTGTAATTGCCTTGCAATGAAAAGCTAATAAAAGCCAAAAAGAGTCTCTGTTGCATGCACGTCAAAATCTACTCATTCATGTAAAACCCTCAAACTGTTTTGATTTAGCTGTGATTATTCTGCCTCTTTTACAGCGCCTCAATATTTTCAAATCCACTATATTGACAAACTCTTCACAGGTCTCCCAATTCCACCTTCATGGCAAGCTCATAGGGAAATCATGAAACAAGAGATCAATTGCATCAAGGAAATTAAAAAAGATAAACCTTCTAAAGCCCTGGGCTCAGACAGTTTTGCTGTCCTATGTTATCAGAAATTCATCCCACAATTGACATCACACCTAAATGTTTAACCACTTGCTTACTGGGCACTTAAACCCCCTCCTGCCCAGACCAATTTTTAGCTTTCAGAGCTGTCACCCTTTGAATGACAATTGCGCGGTCATGCTACACTGTACTCAAATGCCATTTTATCATTTTTTCACACAAATGGAGCTTTCTTTTGGTGGTATTTAATCACCACTTGGGTTTTTATTTTTTGCTAAACAAACAGAAAAGACAGATTTTTTTTGAGAAAAAACAACACATTTCATGGTTTGTTATAAAATTTTAGAAACGGGTAATTTTTCTCCTTGATATTCACTGATGAGACTGCACTGATTGGCACTGATGGGCTGAACTGATGGGCACTGATGGGCTGCACTGATTGGCACAAATAAGGTGACGCTGATAGGCACAGATAAGGCGCCACTGATAGGCACTGATGGGCCCTGATGGGTGGCACTGATGAGTGGCACTGATGGGTGGTATTGATGGGCACTGATACATGGCACTGATGGGCACTGGTAGGTGGAACTGATGGACACTGGTAGGTGGTATTGATAGGCAGCACTGGTGATGAGACACTGATTGGTGACATTTATAGGTGGCCCTGTGAGCACTGATAGGTGACACTGTGGGCACTTATGGGTGGTACTGTGGCAACTGGTAGGTGGCGCCCTTGGGCACTTGTAGGTGGCACTGTTGTGCACTGGTAGATGGCACAGGTGGGCACAGAAGCAGAGGCTCTCCACGATCGAGGACTAATATCCCTCTCACAGCCGCCTGTGATCGGCTTTTTTTTTACTGGCTCTGTTTACATCACATGATCAGCTGTCATTGGCTGACAGCTGATCACGTGGTAAGGGATCAAGATCGAGACTTGCTGATCACAGAGCGTGCCACTCGCGCCCTGCAGGGTGTGTGCCGAGCACTCCCTGCAGGGGCCGCAAATGCCACTCCAGCATGGGAGGACATCTATGGACATCGGATATAGATAAGGTTGCCAATTGTAGACAAATGTATTTCATTAATTTGGGATCTAAAATGATTACAAAATATGTATGCCAGGTGTCTGAATGTTTTTTTTGGAACCATACAATGATAATGATCAATTGAGATTTGTCTTTAATAGACAAAAGGCAGACAAGGTTAAAAGCAAAAAGCACTTTTTAAAAATTATGACTTCTCGGGGCATGGCCTGGCCGCACACGGAGATGGCCACTTGAATGCAGAGCTCTGCTCGTCCACAGAGCAACCCCGCAGCATCCAGCGCCAACACACAGCTCTCCCCACCTCATGGAGGGACACTTGACACCCCACATCCACGGGGACATGCCCTGTGGCAGATCCGATGACCATGGGGGGGCGGAAACTGAAAGATTTTTATATGCAGCCTGCCAGGAACCCTGCCCAAGATAGCGCTGACCGGGATGGAGATCCCACGCCACAGGCATCACAAACAGCACCAGCGCTGCCAGAGCAGCCTGCCTCAGATATGGAGGATTCCGGGGACCACCAGCAGCAGTCAAAACCCTCTCCAGCAGACAGAGGTAAGAGATCTGCTGTCTCTCCAGTGCACTCCTCCACAAAGCCTCCCCCTGTGAAAAGGCAACATGGAGCTGAGACCTGTGGCGCCACAGCAGCAGAATCTACTTCGTCCCTGGCCACATACACTACCACAGACAACCCTGCCTCAGAACACACACTAAAAGCCATGCTGCTCTCCCTGCAAGGTGAAATGCAAAGGGAGTACAGGTCATCAATTAACTATTTACTAGACAGAGTAGATGATATGGTGGATTGTATTGAGCATATTGAGCAACATGTATCTGCAGCTACTGTCGCTCATAACACCATGGTTGACATACAAGACGAGCACTCAGAGGCTATACATCAGCTGCGCCTTAAAATCGCAGACCTCAAAAACTGCTCTGGTGGAATAATATCAAAATCAGGGGAGTACTGGAAGCCATAACACCCCCTGAAATAACCCCATACCTCCACCAACTGTTCTGTAAAATCATACCGACATTGACACCGCAAGACCTCTTCATAGACAGAGCTCATAGGATCCATAAGCCACAACACCTGCCCGAATCACTACCCAGGGATATCCTGGCTAGGATCCACTTTTTTCACTCCAAAGAGCAAATCATGAGAGCCACTAGGTCTCTGCGCAACCTCCCTGAACCGACAACTTTATAATGACATCTCAGCAGCCACTTCTCAGGCACGCAAAGCCTTTGCGCAAGTGACATTGATCCTTATGAAGCACAAAATTGCATACAAATGGGGATTCCCGACTAAACTCATTGTCACTTACCAATGCCAGCAAGTTGGAATTCTGACACCTAAAGACGGGATTAAGCAGTTACACAACAGGGGCATTGCCCCAAATCTGCCTCCAGTGACCTCCTTGAACAAGAGGGCCTCCAGGATCCCAAATAAGTGGGTAACAAAAGATAAAACCTAATTCTCTGAATACATTAGTACAACCCTTTAGGATGTCCCCTCATTCTGCTGGATCTTACTTGCCATGAAATTGTGGACAAGCATCTGTTCGCCACTGAACTTCCCACGCCATGTTGCTAGAGTGTGCAAAGCACACGCCATTCTCTCAAGTTACTACATTACTTTTGTGATTAATACTATTGTTAACTATTATATGTTTGTAACGGACCTACCCAACTAAGTATTTAGAGCCTCTATTTCAGCCTTGATTGTGATATAGAAGTTTGATTTTTATTTATGTTAACTACAGCTAATGGTAAACGAATTATAAACTTTAAAGAGTTTAATTAACCATTGCATTTCTCAATACAGGATACAATCAACCCCAGTACCACCTTGACACCTGTTACTCTTCTCTCATGTCACTCAAAAACACCTCCCTTGGGGCATGGCTTAGCGATGGAAGTGTGAGGATGCTCATCCTGGAGCTCTGCACGGGAAGGCCTTGAAAACCAACAGTTGGACTGTCAAAGGGAGCCAAATTTACATGCCAGGGGACCGTAAGCATCTGCTGGACACGGGGGTGCAGAGGGGTCGTGAAATCATGCATTACTTCTTGCGGCAACACACCGCCACTTCCCCCACTGTATCAGCTAAGATGGTGCCGCCACAAGTCCCCTCGGCGAGCGCTGCTGCTCATAGCAAGAAGGGCACACAGGCGGTTGCCAATCCCCCTGCACGGACTGAAGGATCACTCTCCCCCATACTGCCCCCATGATCCCAAGCTCAGCTCAGCAGCCTGGCTCAGACTATGTGGGGGGAACTGACACCAGTGCTGAAGGCTCACTCAGAGACATTGTGGCAGGTCTGCCTACCAAGCAGGACCTGCAATAAATGGCAGGCTCTATTGTGCCTATATTGTGAGTGCCCGTTCAAGAGACCTACATGATCTGTGCCAGCAGGTGGATACAGTGGAGGAGAGGGTTACTGTCCTGGAGTCCTCTACCTCCACCACTGATGAACGCTCCTGGGAAAACTGCCGACCTCTGAGCTAGACAGGGCTCACAGTTTACTCGGGCACCTCCCAGATCACCACAGAGCCATGCTGCTGCAGACCCTCCACAAGATGTATTATGCAGGGTGCAATTTTTCCCCGTAAAGGAAGAGATCCTCCTCCTGGCCTGGGAAAAGGGTCCAATCGACTTTGATGGAGCCCTTATTCGGATCTACCCAGACACATCCAGACAAACGAGAGCCATGCGTGGGCTCCTGCGACCCCTCCTTGATGTGATCCGGGAAGCTGAAGCCACATATCACTGGGGTCACCCTTTCCATCTGATTGTGTGGAAGTAGGGTGCCGAGTTTCACCTCCACTCTCCGGAGCAACTCCCGGATCTGTTCAACTTCATCAACAAGCCTGCAGTGAATGTCCCCAATTGGTTTGACTACCTGCTATCCCAGGAGGGGTTTGCCCCCCTTGCCCAGGCCACAACGGGTTCATCGGCCCCGCTCCCGGGCCCATAGCCGTGAGTCGGCTAGATCCCACCCGATTTCCTCTGAGACATGATCCTTCACTCAACCCTGGTGACTGGTAAGGCATTACGGCTGTTGTCTGATATGATGATTGTTGTCCTGGAGGTCCTTTCTTGCCCCTTTATCTTCCCAGCCCCTGAAGCATTTAGACCCCATCCACATTGACTCTCTGGAACTGCCTTGATGGACTCCTTCACCTGTCCCTGTTGCTACTGCTGCACAACACCTTCTAAGGACCACTGTTTCCTAGGGGGTTCCTTTAATGTATCCAAAGGAATCTGTGTGGTTGTTGTCTGTATACTAGTTTGAGGTACATGATATTGGCCTCTGTTGACTTCACACTGCCCTGTTTTATATGCTGTTTTCCCCCCTGCACGACTGCACTTGGGGTGGCGGTGGGGTGCATCTCTTGGGGGCATGGGGGCAGGCGTCTGGCTCCAATACCTCTGACCTCTCCTGGCTATTTCTGGCCATTGGCCATACTGACCCCCCACAAGTTTGGCTCGCTCCTTGGGGGCCCAAATTTCAGACTTTCTGTTTTATACACTAACTCCTGGGTCACCAATCCCCCCCGCCTCTCCTAGCATGCCTAAGTGGCTGCTTCTTGGTCTGGGCGTGGAGGCTGGGGCTTGCCTGATGGCTCTAATTAAACATGTAACAAGCGTAGGTGAGGTCCAGGTTGCATACGTTGTCCCTATCTCCCTCAATGTGTTTTGCTTTTTTGTTTTTAATATAGCCCCCGTATAGGTATACATGTGGATCCCCGGCTGTGGTGCCCTGGGTTATGGTGCAGAGTACCGTACTATGTCCCTAATTTTTACTATATGATGCCTGCTCAGGGTTCCCTTGATTTTCTGGCACCTCCCCCAGGGCTTTACTGCCACAGGATCGCAGATGTTGGTGTGTAGCTATACAGCTCCAGTCAATGTTTACTGCTTGTTATGTGTTTACTGTTTGTTATGCTGATGTTGTAATGTGGCGACTCCTACACTGCTTATAATATGATTTTTCATGGTCTCTTCCCATATATCTCCACTGATAGTATTTTTCCTCTTAATTGATTTACTGCTGCTCAATTTCAAGCAGGCCTTAGCACTCTAACCACCGCCCATTAGGGCAGTCCCCTACGTGGGCACATCGGTGTCTTAAGAGGGACCACAGCTTACATACGTCAGAAGCCGATTATCCCCTTTCCTCCTACCCCTCCCTCCCCCCCCAACTTCCCCCTTCTGCCTGCCTCTCCTCACTTTCTCACTATACCCTCTTTCCCTTTCCTTGTTTTCTATACTTCCTGCTACTGCCCTCTGGCTGTGGGGAACACCTTGGCCACATTCATAGGCGGCTATCTCTGTATCAGGCAACACCATAGGTCTTCTCAAGATCACCTCCCTCAATGTGCATGGCCTGAAGACTCCAGAAAAGCACTCGCAGCTCTTGGCTGACCTGTGCAAGGGCAAAACTCAAGTGGCATTCTTACAGGAAACACATTTTCGTGTAGATAGTACTCCTAAACTGACCAATGGGATCTTCCCGACTGCTTATCATAGTGTCTCCCCAGTTTCCAAATCGAAGGGGGTAAACATCCTGCTGGCCAAATCAATGCCATGGACGTTCGAGGCACAGCAAGTGGATGTGCTGGGTCGATATCTCCTTCGGAAGAGTGCGGTGTCTGATGTGCGGGTCACCTTCGCCAACCTTTACTTCCCCAACATGGACCACTTACAATTCATGTGGAGACTTATTCCCAAGCTCTTAGAGTTTGCAGAGGGGATGCTTGTGTTTGGCGGAGACCTTAACTTTGCAATGGATCCATCCCTCAACATCTGACGCGGCGTCTCTCTCACCTCTCCTATTCTCGTCTGAGGAGCCTGAAGAGGGATCTACACACACTGCGCCTAGTGGACCCCTGGCGGATGCTTCATCCACAGTACCAGGACTATACCTTTTTTTCCCATGTACACCACACATATTCACAGTTAGACTATCTGATGTTGTCACATAAAGACCTAACCAGAGTGGTCTCTACTTCCATCGACGTCATGTCTTTCTCGGACCACGCGCCAGTCCACATGACGCTCCAGCTGGGGCCAGTGACTCAGTCCCCCCCATCCTCGGTCCCCCCCAGGGGGGTCAGCAGATAGGGGCCTATCTAGGTTATAGAGATCCCCGTAAAAGGAACGTAACTCCTTCGATATGTCAGATGATGTGTTCAGCTTTTGTCCAGAAGAAGCCAGGATATGAGAGATGTACGTTTTGGTGCGTGCGCCCTGCAAAGCCCTAGCCAACAATGACCCGGGTTTATTTGAGAATTCATACATGGTACGGTGCGCCCAAACCAGATTCTGCTTTGTTTTGTGGAGTAAAAACGCTCAGAGTTCCTTGCAAGCTTTGAGAAGATCTTGAAATGTTGTGCATGCAAGACTCGCCTTATGCGAGCACTCCAGGCTGCGTATCAAGGCGAGAAGTTCTTCCGTGTGGCGGCTTCTCTCACACTTTAGGCGGGCTTTAGGAGCCCATCACGACCACAGAGCTGGGAGTGGCTCTAGCTGCTTCGAAGCTGAGGAAGGCACCCGGCCCCGATGGCCTGACTCCGACGTATTATAAGACCTTTTTTGACACCTTGGTTCCGCCCCTAGTCTCTGCTCTTAATTCTATCACAGAGGGTAATTCTTTCCCGATGGACACTTTGAGAGCCTATATCTCCCTTATCCCAAAGAAGGGGAAGGATCCGTTATGGTGTGGAAACTATCGTGTTTAAGATAGCACTCTTAAACACAGACTTAAAATGATTCGCAAAAATTTGGGCAAACAGGCTGCTCACCCATATACCAAGTCTCATACATAGAGACTAGGCGGGCTTTGTGCCATTGCGGGAGCCACGGGTCAACACCATCCGAGTGGTGAATTTGATCCATGCAGCCAGGACCTCTAAATGGGCCCTTCTCCTGCTGTCTACTGACGTGGAGAAGGCCTTTGATCACGTGGACTGGTCCTTTATATGGGCCACCTTAGAGCACATTGGCCTTCGGTCGTCTATGCTGGGATGGATACTGTCCCTTTACTCCACCCCTCCGCTGCGGTCAAAGTAAATGAGACGAGGTCGGATTTCTTCAACATCCGCAATGGCAGATGGCAGGGCTGCCCCCTGTCACCTCTTTATACTTTCATTGTATCCTCCTCTGCAGAATAAGGGCGGATGCGGGCATCATTGGCTACCAAAAATCTTCCAGGACTGAGAAAGTGCCCGCATTTGTGAACGACTTGATCTTCCTTCCCTAAACTGCTTCAATCTCTTCTGAAATATGACGCTCTCTCCCTCTTTCAAATTAATCTATCTAAATCCTCTATTCTCAACATAACAGTGGGGAGGGACACTTTTCAACGTCTACGATCGGCCTTCCCACTGAGATGGGCGACTAACCTACTTCGATACCTGGGAGTCGACATCACCCCCGATCCCACTGATTTATATTCTGCAAATTTTGCCCTGCTACTTCTTTGCCTGTAGGTGGATCTTCTTCACTGGCACTTCCTCACGTTGACGTGGTTTGGCCATTGTAGTGCCCTCAAAATGACCTTACTGCCGAGGGTTCTGTACCTGCTGCAGGCGCTTCCTATTCGCCTACCTCAGATGTTCTTTAAGCCAATTGATTCTATGTTCCGTGCGTTTGTCTGGTCCCATCGCAAGCCACGCATCAGACTCCAACTTCTTCATCTTGCGAAGTGTGGGGGGGGGTCTGCCTCCTGGACATGGAAGTGTATTATAGGTTCACCTCACCAGGACTGGGTGGCCATGGAAATGGAGGATTCTGGGGACACGGCCAAGAGCTGGCCCTGTATCGCTATACCTCTGCTGAGGGACCTCGCAGACCACCTTACACTAGGTAGCACTCTAATAGTGGCCAAAGATGCCTTCCGGCATTCATCGGTGGCTCCACTACCCTCTAATTAAACCCTATGTTACCGGTTCTGGGTAATCCGGAATTTACACTCGGCCTTCAGAACCCTCACCTTAAGCGTCTGGCAGCGGGCACTAGGCTTCGCTTGTGTGACTTCCTGGGATCTGATGGGCAACTCTCCTTTGAAGGGGGGTGTGTCCGCTACAGACCCCTCTTTGGACTTCTGGAGCGGTTTTCAGCTACGCAACTTTTCGCAAAGTTGCTTACAAAGCCGAGCATCTCTCGCCAACTTACTGAACTAGAACTCATCTGTCATCGCGGGGAACCAGTGCGGTACTGCCTCTCGCTTATATACTCCTCCCTGACTCGACCAGTGGAGGGGTTTATCCCCCCATTTCTCTCTAAATGGGAAACAGAACTTGGCACACAATTCACTGACGCTCAGAGGAAGAAGATCCTATGCTTTGCTCAGAAATCCTCTATAGCCCCAAGAGTCCAAGAGGCTTGCTAGAAAATTACAACTCGCTGGTATAGAGTACCCACCACTCTACACCATTTTTTCCCATGGGTCTCTAACCTTTCTTGGCGATGTGGCAATGCAGAGGGGATGATGCTAAACATCTTTTGGGATTGCCCCAAGCTCTCCCCCTTTTGGCTCGAGGTGACTCGTACGATCAGACACTTCACTAATGTCTCTCTAGAGAGGAACCAAACGACCCACCAAGAAATACAAGGCCTCTCTCACCATTCAGCTATTGAATGCTGCTAAGGCATGCATCCCCCTCTGTTGGAGATCAGAGAACCCGCTGGTGAAGTCCCTGTGGTTTTCTAAAGTGAACGAACTGAGAGACATGGAGGATCTGACTGCCACCTTGCACAACAGAGAGGAGATCTTTCGGGAGACCTGGAGACCCTGACAACATTTTATATACACGGACGCTTATCTCCAAGAGGTTGCACAGTCAGGCTGACCCCATGGACTTGTCGTGCCCCCTGGCCAGGGGGCACGGCACTATTCTATCCTACTCTACCTTTCTCTTCCAATTTCAGTTACTTGCTTTCCACCCCGCTTAAATCCCCTCTCCCTCTTCATCCCCCGCCTCACCCTCAACTCCTACCGATCATTGACCCCTCCCCCTCTTAAGAATTACCTCCTCCTTTTTCTCTTCCCTTCCCCCTGATACACACCCCTCTCCTGCAACTCTTACCTACACATAGGCTATTTGATCAAATACTGTGCACATCCTGAAGTGCATTGTTTTCTCATGTGTCCCATGTCTGGGGTTCCCTGACCTCTCTGTTGCTTAGCTTCCCACACAACTATAAAATGTACGGAATGTTGTAGTGTTGCATAACTCTGTATGTGTTATCACCATTTTTAGGTCGTGTAAGCAACTGTAATGCCCCGTACACACGAGCGGACTTTTCGACATCCAAAGTCCGACGGACTGAGTCCGTCAGACTATCCGATCGTGTGTGGGCTGCAACGGACTTTAGCTTCGCTAAAGTCTGATGGACTTTAGAAATGAAGCATGCTTTAAATTTTCCCGACGGAACTCCGCCGGACCCGGTCCCCTTCGAAAAATTCGCTCGTGTGTGTGCTACTCCGACGGACTAAAACCGACGCTAGGGCAGCTATTGGCTACTGTCTATGAACTTCCTACGTCGAATCCAGTCGTACGTCATCACGTTCGACTCCGTCGGAGTTTGGTGTGATGGTGTGTGGTCAAGTCCGTTCGGTCGAAAAGTCCGCCAGAACTCCGTCGGAACTCCGGCGGAACTCCTTTGGAGGTCTGTCAGACTTAATCCCTCTCGTGTGTACGGGGCATTAGGATGTTTTCCCGGCCCCACACACCGTTATTATCTCTACACTGGAGGTTTCTTTTTGATTTACCCCATGCACTCTACCTGATGTGCAAAGCCGGTGAACTTGCTATGTCGATCCGATCATATGACCATGTATAAACTTTCTGTCTGACCCTTGTTATGTAACTATGCAGTTATGTTGATTGTTTAATACACCTTGTATGAAAATAAAGATTTACAAAAAAATCACCTCCCTCAACGTCAAGGGCTTAAAGTGGAAGTAAACCCATCGATTTAAACAGTTTAAAAAAAAGGCATCCCGGGAGTGCTAACTGCACATTGGCAGTGCTCTCAGCCAAACTATCAAACCATCCAATGGCTGGTGTCATAATGAATCACATGTGCAGCACCATAGCAGTTGAAGATTAAACAGAGGCAAATATGGCAGCTTCCTTGTCTGAAAATGATAGGGGAGTTTACTTCCACTTTAACCACTTACAGGCCGGACCATTTTGCTGGTCAAAGACCAGACCACTTTTTGCGATTCGGCACTGCGTCGCTTTAACTGACAATTGCGCGGTCGTGCGACTTGGCTCCCAAACAAAATTGACGTCCTTTTTTTCCCACAAATAGAGCTTTCTTTTGGTGGTATTTGATCACCTCTGCGGTTTTTATTTTTTGCGCTATAAATAAAAAATAGAGCGACAATTTTGAAAAAAAAACACATTATTTTTTACTTTTTGTTATAACAAATATCCCCAAAAATATATAAAAAAACATTTTTTCCCTCAGTTTAGGCCGATACGTATTCTTCTACATATTTTTGGTAAAAAAAATCACAATAAGCGATTATTGATTGGTTTGCGCAAAAGTTATAGCGTTTACAAAATAGGGATAGTTTTATAGCATTTTTATTAATAATTTTTTATTATTTTTTTTTTACTAGTAATGGTGGCGATCAGTGATTTTTATTGTGACTGCGACATTGTGGGGGACCCATCGGACATTTTTGACACATTTTTGGGACCATTGTCATTTATACAGTAATCACTGCTATATAAATGCAGTAATTCTTGTGTAAATGACACTGGCAGTGAAGGGGTTAACCAGTGGGTGGCAGTGTAGGGGTTAAGTGTTCCTAGGGGTGTGTTACTAACTGTGGGGGGGGGGCTGGGCTTTCATTTAGTGAACACTGATCTCTGCTCCAATCACATGGAGCAGAGATCAGCATCACTAGTTGCTAGGCAGAATGGAGAAATGCTGTTTACACGGCATTTCCTCCATTCAGCCGTCCCGTGAGACGATTGCGGGTATGCCCGCGGTGATCGAGTCCACAGGTCCCGCGACTGGACTCACAGGGGTCCCGACCAGCGCAGGAGCGCGCCGCCAGCGGCGTGCTCCCGATGGCAGGGCGGCATTGGCGATTGGACGTACCTGTACGCCAATATGCCTGCCCGTGCCATTCTGTCGACGTACATCGCCGTGCGCTGGCCGGGAATGGTTAAATAAGCCATTCAAAAGATCTCTGTTACGGAGGGAAGTGATCGCTCAACACTCTGATATACTATGCGTTCAAGAAACGCATCTTTCCTCAATCAACCCCCCACTGTGCACACACAAATTTTACCCGCACATTTTTCACTCCCAAACTAACAAAAAGGTAAAAGGAGTACTGATAGCAGTGAGATATATCTCTTTAACCACTTGCCGCCCGCCCTATAGGCAATTGACGTGGCAAAGTGGTTTCATAATCCTGATCGGACGTCATATGACGTGATCAGGATTATGAGCCGCTGCTCCCCCCGGGGGCACGCATCGCGGCGATCGTTGATGCGGGGTGTCAGTCTGACACCCAGCAACTACGATCTCGGTAAAGAGTCTCCGACGGAGACTCTTTACCACGTGATCAGCCGTGTCCAATCACGGCTGATCACAGTGTAAATGGGAAGAGCCGGTGATCGGCTTTTCCTCACTCGCGTCTGTCAGACGCGAGTAGAGGAGAGGCGATCGGCTGCTCCTCTGACAGGGGGGGTCTGTGCTGATCGATTATCAGCACAGCCCCCCGAGGATGCCCACACCGGACCACCAGGGACGCCACCAGACCACCAGGGAAAGGTAATCCTCCCTAGACCACCAGGGATGCCAGTCAGCACAATGGATGCCAATCATCGCCCATAATGGATGCCAATCAGTGCCCACAATGGGCATCACTAATTGGCATGCATTATTGTTTGGCACTGATTGGCATCCATTAGTACAGTATAACACCAATGCCGCTTATAAGTGCCCACCTGTGCCGCCTATCAGTGCCCACCTGTGCCGCCTATCAGTGCCCACCCATGCCCATCTGTGCCGACTATCCATGCCCATCTGTGCCGCCTATCCATGCCCATCTGTGCCACCTATCCATGCCCATCTGTGCCGCCCATCCATGCCAATCCGTGCCAGCTATCAGTGCCAATTTGTGCCACCTATCAGTGTCCATCCGTGTTGCCCATCCGTGTCGCCCATCCATGTCACCCACCAGTGCCGCCTATCAGTGCCGCCTATCAGTGCCACATATCAGTGTCCATCAATGCCACCTAATCAGTGCCACTTCATTGGTGCCACATCATTGGTGCCCATCAGTGCCGCCTTATCAGTGCCCATCAGTGTAGCCCCATCAGTGCCCATTAGTGAAGGAGAAAACGTACTTATTTACAAAGTTTTGAAACTGAAACAAAAAAAACATATTAATTTTCAAAATTTTCGGTATTTTTTTATTTGTAGCGCAAAAAATAAAAACCGTAGAGGTGATCAAATACCACCAAAAGAAAGCTCTATTTGTGGGAAAAAATGATAAAAATTTCATTTGGGTACAGTGTAGCATGACCGCGCAATTGTCATTCAAAGTGCGACAGCGCTGAAAGCTCAAAATTGGTCTGGGCAGGAAGGTGTTTAAGTGCCCTGTATTGAAGTGGTTAATATTATATGTAATATACTTCACTAATTGTTGGATTTTTCTTTGTATGTACATTTAAAATGCAATATGTCTCACCTTATTTGGATTGAACACTCCGTGTCCCTTGTTCCTGAAGAAGCCACTTAGGCGAAACTTGTCGAATAAATCGGCACGGAGAACATAATGCTTTTTTATATGTTGGAATGCTATGCTGTTTGTCTCCTTGTAGCAGGCTATATTTATAGGCTGAAATAAACAGAAATAATTGCAGGTTACATATGTCTGTGTTTTTATACTGTTTAAATAAATATAACTTTTTATTTTAATGGGTTGTAATGTGCTATACTGTATGTTTGTAAATGGTACCGCAAAGTCCCCCACCTCCAAGCTCTGCATATCTATCATTCTCTTTGGGATGTTGGTACTGTAATGTGTATACTGAGAACAGATCCGTATCCAAATATTTTCTGAACTTATACTTTCAGCAACTTGGATGAACCACCATGTCCTGCACTTATACCTCCCTACAGTGAATAAATATATGGCACAATGGAAAGCTGTTAGCCATGCCCACCAAGGAGTGCATGGAGACACCTTGAAAAAGCTACAGATTCTAACATTGCAACTCCTGTCTCCAAATTTAAACACCCAACACTGGTTTGAAGCTGGAATTAAGACCATTGGATATGTATACCTCCAATCGAATCTCAAAACCTACCAACAACTGGCCATGGAATTTGGCATATCAAACAAAGACTTTTACATCTATCTCAGGATCCGACATATACTACATAAAGGTACCTACCTCTACAGAAACGACCTCCAGGGGCCTGCTCACATACTACACTCTCCAGACTGGCAAAATCAAAGGTATTTCTTACATTTATGCTCTCCTCTCTCAACCAACCTCAACGCATAAACCAACAAATGTAACCTACTGGGAGTCAAAATTGAAATCCTCATTCCCCATAGAGGAGTGGCACAGAGTGCTTCGCATACCATCCACCATCTCCAAAAATGTAGCCCACTGGGAAACCCTTATGCCCCGTACACACGAGAGGACTTATGTCCGACAGACTTCCAAAGGAGTTCCGCCGGAGTTCCGACGGAGTTCTGACAGACTTTTCGGCCGAACGGACTTGGCCACACACGATCACACTAAACTCCGACGGATTCGAACGTGATGACGTACGACCCGACTCGAATAAGGAAGTTCATAGCCAGTAGCCAATAGCTGCCCTAGCGTCGGTTTTAGTCCGTCGGAGTAGCATACACACGAGCGGAGTTTTCGAAGGGGACCGGGTCCGGCGGAGTTCCGTCGGGAAAATTTGAAGCATGCTTCATTTCTAAAGTCCGTCAGACTTTTGCGAAGCTAAAGTCCGTTGCAGCCCACACACGATCGGATAGTCTGACGGACTCGGTCTGACGGACTTTGGATGTTGAAAAGTCCGCTCGTGTGTACGGGGCATTAGAAAGCTATACCATAAATGGTACTACACACCTGCCAGACTGGCAACCATCTTCCCAACTCAACCACCAAAATGCTGGAGAAACTGTGATGAAATAGGAGACATATTTCACATTTGGTGGGACTGCCCAATCATGGCTACATTTTGGAAACAAGTCTCTGCTCTAATTAAGGCTATGACTAATACTTCCCAGCAATTGACTCAGTGGATGGCTCTCTTCGGGGTGGATCCCCAATGCTGGCCTACAGTCAGCTTGCCACTTGTACATCATATTTTAATTGCAGCATGCCTAGTAATAGTTTGCGCCTGGAAAAACCCACTTCCCCCAACCACCAGGTCTCTCATTAACACACTCAATGAACACTGTCATATGGAATATCTGTTCACCAAAACAAATTTGACAGGTCACAGATTCAGCAAGCAATTGTCACCTTGGCTAGCACATCCTAGCAGCTTAAAATTAACCTGAATGCTCCTTGAACTGACACTAGACTGGACAGAGCCAGTAGTGAAAACCGCCTAGTATATTCCTCAAAACCACTCAGTCTGATATTACAAATCCTTACCGCCTGATATATTGTCTTATCTCTAATGGGTCCATGGGAGAACGAGGCAGGTGGCCTCACAGTTTGTTCCCAAGGGGTGTCTGGGGGGTCGGTGTGGTATCGTAGGCCCCGGGCTTGTCATCACATGACCCTCAGGTATATGCGATGTGGTACACATCCTCCTACATTAAGTACTCACAGTGTGATTGTATTCCTGATTCTGCCTGTAACTAGGGATGAGCTTCGAGTTCGAGTAGAACTCATGTTCGACTCGAACATTGTCTGTTCACCTGTTCAGCGAACAGTGAACAATTTGGGCTGTTTGCAGCAAATTCGAAAAGCCGGAACACCCTGTACAAGTCTATGGGAGAAATCTAAAATGCTAATTTTAAAGGCTAATGTGCAATTTACTATCCTAAAAAGTGTTTGGGGACCCGGGTCCTGCCCCAGGGGACATGGATCAATGCAAAAAAAAGTTTTAAAAATGGCTGTTTTTTCAGGAGCAGTGATTTTAATAATGATTAAAGTGAAACAATAAAAGTGTAATATTCCTTTAAATTTCGTACCTGGGGGGTGTCTATAGTATGCCTGTAAAGGGGCGCATGTTTCCTGTGCTTAGAACTGTCCCTGCACAAAGTGTCATTTCGCAAGGAAAAAAAGTCTTTTAAAATCACTTTCCATTGTCGACTCCCGTAATACAGAGAACACTCAATGAGTGTTCTCTGTATTAGCTGACAATTCGTTTATTGATAAAAAAAAAAAGCGTGGGGGTTCCCGTAAATTTGTCACCTGACCGTGCCCCCTCTGACGCTGATGAGGGAGGCCATGGGGTTCCCCAGTGACGTATGGGTGAAACCGCCCCCCTCTGATGTAACATTCTGTCTCCACTGCGTTACATCAGAGGGGGTCGGGGTCGCCCATACGTCACTGGGGAACCCCATGACTTCCCTCAACAGCGTCAGAGGGGGTGGGGTCAGGTGACGGGTGGCCCCGCCCTCCTAATATAAGAAACGTCAGCGCTGGGATCCCCGCAGTGTCTCCGCAGTGGAGACAGAAGACGGATGCATGTATGGACAGCGCTGGACTGAAAATCACCCGTCGCTGGATCAGATCAGCCATCCCTGGACCCCGGAGAGATGATCATCCATTGCTGGATAGCAAGAGTGGATTACCACCGCTGGAATCTTTTTTTTATTTTTTTTATTTTTAATAAAGGAATTTTTCAAAAGTGTGTTTGTCTTATTTAACCATTTTCACACTTTCTTTGTGAAATGGTAGGGGTACTTTGTACCCCCTTATCATTTCAAACAGGGGGGGCCGGGATCTGGGGATCCCCTTGTTAAGTCCCCCAACCGCAAACCCCCACAACCACCGGCCAGGGTTGTGGGGATGATGCCCTTGTCCACATCAACATGGGGACATGGTGCTTTGAGAGGTCATAGACCCCCAAAGCATCCTCCCAATGTTGAGGGCATGTCGCCCGGTACGGTTCAGGAGGGAGGGCGCTCTCTCATCCCCCTTCTTTTCCTGCTGCCTGCCAGGTTGCGTGCTCGGATAAAGGGTCTGGTATAGATATTTAGGGGGACCCCCACGTCAATTTTTTTTTTTAATTTGACACAGGGTTCCCCTTAATATCCATACCAGACCTGAAGGGCCTAGACTTTAATAGGGTACTAAAGTTCACACGAAGTTTAGGTCTGTTCGCAGGTTCTGGTGCGAACCGAACAGGGGGGTGTTTGGATCATCCTTACCTGTAACCATTCTTTTGACTATTCATGTACTTATGTAACTTTATAGCTGATACTGTCCATTGTTTGTATGTTCTATTGATAAATCTTAATAAAAACATTGAAATAAAAAAATAAAATAAAAATGATGACTTCTCACTAGTGTTTCAATTTCAATAACACAAATGGTGGCTAGACTGTACCATATAGGATATTTTCTTGAACACAGAGCTGTGTAAAACACAGAATACTTCTCACGAATGCTTGAGATGCTCCTATCAGATATCTTCCATGTGCACCAACTCTTCTACTTCTTGAATTGTTTTAAAAAAGAGATTGTTGGCATGTTGGCATTGTTGGCACAATGTGACCTGTTTTTGAAATAAATGCATGCAAGACATTGGACAAAGGGGAGGTATCTCAGTGTTGTACAAGATGTTTTCCACCATTTCAACAAAATTACCCTATCACTTGGCATGGAAAGCAGACTTCATTTTTTAGATCACTGAGGAGGACTGAGGGGCATAAACAATAATCAAAGCTACATACAGCCTTCCTTTTCTGGGTTTTCTCTGGTTTTCTTATTTCTCCCAACAATCACTCGTGTAGTCACTTTGTTGATACACTATATTTATAATTTTTTCACAGAAGCCCTATACTAGCCCAGCTATCCAGCACATATTACAACCAGCGCTGTTAAATGGGGATCATATCCCCCCTGATGCTCACTATCTGTTGTCTGTTTACCACCATGTTGCCGCAGTTATCACTACCTCAGCTCCCAGTGATGATGTTCCCACAGTGCCTCCAGTCACTAATATCACCTACATATTTGAATTATTAGCTTACTTATAGGTGAGAGTGTTGGGATTTAGATGCTGTTCCCCCTTTTCCTGCTATTCTATCTACTATATCATTTAGCATTCATATTTAATTACAGATATACCCATTTCGCATCTCCTCCTGACAAGTGGATGTTATCCATGAAAAGCAAAGACATTATTATTGATGCATTGTCACAGCAATCAGTTGTTTACTATGAGATTACTTTTGAAATATTATGAATTCATTTTTATATTATGTGTACAATCAGTCATGTTTATATGAAAGTTTGGATTTATATTGAATACAATAATGTTTTATCTACCAAGAATTATGTGGGATTATCTGTGTGTATATATGTACGGTAATACTAGTATATCATTTATTATATGCATTTTTTCTGTCTTATATGCATGCCCATATGTACTATTAAATATGATAGCGCACATTAATTGATTTGTTTGGATGAGCTTCAAGTTCAAGTTGAGTCAAACATCGGGTGTACACCCGTTTGCCGAACAGCAAATTTTATGGGGTGTTTGTGGCAAATTTGAGCGCTTCATAATGCACTGCAAGACGACAGTGCATTTCTGTATGATGATTGGCCAAAGCATACACCTGACCTGCATGATTTGGCCAATCACAGCACGCTCCTCAGCGAGAGCCATAATTGGCCAAAGGTCCACGCCCCACACTATATAAGGCTGCTTACACGGCGCCCATATAGTGTGTTATAGTGGCTGGATTGAGCTAGATTAGGCAGGCTAGTTAGTTAGTGGCAGTGTATTTAACATATATAGTATCTCATAAAAGTAAGTACACCCCCTCAAATTTTTGTAAATATTTCACTATATCCTTTCATGTGACAATGCTGAAGAAATTACACAATGTAAAGTAGTGAGTGTACAGCTTGTATAACAGTGTATAACAGTGTAAATTTGCTGTCCCCTCAAAATAACTCAACACATAGCCATTAACCACTTAAGCCCCAGATCATTTGGCTGGCCAAAGACCAGAGCAGTTTTTGCGATTCGGCACTGCGTCAATTTAACTGACAATTGTGTGGTCATGCGACATGGCTTCCAAACCAAATACCATCCTTTTTCCCCACAAATAGAGATTTCTTTTGGTGGTATTTGATTACTGCTGTGTTTTTTTTTTTTTTGCGTTATAAACAAAAAAAAAATTCAATTTTGAAAAAAATGCATTCTTTTTTACTTTTTGCTATAATAAATATCCCCAAAAAATATATAAAAACATTTTATTTTCCTCAGTTTAGGCTGATACGTATTCTTGTACATATTTTTGGTAAAAAAAAAATGCAGAAAGCGTTTATTGATTGGTTTGTGCAAAAGTTATATTTTCTACAAAATAGGGGATAGTTTTATGGCATTTTTATTTATATTTATTTTTCACTAGTAATGGCGGCGATCAGAGATTTTTATCGGGGCTGCAACATTATGGTGGACACATCGGACACTTTTGGTGCGATTTTGGGACCATTCACATTTATACAGCGATCGGTGCAATTAAAAATGCATTGATTACTGTGAAAATGTGACTGGCCATGAAGGGGTTAACCACTAGGTGGCGGTGTAGGGGTTAAGTGTGTCCTAGGAAGTGATTCTAACTGTAAGGGGGGACACGTCACATGAAAAGATAGAATAAAATAGTTAAAATGTGAGGGGTGTACTCACTTTTGTGAGATACTGTATATCTCTGCATTCAGCGTAGCCTATATATACAGTGCATTTGGCGGTGTCCACGGTATATAATACAGTGTGTACAGTTTTAAATACACTTTAAGCAGTGTACACAGTACATAATACAGTGTAGTGCTATATTAAAAAAATAAACAAAATACCCTTTATGTCGGAAGGCCTCCAAGGAGAGGCAGACGTTCACAGGCCACTAAAAAAAGGCAAGCCTTTGAAATAATATTTAACAGCAGGGACCGTTCCTGCACCCAACAAGAGTAACTGTGAGGGGTTACTGTGTTCTGCCACCACCAACACCTAAGGCCCAATTTTTCAGCAGAGTATCTAGTGCAGTCTGTATAGTATATATACTGCAGTTCAGAATATATAATTCCCTCAGTGTAGTATATGTAATACAATGCAGGTTATATAGTGCAGTGTACAATATATAATGTAGTGTACTGAAGTGGTTAAGGAGAGCCCTATAATACAATTTAGAAAAAAACAGCATGGGTTCCCCCCATCCATACCAGGCTCTTTAGGTCTGGTATGGATGTTTGAGGGGGGACCCCATGCCATTTAAAAAAAGAAATACATAGAGTTCACCTTAAAGAGGAAGTAAACTCTGATGGGTTTACTTCCTCTTTCATTCCCTGCAAAAGTAAAGCATAATGGACTACTATGCATCGCATAGTAGTCCATTATGTGTCACTTACCTGACACAGGAGCCAGCGAAGTCACCGCTGTCCCCTGTAGTCCACCGCATCCATCTTCTCGTGGGTCTCGTTGCTCCACCGCTGTCATTCGGCGAAGCCGCGATGACGTCACTCCCGCGCATGCGCACGGGAGCTGCCACTTGCGGCATATCGCCGTTGACCGTGGCGCGCTCAGTGCCTGTCTTTCGGCAAATATCTCCTAAACCGTGTAGGTTTAGGAGATATTTCTTGGATCTACAGGTAAGCCTTAATCTAGGCTTACCTGTAGGTCAAAGTGTGTTGTAAGGGTTTACAACCACTTTAACATCTGTAAGGAAGAGTTACTCTTTAGATATTATAAGGAAATGTAGCGTTACTCCTTAAATCTGTAATGTTTTAGAAAATGTTTTCATCTCATGCTAGCTTGTGCAACAAGTGCTAAGGCGAAGTGTGAAGCAGGATGCGTCCCTGTGGTTGACATTTATTTGCTGGACGTTAAGAACATATATTGTGTGTTGAGAACGTTAGTCTCAAGCCATGGTGATAAGGTCAAACATTGTGATGTTGAGTCTGTCTCTAGGCAAAATTACTATGAATATCTTTTAGGTTAATATTAATTGTATATTGTATTAACATAATGCTTGAATGTGATTGGTTGTTCATGATTGGTTGTTCATGGGGCCTTCCCCCTATACAACCCTTTTTTGTTTATTGCATATTATTCTGTGAAGCTGGAATAAACCTTTGTATTCTTGATCATCTACACACTGTGTATGGTGTCTTGACTACCCGAGAGTTTTTACATTGACCACCAGCTTGAGCACAGGAAAGAGGGGCTGAGATAAGGAACAACCTTTCATAATGGTACCAGAAGTGGGGTGCATTTTGTGAAAAATATTTTTGAATAGCTTACTCTGTCAATGTTACATCCCAACATGTTATATATCTCAGGGCATGAGAGTCATCTTTGCCTGAGAGGTAGGGACATTGAAAGGCAGCTCGCTCAAAAGGGGACCTCACTAGGCTGGCCATGATCCCAGATATTGGTATAATAGGGGTTGAAAAACTTTGTTTTCAACCAGAAGGACTGGTCATTGGAAACCTCTAAGTTACTTAACGTCAGGACCTTTTCCTGGGTATTTATTGGCAGGACACTGCCCCGAGTGTTTAACAGGCCTATTATTTGTGTATAAAGGATCAAAAACCGATTTGGTTGCTAGTGTTGGTGGGGGTTATTATCACAAGGTGGGAAGGGGCCCTTTGTTCCACGAAGGGGTAACACGGATACAGACATTAAGGTTCAATATGCATAATCATTTTGAATTTCAAGAAGGTCTTACTTTTAAAGGTATTAGGAGTACTATTGAATTTAGAACTGGTGAAAGATTTGTGGTTTGCCCTAAGTCATTGATTGTGTTTTCTGAAACTGATGTGTATAAATAGAGTTATAATATAAGTTAAAGTATAAGAATTAAACATGGGAAATCTGTCAGGAAAGGGAGATCCGGAAGATTTTATGTCTGGGAACTATGGAAAACATTATACTGAACCCTTCTGGAAAAACATATTAACTAGAGCACATGCTCTACAAATTGCGGGGGTAACCAAATGCGGACCATGTTCTGCAGAAGAATGGGAGGAGGTTACTAAATTGTGCGGGCAACATAAACAGTATAATTATCCACCGTTCCCTTATGATAAAGAATATATGACTGAATGTTATAAAGTATGGTCTAAAGCATTGAAGGAATATAGAAAACGGTTCCCTCATCCCCTAGAAAAGCCCCTTCAGGAGCCGACATTGGCCTCTGCCCCTGTCCCCTATGTAATGACCCCCGTTTTATCACTGAGAACTGTACCGAGGGCTGCTCTATGGGAATAAATGGGACAGATGTTACACACAAAATAAGGTGTCAGACTTGCAGGATAGACCCTTAACCAAGCAAAGTTGTGCCATTCTCACTGACTGTCCTTTATGTCTAATGGGAAGGGACCTCATGTCTTCGTTAAGGATAACCATTAAATTTGATCCACAAAGGGGAATAAATCAGCCACATGTGACCTAACAATGCCAAAAAGAAGAGATTTGACATTTTACTTCATGACCATACCGGCGCCTCTAGAGACTCGCCCAATATGGGCAAAGTCCAAGACAGATGTAGGACATGTCAAATGTACTCCCTATGTCCCAACTTTCAAACCTAACATTACACCCTTCTTTCAGAAACAGTATCACCTTCATGCTGACAAAGTACAGGGTATAGGACCACAGATTACCACATACATGCAAAAAGGCATTCTCAAACCTGTTATCAGCCCCTATAACACTCCCATTAACCCAATGAGGAAAGCCAGTGGGGAGTGGAGGCTAGTACAGGATTTAAGGGGGGTAAACAAATGTATTCAACCACTTCCACCACTAGTTTCAGACATTACTGGAATTTTCATCAACAGCCCTGCTTCCTCCACGATTTATACAGTACTAGACATGTCCAATGCTTACTTTAGCATTGACGTTCACAAGGATTTCCAAAAGATCTTTGCCTTTGCCTGGGGCTCGGGCCAACTGACTTGGGCCCATCTTCCTCAGGGATTTGTGGACAGTCCTGCAGCATTTTCCATGGTGTTAAAGGTAACCCTGGATGACTGGGCGCCCCCACAGGGATCAGTTCTCCTGAAATATATAGATGACCTACTGTTATGTAGTGAGAGCGGGGCACAGTGTGCAGAAGACTCTGAAAGCCTGATGACTCATCTCTTAACCACTTGAGTCCCGCGCTGTAGCCATCATTCGGTCTCCTTTGCCGGGACGACGTCTATTGACGTCGTCCCGTGCACGAGCGGCCTGTGTGCCCCCTGCTGCACGCTCTGTGATCGGCGAGTCTATGAGATCCCGACCCCTTATCACGTGATCAGCTGTCAGCCAATCACAGCTGATCATGTGATACAACGGAGCCGGTAATCGGCTATTATTCCTCCTCGCGCGAGGAGAAAAAAAAAGAGCCGATCACCGGCGGCCGTGATCGGGACATCAGTACCAGTGCCCACCTGCCCCCTGCCAGTGCCACATCAATAAAAAATGTGTGTCCCCCTGTCAGTGCCACCCAGCAGTGCCCATAGTGCCACCCAGCAGTGCCCACAGTGCCACCCAGCAGTGCCCACAGTTCCACCCAGCAGTGCCCACAATCTGCCTCAACAAAGGTGCTGCACCCCAGTGCCACATATCTGTGCCCATCAGTGTCATCTACCAGTGCCCATCAGTGCCCAGCAGTGCCGCCCATCAGTGCCCAGCAGTGCCACCTATCAGAGCCACCTATCAGTGCCACCTATCAGTGCCCATCAGTCCCATCTATCAGTGGTACCTATCAGTGCCCCTTAGTGCCACCCATCTGTGCCACCCATCTGTGCCACCCATCCGTGCCATCTTATCTGTGCCCATCTTTGCCCATCAGTGCCGCCTTATCTGTGCCCATCGGTGCCGCCTTATCTGTGCCTATTAGTGCCGCCTTAACTATGCCTATCAGTGCCCACCAGTGCAGCCTATCAGTGCCCACCAATGCAGCCTATCAGTGCCCACCAATGCAGCCTATCAGTGCCCACCAGTGCAGCCTATCAGTGCCGCCTCATCAGCGCACTTCAATGAAGGAGAAAAATGACCTGTTTGCAAAATTTTATAACAAACTATTAAACATAATTTTTCTTTTTTTGCATCTTTTTTTGTTTGTTTAGCAAAAAATAAAACTCCCAGCTGTAATTAAATACCACCAAAAGAAAGCTCTATTTGTGGGAAAAAAATGATAAAAATTTCATTTGGGTACAGTGTTGTATGCCCGCGCAATTGTCATTCAAAGTGCATCAGCGCTGAAAGCTGAAAATTGGTCTGGGCATGAGGGGGGTTTAAGTGCCCAGTAAGCAAGTATTTAAAGGCCACTTGGTGTCTCAGAAAAAGATCCAGTGGTGCAGAGAGAGGGTGGAATACTTAGGATGTATTATCTCAGGCGGGACCAGGCAAGTGTCCCCTGAAAGAGTCAAGACTCTGACCTGTCTCGGCCCACCCAAAGATAAGGCAGCACTCCTTTCTTTCCTTGGCTCTATTGTCTACTTTTTATGATTCAATCTTGCTCCCCTCTACTGCAGCAACTGCCCCCAAGCAGGTAATGTACACTGAGGAAATGACACAAGCCTTCCATGTATTATTACAGTCCTTGGCCAGTGCCCCGACACTCGGTTTACCAAATCATAAGAAACCCTTCGTGCTTTACTGCATAGTCAGGGGCCCTGCATTTTCTGCCGTTCTGGCCCAGATGCACGGCACCTACTACCGGCCCGTGGCTTACCTGTCCAAAAAACTCCCAGTTCAAGTGCAGGGAATGCCAGCTTGCCTACAAGCTATCGCTGCCTGTCCCATGGCAGTAAAAGAAGCTTCTAAAATCACTTTAGGAACCAAAACTACTTTGTATAGCACACATACTGTAGAGCACCTTTTACAAAACAATTCTACACAGCACATGACAGCACAATGCTCCAGTGGTTATGAAATCATTTTCTTAACACACATGGTCTCACTGTCAAATCTTGCTCTGAAACAACACCTGCAGATTACTACATGCATTACTCAGACTCCCGTCAGTTGAAGTCCCCCCAGAGCATGACTGCACCACACAACTGCTACATTCTACCTCACCAAGACCCGGCCTCACAGACCAACCCAACCCCGAGCCTGATTACATAAATGTTTTTGTTGATGGCAGCTGTTCAAGACCAAGCAATGACACTTACAAAACAGGTTACACTGTCGTGACTTTACCAGACGTAGTAGTTGAAGAAAAAACACTAGCAGCCACCTCTGCTCAGCAAGCAGAACTCTTTGCCATAACCCGTGCCTGTCAGTTGTTCAAAGGACAGAAAGTCAACATTTACACTGACAGCAGATACACTTTCGGCACCGTACAAGACCACAGCATGATCTGGCAGTCCCGCGCCTTCAAAGCGACGGATAATAAACAAATCTCAAATCAAACATGGGTGGAGGATCTATTATGTGCACTTCACTTGCCCTCTAAAATTAATGTCATTAAAGTAAAGGGTTATTCCTATGACAAATCCGAGGCTACTAGGGGAAATAACTTAGCAGACAGGGCAGCCAAAACTGCAGCTGAAGAAGCAATTAAAGAATCTCCCCCAGAATCAACCCACCTACTGTTTTCTACAGATTTTTTCCTCTCTGGATTTTCCAGCCCTAGCTGCATTACTTCAGAGGAGGGCACAATTGTCCGACATTACTTGTTTGGAATTACATGGTTTGACACGCAACCCGGATGGCTTGTGGTCAAACAAGGAGGGAGTTATAGGCATTCCTGAAACAGTAGCTCCTTTGATTTTATCTTATCTCAATGGCCCTGGACACATAGGAAAGAAGCCCCTACAGAAAATGTATAACCAAAATTTTTGCACTAACACCACTCACCTATTGATTAAACAACTAATTGACTCCTGCCTAACTTGTGCCCATTGACTTCACACACATGCCCAAACAGAAAGATAATATCAAATATCTTTGTGTGATAGTAGACAAATTTTCCTCCTGACCGGAAGCTATTCCCATCACAGGAGAGACCGCGGGGATAGCCACTAGGTTTTTAATCAATCATTGGATTAGTAGGTTTGGTTTATCCGCTACCATATACTCTGACCAGGGACCCAGTTTCACACCAAAACTCACCCAATAATTAGCGAAAGTTCTGGGGATACAGTGGAAGCTCCACATTCCCTACCATCCCCAGAGTGCAGGAGTAGTCGAAAGAATGAACTGAAACATTAAAGACAAGTTAAGGAAGGCCACACAGGGTATTATGAAAAACTGGCTCCATTTCTTGCCAGAGGTACTCTTCCAGATAAGGACCACCCCCCATGCTAGGACAGGACTCTCCCCCTTCGAAATCCTCATGGGAAAACCCGCTCAAAGAGCCCCCAAGATAGGTGAGGAATCTAACCTATATTCCTTGCAGGAAGAGCATGTGAAATACCTGGTAAGTAGCCTTGCTGAAATCTATGACAAGTTTGCTGTCACCTTTCCTCCTCTTTCCACAAAACCAACACATCCTTTTGTACCAGGGGACAAAGTGCTGATCAAGCAACCTGCAGTCTGCAAGCAACCAGGCCCCGTCTTTCAAGGCCCATTGAAGTCCTCAAGGTCTCCAGGACAGCAGTACTGATGGATCAAAGCCTGCAATGGATCCATGCATCAAGGGTGAAGAAAAGCCCACAGATGAAGGATTCAGGAGAAGGGATGAAGGAGCTCCCGCCACTAACTGTTCAAGAAGAGACTCTGACACCATTACCCCGTGCCCCCTCCCCTGAGACCCCTTAGCCACCAATATCATTTTTTTTTCATAAGTTCTCCCCATAAACCAAAAAGGTGTACCACCCGGACAATTTTCCTTCTTTCAATTATCATAACCACCATGGTATTCCTGCTCTCAGTCTTTGAGTGTTGGATAAGTTCTTCATGCGGGGTGTGGGAGGATGTTAGTGTCAAAGTGAAGGGCAGGACTGCATTCATGGGAACAGGCCATATTTATCCGTGCTAAGTGATCAAGTGGAGACAAGGGTCTCCCATGATCAAAGGAGGGATTGTAAGGAAATGTAGAGTTACTCTTTAGATATTGTAAGGAAATGTAGAGTTATTCCTTAAATATATAATGTTTTAGAAAATGTTTTCATCTCATGCTAGCTTGTGCAACAAGTGCTAAGGCGAAGTGTGAAGCAGGATGCGTCTGCGGTTGACATTTAGTTGCTGGAAGTTAAGAACATATATTGTGTGTTGAGAACATTGGTCTCAAGCCAAGGTGATGAGGTCAAACATTGTGACGTGGAGTCTGTCTCTAGGCAGAATTACTATGAATATCTTTTAGGTTAATATTAATTGTATATTGTATTAACATAATGCTTGAATGTGATTGGTTGTTCATGATTGGTTGTTCATGGGGCCTTCCCCCTATACGACCCCTTATTGTTTATTGCATATTATTCTGTGAAGCCGTAATAAACCTTTGTATTCTTGATCATCCACACACTGTGTATGGTGTCTTGACTACCCGACCGGTCAGAGAGTTTTTCCATTGACCACCAGAGTCCAGTTTGAGCACAGGAAAGAGGGGCTGAGATAAGGAACAACCTTTCAATATCCATACCAGAACCGAAGGGCCTGGTATGGGCTGGGGGGGACCCACACTGTTTTTTTAATTTCAAGTTCTTTATTGGAAAAAAAAATTAATAAACAGACATAGAACAATTTTGTACAGAGAGATATACCTAATAAAAGGTAAAGCATTAGTAGAGAGTAGTGGATGTTCTGGATTACACTTATCCAACTAGAAAAGTATCTGTTGATTACAGTGTCCTAAGGTAACATCCGCGTGTACACTTGTGGAAGAAAAAGCTTTTAGACTAGATAACTTACATTTAACTAGAGGTCGCCACCCTGCGCCCCGCGTACCCCCAAGGGGATCTTGCTGTGCTACCAGGCGAAGGGCCACGACCCCCTTTGCTTTGTCTATTTAACATATCTCATAAGTTGTTTATTTGCAAACATATCCAGAAGGATGTGATTTTGTGTAATACAGTAGAGTTGTGGTAAACCCAGATATTAAGAGTATTGTAAAACCAGGGTAAAATAAAAGGAAAAAAAATACAAAAAACATAAACATGCAGTTAATCTTTTGAGACTCTTCTCTGCTGCTTTTATATTCTTCAGGATTTCAAGTGTAACCATAACTATATACAGTGTTCCACCATTGGTTCCATGGTGCCCATACCTTATTAATTTAGAGGTATTTACCCACTCCAGATGCAAATAGTCGTTTGTATGTGCCATGTGCGTGAATTATCTGAATGACTTCTAGAAGTGTTGGGTGTGATGGGTCTTTCCAGTGTCTGACCAGGGCAAACCTAGCCGCCAATAAGATATGTGATAATAAAGTTCTTAAGTGATGGGGGACTAAGTCCATTTCTAAAGACAATAAAGCCATTCCCGGTGAAGGCTCCAGATGAATATTGAGTGTTTGTAGGATGATGTTATATATCATCTTCCAATATTGTGATATATTAGGGCAGGTCCATAGAATGTGATATAGTGTGCCTGTTTCCCCGCACTGTCTCCAGCACTGAGAGGGTACTCCTTGGATAAACTTAGATAGTTTATATGGAGTGCAGTGCCATCTTAGTAAAATCTTTTGAAAGAGTTCCCATAGGTTGGCACTTTTAGTGGATGAATATGTAGTGTATAAGGCATCAATGTTCGATATCTATCAGTTGTTCTAAAGTGCATCCAGCAGGCCCATGTTTGAGAAAATTTGGCTGACATGGAAGAACTTATTTTCATTGCCCGAGATTCCCCAGCCAAATTTTCTAAAACATGGGCCTGCTGGATGCACTTTAGAACAACTGATAGATATCGAACATTGATGATCTAACCCATACACACTTTCTATTCTAGTAAGATTAAGATCAACTGAGTACAATACCCTACACCCTCCCTCTCAGGGTGCGCTTGTTGGATGACTCCGGCCCCCCACCTCATCCCAAGGGATGAGTTTGGGAGCCCACATGTCAATGCTATCCCTCAAAGGTGGGACTTCCCTGTCGCCAGGTGTAAGACTTACCTAACCCCCACCACCATAGAGCAATGGAACACTTAAACAATCCACCATTTAGCAGAGACCGAGGAGACAACCACTGTCCCCTCATCCCGCTTTGACCCGCTCTCCCACCCCCAAAACTTCCCCCTACCCCCTGCCCACATGTCAGCTCACCAGTATCGCAAGACCCTGATCCTACCTTTACTCAATGCTGCCAAATTATGTATCCCTAGACACTGGGGCTCGCCTCAAGTACCAACCATTTCAGAATGGTTTAAACAAGTTTAAACCATTCTGAAATGGTTGGTACTTGAGGCGAGCCCCAGTGTCTAGGGATACATAATTTGGCAGCATTGAGTAAAGGTAGGATCAGGGTCTTGCGATACTGGTGAGCTGACATGTCTGAGTGATGGAAAAGACATTGTGCTGGGGTGTGGTCTAAAGTGTATGTAGAAATTGATTCTGCGAGCTCCCGTACTTGGGACCAGAAGGGTTGGATTGCTGGGCAAGACCACATAATGTGTAGCAACGTGCCCGGACTGTCATTGCACCTCCAACATTTGTTTGGGTAGGAGGAGTTGTATTTGTTTAGAATTGTTGGGGTTTTGTACCAACGTGTGATCGTTTTGTAATTATTTTCCTGAATGGAGACATTTAGGGATCCTTTGTGAGCAATCGTGAATATACGTTCCCATTGGTCATCTGTCAAGTCTATTTGTGTTTCCCACTCCCATGACTTGGGTGCTTTCCCTTCCTTAGGAGAGATATCTTCAAATAGCATGGTGTATATTTTGGAGATCAAATGTTGTTGGGGGCTGGATTGGGAGCATAGACGTTCAAATGGGGTTAATGGTCGTGTGATGGAGGAGTCGCGGTTGATCCCTTGTAGGAAGTGGCGGATTTGAAAGTAGGTCCATAATGGGAGGGGATTTTCGGAATGGGAGGGTACCAGCGCAAGGCGATCTAAGAGAGAACCATTTTGGAAAAATTGGTGTGCAAGTACATCTGGAAGTTGCCAGTGCTGTGATAAGAACTGTGCAGACATACCAGGAGGGAAGGCCGGGTTAAGTCTTATAGGAGTTAAGGGTCCTGGAGCAGAGGAGATGCGCACGTTTTTACAAGTTTCCTTAAAGGAGCAGAGCGTTGGGTCAATGAGAGGATGTTTCTTTAGTGTGGGGGGGATGTGTTCGCGCGACAGCCAAGGAGCTGATCGTAGTGGATAGGGGGACAGTGAGTTCTCTAATCTGACCCAATCTTTACTACGGTCGTGAAGAGTCCAGTCAACTATTCTAGCGAGATGGCAGGCCCAATAATATTTTTTGAGGTCTGGGAGTCCTATACCCCCTTTTGGTTTCGGCCACGTAAGGATGTCATATGCGATTCTCGGAGGTTTGTGTTTCCATAGAAATTTTGTAGAAAGCCTTTTGAACGATAGAAAGAAGGATGAGGGGAGTTTTATGGGGACAGTTTGAAGGATATATAAGATACGGGGAAGAATATTCATTTTCAGGATAGCTGCACGACCAAACCAAGAGAATTGTGGTTTGTTCCATCGTTTGAGATCCTCAGCTATAGTCTTGAGAATGGGTAGATCTGAAAGGTTTGTTGTAAGGTAGATTCCTAGATATTTGATCGCATCATGTCGCCATTGGAAGGGGAAGTTAGTTTCGCATTGCGTAACCAACTCCTGTGGAATGGTCACATTAAGGGCGTGGGATTTGGAAAGGTTGATTTTGAAGTTTGAAAGATGCTGGAAGAGTTTAAAATCTTTTAGTAAGTTTGGGATTGAGATATGGGGCTCGCTAAGGGAGAGTAAAATGTCATCAGCAAACGCTGTGAGCTTATAAGTGTGCTTTGCTATGGGTATTCCCTTGACGTTCTCATTGTTTCTGAGGCAGTTCAAGAGTGGTTCCAGGGTTAGCACAAAAAGGATAGGGGAGAGTGGGCATCCCTGTCTAGTCCCATTGGCTATGGAGAAGGCGTCCGACAGATGGCCATTAACCCGGACCCTAGCCGATGGTGTTGTATATAGGGACATTATTGAGTTAAACATTCGGTCTTGGATACCTATACGTTTCAAAACTGCTCCCATGTAGTCCCAGGCCAGTCTGTCGAACGCCTTCTCCGCGTCCAATGACAGGAAGAACCCTTTGTGCTTGTTGGTGGTCATCCAGTAATGTAAATTAATGGCTTTTATAGTATTGTCCCGTGCTTCTCGCCCCGGGATGAAACCTACTTGGTCTTTGCCTATAAGGGATGGTAGGAGGGGAAGCAAGCGGTTGGAAAGGATTTTAGCATAAATTTTTAGGTCTACGTTTAGTAGAGAAATTGGCCTATAATTAGTCACTAGTGTTGCGTCTTTACCTTCTTTTGGAATGACAGTAATGTAAGCCTCGAGAAGTCTGTGGAAAGGGAGAGTGGAGGAAGCGAGAGAGTTAAAGGCCTTGAGGAAAGGATCAGTTAGTACCGTTGTGAATGTTTTAAAGTAGGCGGCTGTGAACCCGTCTGGGCCAGGACTTTTCCCTGTTTTCAGCTGGTGAATGGCTGTTTTTAGTTCGTCTTCCGAAATGGGGTTTTCTAGTTGGCGTGCATCTTCCTCATCTATAGGTTTCGGACAATGCTCTTTTAAAAAGTTTTCGATAAGGGAGTGTCGTGTGTGATCTGTATTGTCGACCTCCGACTGCTGAAGATTATAAAGATTGGAATAATATGTCTCAAATTGGGAAGCTATTTCTGGTGTTGTGACTCTGGGTCTACCTTGGGGGTCGTTGATCGTATGAATATTGGTCTGAGTTTTGCTGGCTTGTATGGCTTTAGCTAGGTATTTACCGCTTTTGTTTCCAAATTCATAGAACAATTTATGTTGTAATACAAACTTACGTTTTGTTTTGTGGGATAGCTCCTCCCGCAGGAGTTCTCTGGCTTGAATAAGGTCCTGGTATGTCTGTTGGGCGTGGGTTTGTTTATGCGCTAGTTCTAGGGTTTTAATTTTCTGGATCAAGTCTGCGATCTTGGCTTGATGGGCTTTTTTCCTTGAGGTTTTTAAAGCTATAAATTTGCCTCTCAGAGTGTATTTGTGAGCCTCCCATTGTGTTAGCGGAGCGGTTTCTCCATTAGCATTGTCTAGGAAAAAGTCGTGTATGGTTTTCCTAATGTCCTCGATATCCGCTTCTGAGGTCAGAAGGGCGGAGTCTAAGCGCCAGATCTTTGTGAAGGTGTTCTGGTCTGGAAAGGTCAATGTCATAGTGATTGGGTGATGGTCAGAAAGCAACATTGGTTCAATAGATGCATGGGATAGGAAAGGTAAGTCTGTTTGAGAGAGGAAGAGATAGTCAATTCTGGAGTATTTGTTATGAGGGGCTGAGAAGAAAATATAGTCCTTTTTGTTGGGATGTAGAGTGCGCCATGTGTCATGTATGAGTAGGTCTTGAAGTCGCCTTTTGATACGGCTTAGGTTTTTGTAGGGCAGCGAAGTAGTCCCTGAGGAGGTGTCTATGAGAGGGCAAAGAGCGACATTAAAGTCCCCTCCAAGTATGGTCATACCAGATGCGAAGCCTATCAGTAGTTGGGAAATCTGTCCAAAGAAGCTTGTCTGGGCAGAGTTGGGATGGGAGGGAGGAGAAGAAAGAAAAAAAAAAAAAAGGGGGGGGGGGAAGGGTACTGTCGAGAGTGGGGGAAGGAAGTTATCCGGAAATAAGGAAGGGTGTCTGGACCCTCCTTATGAGATTTCACTTGATCCGGTAGGGGTCAACGGGAAGCTTGGGTTCCCGTTGTGTGGAGAAGCAGAAGGCGCCGGTGTGCAATGAACGGATGGGAAAGTGAAGTCCTCTGGCCTTCGGAGGTATGTGTTAGGTGTGTGAGCCCTTAGGATGTGAGACTGTGTGTGCGAGCTATAGTTTGACAATGGGGAGTTTGGTGGCAGGGTGGTAGGAATTAATACAACATAGAATAGCATGAGTTCAACTGGGCGCTAGGAAGTATCCGAGGGGGACATCCTCCAAATTGTGAGAGTGAGCGTCTGACATGGAGGGATAACTTGGGTAAGTTCCATCATAGGAACAGGAGTACCTTTTCCATGAGGGTACCTACGTTACTTCGTGTAGGCCCTTAGCAACCAAAACTTCTACCAGAATGTAGTATCCAAACTTGGCAAGATGGCATCCCTAACGTGTGCGGCCGAGTCTCCAATGAATAGGGATGTGTATCCAAGAGACGGTTATGAGCATATCCCGTGTTGGCTCACCTGACTACATGCTTGCTGGAAAATCGGGAAGGTATAAAGCTAACGGTAGGCAGGGTGTAGAGGTCAGCCGCACACGTCAGAGACCCACCTAGGTTTTTCTGCGAAGTTTCTAAAGACAAATCAGGAAATCGTCAAACAATTCCAACAATTAGATAATATTAACTAAGCACACGTTGGTCTTATACGCTAACGTGTTGAAATGTGTTAATCACTAACATAACTGGATAACCATAAACAGTGTGATAACACTACCTCTTAGGATTCCTGGCATGGCTTGAGAATTTGTCTCAGCCACCGGCCGTCGTTGATCCCATTAAGGGCCTTTGTGTTTATTGGGGGGGGGCGACCTCACACAGAAGAAGCTACCAAGGGGGCAGGGTAACGTCATGGAGTAACCAAGTCAACAATATACTTGTCCCGGCTACACCATGTATTGTTAGCTTCTTGCTTCAATTTAAGAAGGGGTTGGGGGTCAAAAGGTGTTTCCAGGGATACCTTTTCAGTAGGGGGGAGTTGCTTGTGAAAGCATAGCGTAAGGGGGGAATTGAAGCCGAATAGTATTGTAATTCGTGTGAAGTCACCTCCCCAGAAAGGGGCAGCGATCTCTCAGTGTCCAATGCTCATGACCAGTTTTATGGTAGACACCTGTGGAATGATACCAGATGGTTTATGGGATCAAACAGAGTTCTTAGAGAATGATTACCTCATGGTGGACCCGCTAATGCCAGCGTGACGAAGTTCATCTCAGTGATAAGAAAATTGTCATGTAGAGATTGTCACTCGTCACTTCCCTGGTGAGTGCTTAGGTATCTTAGCGGGTGTCTTTGCCTCGGGTTGATGCTGTATGTTGATGAGAGGAGAGGATTAACACTTGGAAGTGAGCAGGTCAGACGGTTGGCGTGTAAAGTAGTCTTCGAGTACAGCGTGCTGGGGCAACATTGGACTGGTCACTTAGGACAGGAGTCAGGTCATGGCAAAATGCCGATATTTGCTTGTAGGTAGCCTCATGGAGATGTTTCTGGGAAATGAGTTAACTGGTGGGCTATTCGCAAAATGTGAAATTGGAGGGTCCTGGGTAAGATAAGAGAGAGTAGCGAGAGTAGCAGATCAAATTCTACTCTGATCCTCCGTGGCGGGGTCTTCTGTGCACAGGGGATGCTGTGGGGCTATTTGCAGTATTCCTGGGTCCCGCGGATGTGTTGGTTCTGGGCGAGTTGGATCTGCGTCTGCGGATGTGAAACTCGTCTCGGACTGGTATGGCATCTGTTGAGGCTGACCTCCTGAGAGGAGAAGATCGGAGGGGTCTGTACCAGTCAGGTAGTTCGATGAGGGGTATGTGCAATGTCTCGCAGAATGCAGTGAGATCCTCTGGTACCCTCAGGTTGGCCGTGCGTCCTTGCGCCGAGGCCGAGAGGCAGAAGGGGAACCTCCAGCGGTATTGGATCCCGTTTGTACGTAGTAGGTCAAGGAGGGGGCGTAGGTCCCTTCTGTTTTGAAGAGTGACGGGCGATAAGTCCTGAAAGATTTTTATATCAGTGCCTTGGTATAATAGGTTGCGACGATCCCGGGACCTACGCAAGATTTCCTCTTTCAGCTTAAAATTGACTAGGCAGCACACTACATCTCTGGGAGGGTCCGTGTCTCTTCCCCTGGGTCTGAGAGCCCTGTGGAGACGTTCAAATTCAATAGGGGATTTGGGGGGTCTGCCTAAAAGATCGTTGAACACAGCTATAGTGGCCGGGGCAATTTGGGTGTTGTCGATCGTTTCTGTTGTATTGCTCGTTTGGGAGGAAGCTTGGAGCTGGTGAATGGCACTTTCATTCCTCCTTGTTGTTTCCTCCATGTCATCCATGCGTGCAGCCATGGACTGGATGTCTCTTCTGAGGTCCGTGATGGCTGATGCTAAGGAGGCTTTTATGTCCTCTGCCACTGACCTTAGGTCCCTCATGTTCAGGGGCTGATCAGGAGCCTCGTTTGGTGTGGGGGAGATTGCCTGGTGTCTCCCTGAGGGGCTGTGGCTGGAGGCTCGTGCTGAGGAGGAGTAGGCCCGAGATGAAGCCGGGGCCTCGCGTGGCTGCGTCCGGAACAGTTCCGGAATGCTGCGGTTCGCTTGTGCGTCGGGTCCCCTCGGGGATCGGGACCGGGACGGGGATGTGTTTCCCTTATGTTTCCCCATGTCAGCGGGGGCGGATGGCTCGTTTTAACGGCTTGTTTTTCCTCTGAAGGCCGGAGCTCCGGGATTAGGCGCCCATTGCGGTTCGGCTCCAAACCACGCCCTCTCCCTTTAATTTTTATAGTACTGGATAAGTAATAGTGGGAGATTTGCCAAGGGAGGGAGGTGGTTATTCTAGTGTGTTTTTTTTATTAAGTGTGAGATCCGTATATACCTGTAGTACTCAGTCGAGGGAATAGAGAATTCTAATTGTAGGGCTCTGAAGGTCTTAAGAGCTGGTCCCAAATAGAGATCTTCTAATTCCAGTTCCTTATTATAGTTCCAATGGGTGAGGGATATGTCTGGTATTAATAATGGTAATGCAGAAAGTGGGAGTTTCAGTGGAGTAAGTTTAGCCTTTGAAAAAGCATGTGTTGTTACAGTGTGCCATGCCCTAAGAGTTGCTTGTACGGTTGGTCCCATATTAGAAGATGGGGAGGGGAGGAATGGGCTTAAGTGTAAAACGTTGTAAAGGTTTTTACCTGGGATCTGGTATTGTTCAAGACTAGCCCATAAGTTGGGTGGGGAAGGGTAGAACCAGCTCTTTAATTAGGCTAAAATAGTGGCGGTGTAGTAATCTCTTATGTGTGTGTGTCCCATTCCCCATGCCCTCCTATGTTTGGTAATTCTATTGAATGCACATCTGGCTTGTTTACCCCCCCCCCCCCCCCCCATAGAAATTTATTGATAATGTATTGCACTGATGGGAAGAATGAGGTGGTACTGGGATAGGTAGGGATCTAAAGTTATATATAATTTGAGGGAAAATTTTCATTTTAAATGCAGCCAGTCTCCCTTACCAGGATAATTCAAATTTTGCCAATTTATTTAGTTTGGGGTGGAGTGACTGAAGCAAAGGGGTATAATTTCCTGTGAATAAGTCTGAGATCTTTGGGGTGAGCGTGATACCCAGGTATTGTATGCCCTTTTCTTTCCATACGTTTAAGGAAACTTATTGCTCAGAGATTGTTGGAGCCTGGGGGGAACTCCCAGTCCTAATATATATGATTTGGTATTGTTTACTTTATAATAAGATACTGATTTAAATAATTGCAATGCATGGTGCACAGAGGTAGGGATGTTTCGATGTCCGTGAGCATTAGGATGATGTCATCCGCAAAGAGGCTGATGGTATGTGTCATGTCTCCAGTCCTAAATCCTTTAATTCTGGGATGGGAGCGGATATGAGTCGCCAGGGGTTCCATAAGAAGGTTAAATATGAGTGGGGAGAGTGGATACCCCTGGCGAGTCACATTTGAGATGTCAAATGGTGTAGAGAGGGTTCCTGATAGATACACCTGGGCAAAGGGGATGTGTATAGTGCCATAATAGCTGAGTAAATCTGGCCCTTAAATCCGAATTTTGTAAGTACTTTTGCTAAATAATCCCAATGGATTCTATCAAACGCTTTCTCTGCATCTAAAGCCAGGAGCAGAGAAGGTGTTTCTGTTTAGCTAGATGTATGATGTTGATTAGGGGTCTGGTTGCGTCAGCTGTTTGTCGGCCTTTTGTGAACCCCTATTGGTCCAGGTGTATCAAGGAAGGTAAAATGTCAACCAGTCTGTTTGCCAGAAGTTTTGCATATAGCTTCAAGTCGTTGTTTAACAACAAAATGGGTCGGAAATTTTGTGGTATATCCGGAACCTTCCCCAGCTTTGGTAGAGCCACTATCAGTGCTGCGAGCATTTCTGGCGGAAAAGAGGATGAGGCGATAGCCCTAATGTAGATCTCTGTGAGGTGAGGGACTAGTTCCTGTTTCAAAGTTTAGTAATATTCCCCTGTAAAACCGTCAGGCCCAGGCGATTTGTTATGAGGAAGGGAATCTGTGGTTTTAGATATTTCTGCTTCGGAAAAGGGGGACTTGAGAGTTTCTAAGTGTGCTTCTGAAATTTGGGGGAGACTAATGTTGCTGAGGAATTCTGAGATTATGGATTCTGTGGGTTGAGTTGAGGATAGATCATCCCTCAAGTTATACAGAGAGCTGTAGTAACAGCTAAATGCATCTGCTATGGCTTGTGGGTGTAACAATTTTTTCCTGTGTGAAAGGGTGGAAGACATAGGGAATTTTTGTTCTAAGCCTCTGGCCTCTGAGACGTTTGGCTAACAGTTTACCAGCCTTGTTGCCACTGACATAGTAAGTAATTTCTTTTTTTTTTAACTTAAATTTTTTTATTGTTGTCAAAAGATTGTAAGTAATAAAACATTGCCAAACGGGCATACCCTGGCATAGAACAAAAATCAAACATGGTATACAATAGCCTATACTGTAGGTAGGCAAGCAGGTGTATGTTGCAGAGGATATTGATGAACAACGGAACAAGAGAAAGGAGTTACCTGTGAAAAAGAGGACATTTTTCCAAAACATGACATTGTATTGGTGCTTTAGACTATGAGTTACTAAGGTTTAGAGGTAGAAAGGCTGCTGAGTAAGCAAAGTCCGGTTAGTGTACAAGACAGTGAAGTCTACTCATTCAGTAAGAGGTAAAAGGGCTCAAGACAGAGGGGCACTTCTCAGGTCGGCCATCCATTTATCCCAGGTGCTGTAAAAAGCCTTTGTGTTTAAGTTTGTTTTGGCAAATGCAAATTCCAGCTGAAAATGAGAGTTCAACAGGATGATGGCGTCCTTCAGGGTCGGTGGTTGCGTCGCTTTCCAATTTTTGGGCAGGGATATCTGGGTCGCTATAAGGATATGCGTTATTACAGTTTGTAGATGGTGCGGCCAGCAGAGAATGGATAACCCTAGTAGTAGGTCCAGGGAGGACATTGAGAAGGAAATATCACACACTTTGTATATTAAGATATTCATTTTCCTCCAATAAGACTTGATTTGGGGACAACCCCACCAGATGTGGTGTAGGGTGCCTTTGCTACCGCATCCCCTCCAGCAATTTGGTGAAGTAGCTGGGAAGATTTTTGCTAGTCTGGCCGGCACGTAGTACCAGCCATGAAAAAGCTTCATGAGTGATTCCCAGTGTGAGGTGCAGTGGGATAGGCGTGAAGGGGGCACTTAGGGCCTTTTGCCATGTTTCAGGTTGTGGGGGCTGATCCGTGTATATAGACAAGTACTCGATGAGTGCTGAGAGCACTCCCGGGTCTGGTGAGGTCAGTATTTTATATATAAGGGAGATCCCTTTTGATTTAGCGCCCCTTGCCCCATAGAATTTTAGTTGGGGATCTGCAAGAGAATTTGTAGGTGATAAGGGGAGTTTAGCAAGGATAGATCTTATGTGGAGGTAGAGGAAGAATGTTTTTGAGGGTATGTGAAATTTTTGTTGTAGTTGTGAAAAGGACAGGAGGGTTGTTGAGGAAAATAGTGCCCCTAAGTTGGTAATACCAGCGTTTATCCATTCTGAGAGGGGGAGGTCAGGAGATAGTAGGTGGAATGTTTTCAAAGGAATTAGTGGGAGGATGGTTAGTGATAGATCTTTGGTGCGTTGGTAGATTTCCTTCCATACACCTAGGGAAACATTGATTGTGCCCAATGGGTAGTGGGTTGATTTGTGGTTAACCCAAGTAGTGGCAAAAACTAGTTTAGGGTCTAATGCCAGTGCAGTAGCTTCTATCTGTTTCCAGGTGGGTTGCTGGTCAGTAGACCACCAGGCCTTGAGTTGATCTAGTATCGTGGCTCGGTAATATGCCTTGATATCCGGAGCTCCTAGGTCGCCGTGGCAGGAGTGTATTCTTTTCGGTGGTCAAGGCCTAGGTTAAGCATAAGCGATTTGGTGTGGTTAACTTTATACATGGAGACAGCACTAAACGTGTCTAAGGTACGCTGGATAGTGGGAAGAGACGTTAAGGGATTTGTGATTGCTATAATAACATCAGTAGGGATGAGCTTGGTGTTCGAGTTGAACGCATGTTTGACTCGAATATCAGCTGTTTGCACGTTCGGCGAATACCGAACGTTATGGGCCGTTCATGTCAAATCCGTGTGGCGCTCACGGCCCACAATACACTGCGCCATCGCAGTGCATTGCTGGCTCAGGATTGGCCAAGCATGCACTGTGACCCCGCATGCTTGGCCAATCACAGTGTCGGCAGCAAGGAGAGCCATGATTGGCCACAAGCACGATGCCTGTGGCCAATCATAGCTCAGGCTGTGTAGTACACACCCCACACTATATAAGGCTGCCAGCGCGGCGGCCTTGTGTAGTGTTCTGCCATCTGCAGAAGTTAGTGGGAGTTGTCTGTGTGCCTTCAGCGCAGTATACACCTGTATCTACCTATATTGCTCTTCTCTAATTGAACCATCTGCCATCTGCAGTAGTTAGTGGGTGTTGTCTGTGTGCCTTCAGTGCAGTATACACCTGTATCTACCTATATTGCTCTTCTCTAATTGAGCCATCTGCAGAAATTAGTTGGTGTTGTGTGCCTCCAGCACAGTATACACCTGTATCTTCCTATATTGCTCTTCTCTAATTGAGCCATCTGCAGGAGTTAGTTGGTGTTGTGTGCCTCCAGTGCAGTATACACCTGTAGCTACCTATATTGCTCTTCTCTAATTGAGCCATCTTCCATCTGCAGAAGTTAGTTGGTGTTGTGTGCCTCCAGCGCAGTATACACCTGTATCTACCTATATTGCTCTTCTCTAATTGAGCCATCTGCCATCTGCAGGAGTTAGTGGGTGTTGTCTGTGTGCCTTCAGCGCAGTATACACCTGTATCTACCTATATTGCTCTTCTCTAATTGAACCATCTACCATCTGCAGGAGTTAGTTGGTGTTGTGTGCCTCCAGCACAGTATACACCTGTATCTACCTATATTGCTCTTTTTTAATTGAGCCATCTGCAGGAGTTAGTGGGTGTTGTCTGTGTGCCTTCAGCGCAATATACACCTGTATCTACCTATATTGCTCTTCTCTAATTGAGCCATCTGCAGGAGTTAGTTGGTGTTGTGTGCCTCCAGCGCAGTATACACCTGTATCTACCTATATTGTTCTTCTCTAATTGAGCCATCTGCAGGAGTTAGTGGGTGTTGTCTGTGTGCCTTCAGCGCAGTATACACCTGTATCTACCTATATTGCTCTTCTCTAATTGAGCCATCTGCCATCTGCAGGAGTTAGTGGGTGTTGTCTGCCTCCAGCACAGCACAATATACACCTGTATCTACTCTTTATTGCTGGTGTTCTATAATAAAGACATCTGTAGGAGTTAGTTGGTGTTGTGTGCCTCCAGCACAGCACAATATACACCTGTATCTGCCCTTTATTGCTGTTGTCCTATAATAAAGGCATCTGCAGGAGTTAGTGGGTGTTTTGTGCCTCCAGCACAATATACACTACCCAATTGCTGATTTTCCCATCTCCCTGCAGGCCATTACCATGTCTGGAAGGCCAACAAGGAGAGGCAGACAGGTATGAGCCAATAAAAGAGGGCAAACAGGCTCTGTGTCTAGAGACAACAGTGCTGGTCGTGGACGTGGTGCATCGTCATCAGCACTTGGCCATGGGACACGCTTCTCCTTATTTTCGGCAGCTAGACGTGTTGAGCCTCATCATGCCGAAGACTTGGTAGAGTGGATGACCAAGCCCTCTTCATCCTCCTCATCCTCTCTCACCCAGGCTCAGGGTACTAGCAAAGCAGCTGCCAACACATCCTCTTCCCTCATCTCAATGTCATCATCAGTGACTCCTTCCCTAGACCCACCACGTCCTCCTGAGGAGTCCCCCAAACTGTTTGAGCACAGTGTTGGGTACATGCTCCAGGAGGATGCCCAGTGTTTTGTAGGCTCTGATGATGATACTCAGCTAGAGGAAGGCAGTAGCGTGAGCGCAGAGAGAGGGGATGCTCAAGAAGGACAGCAATCTAGCAGTCATGTTCCATAAGCTGCAGAATACTGCCAGGTTTGCTCCAGTGATGAAGAGGTAGGGGATGGTGAGGGCACTGACTCCACGTGGGTGCCTGGTAGGAGAGAGGAGGAGGAGGCACATCTCCAATGAGGCAGGATGCCCTCCGGGGGCCAGCTTAGGGCCAGCACACCGACTGAATCACACCACAGAGCTCTGCTTGTGCAGGGCGCTGCCTCTGCACGTTATTCTAAAAGTTCTTTGGTGTGGGCCTTTTTTGAGACGAGTGCATCAGATCGCACCGCTGCTATTTGCAACATATGTCTCAAGCGTATCTCACGTGGCCAAAACATCAGCCGCTTGGGCACCACATGCTTGACCAGACATATGTTGACCTGCCATGCAGCTCGTTGGCAAGCGTACCTCAAAGACCCACACCAAAGAACAAAGCGGACCTCCCCTTGCTCCTCATCAGCAGGGATCTCCAACCCCACTAGACCTTCAGTCCTCGATAAAACCTGCACTAAGAGGAATGAAGGTGTAGAATTAGGTGTGTCACAGCCAAGTACTTGCGGGCACTCTGCTAGCAGTACACCCACGTCCGATTGTAGCAGGCAAATTTCCCTGCCCCAGCTGCTGGACCGTAGAAAGAAGTTCACTCCCAGCCATCCACATGCCCAGCGGTTGAATGCTAGCTTGGCTAAATTGCTAGCACTTCAACTGATACCTTTTCAGTTGGTAGACGCGGCCCCCTTCCGTGAGTTTGTGCAATGTGCGGTTTCTCAGTGACAGGTCCCCAATCGCCACTTTTTCTCATGGAAGACGATTCTGGCTCTCTACCGGAATGTGGAAGGCAATGTCCTTGCCTCGATGGACAGGGCAGACAGCGGTAAGGTGCATATTACCGCTGACTCATGGTCCAGCAGGCATGGACAGGGATGTTACCTGTCTTTCACGGCCCATTGGGTCACTCTTCTGGCAGCTGGAAAGGATGCAGGACAAGGGGCAGTAGTGTTGGAGGTTGTTCCGCCACCACACCTCCAAAATGCTACTACTGGTCATGACACACCTCTCTCCTCCACCTCTCCTCTTCTTCTTCCTCCATGGCCTCTTCCAGTGCTCTGTCCTCGGAACCAGCGGTGCTCCATAGGAGTTCAAGGGGCTACGCAAGTATGCAGGCAAAAGATGCCATGCTGTGCTTGCTCTGGTTTGTTTGGGGAACAAGAGCCACACTGGGGCAGATATTTTGTCAGCTCTGCAGGGGCAGGCCGAGAGGTGGTTGACGCCACGCCAGCTTAAGCCAGGATTGGTGGTTTGTGACAATGGCACCAACCTCCTCTCCGCCCTCTGACAGGGACAACTGACCCATGTGCCCTGTGTGGCTCACGTCCTTAACCTGGTGGTGCAGCGGTTCTTGGGTAGGTACCCGGGCTTACAGGATGTCCTGAAGAAGGCCAGGAAAGTCTGTGTGTATTTCCGCAGATTATTTAATGCCTGCGCTCGGCTGGCTGAGCTCCAAAAGGAATTGAACCTGCCCAAGAACCGCCTTATATGTGACATGCCCACAAGGTGAAACTCAACATTGGCCATGCTGCAGTGGCTTCACATGCAGCAGAGGGCCATCAATGAGTACCTATGCGACTACGGCACCAGAACAGGGTCAGGGGAGCTCAGTTTTTTCTCACCACGCCAGTGGGGCATGATCAGGGATGCATGCACTGTCCTGTCACCATTTGAGGAGGCCACAAGGATGGTGAGAAGTGACAGTGCATGCATCAGTGACACTGTACCTCTTGTCCACCTGTTAGAGCATATGCTGCGTGGAATAATCGACAGGGCACTTGAGGCAGAACAGAGGCAGGAAGAGGAGGACTTCCTTGCCTCTCAAGGTCCCCTTTATCCAGACAGTGTTCCTGCTGTCCCACCCATCACACAGGAAGAGGAGGAGGATGATTGTGTCAGAATGGAGGTGGAGCCTGGCACTCAGCAGCAGCAGCAGTCTTGTAGGGATGATTTACAGTCCCAAGAACCCCATGGACTTGTACGTGGCTGAAACGAGGTAGCTGCAGATCATGTTGTCCTTAGTGACCCAGAGGACTCCAGACCGAATACCTCAGCTAACCTACGGTGCATGGCCTCCCTGGTCCTGCAAAGCCTGTGGACCCTAGTATTCTTCGGATCAAGGAGAGGGACCATTACTGGCTGTCCACTCTCCTTGATCCACGGTACAAGGGTAAGGTTGCGGATCTTATCTTGCTGTCGCAGAGGGAGCAGAGGATCAGACATCTCTGGGAAACCTTGCAGAAAGGTCTGTGCAACGTGTTCCCAGAGACTGGGAGGTTACAAACTCCTGGTCCTGGACAACGTGTTGCTGAGGCATCTGTCAGAAGGAGCGGTGGAGAAGATGGCCGTCTGACCAATGCGTTCAGATAATTTTTTAGTCTGCAGCCCCAAGGTATGATCGGTTCCAGCAACCATCGCCAGCGTCTGATTTACATGGTGCAGGAATACCTAGGGGCAAGGTCAGACTTGGACACCTTTCCCAACGAAAATCCTCTGGCTTACTGGGTCTTGAGGATGGATCACTGGCCAGAGCTTGCACAGTATGCAATTGAGCTACTGGCCTGTCCTGCATCCAGCGTTCTTTCGGAACACACCTTCAGTGCTGCTGGAGGCTTTGTAACCGATCACAGGGTGCACCTGTCCACCGACTCGGTTGATCAACTAACCTTCATAAAGATGAATCAGTCTTGGATCACCACCAACTACCAAGCACCTGAAGCTGATGTAACCGAATAATTTTTTTGGAAATGTCACATCCCTTCAAGACTGCCTATGCTAATGCTGAGTGACTGTCCTGTTATGTTGACTGACTATCCTCTTCCTCCTCAATTATCCTGCTGATAGCTTGGAAGAACATTTTTGGTTCTGGATGACTCCACCAGCCCAATTTTTCAGCCCCTGTTTAACAGGGGCATGTAATTAAAATTTTTGATGCAATGCTTTGCAGCAGGGCTCATTCCTGCACTACAACTAGAGTATCTGGGAGAGGTTGCAGTGTTGTGGCACCAGCAAGCAGTGCCTAAGGCATAATTTTTCAGACCCTGTTTAACAGGGGCATGCAATTACAATTCTTGATATAATTGTTCACAGCAGGGCTCTCCAGCGCCTACCAAGAGCCACTTTGAGGGCTTACAGTGTTGTGGCAACACCAACACCTTAGGCGCAAATTTCTGCAGAGTATATAGGGCAAGCCCCTACTTTCAAACATCCAACTTACAAACGTCTCCTACTTGCAAATGGAAGGAGACAACAGGAAGTGAGATGAAAAAAGACAGACGGCCAAAAAAATTATACGGGGTGATAACCCTTCCCTATGTTTTCCAAAAAGCTTAAAAATAGATTTTTTGACTGGAGCTACACTTTAAAAATTAGAAACAGATTCTACTTAACACAACAAACCTACACAGTCCCTGTCTTGCTTGCATCGCCTGTGTACTCCTGTTCTGAGTATATAGGGCCTGGGGGCCCCACGCCTTTCCTTTTTTTAATATGGGTACAGGGTTCACCTTAATATCTGTACAAGATCCAAAGGGGCTGGTAATGGGCAGGGGGGCTACCTATGTAATTTTTCTCAATGATTTTCATCCATATTGCTGGAACCAGATATTACATTAAAACCGCAAGCAGTTTTAAGTGACTTTTTTTTCCGTTAAATGTCATTTTGTGCAGGGACTGTTCTAAACACGGGAAACATGTGCCACTTCACAAGATTACTATAGACACCCCCCAGGCACGATATTTAAAGGAATATTTCACTTTTTTTCACTTTAATCGTCATTAAAATCAGTGCTCCCGAAAAAACGTCCGTTTTTAAAAACATTTTAGGCATTGACCCATGTCCCCTGGGGCAGGAGCCAGGTCCCCAAACCCCTTTTAGGACAATATCTTGCATATTATCCATTAAAATTAGCACTTTTTATTACGAACTTTCGAGTCCCATAGACTTCAATGGGGTTCTAAAATTTGCACGAATTTTAGGTCCATTCGAAAGTTCTGGTGCGAACCAAACCGGGGGATGTTCGGCTCATCCCTAATCATCAGCATAAATGCCAATCTTATGCCTCCACCTTTAGTTCCAGTTTAATCTGATCAGACCCAGTGATCTCTGGGTCTGATCTTATGGCCTGTGCCAGTGGTTCCATAATTAGTGCAAAGATTAAGGGGGATAATGGGCATCCCTGCCTTGCTCCGTTGGTAATTTGGAAGGGACTTGAAATTATACCAGAGGTCCAGACACACACACTAGGATGGGAGTATAGACCCAGGATAGCAGACAGGAATATTCCCAATATTCCGACCATACGGAGAACTGCTTCCATGTATGGCCAGGAAACCCTATCAAACGCCTTCTCTGCATTCAATGAGAGGAAGAGAGAAGGCGTTGATCTCGCTCAACCCATTGGATGAGGCCAATAAATCATCTTGTGCCATCTGCTGTCTGCCGTCCTGGGACAAACCCCACCTGATCCTGGTGGATTAGTGTGGGGAGAACTGTGGAGAGACGTTGAGCTATGAGTTTAGCATATAATTTTGTGTCCATATTGAGGAGCGAGCTAGGACGGTAATTAGCAGGAGACTTCCCCGGTTTAGAAATAGTAACCACTAGTGCTTCTATGGATTCTCTTGGGATGTTTCCTGTAGACGTGTACTGATTATAAGTTTTGCAGAGGTGGGGGACAATAAGATCTGCATAACTCTTATAATATTAGTTGGGAATGCCATCAGGGCCCGGCTCTTTATGCAAAGGGAGTTGTCTAATGAGTTTGTGAATTTCTTCAGGTAGAAAGGGGGCTGAAAGAGAGTCAAGTTGTTCTGGGGTGATCAAGTGAAGGGTGATAGATGATAGAAATATTGTGATGTCCGTTTGGTTTGGGGGGGGGGAAGGGTCTGTGTCTGCAAGATTGTAAAATTTATGGTAGAATTTACTAAATTCGTTTGCGATATCAAGAGGGTTGGATTTGTACTCAGAGTCACTCTGTGGATGATGAGGAAAGGAACAAAGAGCAACAAGGAAACAAAGACCTGAAGTGTGCCAAAGGTCACGTGGTCAGTATGCCTAAAGGGGGCATACCCAAGTATGAAATGTAAAGAAAGAAATTAAAAGAAAAAAGGGAATGGGTGGGTGGGACACGAGATCCGACGTCCAACGAGGAGGAGGTGGAGGAGGGCAGGCTTTATGCAGCCTGACTCCTCCTACAAATACAGGCTTACCCTGCGGTGAGCCTTACACTTGTACTCAGAGTCACTCTGTGGATGATGAGGAAAGGAACAAAGAGCAACAAGGAAACAAAGACCTGAAGTGTGCCAAAGGTCACGTGGTCAGTATGCCTAAAGGGGCCAAAAAATAACACAGTAGGAAGAAAGCTCAACAACCAGATGACCCAGTGAATAACGTCTAACCTGGAGTGGTGGCAAATGAGTTATGCCTTTGCCGCAGAAAAGGAAACGCTAAGAAAGGCAGTAGCCCCTCCCCTGGCTTCAGGAATCACAAGGCCAGCTATCGCACCCCCTTGAGCCCAACCCAGCGACCAACACAAGATAAATCCTGAGAGTACGTGAACGTCATAAAATGAAACCCACCATGGAAAACCAGCTAAGCACAGCAGGGAGTCCCCACCGCTGGAGACCCGGATGGCTTCAAACGGAAAAGCCGAAAAAATAAAACAACCTGATAGATCATTCAACATGAAAATGCTGGGACTTAACTGGATACGCCCAGAAAGTGCTGAAGGCTGATACCAGCTGGAGGAGCCAAAAAGGAAACTAAAACAAAAACAGAAAAGCAAAGGGAACTGGACGTATCACCATCAGGACTGGAAACCTAACCTGGAAACATGCCAAGCAGTGTCATGGGCTTTCCTGGAATTAAAAACAAAACCCAATGATCGAGGCTGCAATGCAAACCAAATGGAAAACCAATCCACCACAACTGGAACTGACAAGAAAGTGCGTCACTGGAAACCCGCTTCTGAGACCCGAGCCTACAGATACTAGCCCGGGCCCCGTGATCCACGAAAGCCCCTGAGCCAGTAGAAACCGTGGATCAGTGAAAACTGACTAACCAAACTTCCATACCCCAGGACAACTCCTGGCCGGAGACGCAGCTAGGAAATTAAAGTAAATAGTGAGGAATGGCACCCAACTGATCAGGAACACAACTAGCGAGAGAATCGTGATCAAACAAAAACACCTGCGACAAGAACGTAACCTGCGATAAGGAAACGTGACTGAACGAAAACATGAGAAGCGTGAACCGATCACCGTGAGCGGTTTTAAGAACAGCGGCTGCTAGAAAACACGACCTGCCTAGGAAATGCAGGCTTCACAAATTGATGAAAAACATAAAAGAAAACCCTGGGGGGTACACAAGAGAAAATAAAAGCCTAAGACACAAACGTGCGGCATATCGGAATAAGTAAGAACACGAGAAAAGGCAAGAAAACACGAGAAACAAAAGAAACATGGGAAACGCGAGAAAATGCATGAGACACGTAAATAGCCTCAGACACGTACAATACATCCGACACTAACAAGCATGAGGAACATAAAAAAGCCTGAGAATCATGAAACTACACAAGGGTAATGACATGAAAGGCATGAGACATGAAACGTGCGGCACATGGGAAATACGGAAGGAAACACCGGACAACACGTAAGGAAACATGTGAATACGTCAAAACCATGGAAAAACGTCAGAAAATGCTAGAAAAACATGGGGAAACGTCAGAAACAAGGGAAACGCAAGAAGTTGCATCACGTAAATAACAGCCATGAACAATGCATCCGATACGTGAATTGCATGAGAAACGTAAAACCCTGATAACCATAAATTTATGAGAACCATAAAAGCGCAAGAACTGTAAGTCGTTTAAAACCGTCAACTGCCAGCAAAAACACACGAGAACGCAATTGTATGAGAAACTGTAAAATTACATGGAAACCATCAAATGTATGAGAAACACCAACTTCATATGTAAATCACATGAGAGACCTAAATCACATGAAAAACAAAATTGCGGAAGAACCGTAACTTCAAGAAACACCAACTGCATGGAAACCGTGAATTGCATGAGAAAACGGCAATTGTATGTAAAACGAGTGAGAACCGTGCGTGAAAACAAAGCATAAGCACGTCAAATCGAATGGGAACATAATCGCATGAGAACGTAAAACGAAACGAGAACATAAAATGCATGAGAACGTGAACTAAACGAGAACATGAGTGTATGAGAATGTTAAAATGAAACAAGAACATGGGTGCATGAGAACGTAAAACGAAACGAGGACATGAGTGCATGAGAACGTAAAACGAAACGAGGACAAGGGTGCATGAGAACGTGAAAACGAAACGAGGACATGAGTGCATGAGAACGTAAAATGAAACGAGGACATAACTGCATGAGACCGCAAAACATGAAATGCCAAAAAACATGAAACGAAAACGCATAACGCTGGAAAGCAAACCATAAAAAAGCATGAGAAACCGTAGTTGCATGAACCGTCAACTGTACCACGGGAAAACGTCAGAACCACGGGAAACGTAAGAAAATGCTATAACAACATGGGGAAACGTCAGAAACACGGGAAACGCAAGAAGTTGCGTGAGACACGTAAATTGCCTGAGAATTTTAACATGCCTGAGAACCATAAATGCGTAAGAACTGTACGTCGTTTAAGAACCGCCAACTACCTGCGAACGCACGAGAAACGCAAATGCATGAGAAACCGAAAATTGCATGAGAAACAACAACTTCATAAGAAAAGTAAATCACATGAGAGACCCAAAACGCATGAAAAACAAATTTGCGTAAGAACAGTAAACAACGTGCTTGAAACCAACAAGCATGAGAACGTCAACTCGAATGAGAACGGAAAACGAAACGAGAACATAACTACATGAGAATGTAAATGAACGAGAACATAACTGCATGAAAACGTAATTGAAACGAAACGCAAATGCAAGAAACGCAAATGCAAGAAACGCAAATGCAAGAAACGCAAATGCAAGAAACGCAAATGCAAGAAACGCAAATGCCTGAAGATGCAACTGCCTGAGAAACGCAACTGCAAGAAGATGCAACTGCTTGAGAAACGCAACTGCTTGAGAAACGCAACTGCTTGAGAAACGCAACTGCTTGAGAAACGCAACTGCAAGAAGCTGCAACTGCCTGAGAAAACGCAACTGCCTAAGAAAACGCAACTGCCTGAGAAAACGCAACTGCAAGAAACGCAACTGCAAGAAACGCAACTGCAAGAAACGCAACTGCAAGAAACGCAACTGCAAGAAGATGCAGCTGCATGAAAACGCAACTGCACGAAGATGCAAATGCATGACAAACGCAACTGCAAGAAAATGCAAATGCATGAAAACGCAAATGCTTTAAGAACGTGACCGCTAAGAGAACGTGAATGGCCTGAAACCGGAACGCATGGGACCGAAAACGCATGGGAAACCATAAAATGCACCAGAACGTAAAATATTGTATGAGAAAACCGTGAATAACCCGAGAACGTGGAGCTCAGGCGGGGGCAGGCCACGTGGAGCTCAGGCGGGGGCAGGCCACGTGGAGCTCAGGCGGGGGCAGGCCACGTGGAGCTCAGGCGGGGGCAGGCCACGTGGAGCTCAGGAGGGGGTTGGGCACGCCACGTGGAGCTCAGGCGGGGGAAGGGCACGCCACGTGGAGCTCAGGCGGGGGAAGGGCACGCCACGTGGAGCTCAGGCGGGGGAAGGGCACGCCACGTGGAGCTCAGGCGGGGGAAGGGCACGCCACGTGGAGCTCAGGCGGGGGAAGGGCACGCCACGTGGAGCTCAGGCGGGGGAAGGGCACGCCACGTGGAGCTCAGGCGGGGGAAGGGCACGCCACGTGGAGCTCAGGCGTAGCGGCTGAGTCTCGCCCTTACTGATCCTCATTGACAAGAGCAGACCTGTCCCTGGGATCCCCCCCCCCCCAGCTGCCCCAATATCAGAGATAGCCGGGAGAAACAGGTGGGTGGCCCCCAAGTGGAGCCTGATCTACCCTGGACAGGGGAGCTGACGGCAGCCGAAAGAACCCCCCACCCCGGCAGAAATCAGGAGAAGTGGGTGGCCCCCTCGTGGAGCCAGACCCCCCCCAGGACAGAGGAGCGGATGGCAGCCAAACCCACCCCCCTTCTCCCGACGGGAGAAGCAGGCGGGCGGGCTCCCCCACGTGGAGCCAGGACAGGGAAGTTGATGGCAGCCGAAACCCCCCCTCTCCCAGTGGAAACAGCGGGAGAAGCGGGCGGACGGCGTGTCCTCTTCGTGGAGCCCCCCTACCAGAACTGAATGCACCAGCCGGCGGCTCCCTCATGGAGTTGGATGAGCATGCAGATGCCGCCCCCCCCCCACCCCTGCAGCCGGATCTGCCCCAGGAGAGGTGGCCGATCACCTCCCCCTCCCCCCCAGGAGAGATACTGCATATGTGAGGGGGGGGGGGGGATGGGGAGCTGGCACGGCCGAATGCCTCCCCCTCCCCCCGCCAGGAGAAACGGCGAGTGCAAACCCCCCAGTGGACAAGCACTTTTAAGAGAGGAGCGGACGGGCAGCCAAACACTCTCTCCTCCCGGCGTGAACACCGGGAGGAGCGGGCAGTCCCCTCATGGCGCCGGATCAGCCCGAGGAGAGAAACAGACGGGCGGCCGAACACCCCCCCTCCCCCCGGCGTGAACACCGGGAGGAGCGGACTGGCAGCACCCTCTGGAGCCGGAAACAGCCCGAGGAGCGGACGGCGGCCAAACACCCCCCTCCCCCCGGCGTGAACACCGGGAGGAGGGGCGGGCAGCACCCTCCGGAGCCGGAAACATCCAGAGGAGAGGAGCGGACGGCGGCCAAACACCCCCCCCCCCCCCCCCGCATGAACACCGGGGGGAGGGGCGGGCAGCACCCTCTGGAGCCGGAAACAGCCCGAGGAGAGGAGCGGACGGCGGCCAAACACCCCCCCCCTCCCCCCGACGTGAACAACGGGAGGAGGGGCGGGCGGGTGCACAGCATATGTGAGGGGGGGAGGGGGAGCCGGCGCGGCCGAAAACCTCCCCCTCCCCCCGCCAGGAGAATCGGCGGTGCAAGCCCCCCCCAGTGGACAAGCGCTTCCCGCAGAATCACCCGGGGAAAGCCTGGGACAAGAAACCTCCCTCCCCTGTAGCCGAGGCGGCCGGGAGAAAGCCTCCCCCGTGCAGACAGCCACCGTCTGGTGAAGCGCCCCCCGCAGCTCCACACGGGGGAAGCCTGTGGCTGGCACAGCGGGAGAAGGAGGCGGGTGGACGACAAGGGGGAGTCTGAGACAGAAACCCCCACCCCCCCTCCCCTCCAGCAGAGGCAGCCAGAGAAGGAGGCGGGCGGGAGGAAGGATCCCCCGTGCAGACAGAAGCTGCCGGCGAGAGAACCACCCCCCCACCACCGATGCCCACAAACGGAGCCGGCGGGGGCCAAGCACCCCCGTCCATGAGCGCCCGAGCCGCAGAATGACATCCTCCTCCAACCCGCCGGAAGTGACGTCAGCCACACGAGATCCGACGTCCAACGAGGAGGAGGTGGAGGAGGGCAGGCTTTATGCAGCCTGACTCCTCCTACAAATACAGGCTTACCCTGCGGTGAGCCTTACACATACGAACCTTTTGGGAGTTTGTCAAAAATGGGATCTTTTTACTTTCAATAAATTTTTATTGAGTATACATAGAAGCAAACAGAATACCAAGAACATTGCCAAGATTAACAGACAGTGGTACAATGTTATCCACAAACATTTGCTGTCCCAGAGACCAAAAGTAGTAGGCAGGGAAAACAGAGGACCAAGAGAAAAAAAATAACAAGTAATGATATCCCCCCCTCTCCCAATTGTGGGCAGCTGGGTCTCGGCATCTAACAAACAGTAAAACTGCGACTAGTAGCACTAAGCATCTGAACTAATCCGCCCCAAATCGATCTGAAACCAGCTAGGAGGCAAGTTCCCAAGTCCCGACACCCCTAATGGGAGCTAACTGTGTCGGGAACCCAAGAACCCCACCCCCCCTACTTCAGAAACCCTCATAGAGCACCATAAATCATCCTCATCTGGAGAAGGTGTTAGTGTTCAGAGCTGCAGAAGTGGCTAATGTTACTATGTGGTAAACCATGTAGAGGAGAGGGAGAGTCAAGAACTTATTGTTAGTGCAATATTTTTGATAAACTAGACCTCTCAAAAACCAGTGTGGTAACATAGTGAACCTGAGGTAAGCAATGTTGAGTAAAAGAGACCTAGAATAGGGAAACCACAGAAAATAGGGAGAAGAAAAGATAAAGAAAGAAGAAGCAAAAGAAGGGAGTCGCAGCTGATGAAGTGGTTCTCTCTCATCCGCTATCAGACTGGTGGCGCGGCAGCTTGTGTAGACCCCATAAGGTATCTAGACCAGGGAGCCCACACGGCATCATGTCTGTCTACTGTGTCCAAGAGAAAATGGGATCTTTTTATTAGCTAGTTGTCTTTTTAGTTGCTTGGCCATGTAGGCGCCAGGTTTATTAGCCGAGGAGTAGGATTGGAGTTTGAGGCGTTTTATGTAGTAATCAAATTTAGCTCGTAGGTGTTTGTTGTGATATGGCTGAACTGGAGTGACTCCATCTTTATAAGTTCATATAAGATTAACTTGGGTTAACCTATTAGTTAGTTTAAACTCTGTATTTACAGACTGTAGCAGTTTTCCTATAAAGCATACATATAAGAAAATATAGCTTGCATAAGCAGTTTTATTCTGTACTGTCTAAATAAAGAAATTGTGTCTCAATATGTCTGGGCCACCCCAGACATGATATGGGCAAGCAGGACTCATGACTGCGACTTATGAAAGCAGATGACATAATCAATGATATGTAATGTACACCTCTGTATTAACCACACCCATGTTCTATGCAATGATTGGCTAATAATAGCGCATATAAATTGTAGACCCGCCCAGAATTAAACCAGACACCAATCTTGACTCATCTCTTCTTGTGTTCAGCAAAATGCTGTCTCCTTATTACTGCAGTGTTAAGGGTTTCGTAAGTGTGGTAATTGCCATAATTATACCTAGCTGGTCTTTGTCAGGTATATAGAAATACCATTTTAATCACAACAGTGTTCACTGAGTTGATGTCGAAAGCTTTTTAATTCGGAGGAGGACTTATCCAAGGGGGACTGTTTGTTTGCATTTTCTAATGCACAAATTTGATGGAGTAGGGATTCTGTAGCGGCCGCTCGGGTCCCCCGGACAGCCTGGGGGATCCAGCGCCATTTTTCTTCTGTCCCCACGAGTAGAACTCTGTCAATTTCTGGGGTCTCTGGCTCCCTGATCGATTGCCTGTCATGGCTGGCAGTGTCAGTGGGATGTAATCTCAGATTCTGGGTGCTTTTCCACCGTTAGTAAGGCTGCTGAGTGCTGCTGTGTCCCTGTATAGCCTGGAGCTTCGGTCTCATGCAGCCATCGCGGTCTCCGCCAAGCTCTGCCCCTCCCACACAGTTTTTATAAATGATTTTTTATGTATATTGCTGGGATCTGGCAATACATTACAGCCGTTAGCAATTTTAAATTACATTTTATCCTTTAGAAATGTAATTTAGCGGTACTTTTCTAAACATAGGAAAAATGTGCTACTTTACAGGCAGACTAAGGAGATCCCCCAGGCATGAGAATTTAAAGGAATATTTCATTTTTATTGTTTCACTTTAAGAATTCTTAAAATCACTGTTCCTGAAAAAAAAAACGACAGTTTTAAAAACTTTTTTTTGCATTGATGCCTGTCTCCTGGGGCAGTACCCAGGCAGTACCCAGGTCCCACTTTTTGTGGCAATAACATGCATATAAGCCGTCAAAATTAGCACTTTTTAGCAGTGTTCGCATGTTTGCACACATTTTTTGTCTGTTTGCAAGTTCTGGTGCAAACCAAACCGGGGGGGTTGGCTCATCCCTATCTGGTGGTGTGCTTCATACAAAGTTTCAATGACCCCCCCCTTTCTCCAATAATCAAAGCTAATTCTAAAGTATTTTCTTGATGGTATCTAGCTTCTGCTAGGATTGCTAAGATATGGTGATGCCTCCCCAATTTGTAACAGAGGCTGTGAACTAATAGGAATAATGTTCCACATTTGGCGGGCATGGCCTAAAACAACTGATACTGGAAGAGATTGTAGATGATCATTCATTCTGTTACCAATAGCAATGTTTCTAAAAAATACCCAACAAAGGTATATTGAACTAACCAGTTGCATATATTCCATTACACTGTCAGACTCATTTGCTATTTATTTTTGTGAGTAAAATTCTCCTGTGTATGGAAATGATTTAGGAGTTTTTTTAGTTTTTTTTTTTTGTTTACAATTGTTTTATTTGGAAGTTCAATTGTACAAAAGCCAAATACAGCCAATAAATGTAATCATCAATAACAAATATCTCTAGGGGATATAACATCTTATTGCAAATAAAGTAATTTCTACAATATGGTGGTTGATATCACTCATATGCGTTAGGTACAGATAATGAGTAAACATAAAGATTCATAGCTATATGCAGTGGTACAAGTAAATATATGATAGGTTTGTATAGATGAGGTTCTAATTAGGATATGTTCCAGTAAGACCACTTTTTTTTTATAGATGTAAATTGTGTCATGTAGTGTATGGTAGCTCCGCTCTGAAAGTCTGAGCGTTTCCATTCTAGCTAGTACTTGAGGCCATGGCAGGTTATTGGATCTTCAGTTGTAAGCGATCATCCATTGGATGGAGCTACATAATAAATGGAAGAGTTTCATACAGGGTTTTGGAATGTTAGGTATATTTGCATATAGTAGACATATCTGGGGGGTTGGAGTGATCTTTTGTGTGGAAGAGTTTTTTCAACCCTTTCTACAGCATTGCGCCAAATATTGTCAAGGTGATTACAACTCCAGAATGTGTGTAGGATTGTGCCAGGTTCTTGGCAGCCCCTAAAATAGTTTAGAGAAATTGAGGGATAAAAAGTGTGTATTTTGGAGGGAGTACCATCTAGAGAAGATTTTTGTAGGAGTTTCTCTGAAAGAGATGGCTTTGTTACTTGTGCGGAGATTATCTGACATAGTACGCCACATTTCAACTGTAAAAGTGTAATCTAGATCCAATTCCCAATGTAGCATTGGTCCAGATTTGTCTGGAAAGTCAAGATTATTGAGGTAGCCATATAATCGAGATATGAGGCTTCTGTCCCTAGCTGATAAAATACATATACCCTCAAAGAAAGTATTGGGGGAGTGAGTGGGGAGCAAAAAATATTTTGCAAAAAAGGCTTTAATTTGAAGGTAATGTTGTAGCTCAGAGGAGGGGAGATCATATCTAGTTTGCAGAGTAGAGAATTGAGTAAATTCTCCATTGGTCAGCAAAGATACAAGCGTGGTTAGACTGTTACTAATCCAATGTATCTGGGATCACCTAAGAAAGAGGTAAGAGGGGAAGTTTCCGAGGATAGATTGTAGGGTTTGTTGATCTTGAGCCATAGTTGATAAAAGTGTGCTATAATAGTATTATGTTTCAAAAATTTATTATAGGAGATGGATTTAGACCAAAGTATACCCTGTAAGTATAGTAGGGAAATTGAGTTGGAAGTAGTATAGAAGTTTAGGAAGGATCAATGTTTTTATGGCACATATTCTACCCAGGAAAGAGATGTGGAAAGTCGACCAAGTTTTAAGAAGGGAAGTGATGTGGGAGAACAGAGGGAGGTAATTGGTTTTATATAGGAGGTTATGGGAAGAGGTGACCGTAATGCTGAGATATTTAAATGATTGAGAGCACCAAATAAATGGGAAATTTTTTGATAAATGGTCTCGTGTATGTTGAGTGTAATTAATCGGTAGGGCTGAACATTTATTCAAGTTGATTTTAAGGCCAAAAATGTAATGGAAGAAGCTAAGTTCTTTGAGGAGGGAAGAAATATGAGTGCATCATCAGCGTATAAGCTAAATTTAAACTACCCATCACCCCTGGAGTAACCCTTTATATCTATGCTATTCCTGATTTTTTGAGCCAGTGGTTCGATTGCTAGTGCAAATAGAAGAGGGGATAAGGGGCAGCCCTGTCTAGTTCCTCTGCTAAGAGGAAATAATTCTGAGTTATACCCAGGGATTCTAATTCTAGTCTGGGGACAATGATATAATGTATTAAAACCTTGCAGGACATTTTCAGAGATGCCATACTTAGGTAAAAGGGGATTGAGATAGGACCAGTTAACACTGTCAAAGGCCTTATGAATGTCTAAGCTTAGGAGGCATAGTTTGCGAGAGTGTAGGTTAGCATCTTGGATAATATTGGTGACCAATCTGATGTTATCAACTATCTGATGGCCAGGAATGAAACCTGTCTGGTCAGTCAGTGTGTATAAGATTTGTGATGACTGCTGCCAATCTATCTGCAAGCAGTCTCCCAAAAATGTTTAGGTCATTATTAACCACTTCAGCCCCGGACCAATAAACACCCTAAGGACCAGAGGTCTTTTTCCAATTTCGCACTGCGCTGCTTTGAATGGTAATTGCGCGGTCATGCAATATTGCACCCAAACGAAATTTGCGTCCTTTTCTTCCCACAAATAGAGCTTTCTTTTGATGGTATTTGATTGCCTCTGCGATTTTTTTTTGCGATATAAATGGAAAAAGAGCGAAAATTTTGAAAAAAAAAGATATTTTCTTCTTTTTGTTAGAAGAAAAATCGAATAAACTAAATTTTAGTCATACATTGAGGGCAAAATTTATTCAGCCACATGTCTTTAGTAAAAAAAATGTCAATAAGCGTATATTTTTTGGTTTGCGCAAAAGTTATAGCGTCTACAAACTAGAGTACATTTTCTGAAATTTACACAGCTTTTAATTTATGACTGCCTATCTCATTTCTTGAGGTGCTAAAATGGCAGGGCAGTACAACCCCCCCCCCAAATGACCCCATTTTGGAAGGTAGACACCCCAAGGAAATTGCTGATGGGTATGTTGAGCCCATTGAATATTTATTTTTTTTGTCCTAAGGGATTGAATAATGACAAAAAGAAAAAAAAAAATTTTTTACAAAAAGTTGTCACTAAATGATATATTGCTCACACATGCCATGGTTATATGTGGAATTGCACCCCAAAATATATTCCGCTACTTCTCCCGAGTATGGGGATACCACATGTGTGGGACTTTTTGGGAGTCTAGTCACGCACGGCACCCCGAAAACCAATCACCACCTTCAGGATTTCTAAGGGTGCAAATTTTTGATTTAACTCCTCAATACCTATCACAGTTTCGAAGGCCATAAAATGCCAAAATAGCACAAAACCCCCCAAAATGACCCCATTTTGGAAAGAAGACACCCCAAGCTATTTACTGAGAGGCATGTTGAGTCCATGGAATATTTTATATTTTGCCACAAGTTGCGGGAATATTACAAACTTTTTTTTTTGCACAAAGTTGTCACTAAATGATATATTGCTCACACATGCTATGGGCATATGTGAAATGACACCCCAAAATACATTCTGCTGCTTCTCCTGAGTACGGGGATACCACATGTGTGGGACTTTTTGGGAGCCTAGCCACGTACGGGACCCCGAAATCCAAGCACCGCCTTCAGGATTTCTAAGGGCATACATTTTTTATTTTACTCCTCACTACCTATCACTACCTATCACAGTTTTGAAGGCCATAAAAGGCCAAGATGGCACAAAACCCCCCCAAATGACCCCATTTTGGAAAGTAGACACCCCAAGCTATTTGCTGAGGGCCATGTTGAGACCATTGAATATTTATTTTTTTTGTCCCAAGGGATTGAATAATGACAAAAAAAAAAAAAATGTATACAAAAAGTTGTCACTAAATGATATATTGCTCACACATGCCATGGTTATATGTGGAATTGCACCCCAAAATATATTCCGCTACTTCTCCCGAGTATGGGGATACCACATGTGTGGGACTTTTTGGGAGTCTAGTCGCACACGGCACCCCGAAAACCAATCACCACCTTCAGGATTTCTAATGCCCCGTACACACGAGAGGACTTAAGTCCGACAGACTTCCAAAGGAGTTCCGTCGGAGTTCTGCTGGAATTCCGACGGAGTTCTGACAGACTTTTCGGCTGAACGGACTTGGCCACACACAATCACACTAAACTCCGACGGATTCGAACGTGATGACGTACGACCCGACTCGAATAAGGAAGTTCATAGCCAGTAGCCAATAGCTGCCCTAGCGTCGGTTTTAGTCCGTCGGAGTAGCATACACACGAGCGGAGTTTTCGAAGGGGACCGGGTCCGGCGGAGTTCCTTCGGGAAAATTTGAAGCATGTTCCATATTCTAAAGTCCGTCAGACTTTGGTGAATCAAAAGTCCGTTGCAGCCCACACACGATCGGATAGTCTGACGGACTCGGTCCTTCGGACTTTGGATGTTGAAAAGTCCGCTCGTGTGTACGCGGCATAAGGGTGCAAATATTTGATTTAACTCCTCACTACCTATCACAGTTTCGAAGGCCATAAAATGCCAAAATAGCACAAAACCCCCCAAAATGACCCCATTTTGGAAAGTAGACACCCCAAGCTATTTACTGAGAGGCATGTTGAGTCCATGGAATATTTTATATTTTGCCAAAAGTTGCGGGAATATTACAAACTTTTTTTTTGCACAAAGTTGTCACTAAATGACATATTGCTCACACATGCTATGGGCAGAAGTCAAATTACACCCCAAAATAAATTCTGCTGCTTCTCCCGAGTACGGGGATACCACATGTGGGGGACTTTTTGGGAGCCTAGCCACGTACGGGACCCCGCAAACCAAGCACTGCCTTCCGGATTTAAATATAAAATGCTACCAAAAAAACTTTTAGCGATCGCAGGGATCAGGCCTGACTCTGCGATCGCTGCAGTTATGTGTTTAGTGTTTTGTAAGTGACAGTGATCGATCGATACTGCACTTGGGTGGGCTGGGCAGAGGGGCAAAATGCAGGTGCTAGCAGGTATCTGGGCTGATCCCGCTAACAATGCGTTTTTTTGGAACCCTGAACTGCTGGGGACGCTAGTATAGATCTGATCAGATAAGATATTGATCTGTTCAGATACTATACCACTACGGGAGGTGTATGCTTTGCGCGTGGGTGTTAGCGGTACTGGCACTAACCTAGCGCTGCCTGGGGCGACGCAGACCCTGACCCTAAAACCTAATTGATATCACCCGCCGGGTGATCAGGGGGTTAAACCTTTATTGGGTAATAAATGGTGGGTGCCCTGATGCTATAAAAAGCAAACTAACCAGAGTCACCCGTAACACTTATACGGTGATCAGTGGTGAAAGGGTTAACTAGGGGCAATCAGGGGGTTCAAATTTTTATTAGGTAGTATATGGGGGTCCCTGGCGCTATATAAAAACCTGACGGGGAACCTAAATAACTAACTGGCTAACCAGCGTCACCAGTGACACTTATACTGTGATCGCTGGTGAAAGGGTTAACTAGGGGCAATCAGGGAGTTAAAACCATTATTGGGTAGTATATCGGGGTACCTAGCGATATAAAAACCTGGCGGTGAACCTAAAAAAATAACTAGCTACCTAGCGACAGTAGCGACACTGATGCAGCGATCAGAAAAATTATCGCTTAGTGACACTGGCAAAAGGGGGTGAAAGGGTTAACTAGGGGCAATCAGGATGTTAAAACCATTATTGGGTAGTATATCGGGGTACCTAGCGATATAAAAACCTGGCGGTGAACCTAAAAAAATAACTAGCTACCTAGCGACAGTAGCGACACTGATGCAGCGATCAGAAAAATTATCGCTTAGTGACACTGGCAAAAGGGGGTGAAAGGGTTAACTAGGGGCAATCAGGATGTTAAAACCATTATTGGGTAGTATATCGGGGTACCTAGCGATATAAAAACCTGGCGGTGAACCTAAAAAAATAACTAGCTACCTAGCGACACTAGCGACACTGATGCAGCGATCAGAAAAATTATCGCTTAGTGACACTGGCAAAAGGGGGTGAAAGGGTTAACTCTAGGGGCAATCAGGGGGTTAAATCTTTATTGGGGGGTGATAGGGGGCTACCCTGGACCTAACACTAACTGCCCTGACAGTTTTTACTTTTACAACTGACACTGAATGCATTGATCAGTAAAGAAATGATCAATGCAATTAGTGACACTGTGACTGGGGGAGGGAGGGGGGGCGGGGGCGATTGGGGGGGGATCGGGGGGGGGGGTTGTGTACCTATGTGTACCTATGTGTCAGTGTAGTGTTTTGGTGCACTAACTTTTAGTCTTCTCCTCGTAGTCCGGTCAAAAAGACTGCCCTGAGGAGAATGACATCACTTCCTCCTTCCTGTGTAAACAATACACAGTGGGAGGAAGTTCGTCATTGGCCAGGAGCGATCGAGAGGGGGTGGCCAGAAACCAACGGCCATCCCCTCATCCCGGATCGCTCCCGGAGGGAAACAGACCGCCGTATCCAGCGGGAGGCAGGCACGTACATGTACGTGCTTGTGCCTGCCTGTGCCATTGTGATGACGTACAATGGCAATACGGCGGTCCTTAAGTGGTTAAGGACTGAAATAGGGTGAAAGTTTTGTGGGAGAGAGTGATCTTTACCTGGTTTCAGGATTAAAGATAAGTTGGCTAGGAGCATCTCGTCTGAGAAGTGATTACCTTTAAGAATGTGATTAAAAAGTCTGGTTAGATTGGGGGGTAGAAGAGAGGTGTATTTTTTGTAATGTGTAGAGGTGAAACCATCCGGTCCAGGGGCTGTGGAGGTTTTAAGAGATTTGATTATTTTGATTATCTCAGGGTCTGTGCAAGGTGCATTAAGAGACTCTATTCGTTGAGCATTAAGAGAGGGTAATTGAATATCATCTAGCCAAATTTTTGAGGTTTGGTTGGGTTGAGGTTGTGGGCCGGAAAGGAGGTCTTCTTGAGGGTGCGTGACAAGATTGCCAGCTTGGTTTCTAATTTTGTAAATATGAGGTGGTTTATGTTCTTGCTTGAGTTTCCTAGTAAATATAGCTGAAGGAGAATTACTATGAAGCAAGAATTTGGCTTTCGAAAATCTGAGGGATTTTTCTGTGTTTGTGATAAGGCCTGGTGCTTATCATGGATTTGTTTGGTAAGCTCTTGGGATGGGTTATGTTGTAATTTATTGTAAAGGTAATTTAAGTCTTTTATCGAGACATCTAATGTCGGTGAGTCTTTCTTTATTTTCTTTGCAGCTAATCTTATTAATTGACCATGGAGGACTGCTTTATGATCTACCCAAGGGGTCGTTGGGGGGGGGGTCATCCTTCGTGTTTTCTATTAAGTAGTTTTCTATGTGTGTAGATATAGATTGAAAGATTGATGGGTCTGTTAGTAATAAATCGTTTAGACGCCAATTGAATGGGGAAGGTGCAAGCCCTATATGTGAGGTTTCAAAGGTAGTGATGTCGTGATCGGACCAGGGGCAAGGGTGAATGATGGCCTTAGAAGAATTTGCTACTAATATGGGAGTACAGAAAATATAGTCCAGTCTGGAATAACCATTGTGGGGGTGTGAGTAATGAGTGTAAGTTCTTATTCCAACATTATGTGCCCTCCAGGTGTCAATGAGTTGAAATTTGCTAAGAGAGGGGTTAAGAGTTTTTAAGAAAGCCTTAGAGGAGGGGACCACCCTATTTCTATCCAAGGCTGGGTGTGCAGCTAGGTTGAAATCACCGCCTAAGATTATATTGGATGAGTTGTAACGGTCTAGGGTCTCTAAAAATTTGGTGAAAAAGGATGACTGAGATTCTTTGGGAGCATAAACCGAAGCTATGGCTACATCACGTTGATTGAACCTTTAATAATAATAAAGCGACTTTCCGTGTCCTTGTATATATTTTGAATATCTAGAATAATGGAGTTGCGGATGAAGATAGCGAAAACCACAGGATTTGTTATCAAAAGTGGTATAGTGAAATTGATTATAGGCCTTATTAAAGTAGTTTGGATGGTTGGAGAAAGAAAAATGCATCGCTTACATAAGTATGATGTCTGCTCCAATTCTTTTATATTGCTGAAAGGCTTTCTTTCTTTTGTGCAGGGAGTTGAAACCCTGCACGTTATGCAATATTATCTTAAGACCCACTGATGGGGATCAAAAGATGATGATTATGGAATACATCCATCAGAAATCTGTGGAGTATAGAGTAAAGAGGGAGCTCTGACTCAGCGGTGTGGGACTCTGTATTTTCCTCCTCCAACTCCAGGGGTGTGATTGATAGTATCGTTTGTAATAACAAAAAGGGCTGAGTATCATATATCATGAATAATATGCAGTAACAAAGAGATATATAACATTTTATCAACTTGCATAGCTGTATAGAATAGCAATGACTTCCATAGTCCAAATTAGATGCAACATTAGCCATAAGGGCGAAAATAACAAACCAGCAGAAAATGTAAAATAGTATCATTGGGACAAGAGTTAGCTTGTCACTAGAAAATGGATGTAGGTCAATAGGACAAAAAGGTCCTATTCCTTCACGCCCGGCCAGATGCGGAACCTGCTAAAATGTGGGAGTCGCAGTCAACCGCGAGCACAGGATGGGAGACAAACCAGCGACGACGGATGTAGCAAGCAACTAAAGGCTATAAAAATTGAAAAGCATGCAATTTAGGCCAGGGGGTTAAAGAAAGTATTTCTAAAACCATATACCCAGTTTGGAAAATATGAATGTCATTTAAACAGATAAATATTAAATGCAACCATCATGGGTCCTTGACCCTAGTAGACATAAGGAATGAAGAAGAACATGAGGCAACTCCAACTGTTGTCTCCCCCTTCTGAACACCCTATCCCCCCTCCCCACACCTTCACCCAAAGTCATAAAAATGACCAATAGGCATTGAGGATGGACGTGTTGGGATCCTTTATGGTAAACGACAAATAATGTCACCTTAGGGGAGAGGAAGGAGTGAAAGGGCCACCAATCTGTGATCATTATCCAGAGTCAGAAGAGGGAATGCATCTGGCATGGGACTATACCATCCAGAGCCATCCAGGGGTTGTCCACTGGTGCGTTTAGCAATGGAGTGAACCTGGTGGGACTTGCCCAAATGGTTCAGTCCGGAGAAAAAATTAATTGCAAAAGTGGAAAAAAGTTCAGAACATTAAGGAGCTTGATCTTGAAAAGATTACTGCCAACACCTTTGGTTTCTTTGGTTGCGATGGGAGGATGGTGTAGACCATATTGGAGAAGATATTGGGGTGGATGGGAGGCAGTTGGGGGTTTCTGGATCCAGTAGACTCAGTTTAACCAGTAACTCCTTGCCCTCTATCACACTGTAAACTGTGTAGGTAGATCCGTTGTGTGGAACTGTGAGTTTAAATGGAAAACCCCATCTGTATTTTATTCTTGCATTTTGGAGGATATTTGTTATCTCCTTCATCCTGCACCTTCTGTCCAGTGTAGCAGGAGAAATAGCAGGGTAAATCTGTAGCGTCTTGCCGTCCAGCTCAATGTTGTGTGTGTTCCTTGAGGTGCGAATTATGTCTTGTTTGACTAGGAAGTCCTTCATACACCTAATAATGTCTCTGGGTGGTTTATCTGGTGTTGGCTTAGGGTGTAATGCTCTATGAATTCTGTTGCATGTAAATGCTGACATAGGTTTGTCGGGTATGAGATCATGGAAGATTTTTTAAATGGCGGGCATAAGATCTGTGACCATCTCTGGGACGCCTCGCCTCTGATGTTATGTTGTCAGGTTCTATTGTCAAGATCTTCAACTTGTGCTTGTATAAACACAAAACTGGCTGCTAAAGTCTCATAATCCTTTCTCAAATCATTGTGCACCAGTGAGAGCTCATCATATTTTGTTTCCAACACATTGGTGCAATTGCCAATACATGCTATCTCGTGAGAGAGGGCAGTAGTAGATTTGTGGAACTCACTTTCAATTTTGTCAACCAGCTTATCAAATATAGTTGTCAAACTGGCATCTGAGTCCACTTTGGAAAGGGGAGTAGTGTACTCATGGTTTTCATGAGAGGAGGTTAGGTTCAGTGTGGCTTTCGCTGTTCCCGCATCGGAGCGAGGTCAGCGCCATTTTGAGACATCCTGCGCTGTCTTTCACTGCTGTTCTGATGAAAGTTTGTCAAGTTGTGTTGAGGGCGGCTAGAGTGCCTGTGTTTCCCCACTGGCATACACGGATGTTTCCCACAGGGGTGTTGGGTGTTTTTGCCGGGATTTGTGCAGTGTAGCCCTGGGGATCTAGCCTGCTATCTCCGGGTCTGGCGGAGCTGCGATCACTCACGTCCTTCCCACATTGCGCCGCGCATGCGCCCCCTCATTTATGAATTTTTATATTCTGAAAACGATAAACCCAAATGATGAGCATTTTACAGGACAAACAAAACTGATTTGAGTCTGGAATCCATGATATTCATTATATAGATTTGAGGATGGAATGGGATTTCAGCCTGAGGAGGACTCTTTTTCACTTGAATTTCAAAACTGACAGATATGTAGTTGTACAAATGTATTTTTTTTTAAATAATAGAATTATACAGAAATGTGTGACATAAATAAGAAAGCTAAAGGTAGAAAGAATTTCAGTCTTACAGGACTGAAGATAATTCTGGACTGCCTGAAGACCCAAAAAAAATACAACAAAGAAACAAACAAAAAAAAAATACAATGAACCTGAAAAGTCATGTGTGTCATTAAAAAAGGAACCCTTTTGCAGTTTCAAAGGAATTTACATAGCCCGCCATTGAATACAGTGACAGGCAAGGCTCCAGCAGAAGGACCAAGTGAAAGTGAATCTTCTGTACATTTATGAAATAATGAATTACCCGAGTTAAATATGCTGCAAAGATTTATATTAAATCAAAAACATTGTTGTTATATGTTATATTTTTCTCTAGGCTTCTCTGCAAGTGCACCAACACTTTCCTTCTGCTGATGCTGTGCTGTCATCATGGGTGTACATCAGCATCATATTCACAGGGAGGTGCTACTCTGCCCTATGATAGATCTCAGACCTCTGTGATTGCACTGCTAAAAGGGGAAACAGAGATTCTGTTTTTTTTTTTTTTTTTTTTAGATTCTGTGGGTCTTCTACATGGTCCCAGTCCCACCCATGGGCACAATGAAGACATTTTTTAATGTCCCAGAGCTGGTGTTGTATTGTCAATTCCTGAAGCACCTAACTGCTGGAGCATTCCTAGGGGGAGGACTTGAGTCCTTGGGTGTTGCTAACTTTAATACATATGTACCAAAGAGACTTACTAATCCCTAGTTACATTGTAAAAGAAAAGCTTATGAAATTACCTGGTAAAGCCATTTGACCAAGTGTCCTCCAATTTTATAGTGTGTTAGATTCTGCCAATGAGAAAGCATTCATTGAAGCAGGGCCGGATTAACATAGGGGCTATTGGAGCTGCAGCTCCAGGCCCCTTTCTCAAGATAGGCCCATTTGCCCAAAAAAAAAAAAAAAAAAAAAGATCGACTTCGAGGATTGTAGCTTGGCGATCAGGAGTCACAGAGACCCGACATTTGGGGATTTGGGATGGGGGGGGGGGGGTAGGTAGCTAAAGACCCACTCCAGATCTGGTTACAATATGGGGCTGTTATCATCTATGGTTCCGGAGATATGGGGCTCCTTGCACAGCCTGTCAGAAGCTGTGACAGGCTGTGCAGAGCGGCAGAGCGGCAGTATAAATACAAGCTGGAACACTCTGCAGCAGACGGAGAGGATGACCTCACAGTGCTTATAATAATTATTTGTATATTACTTATGATAATTAACCCCTTGCCACCCAGGCCCATTCTGAGACTTCTCTCCTACATGTAAAAATCATCATTTTTTTATGCTAGAAAATGACTCAGAACCCTCAAGCATTATATATTGTTTTAGCAGACACCCTATGGAATATAATAGTGGTCTTTGCGACTTTTTATGTTACACGATACTTGCGCAGAAATTTTTCAAACTTTTTTTTTGGAAAGAAACTGTTTCATTCATTAAAAAAAAACACTAAAGTTAACACGATTTTTTGTTGTGTACTAAGCGATGCTTTACATTTTTTTACAGGTTAGTTTAGAGTTTAGAGTTACAGAGGAGGTCTAGTGCTAGAATTATTGCTCTCGCTCTAACGATGGTGGCGTATGTAACCTGTGTGTATCTGGCTCTGATACTAACCAGTGCCTACCCAGGGACTGACTAGTATCTCTCCCCAGCCTGTCCCCTCACACCCTCTCACCTGCTGCCCTGTGAATGGGGCGATCACTCCCGCAGTGTTATTGTGTTCTGCCAGTGAATACAATGATTAGTGTTGCTAACTATAGCTGGCAGCACTGATTGTTTTGGGGAAAACCTGACAGGCTGGTTGTACTCAAGTCGGTTAATAGTTTGACTTGTGTAAAACCAGCTAGCCCATACATAGATCGACTATGGCTGGTCTCTGCTTAATGGGCGTAATTTCATTCCATGTATGGCCCGCTTAACCACTACGCAGTCCCTAAACATCCTTCCACAAACCTTTACATTTTTCCTTCCCAGGTGACTTCATCCTCCTCTCCTATACATAGTGCCCACTGTCATACTCTCCACACTTCTCTTCTGTACATACTACTCACTGTCATACCCTCCACACTTCTCTCCTATACATAGTGCCCACTGTCATACCTCCAACACTTCTCTCCTATACATAGTGCCCACTGTCATAACCTCCACACTCCTCTCCTGTACATACTACTCACTGTCATACCCTCCATACTCCTCTCCTATATATAGTGCCCACCGTCATACCCTCCCTCCACACTCCTCTCCTGTAATTACTGCTTACTGTTCTACTCTCCACACTTCTCTCCTGTACATAGTGCCCACTGTCATACCCTCCACACTCCTGTACATATTGCTCACTGTCATACCCTCCACACTCTTCTCTTATACATAGTGCCCAATGTCATACCCTCTACACTCCTCTGCTGTGCATACTGCCCACTGTCATACCCTTCACACTCCTCTCCTGTACATAGTGCCTTCTGCCATGCCCTCTGCACTCCTCTCATGTACATAGTGCCCACTGTTAGACCCTCCACATTCCTCTTTCTCACCTGCACATACTTCCCACTTGTATACCATCCATACTCCTCCCCTATGCTTAATGGGCGTAATTTCATTCCATGTATGGCCCGCTTAACCACTACGCAGTCCCTAAACATCCTTCCACAAACCTTTACATTTTTCCTTCCCAGGTGACTTCATCCTCCTCTCCTATACATAGTGCCCACTGTCATACTCTCCACACTTCTCTTCTGTACATACTACTCACTGTCATACCCTCCACACTTCTCTCCTATACATAGTGCCCACTGTCATACCTCCAACACTTCTCTCCTATACATAGTGCCCACTGTCATAACCTCCACACTCCTCTCCTGTACATACTACTCACTGTCATACCCTCCATACTCCTCTCCTATATATAGTGCCCACCGTCATACCCTCCCTCCACACTCCTCTCCTGTAATTACTGCTTACTGTTCTACTCTCCACACTTCTCTCCTGTACATAGTGCCCACTGTCATACCCTCCACACTCCTGTACATATTGCTCACTGTCATACCCTCCACACTCTTCTCTTATACATAGTGCCCAATGTCATACCCTCTACACTCCTCTGCTGTGCATACTGCCCACTGTCATACCCTTCACACTCCTCTCCTGTACATAGTGCCTTCTGCCATGCCCTCTGCACTCCTCTCATGTACATAGTGCCCACTGTTAGACCCTCCACATTCCTCTTTCTCACCTGCACATACTTCCCACTTGTATACCATCCATACTCCTCCCCTATGCCTCTTACCCACAAAAACTGTTCTTTAAAATTATACTGACTATCCTCAATGTTACCAGCTCAGGAATGGGCACTTTTGTCAGTTCAACGAAAGGAAATCTCACAGTCCTCATATTTGTTCTGCCCCATTATTAGTACTTATTTCATTTTGTAATTACTATTGTGATGTATAGAGGAACACGGGGATGTCAGCTACTCTAAATATAGCACTTGTAAAAAAAAAAGCATCCCTGAAAATATTTTTGAAATGTTGACAACTATGCACTTAGGCACTGCCCAAGGGCCACAGGGTCAGTAGGGGGCCCCGTGAGAGGCTCCGGTGATAGTAAAGCGGTAGTAAACTTTTCTAACATTACTACTTTTTAGAGGCCCTGGGGTAGGTTATGCCATAATGTACAAGTATGCCCAGCATATTAGCACATTAGGGCACACTTAAATTATCAGACTGAGCCCTCCAGTGCTGTGCTGTGATCAGTCCAGTGGGGCCCGGGCACTTCCATCTTCACCCGGTCTTCCTTCTGGGTTCTGTGCCTTTGGTCACTTGCCTTGGCCAGGCTGCGTTGATGTCATTCCCACACATGCTCATGTGCATCCTCTCTCTCTCATCCCCCCCCTTTCTCTCTCATCCTCCCTCCCTTACCCCTCACACCTCTTTCATCCCCTTTCTCTCTCTCTCATCCTCCCTCTCTCTTTAATTTAATTTGTTATAACAAAAAATTGTTTGCATTTTTATTTATTTATTGTTTATAAAAGGCCCCCAAAAAAATCCTCAGCACCAGGCCCATGATGTTCTTAATCTGGCCCTGCATTGAAGTGCATATTGTGTATCAAAATCAGACCCTTTACAAAAAAATTCTAATAAAGTCATTATCAAGATATACATCTACTTACAAACATCGTTATCGACAATTTGGAGCAACCAGAAATATTCCACACACAGCATCTGCACTGGTAAGACATTTATAAATGTGTAATGCATACTATTAGGGCACTGGCAAAAAATAAACTTCCACATATACAATTAGCTTTTAGTCTCACCACCACTGTGCATCTGCTCTATTGTTTTTATTTTTTTATTTTTTATTTTTTTAAACATGGCAGTTATAAGCCTCTCATATGATAAATCAAATTTGTTAAGTTAGTAAATAGTTGGATTCCACTAATGATCTAAACAGTACTTTCAACATTCTGACCTATATAAAATATGAATTTTTATTTGAAAATACTTACCATAATTTTCCTTTCCTGGCCTATGCTCATGTCAGCACACAATGGGTTAATGCCTCACCTGGTGCCCACATGACTACCTTTTCCTAGCTGAATAAAAGATAGCCCCGTCCCCACTGACGTGTTTCATAATCTAGCCTGCGACAGGCAATTTGAGATGGAGTCCTGTGCTAAACTGAGGATAGGCCAGGAAAGGAAAATTACTGTAAGTATTTGATAACAATTTTCCGTATTCCTGGCCATACCTCACGTCAGCACACAATGGGATTTAACTAGCTGAATAAATGAGTGGGTGAAAACACTTGAAAATAAACATTGACAATCGCAGAAAAGCTGGTAAAGACAAAAATAATTTAGATGTCTCGTCCCAAACATTGCAGAACTTGTCGATTGCACGCTTAGCTTGTAAAGTTGAATGAAGGGCTAGTCATCTCTCATATACTCTTCTTCACTGACATTTTGACATAACTTCCCCGAAGGCTGCCACCCCTCAGTTCGAAGGAGCTTACCCCTGTTCTTGAGCAGAAAGGCTGACTTCCTGCATGTCAATCTAATCACACTGGTGAACCAATAAAAGAGGACTCAAGAACCTGACGGCGAAATGAAAAGGATTGTCCACTTTCCTCATGTCTTTGATCTTTGCATGTACACGGTTAGCAACTTGTGTAATGACCTGAAGTCTTCCTGCTGTATACTCAGTAACACTATGTGAATGCTTGGAGGGACTGCTCTCAGGTTTTCCTGGAAACTGGATACCACATGGAGATGGATGTAGTAGCACTAAAAAATACACAAAATGGATCTTTGCAGGAAAGTGCTGCAACCTCCAACATCCTGTTTCCTGAAGCAACTGCTGTCAGAGGAACTAGTTTTACCATTAGGAACTACAATGAAATTAAGCTATTGGTGCAAAGGATGCCTGTATGAGTGCTTTCAGAACCAAGTCTAGGTCCCATGAAGGGAACAATAATTTCCTTGGTGGTCTATATGGATTACAACCTGCATGAAGCATTTATTCAATGGAGCTGTATGTCAGACCAACCTCAAGCGCCAATTGTAAAAATGTCTAGAGCTGGAGACACAGGAGAGAAAATGTTGCTCAGTAAACAGAACAAACTTCCTTCATATCCTCATATGTAGCGTTCATGGTCTTATAGTCTTTGCCAAGGTCTGAGCCACCTTGGATGAGCCTCCCTGCACCTCTAGGCTATTAAGAGTCTCACAGAATTGGGGTCCTGCCATTAATGTTTGCATAAAAGATCTTGTTTGACCGGGAACAGGATTGGTGGTGCTGAATGACAACCAAGGCCTCTTCGGTAGGTGGAAAACACCTGTATGGCATAAACGTGTTCTGTCCAAAACTTCATGATCAAAGACACTGAAGGCAGACAAGCACTAAAAAACCTATGGCACTGTGAATCCATCTTCTATCACTTCACCTTTGTACATTTTTACAAATACCAGAAGCTGTGTGTTCAGAGGACTCTCTATGGGAACTATCACTGAAATGTACCATTAGAGCCGATTCTAGTTGAGGCATTTATTGTTGGAAATTAATTTTCCTAACTGATCCTGCTTTCACGGTAAGTTGACTACCTTTAACTGCCTGTTAGCATCTCTCCGTCAATGCAAAAAGTTTATGTTATGAAAAGTAACAGGAAAAGACAGACATTTGGTGCCCCATTGGTGGGCAATGTACAGCTACTGCTGTCTTGTTGTCAGTCAACTTTACTCTGGCCCATTGGAGAAAGAATCCGAAAGGCCTGCAATGCTAGAAAAAAATAAAAATAAACGTTCTTAAATTTAAGTCAGTCAGAGCATCTGCATTCCACTAGGCTCCAATGGCCTTGCACTTGTTTCTTCGGACTGGAGGCAGACTGGCATCTGGCGTCAGAATTTTTCCATCTCCTGGGCTGAGAGGTACATCACAAAAGAGGTGTCCAAAACTCCAGTTCTTGCTATTTGTGCAGAAACAAAGACTTTCTGATCCATAGGCATCCCATTCTATTGACAGAGGAAGGTAAATTGAAAAGTCCCCCCATGTGCCACCTGGCCTAAGGCAGCACTGGAATGGCTGCAGTAAAATGTCCCAATAGAGACAATGCAATACCTCACTGACACTAATGCTGTCTCCATGACTCTTCATACACAGATTTTCATTTGCCGTTTTGGAAAACCTCTTGAGATATTTGGGTATGAAAACTACTCTAAGATCCTTCATTGCTTAAGAAGGGATTAACTGCTTTTCCTGTTTGTTCACTTGTCGACTGGACTTGTAAAATGGTTTCTAGGACAAGGTTGTGATGCTTTGCCAGCTCCTGGCTTACACCTGTGGCAATCAAAACATTGTCCAAGTAATGGCACAGCCTTACCCTCAAAGACAAATTACTGCCACTACTGCCTTCAAAATGTTCAAAAAGTTTCCTGGTGCCATGTCAAATTTTAAAAATGGCAAACACCTAAACTGGAAGTGAAAGCCAGTCTCTGCAAATCTCAGAAGTCTCTGGTGTTACACTGATTGTTATATGGAAGTTTATGCCCGGCAGGTCGATTGACTCTAACGGGTCCTCATGCTGAACTATCACCATGACTGTTTGCACAGACTCAATCTTGAACCTTTTGTTGTGTATGTACCCATTTGATTTCTTCAAACCCAGAGGGAAAGCTCCTGAAGCCTTAGGTACTATAAAGAATGGAGAGAAACCCCCAGATTTATTATTTTAGTGGCACCAGCACTATGGACTTATTGCAGTATAATTCGTATACATAATCTTGCAGTAATTCTTTCTTCTTGAGATCTGTTGGTTGTGAATGAAAGGATTTGATGATTGTACTCCCAGATAACTATCTTTGATGTTTTTGCCCAAACCCTCCAAAAAGGAGGCTATCCTGGCTCCCACTGGTAAAATTTGAGAAAAAAGACGGCTGCTTCCTCTGGTTAGACTGTGACCACATTCTGGACATTTCTTCTGTCTGCAAGTCTGCAGGCCAGTTCACCACAATTTCTGAGTTGAAGAGGTTTTTCTGCATGTACACTTTTGTTCAGGTGCTTTTTCAATGCATTTGCCAGGTTATATATACGTTCCATAGAGAAAAAAATGCAACCTGTTCTCTTTTAGTTGACTGTACTGAAACACACAGCACCAGTGTGATATAGTCCATTGGGATCCATGGTAAACAGTGTCCATTCATTTTTGACTCTAATAAAAATGCATTAGACTGCATCCAGTGTGAACCAGCCTTAAGTAAATTTTTTCAACCCGTGGGATTCCTGAAAGGTATTAAAAGGCAAAGACACTTGCGCCCCTGATGCTGGCAGGCCCCATCCACTCCTGGAAGTGCGTTACTTAAATATGCATCAGCCAGCTTCATTGGATAAAGCTTGGAGATCTTTACTGTAAATTGGTCTTCTTATCACATCTCTCCCATTCTTCAATGAGTTTTTAACGCCATCATTATGGGAAAATAATTTCTTCATTTTTCACATATGTAAATATCTGTGTGTGTTTGTGATGATTGGGCCTGTGTCTTGCCTGTTCCTTATCCATTGGTATTTGAGGCAATCCTTGCCGAATTAATGGCCAATGTTTGCTACAGGGCTTGACAAGGCATTTTCTATTGCGCTGATGTAGACATCTGTGAGGCATTGCCACATGAGCTGCTTGAGGAGCATGAAAGCCACCCTGTGCAGAAATGTGAGGAATGCATATTGTCCTTGTCATCGGATGACCAGTGGCGGGTCTTAGATTTTATGGAGTGTTTGCATTAAGGTCTTCTGCTCCTAAAATCATGAAAAACACCATACCACATTCCTTGAGCATTTCTTGAGCACTCTTTTGAAGATTTGTCCCATGCCACCCCCTCGTACCTTCACTAATCTTCTGTGCCACTGACAGGTGTGGTGAGCTCATATGTGCAAAAAAATGGAAAAAACTCATAATTCTGTCACCAAAAAAAACAGGTACCATGTCTCTTTAAGACCCATCTGCTTTTATCTACTTACTTATACAGCAGCAGGGGAGGTCAGACTGCCTTCCAGAGGCAGGCAGGAGACACAGAATCTGAGACAAACCATTCAGACTGTCTAACCCCTGGGAACACAGCACAACAGGGGAGCAAACAGCAACAAGTCTTTACTACAAAAGAGAAAATTGGCAGGACTGCAGAGAGAGGAGAGAAACTAAATCCTCTGCTGGCTCTAATACTGTTTTTATTTTTTTATTTTTATCTCAAATAAAAACTTTGTGTGAAATATATTTGACATTACAGAGTCCAGAACATATGCATTCCATTTGGATAAAGCATTGCATCAAACTGACATACAACATAATGTGAAATAACAGATTAGAACTGACTTCACTCAGAGGCCAGTTATAGATACATACAAGTATTGAGTCAGAACTTATAACCTCTACTGCCCAGAGGTTATAAGACTGTTTAAGCTGCTGCTTGAAGACAAAGCCAGGAGAGCAGCACACTGCCTATGCAAGACATGAAAACCCCAATAGTGACATTACAAAGCTTACTAATACCACACCTGTAAAATATTTGTGCTATCTAATCAACTTTGCCCGTAACCTGGAAAAAGGAATACCCAGTTTTAGGAAGCTTTACCATCCAACATTCTGGGTCTTCCAACTCCATGAGAGGCTGAGTGATATCCTTGCAGCAAACAAAGTACTTACCGCTGCAATCCACAGGGGGTATGGAGCAGATAAAAAAAAGAACATGTCAGTGGAGGAGAGGCTGTCTTTTATTCAGCTAGAAAAAGGTCGTCATGTGGCTGCCAGATGGGATGTCAACCCATTGTGTGCTGACGTGAGGTATGGAAAGGAAATACTGTATTTTCTTACAAAGCGCAGAACTGCAATTTTAGTAACAGTGTACATGGGTTCATTATTATACCCTCTTGTGTTCCTAGGACTGAACAGATCATGTATTCAAGCACATGTTTGCATGTTAAAACAAATCCATGATGTTAAATCTGAACAATATTATATAACCTATTGAAATAAATATGTCAACCTATTAAAAAAATAATAAGTACAAATCCTGAACATCTGCTATGTCAGAAAAAAAATAATTTATTTTAGTTTTCATTTTTCCATAAAAGAACATCATTGCAGTGTGATACTGAAGCTAGTTTCCTTGGTAGCAAATTGCAAATGCAATTGAAATATTCATCTATTATGCATGCCAGGAAATAAGCAAACTTGTTTTAGGGAACTTGTTAATAAAAATACATAATTCAGGAATGATAAGTGTATTAATTTAGTAGTATTTTTAATGACAATTCAAATTCAATATAAAACAATAGATTTTGAAATAAAATATTCACTATTTCTATTCAAAAACATCCCAATAAGGATGGTTCATTACCTAATAAAACTCACCTGCTTTATTGTTTGGTTAATTGAAGAATGTGTCTTTTCAAAATTAAATTTTACTTATTAAATCCTAGGCTATATGTTAGCGATGTATGCTTGATAAATATTTTTTTTTTAAAACACATGCCCTAACACACTGCAATGGTGTGAATGATCCCTAAAACCTTATGCCAGCGACTTTATGAAGCAAATCAATTTCCAATATGGCTTAGCAGAGTGGCCACAGAGTGAGCTGGCCACATAAGCCGATACAGCTAAGGTAGTTCCGTCTGAGCACGGAAAGTGCAGTGGTATCTTCTGCACTCTGGCTCTCCCTGCAGACTGGATGCTCCTTTTGGCATTAGCCACAGCTATGTGGAAGAGCTGTGGTATGGGTAACCAGTCCAGACTGCTCAGTGCTCACTGTGCTCTGGAGAAGACAGTGGAGTGGAGATAAGTTGTGTTATATATGGCTTTTTTTGGTAAGTTTACAATGTTGCTGGATGGGACTGTGTCTGTCAATGCTGCTTGAATGTGGGTTGTGGCTGTCCCTTTGCTGCATGTGTCTCTTTGCTGGATTGGACTGTCTCTTTGCTGAATATGGGGATGTCTCTTTACTGGATTGGATTGTCTCTTTGCTGGATATGGAGGCTGTTTATTTGTTGGATTGGGCTGTCTCTTTGCTGGATATTGGAGATGTCTCTTTGCTGGATATGGGGCTGTCTCTTGCTGGGTATGGGGAATGTCTCTTTGATGGATATGGGGGATGTCTCTTTGCTGCATATGGGAGATGTCACTGATGTGAGAAGCAGAGAAGATACATATGACAAGAGAGTTGAAATCGCTGGATATTTCTAATGTTTTGTACATTTTACTGCATTTCTTTTTAAAACATGTGTGCATTGTGCTTCTGGTGGAAAATGAGTCAGATGAATCTAGAGCAGTGGATTAACATCAATTTCTTTTAGAAAATTGGCAAAAGTGCATGTTTAATATTATCTCTGTTACACCAGGCTTATGGTGAACTTTGCATGATGAAATCAAGTGTTTTTGAATGGTATAGGTGCTTTAAAAAGGGGTCAAATGTTTTATTGAAGCAGTCCTGCTGCATTGTGGCTATAGCACCCCCTGATGATGTTGACAAGGAGTTGTCTGCAAAGGAGTAAGTCTAACACAGGACTAGAAGAAGGCAGTTAGGATGAAAAAATTATACATAAAGTTGCGCTAAATATACATGAAAATAGAAGTGAGAAACTTAATACAAATCACAAAGAAATTATAAATCAAAAAAACATCCTGTGTGAAGTCCAATCAAGAAAAAAGGAGTCTTTGTAATCAGGGACTCTTAGTTCCAAAGAGAAGCCAATGAATAGAGAAATCAATCCTTTTTACGAATTCAGTGTAATCTTCCTGGCTTTGTCACTATCACATCCACAACTGAAAAAGGTTTGACTCTTACCGCAATGGGTGGACTCCAAATCAGCGGAGTCGTTAGCGCGAGCATACAGCCCTCTGCAGGGTTCTTTTGCGTGTATTTCGTTCCGGTGTACTACTGAACGCATGGATAGATGCGGATCATTCGAAGGTAGCCAGCCTAGATCGAAAAGTTCTGGAAACCGTCGTACGTCCTACTTCTCCTCTCGGTCACCGTAGAGAAAGGCAAAGTGGCTGTCCGATCTCCCTGTATGCCTGGAGTTATCTACAGCTCCCCAGCGAATCGTCAGATGCCAAGGTTTTTCAATGCGCAAACCTGTAGTGAAACACAAGACACTCGGGCCTCCCGGCCACGAGCGAGGGGAAGTGGAAAAACAAGGACTCCGATCGTGAACGTACCGTTAAACAGTCAACAATTTTATTAATTTTTTTTTAGTATACAGCAGACCAAAGGTATGACCGAATAGGTCCGATTCTAACAAATAAAAAATATATGCATAAAAAAACTGTTAAAATTAAGAACAAATATACACCCGTGCTAGGGAATATTCTAAGCGTGGTGGTATCAGCACAAACAGCCCGACATGTTTCGTAAAAACTTACATCCTCCTGGGGCACACTTGTGCCTATTCGGTCATACCTTTGGTCTGCTGTATACTAATTTTTTTTATAAAATTGTTGACTGTTTAACGATACGTTCACGATCGGAGTCCTTGTTTTTCCCCTTCCCCTCGCTCGTGGCTGGGAGGCTCGAGTGTCCTGTGTTTCACTACAGGTTTGCGCATTGAAAAACCTTGGCATCTGACGATTCGCTGGGGAGCTGTAGATAACTCCAGGCATACAGGGAGATCGGACAGCCACTTTGCCTTTCTCTACGGTGACCGAGAGGAGAAGTAGGACGTACGACGGTTTCCGGAACTTTTCGATCTAGGCTGGCTACCTTCGAATGATCCGCATCTATCCATGCGTTCAGTAGTACACCGGAACGAAATACACGCAAAAGAACCCTGCAGAGGGCTGTTTGCTCGCGCTAACGACTCCGCTGATTTGGAGTCCACCCATTGCGGTAAGAGTCAAACCTTTTTCAGTTCTGGATGTGATAGTGACAAAGCCAGGAAGATTACACTGAATTCGTAAAAAGGATTGATTTCTCTATTCATTGGCTTCTCTTTGGAACTAAGAGTCCCTGATTACAAAGACTCCTTTTTTCTTGATTGGACTTCACACAGGATGTTTTTTTGATTTATAATTTCTTTGTGATTTGTATTAAGTTTCTCACTTCTATTTTCACGTATATTTAGCGCAACTTTATGTATAATTTTTTCTGATTTGACCCATATTTTGATATTAGATGGTTTTTAGTTGCAGCTCTCAGGTTTGCCCCAAGCGCAATATTTTTGTTTTGTTTGTTTTCACAGTTAGGATGAAGACTTAACCGCGTCACCCCCGGAAGATTTGGCTGCTCAATGACCAGGCCATTTTTTGCGATTTGGCACCGCGCAGCTTTAACTGACAGTGGTGCAGTCATGCGAAGCCGTACCCAAACAAAATTGATGTCCTTTTTTCCCACAAATAGAGCTTTATTTTGGTGGTATTTGATCGCCTCTGCGGTTTCTATTTCATGCATTATAAACAAAAGAAGCGTCAATTTTGAAAAAAAAAAACACAATATCTTTAACTTTTTGCTATAATAAATATCCCCCATTTTTTATCAAAAAAACAAATTGTTTCCTCAGTTTAGGCTGATATGTATTTTTCTACATATTTTTGGTTAAAAAAATTGCAATAAGTGTATATCGATTGGTTTGCGCAAAAGTTATAGCGCCTACAAAATAGGGGATAGATTTATGACATTTTTTTTAATTTATTTTTTACTAGTAATGGCAGTGATCTGTGATTTTTATCTGGACTGCAACATTATGGTGGACACATCGGACACTTTTGAGACATTTTTGAAACCATTGACAATTATACAGCGATCAGTGATATAAAGAATGCACTGATTACTGTGTAAATGTCACTGTCAGGGAAGGTGTTAACACTAGGGGGCGTTTAACGGGTTAACTGTGTTTGTTATATGTGTTTCCAACTGTGGGGGGATGGGACTGTCTAGGAGGAGAAAAAGATCTATGTTCATACACGCAATCTGTCTCCTCTCCCCTGAAAGAACCGGGATCTGTGTGTTTAGCATCATGCCCACCAGGCACTCACATAGGCTCTGGGCACACGCTGGAAGCAAATGCGCGCCCCTAGTGGCCTAAAGGTGAAGCAATGTAAGGTAACGTCGTTTTGCCCAGCTGTGCCATTCTGCTGCAGTAAAACTGTGGCGGCTGGTCGGCAAGCAGTTAAACTCCACTTTATATAGATAACTAGATTTAATCTTTTAAGTTTGTTTGCTTATACTGTAGCATGATTGTTCAAGGAAGATAACAGAGTAGGGGTAAAATGGATACAATTTGATCATTAAGTAATGAAGCAATGGACTATCAAATTCAAGATTTTGACAGGTGTGGGGTATGGTACTGTTAGGGTGTTAGGTGTTGGGTGATTGGGTGATTCCATTATCCATTCACTCATGTACTGTCTTACTATGTACTACCAGCAGACATAGTGTAGGAGTCTGGCTGCTTGGTGCTATGTTTTTGCTTTGTGAGGTTAACAAAATTGAAATTTTGTAGGAATGATGTGACCATAATCAGGGGTATTTCGAATGTGTTTTTCCTTAAAAAAAAAAAAAAGGAAGACTATAGTGCTAACTGAGGCTAGCAAAGGTCCAGCCCCTACATTGGACACACTGGAACTGCAATGCAGATAGTGAGGAGGTGCAGCCTGCAATTTGATCAAGGTTTACTCACAGATCTAGTCCCTGTCTCTGTGTTGGTTTTACAATGGTCTCAACTTGACTTTGTAGTGTGGGTGTCAGGTCTCTTGATTGCAAGACAGGATGTGTAGGACTTGGGAAGGGTATCAGGCACCCCAAAAAACAGCCATAGTTGCATTGTATCTGGATCCATAGGTCTAGCCCTCTCTGCTCTGTTGGTTTCCAAAAGTTCTGGTGGCCTGCAGCAGTTTTGAGTCACTTGTATAAGGTAAATGCTGAGCATCTGAATTATCATGCTTTGTGCAATAGGGTACTGTGACAGTGGAAGTTACCAAGCCACCTGCAATACAATTGGGCTACCCAAAGCCCTGGTAAAATGTGACAATTTGCTCTGCCTCTGTAAGGTTTGAGCTACATTTTATTGAAAACATTTTCCAGTTTTTGATTGAGTGTGTGTGTGGGAAGGGGGAGGGGGGGTAAATTTGTATTACTTGTTATTGGTTCTGAATAATCCCACTAGGAAGCTTTACCCCCATTATTTATTCTTGTGACCAGAGTATAAGAACTCCAGATCTCCATGCTTGTTCTACATCAGTGCCCAAGTCATTACTGAAGCCATTGGATTAGTGTGACAGAAAGGCAACTAGCCTTGCCCAAAAGAGATATCATAAAAAAATCTATTGATCCATGTATAGGTTTTCTCTAATTAACTGGTCAATAATTATAATAATATAATAATAAAAAATTATAATAAAAAATAATAATTATATTAAGAAATTTATCAATGATTCTAGTCATGAAAATAATGTACGAGTTATGATTAAAGCATTGATTTGCCATTGCCAATTTGATTTAGAAGCTTTAGCTTTGTGGTTCTCATAGTTATACGAGCAGCGGTAATAAGATACTCTGCGCTTGGGTTCTTCCTTAACACCTGCAAAGTGCTGGAGGATAGCCAGAAACTCTGGGAAGAGAGAGGGGGAGATGTTCCCCAGTTGTAGATTTAGCCCAGTGACAGACTTCCAGAATAGGTAGGATCTGGGACAGCAGCTTTCCTGCATGAATGAATGAATTAAATACTTGTATAGCGCACAATGCGAACTGAATCGCCTCTAGGCACTGTGACGAGCTTTGATCATCTGATAAAAAAGGAAGGTCTTGAGTTTTTTCCTAAAAGCCAAATGATTTTCTTCCAGGAGGATGTTGATTGGTAGAGCATTCCATAGCCGAGGCCCTTGGACAGCGAATCTCCAATCCCCCTTGGATTTATACCGGGCTTTGAGCACGAGGAGGAGGTTTTTTTTGGCTGATTGAAGACTACGGTTTGGTGTGTAATGATTTATTTTCTCCATTAGGTATTGCGGAGCTTCTCTATGCACGCATTTATGGGTGAGGTAAAGGGTCTTGAACGTGACCCGATTTTTTACGGTCAGCTAATATAAGCTCCTCAGCGAAGGAGAGATGGATTCCCAGGTTTTTTTTCCTGTTATCAGCCTTGCCGCCGTGTTTTGGATCAGTTGTAATCGCGCAAGTTGATATTGTGGTAATCCTATGTAAAGAGAGTTTGCGTAGTCCATTAATGAATTAATGATTGTTCCAACTACCACTGCTTTGTCATTCTTTGGGATAAAAGGGATGAGTCTGCGAAGCATGCACAGCAAATTGTGAGATCCACTGACTACTGCTCCTATTTCCGCATCCATTGACATTTGTGCGTCTAAAATAACCCCGAGACTCTTGGCTTTGGTCCTTGGGGAGATAGTCTGCCCACAGTTGTGCTGGAGGAGAACATATCTGTATTATACATTGCTGCCCTTATACTGTATCCTCCTGCTCCCTGTATTGTGCCATACTGCTCCCCCTGTGCTGTACCCTCCTAATCACTGTACTGTGCCATCCCCTCCCCCATACTGTGCCTTCCTGCCCCTGTACTGTTCCCCCCATAATGTTCCCCCCCTGTACTGTACCCTCCTAACAGCTATACTGTGCTCTCCTACCCCTCCTGTACTGTACCTTCCTATCCCCCTCCCATAGCTTTGTAAGTTATGTCGTGTTTGTGTCTGCTAATAATGATTTTTGTGTTGAGTTTTTAGGGGGATGGGGGGGGGGGGGGCTGTCAGGTAGGGTGTATTTCTAATAACCACCCTGCTTACCCCTTTTGCAAGTGGTCAGGATCTGTATCTAGCTTATGTGTTCTTCACCTATAGCAGCCCCCTTTCCCAAAAGGAAAGCAGGTTACCACCAGGACTTATATAAAATGCTAAAGGTACCTAGCCACTGTGCCAGGCATGAACTGAGCAAAGCAAACAGGTACTTGTGGCTGTCAGAAAGGCAGACTGGTTCAGTGACAGTCCAGGTTCAAGACAGGCTAGGTTCAGAATAGTCAGGCTCAATCCGTAGTCAAAAGTCAGGTGGAGTTCAAAGAGTAGTCGATCAGAGTTTGTCAATGAGGGGATCAAAACAGCAGAACAGGGGGGCGTGGCCGGCAGCTGAGGAGTATGGCCGCAGAGTAGGAGAGCTCCGTCCACCGCCTGCACACCGGAGCTTATCCCGACGGACCTGGGTGATTAAACTCGGCGGAATTTAGACAGTGAGGCTCGGGCAACATCACGGATCATGTCCCGCAGAAGGAAAGAAGCGAAACGCCTAAGCCGCATGACGGACTTCTATAGGAATCCCCGCACCTCGCAAACCCAAGATGGCGCCGGTAAGCAGGGGGATGAGGAGAGAGACAGACATGTGAGCGGCAGAGTCCCTGCAGCGTACCAAGCCAGATCCCAAAACGAAACACCGCAGAGGGACATACACACCTCCTCACCAGCCTCAGCTACTTCCAGCCCCATTAAAGCCAAACAGCCCCACATGCAGGGAGATATGGAGGAGGGGGGGTGCAATGCCTCTTTGAACGATACCAGAGAGCTGCAGGATTCTATACTAGAATTCCCTACTAAGAATCAGCCGGTTATCGACACCACCCTGAAAGATATGCTGGTATCACTTCGTAGCACTCTGCATGCAGACATCGTTTCCCTTACTAGTCATTTTAAAGAGGAAGTCAGAGCCGTGGATAACAGGGTTACCCACATAGAACGCAAAATGAGCGATTTTGCAGGTACTATTAACGAGGTAATAGATGCACATAACGAACGGGAAGACGATATGCTCATCATGAAAGAAAAAATGGCCAACCTCGAAGATCGCTCGAGAAGAAATAACATAAAGATCCGAGGCATTCCAGAATCAGTGAAGCCCCCTGACTTACTTTCATATTTCCAAACGATCCTGCAGGAAGCGCTACCGGAAGCAACATTGACTGAACTCGCAGTGGATAGAATTCATAGGCTTCCCAAGCCCAGACATATTCCAGATCACTTACCGAGAGACACTATTGCACGGATCCACTTCTTCCAAACTAAAGAAAGATTCCTTCTGTGTATCCGCAACCCGGACACTATACCTCTGTCAGCACAAGCCTTGTCATTCTTTCCGGACCTCTCGGCATTTACGATGCAAAGAAGACGAAATATGGCGACGATAACGAAACCCCTGCGGAATCATCGAATCCCGTACAAATGGGCATATCCAGCGAAACTCTTAGTGTCTAAGGATGGCTCCACTACGGCTATCAAGTCGGTGGAAGAGGGCATTCCACTTCTCAGAGAATGGCGAATCTTGGATAAAGAAGAGAGCGTGCCGTCTGGGACATCATCTCCTCGTGCTGAATCCCCTGCCTGGCCGAGAAATCTATCGGACTGACCACCCAGGTACTTATCTTAATCATTACCAACACTTAGAGCTCCGGTGCTCGGTGGAGACTTTTGTAGTTCTCTTTTCCCCCCAGATATATTAAGGGTTATTTCCCTACAGATGCGTTGCAATCTTTCTTTTTATTTTTTTTCTTTCTTTTTCTTCTTTTTTTTTTTCCTATAAGCAATACTTAGCTCAATCTGTGCTGTACGTTCCCTTGTGGTTGACTGTGCTTAGATCCTGTGGGACCTCACTAGTTCAGATTGGTGTTGACGCCACTTGGCTCCAACTACTTTTATGCTTTTTCGACTAACTAAGTGCCTTACTGTACACTTCAACATTTTTTTTTTTTTTTCTCTACTGTTATTTTTGTTGAATTTTTTGCTGAATTTTTTGTGTCCACCGCAAGTGTAAGTCGGTTTGGACTTACTTACGCTATTACTGAAACCGATTCAGGAACTTGCTCATCCTACGCTAGCCACGCCCTCAAGATGGGCTTTAGGATTTCTTCATTTAATGTCAGAGGGCTTAATAGTCCTCACAAACGAAGCCTACTGTGGAAGGAAGCCCTGAAATTACAAAGTGATATACTTTGCCTTCAGGAAACCCATTTTTTGGACTCTAAACACCCGCAACTTCGTAATAGACATTTTTCAACAGTTTTTCTAGCTAATGCTCAGAAAAAACAGAAGGGAGTAGCTATATTAATACGCAACAGCATACAATTTAAATGTCTGCAGGTTGAAATAGACACTGCGGGTAGATACATTATCCTAATAGGGGAAATCGATAATGTGGTTTATACTATTGTTAATGTGTATGTACCAAATTCTAAACAACTGTCTTTTCTGCACAAAGTAGGTAAGAAGGTGGCTTCAGTGCGCAAGGGTTATCTTGTACTCTGTGGCGACTTCAACACGATACCAAACCAAGCCCTTGATGTGTCTTCGAGGCCTCACAAATCCAGGGACAGGATTACCCTTGCGCATTTCATGACAACATACGGGTTGTACGATGTATGGAGATGCCAACATTCCTCAGAAAGGGATTATTCCTATTATTCTAGTGTGTATAATTCGTACTCAAGAATAGACCTATTTCTAGTTGACAAATTTCTGCTCCAGAAGGTTACTTGGTCTGCAATACATAATATTTCATGGTCTGACCATGCCCCAGTGTCCGTAGTGGTGGAGGGGCGTCCGACGGAGACTAGGGCCAATAGATGGAGAAACGATACTTCCCTTTTCTCGCATCCCAAATTTAAATTGCAGATTGCCTCGGAATTACGGGAGTTTTTTATAAACAACGCCCAGTCTGTGTCGGACCCCTTCACTGTATGGAACGCCCATAAAGCGTTTATGAGAGGGGTTTTAATTAAACTCAGAAATACAGCCGTTAAGCAGAGAAATCTAAAAATCGATAGTCTCCTTTCCCAGATCGGTAAGTTAGAAGATCAAAACAAACAGTCGCCCCAACCTGCTATTGGTTCCCAACTGGATGGTCTTAGACACGAACTAAGATTATTGCTGATATCACAACAGGACCATATCCTAAAGAAATGGAAAGCCCGTTTCTACCACCAAGGGAATCGAGCAGGAAAACTGTTGGCTAGACAGACTAGAGAGAGAACCATTAAACAAAAAATACCGTTTATCCACCACCCAATTACAGGTGCTAAACTATCCAACCCAAAAGACATAGCCAACGCTTTTCGGGATTATTATAGTGCTTTATACAATTTAAAAGACGATAATTCCACTCCCCAACCGACCACGGACGCGAGTGAACGTTTCCTGGACAAGTTGCTACTCCCACGAATAGATCAAGACCAACTAACTGCTTTGAACGAACCCATAACGCTGACTGAACTGCATAAAACAATACTAGCATTACCTTTAAATAAATCCCCAGGCCCAGACGGTTTCTCGTCGGAATACTATAGGGCACTCTACCCCATTATTGACAGTCACCTTCTAAACACATTTGAGAAAGCAACTTCAACCAACTCTTTTCCCCGGGAAATGTTAGCCGCCACAATAATAACAATACCCAAACCAGGGAAACCAACGGAGTCCACTCAAAACTTTAGGCCGATATCCTTACTAAATGTGGATCTAAAAATTTTTGCAAAGATTTTGGCAAATAGGTTGTCCACAATTCTACCTTCTCTAATTAAAAGCGACCAGGTGGGATTCATTAAGGGTCGCCAAGCCCCCGATGCAACCAGGAAAATTATTAACTTGATTCATATGGCTGAGACCTCGAGAGATCCTTCTCTGCTTCTTACCCTAGATGCAGAGAAGGCCTTCGATAGGGTCCATTGGGGGTATCTGAGTAAGGTACTCGACAAATTTGGGTTGGAAGGGAATATATATTCAGCCATCTCGGCCCTATATACGAACCCTTCTGCAATGGTATTTACGGAGGGGATGTTCTCGGAAAGTTTTGACATCTCGAATGGAACAAGGCAAGGGTGTCCGTTGTCCCCGTTAATTTTTGCCCTTATAATGGAGCCCCTAGCAGAAACAATTCGCACACACCCAGACATCATAGGTATTCCAATTGCGAAATTTTCCCATTCAATAACACTCTTTGCTGATGATGTAATTTTATCCCTTTCCCGGCCATCCGTTTCACTGCCAGCAGTACATGATACTTTAGAACAGTTCAATAAAATTTCCTACTATAAGGTTAACGCGTCTAAGTCCAATATATTAGCTATCAACATTAAGAGAGCAACACGGAAAGATCTAGCCAATAGATATCCCTACCCGTGGACGAACCAACCGATTCCTTATTTAGGCATTAAATTGATATCACCTAGTTCTGGCTTATTCAAAGTGAATTTTTTACCTTTACTTTCCTCCCTTCACCAAGAAATGACTAATCTTAAGAAATATTACCTATCCTGGATGGGTAGATTAGCGGCATACAAAATGTTGGTACTACCAAAACTTTTATATCTTTTTAGAGCTCTGCCTATCCACATTCCCCAGTCTTTTTTCACATCTGCCCAAGCACAGCTCTCCTCATTTGTGTGGCAAGGCAGGAAACCCAGATGCTCTAGTACTATTTTATGTTGTAGGAAGGACTCGGGTGGTATGGGGTTCCCTATCCTGAGAGACTACTATAGGGCATGTATACTCGATCAAATTAAGTATTGGATCCTGTCCGAACCGGACAAACAATGGGCTTCTATAGAAAATGCTTGGCTACTCTCCAACTCACTGTATTCTACACTGCTGGCTTCGTCACTTCTCAATGCAAATACCAAATCACAATATCCCATAATCAAGTTAGTATTAGAAACTTGGAGACACTTTGTTCTCAATGTGACCAGCCACCAGACTTTGACAGAGATTTCGATTCCTATCTCTTCTTTGAGCGCGTGCCTGGCGGACATTGATGTGTCACTTTGGGAGCAGAGGGGTCTGACCTTGGTCTCAGATCTGTTTCAAAATAATAAACTGATTCCCTTTAGACAGCTAGTAAACAAATACGATATTCCAAATACAGCCTATTTTACATATTTGCGAATTTCTTCTTTCCTAAAACATCATAGGAGATGCACTATTCTCATTCCCCACCAAGCATGGTCGTTTTGGTCTGACGATACGAAACTTAAAGGGGGCATCTCCCTTTTTTATGATCTCTTGCAATCTAAAAGTGTTTTTAAGAAAACACACCCTCTTCAGAAATGGGAGACGGATCTGGACACTTCATTCTCGGATGAGCAATGGAAAGTAGCTGTAAAGAGTAGCGCCCGTCACATTAGATCCATGACACATTGGGAAACATCTCAGAAACTCCTTCTTAGGTGGTACTACACTCCTTATATTACCGCAAAATTTGCAGAAAATACCTCGAACGTATGCTGGAGAGGGTGTGGGAAAGTGGGCACCTTACTACATATGGTGTGGGAATGCCCCTACATCAGGAGCTTTTGGAGAGGAGTATTTGCCCTAATCTCCAGAACTATTGGGATTATCAGTGTGGCTACACCGGAACTAGCAATATTAAACCTCCGCATAGATCAATTTCCTCCATCTCTTAGATTTATAGTGGTTCAAATCTTGACAACAGCTAGACTCTTAATAGCCAAAAAATGGAAGTCCCCCGACCCCCCAAATATTAGTGAGTTGAATAAGACAATGGATGTAACTTTTAAGTACGAACAGATCCTTTCCACATCAGAAGGGAAATCCTCTGGCTTTTACTTTAAATGGGCACCCTGGATCGGTACTAGAAACATTATATAAAGTTATGACTTAACTGTGCGTTTTCTTTATCTTTTTGTATTTTACAGTTCTTTTCTATGAAAATAAAAATCTATTGGCTGACATTAAAAGGAGAAACTGATGTACCTGTTAAGCTAGAGAGATTGATATTGCTACATAAACATGTTGAAAACGTTCTTCCTGTATGATATTCAAGTGTTATCTGTTTTTTTTTGCCATCACGTTATATGGATATTTGTAATGTCTCAGCCTTTCAATAAAAAATATAAAAAAAAAAAAAGAAAAAAAAAAAAAAAAGAACAGGACAAAAAACAGAGAGCTTGGAGCACATGTTACAAATGCAATATCACAAGCATGAGACTACAGGCTTGGCTGGCTTAAATCAGGTTTGGTCTCTACCCAGAGACGGGCTACATCAATCACCTTCCAGGTGGACAGGTAGACAGAGAAAATTCTGGACAATGTCCTTTGCCTATTGATGAGGAATCTAAGGTAGAAGTCACCGACTATGAAAAGGTTACCAATGCGTATTAGTTCCAGTCTCTTAAATAACTTCTTGATGAACCCAATTTGGGGGGAATTGGGATCAAAAATATTCAGTAAGGTGTATAGCTTACAGTTAATGTAGCACAGCAATATAATGAATATGCCCTCCAGATCTATGATGGATCCTTTAAGGTAAAATCAAAAAGCATGTGTCGAATAGCTAGAAGGACCCCTCTCTTCCTTTCCAGTGCCGAGGCCAGGAAGATGTGCAGATATTATTTAGGAGTATTTTTTTTCAAAATGACTAACTATGAATGTAAAGTATAATAGTGTCATTTGTTTAGTGCAACCTACATAAATCAACCCATGTGGGCACTAGAGTGCATAGACAACATGTGTGGTATCACATGTTATGAATTCCGGAATTACTGCACAGCGGGTAAGATGAGGCTGTAACTTTGTGTGGTAAAATATTTGTGGGATTTTATGGGTTAACTGCACAGGCAGATTAGGAAAAGCATTGGGGGAATAGGAGAGCAGGGAGTACATTCAATGAAGACTGAGTAATAGAATGGAAGCTTGAGTGTTAATCTAGTTATAGGGGATAGGGATGGGCAAACAGTTCGGCCCGAGCATGATTTTGGGCCGAACTTTGGCTATTTGGACGTTCTACGAACAATCAAACTATCAGGACTTTTGACTGTTTGTTCAGCCAGCCGTACGTCCATAATGCACTGCTTTGCTGCACAGTGCATTAGAAGCCCTAATTTGCTGAAGCAATGAAAGCTTCACCCAATTAGGGCACAGAGCACTGTCAGTCATGATTGGACGCTGTCATGATGACTGTATCCATTCATGGCTCATTGCTCTTAATCCTGCCCCACACTATAAAATATTCTTTCCATAGGGACCATTTGTAATGTGATAGCGGAATGGAGAGAGATAGAACAGGGCTCTGTTCAGTGCTATTAGACAGTGTTATATAGTGTGCTATTCTTATTCTATTGTGAGTGTAGAATATCAGTTTAGTGTGCATCTAGGCATAGTTCAGTGTGAGTGTATTGTGACCTTTTATCTTTACATTAGTGTGAATGAAGGGATAGGTCAGACAGTGGGAGTGTAGTGACCGTTTAACACAGCATAATTTATTGCATTACTGCAAGTTTAACGCCATATATTTCAATGCATTATGTGCCGCTAAGGCAGTACATTTCAATGCGTTAATGCATGCTTAACGCAGTATATTTCAGTTGCATCGCTGCAAGTTTACCGCTGTACAGTTCAATGCATTACTGCAAGTTTAATGCTGTATATTTCAGTGCATTATGTGACATTTAATGCAGTACATTTCTGGGCGTTACTGCATGCTTAATGCAGTATATTTCAGTTGCTTTATTGAAAGTTTCATGCCCTATACACACGATCGGATTTTCCGACAACAAAATCATGGATTTTTTTCCAAAGGATGTTGGTTCAAACTTGTCTTGCATACACACGGTCACACAAATGTTGTCGGAAATTCTGAACGTCAAGAACGCAGTGACGTACAACACGTACAACGGGTCTATAAAAAAAGGAAGTTCAATAGCCAGTGCGCCACCCTTTGGGCTCCTTCTGCTAATCTCGTGTTTATCTCGTGTAAGTAGAAGTTTGGTGAGAGATGATTTGCGCTTTTCAGCCATGTACTTTTCAGTTCGTTTATGCTGGTCAATTTGAGCTTCTGTGTTCATATCTGTTCTTCAGTGTGTGTTGTCAGTTTGTTACTGTCTTTCAGTGTGTTCTCTTTAATAGTTTGCTTCTGTTTTTCAATGTGTTTTTGTCCATTCGTTTCTGATTTCCAGATCATTCTTCTCAGGTTCTTTCTGATTTTCAGTGCGTTCTGTTAGTTTGTTCTGACCAGCCGACCGTTTTTCAAGCCACGTGTGGGTACGTTCTCCTCATGGAGTTTGTGCTGTGCATGGGCTTGGTGTTGGAGTTCTTGCTTTGACCCAAGTCCAGTCCATGAACAGGGTGAGAAGGAGTTCATGGAAAAAGAATTGGTTGCTCCAGCGTGACCAATTCTCGCAATGCATTTGTTGCAGGAGATCAAGGAGAATAATCCTGATGATTTCAGGAAATAGCTCCAGATGACGGATCCCATTTTTCACCGTCTGTTGGCTTTGCTGTTCTCTTATATTATGAAGCAGGACACCTGCATGTGGCAAGCTATCACTCCCAAGCAGAGGCTCGTTGCCACCAACAGGGAGAAGTTTCGAGGATATCAAGTTCACGACTGGAATCTCCCCCCAGGCTCTGGAAATCATTATTCCAGAGACCTGTTCTGCAATAATACAAGTCCTGCAGAAAGACTATATTAAGGTTTTATCCTTTAACATCACATTCTATGAATTTAATGTTTGCTAATGTATTGTATTTATTTAATCATTCCTTAATTACCATGATTGTAATATACTGAAAATGTCCTCTTTGTTCTCATGCATGCTGGAAGCTTTTAATGCTCCTTTTTTGTCCTTCATGCATATTTTACTTCATTAACCTCCCCAGCATGCTATCCTGGGCCCATACACACCTAGCCTAGTCACTTAACAATGTATTTTGTCACCTCCATTGTAGTGATTACCCTAATCACCCCATAAAATGTGTACAAATGTTTTTTGTTGTCCTTAAATTCAGAAAGAGGGCAAGAGGCTTTTTTTGGGGGCCCAAACTCATTTGGAACTCTCCCACCCCACCAACTGCTAAGTCAGCCGATACCAATCCTCTATCTGCTGACTTTGCCAAACCCATACACACTATAACTACCTCTTTTGTGTTCCTATTTATGGATGAATTTTCCAAAGCATGTAGTGCAAGGGCCTGCCCAAATACTTTCAAATGGTACTGTTTAAAGTTTTGTTCTCCTATTATCTTGATAGGTAATTGCAGAATGTAAAATTGTGCTTCGATTTTTACAGTTTGTATTCATAATTTTGTATTATGACACTTCTTACCTGTCCATTGGGCGGCCAATAGTGTAAGTGAGGAGGGGCTGGCCAAAGTAACACACATTATTTATGCATTCAGCTCTCAATGAAGTGGAGATGGTTACCAAAACACCCACCCCCCTAAATTTTTTACAATGGGCCATCAGGGGAGGGGGGAAATCTGATAAGTGGACCTTATACTTTTGTCTTTAAAAACTAATTTTCAAGAAATTTTATTTCCTTTTATGGCCAAGAATGTTTGTGTCTAATATACTTACAATGTTTATGTGCAAAAGTACAATTTTTTTTCTTGTTTGATTCCACAGTTTTCTTCAAACCCGTTGGAATGCCACACTGTGGCCTCCCAGTTTGCCCACCAGTGGGACTTCCCCAACTGCGGTGGGGCAATAGATGTGAAGCATGTCCTCATAGTCCCACCCCCCAACTCGGGGTCATACTATTATAATTATAAGGGGTATAATAGTATTGTGTTGTTGACGGTGGTGTCAGTGACTTACGAGTTCCTGTATGTGGACGTGGGGAAAAATGGCCGGATGTCGGATGGTGGAGTAATCTCCCAGATGGAGCTCTTCAGACGGCTCCAGAATGGCAGCTTGAAGTTGCTACCTCCTGAAGATAATGTGGCAGTACTCCCATTCGTCTTCATCATGGATTAAACCTTTGCGCTAGAGGACCATCTACTGTGGCCATTCCCGATGAGGACCCTCATCCCGAACCAGAGAGTTTTTATTTACCGTCTGGCCAGAGCCAGAAGAGTGGTGGAAAATGCCTTTGGAATAATGTACAGCCGGTTCCACCTATTTCTCACAGCTATCAATATTGCCGAATATAAAATCAATCACATTGTTCTTGCATGCTGCATATTAAATAACTTTTTACGAAAAAATTCATCAAACTATGTGGCCTGTTGGGACGGAAGCTGGCTTATTACCAGATCAAACAACTCTGATGGCTCTTGAACCTGGCCGTCCTGGCTCCCCCCAAGCATCGACGAAGTTCGCCAAAAGTATCTAGATTACTTTGAGGGTAGGGGGGCCATTGATACGCCAGAGAATCTTTTTGAATCTTTTTTTTTTTAGAAACTGAACTCATATTTCATTTGATTTACTGCTTGTGTTTCTTATCTGTCTCCTAGGTTCTCCAATGGCATTTTATTTTTAGCCATTTTCTTCAATAGTGCAAATGTAACTTATTTGATACATGAGGTAACAATCTCTTCTTCAGCTATTATGTTGTGGGTCTGCTACACACACACATTGTTTTAATGTATGTAATGCATTAATGATAAAAATAATCATCCTTTTAATAATCATCCTTTTCAACTCCATGAATGAATTGCTTGTAGTCCCTTAAATGGCCTGATCGGGGCAAATTCTAGAGCACTGTGGGGGTTATTTACTAAAATCAACTCCACTTTTCTTGACAGTGCACTGAAACTGCACTTGTAGTGCAAAGTGGATTTGCCTTTAGTAAATACCCCCCATTGTCACTGTAAACAACGCCAATTTACTCCAAAAACTGGAGTAAAAAAAAAGCCACACATTGTTGAGCATAGAAACATTTTACTCAAAGCACATTCATATATAAAAGTTTTTTTTTTTTTTTTTTTTTTAACAAACCAATATTGGTTTTGTAACATTTATGTTTGACAGTAGATATAGCCTTTTTTGGCTAAACAGGCATGTTTAAAAACCATAGCATACACAACTCAGGAACTTACAAAGTTCAACTTTGATAAAGTGAAGGCAATATGTCAAAATGGTGTTGATTTTGCCTTCATCAGATGGTGTGATCTCACCCCTGTAAAAGCCAAATTTTGAAGATGCACACAAATTTGGAGTCAAAATGTGGATTTCCCTCCTGATCCCATGCCTAATGTCAAAATGTGCTAGCTCGTATCATGGGGGATCAATGGACATGTTTCGGGGGTGCAACCCCTCCCTCTCATTTACTTTAGTTGCGAGGAAGGGGTTGCACTCACAAAACACGTGCATTGATATCCCGTGATAGCAGATAGCACATGTTGACACACTGTTTGCATCTTCAAAATGTGGCTTTCAAATTACTGAAATTATTTAAAAAAATATAAAAAACAATGAGTACATCTATTACTTGAATCTGTGGTCTCAGACATTGACCTGTTGTGGTCACTATTTCACCGACGTCATGAACCTCTCCCTGCACATCTTCTTCATGGTGTGTGGGGATTTCCCCTTCTTTGTGAGTAGTCGGGTTTGTGGTGTCCTCAGATGTCCTGCTTCTTTTATCCCCCATGTGAATACAAAAAAGGTATACTTAGCACACAGATATTTGAGGCAAGAAATAGGAATATGAAAGATTGCTTGGAAGTGTTGTACAATTCCAAGCTGAAAACATGTTTTTCTCCCTTTCTAAAGCTGGAATGCTTACCTTTTTTCTTTTCAAACATTTTATTGGCAACAGTCAGATAACAATTACTGATACTTTCAGTTTAGCATAGCAAAAAAGTACAATGAACAGAGTATATTCAAATGAGATGGGACAACAGTGGCATACTGAAATAGGTGCTACATAACTTAGGATGACAAATATATTTTATGTAATCAGATTGATATCACTGATTAATATATTGGTAACACAAACCAATTTATCTAAGATGGTACTCTGTAGGGGGAGAGAGGGTTCATAGTAAAATCTATACAAGGTGTATAGTGAGCTTCATTACCAGTGGTGTATGTTAGGTTGAGAGAAGGGTTGGGAGGGGGAGGGGAAAGGTAAAAAAGGAAGAAGGTTGAATGTGATAAAAGGTAGAAGAAAAAAGGTAGTGGTCAGGTGGCTCGCATGGACCATAGATGCTCGGTGTCGGTTTCACAAGTGTGGCGTGGGAAATCAAGGCTCCAGGATGCACTTATCAAAATCTGGGGGGAGAAACTGATCTATCCATGGACGCCAGATTTAGAGGTGCTGGAGAACTTTGTCCAAAATTGTGGCTTCAATTTTACTATTTATTATAGCCTGGGTGACCCTATTCTTCACTTCAGTGATATTTAAGTTTGGAGTCTTCCAAGCTCTCGCTATCATTTGCTTGGCTGCAGTAGTAAGTTGGGGGAGAAGATGTAATTGTGCCCTAGTATAGTCCTGTGGGGAGTAGTTCAATATGGCAAAGGACGGGTCAGGATCAAGAGTTTCTTGAAGTAGGGCTTAGGCCATTTGAAATATTGTCAGCCAGAAGCGTTCACCATTGGACACGTCCACCATAAGTGTGAGTGTGTGCCTCTTTCGCAACATCCTCTGAAACAATAGGTAGGATGGTAGGAATATGGCAATCCTAACTGGAACCAAATACCACCGCATAAGAACCTTATAGTTTGCTTCTGATGCGACAACATTTTGAGACAAAATTTTGGTGTTTATCCATATATTTGACCAAGTCTTCTGCATCAAAGTCTATAGCTAGGTCCTTGGACCACTGTAAAGCATATGACAGGAGCAAAGCTGGGGAGGATGTGAGATGGGTATAGAGATGGTATATTATACCCGGAGCATGTGGATCTGAGTCACATATACCCTCAAATATAGATAGGTTGTCCAGTTCCTTGTTTGACCCAATAACAGTTTGGGCAAAGTGGGAGATCTGAAGAAAACTAAAACACTCCTGATGAGGGAGTTGAGTTTGTGCCTGTAGGGCTGGAAACATTTTTATGGTGTCACCAGAGAAAAGACCAGCCTGGGCCCAGGCCTGGAAGGAGGTGGGTTCGGTGTAGGCTGGGTATAAAAGTGGATGGCCAGGAAAGGAAAGTAATGGTGAATGTGGGGAGATTAATTTGAATAGTTTTCGTAATTTATCCCAAACGTTTAGGGAGTGTTGCATTATTGGGTTAGTAATAGACTCCCAAACTGAAGTGGGCAGCCAAAGCAAATTGATTACTTTGATAGGGTGAAGGTCTATTGTAAAAAGCTGCTGAGTGTCCTCTCCTTACACTGAACCTAGTTACATCTAGTTGCATTTCATTTTAGTTATAAACCCATCTAGACAACAATATACTAAACTTTTTTTAATACATGAACAAATGTAGATAACCTGCATCTGCTAAAAACATTGTATTAGTGGTCAAACAAACAATGTTTACTATGAATGATTACTGTGCCCAAAAACCTCAAACTTGCCATTTTAAACTTTACAACAGTAAAGAAAAACACATGGAGCAGCACCGAAATAATAATAATAATAGCAACAAAGGACAAATACTTACTTTTTTGCAGCACTCTCTTGATCCTTCTGTACTGATCTTGCTCCCTCAATTTCAGGTCTGACCAGCATTTCCTCAATTGCTCCTTGGATCGTCATACCCCAAAATTCCTGTGCAGACTTTTCACAACTGTAGGCATGATCTTGACCTTTCTCACATTTGGGTTGCTGTACTGTCCATACTTCCCATCATAGTCGTCCCTCTTCAAGGTATCCACCATCTCTACAAAGGACATATTTGAGGCCTTATATCTCCTCCAGGATCAGGAACTGCCTTGCTCCAGGCTTTCATCATCCTCCTCGTTGCTGCTGTTATCATGTACTTGCTGTTTCTCCGCCATGTTCTCTCCCACTGCGCCAAAAGAGAATGGGATGGGAATAAATTAGAAAGAAGGTCAAGGGTGGAGTTTCACGCATGCTCAGTGTATATAAAGCATAACCTGTGTGCATCATACATATTATCAGTGAGCGGAGGACAGAGTAGAGTAAGCGCTGATCGTGAAAACGCGGTACAATTTTAACTTGGACCATTAGTGGCTAGTGACCTATACTGCTTATAGATTGAGGCATATAATGGGACAAGATTAGGAGAGTTGAGTCTGACATTAGGGTTTGTCTTGTGTTGTATCTTGCAGAGAAAATGGATACATTTACTGATCCAGACTTCCTGCCAAACTTCATAGACATGTACAGGGAGCTGCCATGTCTGTGGCAAATCAAACGCAGAGAATACTGCAACAAGAGGAAGGCAGCACTGGAAAAACTGTTGGAATTAGTGAAGCCGGTGCATCCCACAGCAGACATCATCTATTTTAAGGCCAAAATTGGTGACCTGAGGAGCACATATAATAGGGAGCAGAAAAAGGTCCAGGACTCCATGAGATCATGAGCAGCAGCATATGACGTTTATGTCCCCTGGCTGTATTACTACAACAGACTGTAGTTTTTGTCAGACCATAGTGAGCCCAGGCCATCACTACCTACACTTACTTCCACATCAGTTGAGGCTTCAGAAGTCCAAGCTAGGCCTTCCACCAGGAAGAAGATGTGGAGGAGCTTGAGCCAGGTATGGCATTTTTAAGCCTATCCCTTGTCAAAAATTGAATGATGTTAATGAGATGTTATTATTTATCACTAATTTCTGATTTAACAAAGTGATTTACAAAGTGATTTACATATCACTAGTCAATATAGAATAAAGAATGAACATCCAATCATGCCTATTTGGTTGCCAACATCCCTGGTACAATAGAATAGAAAAAGGAGTACCCCCAGAAAGAATGGGACTTTAGAAGCAACAGGGTATGGATAAAATACAATGTAGTGTATTACAAAAAGTATATACATAAATAGCAATATTCAAATCAATAAAACAATAATGTTGATGGTAATGATCCCCATGGGTATCCAGATGCATTTCGAGACAATTAACATCCCTTCATCAGGGAAAGATTGTCAGGAAGGGATCACACTATACAATGAAATAAATATGTTAATTAGTTATTACTATGGGAAAGACTGTGGGAGACACATTAAATTGACATCCAGGAAAGTGTGTGGTTTCCGCTGCAGCCATTGTGGGGGACTAGTGTGGATGAGTGTGGTCCCAGTGATTATATCTCTGTCCTCTGGACACCGGTGGTATCTAGCCACAGTACGAGTGCCGCCACTGTCCTAGCAGTGAATCCTTGTATACCCATGTCTATCGTTCTGGGTATGCCCCTTGTTTATGTAATTATTATGCTATGTGTCCTATGTTGCAAATGACTGATTAAGAATTATGCTGTATATCGTTACTAATTAACATATTTATTTCATTGTATAGTGTTATCCCTTCCTGATAATCTGACCCTGATGAAGGGACATTAACAGTCTTGAAACATGTCGGGCCATCTGGATACCGATGGGGATCGTTACCATCAACATTAATGTTTTATTGGTTTGAATATTGCTATTTATGTATATATTTTTTGTAATAAACTACAATGTATTTTATCCTTACCCTGTTACCGTCCCATTCTATCTGGGGGTACTCCCTTTTCTATCAATAAACAATAGTAGCCAAAAATGATTGGGACAGGAATGAAAAATGCTGGGGTCAGAATGATAGTCTTTTCTATTAGTTAACATTCAATTTGCAACAGTCATGAGCTCAAAATTCTGTGTGATTGATGACCAAAAAACTAAAACTATGTACAATTTTTATACACAGGAAAGTCTCAGCCAGGAGGAGGCCATGAAAATTGGCAGCCAGGAGGTGGCTGTGGAAAGTGGCAGCCAGGAGGTGGCCATGAAAAGTGTCAGCCAGGAGGTGGCCAAGCCCAGCAGCTTGACCGAATCCCAGGTTCCTTCCCTCCTCCTTCCAACAAAAAAGACTAGGAAGGCAAAAAACCTGGAGGAGTCAGCTACTGTTTTGCTTCGGCAGGCTACTGTGGTCCTCAAAACAACCCTTGGTGCCCCTGAGTAAACTGGAAGAAATGGAGGTGGGCCAACATTTCATCTGTGAGGAAATAATAATTCAGGCCTTAAACAAGGGGATGAGGGGCCAACTGAAATCCACCTGTGTGAGTTGTATCATATTACTCCTCCACCACCTCCAGCAACGCCTCTAACAACACAGCCACCCAACCCACGACAGCAGCCTGGAAGAAAGCGTGGAAGGAAGTGTTGAGAGTGATGGCCTGGGTTTGGTGTGGTCTGGTAAAAGATGCAGGCTGTTGTAAGACCACAGCCTGGGTACTAGGGATGAGCCGAATCCCCCCGCCCCCCCCCCCCCCCCCCCAATCGGTTCGCACCAGAACTTTCGAACGGACCGAAAATTTGTGCAAACTTTAGAACCCCATTGAAGTCTATGGAACTCGAACGTTCAAAATAAAAAGTGCTAATTTTAATGGCTAATATGCAAGCTATTGTGCTAAAAAGGGTCTGGGGACCCGGCTCCTGCCACAGGGGACATGGGTCAATGGCAGTTTTTTTTTTTTAAAACTGGAATTTTTTTCGGGCGCACTGATTTTAATGACAATTAAGGTGATAAAAAAGTTAAATATTCCTTTAAATATCATGCCTGGGGGGAGTCTATAGTATGCCTGTTAAGTGGCACGTGTTTCCCGTGTTTAGAACAGTCCCTGCACAAAATGACATTTAACAGAAAAAAAGCCATTTAAAACTGCTTGTTTTAATGTCATATCTGTTTCTGGCAATACGGATGAAAATCATTGAGAAAAAAATGGCATTGCCACCCCTGCCCATTACCAGCCATTTGTGTCTTGTACGGATATTAAGGGGAACCCTGTACCCATATTAAAAAAAGGAAAGGTGTGGGGCCCCCAGGCCCTATATACTCAGAACAGCAGTATACAGGCGGTGCAAACAAGACAGGGACTATGTAGGTTTGTTGTGTTAAGTAGAATCTGTTTGTAATTTTGAACTGGCACATTTTTAAACTGTAACACCAGTCAAAAAATGGGATTTTTATATACAGCTTACCTGTAAAATCCTTTTCTTGAGAGTACATCATGGGACACAGGAGCTTCATTACATAGTGGGTTATATAGGCACCTCTGGTGATTGGACACTGGTTAACCCCAATTAAGGAGAATTCCTCCCCTATATAACCCCTCCCATATGGGAGGCACCTCAGTTTTATAGCAAAGCAATAAGAAACCACGTAAAACCCAAGAGGGGCGGTAGCCCTGTGTCCCGTGATGTACTCTCAAGAAAAGGATTTTACAGGTAAGCTGTATATAAAAATCCAATTTTTTGACTGGTGTTACAGTTTAAAAATGTGCCAGTTCAAAATTACAAACAGATTCTGTATATAAAAATCCAATTTTCTTGATCATACATCACGGGACACATTAGCTTCATTACATAGTGGGATGTTCCAAAGCAATGCTCAGATTGAGGGGTGGGAGACACAGATCATAATTATAGACCGCTAGGGACCGGAGGACCTAAACTGCAGCCTGCAGTACACTGCGCCCAAAGGCGATATCCTCTTGCCCTTTGACATCCACCTGATAGAATCTGGTGAATGTGTGGATTGATGACCAAGTTGCAGCCTTACAGATCTGAGCCAGGGAGGCCTGGTGATGCACTGCCCAAGAAGCACTTACAGCCCTATTAGAGTGCGCTTTCACTTGAAAAGGAGGAATCTTCCCCTTTACACTATAGGCCTGAGAAATAACCTGTCTAATCCACCTTGAGAGAGTGGATTTTGACGCCACCTGGCCCTTCCTAGGGCCTTCCGGCAAAATAAACAAGCAATCAGTTTTCCTTATCTGAGCAGTTGCCCGAAGATATATACTGATTGCTCTAACCACATCCAAAGTGTTCAAAGATTCTTCTTCTGCGGACTGTGGGTCCGGAAAAAAGGATGGTAGGATTACGTCTTGATTCAAATGGAATCCCGAAACCACCTTAGGTAGAAAGGACCTGTTGGGACGCATGACCACCCGGTCCTTATGAATAATTAGATACGGCTCCTTGGTGGAAAGAGCTGCTAGCTCTGATACTCTTCTAGCCGTAGATATGGCTACCAAGAAGACCAATTTTTTAGTCAGGAGAACTAATGAAGCCAGATGCAAAGGTTCAAATGGTTGCCCCTGCAAAGCCGAGAGAACCAAATTCAGATCCCATGGGCATACCGGAGGTTTGACTGGCGTTCTCATCCGCATGGCCCCCTGGATGAAAGCCCGCACCAGGGAATGCGATGCAAGTGGCTTCTGAAAAAATACTGACAGGGCCAAAATCTGCACCTTGATAGTGCTTATGGCCAAATTCATTTTTAGGCCTGACTGGAGAAAGGCCAAGATCCTGCTAATGACATACTTTCTAGAATGCCATTTCCTGAGTTCACACCAGGAAACATATGTCCTCCAGATTTTGTAAATAAGCCTGGAGGCCGGCTTTCTGGCATTGACCAGAGTAGAAAGGACTGGCCCCGAAAGGCCACGGTCTCTCAGAATGTGGGTCTCAGCAGCCAAACCATCAAATTCAGACTGCATAAAGCAGGATGGTAAATTGGACCCTGTGAGAGCAGATCTGGCTGGAGAGCGAGGATCCATGGCCTGCCTACTGCCAACTTCATGATCTCTGCGTACCACAGTCGCCTGGGCCAAGCCGGGGCCACCAAAAGGACCGATTTTTTCTCCCTCTTGACTCTTCCCAGGAACGGCGACAGAAGGGGGCTCGGGGGGAAGGCATAGATCAGATTGTACTGATCCCAGGGAACTGTTAGAGCATCTGACCCCTGAGCAAGTGTATCTCTTGTCCTTGACACAAAATTGTCCAGTTTCCTGTTGAACCTGGTTGCAAACAGATCTACGTCTGGAGTACTCCACCTGTGACATATGTTCCGAAACACGTCGGGGTGCAGAGCCCATTCTCCTGGGCACAACTGCTGGCAGCTCAGAAAATCCGCCTGCCAATTTTCCACTCCTGGAATGAAGACTGCAGAAAGACACGGAACATGCTTTTCTGCCCAGACAAGTATGCGATTCACCTCTTTTTGCGCAACCAGACTCCTGTGGCATTGTCGGACTGAACCCCAACAGGGAGACCCCGTAGTCTGTAAGATCACTTTATGAGAGCCATATAAATTGCCCGGATCTCCAGGACATTTATGGGCAATAGCTTATCGATTGCAGACCATTTCCCCTGCGAGCACGTCTCCTCCAACACTGCTCCCCAGCCTGTCAGGCTGGCATCTGTCGGGATAATCTTCCATGGAAGAGGAAGAAAAGTTTTGCCCTTCAGCAAATTCTTGGTTTGTAACCACCAGATGAGACTCCTGCGTGTCCCTGGGGATAGACGCATAGAAAGATCCAAGGATTGGGGCTTCCTGTTCCAAGCCGCAAGGATGCATCTTTGCAGAGGCCTTGAGTGGAACTGGGCGAATGGGACGGCCTCGAAGGAGGCGACCATTTTCCCTAACAGTCTCATGCACAACCGAATGGGGAAAGATCTTCTGCCCAGAATTAGGCGCACCAGATCCCCAATGGCCAAGGCCTTTGGTCTTGGAAGAAACACCTTGCCCTGAGCGGTGTCGATGATCATACCCAGGTATTCCAACCTGGTGGCAGGCTGTAGGGACGCCTTTTCTAGGTTTATGATCCAACCTAGGCGTTCCAGGTGTTCTAGCGTTCTGGTGACGCTGTGGTTCAGGAACGCTACTGTTTTCTCCATGAGAAGCAAATCGTCTAGATAAGCCATGACGGCTATACCCTGAGCTCTTAGGTTTGCCAAGAGAGGGTCCAGAATCTTTGTGAAGACTCGAGGGGCTGTAGCAAGCCCGAACGGCAAGGCCACAAATTGAAAATGGCGCCTCTCTACCGTGAACCTTAGAAATTTTTGGTGTGCGGGAAAAATTGGCACATGGAGATATGCATCCTTGATATCTATTGATACCATAAACTCTCCCCCTTGCAGGGAAGAAATCACAGTACGGATTGACTGCATTCGGAAAGACCGGATGCGTAAAAACCGGTTAAGATCCTTTAGATCTAGGATAGGTCTGACACTTCCATTTGGCTTTGGAATGGTGAATAGATTTGAGTAAAACCCTGTACCCTGTTCTTTTGGGTCCACTTCCACTATCACCCCCGGGATAGTAAGTGATCTAAGGCCAGAAATTGTGTTTTTTGCTTTACTGGATCCCTGGGGATCCTTGACCTTAGAAAGCGAGAAGGTGGAATCTCCTGAAACTCTAGCCTGTAGCCCAGAGATACCGAAGAGATCACCCACTTGTCCCGGATCTCTTCCGGCCAGGCTCCTGCAAACTGCAGGACCCTTCCCCCCACTCGGCCGAGTAGGGGCGCCCCTTCACGAGGAAGCTTTTGGGCTCTGCTTGGCAGGCTTTCGCCCCCAAGTCTTTTTCTGCCCCTGGGCCCGGCCCTGAGCCTTACCTGTAGAGGAGGGTTGAGAAGGCCGTCGCCACTGCTTAGAGCTTGATGCTCCGGGAAAGAGAGCACGCCTGAATGAAGGATGCTTGCTCCTTTTGACTGGAAGGGATTTACCCCCTGAAATTTTTTGGACAAATTTATCTAATTCTTCTCCAAACAAACGTTCCCCTTTAAACGGGAACCCAATCAAAAAAGGGCCCTTCGCATGTGTACCAACATAAGGGACAAACGTGATGCTTGTTGGACAGAATCCAAAATCGCATCAATCATGAAACACAGAATATGAGGCATCTCTGCATAATTCTCTACTTCCTCGCTGGGAAGGAGCCCAAGCATCTGCTTAACCTGTTCCTTGAGGAACTGGCACAACCCCACGGCTGCGACTGTAGGTTGCACTACAGCGCTAGCCATGGAAAAGGAGGCTTTAAACAAGGTTTCCAGCTTCTTATCAGTTGGATCTTTAAATACCTGCGCATTATCTAAAGGACAAGTCAGGTTTTTATTCACGCAAGAAACAGCCGCATCAACAGATGGGACCCCCCACTTCTTGGTGAAACTTTCCTCCAGAGGATAATGCATAGAAAACCTTTTAGGAGGAGAAAACAGTTTATCTGGATTTCCCCAATCCTCATACAACAATTCATCCACTAAGGGATAAATTGGAAAGGAATAGGCAGTCTGTGGGGCTTTCCTGACTCCCAGGGAAGAAACAGAGGACGTAGCGACTTCAGCAGCAGGCATTCTGAATGTGGTACGCACCAATTCAGTATAATACTGCACCTGTTTTCTGAGCGCCTGGGAGGAGGGGACTCTCTCCTCTTCCTCTGAATCATCCGACTGCTCCTGATCCCTGTCCCAAGATATGGATCTCTCCTCATTTTCCGAAGAATCATCTGAGAGAGGAATTTCAGCAGAGGGAGGGGAATCTACCCCTTTTCCTGCTATCTTTCAGGGAAGCAGAAATAAAATTCCTTATTCTCCCTTCAAAACCCTCCAATGTAGCCCTAAGGGAGTCCTCAGTGACATAAACCGGGGCTGGAACATTAGGAGAAGCTGCAAAACCTGACAGGGGCACTGACTCGTCTTGAGAGGCTGGCTCCAGTCTTGCATGGGGGGATGGTAACTTACAGGCACTTTTAGAACCCCTGGACCTAGGCGGGGATTTACCAGTGCCTTTGCTACCTCCCCCTGAAACCCTCTTACAAGGAGACATATTCCTAAGCTACAAAGCAGAGGTACTAGTACAAGTGCAATCACTGTTGTGCTTAAAGTCTCACAATAAATATATATGCTTAAACTGCACAACCTGATGCTGAGTAAGTGTCTAAGGTTTGCCTAGATCCAATCCCCTGGGATGCTTACTGCCCACAGCTCCTGTGTCTCTCACTTACAGTCCCCTGACGCTCTGGGCTTTTTAAAACTGCCGCCTGGCGCCTGCGCATTACAGCGCCGTGCACACTGATGTGCGCGGCTCACAACCACACTCCCCCCTCCTCCAATAGGCCGGAAACGCGCCCGGTACGCGTGCACGAGGACCGCGGGATCCAGGGGGGAAAGGAGAACTCCACCGGAGCTGCGTGGGACCCCCAGACTACGTGGGACCCCTGTTTTACCTTGATGTGGCAGGGACTGCAGTGGAGACGTGAGACAGATGGAGAACCAGGCTTCACTGAGCGTGTGTACTGAAAGGCATGTAAGTATGCATCAGGCTGCTCTTACTCCATCTAGTGGTGGAAACCAGGTAAGACATACAACTACTCAAAATGAAGAAATCCATCATATAATTATATATATAGGATTAACTTCCCTTACCTGTCCTCGCCGCAGGAATTGCTGAAACAGACAAATTCCAGCCTTCACCCATCACGGCGGGCAGTGTTAGCCAACCTTCAGGTTTATCTGGGGCTCTTTCTCGGAAGAGCCTCCTACCTGGACCATGTAAAAGACTCTGCCAGAAACTTTCATGCGCTCTGTATAAACAGTACACCAAGTCTGGTATTCCCAGAGCCCAGTCTTCCAATAGGAGAGGACTTACAGGCCAAACCTCGTTTCTTCGGCTGATGAGGCCCGGGTACCATACCATCTTTGGAGTCAAATATCGGCCCGAGGTATGGATCCGGTTTGTTGTAGCCCTTAGGCCCCCGCAGGGACCTGCACAGAGCTAAAGTTTTACGTGACCAACCACCATAGACACTGGCGAAAAAACTGAGGAGCCTCCCATAAGGGAGGGGTTATATAGGGGAGGAATTCTTCTTAATTGGGGTTAACCAGTGTCCAATCACCAGAGGTGCCTATATAACCCACTATGTAATGAAGCTCCTGTGTCCCGTGATGTATGATCAAGAAAATACATTTTTCAGCTTTTTGGAAAACATAGGGAAGGGTTATCACCCCAGTATAATTTTTTTGGCCGTCCGTCTTTTTTCATTTCACTTCCTGTTGTCTGCTTCCGTTTGCAAGTAGGAGACGTTTGTAAGTTGGATGTTTGAAAGTAGGGGCCTGACCTATATGCTCTGCAGGAATGTGGGCCTAAGGTGTTGCCACAACACTGTAAGCCCTCAAAGTGACTCTTGGTGGGCGCTGGAGTGCCCTGCTGTGAACGATTATATCAAGAATTGTAATTACATGTCATTGTTGAACAGTGGTAGAAAAATTGGGCCTTTGGTGGTTGTGGTAGTGGTGGTGGTGCTGGTGCCACAACACTATAAGTCCTCACAGTTACTCTCGGTGGGCGCAGGAACTGCTGTGAAATATTATATCAAGAATTGTAATTACATGCCCCTGTTAAACAGGGGCTGAAAAATTGGGCCTTAGGCACTGCTTGCTGGTGCCACGACACTGCAGCCTCTCCCAGATACTCTAGTTGGAGTGCAGGAATGAGCCCTGCTGCAAAGCATTGCATCAAAAATTGTATTACATGCCCGTTTTAAACAGGGGCTGAAAATTTGGGCCTTAGGCACTGGTGCTGGTGCCACGACACTGCAACCTCTCCCATATACTCTAGTTGGAGTGCAGGAATGAGCCCTGCTGCAAAGCATTGCATCAAAAATTGTAATTACAGGCCCCTATTAAACAAGGGCTGAAAAATTGGGCTGGTGGCGTCACCCAGAACCAAAAATGTTCTTCCACGCTATAAGCAGGATGATTGAGGAAGAGGATAGTCAGTCAACATAACAGGACAGTCACTCAGCATTAGCATAGGCAGTCTTGAAGGGATGTGACATTTCCAAAAAAGTTATTCGATTACATCAGCTTCAGGCGCTTGGTAGCTGGTGGTGATCCAAGACTGATTCATCTTTATGAAGGTCAGTTGATCAACTGAGTCAGTGGACAGGTGCACCCTGTGATCGGTTACAAAGCCTCCAGCAGCACTGAAGGTGCGTTCCGAAAGAACGCTGGATGCAGGACAGGCCAGTAGCTCAATTGCATACTGTGCAAGGTCTGGCCAGTGATCCATCCTCAAGACCCAGTAAGCCAGAGGATTTTCGGTGGGAAAGGTGTCCAAGTCTGACCTTCCCCCTAGGTATTCCTGCACCATGTAAATCAGATGCTGGCGATGGTTGCTGGAACCGATCATACCTTGGGGCTGCGGACTAAAAATTTGTTGGAACGCATCGGTCAGGCGGCCACCTTCTCCACCACTCCTTCTGTGACTGACCGAAGCATCAGCAACACGTTGTCCAGGACCAGGAGTTTGTAACCTCCCAGTCTCTGGAAACGCATTGCACAGACCTTTCTACAAGGCCTCCCTCAGATGTCTCATCCTCTGCTCCCTCTGCGATGGCAAGATAAGACCTTACCCTTGTACCGTGGGTCAAGGAAAATGGCCAGCCAATAATGGTCCCTCTCCTTGATCCGAAGAATACGAGGATCCTTTCACAGGCTTTCCGGGATCAGGGAGGCCATGCAGCGTAGGTTAGCTGAGACATTCGGTCCGGAGACTTCTGGGTCACTAAGGACAACATGATCTGCATCCACCTCCTCCCAGCCACGTACAAGTCCATGGGTTTCTTGGGACTGTAAATCATTCCTAAAAGACTGCTGCTGCTGATGCTGAGTGCCAGGCTCCACCTCCATGCTGACACAATCCTCCTCCTCCTCCTCTTCCTGTGTGATGGGTGGGACAGCAGGAACACTGTCTGGATAAAGGGGGCCTTGAGAGACAAGGAAGTCCTCATCTTCTTGCCTCTGTACTGCCTCAAGTGCCCTGTCCATTATTCCACGCAGCGTGTGCTCCAACAGGTGGACAAGAGGTACAGTGTCACTGTTGCATGCACTGTCACTGCTCACCATCCTTGTGGCCTCCTCAAATGGTGACAGGACAGTGCATGCATCCCTGATCATGCCCCATCGCCTGACCCTGTCCTTGTGCCGTAGTCGCACAGGTACTCATTGATGGGCGGCACAGTGGTGTAGTGGTTAGCACTCTCACCTAGCAGTAAAAAGGGTCGCTGGTTCAAATCCCAACCAAGACACTACCTGCCTGGAGTTTGCATGTTCTCCCTGTGCCTGCGTGGGTTTCCTCTGGGTGCCCTGGTTTGCTCCCACACTCCAAAGACATGTAGGTAGGTTAATTGGCTTCTGTCCAAAATTGGCCCTAGTATATGAATGGGGACCTTAGATTGTGGGCTCCTTGAGGGTAGGGACCAATGTGAGTGTAGAATGTACAGGGATAGGGGTAGACACTCAGGTTGAACTGGATGGACTGGTGTCTTTATTCAACCTTACTAACTATGAAACTATGAAACTATGATGGCCCTCTGCTGCGTGTGCAGCCGCTGCAGAAGGGCCAACATTAAGTTCCACCTGGTGGGCATGTCACATATAAGGCAGTTCTTGGGCAGCTTCAATTTCTTTTGGAGCTCAGCCAGCCAAGCACTGGCATTAAATGATTGGTGGAAATGCACACAGACTTTCCTTGCCTGCCTTAGGACATCCTGTAAGCCCGGGTACCTGCTCAAGAACTGCTGCACCACCAGGTTAAGGACGTGAGCCACACATGGCACATGGGTCAGTTGTCCCTTTCGGAGGGCAGAGAGGAGGTTAGTGCCATTGCCTCAAACCCCTATTCCTGGCTTAAGCTGGCATGGCGTCAACCACCTCTCAGCCTGCCCCTGCAGAGCTGACAAAATATCCGCCCAGTGTGTCTCCTGCCCCCCAAACAAAGGCATGGCGAGTTTTTTGAAGTTGTAATTTTTCCCAAAATTCTTTGCAAAATCAAGATTTTTTTTCTCCTTTTTTTTCACAAAATTGTCATATTATCAGGTTATTTCTTACACACAGCATATGCATACCACAAATTACACCGCAAAACACATCTTGCTATTACTCACGAGTATTGCGATACCACGTGTGTGAGACTTTTACACAGCCTGGGCACATACAGAGGCTCAACATGCAGGACAATTATGACATGTGCTTTAAAAAAAACAGTACATTTAGCCGGCTTGTCACCATTGTTCCTTTGCCACAGAACACACAAGGAGAGAGAGGAGGGGGAGGAGGATTCTGGCAGTTTCCAAGGCATTGAAGCAGAGAAAGACATATGTCAAACAGTAAGAGATGGTAGGTGGCTGGGAGGACGCAGTTCCAGATATTGTAATCCTCATTGACCCGAGGAGTCTGCTTCTCATGCCTCTGCAAATTTGCGATGCATGGGTTCCCTCATGTTTCAAAGCCTGTCAAAGGACCCAAGTATATGTGACGTTAAGGAAAAGGATCACTATTGGATGTCAACCTCCTTGACTACCATTATAAGTGGAAAGTCTCAGAACTCCTCCCATCCCCACAGAGAGTGCAGAAGATGAAATCTATTGGGGACCCCTTAAGGAGGAGTTTATCAAATGCTTTTCCTGACTTGGTAGGTTACAGTGTTGTGTAAAACTTAGTTTTGAGACTTCTGTTGATCAATAGAGGAGCGGTGGAGAAGGCGGCCACCTAAGTGATGCATTTCTGAATTTTTTTAGTCCTCGCCCCCCCAGGGCTGTCAGCTTTTACATCCCATCGACATTGTCTGCATCATATGGTGGGACATTATCTAGGGGTGAAAACAGAGATGAAGAGCTTTCCAGCTGACAGTCCACTGGCTTACTGGGTCATGAGACTAGACCACTGGCCAGAATTTGCCCAGTATGCTATTGGGCTGCTGGGCTACCCTGCATCCAGCATGCTTTCTGAATGGGCATTCAGTGCTGCTGGAGTTTTGTTACTGATCATAGAACATGTCTGTCCACAAACTCAGTGGACCTTCTGACTTTTATCAAAATGAATCAGTCCTGTCTTAGGAGCAGCTATGAAGCCACTGATGCTGCTGTCACAGATTAAGTGTTTTTGGCATGGGGAATTTCTGCAGGATTTCTAGGCCTAGTATTGTGGGTGTTGATTTCATCTGGAAGAATGTTTTTGGTGTAGGTTTCATGGGCACAATTAACACTAAAAGACCAATTTTTCCAAACTTGTTTGCCAGGTGCATATCATTACAAGCAGAAGCCGGAATCTAGACCACACCCAATATCTGAAGCCTTTTTTAGTGTACATCAGGGTCTACCACCTACATATTAGAATTTTTCCAGTTGTTTTATTCAGAGGGGGGGAGAGAATAAAGTTTAGATAGAAAGATAAAGAAGAGAGTAAAGAGGAGGGTAAGGGTTTTATTACCCTACAGGGGTGTGGCAGAGATTCTGGGCAAATGTTTGAATTTACAGAAAACCTGTGGCCTAGGATCTGTGTCAGTTAGTTCTAATATTCATCTAGTTCCATTGTAGCATTACTGTTGAGTTCATGTTTGTCCTAGCAAGTCTTTATAGGCATGGGAGTATCTGTAGACAAACCAGGGAGACCAAGTTTTATGGTAACGCTCTACCATCTTGTTTGATTGGGTCGCTGTGTCTTCCATCTCACAGATGAAAGAGACTTTATGCAACCAATCTTTCATTGTGGGGATACTTGTTGATTTCCAAAAAAAGCGGGATAAGAGAATTAGCTGCACTTTTGGTTTTTCATGTTCGGTTCCATAGACTTCAATGGGGTTCATTATTCGGTTCTGAACTTTTGCGATTTTCGAAAGTTCTGGTGCGAAACAAACAGGGGTCGTTCAGCCCATCCCTAATAGGTGAAGATATTTAAGCTGGGTTGCTGTGTCATGAAACCACCCCCTTTGACAAAGTTGGACGTTACACAGTGACTGTAAGTGACATCAGGGCCAGAACCGGAAGTGATGTGGAGTCCCGCCTGTGGTATCCCAAGGTGGTGAGACTGTAGTCTATCACAGAGTTTGGAAATACCTGATGCCTTTTTTTTTTAAAGTGCATAATTGTTTTTAAATGTGTGTGTGTGTGGGGCTTTCCATGTTTTAAATACATTTATTTGTTTGGTTTCTGTACCATCAGAGGCATTTTTTTGTCTTGCATATACTAACCGGCCATTCATGAACTCTGAGAAGATATATGGTTATGCTCATGTGATCTGACAGCTAGTGCATCTAAATACAAGTGTATCATGCCAAACATGAGAGTGGAAGGTATGAGGATCTGAGGAGTGCTTTTCTATTGGGGAGAAGGATCACCTGTGCAGGCAAAGAGGTGTCTGGTTCAAGCAATCCCAGCAGGGGAGGATTTAAGGACTGTTATGTTATCAACACTGTCACTTGGTGGACTTATTTATTATGGACAGTTTATGTTATTTCTGATGTTTTGGATTGATTCTGTTGAGAACACGTTTAAGTCACAGCGCTATCTTTTTAAGTGAAACATTTGCACTTCAATATTTTTGTAGTATTTTGTATAGTTGCCATTGGTTTACTAAGATCTCCAAGCACAAGTAGGTTCACCCAGAACAAACAATTGCATAGCAGACATATCCCAGGTAACCAACAGTCCCAATGTAACGTTCTCACGTACCTTGTGGATGAGCCCGATAATGCAGAGGAAGGCCTCCCTTACGTATTTGACTCATGACCCCAGATAGAGCAGGCAGGGGACCCGAGAGTGCAGAATGTTTTGAGTGCCTGGTAGGTTGGTTTTCTGAGGAGCTGCTCTGGAATTCCTGATGTCACAGGGATGAGAACCAGTGAGATGAGAGATCAGGACAGCAGCCCGTCTTGGAGCTGGAACAGCTTATATGAGAACACCTTACACCTGGATGGGACAGCCCACAACGGATCAACCCCAAGGGATATGGAGAACAAAAAAGCACAGGCACACTGGGTCATGCACAGGCTTAAGATGTCAGGATAAGGGCAGAGGCCAAGGCAAGTTGGGGTACAGGCCAGGTTGGTATCAGGCGGACAGCGTGGTAATCAAAGGAACTGGCAGGATCAAAGTCAAGGACAAGCCGGGGTTGGCAGAAGACAGGAGCAGATCTCTAAAGCAGGTTACAGGTAGTAAGGGTCATGGGAGAGCTTCAGATCAGACAGCACTGTCTCTGTTTACAAGCCCTGTTGTTTAAATTTCATCTGGCACCAAGACTCATGCACATGTGTACTCCCCCATGAACCCACAGGCACTCACAAATGTGCACCAAAAGCAGGATTCCTTATTTAGAGCATTTCCTAACACCCAACAGGACATAGTAGGGTAAAAGAGTGAGCAAGAAACAAGAAAAATAATAAAAAAGTGAGCCTTCTGACAGATGTGGTGGGATTAGTGCAGCTAGCTAGTGCTACTAAACATACCAGGGTTTAGCAGTGTGATGGTATTCACTCTGTGTTTGCCGGAAGTCAGTGAAGCATTGTAATGCTAGTAGTGAGACAGTTCAGCAAGATATTATGTAGTACTTAGTTGATGAGTAGTTTTCCAATCATGTACTCTTTTAGGGGGCAAATGTGCCCGGGATGCATCAGGCAGGGTTTTAAAAATAGTATCCCATTTGCAGAGTATGGCAAGCCCTTCTTTCACTGAGGTGACTCGAGTTGTAGATCTGTGATGATTTATTTCAAGTTTCACAGGGTACTTCCAATTAAATGGGGCAGTACTTTCTTAACTGACAGCTAATTTTTGGTAGAGTATATTAGGACAGGTCAGGTAGTAAGCAAAGATTAGAGGCCTGTTCAGGCAGCTGGACTGGGTGACAAAATGCCTCTAATAGCTATTCCTTCCCCTAAAAGAAATGAACTCTCAGGAGGACATCTCCAGGAGTTTCAGCTGGTAAAAAGGAGTTTTTAGGTACCCGATGTGTCCTATCGATCATCAGGCCAGCAGAAGTGAGATTTGGAAGCACTGCCAAGAAAAGATTTTGCATGAAAATAGGAAGCTGTGATGATTGGATCGCCACTGGGATACCCCAGATTATAAGTTTATTCATGCAAGATCTGTCTTCTAGATCTGCTAGCTTCACTTTAATTCAAGATACTGTATATTTTCAGACTGAGGGTGTTGTAATTCTCAGTGAAGTCACATAATGAGCTCTCAACATGATCCATATGTTCCCCTATTTCCTGTACTGTATCTCTATTTTATATTAGTGTAAACAGGCCTTTAATCTGCTTGAAGGTAGGCCCTGAGAGAAAGGAGCATGTCTTTGAGCATAGTGTCTGACACCAGATGCCAAGTATGCAGTTATTAGATCACTTAACTTGCGGAAGGTAAGTGAGGTTCTATGTCTGAGCCTACCTACACTGGCATGTCTTCCTCACATGGTGTAGGGAAACCTCTGCAAGGTTTAGACATCACTTGAGTGTGCAAGTTAGGGTTACCTTCATCTTATTTTGTGCCATATCTTACTTTAGCAGAACTATTCTGGAGAAACTGTTTCAACAGACATACTATATCCCTCCTAATACACAAGGCAGAGGCAGAAATTATTTCTGATTGTTTAGAATAGGACACTTCCTGTCAGCACCACTTAAACACTTCACCAACAATTACGGTATTTGTTTTGGTGTACACTGTAGATAGCATGCATCACAGCACCAAATCAAGGAACTTGGACCCCTTTGAACATAACTAGCTAGCTGATTACAAATGCATAACCCTACAGAGATCCTTCAAGAAAAAAAACATGTTTTGTATTAAAGAGAGATCCGTGACATTGCTAATTCCACCCCTCACCATTTTGATAGAGAAAGTGCTTAATATGAATGCAACAAAGTAAGGAAGAAAATTAAGTTAACTACAGTGTCTGACTACCTGCCTAGGTATTTATAGTGATCCTTTGGTACACAGTAAAAAAGGAAATGGGGGGTAACATTTCATGCATTTGGAAAAGGGTTAAAGGAAGGTATACCGCTCATTGTATCTGGATGAACAATCTGATCCCCTGTCTAATGGACATTGCTATGTTGACAATGATATTGAAAAATATTAGTGTGGGTAGAGAATAAAATCAACAAGTGGACAATCTGCTTGCTTGCCTAATAATTGACAATCACATAATCAATACCATCATGGATCCTGGCCATAAATGCTTTTGGTTCCTTGTTATAAGTGCAAATGCATATGTTCTCCAATAGCTTCTGAAAGGGAAAATAATATCCTCTGCACCGAGAACAGACAAGTTGTCACATAGTAAGCTTGGAGAATTACTTCTAAGTATGAAGCCTGTCTCTGCTTTAAACTGCATTGTCATGTTGTTAACTTTGTCTCTACCTCTGTTGCCTCTGTATATCATCACTACTGAGCATCCAAATTGTGTGCAATATAACATTTGTTAGAATATTAGATAAAATGTAACTTGGTAAATGAAAATCTCAAAGTATTAAGACTTGATTAATAAATTGGTAGTTATTCTAATGTCAACCAGCTGACAAAAGATGGTATTGGAACACAAAATATTTTAAATCATTTTTAATTCTGAATACTGGAAAATTTTCAAGCTTACATACATTTCTTTATCTTGAAAGTATTTGAGGAGTCAATCTAGGTGAATCATGAGAGCTGAAGTTGTTAAGATATTTGCTGATTTATAACTTCTGTTTACAGTTGTTCCAGTTTAATCCTCTGAAATGCTGTCAAATAAGATCAGAGTAGGCTGATGGATTACATCATGCTACATGCCAGACCTAGCATTTGCTCATAAGAAATGTACTTTCATTTTAAAAGCTGTCATATTGTTTTTTTTTTTTAAGTTAACACAATGTACAGTGCTGTAATAATAAAGCAATGTAAATAACAAAGTTAATATGCAAACAGAATAAAAAAAGGGAAAAAAAAAGAGTTGGCAATGCATGAATGAGCTTACTATCTAAGAGGTGGGAAAACATGACCTACAATAAGTAAAGTAAATGGCAGTGGCTAGAGTTGGATGATTAAAGTGGATGCTTGGTGATGAATGATAAATCAGAGGGCTCTAATAGGAAAATTATTACAGTTTTGGGCCCAAGAAGAGAATTATTGACAAAATGTAAACAAACACAAACAAATACAAATAATGACCGTGTACCACATTGCAGATGCTCTTTATAATTTATGTAAGCTTTATTGCATTGACTCCAGTACCTCATACTGGTTTGTGCTATTAGTCAAATTCGTTTAATTGTTTCACAGATTCTAAAAAGGTGGTGGTGTCATGGGCAGCAATATTAATACATTTTCATCCCAATTGAAACAAATACTCTCTCTGATGTATTACCAGCATTGTTTATAGTCTTTATGGCAGTATACAATTTAAAACTAGACATGTGCACTCTGAAATATGTTGTTTTGAAATTTCGCTTTCGTCCAAAAAATACATTTATTTAGTAACTCCTGAAATTTGTTTTTATTTAGTTTGTTTCGTTAAAAAATGCATTCGTCTGAAAATCCAAAATAATTAAGGTTGAATCTGTCATTGAAGGCTTATGGTGTCTGTCCAATGTTCTAAGAAGATTTGATGGAGCAGCTAAACTGTACGATGCTGCAAACGTACATTTCCAGTCGAATGTTCCGCCTACAAGCTATATTAGAATTTTAATGTTGTATGACACTAGTAATAATTATATTTATTAATTATTATTACTAGTAACTTAGAATTCTTCTATAGCCTATGGGCGGAGCATTTGACCATAAATGTCCACTCGCGGCGACTGCTTCATTGAATCTTCATGTCGAATCTTCATGTTGAATCTTTTCTCTCTATGTCAAATAATCTTGGACTAATAGAGTTACTGTAGGTTAGGCACATTCAACCTTTTTTGCTATTTGCTATTGTCTCTATAATGTTGAATCTTTTCTTTCTATGTCAAATATTTTCTCTATATGTAGAATAATCTTGAACTAATAGAGCTAAGGTTAGGCACATTCGACCACAGGTTCAATGGACACAGATTGCTATTTTCAGCGTCATGTCGTATCTCCTATCTATATCGAACTGTTGTGACAAAAATAAAAATAAAGCATTTGTTTATGTCGGATCTTTTGGTTTTCAGATTCTGCATGCCCATTATCATTTGTTAAAACAATAATGAAAATACCTGAAATTTGGATGAAAACGAATGCACATGTCTATTTAAAACAAAGGTTGGTAGGTGTGCTCACTTCTAATGTTATGCTTGTACAAGCTGGGCCATGTTTACTACTCATTTAGGGACTCATCACAAATGAATCCATGACCCAATTTAGGCCCCAACGCATAGATTAATAACATTGGTTATTATATTATTAATATGTATATATGTATATATGGTTATAATTATAGATATAGAGGAAGGTTAACGTTTGTTAACCCACAGGGTAGAATTTACATTATCCTCTTGGTTGATGAAGCTAATGTCACCCTTTGACTGTGCTTTATAAAAAAAATGCTGCTATATACCTTGTTTACAGAGTGCAGATCATCAACCATGTGATCATCTTTCTCCTATCTTGCATGACAGCCACATCGGGTGTGGCCGAAGATCCCCTGCTGACATCATTCAGGAGGGAAGAGAAGCCCTGCTCGCTGCAGCTGTAATGCGAGAGAAGAGAAAGACAATCATGTGATCACCGATCTGCACTCTGTAAACAAGGTATATAGCTGCATTTTTTTTAAAGCACAGTCACAGGGGACATTAGATTCATCAACCAAGAGGATAATATAAATTGTAACCTAATTTAAGCAGCAGAAGGGGAGGGGACAGGCACAGACACCATGCTCACAGACAGGAAGAGGGGAGGAGGATAGAGGAGACAGAGAGCAGGCTGTGGATGAAAGAAGCACATAAACTGACCATGGTATCAGGGCTCAGCAGCCATGATGAACCTTGGTCAATTTATAGGGGGGAGGGCAGAACCAGACAGGATCAGCCAGATATTTCAGGTGATACAGGGGGCCAAATGCCACAGCACAAGCACTGTGCTGTATAACATGCTTTAAAGAAACAGGATCCTTTTTTTGGGGGGGGGGGACTACCAAATGTTTTAAGTCTGAAAAAGGGTGCTCTTAGAATTTTATAAAAAAGATTTATAGTGATTATATCTACTCGATGAGGTATGGGCTAGACTTTGGGATATGTATCTATTGATATAGTTGTATGTTTGTTTTTAAGGAGTTTTCTTGGAATGGCAGAGCGGTGGTTTCTTTCATCTACCCATCATGCTTTCTAAATATTTGGGCCATATTTATCCCTTCATTATGCTTGTTGAAGACTTGGTCAAAATACACATTATTTTTCCAGCAAGATTATTTAATGCCCCTTTCGGCTATGTTTGGTTTTGTGGCTTATTGTATAGTTTTAGCTACCAGCATCCAGCAAGTTAGATGGTCTGACTTTTTGATATTTCATCTATTGCAGCTGGACATCCAATGGAGAAAGCTGGTTTCATGACTAATACTAATTAGCAGGTATTTCTATGTGGATGGATATTTGTAAATCTATAGATTTTTCATTAGTGGATGGACATGATGTGGATTATCTGACTTATATGGGGTTGATTTTGGGAGTCCCCCTTAAACTGGCTGTTTTCTCATTGTATATCTGCCCCTATATACTCCTTACTGGAAGGGTTAAAACATTTGGTTTTGAAGTAAGTGGATTTGTTTTGGGAACTAGCTTATATTATTTGCTTGGTCCCTGTTCTCTTATTCATCCTTCCCCCTGTTTTTCTGTTTTATCTAGTTGCTAGGTATATTGTTGCCATTTCATTGGATAATCATTACTATAATAACCATAATAACCATTAGCTGCCTCATTTGGTGTCAGTGTCCAATGACGTTATCTGTAACTAGGGATGAGCCGAACACCCCCCGGTTCGGTTCGCACCAGAACTTGCGAACGACCCCCGCGTTCGGTACGAACGTTAGAACCCCATTGAAGTCTATGGGACTCGAACGTTCGAATTGGAAAGTGCTAATTTTAACGGCTAATATGCAAGATAGTGTCCTAAAAAGGGTTTGGGGACCTGCCTCCTGTCTCAGGGGACATGGGTCACTGCAAAAAAAAGTTTTAAAAACGTCCGTTTTGGCGGGAGCACTGATTTTAATGACGATTAAAGTGAAAAAAAAAAAGTGAAATATTCCTTTAAATATGGTGCCTGGGGGGTGTCTGTAGTATGCCTGTGAAGTGCCACGTGTTTCCCGTGTTTAGAACAGTCCCTGCACAAAATGACATTAAACGGAAATAACACCATTTAAAACTGCTTGCGGTTTTAATGTTATATCTGGTTCCTGCAATATGGTTGAAAATCATTGAGAAACATGGCATGGGTAGCCTTCCCTGCCCATTACCAGCCTATTTGGGTCTTGTACGCATATTAAGGGGAACCCCGTACCCATATTAAAAAAAGGAAATGCGTGTGGCCCCCAGGCCCTATATACTCAGAACAGCAGTATACAGGCGGTGCAAACAAGACAGGGACTGTGTAGGTTTGTTGTGTTAAGTTGAATCTGTTTGTCATTTTCAACCGGTACATTTTTAAAGTGTAGCTCCAGTCAAAAAAACTATCTTTAAGCTTTTTGGAAAACATAGGGAAGGGTTATCACCCCTGTATAATTTGTTTTGTCGTCCATCTTTTTTCATCTCACTTGCTGCTGTCTCCTTGCGTTTGCAAGTAGGAGATGTTTGTAAGTTGGATGTTTGAAAGTAGGGGCCTGCCCTATATTATAGCGGTATGTACTGGGTACAGAGCACGCAGACAGCACGCACTATCTCCTAACACTACTGACTGCAAGCTCTATTATTAACCACTTGTTAGCCCAATGTTTGCATAAAGTGAAAGATGAAGTTATTCTGAGTAAATAGATATCAAACATGTCACTCTTCAAAATTGCACATGCCCGTGGAATGGCGCCAAACGTCGCTACTTAAAAAATCCCCATAGGCGACACTTTAATTTTTTTTTTTACTGGTTACATGTTTTGAGTTGCAGAGGAGGTCTAGGACTAGAATTATTGCTCTCGCTCTAACATTCTCGGCGATACCTCACATGTGTGGCACATGCGAGCACATGGGGACATGGGCGCTTTAATTTTTATTTTATTTTTTTATTGTTCATTTTACTTTATTTATTTTAGTTTGACATTTTTTCCCCCAAAAATATATTTTTGATCACTTTTATTCCTATTACAAGAAATGTAAACATCCCTTGTAATAGGAATATGGGGTGACAGGTCCTCTTTACAGTGAAATCTGGGGGGTCAATATGACCCCACATCTCACCTCTAGGCTGGGAAGCCTGAAATAAAAAATAAAAAAAAGATTCTGGCTTTGATCGTACTGGCGAGTTGGTAGAAGCACCGGAGGGCGGTGAGGGGTGGGGGGCGTCTATGGCTGGGTATTTCAGGGTATCACCGAGTATGGCTGGGTATCTCTGAGTATGGCTGGGTATGGCAATTTATGGCAGGGTATTACAGAGTATTGGCGGGGTATTGGCGGGGTACTACAGAGTAATAGCAGGGTACTGCAGAGTATTGGGGGGTACTACAGAGTAATGGCAGGGTACTGCAGAGTATTGGGGGTACTGCAGAGTAATGGGGGTTACTGCAGAGTAATGGGGGGTACTGCAGAGTAATGGCAGGGTACTGCACTGCAGAGTAATGGCAGGGTACTGCAGAGTATTGGGGGTACTGCAGAGTATTGGGGGTACTGCAGAGTAATGGCGGGTACTGCAGAGTAATGGCGGGTACTGCAGAGTATTGGGGGGTACTGCAGAGTATTGGGGGGTACTGCAGAGTAATGGGGGTTACTGCAGAGTAATGGGGGGTACTGCAGAGTAATGGCAGGGTACTGCAGAGTATGCACTGGTATTGCAGAGTATTGGCAGGGAATTGAGGGGTTAAATTCGGTGAGCAGCGATGTGGGCATTGCAGATGCAGCCCACATCGCTGCTGACACCGATCTCTTTCCCCTCCGCTGTACCGATCGGTACAGAGAGGGGAGGGAGGAACAGGCGTCATAACATGACGCCGGTTTGTTTCCAAGTGATCACTCCGTCATTTAACGGAGCAATCACGTGGTAAACGGCCGCTATGAGCGGCCGTTTACCGTGATCCGTGATGCGACCCGGCGGTCACGGATGCTCTCGAGTGTGCACACCTCGGGGCACGCGAGAGCAGAATTCTGGGAGGCCGTTAATTAACGGCCTCTCAGAGTTAAACAACCCCTCTGAAGCCGTTAATCGGCAATGGGCAGTTGTTAAGTGGTTAAAGCTAGATCACTAGCTATATAGGTGAGGTGAATATAGTGGTGTATACTGCAGTCAGGGCACAGACAACAACCACTACACAGCAGCAAGATAGGAAATCAGCCAAAAACGATTGGTGTGTACTGTGTTGAAGGTACACAGAACACCCACTGCTTCAGATGCTAAGTAACACACTACACGAGGCCGCCTCAAAGGCGGCCTTATATAGTGTGGGGCGTGCACTACACAGCATGAGCTATGATTGGCCACAGGCAGGATGCCTGTGGCCAATCATGGCTCTCCTCGCTGCCGGCGCTGCGATTGGCCAAGCATGCGGGGTCACAGTGCATGCTTGGCCAATCATCGGGCAGCAATGCACTGCGCCAACGCAGTGCATTATGGTCAGCGCGCGCGTCACTCGAATTTTGACGCGAACGGCCAAAACGTTCGGAATTCGCCGAACGCACGAACAGCCAATGAAGCTCATCCCTAGCCATCATACGTGGACCCAAGCCTATCCTGGCGCATACTGCCAACATATAGTCCCATGCCACACGATCGAAGGCTTTCTCCGCATCCGTGGACAGGAGAAAGCCCTCTGTATTACCCGTACGCGCCGTTTGGGTCAAGAGTAGCGCCCTGATGACATTATCTTTAGCCTCCTGTCCGGGCATAAAGCCCACTTGGTCTGGGCCGATTAGGCCAGGTAGTAGGGGGCACAACCTGGAGGCCAGAATCTTCTCATGAATCTTTGCGTCCAAATTCAGTAGTGAAATGGGGCGATAGCTAGCACATTCCACTGCATCTTTGCCTTCTTTATGTAAAATAGTAATGTGTGCTGCTAGAAAATCAGGTACTACATGTCTAGGCTTAGCTAGAGAGTCTAGGGCCGCCTTATGCGGATGGTTTAGTAGGTGTGCAAAAGTTTTATAGTATATGGACTTTTGCCCGATTTAAGCTGTTTGATCGCGGAATTTATCTCCTCTGTTGTTATAGGTTCTTCTAATAGTAGCATGTCTGAAAAGGGTAGGCATGCCACTGTATTCTAAATAATCCTGAATGGCTTGTGCCCCCCCCCCCCTGCATGCCCTCCGGGCTTTGCTGGGGTGGTAAAGTTATACAATCTCGTATAAAAGTCATGAAAATGTTTCGTTATGGCCTCGGTGGTCACATCTAGTTTCCCGCCCCCCTGTTGGATCCCAGCTATAACATTTTTGGATGCTTGTTCCTTTGGGGCCCTCGCAAGCAATTTCCCGAGTTTATTTCCTGCTTCATAGTAAATCTTCTTACTAAAAAACAAAAACCTCTGTGCCCTGTCGTCAAAATGTTTCTGAAGAGTCTTTCTGTGCTCCAGAAGTTCTGAAGCCGTTTGGACAGAAAGAGATTGCTTATGCCACGTTTCTAAATTCTTTATACACTCTGTTAGCGAGTAGATACGTTTCTCCCTTTCTTTTTTGCGTTGTGATCCCCTTCTGATTAGTTCTCCTCGGATAGTGCATTTGTGTGCCTCCCAAACTACAAGTGGGTCTGCTTCCGTGGTATTGTTTCATTGGAAGAAATCAGTGATAATGGCCGTAAGGTCTGTCATTGAGTTCGGGTCTGTCAGGAGTGAAGCATTCAGTCTCCAATTAAAAGATTTTGGTGTCTGTGTAGGTGTGTTCAGTACCAACAAGGTAGGAGCTTGGTCTGAAAAGGACTGGATACCAATGTGGGCTCCCGAGACCCTGGCTAAATCTCTTTGAGAGATGAAAACGTAGTCTATGCGCGAATGATGATTGTGCAGGGGGTGAGAAAAACGTAAAGTCTCGCCCATCTGGATGGGTAAACCTCCAGGTGTCAATAAGTTGCAAGGATTGAAGTAACAATTTAATAAGTTTAAGGCCCTTGTATGTAATGCAAATTTTCCCGTTAGATGTGTCATTTAATGGGTTTAAGGGCACGTTGAAGTCACCCCCAAGGATTAAACAACCCGTAGTTGAGTTCCTGTACAATATGTTGACAGAAGGACACGTGTGCCGAGTTTGGAAAGTATACATTGGCTATAGTCATCGGGGAGTCATTGTAGAGGCCCTTTATAAAAAGATACCTGCCCTTTGGGTCTATCTTTACTGATTGTAGGGTGAAGGGTGCCTCTCTACTTATTAAGGTGGAGACGCCTCGAGCTCTAGTTTCATCATTTGTGGCATGATAAGCTGCTGTAAAGTAGGAGTCAGTCAGTTTGGGAACTTGATTAGTCTTGAAATGTGTCTCCTGTAGGAGTGCAAAATGTGGCCTACCTTTTTTAAGCTCTCTCAGTAACATGGAGCGTCTCTCGGGTATGTTACGGCCCGTACATTGTGGGAGATTACAAAAGGAGTCCGGCCTAGATCCGCCATAGTGGAGGCTCAGGTCAAGATGGTCCGCTTTGTATCTAGAAAACAGAACTGTCAGTGACAAGAATGGTAGCAACAAATTATTCAGAGTCGGACCCTCAACGTAGGATGTTCTATATCTAGTGACTACGTCAGTAAGAAAGAAAAAGATAAGAAAAGAAAGAGATCAGAAAATATAGAGTATAGGAGTGTTCAATCGATATCCCTTATCAGTCAGGTCAAACTCGACTGATTAGGTAAAAGTCAGTGCGTCCACAATCCATGTTGAAGGCATGGAGGCACTTGGTGGGGGTACTGTGAGGAGGCTGCTAACAACCAAGTACCCTGGTGGCTAAATAATTCTCTAATAGGGATGAGCCGAACACCCCCCTGTTCGGTTCGCACCAGAACCTGCGAACAGACCTAAACTTCGTGTGAACTTTAGAACCCTATTAAAGTCTATGGGACTCGAACGTTCACAATCTAAAGTGCTCATTTTAAAGGGTAATATGCAGGTTACTGTTCTAAAAAGTGTTTGGGGACCTGGGTCCTGCCCCAGGGGACATGGATCAATGCAAAAAAAAGTTTTAAAAACGGCCGTTTTTTCAGGAGCAGTGATTTTAATAATGATTAAAGTGAAACAATAAAAGTGTAATATTCCTTTAAATTTCGTAGCTGGGGGGTATCTATAGTATGCCTGTGAAGGGGCGCATGTTTCTGGTGCTTAGAACTGTCCCTGCACAAAGTGTCATTTGTGCAGGAAAAAAGTCTTTTAAAATCACTTGCGGCTATTGTCGGGTCCTGTAATACAGAGAACACTCAATGAGTGTTCTCTGCATTAGTCGACAATTCATTCATTCATTGATAAAAAAATTTAAAAAAAAAAGCGTGGGGGTTCCCCTAAATTCAATTACCAGGCCCTTCAGGTCTGACATGGATATTAAGGGGAACCCCGTGTCAAATTAAAAAAAAATTGACGTGGGGGTCCCCCTAAATATCCATAACCAGACCCTTCAGGTCTGATATGGATATTAAGGGGAACCCCGCATCAAATTAAAAAAAAATTGATGTGGGGGTCCCCCTAAAAATCCATATCAGACCCTTTATCCGAGCACGCAACCTGGCAGGCCGCAGGAAAAGAGGGGGGGATGAGAGAGCGGCCCCCCCTCCCTCCTGAACCATACCAGGCCACATACCCTCAACATTGGGAGGATGCTTTGGGGGTCTGTGACCCCTCAAAGCACCTTGTCCCCATGTTGATGAGGACAAGGGCCTCATCCTCACAACCCTGGCCGTTGGTTGTGAGGGTCTGCGGGCGGGGGGCTTATCAGAATCTGGAAGCCCCCTTTAACAAGTGGACCCCCAGATCCCGCCCCCCCTGTTTGAAATGGTAAGGGGGTACAAAAGTACCCCTACCATTTCACAAAGAAAGTGTCAAAATGGTTAAATAAGACAAACACACTTTTGAAAAATTCCTTTATTAAAAATAAAAAAAATAAAAAAAAGATTCCAGCGGTGCTAATCCACTCTTGCTATCCAGCGACGGGTCTCCGGGGTCCAGCGATGGATGATCATATCCAGCGACGGGGGATCTCTCAGTCCAGCGCTGTCCATACATCCTTCTTCTGTCTCCACTCCGGAGACACTGCAGAGATCTCAGCGCTGACGTTTCTTATATTAGGAGGGCGGGGCCACCCGTCACCTGACCCCGCCCCTCTGACGCTGGAGAGGGAAGCCAGGGGTTCCCCAGTGACGTGTGGGTGACCCCGCCCCCTCTGATGTAACGGAAACCTTACAAAAGTGTGTTTGTCTTATTTAACCATTTTGAAACTTTCTTTGTGAAATGGTAGGGGTACTTTTGTACCCCCTTACCATTTCAAACGGGGGGGGCCGGGATCTGGGGGTCCCCTTGTTAAAGGGGGCTTCCATATTCTGATAAGCCCCCCCGCCCGCAGACCATCACAACCAACGGCCAGGGTTGTGATGATGAGGCCCTTGTCCTCATCAACATGGGGACAAGGTGCTTTGAGGGGTCACAGACCCCCAAAGCATCCTCCCAATGTTGAGGGTATGTGGCCTGGTACGGTTCAGGAGGGAGGGGGGGCCGCTCTCTCGTCCCCCCCTCTTTTCCTGCGGCCTGCCAGGTTGCGTGCTCGCAATTTTTTTTTAAATTTGACACGGGGTTCCCCTTAATATCCATGTCAGACCTGAAGGGCCTGGTAATTGAATTTAGGGGAACCCCCACGCTTTTTTTTTTTTTATCAATGAATAAATGAATTGTCGGCTAATGCAGAGAACACTCATTGAGTGTTCTCTGTATTACGAGACCCGACAATAGCAAGTGATTTTAAAAGACTTTTTTTTCCTGCACAAATGACACTTTGTGCAGGGACAGTTCTAAGCACCAGAAACATGCGCCCCTTCACAGGCATACTATAGATACCCCCCAGCTACGAAATTTAAAGGAATATTACACTTTTATTGTTTCAATTTAATCATTATTAAAATCACTGCTCCTGAAAAAACGGCCGTTTTTAAAACTTTTTTTTTGCATTGATCCATGTCCCCTGGGCAGGACCCGGGTCCCCAAACACTTTTTAGGACAGTAACCTGCATATTACCCTTTAAAATTAGCACTTTAGATTTCTCCCATAGACTTGTATAGGGTGTTCCGGCTTTTCGAATTTGCTGCGAACAGCCCAAATTGTTCACTGTTCGCTGAACAGGCGAACAGGCAATGTTCGAGTAGAACATGAGTTCGTCTCGAACTCGAAGCTCATCTCTATTCTCTAATATATAAACTATTGAGGATATTTCAAATATATTCATAAACAGAGTGCAACTCAACACACACAACCCGCAATGATAGCTTATAAGCAGCACCATCTATTGCTAGAGTGTAAGATTTCACCCAACCCGGATAAGAGATGTAGGCGGGCAAGCAATTACTTTCACTGGGGGGGCTAGGGGGGTACTGAGAGCCAATGTCCGTGTCAAACTGCTATGGGGTTCCCAGAGGTTCCCCAACTGATCCAGGAATTTGTCCAGGAGTTCTCAGTCTACAAAAATGTAGATCATCAGTAAACAAACATTCGACATGTAGTTGTATGCAGGGGGAATGAGCTATCAGTCTTCCTCTTGTCCCCTGAGTTCCTCTCTGGCTGCTTTGGGCGTACCTTCTGGGCGGTGTGATCTGCGCTTCTTGTTTAGCCTCTTTTCAGGAGTGGAGAAAGGGGAACTCAGTAGAGCTTTGTCCATGGGAGTTCCTGAAACTCTGCGTACCAGTCAGGGAGAGGGACGAGATCAAGGTCTAAAGCCAGACAGAAGTCCGCTAAATCATCAGGCGTACGTAAAATATGCTGGTGTCCATTTAAGTTTACTGCCAGTGCAAATGGGAACTTCCAGGTGTATCTCAGTTCTTTTTCCCTTAGTTTATCCAGCAGAGGGTGCAGGGCTCTGCAGTGTCTCAGGGTGATCTGTGAGAGATCTTGGAATAGCATAATAGCCCCATTAAAGATTATTTGTTCATTCCTCCTCGCTTTCCGCATGATTTCTTCTTTGAGTGTAAAGCTTTGTAAGCAACATATAATGTCTCTGGGTGGGGTATTGTCAGGTCCCTTTGTCCGGAACGCTCTATGAGCTCTAACAAAATCAATCCCCCTGTCTTCTTGCCTTTCCAGTAAGCTATTAAACACTCTTTGTAATGCTGGGATAATCTGGGCTGATTCCACTGATTCCGGTATTCCTCTCACCCTAATATTATTCCTCCGCCCTCTATTGTCCAAATCTTACAGGTGTCTATTCATCTCTATAAAATGGCAGTTTTGTGAGCTCTAAGCCTTCTCCAGCCTGCGTATGGCCTGCCCTGTGCCTGCCTGCTGCCTCTGCATCCCCCATCCTTTCATTTAAGGCCAGTAGATTAGACTTCAGGTCCGTTATGGCAGCAGAAAACGTGGCCTTAATGTCCGGTGCTATTACTGACATATCTGCCAGGGTGACGGGGATGGTTGGGGCATGATGTCCCCCTACCCGAGTCCTGCGGGGCAGACTGGGAATCCTCACTGAACTCCTCCTCGTGGTGTTCTGGTGCCATCTTGGATAGCTTCACGCCGCTGCCTGTCCCCTGTTTTGATTTAAACCATCTGCGATGTGTCTCGATGGGGTTGCTGCTGACCCCCTCCTCGAGCGTGAGTCCCTGGAGCCATGGAGTCGTTTGCCCAGCATCGATGAGCGGTGGGTCGGGTGAGTTAGGCTGGTGCGGGTCATGTGTGTGTGTCGGAGCTCCCTCAGAACGTGTCCATACCCGTTGCACGCTAAGCCATGTCCCTTGGAAACCAATTATACATCAATATATTCCTTCTGTCTCGGTCTGATTCATGGTTTCTGACAGTAGGCGAAGGCCATGAATTCAGAAGATACAGTCAATCCACTTGTTGGAAATATGTTTTCCAGATTGGATGAGCAAGATTACTGCATGGATCAGTTTGCCTTGGTGTTACAAACACTCCTGAGTCACACGGCTCAACTGGAATACCCCACTGTGGCTTCTCCGGTACAACCTGAGTCACAGGCCATCCCTGCTGCTGCGCCAGTCTCTGTGCAGGCACCCGCCTCGAGTTTTACCTCTATAAGGGGTATGTCTGGTTCCGCTCGGCTTCCCCAGCGATTTGGGGGTGATCCAGTTCAATGCAGAGGGTTTCTCAATCAGGTTGAAATGTACTTTGAGATGCTGCCCCAGGCGTTTCCCACAGACAGAAGCAAAGTAGGTTTTGTGATATCTTTGCTTTCTGAGAGAGCCTTGGCCTGGGCTAACCCTCTATGGGAGATGCAAAAACCTGTTGTCTTGAGTTACCCTGAGTTTGTGGCCTCCTTTAAAAGGGTATTTGACGTTCCTGCACGCTCCGCTTCTGCTGTCAAGTGCCTCATGTCCATCAAACAGAGTACGAGAATTGTTGCCGACTACGCCATTGAATTCCATACTCTGGCAGCAGAGGTTGCTTGGAACAATGAGGCCCTCGTGGCTGCTTTTTCTCATGGTCTCTCAGATTCCATCAAGGATGAGATAGCAGCCCGAGATATATCCACTGAGCTGGAGAGCTTGATCTTGTTTGCCATCCTCATTGACTCTAGACTCAGAAAAATATTTTCTCTTAAGGAGCGCTTGCGGAAGCCTCCTGTATGTTTGCCTCCAAGCTTTGTTGTTCCACCCATGCCCCCCTCACCTCCCATGCCTCCTGGTACCGAGTCGGTCAGTGAAGATGAACCCATGCACTTGGGCTTCACGTGTCTCTCTGCGGATGAGAGAGCCTTTAGGAGGAGGGAGAGATTGTGCCTTTATTGTGGCCAGGGAGGTCACTTTTTGAACTCTCCTCCTACCCATCCAGGGAATGCTCGAACCTTTAGGTCCTGTCATGGACAGACCTTAGGTGGCGTTGTTTTGTCCCCAGTTATCCAGAAGGATAAGCCCCTGGTTTCGGTCATCCTTTCTTTGGCTGAGTCGTCCATCGAGATACAGGCTCTAATCGACTCTGGGGCTGCAGACCTGTTCATTGATGCTGCATTTGTTTCGCAGCACTCAATTCCACTGCAGCTGCATGACACTCCACTTGTCATTGAAGCTCTTGATGGGAGACCTTTACAGCCTGCCCATGTGACTCATGAGACTGTTCCGTTGTCCATGGCCGTAGGGGCTCTTCACCATGAGATAATCCAATTCCAAGTTATTTCTTCACCCAGGTTTCTGCTGGTTATTGGTTATCCTTGGTTACAGAGGCACAGCCCCTCTTTTGATTTGCTCCATGCTGAGGTTCTCTCCTGGTCACCACAATGCAGTGAGACATGCTTCCTGAAGGTATCCAAGGTCCTGTGATGAGGGGTATGTTGGCGTCGCTCTATTCTGGCATAAAATTATTAGTCAGGGGGGTCTATTCTTCTTACTTCTCTGCCTAACTTAGTGGGAGGATTATCTCAAACAGTAATAGGACTATGCACTAAAAAGGTTCCAACAATATACAATCAATTAGTGTCTATATGTTAACAGTGGATAAATATACATAAATATTCTAAAAACCACCATTTAAAGTGCAAATATATTTATATATACTTTTCAAAGGATCTATACATTAAAATTGTAACTTGAAAAGTATCACTATTATTCACTTTGAATTTTATATATTTTTTATCCTTTTAGCCACCTCTGTAGTGCGTTTATTTATTTGCAATTTTTAAATAAGCACTTTGCTCTTTTTGATTAATTTATCTATGCTTGATTTGGAATTACATTGAATATATTTGCACTTTAAATGGTGTTTTTTAGAATATTTATGTAGATTTATCCACTGTTAACATATGGACAATACTTGATTGTATATTGTTGGAACCTTTTTAGTGCATAGTCCTATTACTGTTTGAGACATAACAACTGGTCAGACCTATTACCATGGGGAGAGTTTGCTCACAACAGTGCCTTGAATTCTGCCTCCCGATTGTCTCCATTTATGGCAAATTATGGTTTCCAACCATGCATGTTGCCTGACTCGTTTGTTCCGCAGAGTATTCCTGCATTAGAGGAGCATCTCCGTGGTCTTCGTTCCACTTGGGTACAAGTCCAGGAGGCTTTGTGTCATGCTAATGATAGGTACAGACTCCATGCTGCCCGCAGATGCCTGCCTGCGCCTTCCTACCAGGTTGGGGACAGGGTCTGGCTATCATCTCGCAACCTCCGGTTTCGTGTTCCCTCACTGAAGTTTGCACCTCGGTTTATTGGGCCTTTCTGTATCCTTGGCAGGATTAACCCAGTGGCTTATGCATTGGACCTTATTCCTAGTATGCACATCTCAAATGTGTTTTATGTCTCCTTATTGAAACCGTTGGTCTGTAACCGATTTACCAACTCGGTGCCATGCCCTCACCCTATTCAGGTTGAGAACCGTGAGGAGTATGAGGTACAATCCATTGTTGACTCCCGTAGGTTCCGTGGGCACATACAGTACCTGGTGCATTGGAAGGGGTACGGTCCGGAGGAACGTGCCTGGGTTTCATCCTTGGACGTACATGCTCCTGTCCTCCTCCGCGAGTTCCATAGACAGTTTCCCCTCAAGCCTGGTGGCCCTCCGAGGGAGAGGGGTCATTGAGGAGGGGGTACTATCAGGGCTGGCTTAGCCCTTCCTTCTCTGGGCTGGCTGCTCAGCTGTCAGCTAATTGCCAGCTCTCATCTCTCTCCACAGTTACCAGCTGTTTCTGATCATGCTCATCTGACCTGCCTACTTAAAGCTGTCCAGCTCACTTCACCTCTGCCTTCACCTTGGTCACTTCACAAGAAACCATCTCCTGCTGTTCTGTTCAAAGACTGGATTGCTGACATTCCGTCTGGCTCCTTATCCTGCTTGCTGTTTCTCTACTTGGATCCCTGACTTCTGGCCTGGCTGATTACCCAATCTGGTTATTGAATTCTGGACTGGCTGACTACTCTATCCGATTACTGGACTCTGGCTATGCTTTGACTATGCTTTCTCTATTTACCTTTTTATTTAATAAACAAGTGTGATTTAATTGTACTTCTGTCTCGGGCTGATTCATGGTTTCTGACACATGTAAGAGTTGGCGGGCTAATTCAGATGGCATGGACCCAACATGTTTTGGAAACCAATTATACATCAATATATTCCTTCTTCAGGGGTACTATGAAGTTTAGGTAATTATATTCAAATCTGTGAATATAAAAATATACATGGTAGAGTTCATCTAACAACATCAAGCAAAATATTCCCCCTGTTGCCTAGTGCTTTTTGCCTAGTGCCGTAGGGGGAACTCTCTCCCGCCGGCGATGCATGACGTCGTCACACCTGAAGGGGTGGGGCTATGCCACTCACCACCCTGTCATAAAGACACACTGGTTCTCACAGTCAGCTGTGATTACACAGCTGATTCTGTGAGACCGGTGCATATTGATTGGCTCACCTTAGACACAGCCAGGTATTTAAGGCTGACTATTTGGGATCTGGTCAGCATACCGGCTGTATTTTGTGTATACAGTTGTTTAATATCCACATGTGTTGATTTAATCTAATTTTTGTACTATTCCATTAACAATTCCATAATTTTTTTGGAACAGTCTTACAACTTAGCCTCCTACTGGATCTTAAAATGCCTGTGACCCCTCAAAGCACCATGTCCCCATGTTGATGGGGACAAGGGCCTCATCCCCACAACCCTGGCCGGTGGTTGTGGGGGTCTGCAGGCGGGGGGCTTATCAGAATCTGGGGTTCCCCTTAATATCCATACCAGACCTGAAGGGCCTGGTAATTGAATTTAGGGGAACCCCACGCTTTTTTTTTTGTTTTATCAATGAATGAATTGTCGGCTCCGTAATACAGAAAACACTCATTGAGTGTTCTCTGTATTATGGGAGCCGACAATTCAAAGTGATTTTAAAAGACTTTTTTTCCTTGCGAAATGACATTTTATGCAGGGACAGTTCTAAGCACGGGAAACATGCGCCCCTTCACAGGCATACTATAGACACCCCCAGGTACGAAATTTAAAATAATATTACACTTTTATTGTTTCACTTTAATCATTATTAAAATCACTGCTCCTGAAAAAACTTCAGTTTTTAAAACTTTTTTTGCATTGATCCATGTCCCCTGGGGCAGGACCCAGGTCCCCAAACACTTTTTAGGACAGTAACTTGCATATTAGCCTTTAAAACTAGCACGTTAGATTTTGAACGTTCGAGTTCCATAGACTTTAATAGGGTTCTAAAGTTCACACAAAGTTTAGGTCTGTTCGCAGGTTCTGGTGCGAACCGAACAGGGGGGTGTTCGGCTCATCCTTAACCAGTTCTAGTATCAGATATACCAGAATGTTTATACAGTTCACCTGGATGAGAAAAAAACACTTAACACTGGCTGGGGTGATTAAAATGAATAGCTTGCATTTATTCATGCAAAACCTTTATCCCAAAAGGAAAAAAAAACAGTTCGCTGTAACTGATAATAAAATGTGAGCCAGAGTTTGGCTTCAATGTGTTAGTGTACATAAATCTGAAAAAGTTACTTAACAGTAGACACCCCACCCCCAGACTGACTATGCTGCTGTCTGCTTTGGCTCCTTTGCTCAGAGTTGTATCTCAATAATACAGTAGGCGTGTTACTAGCCAGATCACCAGGTGTAAACAGAAGGAACAAAGAAAAAGAAAAGAAAATTGGTGAAGCCACAGTAAACTGCAATATAACACATTTTTGGTTTTAATATTGCTGTAAGTAGATATCCATCTTGGCTATTTATTTCCCTATCGTAAAATAGTTTTGCTTTAAGCCAAGCAGAATACTAAATTCTGTTTGGCTATCTCTATCTGTAAAGTCGAAACATACCTATGGATATGACTGTAACTGTATCCCTTACTTTTTCAGAAATATCTTTCTAAATACATTTTGTATTTTTATAATATAATTTGTGTTGCTTTCCATATTATGTACCTCTAAAGTCCCACTCTCTCTATCTTTTTGTTCATAACTCCCCAGTTTATAACAGTACAGCAAGAGTAAGAACATATTACCTGCATCAATGATTAGCCGCAGTTAAAGTCCAAACACAACTATATTAGAAGGCACCAGAAGCAAGTTAGGCCCATTCCATCTCCTAGGTGAAATAGGCATCTCATTCCTATCATATTTGTATTTATTTAAAAGGCAATACAGTGCATTACTCTGATACCCCTATCTGAAATCATAGTGGAACCAATTGCCTTCAGAAGTCACTTAATAAATAAATAGAATCCACCTGTGTGTAATTTAATCTCAGTATAAATACAGCTGTTCTGCAAAGCTCTCAGTGGTTTGTTAGAGAACCTTAGTGAACAAACAGCATCATGAAGGTCAGGGAACACACCAGAGATGCCAGAGATAAAGTTGTGGGGAAGTTTAAAGCAGGGTTAGGTTATAAAAAATCATCCCAAGCTGTGAACATCTCACAGAGCACTGTTCAATCCATCATCCAAAAAAATGTAAAGAGTATGGCACAACTGTAAACCTACCAAGACATGGCGGTCCACTTAAACTGGCAGGCCCGGCAAGGAGAGCATTAATCAGAGAAGCAGCCTAGAGATGGTAATCCTGAAGGAGCTGCAGAGATCCACAGCTCAGGTGGAAGAACCTGTCCACAGGACAACTATTAGTGGTGCACTCCACAAATGTGGCCTTTATGGAAGAGTGGCAAGAAGAAAGCCATTGTTGAAAGAAAGCCATAAGAAGTCCTTTTTGCAAGAAGCCATGTGGGAGACACGGAAAAAATGTGATAGAAGGTGCTCTGGTCAGAACTTTTTGACCTACAAGCAAAACGCTATATGTGACGGAAAACTAACACTGCACATCACCCTGAACACACCATCACCATGAAACATGGTGGTGGCAGCATCATGTTGTGGGGATGATTTTCTTCAGCAGGGACAGGGAAGCTGATCAGATTTGACGGGAAGATGGATGGAGCCAAATACAGGGCAATCTTAGAAGAAAACCTGTTACAGTCTGCAAAAGACTTGAGACTTGGGTGGAGGTTAACCTTCCAGCAGGACAATGACCCTAAACATACATCCAGAGCTACAATGGAATGGTTTAGATCAAAGCATATTCATGTGTTAGAATGGTCCAGTCAAAGTCCAGACCTGAATCAAAATAAGAATCTGTGGCAAGACAATTGCCGGCCACAGGGCGCTCTTCATCCAATCTGATAGAGCCTGAGCTATTTTGCAAAGATGAATGGGCAAAAACATCACTTTCTAGATGTGCAAAGCTGGTAGAGAAATACTCAAAAAGACTTGCAGCTGTAATTGCAGGAAAGGTGGTTCTACATAGTACTGATTAAAGGAGATTGAATGCAAATGCATGCCATACTTTTCAGATATTTGTTTGTAAAACCATTTTGAAAACCATTTATCATTTTCCTTACACTTTACATTTATGTGCAACTTTGTGTTGGTCTATCACAAAAATCCCAATAAAATACATTTATTGGGATTTATTGGGATGCATAGTAGTCCATTATGCTTTGCCTTTGCAGGGAATGAAAGAGGAAGTAAACTCATTAGGGTTTACTTCCTCTTTAATACCTGTAGAAAACTGTAGCTGAGAGAGTGGCAGTTGCATGATCATACACGTTGTGACCTGCTATCCGCCATTCATCAGACTTCTTGATTGGTCAGATAATTTTTCTTCCCACCCTATTCAGGAACAAAATAGCAGTCTGAAGCTTTCTTTTAACCATCAAACAAAGGATATCAATCAATATTTATTTTATGAGAGCCAATACTGATCTAGTCCATAGGCTCAACTTCGCCAGAACTCACAGAACACGGGGCTTTATTAAGCATTTTTGCTCTTAAACTCTTTTTGTGTTTCTGTTGCATTATGCTGCGTACACACAACCGGTTTTCCCGTCAGAACTCAGTCGGAAAAACCTTCGGAGTTTATTCCGACTGAGTTCCACTGAAATGTTCTTGTGTACATATGATCACACCAAAGTACGATCGTTAAGAATGCAGTAACATACAGCATGTATGGCGGGACTAGAAAAAGGAAGTTCAAGACCCAGTGCACCACCCTTTGGGCTCCATCTGCTGTTCTCATGTTAGTAGAAGTTTAGTTAGAGATGAATCGCGCTTTTCAGACTCCAGCATTTTCAGATCGTTTTACTGCTGTTCAGTTTGTGCTTGTGTGTTTGTATCTGGTTTTCAGTGTGTGTAGTCGGTTCGTATCTGTTTTTCAGTGCATTCTGGTCCGCTTGTTACTGATTTTCAGCTCACTTTGCACAGGCCTTGCTGTTCTTCAGTGCATTTTGTTAAGTTTGTTCTGACCAGCCGACCATTTTGAAACCATGGTGCGGGAACATACTCATTGTAGTGTTCATGCTGTGTGGATGCTTGGTGTTGGGGTTCATACTTTGACCCGAGCCCAGCCCATGAACAGGGCGAGGAGGAGTTCATGGACCAAGAATTGGTTACTCCAGCTTGACCCATTCTCGCACATGCCTTTGCTTCATGAGATCCAGGTGAATAATCCTGATGATTTCAGGAATTATGTCAGGATGACTGACCCCATTTTCACTGTCTGTTGGCTTTGCTCACCCCGTATATCAGCAGGCAGGATACCTGTATGAGGCAAGCCATCACTCTGGAGCAGAGGCTAGTCGCCACATTGTGGTACTTGGCGACTTTTGCTGACCGTTGGGACTTTCCCAACTGTGGAGGGGCTATAGATGTGAAGGATGTCCACATTGTGCCACCACCCTATTCGGGGTCTTACTATTATAACTATATGGGGCTTAATAGTGTAGTGTTAATGGCGGTGGTATCGGCACACTATGAGTTCCTCTATGTGGATGTGGGGAAGAATGGCCAGATGACGGATGGAGGAGTCTTTGCCCAGATGGAGTTTTACCAGCATCTTTAGACTGGTGGACAGGCATTGCCACCTGATGCGGATAACGTGGAAGGACTCCCCTTCATCTTTAATGCAGATGAAGCCTTCGGTCTGGGCAAGCACCTGATGAGGCCATTCCCCCAAAGGACCCTCACCCTGGAGAGGAGGGTTTTTAACTACCGGCTGGCCAGAGTGAGAAGAGTCATTGAGAATATCTTTTGCATAATGGCCAGCTGGTTCCGTCTGTTTCTGACAGCAATCCATATGGCGGACTACAAGATCAACCATATCATCCTATACTGCTGCATACTGCACAATTATTTAAGAAATAAATCACTGATATTATATAGCCTCAGTTGGACCTGAGGCCGGACTTTTTACAGGCAGTTACCTGACAGGCCTGGATACTGGCCACACTGGCTTGGCACCCCAAAGTGCCCGTGAAGTTCGGGAGAAATATGTTAATTATTTTATGGGTAGGGGGCCATTGCAATGCCAGACAATGTCTAATTTTTATTAATAAAAAAAATTCATATAAAATCTAGAATTTTCTTTATTGCTTGCTTTTCTTTTTGGCTGTCTCCTAGGTTCTCCTAGTGCACGTGTAGTGCCAAGTGGATTTACCTTTAGTAAATAACCCCATTGTCACTGTAAACACAAAACTACTTACAAAACTGGTATTGAGCATTGAAAGAAGAAGCCACAGATTGTTGTTTTTCCAAATTTTGACTCTGTGCACATTCACAGATGTGCGTTTAGAATATATATATATAAAAAAAAATTCTCAATATATTTTTTTTCTACAAACACGCATGTTTTAAAACATAGCATACACAACTCTGGAACTACCAAAGTTCACCGTATAAAAACTGAAGGCAATATCAGACATTATAGTGTCAAAAATGTCTTGATATTGCTATAAAAGCCAAATTTTGAACATGCACACAAATTGGGTAATGTCACATGTGCTATCTCCTATCATGGGGGATCAATGGACATGTTTTGGGGGTGCAACCCCTTCCTCAGCCAGGAGAAGGCCATGGAGGAGGCGGTGCCTAGTGCCAGCCAGGAGGAGGCCCTGCCCAGTGTCAGCTAGGAGGTGGCTGGGCCCAGTAGGAGCCTCACTCAATCCCAGGTGCCTCCCCTCTTCCTTACCACCAAAAGGCCCAGGAAGGGGACAATGATGGAGGACGCAGCACTGGGCCTTATTAGGGAAGCCAGTCATTTCCTCAGGAACCCCCCCCCCAACTCTGAAGAGGCCTATGGCTGCTATCTATCCACTAGGTTGCTGGAATTGGAGAAGGGCCAACGCCTCCTCTGTGAGGGATTTTTTTCTGATGCCCTTCAGAAGGGGTTGAGCGGCCAGCTGACTGAGAACAGCGACATATGTGAGCTCGCCCATCCTCCTCCTGCCACAAGTCCACCACCAGAGCCACAGCCTCCAAGAAAGGCTGCAGTGAAGGCTTCAGGGAAGAGAACAAAGTGATGGCCTGGGTTCAGTCTGGTCTGACAGAAGATGCAGGCTGTTGTAGTACCACAAACTGGGGACAGATATGTCATCTGCTGCTGGTCCTGATCTCTGGGATTCCTGGACCAGATTGTTCTCCCTATTATATGGACTCCTCAAGCTACCAATTTTCTTTTCCACAGGAGTGATGTGTGCCTTGGGGGCCAAAAGGCTTTTCAAATTCAAAAAGTTTGTCCAGCCTTGACTTCCTCTGTATTTTGTTACCTGGAATAAATGGATATTTTAGTTTCACAAAATACTTTCCTATGTGTTTTTCTTCAAAAAGGACAGTTTGTTTGTGAGTAGGCAGGTACATTTCAAAAAGACAAAGTCAAATTAACAAGTGACACCAACCTCCTTGAGGTTAATAAAAAATATAAGATAATGTTATTGAACTTGACATTATAAAAAAAAACAAGTTATATGGAGATCACTAGAAAATAATTTTTAAGTAATCGTAAAATAAATCTTGATGAAATAAAAAATAATTGCAAACATTATTATGGAGATCAGGCTTTTAAAAAAATGAGATGAGGATAAATAATGAAGAAATCAGTTTGTGAGAAATCTGTGTGAATATGAGCAGCAAAACAACTTCATTCTTCCAGCATTCTAAAGAAGAAAAGAATGCACTGCATTAAAAGATCACAGAATTAGCAGCGTGAGGAATGTGCTAGCTCCAATACAAATGTTAGTTTTACCACACCGGTCGCTTCCGTCTCATACTTGCTTCAGGGCATGCGTTGTTTTTGGTCGGTCAGAACAGCATACAGACGAGCGGTTTTCCCAATAGGAATTGGTTGTGTCGGAAATATTTAAAACATGTTCTATTTCTAGGTCCGTCAGAATTTTCTTTAAAAAAAAGTTTGATGAGGCATACACATGATTGGAATATACGATGAAAAGCTTCCGTCTGACTTTTTCTGTCAGACATTCTGCTCGTGTGAATGCGGCATAAGTGTCTCTCTGCTTTTGTAACAACTTTTTCCTGTGAATATTTTGTTTGCACTGTTTTGCCTGTTTTCCTATTAAACAATATTTTAAAATCATTAACATTATCTTTAATGCACTAGTGCAGAACCTAAAGAGTCCCTGTCTTTAAAAAAATAAAAATAAATATTGCAAATCTCTGACTAGTCCTGTCTGACTGGTGTATTACAGACATTTATTAAAAATTTTAATTGTTATTGTGAATGGTTGATATTACCAATACAATCTCTGGTGGCAGCTGATTTGGTGTTCAACAGGTTATTTAATGTACCTGGCGTTGGAGGCCAATCGTGAAACGGCTTCACTTGCAGCTAAGCTCCAGGCGCCCTTAAAAGTGATAACAGGAAGTGCCAGGCTCAAAGAAGCATGAATGAGCTCAGCAAAGGCTGGATTCAGGTGTGTGCCTACTGGAGTTTTGTCAGGTGAGACATTCAGGTGTGCAGTTTCCTAGTGCAGTAAGCACTAGGAAAGGGCTGCAGACTGCAGACAAGTGCCACCTAAGGTTAGTATCAGGTGAAGCAGGAGTCAGAAGAGTAGTCAGAGTAGTCAGTCCAAAGCCAAGATCAGGTATGTGGATGGGGAGGTAATCATACCTCCAATCGTGAGACCCGTTTCCCGATTGGTCAAAACGTCAAGCAATCCTATTTGATGTGTAGTGCCTAGGACAAGAAGATAGGAGGCGGAGAGGACACCAGAGCTTCTGCCAACCACCCTGCCATGCTGGAGGACACCAGAGCTGCAGGAAGAGAGGAAGAGAGAGGAGACGGAGAGGAGCACATATTCCTGAGTAGACCATGTAGTCTCACAATTTCTTTACTGGATATGTGTGCAGTTTGGGGTGGATAAGGATCTCAAAGCCCCCTTTGTTTGTCATTCTCACCCTTGCTGTGTAGGCATACCATGCAGGATTTCAGGTAATTCTTGCAACATTGATTCAAGTTAGGCCACTAAAAACACTGCTGGATTAGTTCAATGGTCTTATGACCCTCAAAATTCCCAGCCATCTGGTGGTCAAGGAAGGTCCTAAGTACTTGAAATCCTACTTCTTGGAGTGTAAAGATTGTTCTCATGCCACAATACTCCATACTGTTTTCTTAGAGGGCCATGTTCAGGTTCTGTGCATAGTGTGGAGGCCTGTTCAATGGATGCCATTAAACAGGGCTGGATCAGCAAACAATGTTTGAGAAGAAAGTATAGTGCTTGGGGGTGCAGACTTGACTGATTCAGGAAACATGCAAAATAAAGTGCCTGCTTTCCCATTCTTGGAACCCGGGTGATAGGTTATGTGGAAGGTGAATGTGGAAAAGAATTGAGCCCACCTGGCTGGCCGGGGTTCTATGCGCTTTGCAGATCTTCAAATATTCCAGAAGATCATTATCAGATGGGTGGCTCTTTCCAATAGGTACATTTTTCAAAAGCTACTTTAATTGCAAGATTTCTCTATCACTAACATTACAGTGCCTCTAATCCTGGTTCAAATTTCCAGAACAAAAGGTGACTGGATGAAGCAGACCCTGCCGGTGGGAGAGCACTGCCCCTGCCACAACTTCAGAGGCATCTAACTCAAGGACATAGGGTAATTCAGGGTCTGGATGTTGCAGAACAGTAGCAGAAGTGAACAGGGCCAACTGTTCAAATGCTGCTTGAGCTTCTTGATTCCAAAGGAACTGTGGGAGCTGAGTAATCATAGCAATAATGGTTGAAAGATTCTTAATAAATACAATTTGGAGTTCAATAAAAGTTGGCAAAGCCTACAAATCTCTGAACCCCCTTTCTATCATGGGGGCAGGCCAGTCCAGAAAAGCAGGAACCTTCTGTGGATCCATTGCAATTACTTCTGTAGAGATTATTATCTGAAAGAATTAAATAGACTGCTTCTCAAACTCACACTTTGCACACAGGCCATGCATCCTCAGTGTGGACAGAATTTTCTAGTTGTGGTCTTGAAGAAGTTCGAGTGAGGCTGAACAGATCAAGATATCATCAAGATTTACAATTAGGAAAAGGTCAAGGTATTCTCTGAAGATGTCTTTTATGAAGTGCTGGAACGTTGCAGAGGCATACATAACCTGAAAGGCATCTCAAGATATTTAAAGTGTCCAAAACGTGTTTGGAAGGCGGTCTTCCATTCATTACCTTCCCTGATGCAAAGTAAGTTATAGTCCCCCCTAAGTCAAACTTAGTCCAACTTAGTAAACATTCAGGTTGATCGGAACCCTTGAAACAATTTGGGAACAAGAGGAAGTGAATATGAATTCTTTATGGTAATTTTATCAACACAGAGTATGAGTGAATGATCTTTCTACTCAACAAAGAAATGCCTGCGCCAGCAGGTGAAGAAGAGGGGTGGATAAACCCCTTAGCAAGGTTTTCAAAAGTGTCCTATTGGAGGGTTTCCAGCTCAAGTTTAGGTAGAGGGAAGATCTGTTTAAAGAGTATTTCAGTCCCTGGAAGAAGCTCAATTGGGCAATCGTTGGATTTGGAAATGCAACAGTGCTGGAGGCAGTAGTTTGATGTACAAAGTAATTTCTCCCTTGGCCCAATCAATTTGTGGGTTATGTATGTGCAACCAGGGTATTCCCACAATGGATAGAAATATAAGAGACCTGAAGACATTGAAATTAAGGAATTCATGAAATCGGTAGTTGCCAGGATTGGGATGGTTTCCTGGAAAACAGGTCTCAAGCTAGGGATAGTGCTATCAGCTAGGTGTCTGTCAACTATCTGTTTTTTTCAAATTAGGAAGATTGCATAATTATTTTTTAAGGGCAATATCGATGAAACAGCTGCAGGCTCCAAAGTTAACAACTGCCCACAGCTTGACTTCCCTTCCAGCCACCTGTGATGAGATGAGGAGAATGATATGAGCCCGTAAAGTCCCAGATACCCCCAGACTAGAGGTACGTAGGGTTTAATGCTGCTTCAAACCAGGAGGCAGGAAGAAGACAGGTCCAGGGGCAAGCCAAGTCTGTAACAGAAATCACAGATGCAGGGAATCACAGAAACAAAAGCAATGGTGAGCCGAAGATCAATCAGCAATCATGTAGGGCAGCTAGCTCCCTTATAAAGGTTATTTGGCACCAATCTGGTCTGAGAGCATGCATGACCATGCACCAGTATGTATCCGTGCTTCAGCGTGCATTCATATGCATTCTCATGCATCCATTATGTGCCACCGCATATTCCTGTGACCATGTAAGATACTAACAGGAATGCCAGGAATGTCATGAGCCTCTGCTGAGGACTGCATCCTGGCAGGTAAACTGCATGGTTTACTAAACCCAGTATCAATCACTCTCAGTCTGCTAGCACTTAGATTGTGGTCCAGCAAGTTGGTAAACCATTGTGCAGGGGGAGTCTGAGTGTCATTGTCACATATTGGTGACAACACAGTGTGAGTTTCACCAGCAATTTGTCACATGTTGGTGAAGGTGACCAGGGACTGACATGGTATTTATCACATTGGGGAAATCAATTTACAGAGAATCATGCAATTTATGGGTAATGTTTTTTCCAATCAGCACTCCCACTCTCCTGCATGCATTTTATAATGTATCTCTTACTGAAATCTAAACAGTGCAAAAGCCCTCATGCCCTCATTTCTTTCAATCCCTGTCCCCTCCAAACCCATATCTTAGCTAAACATCTGTTATTCCCTAATCCTTTGTACTTCAAATATATACAGTATGTTTTGAGAAATCCTCACAGATGATAACCGTTCTAGTTCTTCGCTAGCTGCTCATTTGTACTCAAGCTTTGTCACTTCATATTTATATAAACCTTGGCTCGCCTATACTATGTATCTCAGCAATCCTCTAGCTGTTTAAGATCAATAATGCAACCAAACTGGTGGACACTCTTACTTCATTCCACTTGGGATAAAAATATATTTTTATATCATCTCCTCCAGTGCAGTTTAGCCTATTGTATTCCCAAAAGCTGGGAATACAGCCAAGATATGAAAAACCTATCAATAGCACACTTTACTTTTTCAGTATCTGCAGATAAGAAGCATGTAAAAACCTCCAAAGAACTGTATTACATTTTGCAATGTATACACCATACTGGGCCTGAAAATTAGTTGTTTTTTTTCTCAACACAAAAGTATTCTATTTTAACAGCAAGCACCAGCAAAAGGGATTCAGAGTGAGGTGAGGCTGACATAACATTCCTCATGCTAGTGCTAGTGCTTCCTGCAGACAAGTGTTGAGAGCTGGAGACAGGTATTATCTAGTAAAATTAGCATCTTCTTAATAGTGTGAAGTTTAGCTTCAAGCAGAGAGCTTGCAAAGAGGTATCCCATGCATCAAGTAGATTTAAAGGCTGCCTGCCTCTATTTATTGGTCAGTGTTTACAGCAAAACAAAAATATTGTTTTGTAGGGGTAAGCATCACAGTCCAAAACAAAAGTCCTGCAGAAAACAATTATTAAGCCTCCTGGCTCATAAATTGACCCCACTGGGTCTGCTGGGAGAAACAAATTATACCCCAGGTGGGGAAAAACAGAAAATTTACTATCAAATAGCTAGCGTAATGTTCCTTTCCTGATGGAAGCATATGTGTGAGTAGCCCCACCCTAGCTCCTACCCCATTGGTCCTCACTCCCATAAATTTTCAGGGTGAGCCAGAGACCGCATTTCATAACTAGCCTACTTCTGCTGCCATGGAGTCCATCAGGAAAGGAAAATTACGATAAGTATTTGATAGTAAATTTTTATGTTTAGTAATTTTTATTAGAAGATTTTCATCATAACAGAGAAGATGAATATTCCATAAAACAAAAAGGGAACATCCACGTTTCCATACATATAGACAGTATAGGCAAACATAGACAGAGCCATTGACATCTCAGAACGTAATATTACAATTACCATTAACTAGGTCGGTAAACCAAACTTACAGTCGTGTACCCATATCAATTAATCTACTCCTCTAATTGGAGTACTCCCGGCTAAAGTACATGGGCCCCAGACCCCCTGGCGCCCCAAATGGGATCATGCTGCTGTCCAGGGGCTCAATCCGCCCACTCCAACCAGGGAACACCCACCCCATCCCACTAGGGTTACACCGCTCGAGATGCTGATAAATAACTTGAGCGACTAACTTGCCAGTACCGTGATTGCTGTCTCGCTAATCAACCCAATAGGGTATCATCACACTGCACCAAGAGAGGTGCCAAAGGAGGAAAGAAAGAAAAACGTGTGAGGGGGAAAGAGAGAGAGCACAATATGCTGTTCCATTGCTAATGGCCCCGGGAGGCCAGACTACCAGGTTGCACCCCAGGTATAAGGGAAATATTACACATCGTGGCCCAAGGCTCCCAGACCGCCCGAAATCTCTCAGTTTTGTCGTTCAATTTAGCCACCAATTGTTCTTGCACCATAATCCATGAGACCTTTGTTCTAAACATCTTAAAGGAAGTAGTATGTTTCTTCCAGGCCTTGGCTATTGGGATTTTGGCCCCAAGAAGAAAAAAAAAATGCCAGCTTCTGAGAAACTTTGGGTAGTTCCGGGATTATATGGTTGAGTAGGGCCTCACTGGGGTGTGGCAAGATGGTGACCCCCATCAGGGAACTAGCCGTACAAAATATTTTGCGCCAAAAGGAGCGGATGCGCGGACAGGACCACCAGATATGAAACATGTTACCTTCTAGTCCACAACCCCTGAAACATGATGGCGAGGATCCCGGAAAAATTCTAGCCAGCCTGGAAGGAACATAGTACCACCTAAAGAGAACTTTGAGGTCAGCCTCGATTAGAGAAACATTAAGAATACCTTTATGAGCTCTCATCAAGGCTCTAAACCATTGTATAGAATCCCAAGTGCAGTCCAAGTCAGCCTCAGCATATGAGGGCTTGTTATCCTTCGTCATGAGAGCTGTATAGATCAGTGAGATGCCCCCCTCTGGTCCGCTGCATTCACACACCACTGTTCATATTGCGTTATAGAAGGGGGAAGTGGTTTAGTGGTCCAGATGGAATTTAAGTAGTGAGAGATTTATGTAAATCTATAAATCTCTGAGTCAGGCATATCTAGTTTCTTTCTGCAGTGTGTCAAAGAGAGAGGGCCGGCGAGGGAAAAGAAGTGTCCAATTCTGTATAACCCTTTGTCTGTCCACCATTTAAAGGCTTCTCTATTTTCCCCGGGGGGGAAATCCTCATTATGAAAAATATGTGTCAGAGGTCTAAGTGGGGAGATCAGAGAGCTCTGATTAAAAAGGGTAGAGCTTAACGCCATTAAGTGTGAAAGGGTGGGAGCCATAATTGCAGGTCTGCGTTTAGGGTTGCATCCCATCAAAAAATCTATTGTATGTTGGGAAACAGACTGTCTTTCCATCCATAGCCAATCCAGTTTTGCATTACCGGAGAAAGCCATGGAAGTTTGGGCCAATTGTGCCGCCTGATAATAACTCCAGAGGTTGGGTAGGCCCAACCCGCCCTGTGATCTCAAACAATAAAGTGTATCTGAGGAGCATCTGTAACCTTTTTTCCCCCATACGAACCTTAAAATGTCCGATTGCATTTTGTTCAGGAATATTTTGGGGACCGGGATTGGCAGGGAACAAAATAAATATAATAACCGCGGTAAGAGTGTCATTTTCACCGCATGAATCCTACCCAGCCAGGAAATACTGCAGCCAGACCAGCGATCCATGTCTGTTCTACATTTATTCACCATGTTGGGATAGTTGGCTTGGAATAGTGTGTGTATGTTCGACGTTAGTTTGATTCCTAGATACGGAAGCTGAAAATGCACCCATGAGAAGGTAAAATTATTCAAAAGTTGTGAGAGCGTGTCCGTGGGGATCGTAACATTCAGAGCTAAGGATTTATCCATATTAACCCGAAGTCCCGAGATCCTACTGAAGTCCAGTAGAGTCCGGTTAATTATGGGCATGGAGGTTAAGGGTGAGGTGACAAAGAGGAGGAGGTCATCCGCATAGAGAGCGCATTTGTGTTCGCAAGACCCGCACACGACCCCCCTAATGTCAGGATTGGAACGTAAGGCAATGGCCAAGGTTTCTATGGCCATGGCAAAAAGGAGCGGCGATAGGGGGCAGCCCTGCCTGGTCCCCCTACCAATGTGAAAGGAGTTAGAATATCTGCCCAACAGACGCACCTGAGTGGTAGGGTTTGAATAGAGTGATGAGATAAGGTTAAGAAAATTCTTCCCTCATCCCCATCTCCCCAGGATATCAGTTAGGTATGTCCAGTCTATCGAATCGAAAGCCTTATGCAGGTCGATCGATAACAGAAACCCCTTTTGCATGGGACCCCCATCCTATTGTGCCTTGAGAAGTGATATAATGTTGACAGCTCGCCTAATCTGGTCTGGTCCCTGTCTCCCAGGGATGAAACCCACCTGGTCTTTGTCTATATACCGCGTGATAAAGCTCGAAAGTCTGTCGCCAGTATTTTCGTAATGATCTTAATGTCGTTGTTGATGAGCGATATGGGGCGGTAGTTGCCTACCTCACTGGCATCTTTTCCCGGTTTCGGAATAACTGAAATATATGTCGAGTTCATATCCACGTTCATGGTGGCTCCATCCCTGAGAGAGTTGAACAGTCTCACCAGATAGGGGGTTAGGCAAGGACCAAACTTTTTACAGTACCCATTGGAGAATCCGTCTGGGCCCGGTGCAGATCCCAAAGTAAGAGATTTAATGGTGGCAAGGACTTCTGCTTGGGTGAACAGATCCTCCAGTAGATCACTGTGTTCCTTGGCAAGATTGGGCAATGAGAGGGCGTTTAGGAGTTTTTCGCGTACGTTTTTGGGGGGAATGGGCCCTTGTTTATATAAGTCAGAGTAAAATCGCAGAAAAGTTTCCATTACCTTAGTAGGGTTCTGAGAAAGATCTCCAGAGTGCACCTTAATTTTAGGGAAGGATTGCGAGCGTGGCTTGGGAGTCAGTTTTACCGCTAGCCGTGAACCTATCCTATCTCTCTGAGCATAGAATTTGGCCCCTGTCCATCTAAGATGTTGCGCTGCTGCTGTAGTCAAAGACATGTTCATTTGGGCCCTGGCGGTATCTAGCTTGGCAAGTGATTCCGCCGTAGGGTGCCGCTTATGTGTTTTTTTGGTTCAAAACGTTTTTTATTAACATAGGAAACAAAGAGTGCATAGGAAACAGCATTTTGTCTTGTACACAATGAAGAAAAAATAATATCAAAATGTACTCTAGACCATGTCAGGTTACAATAAAGTTGACAAATTAGCAGTATGAACTGTGTCTGTCTGAAACCTAATTTACATTAAGCCTAGACACTAGAGCATATAGGCAGATATATGTAGCATACATAAAGGCTAGGACATTATCATATAGAAAAGTGCAGGATAACCAGTTCTGTGTATACATAAAGTTGCAGAACATTCAAACCGTAACTAGTGTTACCCAAAATCACCTCTAGGGTGAACGACTATTACGATTGGGTACATTAAGAGGGTGGATATTAAAGTACAAGGCAAGAAAAGTAGAAGGAGAAAAAGAGGAAAGGAGGGAAAGACAAGAGAGGAGTTGGTAAGAAGGAGAGGGAAAGAAAGGAAAGGGAATAGAGGAGGGATGGGGGAAGAAGAAAGTAGAAAGGCAAGAGCTTTGGTCGGCCGGCTCCCACTAAACACCTATAGGCCAGCTGTTAACCGCTGACCAAAGAATATATGTTACTATGGATCTAATAGATGGTGATCGAAGTGTAGGGGTAGGTAATGTTCAACCCATGGATGCCAGATTTTAGAGTGTCGGGGGATAGTGTCTTGAACAGTTGCTTCGATTTTGCTGTGTATCATTGCCTGCGTAACCCTGTTCTTGGCTTCAGTCAAGCGCAGGGTGGGAGTTTTCCAGGCTTTAGCTATTGTTTGTTTGGCTGCCGTGGTGACCTGCAGAGCAAGACGCATCTGCGCCTTGGTGTACAAATCTGAATAAAAATTGAGGAGGGCCAGAGCCGGGTCAGGATCTAATGTTTTATTGATCAGAGTGGAAAAAATCAGAAAGATCTCAGCCCAGAAGCGTTGAACCACTGGGCAGGTCCACCAAATGTGCAAGTGCGTACCCCTCTCGTTACAGCCACGGAAACAGTTTGGGGAGTAAGAGGGTAAAAATGTTGCTATTCTATCTGGCACTAAGTACCAACGCATGAGAACTTTGTAGCTCGCTTCCAGGGCCACAATATTCTGCGAGGAAAGTTTAGTATGTAGCCAAATATCAGACCAGTCGTGTCCATCCAAGTTCAGATTCAGGTCCCTGGACCAACACTGCGCATACGTCGGAAGTGTCGAAGGCTGGGAAGTAAGATGTGCATATAACTGTGATATGGTACCCGGGGCGTGCGGATCAGAGTTGCATATTTTTTCAAATATTGTGTACGTATTTCTTCCCCTGGTCAAGCCTATAGTCTGTCGCACAAAGTGTGAAATTTGGAGATAGCGGAAATATTCACTGTTAGGTAATTGTTTTTGGGCTTGCATGGAAGAGAACGGTTTGATTGTACCACTAGCCACCAGGTCACATATGCGAGTTAAGTCTGTCTGTTCCCATGTTCGGAATGAGGAAGGAGAAGTATAAGCAGGATAGAACTTAGGGTGACCAATGTAAGATAGTAAGGGGGAGTGTGGGGAGATCAACTAAAATGGTTTGCATAGCTTATCCCAAAGTTTGACAGAGTCAGAGGTCAAGGGGTTGGAAATGGGGCCTCGGGCTGCAGGGGGAAGTCAAAGAAGGTTAGTTAGGGGTATAGGGTGGAGATCTACCGCCTCTAGACTCACCCAAATGGGAACCTCAACTGTGGCATGGTAAAGCGTTATTTTGGCAAGCTGGGCCGCGTGGTAGTAATGTTGGAAATTGGGTACGCCTAGACCACCGGCCCTATAGTGACGAAGTAAGGTGGATCTAGAAATCCTAGGTTTCGTGGAGCCCCATATACAAGTGAAAACCCGGCTTTGTATTATACGGTGAAAATATGGGGGCACTGGAATGGGAAGAACTCTGTATAAGTAAAAAAGCTTAGGGAGCAAAGACATCTTGATGGCGGCAATACGCCCAATCCAAGAGATGCAAAGGGGACGCCAATCTTGGAGAAAGGATGAGAGGTGTTTCAGCATTGGGAGATAGTTTGCTCGGAACAAATCTGCAGGATCACTGGTAAGTTTTATGCCTAAGTATGGGATAGAGGAACTAGACCATTGGAATGGGAAATTAGTCCTAAGAAGTGCCATGGTATCGTCTGGCAGTGACACATTAAGGGCTTTGGATTTTGCCTGATTAACTTCTAGGCCGGAAATTTTAGAAAATTTGTCAAGGAGGTCGAGTAGATTAGGGATGGTAATGTGTGGGGAGGTAATAAACAGTAAAGCGTCGTCTGCAAATAAGCACAATTTATGAGCAGTAGAGGCAACCTCCAATCGCCTAATGTCCGGGTGTGCTCTAATGAGCGCAGCCAGGGGTTCTATTGCCAAAGCGAAGAGTTGCGGCGACAGGGGACATCCCTGATGCGTCCCTCTTCGTATTGGGAAGCTTTGAGAGCTAAACCCTGAGTATTTCACTGACGCCTGGGGGTCGGCATACAGCGACGTAATCCATTGAAGGAAATGGGGGCCAAAACCCCAACGCTTCAAGATGAAATGTAGATAAGGCCATGAGACCGTATCGAATGCCTTTCTGATATCTAAGGATAGGAGGTGCATGGGGATTGAACGCGCTTTCGCAAGGTGTTGCAGCAAGACGACTCGACGGATGTTATCACTAGCCTGCCTACGGGGAATAAACCCCACCTGATCTTTGTGAATCAATTTTCCTATGATCGGATTAAGGCGTAGGGCAAGGATTTTGGCTAAAATTTTTATATCTACATTAAGTAGGGATATGGGGCGAAAATTAGACCACAGGGTGTTGTCAGAGTTGGGTTTGGGAATCATAGCTATCGTGGCCATTAAGGAATCCCTACCCAGGGCTTGCTGCCTTAACAGGGCATTAAACAAATTCACTAATAGGGGAGCCAATACATCCAAATTTTTTTTATAATAGTTACTGGGTAAACCGTCAGGGCCAGGGCGTTTATGGGGTTTGAGGGACTTTATAGCTGACAATACTTCCTCCGCCGTAATCAGAGTATCGATGGAATCTCTAGCCGAGTGGCATAATTCAGGTATAGACAGATTCTGAAATAGGGATTCAGCATGCTGGTGGGAGAACTGGGTTTTGTCTGAGTATAAGTCAGCCAACTTCTCACGAAATTCGGCTAGTACTTTAATGGGATTACTAGTATGGGAATTCTTAGCAATTTTAAGTCTAATTGGTTTACGGATCTTGTCAGGTTGACGAAGGCGCAGGGCCAGAAAGGTATCAGGTTTATTTGCTTTGGTATATATCGTTTGACTAGCTTTACGAAGGACCTTGTCCGCTGATTCGGCTAATAGAAGATCTAGTTCCAGTTTAGTTTTTTCAAGAATAAGCCTATGGGGTTCTGTAGGTGAGTTTTGAAACTGTAGAAAGTGTAAATGGTAATCTTCCTCCAGCTTTTGTTGTCTGTGTTGTCGGTCTTTCTTAATATGCGTGGCTAGGGAAATGCAGCTACCCCGAATTACCGGCTTATGAGCTTCCCAGAGAAGAACCGGGGAAATGTCTGCAGAGATGTTATGACGTAAGTAGTCTGTAAGAGCAAAACGAATATCAAGGCAGTAGATTTGGTTGGTAAGATGTGCTTCGTTCATACACCAGGACCTTTCTTTGGCTTTGATAGTAGTGATAACGGCGCAGTGGTCAGACCAGGGAACCGGACATATGCTGGACTGGAGCACGACTGGGAAGGAGGCCACCGGAGTCAAAATATGATCGATCCTAGAAAACGATTTGTGAGGGTATGAATAGAACGTGTAATTCTTTTTCAAGGGATTACATTCCCTCCAAGTGTCTAGGAGGGATGCCGTGTGGAACTGTTTCCGAAGCTGAGCCGAGAGGGAATGACTTTCAGGCGTATATGGTGATTTATCTAAGTGAGGATGTAGAGTTAAATTGGAGTCCCCACAAACAAAAAGCGTACCTTTGCAGTGAGTTTTGATAACCTGCAAGAGGTGTGAAAAAAAAGGGTTAGGGTTGCCGTTCGGGGCATAATAAGAGACTAGCGTGGTTTCAGTATCCTGGAGTAGACCTACCAGAATAATATAGCGACCCCCAGGGTCTTTAATTTCCGCAGTGGGTGTGAAAGGTAAAGAATGATGGAACGCTATCAAGACACCCCTATGTTTAGTAGCTGCTGAAGCCGTAAAGACCTGAGGGTAGCGGGAACTAAAAAATTTGGGGGTTTGGGATATCGCAAAATGTGTTTCCTGTAGGGCTACTATCCCAGCTTTCATGGAGTGGAAATTTCGGAAGGCCTTAACCCTCTTGTTGGGGGAGTTAAGACCCTTAACGTTCAGAGATAGTATGTTCAAGGGGGCCATCTATAAGCAGAGTGGGAGATATTATAGAATAGTGTATGAGGTGTAGGAGCCGACCGACCTGAAAGAGACAAAGGGAATGAGAAGGAAGGAGCAAAGGGGGGGTAGAAGAAGAAGAAGAGAGAAATTTCGTCTGCAGGGCAAACCATGAGATGGCAGGAACCGTTAGACACCGAGATGGTTTGCTCGGCCAGGCAATGCTCAGTCCCCAGGGCCCAAAACAGGTGACCCAGGAGAGAGTGCATTAGAAGAGGGGGGAGCAGTGGCTGCTCTCCGCCGCCGCAGGGACAACAATAGTACATAAACAGTACAATTTGCTAAACCAATCAGTAATCCAAACAAAAACAAACAAAAAAAGGAAACAGAAAGAGAACATAAGGAACTAGTCCAGTTAACAGAACCACAAAAAGTAATGGGTATACAATTAGACTGGTGTATAATACCCCAATACAACAGTAATACAGAGGCCTTTGAATAATCAAGAGGACGGGGATGGGGTAGAAAGGGAAGAGGAAGAGGGCACGTCAGGGTAAAAATGGGGGGAAGGGGGTGAGAGCCAGGGAAAGAGACGGGAGGGGAAGGAGGGATAATGAGGGATGAAGTGGTATATACTAGGCCATTAAGAAAACTGACATCATTCTGCAATAACTACAGTGGGATCGTGAAGACACGATAATTATAGGCATAACCAGATTACACCGAACAGTTATACAGCAAGTATGAGGTGTCAGCGTTTCATAGCAAAAATAAGCTAAGACGTGAAGATTAACTAGGAGAGACAGGTTATAATGAAGCTTATAGGCAAAAGTCATAATGAAAGGCTGCAAGTCAAGGGCCATCGATACTGAAAAACCTGGGAGAAAAATAAAAATAAAAATGGGAATAAAAAGGAAAGTACATATGGAACAGCAGGTAGAAAGGATTCAGTGGAAGATGTCCTCCGGGACAGAGGTCAGTAGTCGTCTTCCGCACGGATGTCCGAATCCTAGAAATTCTCACAAGGGAATATAAAAACTTAGGAAAATAAAGTAAGAGAGGATGAAAACACCTAAACAGTCAGTTCAACGCGGTGGGCGAGACTTGGGAGTAGAAACAATGCCATCCGACAGCCTGGCGGGGGTTCCTTTGCGGACAGACACAGGGCCTGGTTGATTGCGATGCGGTGTAGCCGAATAAGGATGAGCCGCCGAATGAGCTGGTGTGCGAGGCAAGTTGGACTCTGTATGCGGATCCGGATGGGCAAGATAGAGGCCCTCCAATAGGCGCTGTAATGATTCCGGAGACGAACAGGTGTGCTGTTGTCCTTGGTAGGAAAACTGTATTGCAAACGGGAATCTCCAGGTGTACTTCAGTTGGTGATGAAGTAAGATCTGTAGCTGTGGTTTCATGGCCCGACGCTTGTTAATGGTAAGGGGAGCCAAGTCTGAAAAAAGTTGGTATGTGTGTCCCTGGAATTGCAGGGAATCCTTGTTGCGGGCTGCACTGAGAAGCTGTTCTTTCGTGCGGAAAAAATGTAGCCTAACAATAATGTCCCTGGGAGGGCCGTCTGCTTGTCTTCGGGTAAGGGCTCTGTGAACTCTGTCGAATTCTTTTTTTTTTTGTAATTGTTTATTTAAAATTTTCAACATCATACAGAAGAAAATATACATGAAATATTAATATTAACATAACGAGATTGCAGGTATACTTTGATTACAAGGCATACAAACTCTAAACATATAGAGGCATAGCGATGTGATTAAAGTAGTGATCTTCAACCGTATCTTTAAGGGGGGTTATAGACAGAAACTGTAAACAGACTATGTAACTTCAAAGAGAGCTGTAAGGAGAAAAAAAAAAAAAATAGATTTCAGACCTTCTCTCGGGGACATGTATGTATCCAGGTTTAACTAAATAGGAGCAATCCCATCAGAGCCATATGTAGACTCATCCCATGTTGACCAAATTTTAGAAAATTTCTGCATCTTACCCTCCACTACGGCCGTCAAGTGTTCCATTCTGCGTATGTCAGCTACAGTGGTGATCAATTGCGGAAGTGTAGGTGGAGAGGTGGACAACCATAACCTGGGTATGACCCTTTTAGCAGCCAATAAGATGAAGGACAACAATCTGCGCAAGGCCTTAGAAATACCAGAGAAAGGGAGGCCTAGCAGATAATGCATGGGCGTCAGGGGAATAGGAGTGCCAGCCAGTGTTTCTAACAGATTTTGGACTTGGAGCCAGAACTGGTGGACTAGGGGGCAGTCCCAAAAAATATGGTAGTGAGAGCCGACTTTCCCACTACATCGCCAGCATTGCTTCGAAATTAACCTGTTACGGGCATGTAGAATATCTGGAGTCCTATACCAGTGCATTAGAACTTTGTATGCTGTTTCCTTGTGGGTCACACATCGAGATATTCTGGAAGTGTGCTCCCATATGTTCCCCCAGTCCACCAGGGAAATATCGTGTTGTAGAATCTGAGACCATTTCCTCATGTAGTGGTGGGTGTTCACCGTCATAGGTATGGCGTCATGTAATATCGTGTAAATAGTAGAGATCAGTCTGGGTTCGTAAGGACCCTTAGCACATAGGCTCTCAAAGTCTGTGGGTTTGTCCAGAGTCAGAGAAGGGGACCTGATAGAGAAAAAGTGTCTGATCTGCAAGTATGAATGTAGAAGCCTTTGGGGGATCTGGTGTTGCTTTTGCAAGGTGGGAAAAGTCAATAAATGGCATGTCGCCGGGTTAACAAAGTGTCGGAGTTGAAAGAGTCCCGCTTGGGTCCATGGTAGCATACGATCCTCTGTCGAATTCTAATCGCTCAATAGGTATGCCCGGGGCTAGTTCTTGAAACATGGCCGTTACAAAGGACTGAACATCGTCCACGGATTCGGGGATGCCTCTTATTCTCAAATTGGCTCTACGTGAGCGGTTCTCAGCATCTTCCCAACGTGAGAGAAGGGTGACATTCTCTTTTCGGAGAGCAGTTTGTTCCTGGGCTTGCTCCTGCAAAGCGATTTCGATATCATCTACTCTGGATTCTAAGGCAGCAGTGCGCTGGCCTATGTCGCGTATCTCCCTCGAGAGTTTGTCAGTGATCTGCTCTGAAGTGGCGTTCAGGGCCTTCTGCAGCATGGCCTCCATGTGTTTGAGAAAGTCGCTGGGGATCATCCCTGACGGTAATGGGGATGCTTCTGTGGAGTCATGTGCGCCTAATTCTCGATCATCATCGCTGTCCGAGGTTTCTCGGCTGGGGGCGGAGGTCGCTCGCTGAATAGCAAGGGCCTTCGCCGCCATTTTAGACGAGGCGCGGGCGAGGGCTTCCTTGATGGGTTTTGGCTTGTTCTTACCTCTGTGGTCCGTCAGCACCATTCCACTAGATGCCAGGGCTTGTGGGAATGAGGTACGATCCAAAACGGAGGTTGTTTCGGGTTTGGTTTAGCGGTTAAGTCCCGAAGCGGCGGCGGAGAATGCGGAGCCTTAGCAGGATGTGTCCGCCATGCTAGACTTCGCGCATGCGCCCCCCGCCGCTTATGTGTTTTAGCCAGGGAACGGAACTCCTCCGTGAGTTTAAGAGTGTTGGCTTGATGTTGTGCTTTGAGGTTAGATGACAGCTGTATTACTTTCCCTCTTACTACAGATTTATGTGCAGCTCAGAGTGTGACCAGCCATACCTCTCCCCTATCATTCAGCTCAAAGTATTCTTGTATGGACGCCTCCAGAGCTGCGCAATGTGCAGGGTCGCTCAATAGGGATTCCCGTAAGCACCAACGTGGGCGACTTCCGGATCCCATGGGTCTCCTAGTTACCAGAGCCACCAGGGAGTGATCCGATAAGGGTGAATCTAAGATCCTAGCGCTATCAATCAAAGGGATCGTCATAGCTCTTGTAAAGATGTGGTCTATTCTGGCTTAGGTGTGATGCGGTGCCGAAAAATGTGTGTAGTCTTTTGTATGTGGGTTCATTTCTCGCCAAGTATCAATTAGTCCTGCGGTGTCGATCATGTGGGCTATTTTAACACTCTGCTTCGACGGACGCTTGGGTTTGGACAAACCACTTGCAGATTTGCCAAGACAAAAATCAAATGCTACATTCAAGTCTCCCCCTATGAATACTGTTTCCCCCGAAGGCAGTTCTGTAGCTTTCCCAGCATAGATGCAAAGAAAGAGCCTTGACCCTTGTTGGGCGCATAATAGGAGACAAAAGTGTAGCATTCCCCATCTATGTGTCCTGATACCAAGAGGTAGCGACCCTGAGGATCTGTAACAATCTCGGGTTGCGACAAGTTGATATGCTTGGAGAAACACACTGCTACCCCTTTAGTTTTGTTCTCTGCGGACGCTAAAAAAAACTGAGGATATTGCTGATGTAAAAAGGTGGGTTTGAAAGTAGAAGGGAAGTGTGTTTCCTGTAGTAGGAGGACATCCGCTTGCACGGAACGATAATGTTCTAGAAGCTCCCTACGTTTGAGTGGGGAGTTAAGGCCTTGTGTGTTGTGTGAGATAACTTTAAGGGTGGACACTTTAGAGGGTGTATCAGGCATGAACCAGAGGGGGGTGATCTACACAGTTGATCAGGAACTCACCACTCCTACGAACAGGACCTCGCTGTCTGCGATTCAAGAGCCACCAAGATTCCTCACATAAGCCTGGGAGTGCTGACTGGATGCCGAGGCGGTAGTCTAAACTTCTGCAATAGACATGAGGAAGAAAAGAGATGAATATCAAGATGGATAGAGAGCCAGAGAGAAAAAAGACAGCAGCATGAGAAAACAAATGTCGCATTACCCACTATGTGACCAATCAAGTACACACAGGGGTCCCCTGACTCCTCCCTCCCCCCAGAGCAGTTAGGACCCACCCAACCAGACCCCATGCTTAGAGAGCTGGGGTAACCTTGGAGAAGGGTACCCCGTAAGTGGTCCAGAAGCGCTGCAAGGGCCTCTGAACCAGGCAAGGTGCACTGAATCAACCGTAGCCCCACCACCATTTAACTATGTAAACTGTGGGAAACTTTGAAAAAGCTCGTATTAAATGGGCATTCCCCAGTAGCCCGCTCCAACTCCACCATCCCCCCCCCCCCAAAATAGGGAAGACAGCGGGTGGACAGTTCCTGACTATGAACCATTCCATAAAACCATAGCTATAACTACAGCGGGTCCCCTGGAGTATCCCTAACATCTACTGCATCAGCCCCAGCTTTATTATAGAAAAATACTATCACGTGTCTGTCCACCCCACTGCGGAATTGTTCAGTGGAGCTGACAGATCAAGTAAAGGCAAATAAAATATTACATATTAGTCAAAACCTGAGAGATATGAACCAGGACCAAGGTAAAAAAAAATAACAAAAAGAGAAAGAAAGAGCATAAAAATATTTCAAAAATAATCCTCTTCAGGGAGAGCAAAGGGCCAAATGTAACTGGTGTAATGCGATCAGTCTTCAGCAGAAAAAAAATGGGGCCCAAGTGACCAGCCCGGGATGAGGGGTTTCCTCCCCTTCGCCTACCTCTATAAGGAAGAGGGGGCAAGGGGAGCCCTTAGATTCCCCTGTATCCCGGAACTTGAGGCACAAGCAGAGGAGGAGAAAAAAGGAAGTCCATCCCAATAAGGGAGAACAAGAGAAGTTTCATGGTGGTAGATTTTCTTTGGAGCGTTTGGAGCTTTGCTTCATCCAGACCTGTTGCAAGGGGCTCGCTGGAGGTGGTCTCTTGGCCGATGCAGGGGTACCTCTGTTAGATTGTTCCGCTGGGGGTTCCAGCTGTATCAGACCAATTTGAGTCAGGAGTCTTTCGCCTTCCAGAAAAGAGGAAAAACCAAAACTTTTGTTTTTGTATGAGAAATTCAGCCGCAAAGGGAATGACCATCGATAAGCAATTTCCTTGTCCAATAAGACCTGTAGCAGGGGTTTAAAGGAGCGCCTCTTCTGAACAGTGTATGGGAAGAGGTCAGCAAAGATTTGGATCTTGTGGCCCTGGAATGAGAGATTCTCCGTGTGCCTGGATTTACGCATGACCTCCTCTTTCACTGAGTAATAATGAGGCTTGACAATAATGTCCCTGGGTAAACCGTCAGAGTGAGGAGCCTGAAGTGCTCTATGAGCTCTATCCAATTCCAAATGGTGGTCGGGAATGTCTGGGACTAGGTTCTTTATAAGAGACCTCACCACCTTATGAACCTCCTTTTCAGATTCCGGAATCCTCCGTATCCTGAAATTATATCTTCTCCATCTATTTTCGAGGTCATGGATTTTTGTAAATGCAGTCTCTAGTTGATCCTGAACCTCCTCCAATCTAGCAGAGTTCTGATTTATCCGGGCTACTGCCTGGTCAGTTTTCCATTCTATAGTGTCCATCCTCAGCCCTATTTGCTGCAGATCTGCCTGCAGAGAAGTAGTGATCTGTGCTGCCTGTAATGCTAGGCTTTTGGACAACATGTGTGAGAAAGCAGTCATCATGGAAGGAAAGTCTGTGGGGGCAGGGATATCCTCATGTGCCTCACTAACTGCGAGCAGCAGGCCTGTGTGGGGATCCCCTAGTGGGATATCCCATGCTCAATCCGCCCAGTAGTGACTCAGTGGAAGAGGGAGAGTTAACCGTTTGAAATGGAGCACAATCTGTACCTTGAAAAGGTAACTGTTCTTGGTCCTGGTCCGCTATGGATGTGACTTGTGACCATGTTGCCACCGCCATCTTGGCGTAACTGATGGGGCCGTTTTAGGCCATCATACGGCCTGACAGGTCCCCCCTGGCATTCGGGGAGGACATCCACTGGATCCCGGTGTGTTCCCCTGCCTGAATCTCCCGTTATGCGGGTTGTAGGGGCGCTCTGTACGCTCCGGTGGTCAAAACAGGGCTGCGGTGGAGCGGAGCTCTAGATGCCGGCAGCTATCTTGGGAGGCTCCGCGCATGCGCCCCTTGATAGTACATTTTTAGAGTTTTGCTGACAGACTTCCATGGCAGTGCACGCTTGATACCTAACTAGCTCAAAAAACAAGGGTGGGATGTCAGAAAAGTAGAGTTTCAATCATTGCCAACAGAAACCATATGGATAGATAACAGCATAACAGCATAAGGAAGTTAGCTACACCCCACAATGAGCCAGAACAGCTTCAGTGGAAGACATATCATCCGCCTACAACTATTCCTGACACCCTTCCCTTTCACAGGGATCCCACAAAGCCTACACACTCCTGGATGAGTGTGTGGTAACTGCTTCCATAGAAACCAAGCCCTAAGCTTTATAAGCTTAATAGCTAGCCGGAATGACCCATCCAATGAAAATTCTGAATGACATCTTCATCCCACTGGTTCTGCTAGAGAGAGTGACAAATATGTCTTAAAACTCTGAGCAAAGCTGTAGCTTGAGAGCAGGCTCAAAGTATCCATTGCATGGAACCAGTTATCCTTGGTGGTCCTACATATGGGAGGTGCAAATCTTTTGGTCCCATAGAATGCCAAAGCCACCTCAGATTGCTGCCCAGTATGGATATAAACACTACTTGTACTGGTCAGAAATCCACAAGGATCTCTCTTGGCACAAGGCCCAGATCCCAGCAAACCCCCTGACTGAGGAAAAAGAACCTATAGAAAGGCTGCCTTTATGACTAGGACTTTAATCAAAACTGGACTGTAAGATTTCATCTGGAGCAGCAAGCTATCAATGGACCTTAAGACCCTGACTCTGGCCAAACTTCCTGCTAAGCATGTAGCCCCAGAGAGATTGACATCATTGTTCAATCCTTACTCAATTGGACTGGAGGGGATCTCACCTGGAGCTATAAGTCACCAAAGGATCCTTTCTAGCCTAAAGCTTTGATCTTGGCAAACTTCCTGGCTCAAGATATAGCCCTTAGCCCTTGTACACACGGTCGGACATTCCAACGGAAGGTGTCCGATCGGACCGTGTTGTCAGATAATCCGACTGTGTGTGGTCTCCATCGGACTGTAGTATCTGACGGACCAAGTTTTTCAACTTGTCTATAAAATTTTCCGACAACATGCTCCGATCGGACATAGTCCGATCATGTGTAGCCTACTCCGACGGACAAGGTGCCAAGCATGCTCACAATCAAATTCGGACACGGAAGTGCTCGCTCAGGTAAAACTACGGCTCGTAATCGATATAGCACATTCGTCACGCTGCAATGTTAAAAATTCTTTCATGAAGTGCATTCTCTTGTTCTTTACAATTCTGCAAGAATAAACTTCTTTTGATGCTCATAGTTACACACACTTCTCCCGAACGTATTTCTTGAGTCTTTTTAGTCATTTCAGCAATACAATATTTTAAATCGTCACATCTACACAATCTTTTTTTTTTTTTTTTTTTGGAATTTTGTGGTTGGTTTTTTTAATCAACATCTCCTTTTTTGACAGTTTGCTCATCTTTGCATTTTTTTGGGTGTTTTTTGTGTGTCAACTTACCACAACACCATTATTATCTTTTTTGTATTTTGTTTTTCTTTTTCTTTTTTTTTTTTTATAAATGTATATTTATTGAGAAAAAGATTTCTTTCACAGAACAAAGTATATATGCTTCCGATACATACAATCAAAATTAACATTGCAACTGTAACAGCAAGTACCGCCGCAGGCGGGATATCAAATGTCGGTAACTTAAAATATCACATTAAAGGGGAAGGAACAGGATACACCACGTATTCGCATATAAAAATGCATAGTTAAACCAAATACCGTATTTTATAGAGGTAACGCAGGGGTAGGATCTCGGGAGAGAGCCATGGGAAAAATTTCCTGGAAGCTCATGTCTATACATTGGGGTGTTGCCTCAGGATTCGATATAGAGTTGTCCCATCTGTCCCATATTTTAGAAAATTTAGGTAGAGAGTCTTGTACCAAAGCAGTCATATGTTCCATTCTACGTATGTTTGCAATAGCGGAAATCAACTGAGAGTGGGTTGGGGGGGAGGAGGACAACCAAAGAGTAGGGATCACTCTCTTGGCAGCTAGGAGGACATATGCTGTCAGCTTCTTAGCGCTTTTTGATAGCGTCGCAACAGGCAGGCCCAGCAAGTAATGCCTCGGGTCTAAAGGGATGGTGATCCCCAACACGGTATGGAGTAGGGATTGGACCATAGACCAAAAAGGTACAATTAAGGGGCAACTCCAAAAAATGTGATAATGGGTGCCTTCATGTCGTAAGCACCTCCAGCACATCTTAGATATAGAGGGGTCATATTTGTGTAGCATTTCAGGAGTTTTGTACCAAAACATCAGTACCTTGTAGGCTGTCGCTCTCTGCTCCGCGCACCTAGAAACCTTGGAGGTAGACAACCAGACTTCTTGCCATTGAGAGAGGGTTAAGGGAGTCTGTAAAATAGTGGCCCATTTCCTCATATAGAGGTGAGCCTCCGCGGTGGGAGCAGTAGAATTGTGAAGTATGCTGTATATGGCGGATATGAGGCCTTTCTGGCAAGGACCCTGGGAACATAAAGTTTCAAAGGTGGTAGGATTGACCAGAGCCAGGTCAGGGGATCTGGAATGAAAATAGTGTTTAAATTGGAGGTATGAAAATAGGAGTTGGTTCGGGATATCATACTTATTCTGAAGTTCTAAAAAGGATAGGAATTTACGAGATATCGGGTTTACTAGGTGGCGAAGTTGGAAGATACCCAAACTGAACCAGGGGTACATATTCTTCAAGGAGAGACTATCAGGTATGTCTGGGTTGAAAACGACATTTAACAAGGGTGAGCATGGAGAAGAGAGAGAGTACCTCCCATGACATTTTTTCCATATGGATAGAGTAAATAACATCGGCCCAAGGAGTATGCGTCTAAGCTGAGCCATAGAGGAGGGCAGATCTGACCACAGCATGGAGCAAGGGTGAACAGGACCAATGACACTCATTTCAAGTTCCGACCATCTACTGGTAGCGAAATAGGACGACCAGGAGATACCCGGCAGAAGGTGAGTGGCATAAAAGTACTTCACTATATCAGGAGCTCCTAACCCCCCATGAGACCGCAGAGCAAAGACCACGGTCTGGGCGATTCTGTGCATTTTATTTCCCCATATAAATTTAGTGAAGGCCCGTTGAATATTCCGAAGCTGAGGCATGGAAATAGCAATTGGTAACGTTTCAAAGAGATACAAAAATTTAGGGAGTATGGCCATTTTTAATACATTAATCCTACCCAGGAGGGACAGAGGGCAAGTTGACCAGCTTCTGAGCAGACTATGTGTTTCCGCTATCAGAGAGACAAAGTTAGCTTCGTATAAGGAATTATATGTAGCAGTCAAATTAATGCCAAGGTATTTAAGGGAGACCGGGCACCAATGGTAGGGGAAGTCATTCTTTAAAGAAGCCAGAAGTGGAGGAGGAATATGAATGGGGAGCGCTTCAGTTTTAGTCGTGTTAACCCTATACCCCGAGAGTTTACTGAATGTATCCAGGAGTGTATGAAGTTTGGGGAGGGAAATTTGAGGTTTCGTCAAGGTGAGGAGGATGTCATCTGCAAAAAGGGACAACTTATATTCCTTCAGTTTGAGAGAAATCCCGCTTATATCTGAGTCTTCCCTTATAGCTGCGGCCAAGGGCTCAAGGCATAATATAAACAACAGGGGGGATAGGGGACATCCCTGTCTAGTGCCGTTACTATGCGTAAAGAGTGGGGATCTATAAGATGCCAATTGAACCTGGGACGTGGGAAGTGAGTACAAGGCCTGCAGGGCTGACAGGAAAGAACCAGAAAAACCAAAACGCTGGAGCGTGGCAAACATGTATGGCCATCCCAGCCTATCAAAGGCTTTTTGTGCGTCTAAACTCAAAATAATGGCAGGGCGGGATGTTTTGTCTAGCAGGTCTATGAGATCGATGGTGCGTCTAGTGTTATCACCGGCTCGTCTACCCAGGACAAATCCCACCTGGTCATTATGGACCAGGGCGGGAATCATCGAGGAAAGTCTATTAGCTAAAATTTTGGTGAAGATCTTATAATCGGAGTTAAGTAAAGCTATGGGTCTGTAATTGTCCGGTAGGGTAGGGGATTTACCCGGCTTCGGGATAACCGTTATGTGCACATGTAGGAATTGGGAATGAGGCACTCTACCTTTCTGTAAAGAGGAAAAAAGATTTAGCAAATGAGGGCTCAGAGTCGGAAGGAAAGATTTATAATAGATATAAGGAAGTCCGTCTGGGCCTGGGGATTTATGGGATGGGAGAGCTTTCACTACCGCAGCCAATTCCTCTGGCGTGACGGCAGTGTTCAGGGTATCCACCTGGGAAGAGGATCACACTGGTAGTTTCAAAGAGGTGCAGAAGTCATTAAAGCTATCTTGGGAGAAAGCGTGGTTGGGATCGGAGGTTAGGCAGTTATATAGTTTCTTATAAAAAGCACCAAAAACTTTAGACATTGTTAAGGGGCAATAGGTTGGAGTGCCATCCGACTGAATAAGAAGATCGGGATAGGAGTGGAATGGGCGGGGTTTGAGCTTATTCACCAACATCCTATGAGGCTTGTTAGCGAACTCATAAAATTTCTGTTTTGCCCAGAGTAGGGCTTTGGAGCATCTATGCAAATCTAATGATTTTAACCGTTCGCGTAGGGAGGTCACTGCGCGGAGACGAGACACCGAAGGGGAGGACAGGAGCAGAGCTTCAGCTTTTTGCAACTGAGAAAGAATATCTAGTCTCTGCACTGCCGAGTCCCGCTTAAGGCGGGAGCCGGCTGAGATACATTCTCCTCTAAAGAAGGCCTTGTGCGCCTCCCAAAGGGTGGATACGTCCCGCACAGATCCCACGTTAAATCGGAAAAAGTCAGCTAAACTTTGAGATAAATGAGCCTTAGTGACCGGATCCCGGAGAAGGAAGTCATTAAGTCTCCAATGACAGGTCCTGGGTGTAGAGGAGGAGAGGGTAAGGTCGAGCTGGACCGAGGCATGATCCGACCACGTCATGGGATTCAACTCTGAGGCTACTGCCGACGTCAGTAGAGGTGCCGTTACAAAAATATAATCTAATCTAGAGTACATTTTATGTGGGGGGGAATAAAAAGAAAATTGGCGGTGTGTGGGGTGTTTAATCCTCCAAATATCTAGCAGGTGATGGGATCTAATAAGCTTGCGAAACGCAGTGGATTGACGTTCAGTTTTGGAAGAGGGGTTACCTGGGAAAAGGGTTTGTCTGTCCCTCTTAGCGGACATGGTCATATTAAAGTCCCCGCCAATGATCATGAATGGCTGGGCATAGGAGCCCAGAGCATCCAAGACCCCAGAGAGGAACTGAACCTGGCCCGAATTTGGGGCGTAAATATTAACTATAGTAAGTGAGCGGGATAAGTAGTCGCAGTCCAGGAGAATGTATCTACCCTGTGGGTCAAGGAATGAGGACTTCACCCGCAACGGGCAGGTTTTTTTAATCAGTATCGCGACCCCTGCTTTACCAGAGGGATCGGAAGCCATAAAAGAAACCGGAAAATGTTTAGCAGCAAATTTAAGAGAGCCTCCTGGGCGGAAGTGAGTCTCCTGGACTAGGACCACGTCTGCGTTGGAGGACTTGAACTCCTTCAGAGCCAACCATCGCTTATGAATAGAGTTCAAGCCTTTAACATTGTATGTAAGTACCCTTAAAGCCATTGTGCACCAAGTAGTTGAAGCTTAAAGTACCCATAACCAACATACAATAAACAAATATACCTGAGTAAACCAAGGAAATACTGGGAGCCGTGGTGTATCCTAGGAATGAAAAGCGGGTAGAAACATATAATAACAACAATAATGCATCTAGAGATTGAAAAAGACAACAGCCAAAATGGGCAAGAAATGAAAAAAAGGCCAAAAAAAAGGCCTAAAAAGTAAAAAAGTAAACTATAAGTAATAGCAAAAAGGCCTGGGGGGTAAAAACCACCCAGGAGTCCGCAGCCGCGGAACAAAAGGAGGCACATCAGGGGTACCTGCTCATCTAGAGGGACCCTGCCACCTTCCAGAAAAAAGCTATAGGCAGCGTGAACAATATACCTTAGTCCCAATCAACAAAAACAAAAAGAAAAGTCACAACCCGTAACTAGGGGTGCGAATACCCCCTGTCAAGAGGGGGAAAAAAAAAAACACAAACATGGCGAAATAGGGGCCGAAGCCAAGATAAACCAAACACAGCACTTAAATGTTCTCTTAAAGGAGGTAGTCTGGGATGCAAGTTCCGCTGGGGAGTAGAGAAGGACTTCTGCGATCTCTGACGAGCTGGGGTCCAAATCCGTGTCGGGATGGCCGTGGGTCTGGGTGTCGTTGGAAGCGGGACAGGGTCTTCGTCAGGCAGTGGTGGCAAACCCAGACTGCATATGAAAGCTTCACTTTCCTGAAGGTCCCTCATGGAGTATTGAATCCCATCTTTAGTAGCCGAAAGGCGAAAGGGGAAACCCCAGCGATACGGAAACTGGTGATTCTGCAGATGGGCAGTCACAGGGCGGAAGCTGCGACGTTTAGCCAAGGTAATGGGGGATAGGTCACTGAAAATTTGTATCTTGGCCCCTTTAAATTCCAGACGAGACTTGTTACGGGTGGCCACAGTCAGAGCTTCTTTGCTGTCATAGTAGTGGAAGCGTACAATGATGTCTCTAGGGTTGGCCCCGGCTGGGGGCTTTGGGGCTAAAGACCTGTGGTCCCTATCCAATCTCCAATCAATGTCCGGGATTTTAGGGGCGACAACATTGAAGAGGCTGAGAAGGGGACTCCTCTGATGCGTAGGTTTTGGCGGCGTTCCCTGTTCTCCAAGTCCTCCTGTTGGGACTGGAGCTGTGAGACAGACTGCTTCAAACCGGCATTGTCCTCCTCCAAGACGTGTACATATTGCAATAAATCGTCAAATTTGGTTTCCAGGACGTCAGTCCGTTCCCCAATCTGGGCCAGCTCCCCCCGCAGTTCATGGGCGAGTTTGCCCATTTCCTTCGAAACATTACTGGTCAAGTCTTGCAGGAGAACTCGCAGTTTATCGTCGAGTACTTCAACTGTAACAGGGGCGGACATCGTGTCAAAGTGGCCCTTTGACAAAGGGCTCGGATTATCTTGTACGGACAGTTGGGAAGCCACTTGTGCGTATGTGGAAGAACCCGGAGTTGGAACAGGGGAGGCCGGCCTGCTTAGGAAGCGATCTAAAGTCTGTGAGGGCCGCAGTTCAGGAGACAGAGATTGAGGGAGGTGTTTCGGAACGTATTTCACCATGAGGCGTTGGGACTAGGCATACATTCAGTTACACGTGGAGCTCCCCATGTAAAGGTAGCGACTGTGAGCTGTAGGGGAACATTGAAAGGCGACTAGGGCTCGTAGAAAGTGATCACATGTCTGTCAAGTAAAGGGACCCGGGGTGTGACCCCAGAATAGGACGTTGCAGATTAGAGGGTAGTGGGGGGGTTGGAGCCCAGGTAACACTATATCACTGGAGTATGAGGAGAGTCTAGGCATAAACCAGGGTGCGGCTGAGAGAGATGTAGGCCGCAGGAGGGTGGGTGGAGGGACTGGGTGCACCAAGATGGCCGCTGGTGGGGCCTAGGGCGTGTGTGCAGGACTCAGAGAGGCACCAGAACCAAGTGGGCAGCGATCCAGTGGGGGACAGGCTGAACTGAGAGTGGGGGCAATGTTCTCCCTGCAGGAATCTGTGGAGCAGCTGCCAAAAGGGGTTTGCAGGAGGACTGCTTTAGGCCTCGGGTGTACCAAGATGGCTCATCCGCCTCCTGTCTCAGGCGAGGGGATCCGGTGGGTCCAGTAGGGAGATGCGCCGTGGGATCCGACTCGGGATACGCCTCGAGAACCGCCGTCCGGAGGTCTCGAGGCACGGAGTAGGCCGCAAGATGGCGGCGGAGACCGGCCTGTCTCGCCGCTCGCAGCCCCGGGGTCCGTTTCGGCGATGGATCGGCCAAAAATAGCGGCTCCGTCCGGAGCTCGGATGGTCCCTGGGATGGATGGATAGCCTGGAAGGGCGAAAAAACGCCCGGCGGGCACGGATGGCTATAGATGCTGAGAGGTCTCTGCGGAGCTCAGCCAAGGCACATCCGTCCGTCTCCACTTCCGGTCACGCCCCCCCGTTTTTCTTTTTTAATCTACAGAAGGTTGTTTGGTGTTGGTGCCCCTTGTTATTCGTTTCACTTTGTATGTTTGAAATGTACCTGCCTACTCACATTTAAACTGTCTTTATTGAAGTAAAACACATACGCAAGTATTTCTTCAAAAAAAAAAAACCCTTTATTTAGGTGTCAAACAACTAAAGATGGAGGCAGCGCTGGAGACACTTGATAATTTGGCGAAGCCTTTGGCCCCCAAGGCAGACATTAACTAATTCGAAAATGCAAAATTGGTGGCCTGAGGAGTGCATATCTATGGGAGAGAAGTCTGGTCCAGAAGTCCTAGAGATCAGGAAGAGCAGATGCCATCTATGTCCCCAGGATGTGGTTCTACAAGAGGCTGCATCTTCTGTCAGACCAGACTGAACCCAGGCCATCACTCTCTAGTCTAGGCACTTCCCACCAGGCATCCTTCGAGGCTGTGGCTCGGCTCCTGTAGTTGTGGCAGGAGGAGGAGAAGGAGGGCGATGGTCGACCTCCTGGCTGCCACTTGCCACAGCCTCCCCCAGGCGGAGGTCTTCCTGTGTATGAAAATGGGATATAGTTTTAGTTTTTTGCTCATCAATCACACCATTTTGTGCTCATGACTGTTGCAAATTGAATGTTGCGAAATAGAACAGACTATCATTCAGAGCCCAGCATTTTTCATTCTTGTCCCAAACATTTTTGGTCACTACTGTCTATTGAGATGTAAACCACTTTGTTAAATCACAACTTACTGATCAATAATAACATCTAGTTAACATCATTAAATGTACAACAAGAAATATGTTAAACAATGCTATACCTGTCTCAAGCTGGGCCCCTCCACATGTTGTTGCCTGAAAGGCCCAGGTTGGACATTGGAAGCCTCAGCTGGGGGTGAAGGAAGCCTTGAAGGAAGACTGGAGAGTGGTGGCGTGGGTTCCCCCTGGTCTGCCATAAAATGCAGCCTCTCATAGTACAACATCCTGGGGTAATAAAGGGCATCTGGATCTCCTGATCTCAGGGAATTCTGGTGCTTCTTTTGCTCCCTGAGATATATACACCTCAGGGCACCAACTTTGCCCTTCACATAGGTCATGTCTGCCATGGGGACCATGATCCGCACCAAAGCAAGACGTTTCTCCAGCACTGCCTTCCTCTTTCTTTGGTCATTATAAAAGGGATTGTTCTTCTGCCTCAGGCAGGGCAGCTCCCTCAGCAGATCAAGGAATATCCCCATAAAATTGGAGTTCTTGAAGGGATCCATGTTGGAGATGGTGGACATATTGAAGAGGACCGACTATGATGGGAAGTATGGACCTTACCCAAACCCAAATATCAGAAAGGCCAAGATCATGACTAAAGTTGAGAAGAGTCTTCAGAAGAATTGTGGGGTACAACGATCCAAGGATCAACTGAGAAAACGCTGGTCTGACCTGAAACTGAGGGAGCATGATCAGTACAGAAGGATCGAGTGTGTTCTTCAAAAAAGTAAGCAGTTGTGTGTTCATATGATTATTCTTGCTTGCATACTGCTCCATGTGCTTTGATTTAATGTTGTACAGTTTAAAATAGCCACTTTCAAGTTCATGGTTTCAATCGTTCGTAAGAAACATTGTTCGTTAGGCCACTCCCAACACGATGTTTTCACAAATTACACCTCACTACATTTCTTCACACTGCGGGTAAGTATTCCAGCTTTAGAAAGTGTCCAAAATAATGTTCTCACCTTTGAACTCGGCCAAAAAACACAATTGCACGACACTTCCAAGCATTGTTTCATATTCCTATTTCTGCCCTCTGTGTGCTAAGTATTCCTTCCTTTTTTACATTCTCATAGGGGAGAGAAGACTCGGGAAGTCTAAGGACAGCAGGGACCCCACACCTTCCAAAGAAGGTGAAATTCCAACACCAGAATCAGAGGAGGAGGAGGAAGGAGAGATTGTTGAAGTTGGACAAATTGTCACCACAACAGGTGAGTGTCAGAGACCACAGCTTCCGGTAAGCTAATCAATGTATGTCGTCATATTTCTAATACATGGTGTATTTTTTTTAGGTGAGGTGGAAGAAGAATCACATTTTACCAGGGAAAGTGCCCAGATCCTGATTGGGGAGATAATGGGGTGCAATCGCGATTTAGAAATATACAGAAAAACATCAATGATGTTCAAAATAAAATGAAGAACATCATTGATGTTTTGGGGAGAGTCTGAAACACCCCAAACTAGCTAGGGTTTTATTTTTGTGTTTTGAAAAAACAACTTTTGTATTTTACAAAAAGACAAAATTGAAAGATGCACACAGTGTGTCAACATGCCCTATCTCCCATCATGGGGGATCAATGTACGTGTTTTGTGGAAAGTGGCTGAGATGAAGGGGTTGCACCCCCAAAACATGTACATTGATCCCCCAGGATGTGAGATAGCACATCTTGACACACTGTGTACATCTTCCAAATTTGTCTTTTCCAGGGGTGACACCCCATGTGATGAAGGCAATATCAGCCCAGTTTGTACATACTCATGTCTGATATTGTCTTCACTTTTCAAAGTTGAACTTTGTAAGTTTCTGTGTTCTGTATGTTATGCTTTGATACATGCCTGTTTACACAAAAACGCCAAGTTACAAAAAAGTTACCTAAAAGAATGTTTTTGATACACCCAATGTGTTGGTTTGTTGTAAAACCCTTTTCTAAACGCAAATGTGAATGTGCTTTGATTAAAAAGTTAAATTATCAACAATGTGTGGCTTCCTTTTTCAATGCGCAAAAGCTGTAGTTGACAATGGGTGTTATTTACTAAAGGCAACTCCACTTTGCACTCCAAGTGCAGTTTCAGGTGTACTTTTGCAGTGCACTTGTAGTGCATAGTGGATGTGCCTTTAGTAAATAACACCCACAGTGATGTGTTAATTTTCACAATCATGTCATTTTTATGACCCCACATATTTCTGCCATGGTGCGGAAAATGAGCAAGATTTTGGTCAGTAATGCACTACATACATTAGTTAACAAAAACAAGGTGTGTGTGTAGCAGGCCCACAACATAATAAGATTATCTGAAGAAGAGACTGTCCCCTCATCTCGCTCAGAACTTGGGTTTGCACTGTTGTAGAAAAAGGCCCCAAAAAAAAATACCTAGGAGACACCTAAAAACCAAGCCAAGCAGTAAATGAAAACAAAGATTATTGTAGTTTCAAAGAAAAATGTATTACAAAAATGCCTCTCAGACATTGTCTGGCATATCAATGGCCCCCCTACTCACAAAGTACTCCATGTATTGGGTAGACATGGGCACCGTCAATAAATTAGTTTCGTTCTGTTCCGTTTCGGTTCATAATAAAATTAATTCGTACTTCGTATTTCGTGTCCGAAATTCCGTTCTGTTTCGTACGAAATACTAATTGTCGTTAACGTGTACGAACGTTCTTTACGATGAATTTAAAGGCAAAAACATTGCTCATTATGCTTATTATGACTTGCAGAAGACTTCTGTGATAGAAGTCAATGTAAATTGCCTGAAGACATCAGTGAAGGATTTTCATCCTCTCTGGGCAGGCTGCCAAGAAAAGAACAAAATGATACAATGTTTCTTCTTCAATGGGCTGAACTCAGTGTGTAGAAGTTCTCAGTTTAATCATTTAAAGACTAAATCTTTTCTGACACTTGTTGCTTACAAGTAAAAATCCAGTATTTTCTGCTAGAAAATCACTCAGAATCCCCAAAAATTATATATATTTTTTTTAGCAGAGACCCTAGGGAATAAAATAGCGGTTGTTGCAATATTTTATGTGACACGGTATTTGCGCAGTGGTCTTTCAAACGCAAGTTAGCCCTTTTTTTTTTTCGGTGGACCTCTAGGGAGCAGTGACATTAGCAGCGTGACATACAGCAATGACACCTGCACCGTGATAGAGAGCACTGACATCAGCAGCGTGACATACAGCAATGACACCAGCACCATGATAAAGGGCTAACTTGCTAACTTACTGATGTCTTCAGGCAATTTACATTGACTTCTATCACAGAAGTCTTCTGCAAGTCATAATAAGCATAATGACTGAGATCCGGAATTCGTAAACAAAAGTTCGTATTCCGTACAGAATTCGGACGCACGGAAATTCGTATTTCGGATCCTCCCGAACGTACGAATTTTGAGAAATTCGTACGAATTTGAGATATTCGTACGAATTTGAGATTCGTACGAAACAAATCGCACATGTCTAGTATTGGGTTCGCACCTCGCGGGCACTTTGGGAGGGCAAGCCAGGACAAGCAGCTTCAAGGGCCATGAGATTCTCATTTTCTGGCAAGTCTGCATCTGGGCCAACTGAGACCACATAGTTTGCTGAATGTCTTTTCAAGAAATTGTGCAGAACACAGCAGGCAAGCACTATGTGATTGAGTTTATATTCAGCCATGTGGATTGGCGTTATAAAAAGGCAGAACCGGCTGGCCAGTATTCCAAAAGTGTTCTCCACGACTCTTCTGGCTCTGGCCAGCCAGAAATTAAAGATCCTCTGATCCGGGGTGAGGGTTCTCATCGGGAAAGGCCGCATCAGATGGTTTGCCAGGGCAAACGCCTCATCAGCAACAAATACAAACAGGAGTCCTTCCTGATTCTCCTCTGGGGGTGGCAAGCCCAGACTGCCACTCTGGAGACGCCAGTAGAATTCCGTCCGTGAGAACACTCCACCATCCAACATCCGGCCATTTTTCCCCACGTTCACATACAGGAAGTCATAGGTCACTGACACCACCACCAACATCACAATACTATTAAACCCCTTGTAATTATAATAGTACGACCCAGAGTTGAGGACGTGTTTCCCATCAATTGCACCGCCACAATTGGGAAAGTCCCAACGGCTAGCAAAGTGGGAGGCCACAGTCTGCCATTCCTGTGGCGTTGAAGGAAACTGTGGAGTGAAACAAGACAAAAAAATTGTAATTTTGCCCATCAACATTGCAAGCAGATTAGCAGATTAGACACCAGCAAGATCAGTATAACATTTTGGGAAATGAGTATTTAAAGCCTAAAGTATAAGGTCCCCTTATCAGTGTCAACACCCCCCCATCCCCCTATCTGATGAGCCCTTGCAAAAAATGAGGGGGGGATGTTTTGGACAGGTAACCCTCTCCACTTGATTGAGAGCTGAATGCCTAAATAATGTGTGATACTTCTGGAAGCCCCTCCTTACTTACACTATTGGCAGCCCACCGGACAGGTAAGAAGTGTCATAATACCAAAAATCAAACAAAATGGAAGCAAATTTTGACATTCTGCTATTACCTATCAAGATAATAATAGGAGAAAAAAAAATATAGCATTTGAAAGTATTGAGGCAGGCCCTTGCACTTCATGCTTTGGTGAATTCGTCCATAAATGTGACCATCAAAAAGGTAGGTAGAGTGTGTATTGGGTTTGGTCAAGTCATCAGATAGAGGATTGCTATCAGCTGACCTAGCAGTTGGGGGGAGGGGGTTCCTAATGAGTTTGGGCCAACCAAAAAAAAAAAAGTCACTCTGCATGAATTGAAGCGTTGAAGGAAACTGTGGAGTGAAACAACACAAAAAATTAGTAATTTTGCACATCAACATTGCAAGCAGATTAGACACCAGCATTTTTGGCCAAGATCAGTATAACATTTTGGGAAATGAGTATTTAAAGCCTAAAGTATAAGGTCCCCTTATCAGTGTCATCACCCCCCCATCCCCCCCATCTGATGGGCCCTTGAAAAAAATGAGGGGGGGATGTTTTGGACAAGTAACCCTCTCCACTTGATTGAGAGCTGAATGCCTAAATAATGTGTGATACTTTGGGAAGCCCCTCCTTACTTACACTATTGGCAGCCCACCGGACAGGTAAGAAGTGTCATAATACCAAAAATAAAACAAAATGGAAGCAAATTTTGACAATCTGCTATTACCTATCAAGATAATAATAGGAGAAAAAAATATAGCATTTGAAAGTATTGAGGCAGGCCCTTGCACTACATGCTTTGGTGAATTCATCCATAAATGTGACCATCAAAAAGGTAGGTAGAGTGTGTATTGGGTTTGGTAAAGTCAGCAGATAGAGGATTGCTATCAGCCGACCTAGCAGTTGGGGGGAGGGGGGTTCCTAATGATTTTGGCCCAACCAAAAAAAAAAAAGTCACTCTGCATGAATTGAAGCACACACATAACATTTGTAGACATTTTAGGGGGTGTTTGGGGGAAAGCAATACTATGGATCTGACAAAAGACATTGGTAAGTGACTAGAGTATAGATTTATGGGCCCAGAAGAGCATGGTGGGGAAGTTAGTCAGGCAAATATGCATTAAGGATAAAAAAGGAACTTGAAAAGCTTCCAGCATGCATGAGGACAAAGGGACAGAGCATATGAATTAGAGCATATTGCAATCATGGTAATTAGGGAATGAGGAAAGAAATCCAAGACATTAGCAATCATTAAATACATAGAATGTGATGTTAAAGGATAAAACTTACCTTCATATAGTCCTTCTGCAGGACCCGAATGATGGCAGAAAAGGTCTCTGGAATAATGATCCCCAGAGCCTGGGGGAAGATGCCTGTGGAGAACTTGAGGTCCTGAAGGCTTCTCCCTGTCGCCAAGTAGCGAAACGTGGCGATGAGCCTCTGCTCCAAAGTGATGGCTTGCCGCATGCAGGTATCCTGCCTGGTGACATAAGGGGACAGCAAAGCCAGCAGACATTTAAAAAACAGGGTCCGTCATCCAGAGATAATTCCTGAAATCATCAGGATTATTCTCCCAGATCTCACGGAGCAAAGGCATATGCGAGAACTGGTCAGGCTGGCGCAACAAATTCTTGGTCCACAAACGCCTCCTCTCCCTGTTCATGTACCGGGCTTGTGTGAAAGCTAAAAGCCCAACACCAAGCCCTTGCACAGCACAAACTCTACGACGAGTACGTACACGAAAACGGTCGGCTTGTCAGAACGGACAACAGAAAGCACCGATAAACAGCAATGCCTGAAAGAACGACCTGAAAAGCAGAAGCAAACAGACAATAAGCAATGCAAATCAAAGCGTACTATACCAAGATATAGTCCACAATGAGAAACAAATGCTTACTGACTACACACACTGATAATCATATACGCAAAGACAAGCAGAAACTGAAGAGCAGTACCGAACTGAAGCACAACCTGAAAAGCGCAAATCGTCTCTCACCAAACTTCTACTAACACGCGATAATAACGAGATCAGCAGAAGGAGCCCAAAGGGTGCCAGACGTGGTGCTGAACTTCCTTTTTCTAGTCCCGTCTTATGTGGTTTACGTCACCGCGTTCTTGGCAACCGGAACTTCCGACAACTTAGTCCGACCGTGTGTATGCGACACCACTTCCGTACCTCTTCCGGACTAAATTAGTCGTAATTTATACAACGGATTTGGTTGCCGGAATGTCCGACCGTGTGTACGGGGGCTTAGAGAGTATGTCCTCAAAGCTCAGTATTTACCCAAGCTGTACCCAAGAGATCTCATCTGGAGCTGGTAAGGAAGGCCAAAGCAAGTAGTAAAACCTCCTAGAGAGTCTTGGCTCTCCTTTGAGTCTCAAAAGCAGCCCTCATCAAAATATTGGATGAGTAAGGGATAGTCTACCCATTAGACATTGGATATTACAGGGACTGTAGAGATCTGCCCTCTAAGGCTCGATTCACATCTATGCATGTTGCTTTTGAGCATTTTTGCAATGCTTTTTGTGGTGCTTGCTGCATTTTTGGACACACGTTTTTACAGCGATTTTGCCGCGTTTTGCGTTTTTTTCTTTTTTTTACACTGTGGTTGCTTAGCAACCAGATATATACAGTGAAAAAAATGCAAACCGTGGCAAAAACGTGGTAAAAACCCGGTACTTGCGTTTGTGATGCAGGTCCATTGACTTCTATTACATGCAAAATACTGCATTTTGCATAAAAGTCCCTGTCCCTTTCCAAAAACGCAGAGGCACAAAAATGCATTGATGTGAACATGTTCCATAGGAACCCATGTTAAAAAATGTCCTTGCCCTTAGGCTCGGTTCACACTTGTGATGCAGGAACCCTGCAAATCTACTGTGGGTTCCCACATCACACCCGACTTGCATGGAAGTTCACACTGCCATACGTAAACTGCTGGGAGTGTCAATACATTGTTAATGACACCCCCATTTCAGCACTGCAAACTGTCAGTTCAGACATGAATCGGATTGCATGGGCGTGAACACCCAATGCAATCTGATTCTGGTGCTAACCAAAAAAAGAGACTACTATCTGTATGGCTGAAATTGCATGGCACAGAAATTGCATGTGAATTGCACTGTAGTGTGGTGTGAATCACATGAGATCTCACAGAGCACAGAAGTGTGAACCAGCACTGAAATCTTGCCCAGAGATAAAGTCCACTTGGAGGAACCTGGATGTATAAACCACTTATTGCCCAATTGGGCCACAGAATATGTATCCTTCCCAGAAATTCTATATAGACTCAAAAGAGATGATAAAAAAGATTCTACTCCACTCAGATCACAGTCATCTCTGCCTCTCCTCAATGGACTAACCCTGCAGGTTCTGACCTGCCACCGGATATAAGACACCACTGTGATGTTGTTCAGATTCACTGAACACTAGAAATCCTGCTGCCAGGTGACAAAGGGTGAAGGGAGCATGAAAGAGCTGGCCAGAAAACCAAAATGTTCAAAATAACTTCCCAACTGGGGAGTTCTACTGGTAAAACAACTTCCTAACAGGGGAATTCCATTGGTAATAACTCAGTAGAACAGAAGATTTATTACTGTGCCAGCACCAAGGCTTCATCTGCCTGTTTGCGAGACATGAATCGCTGGGTGCATGATCAACATTGGAGAAAAAAACCTTTTCAGGACAGGAGGCTGTTTCCAATGAACACACCTAAATATAGGGATGGGAGAGACCATGGTCTTGATCATCGAGCTAACAGGTGAAGAGAGGAAAGCCAGGATTATCCAGCCTCCTACTACCAGTATGCTCTAGTGGCACAAACTATGTATCCTGAACTGTGGTGGATTAAGCTCTCGGATACCCAAGAATTTGTATAGTGGTCACAGACTAGCTAGCCAATCTCTTGTAGGGTTATATACTTGTCAGAAATCCCTGTCTAGAGGAGGAGTGGATTGAGAACTCAACCAGCAGATGTACATGCTGCCTGACATCTTAACCCATGTAAAAACAGAGGTATGTCAGAAGACAGCTCTGGGAGTTGGCATCCCTTTGAGCAACAATAGTACTCCTCTTAAAATTACATCTGCTGGAATGGAAATTGCCATCCCTAGAGACAGTAAGAACCATGTTGGCTATCAGAACTTGTCTATTGTTGTTAGAGCAAATATTTCCTTCTGGCACAGTCAGAGGCTTGAAGGTGGCTGATTGACTAACTTTGCCTGAAGTGTTTGACCTGAAGCTTCAACCGTCCGAGACTAAAGCTCTATCTTCCTAGCAGAAGAGGGGCAACCAGGTACCAATAAGACATGTATGGGTGGCACAAATATGAAAAAAAAGGCCAGTTAGCAACTTCTCCCCCAGAAGTGGAGTTCTTTGCTGACTACTTGATTGAGGACTCTTTCATGCTTCAATTCTTTCTGGAATCCAGGCCGGAACTGCAGGAGAAAACTTTTTTGGAGTTTGACACTGACGCTTGAAATACAGTCCTCTTTCATTCAGCAGACATGTACTCCAAGGCAAAAGGCCAGACTAAACACATTTCCTATCTGCAATTAAAGTGGACTGTTTAGACTCTAACAATGCAGACACGATTGTCCCACTTGCAGAATTATTCCAAGCAATTTGCTATCAAATGAAACTAGCCCTTTAAGGGGACTGCTAGACTCTCATAATGCAAACAAGATCGTCTTACTTGTAGAGTTATTCCCTGGTATTTGTGGTCCAATGAAGCTAGCCCTTTAAGAGGATTGTTTAGACTCTCACAATGCAGACGAGATTGTTCTAGAATAATCTCCAGGTATTTGCTATCAAGATAAAGCTAGCCCCTGTAGGGGACAGTTTAAACTCTTGCAATGTACACCAGAATGTTCCACTTGTCAGATTTATTCTTTAGGATAGAATTAATATTCTTCATCCCAACTTCCATTGCATTGGAATAGAGGCAAGGGTTAAGGTAGGCTCCCAGGCTGAAATGGCAGATATACCCCTTAGGGACAAGTCCAACACAAAGCTACCATCAGAAGATGCTATACCCCCAAGAACAAACCCAATCATCATCATTGAGTAGACCCCTGAAGGGCACAGCATTCTCCAATGACAACTCCATGTATATGGCTAAGCTCAGGAAGGCCACGTCAACCAAACAGGGGATTCATTATGCTGGAATACCTCTTCCCCATAAGGTATACATGTCCTGGTTGGGGTTTGAACTGAGCAACCCAGTACTGCAAGGTGCTGTCCACTAAGGCATTCTGCTGCTCTGTCCTACTGTTCAATTTGCACCCCTTCTTCAAAAATGAGCTCCTAGCTTAAACATCATAGGAAAAAAGTCAATGCACTCCTTTGGAAGTGATGAAATACTTGCATTGCAGGTACCTCTGCCATTTTAGGCATCCTAACAGCATTACAAAAAGGGAGGTGCTACAACTTGCTCAAAGATCTTCCTCCTCCACATCTTCCTTTTATGAATTGTTTGAAGAGGGTTAAATTGTCCAGTTGACTGGTCCTGCAAGGAAAAAGCTTGCCATTGTCAGAGTAGAGAATACTTGCACAGGGAGAGTTAGAACACTCTCCTTTAGAGTGTCTTGACTACCCTTGGCATCTTGTTGGTCCCTGACATCTTGCTCCCTGGATGCCTGAACAAGGCAGGAATTTCATACAGGGTTTTACCAGCCAAGGTATGAGCTACAAAGGCCACGTTTACTGTGTGCATAATACATGTAGATGTGGAGATGCTTAATAGCAAGTATCCATTAGTCAAATTTCCATACACTAGCTTTAAGAGGCCTACAGAAGGGCTGACAATCCAGGGATAGTATTTAAGGAAAACTCTGCCCCCCCATCCAGCTATAACCTGCTCAGAACAGACAAGGCTTAGCGGTATTAGGCTGCAGTGGCACAAGGACTGGTTGCAGAAATAAACAAATCCTTGCAAGTCTAAGGGAGAACTCCACATTGTTAAGAAAATAAATATTATAACATGTATTTGCTACTCAAACCATGCAGTGATTTATTAAATAACCTTCCTAATTCAGACTACAGCTGCTGAGGTTTCTTAAGCTACCCAAAGAGAAAAAGTAACAGTTGTTGCTACGCTAGAGAAAACCCTCAAGAGGTTAAACACTGCAGACTTTTTACATCAGAACACCACTACATAGGTGATTTCATTAGGCTGAGCCTCCAATACAGAAAAAAAACCTGCTAAAACAAACAGATATCTGTTCAGGACAGAAAGCAACTGCACCAAACATTTACAAAAATGCTACAATGCACATCCGAGCATAGACATCTCCATATATTTCATTTTGGTTATAATATATTTATTTTCTTTTTTTTAACATAAGTGGAGTTACTTCCTAGCAGCCTACATAGCATCTGGTCCCTTCTACTGACCTCAAGCCAAACATACTCACGTATCCTGGCCTCTTCCACAGTTCAATCGATGCATCCGCAGGGTGAACCAGATCCCTGAGGTAGGAACACTATCATGCTGGCCACAGTTTAGAGGTCACCCACTGATAGAATTGTTACTCTCGCACTAACGTCCACAGCAATACCTCACATGTGTGGATTGAACGCTGTTTACATATGTGGGCACAATGAATGGATGCGTTCACTTCTCTGTGCGAGCACGCAGAGAGGGGGGCACTCTACTTTTTTTTTTTCCCATTAATATATTTTTGTTGATCAGTTTTATTCTTATTACAAGGAATGTAAACATCCCTTGTAATAGGAATAGATCATGACAGGTCCTCTTTATGAAGAGATCTGGGGTCAATAAGACCTCACATTTTTTCTCCAGGCTGGAAAGCCTGACATAAATAAAAATGATCTTGGCTTTCCAGCCGAGTACACAGCAATATTTACAACTGCCATGCTGGACATGATGTCATAATATCTCCTGGGCCTCCAAGAGTCATAGAGACTACAGGGGACCATCTGGTCACCAGTATTCTCTGTGGTTAACTTCTGTGGAAGATTCCTTCTCTGGCTCGCACGGGCGAGGTGGTAGAAGCACCTGAGGGTGGCGGGAGGGTGTAACGGAAACCTGCGTTACATCAGAGGGGGCGGGGTCACCCACACGTCACTGGGGAACCCATGGCTTCCCTCTCCAGCGTCAGAGGGGTGGGGTCAGGTGACGGGTGGCCCCGCCCTCCTAATATAAGAAACGTCAGCGCTGGGATCTCTGCAGTGTCTCCGGAGTGGAGACAGAAGAAGGATGTATGGACAGCGCTGGACTGAGAGATCCCCGTCGCTGGATATGATCATCCATCGCTGGACCCCGGAGACCCGTCGCTGGATAGCAAGAGTGGATTAGCACCGCTGGAATCTTTTTTTTATTTTTTTTATTTTTAATAAAGGAATTTTTCAAAAGTGTGTTTGTTTTATTTAACCATTTTGACACTTTCTTTGTGAAATGGTAGGGGTACTTTTTTACCCCCTTACCATTTCAAACAGGGGGGGGCCGGGATCTGGGGGTCCCCTTGTTAAAGGGGGCTTCCAGATTCTGATAAGCCCCCCGCCCGCAGACCCTCACAACCAACGGCCAGGGTTGTGAGGATGAGGCCCTTGTCCTCATCAACATGGGGACAAGGTGCTTTGAGGGGTCACAGACCCCCAAAGCATCCTCCCAATGTTGAGGGTATGTGGCCTGGTACGGTTCAGGAGGGAGGGGGGGCCGCTCTCTCGTCCCCCCCTCTTTTCCTGCGGCCTGCCAGGTTGCGTGCTCGGATAAAGGGTCTGATATGGATTTTTAGGGGGACTCCCACGTCAATTTTTTTTCTAATTTGATGCAGGGTTCCCCTTAATATCCATATCAGACCTGAAGGGTCTGGTTATGGATATTTAGGGGGACCCCCACGCCAATTTTTTTTTTAATTTGACACAGGGTTCCCCTTAATATCCATGTCAGACCTGAAGGGCCTGGTAATTGAATTTAGGGGAACCCCCACGCTTTTTTTTTTTTTTCTCAATGAATGAATGAATTGTCGGCTAATGCAGAGAACACTCATTGAGTGTTCTCTGTATTACGGGACCCGACAATAGCCGCAAGTGATTTTAAAAGACTTTTTTTCCTGCACAAATGACACTTTGTGCAGGGACAGTTCTAAGCACCAGAAACATGCGCCCCTTCACAGGCATACTATAGATACCCCCCAGCTACGAAATTTAAAGGAATATTACACTTTTATTGTTTCACTTTAATCATTATTAAAATCACTGCTCCTGAAAAAACGGCCGTTTTTAAAACTTTTTTTTGCATTGATCCATGTCCCCTGGGGCAGGGCCCGGGTCCCCAAACACTTTTTAGGACAGTAACCTGCATATTACCCTTTAAAATTAGCACTTTAGATTTCTCCCATAGACTTATATAGGGTGTTCCGGCTTTTCGAATTTGCTGCGAACAGCCCAAATTGTTCACTGTTCGCTGAACAGGCGAACAGGCAATGTTCGAGTAGAACATGAGTTCGACTCGAACTCGAAGCTCATCCCTAACCGGGATGATGCCTATAGACGCGGGCATCATCCCGGTATAACCACTGAAACAGGAGGATGACCGTTTACGCCCTCCCGGCGGAAGTGGTTAACCATGTTAATGACTTGAATGACAATGCAATGGAATGCAACACTGTACTCAGACAATTTTTTTATAATTTTGTTCACACAAATAGAGTTTTCCTTTGGTATTTAATCACCACTGGATTTTTTTACTTTTTGCTTAGTAAAATAACAATAAAATACTGAAAATTCTGACAAAAAATGTTTTTTTCAGTTATGTTCTAAAATTTTGCAAATCAATAATATTTCTTGATAAGTTTAGGTCATAGTGTATTCTGCTGCATTTCTTTGGTGAAAATAACCCAAATCAGTGTAGATTATTTAGGCCGCGTACACACAGGCGGATTGTCTGCCCAACTTAGTCCGCTGAACCGTGTTTCAGCGGACAATCCGCTCGTGTGTGGGCTTCAGCGGACTTTTTCAGCGGACAGTCTGACGGACTAAGTCTTTCGGAATTTCCGTAATTTTGTCTGTCCAAACTTGGTTTTGTCCGTCCAAACTTGGTTTCAGCGGACAGTCCGCTCGTGTGTAGGCAAGTTGGACGGACTAAGTATGGCGCATGCTCAGAAAGGATTTACACGGCCGAAGGTTGCATTGCAGTGTATTGGACGTCGTATTTCTAGTCCCGTCGTACGTGCTGTATACGTCATCGCGCAAGCTTTCAGCGGACTGTCTGTTCATTGTGTGTGGTCAAGTCCGTTCATTCAAAAGTTGAACGGACTGTCTGTCGGATTGTCTGACGAACTTAGTTGGGCAGACAATCCGCCCGTGTGTACGCGGCCTTAGACTGTGTGAAAGTTATTGAGTCCACAAACTCTGGGATTTATCTGAAAATTGAGCAATCCTGATGTACTAACTGCCGATCTAATTTCCTGAGGCCCGAACAAGACAGTACAAATAGCCCCCAAATTACCCTTTTTGGAAAGTAGACATTACAAGGTATTTAGTAAGAGGCATGGCAAGTTTTTTTAAGTTTTAATTTCTTGTCAGAATGTTTTGGAAAAGGAACAAAAAGGAACAATTGAGTACTGTTCATGATACTTTTTCTACTTGCACTAAAACACAATTTCTCAGGACAAGCTTTAGGGGTATGTCTCCTTCTTTAAGGTCCTAGTAGTACTGATTCACAAAAGTCTTAGCAGAATGTTAAAAAAGAGACAATCTGAGGGAAATAAAAAAAAAACACTCACACAAATGTACATGGCATTGGTAATAAAACAAGCATAGTTAGTGAGATGAGACAGAGGGAGATCTATAGACCGGAGGGGGGATGACAGTCACATAGGGGTCATAAAACTGTTTGATAATGAGTGAGGAAACCCATATCTAAATTCAGGCCATTATTTTTTGTGTCAAATAGAACAAATCAATAGTTCTATTTGACACAAAATAGTTATAGTATAGTAAAGGGAATTTCAAAACAGAATAGTTTTGTTTAAATTCCCTTTAAGAACTAAGATATCGAGGTCTTCTGTGACTGTCACCCCCCCCCCCCCCCCCCCAGTATCTCATTCATCATCCATTGGAATATAGCGGGAGTCCAATTATACCCATTAATGGCCATTCAGACATACTGCCACAAACCCTCTGGAGTTGCAAAGGCTGTTTTTATTTTTGCTTCCTTGTCTGAAAAACCTGCCAATACCCTCTAGTAAGATCTGGGGTGGTTATGTACCTGGCAGGACCCAACATCTCAACTATTTAATCAACCCGAGGCATGGGGTAGCTGTTTAACTTTGACACTTCATTCAGTTTAATATCCTCTGTATCACTTTGGATACTGCCTGTATGTGGACCTCTAGAATACAATAAGGCTTAAGCTGCTAGCTTAAGCTAGTTGTTTTTAATGTGTATTTCTTTATTAGTTGTTTATGGATACAATTTATGTGATTGACTTTTAAATAAAATTCTACAATATCACTGCACTTGTTTGCTCCTTGGGTGTACTTTATTTATCACAGCCTGGGTAGCACCATGATACATATAATCTAAAAAATGAAATTTCTACGGTGGCTACACCTCAGCTATAAGTAGGTATAAGGGGAATAATAGCTATTCCAGTATCACTTAACCAATATATATACCGTCACTCCTCAGTGGGCAAAAGGGTCGGACATTCCGACAACGAAATCCAACGTATTTTGGCCAAAACTGGTGTTGCAGACACACGGTCAGACAAAGTTGTCGGAAAATCAGATCGTTCAGAATGTGATGACGTTCGTTTGTTAAGACGGGACTACGTTCAGGCTAGTAGCCAATAGCTTTGGTCTTGTAATTTGATCTGAGCATGCGTGGCACTTTGCCCGATCGGAATTCTCTACAAACGATCGGACAAAGTCCGATCGGATCATGTTGTCGGCAAATTTTATATCTAGCTCTCAAACTTTGTTGGTCGGACATTCCGATGGAAAAAGTCCGATGGAGCCCACACACAGTAGGATTATCTGACAACACGGTCCGATCGGATATTTTCCGTCGGAATCTCTGACCGTGTGTACAAGAGCGAAGGGGAGAGAGTGTGATCCTCTGGATTTCCAGCAGCATATATTTAGGAGGATTATAGGTCCACAGGTAAACAGTCAGAAAAGGATAAACTTGTATAAAAATTGTAAATACCTCCGTAACAATTTCTCTTTCCAATGGTCCACATCCTCTATCCCATATCTTGGTATTCACATAACGAGAGGCCCGTCGCACCTGTTCCAGTATAATTATCTTCCACTATTAAGGAGACTGACCAATCTCCTGGCCACCTGGCAACCGCTTTGTGTTTCGTCGTTGGGTCGAATCGTGGCAGTCAAAATGTCGCTGCTGCCTAAATTACTTTACCTATACCGGGTCCTCCCGATCCGAGTCCCACTCTATTACCACCGCCTAGTTCAAGGCAAAGTATTTAAATACATTTGGGGAGCTGTTAGACCCAGAGTCTCTAAATCCACCCTTTATCGCCACAAATCACAAGGCGGGCTAGGAGTACCCAATTTTCGCAATTACTACTATGCAGCCCAGCTTGCACAACTCACCCTGTACCATGCAAAAACGAAAGTACCGATATGGGTCAGTCTCGAGGCCGTAGACACTTTCCCGGTAAATATATCCAATCTCCTGTGGCTTTCCCCCACGCAGAGAAACAAACCTAATAACCTGGTCACACTTCATTCCCTTAAAATCTGGGACGAGACTCACAAGTCCTTTCGGCTTAAATCCCAACACTTACCTTTACTTTCCATTATTGGCCACCCATTGTTTGGCCCAGCCTTTTCCGAGCCCGGTTTATTTGCGGCTTGGTCTAGGGTAGGACTAGACCGAATTTGCACCCTAACAAACAATGGACGCATCAAAGCTTTCCCTATACTCCAGGCCCAATCCCATATCCCCAATGGTGAATGTTTCTGTTACCTACAAATTGCCCATTTTCTCAATTCGATACCCAAACCCATCAGCGTACATGATAGTATGTCAATTTATGAACAAATATGTGATACTGACCCACATGCTCCGGGCATTATCTCCCAATTATACACCCATTTCTCCTCTCCCCCTACACCCCTTCCACCCTATACCATTAGTTGGTCCACAGACCTCAACTTAGATCTAGATATCGACGCATGGACCACGATCTGGACCAAAACCAGTAGAGCCTCGCAAAATGTTATCGCCTCTGAGGCTAACTTTAAAGTTCTTATGCGCTGGTACCTGGTCTCAGCCAGAATAGCCAAGTTTGTCCCGGGATATCCCGCCACATGCTTCAGAGGCTGTAATACTGCAGGCACACATATTCATATCTGGTGGTCGTGTCCGGTGGCGCAACGTTTTTGGATAGCGGCTTTCCAGATAGCATCAACCCTTATGGGAAACTCTCTCTCACCGGACCCATCTCTAGCTTTACTCAACTTAACACCCCACAATTATACCCGTAATCAACTATCCCTGTTCCTTCAGCTAACCACAGCAGCTAAACAAACTATAGCCAGAGCCTGGAAAACCCCGACACTCCCGGTGGCAGAAATGAAAAATAGGGTTACACAGGCCATGATTCATTGTAAAATTGAGGCGAAACTTTTAGATCGTATGCCTCAATTTTACAAGGTCTGGCAGCCTTGGATACAACACTTTTTGCCCCCTGATTTGGATCCCTATCTCTTGGAGCCCTGAAATACCCACTTATTTGAGATTGTCTCCAGCTTTTGGTGGCCTGGGTCCGTGCGGGCCGATCGACCAGTTCTTCTCTCTTTTTCTTTTGCTCTTCACCTCTTCTCCCCTTTCTCCCTTATCTTGCTACTTTTATTTTTGTTCCTAACCCAACTGTTCTTTTTCTCTTTTCTCTTTCTCATATTTGAAAATTTTGCCCACGCAGTACTAATACTCTCCTAACTATTATCTTTTTTGCTATTGGGAGTAACTTAACTTTCCGACCCCGGTAACACCAGAAGGTCTAGGTTCCTGATTGTATACCTAAGCAATTACTCTCCATGTAGTTCTATGCGACATATCCTTCTGCTTTTCATGTAACTGCGATATTGCGCATGAGTCGCAAGTTTAGTGTTCTAATGTCCTCTATCCATTGTTATATCCGAATCCTGTTTGCAACGTACTGTGTAATCTGTCTGTTAACTGATAATAAAAATTTTGAAACAGAAAAATTGTAAATACCTCTAAGTGGGTTTTTTAAGGCAATTTAAAAATGAAAAACTATATATTCAAAAAGTTTTATTGGTACAAAATTTCATGATTTAAATATTCCCAAGTGGGAAACCAAAACAAAAAAAAACAAGACAAAAAAACCCCCACATGTATATGTATCATAATTTTGCACAATGGTCATCAAAAAGTGATATTGCCCCACTACACATAAATATACCATCCATACAGGTTACAGATGATGATTAGTGGGAATATCCAGTCAACCAGTATTGTAAAAAATATATAAAAAGCTTTATTGAAAAATACAAAGATCTAAAAAATATACCTCCAGGGAATAAAAAATGACAATGTTGTCAGTACAGACAAGCAACTGCAACAGACAAGCATCCATTCCCATTCACACACCTATGTCAGAATATCAGGATAAACAGCAAGGCAGTCCAACCACTTGGGTTTCTGTTACAGCTGATTGTCTGTGGTGACAACAATGTCATTTTTTAATCCCTGCAATGGTGAAGGTATATTTTTTAGATCTTAGTATTTTTCAATAAAGCTCTTTATATAGTTTTTGAAATACCGGTTGAAACTTCTCTGACAAATTTCATGTGGACCTATAGTCCTCTTAAATATATAGGTAGCACTCTGATGCTGGAAAGAGATATCCGAAGGCTGGCACATATATCAATGGGGAATGGGGGTGATCTTTGAGTTAGATTATTTCCTTTGCTCCTTTTTTTTTTATACAAATAGTTTTTATTAAAGTTTAAATTTTTATCAAGACAAATGACAGAAATTATGACTAAATAACATATCAGTTACAGTATTTAGATACATAGATAATAGTATCCAAAAATAATAAAAAATATAATATAAAGAAAACCATATTAATTATCTCAATTGTAATAGGGATAATAAAGGTAACGGTTGGGAGGTTATTAATACATCCATTGTGGAGACAATACACAAAAGTAATATAAATATTATCTTCATATATTTACATACTGCCAATTCAAGTAATTCAAAGATAATGAACCTAAATATATTCCCGAACACCCCTATGGGTGCTAAACTGTGTTCGGGACAGTAATAGTAACCTGTCATTTAATAGATACAAAACAAAGATTAAAATATTAGAGCGGGGTAAGTAATTGTTTAATTCAAGTTATCTAGGAACAAAACTCATGCAATGTTTTGGGGACTAGCTCATTTTAACCATGGCTGCCATATTTTATGAGTATGTTCTTTTTTGTGAGGCCGAAGAGCTAGAATTGATTCATAAATGTAATGAGTTCGAGTTAATTCTATCACTTCTTTTATGGAAGGAGGATCAGGATTTTTCCAGTTCCTCATTATACTGATCCTGGCTGACAGCAAAATATGTGTAAACACATTTCTAAACTGGATAGGATATCGATCAAGATCAATGGATAATAGAGCCAGTGAGGGATTTGGAAGAATGACTGTTTTGGTAATTTTAGACATAACTTGAAAGATTTGTTCCCAATGCTTCCCAAGTTTAGGGCATGTCCAAATGTATACAACATATCACCTTTTTTTCTGCATAATCTCCAACATTTGTCGTCAAATGTGCCGTTGAATTTAGATATTTTCTCAGGAGTAAGATACTATCGTTGAGTCAATTTAATAGATACTTCCCATAATGTAGAGCAGCATGCGGCTTTATATGTGGTGTTACAAGGTTTTTCCTATTGGTCAACTGTATAGGTGTATACTAAGTCTTCTTCCCATCTAATTAAAGGGGTAGTCTTTATAAACACACTTTTTTGTTGAAGAAGACTATAGAAAAGGGAGATCCCTTTTTGTTGATGTATGGGGATCCTAAGCAAGGACCAAGTTGATTGGGGAACATTATAGGTCCATGATGGGAGATTGGAAATGCAATTCTTAGTTTGGATGTAGAGGAATAAATCTGAATTTGGCAATTGAAATTTATTTTGAAGTGTAGGAAATGGTTTGATCACCCCATTATCAAGTAGATCAGATAGATATTTAATTCCCTTCTCTATCTATGGTGTAAATGAGGTTGTCTTCATGAAATTATGTAGAGTATTTAGCAGAATTTGGACTTTGGTAGGAAGAGGGGGTGAGGAAGTTAGATGCAGAAATTGAACCCAGGATTTAAGTGTTGCTAATATTGGGGATATGAGAGAAGGTATCTTGGCTCCAAGTGCCATGGAAGGAATCCATATTGATAGATTATTTCCTGGGACCTTAGCAGTTTCTTCACTAAGTTTGAATGAGCACATCTAGATTTCTTACCCTGCCAGATGAATCTAGAAAACAGAGCCTGAAGGGATTGGAAAAATTTGAATTGGAATCGGGAGAGTTCTAAAAAAAGTATAAAATTTGTGGCAGGTGAAGCATTTTAAATGCTGCCAAACATCCCATCCATGAAAATTCATGGGATGCTAGTTTAGATTTTCTTGTAATGCATTACAAAGTGGAATATAATTATATTGGAACAGCATTTTATATGAATTTGATAATTGAATACCCAAATATTTAATTGTACTTTCAGTCCATGTATAAGTGAATTTTTTTTTTTTTTTTTTAAACGTGTTTTTATTGAGAGAAAAAAAAAATTAACAAAAGACATTAAGACAGGTTACCATCAGACTTTTTCCGGGTAGTACAGCAGTGAAATAAACGAAACAGAGAAAAGCACAAAGGGAGATCATCAAAGCAGAGCACGTAAGGACAATTAACGGGACTGGTGTATAAGCCAAAGAAGTTAAGCACATAGAGGGATAAATAGCATGAGTAATACAAGAAGACTCCTTTAGTGAGACCAAAGCAGTCTTCTTACGAAAACATAATCAAAGCTAAAATACCATATCTAGGCGAGTAAAGTGAGCATAGGAAACTGGATGGATCTGTGTACTAACCACTGAGAAGCAGGAAACGAATGATATGATGGAAAAGGTTTCAACTGGGGGAAAACAGGGAAGGTGGGGGGGGGGGGGGGTTGCCAAAGGAAGAAAGGTCTTGATGGAGTAGTCCCAGATATATGGAATGAGTGTTAAAACGACCACCAGAGACAGCAACGGGCAGAGAGAAAATGGGTAGGTGCTAATTTTCAGAGATCGGCTCATCAAATGAGAAAGCCAGAGTGGAAAAAGCTCGTTGGTCATCTGAAGAAAGGGCTGAAGAAATAAAATTTTGCCATCAGAGAAGAAAACGGGATCTGGATTTGGCATCTTTAAAGTCAGTGAGGAGACGTTCTCTGTACAGGAGGGCAAGAGATTCATGCTTGAGTTGAGAGATAGTTGGGCTTTGAGAGGAGAGCCAGTTCCTGAGGATAAGGCGTCTAGCGATGAGTAGGCAAATCAGGATCCAATCTCTGGAGGAAGGAAGGACGGCCAGCCTTGCAGGGGTAGAGGCTGTGGAGGAGAGAGACCAGGGCAGCAGAACTGGGTCCCAGTAGCCAAAGATCAGTAGGAAGGGGTCCTTGGGCAGTTTCAGTAGGGTGATCTCCAAAATAAAGGCTATAACTTGATCCCAAAAGGAGGAGATGAAAGAACATGACCAAAAGCGGTGGGATAGGGAGGGTCTTGAAGCCGAGCATAGTGGGCAGAGGGTGCCGTCAACCGTGGATTTCGAGGAGAGGAAAGGAACAAACGCCCGGTGAACTATTTTTAGCTGGGTTTCTCTCCAGGTCTCATTAGGTGTGAGGCGGAGGACCTCCCGGAGGCCTTGCAGAAGTTTGTCAACTAAAACCGGATCCGAGAAGTCTCTTCCCCAATTGGCAATAGATGTAGACAAGAGCGGTGGAGAGAAGCTCAATAGGAGAGGTTTGTATATATCTGAGATGGAATACTGTCCAGATTGAAGCAGGCGGTCCAGGAAGCTAGGTTTGAATCTCAGAGATTCGGCTTTACATGTGCTGGAGATGAAGCTGGTACATTGATTGTAGTAGAAAGCGTGTGAGACCGGTAAGGAAAATAGAGATGCCACGGTTGAGAAGGGCAGCGGCTTTCCAGATGAGGGGTTGCATAGTGAGGAAAATTTGGAGAGTCCATGTTGACCCCATATTCCGTAGGAGTTGTAGTGGAGACCAGGTAGAAAGGCAGGATTTCCTTGAATCGGCAAGTGGCACGAGATGAGAGCCGGGAGCTTGAGGAGTTTTCTGACCTCTCTCCAGGCCAGTGCCGTGTCCTGCAGCAAAAGGTTGTGTTGAAGCGGGAGAGGGACAGTCTTCCATCTGCAATGAAGGAGGGCTACTAAGGAGTAGGGGTGAGCCATAGCAGATTCCAGAGTAAAGTTCGAGTGACGGGATTGTTGGGCAATCCAATCAAGGCTAGTCCTAAGTAAACAAGCAAGGTTATACAGTCTAATGTGAGGTAAACCAATACCCCCCTCGCCCCTAGGAAGGTGCAGTTTTTTTAACGCTATACGAGGCTTTTTGCCACGCCATAAGAATTTGGAGATATTCAAATTAAGGGCGGAAACATCTTTATGTTTAAGCAATAAGGGAATAGTTTGCAGAGGGTATAACAGTCTGGCGAAGCTGATCATTTTGACCAAGTGGCACCTTCCCAGGAGCGATAGGGGGAGATCCATCCAGTTAGACAGCTCCTGAGTAAGTTTGGTGAAAAGAGGGGGAAAGTTGAGGTGGTATAGGGAGGAGGGCAATTTCCCTATCTTTATTCCCAAGTAAGTAATGTATGTCGGGGCCACCTGGAAAAGTGATTGATGTGTCCAAGGGGGTGAGGGATGGGTACCAATAGGGAGGATTTCGCTCTTGGCATAGTTAATGTGGAGCCCTGAACATAATCTGAATGTGTCAAAGATACTTCTAATATGTGAGATGTCAACAGCAGGATTTGAAGTGAAAATGAGGATGTCGTCTGCGAAGAGAGATGTCCGGAGCTCAAAAGATCCAACAGAGATGCCGCTCAAGGGAGCGACCTGGGAGAGATATCTGGAGAGGGGTTCTAGGGCGATATTAAACAGTAAGGGGGACAGAGGGCAGCCTTGCCTAGTGCCCTTGTGGAGACGAAACTCATCGGAGAGGAGTCCCGCTGCCACCACCCTGGCTGAGGGGGTCGAATACATGGAATTAATGAGATGGCAAAAGGGACCCGAAAAACCAATTTTGGTGAGGGACAGTGAGAGCCAATCAAAGCTGACATTATCAAAGGCTTTTTCAGCATCCAGGGTAATGATGGCATAGTCTCCCTTTGGATCTCGCTTAGCTTGTTCAAGGGCCAAGAGCACCTTCCGTATATTCAGAGTGGGAGTTCGCCCTTTAACAAAACCGGATTGGGCAGGGTGTATGAGGTCAGGGAGGATGTCCGCCAACCTAGTGGCCACGATTTTTGATAGGATTTTAACATCCAGGTTGAGCAATGAAATGGGCCTGTAGGAACCTGGTTCCAAGGGGTCTTTCCCTTTCTTGGCCAGAAGTTTAATAATGGCTTGGTTGCCCGTGGGCAGGTACGGGCCCCCCGACCAGATGCCTGAGAAGATGGAAAGCAGCACAGGAGCAGTGATATTAAGGAGGGTTTTGTAGAACTCACCGTTAAACCCATCAGGACCAGGGGCTTTGGAAGGGCGAAGGTTTTTGATGGTGCGTTCTATTTCGGCTAAGGTGATAGGGGAGTTCAAGGTTTCAAGCTGGGCGGGGGAAATGTGGGGCAAATGAACTTTGTCAAGGAAAGACCGGGCAGTAGGCACATCAATCGGGTCAGGGCCATAGAGAGCAGAGTAGAATTCCAACATGGTCTTGTTAATGGCAGGGGGGGTAGAGTGGATGATCCCCGATTTATCCCGAAGGGAGGTAATGTGAGTCAGGGCGGGTGGGGCCCTTGCATAGTCTGGAGAGGAGCTTTCCAGACTTGTTCCCAAACGTGTGCAGGGTGGCGTCAAAATGTGCTTTTTTAGTGAGCTCAAGGGTAGAGGCCCAAGCGTCAAAGGAGGATTTGGCGGCGGCCCATTCATCTCTGTCCGCAGAGGAGGTAGAGGTGTTAAGGGAGATTTGGGCTTTGTGCAATCGAGTACTAGCTGATTTAAATTTGACCATGGAATGGCGTTTAAATGTAGAGGCATAGGAAATGATACGTCCCCTCAGGAATGCTTTCCCAGCATCCCAAAGGAGGTTGGGGTCGCCCAGATGGGGGGAGTTGGCCAAGGAGAATTCCTCCAAGGAGTGCTCCATATAGGCCCTGAAGTCAGTGTTGCCGTGCAGGAAAGAGGGGAAGCGCCATATGTTGGGATGAGGCGGGAGATTTAGACGATCCAAAGGGAGAGCTATGGGGGCGTGATCTGAAATAGCTATGTCCCCCACCTCCGAGTCAGAGATCAGGGGAAGAAGATTATCGGAGCCAAAAAAATAATCTATCCTGGTCAGGACTTTGTGGGGGTTGGAGTAGAAAGTGTATTCCCTATCTATTGGATGGGATAGACGCCAGATGTCTGTGAGGTGTAGTGACTCTATAGTGGAGGCCAAAGGGGGAGAGGGTGGCTTGAGAGGGAGTAGCGGAAGGGGTCTTCGGGGAGGATCTGTCGACTACCGGATCCATGAGGTCGTTAGAGATCTGGAGTTCCTTTGACCCTATTTTTATTTGGGTCGAAAGGAACCACCCTTGGTCATCTGTGTAGGTGGATAGGACGGAACAGGGAAGGTTTCTGTGAATTAAGAGGAGAACACCCGCTTTGCGTCCAACCGACTCTGAGCCCAATACCGAACCCACCTACAGTTTCTGCATACGATGAAAATCAGAAGCTGGGAGGTGGGTTTCTTGTAGCAAGGCTATGTCAGTCTTCAATCGTTTAAGGTGACGAAGGATCTTCATCCTCTTATGAGGAGAACGGAGACCCTTCACATTCCAGGAAACTACCCTAAGAGATTACAATGAAGAGGGGAAAAAATAGAACGGCCGTGTAAGCAATGTATCAGCAAGAGAAAGGCATAAGATGTATTTAGAGTTGGGACCAATGTAGTGCAAAGGCAACCATCCCACAGGCAAAGAGCACCTGGGGGGCGGCAGGATAGAGAAGATGACAGGGAGAGGAAGGACAAAGAGGTCGGGGTAGGAAGGGACATTAAACAATATACAACATATATTAGTGCAAACTTCACTTTTTTCCGCATGAGAACACTGTGCGAAACGGCTCCCCACACGGGACTCCGTGCAGACAAAGGTGTCGGTATAGCCCGAGTACCCGAGAGCCACTGGGAGGATATAGGAGCTATTGGGACCGGGTCCACCTGATAGGAGATGGGCGGAATAAGGTGCACAGTGGACTCCTGAGGAAAAAGACAAGGCACAAGTCTAACATAGATCATAACAACATAACAACATCTGTATGGCATAACTTAATAAGACGGATACCTTTGAACCAAAGGGATTCAACAACCAGTACAAATGAAATAGAGTAAAGATTACAATGTGGTATGATGGCCAAGGGGCCAAGTAGTGTGGATCAGGGATAACAACTGGGTGGGCTGCCAAAAATGGTTAGCTACTGACCCCAGGGGGGGGGCATACCCGGGGCTAGATAGACCCCTTTAGACCAGCAGGGAGCCGGAGGCTAAAAGTCAGATCTCAGCTGCAGCAGGAGGGCAGCGGAGTCAGGTTGAGATTAAGATAGGTCAGGCGCTCTGGAAGAAGCAAAAAAAAGAAAAAGGAAAAGACAAAAAAAGGGGGGGAGCACCTGGGAAAAAACAGTGACCAAGTCATACGACCTGAGGTGGAGAGGTAGAAGTCCAATGAACGAGCCAGTGGAGATCAACGCAGGGTGTTACGGTTCTGATGATCAGGAGCTGAAGGCCTGAAACGTTTAGGAATCCTTGCGCGGGCTACGTTGATCCAGGGAGCGGAGATTGGTTCCAGATTTGGAAGGCGTGTGGGGGTGTAAGTCCGGTCTCAGCGTGTTGAGGTAGGATTCCGCTTCCAATGGGTCCTGAAAAGAGAGTTGGTCTCCTTTAGGCGACTTTATCCATAAAGTAGCCGGGAAGGCCAGAGTAAACTTTATTTGCTGCTTGAATAGTTCAGAACAAATCGGCTGGAAGGCCTTCCTCCTCTTGGAGACATCAAGAGAGTAGTCGGCAAAAAGGAGTATTCTAACCCCATCAATGCAGAGGTCGGGGGACTGTCTGAATTTCTGGAGAATGAGCGACTTGTCAGCATAGTTGAGGTATTTCGCAATGATGGGACGAGGGGACTTTCGTTCAGCATTGAAGGAACCCATGCGGTGGGCGCGTTCGACCGTGAAAGGGCCTGGTAGCAAAACTCCGGTAGGGCAGTTGCAGGGAGCGACTCAGGGACGCCAACAAAACGCAGATTGCTCCTTCTGGACCTATTTTCCAGGTCTTCCAATTTTTGGAGGATGAACTGGTTGGTTTTATCTTGGGATCGTTCTGTGGCCTGAGCTTGGTAGAGTTCATCTTCTACCTCTGATACACGGTGTTCCAGTTCGTTAAGTCTGGTGGTGTGTTTTCAACTGTTGCATCCCAGCGTTGACCGCCTTCTCCACAGAGGCTGCTATCATGGGGGTGAGGAGAGCAGCCACGGCCTGTGCAATGCGATGTGTGTGGCCTTCATCCCCGGGGGGACTGTGGGGAAGAGTGACCGCTGGTGGGGCCTGGTGTTGAGCCAGAGAAGGGTTCTGTCCCTGGGGAGGAGCGGGGAGTGAGGAGGGGAGAGCCTGTGCAGCAACGCCACTAACCTCCATGTCAGACACCTGAGCGTTCGTTCCAGCATTGGTGTAGGCCGAAGCCGGGGGCTCGATTTGCGGCCTGTCCGCGGATGCTGCCGCGGCCGCGTACGAGCGGGTGCCGGTTTTCTCCACAAACCGGTCCATCGGTGCCCGGAGGTAAGGAGGGATCCCCGGTGGCGATGTCTGGGCTGAGGGGCCACTCAGGCCGAATTTATAGGCCGATTCAGGGGGCCCGGAGCGGGAGCTGAGAGAAGGCGCAGCTAGCACATGCGGCGCCGGAACCAGAAGTGTAAGCGAATTTTAATTTAAGATGTTTAGTAGTATTTTCATCTATCCCCAAGTTCAATATACAAGATTTATTCGCGTTAAGCCTGTAATAAGAAATTTTGCTAAACATAGTTAGTGTTTCCTGAATTTCCAGTAAAGATTTCACAGGATCAGTAATCATAAGAACAACATCATCTGCAAAAAGGTTGATTTTATGTTCTTTTTTTTTTAATAATTCTTTTTTATTGAGAAATTTGTATAAAACATATACATAAAGAAATGAAAATAAAGAAAATGAGAGGTCAAAACGCATAACAAAGAAAACAAGGGGTGTGTACATTTCACTGAGTTGAAAAAAATACATAGGTTATTTGTCCGAGCAAGAGCATTAGATACAGTTCACATTAGGTTCCCTCCGGAGATCGTAAGTTATTAATCAAAGCTTTACATTACTCTTACCGAAGCCTATTATTGTTAGGCGCTATTCTCAATTTTTACAGAACATTGTCATTACTCTGATTGTGAACAGTAGAGAGTTATTGGGGACAAGAGGGAAGGGGAGGGAGAGGGGAGGAAGGGGGGGGGAGGGGGGAGGGAGAGGGGGTTGGTGAGTCATTGGTCCAGTGGTCACCTCCACCTGCTACTTTTGCAACAGTAAAAAATATGGATAAGAGAATCAACCAGTTTTGTACCAGTTTGTCCACGCTTGCCATTTTCCTACTATCTTCCTTCTATTACCTTGCCTACTAGAAACTAGGGTTTCATACACAAAGTGAGTTTGGGTGGTCATCAGGACTTCAGACACTCTTGGAGCAGTGTCGGATTTCCAATGTTTAGCTATGAGTGTACGGGCTACCAAGAGAATGTGTGTAATCACTACCCTGAATTCAGGGGGAAAATTGTTTATTCCAATGTTCAATATAGCTAGGGAGGGATTAGGCCTTGTAATAATTCCCGAGATACTGGAGACGATGCGGAACAAGGAGTTCCAGAAGCTAGTCAAGCTCCTACAACTCCAAAACATATGGTATAGGTTCCCAATATCTCCACACTTCCTCCAGCACAACAGGGATCCCTTGCGGTCAAACTTAGAGATTTTATAAGGTGTATAAATAAGGGTATATATATATAAATAAGTGTATATATAAGGGTACCATCTTAGGGCAATTTTTGGTGATAATTTCCAGTGATTGATGTATTTAGAGGAAATGTAAATAGCTTGGAAAGCCTCCTTCCATTGCTGGAGCGTGAATGTGGTGTTCAGATCTCTCTCCCACATTACGTAGGGGTGAGACCTTGTAAATTCCAATTTATTTTGGTATAGGTTGTAAAAAAGGGAAATCCCACCTCGGGCTGGAGTTATAAAACTTCCATGCTTCTTTTGGGATGAATACCTGGTGGGATCGCATGGAGCCTAAACAATGCATCACTTGATAGTGTGTATATTTGTCTGAGGGTAGGAGGCCATATCAGCTCTGAAGCGTGTCGAAGTCAATGGGCTTAGTCTCGGCATATAGATCAGAGAGAAACCAAATCCCTTTGTCATGCCATTTATCTAAAAAGAGATTCGGAACAATGTACGAGATGGCCTTTATAGGTACGTGTATCTCCATGTCATCCTGCCCTTCTGAAGCTAGTTTCTGGAGAGTTCTCCAAGCTTGTAGGGAGGCCTTGATGGTGGGAGGAAGGGTGTGCACGGAGTATGGTTTTAAGGCGTCCAGGAGAAGCATTAGCTTCAGTTCGCCTGTCGGGCATAGAACTTTTTCCAATGCGACCCAAGGTGTCTCGGAGGAGGGATTAAGCCAGTTTTTAAGTTGTGTGAGGAGTGAGGCCCTATAATAATCCCGGATATCTACTAAGCCCATACCGCCCGCTAATCTGTGTTTCACCAGTAGTGCTTTTGCGCATCTTGGCCTTTTACCCCTCCAGATAAACTGCTTAAGTAATGCATTAAAGGGTCCTATATGGGTATCTCTCAGGGGGACCGGGAGAGTGCGGAACATATACAAAATTTGTGGTAAAATAATCATTTTAAAGGTGGCCAGTCTCCCTGACCAGGTCAATTCTGTTCTATTCAATTGAGTGGTTTCTTTTTTAAGTTTTGCCAGTAGGGATGAATAATTAGTAGGGGCTAATTGCTTTAAATCTGCCGTTAACTTAATACCCAAGTAAGTGATATAGTCCCTGCTCCAACTATAGGGGAATCCCTTTTTTAATATATGCTCTAGGGGAGGGGGGATGACCAATCCCAACACCAAGGATTTCGTAGGATTGACCTTGTAGAAAGAAATCTCACCAAACTCCATCAAGGTTTTATGAACCTGTCAAAGAGAGGTATCTGGGGCTGTCAAAAACAAAATGATTTAATCGGCAAATAAATTCAATACATGCTCCCTGCCCCGTACATTGAAACCAGTGATGGAGGGATCCGACCTCACCCTCTCCGCCAGTGGCTCAATGAGGAGATTAAAAATGGAAGGAGACAGGGGGCACCCCTGTCTCGTACCATTTGATATATTAAAAACAGATGACAGCATATTAGATGTATAAACTTGTACACAGGGTGAGGAGTATAGTGGCAGGATGGCCGAGAGTATGGGGCCCGAAAATCCAAACCTCATCAGAACCTGTCTCATGTACCCCCAATGTATCCTGTCGAACGCCTTCTCCGCATCCAAAGAAAGGAGCAGAGAAGGCGCCCGACAGGTCTTTGCATATTGAATGATGTTAATGACCCTTCTCGTGGCATCAGATGCCTGTCTGCCTGCAGTGAAACCAGACTGATCAGGGTTGATAAGAGAAGGGAATATCGGGAGCAATCTGAGTGCTAGTATTTTAGCATAGACCTTAATATCTGTGTTGAGAAGAGAAATCGGTCTGAAATTGGCCGGAGTAATGGGTTCTTTTCCCGGCTTCGGGATCGTTACTACATATGCCTTAAGCATCTCCTTAGGGAAAGAGGCCGAGGACACCGCCGCTTCATAAATCTTTTGCAGAGTTGGAGACAATTGCTCATAACATTTTTTATAATAGTCATTTGGTAGGCCGTCGGGGCCAGGGGATTTCCCTGATGGGAGCGTACCGATAACTCTCTCTATCTCAGACTCCATTCCTGGGGCCTTAAGAGTGGCAAGCTGTTCAGCTGAGAGCAATGGTAATTGAATTTTATCTAAAAATGATTGTATAGCTTCGCCAGTCGGATTAGGAGTATTTGGATCCTTGTCCAAGTTATATAATGATGCATAGTAATCGGCAAACTAATCTGCAATCTCCTGCGGATCAACTATCTTTTTGTTATCTTGGGTCCGCAATAAATACGGTATTCTAGATTTAGTCCTAATGCCTCTAAGCCTTTGGGCCAAAAATGTACCCGCCCTATTCCCTGAGGAGTAGTGAGACAACCTCAGTGAATGAACGTACTTATCATACTGCTCAATTAATAGAAGTCTGAGATCGAAGCGAGCCCGGGAGAGCTGCTGGGCCGTTTGGGAATTAATATTGGTTTTATTAAGAGATTCAAGGGTCTTTATAGTAGTGAGCAATTGGTCAACCCTTTGCGTCCTCTGCCTCTTCTCACCTGCACAAATCTTAATCATTACCCTTCTAATATACGCCTTATGGGTGCATCATAATACCATCGGATCATCCACGGATCCCTCATTACAAGCAAAATATTCTTTCAAATGAGCTCTGATGCTTTTTCGGCATGATCTGTCATTTGGAAGATACGAGAGTTGGCTCTCCAGATATAAGCAGGTCCGGGATTGTGCCCCTCCATCACCACAATGGAGACCGGGCGTGATCAGACCACGTAATGTTGTGTATGGTGGAGGCGGACACAGCCTGTAACAGTTGCTTATCTACCAGTATCAAGTCTATTCGGGAGTACGAGTTGTGCCTGGAGGAATGAAATGTATAGTCACGTTCGTTGCTGTGTTGGCACCTCCATACATCATAGACATCTGCGGCATGTAGAAGGGGTTGCAATTTAGGAGGGGGTCTTTTAGCCATGGTAGTAGAGTCAAGGGCAAAATCCGGGGTAATGTTATGATCTCCACAGATTACTAATGAGCCCCACCGGATAGATGCAATTCTCCTGTAGAGTCTCTGTAAAAAGCAAATTTGGTGAGCGTTGGGCGTGTATAAATTGACCAGGGTATATGGCCTGTTGTTGAGTTCCCCCTGAACAATTAAAAAGCGACCAGCTGGATCGGCATGCAACTCTTTCAGGGTAAAAGCGACCGAGTCTCTGATAGCAATAAGAACCCCTCTCTGTTTCTTAGGTGCACAGGCCATGAACATGTGCGGAAAACTTTTATGCTGGAATCATGGGGCATCTGCCCTGAGTTTCACAGCTTCCTTCCAGGCAGAGGAACGCTTTGCAGGATGATTTAGCCCATTAGCGTTAAAAGAGACTACCGTGAAAGACATGGGTATCAGTTACATAGTGATACTCACAGCACCTGGGATATTGTCTGCCAATGTCCTGTAGCACAGCACTGTGACCAGGCGATTGCATTTGTCTATCCTTCAGGGCACTCATATCCAAGAGAGGGAGGAGACGACCAGACCACGGGAAACATGGACGAGAGCGGGGGAGGGAAAGGGATAAGATCTTGTCCAGAAAAAAGAAACAAAACATTAATAAAAAAGTAGGATTCAACAAGAACCAGAGGGCGGAAAAACCGTCCATTATTACCAGGGAGGAAAAGGAACGCACTAGTGCTCCTTAGTGCGACATGGTCCTAATGTGTTTCCACCTGCCCCTCAGTGAAAGAGGCGAGCAAGTTAAAGACTGCTTTTTTTGACCTTTTTCTTTTTTTTATGCGACACTGTATGCCATTCTGCTGGAGAGTGTGCCACTTTTGCGGAAGAGGACTCTTCTTCAGTGTGAACCGGCAAGATGGCCAGGGAACGCAGCAGGTCCAGGCCTTCCTCAATATTAGTCACCACAGTGGTGTTGTCTTCGTGGGTAACAGTCAGTTTCACTGGGTATCCCCATCTATACGGTACATTGTGGTTCCTTAATGCTTTGGTCACAGACACCAGCGACTTCCGCCTTTGCATCGTGTATTGCGAAAGATCCGCAAACAATTGAATGTGGGCACATTTTTCTGGTGGGTACTGCTGTTTGCGAAACGCCATCATAAGCTTCTCTTTAGTTTGAAAAAAATGCACTCTCATTAGTACATCTCGGGGTATGTTATCTGGTAGATGAGATGGCTTGGGTAACCTGTGGATGCGATCTACCTGCATCTCCGCTTCATCTGTAGAAGGTAGGAATGCGCACGTGAGTTCCTTAGCATATTGTTGTAGCTGCGCAGGGAGGATGGTCTCAGGGACTCCTCTTAGCTTAATATTATTCCTTCTCGACCTATCCTCAAGGTCTGCGATTTTACCCCTCAGCCATGCGATTTAATCAGCTTGCTCATGAAAGGCGTCAATCAATGTGTTATGCGAGGTTGCAAATTCCCCCATTTTAGTCTCTATGTGCTCAACTCTGCCACCCATCTCCCCTACTTCAGTTTTAAAAGTGCTGACACATTTCAGCATGTCTGCATGCATGGAAGTGCGGAGGGAGAGCAACATCTCCTTAAGCATGGTGTCTGATACAGGATTATCAGCAGTGGGCAAAGCATTAAAAGGGTCTGCCAGTTCTCATGTGTCCTCCAGTGATTCCTGCTCTGTGCTCACCTGTCTGTAGTCTTACTCTAACCGTGGTTTAGACTTCACAGGGCTGCAGGAGTTCGGTGTAGACGCCACTGGAGATCGTCCAGATGGTGCACTGGTGGCTTCAGGGCTAGACGCCGCTGATCGGGAGCTGCATGAGGGAGATGGCGGTGAGGCTCCTCCGCCGGCGCCATCTTGCTGCAGGCCGCGATCCGCCGGCCTGAAGAAATCCACTAATTTCTTCAGTTTCGCTGCGTCTTTCCGCTTGCGAGACATACCGTCCGGTTCAGCGGGATCTCCGGTCACCGAGAGTGCAGGTGAAACTGCTAATCGTCGCATCGGTGTGGCTCAGGGCCCGTTGGTGGAGCGGAGCTCACTACTCAAGCGTCCATACACCAGCGTGCAGTGGCCACGCCCCTGATTTTATGTTCTTGTTCAGCAATGGTAACTCCTAAAAAAATTTTGTTGGACCTAATACTCTCAGCTAGGGGTTCGATAACCAGGTTAAAAATTAGGGGGGATAAGGGGCATCCTTGTCGTGTAACATTTGTTATTGGGAATTGAGGTGATAAAGAATCCGTAGTATGCACTCGAGCCGAGGGGACAGAGTATAGGGCTAACATTGCTTTGTTGATTTGACCTGTTAAGCCAAATTTAGTCAGAACTGATGACAGGTATTTCCAATGAACTCTATCAAACGCTTTTTCAGCGTCAAGCGACTGAAACAGGGATGGCGATTTGGTGAGTTCTACATGGTGTATTATATTTATCATTCTTCTAGTAGCATCCGATGCTTGTCTTCCTTTGGTGAAACCTGATTGATCTCTATGGATAAGAGAGGGTAACAAACTAACTAGTCTTTTGGCTATAATTTTCGCATAAATTTTAACATCTAAATTGAGTAAGGAAATTGGTCTAAAATCTTTAGGTGAAGATGGTTCCTTATCTGGTTTTGGAAGAGTTACAACAAGAACATTCAGCATTTAATTGGGAAATGATGAAGAATTGGCTGCTAAATTATAAATGTCACATAGTATAGGTGCTAGAGTACTTTGACATTTTTTAAAATATTCCCCCGTAAAGCCATCTGGACCAGGTAATTTCAAGTTAGGAAGGATACGGATAGTTTGTAGAATTTCAGGGATAGTAATGGGAGAATTGAGAAATTCTAATTGTTGTGGGGAAATAGATGGAAGATTGACACTCTCCAAAAAGGTGTCAATCTCCTCCTGAGAAGTTTGATGGGTATCACCATCTTTCTTAATGTTATATAAATCATTATAATATGAGCTAAATGCTTCAGCTATTGAAGAAGGCTTAAGCAATTTTTCATTAGTGTGAGGATGGTAGAGGAATGGGATTTTAGTCTTAGATCGATAACCTTTAATGCGTAATGCCATTGTTTTCCCCGCTTTGTTCGCTGTTGCATAAGTGGTAGCTCTGAATTTTTTATAGGATTTCTTATGTGTCTCTAGAAGTAAGGTTCTTAATTCATTCAATACTACAAAGAGTGACAAACGCAATTAGAAAAAAGTATTATAACTGGTGTGATAGAAATGAAAAAAAAAACGACAGATTGAAGCGGGGTGTTATATACCTTCTTCCACATATAATGAACAGACTTTTATCTATAGACTTTTGTTACATGGTCATTTAAAAAATGACCGGCTGTGGAAGAGGCAGGCCCATCCGCAGGGTTGGTAGGGGTAGGGCAGGAGTAACAGGCTTGAGCCAAAGTGGGAAATTGCAGAAGGTGCGTTCGATTACGTCAAAGGACGCACCAGACTTGGTTGAGTGGCTCACTCTGTTTTACTCTTCTGCACCCTCCTCATCCTTTTGATCTGCACCCTCTTCACTCTCTGCTGTGTGCACCCCCAAAGACACTACCACCAACACCACCACCACCATATACCCTCTGCTTGAGTCACAGGAATTATTTTCCAATCCATCACAAGACATTTCTGATGCGCAGTCATTCTTGGCATTGGATCAGGAAGAGGAGGTAGCAAAAACTGCCACTCAGCAGTCTGATGACAGTACCCAGATCAGCCCAAGGAGGTTGGTCCCCGCTGTTGCTGCCTACTCCGAGATCTCTAATTATAGCGGTGGGGAAGGTGATGTCGATGATGACATGTCTAGGGATGTCACGTGGGTGCCCACAAGAGAGGAAGAGGAGAGGGGTTCAGAGGGAGATATGGACCAGCAGATAGAGAGGAGAAGCAGGCGGAACTTAGATTGCACAGGAGGGACAAACTAGACTGCTAATGTATCAGGAGCGAGGCATCAACCATGTACGGTCACATCTGGTGCTCCCAGGACAACGGCACATAGCTCCACAGTGTGGTTTTTTTTAACGTGTCTGCTGCTGACAATAGTGTCGACATCTGAAACCTTTGCAGTCAACACATAAGTCGCGGTAAGCCCAACACTCACCTAGGGATGACGCCTTAAGAAGGCACATGAGCTGATATCACCGAGCCCAGTGGGAGCAACGGAACCCACAAAGCCACACTCCAGGCTCTCACCGTCCAGCCTCTTCTACTTCTCCTTCTCCTCTCTCCTCAGAATTGTCCTCCACTCCACCTTCCATCATGCCATCCTCACGTTTTTCTGGAAAATGGCAGGAGTCCGTGGGCCAAATGTTCCAGCGTAAAAAAATGATGACACCGGATAACCCTCTTGCCCAAAGGTTGACGGCTGGCTTGTCAAAACTGATAGCCCGCCAACTACTGCCATATAAACTGGTGGACTCGGAGGCCTTTCGAAAATGTGTGGCCATTGGAACACCACAATGGAAGGTCCCAGGAAAGAAGTATTTCTCACAGAAGGGCATCCCAGAGCTATATGGCCATGTTCAGTGGCAAGTTAATGTATCTTTGGCACACAGTTTCGGTGCCAAGCATCTGACTAGTGATGGACGAACTTTCGACGGGACGTTTCGCGAACGCGGCCGATAGTTTGCGAACTGTAACGTTCGCGGCGGGCCCCATTGACTTCAATGGGAGGAGAACTTTGCAAACCTACAGGTCAAATTTGCAGCCACAAAATAATTACTAGCTGTGCAAACATAGTCCCACCACATGGCCAATGACATAACACATGTATGAGGTGAATCTGGGATCGACAACTACAAGCATTCTTTTTTTTTATATGTGAAATTGTGACAATTCAGGACTGTGGAGAGCATGAAGGCAATGGAGGAGAGGGAAGGTCAGGGTAGGCAAAGAAGAGGTTGCAGGAGATGATCAACCGCACCGTCATAGAGAGCACTGACATCAGCAGCGTGACATACAGCAATGACACCTGAACCGTGATGGAGTGATCTGACACCAGCAGCGTGACATACAGCAATGACACCTGCACCGTGATAGAGTGATCTGACACCAGCACCATGATAGAGAGCACTGACACCAGCACCGTGATATACAGCACTGACACCTGTGCCGTAAGCAGCCCCAGGAGGAAGTCAGCATAGCACAGGGATGGTGGGAGCCCCTCATAATGAGCATAGCACAGGGATGGTGGGAGCCCTTCATAATATGCACAGCAGAGGTACAGCCCCAGGAGGAAGTCAGCACAGCACAGGGATGGTGGGAGCCCCTCATAATAAGCAGCCCCAGGAGGAAGTCAGCACAGCACAGGGATGGTGGGAGCCCCTCATAATAAGCAGCCCCAGGAGGAAGTCAGCACAGCACAGGGATGGTGGGAGGCCCTCATAATAAGCAGCCGCAGGAGGATGTCAGCATAGCACAGGAATGGTGGGAGCCCCTCATAATAAGCAGCCCCAGGAGGAAGTCAGCACAGCACAGGGATGGTGGGAGCCCCTCATAATGAGCATAGCACAGGGATGGTGGGAGCCCCTCATAATATGCACAGCAGAGGTACAGCCCCAGGAGGAAGTCAGCACAGCACAGGGATGGTGGGAGCCCCTCATAATAAGCAGCCCCAGGAGGAAGTCAGCACAGCACAGGGATGGTGGGAGCCCCTCATACTAAGCAGCCCCAGTAGAAATATGACACCGCTCAACCTCTTCAAACAAGAGGGTACGGGCATATAGTACGGTGTGCTTTTTTTGGACAAGGACGTGTGCCAAATGAAGAAAGAAGGTCTGTGTGCTCGATTAAAAAAATCGTTTATAGACATATACATGGTCTACTGGTCACATGTGTTGAATTCCTCCGAGATCCATGCCTCATTCATTTTTAGAAATGTGAGGTAGTTAACACTGTCGTGAGCTAGGCGAGTACGCTTATCGGTCACGATCCCCCCTGCTGCGCTGAACGTCCTTTTGGACAGGACACTGGACGAGGGGCAAGCCAACAGTTCGATTGCAAATTGGGCAAGCTCTGGCCAGAGGTCAAGCCTGCCCACCCAGTAGTCCAGGGATTCATCGCTCCTCAGTGCGTCCACATCGGCCGTTAACCCTATGTAGTCGGACACCTGATGGTCTAGGCGTTCCCTGATGCTGGATCCGGATGACACCTGTCGATGGGTCGACTGAAAGAATGACCTCATATCCGAAGTCACCAACACATCTTCAAATCGGCCTCTTCTTGCAGGCGCTGTTGGATTGGTACCCGCAACTCCTTCTCTGGGAGTGGGAATTGCTCCTCTGCCAGCGCACGCAAAAGCAGAATGCAGCATTTCTTGAAGCAAGGCCTGAAGTGCTCCATTCTGACAGCCCTCTGTGATGGTGGTAACATTTCTGCCATTTTGTGTTTGTACCGGGGTTCTAAGTACGTTGCCACCCAGTACTGGTCCTTGACCCTTATGCTTTTTATACGGGGGTCCCTATTAAAACACTGGAGCATGAAGGCCCCCATTTGCACTAAACTGGAAGCGGTGTGGTGGTCTGGCTCCTGCTCATCATCAAGGATAATGTCGTCCTCTTCATTCTCCTCTCCCCATCCACGCACAACAACAGGGATCCCAGAAAGGTTTAAAGCATGCTCTTCTTGCTCCTCCTCATCCGCCCCGGCACCATCCTCCTCTGATTCCTCTTCAGACTCCTGTTGTTCACTTGTCTAAGATAGAGTAGCCCCCCCTGGGAATTCATGCAGCATTGCGACTTCCTCATCTTCCTGCTCCTGCTCCTCCACAGCTTGATCAATGACACGACGCAATGCACGCTCCATAAAGAAGGCATAAGGTACCATGTCACTGATGGCGCCATGGCTGCGACTGACCAGTTTGGTGATCTCATCAAATGGCCGCAGAAGTCGTGCATGAGCAGCCACTGAAGAGGTGAAAAAATTTCATTTTGCCCTGTTTCAATGCGCTAAGCAGATTGGCACTGTTGTCACAAACCACTTTACCAACTGTCAAATTGAGCGGTGTTAGCCACTGATCTGCCTGTGAACGCAAAGCTGAAAGGAGTGCCGGGCCAGTGTGGCTCTTGGCTTCCAGGCACAACAGACGCAGCACGGCATGGCAACGTCTCACCTGGCATGTCGAATAGGTTCTGGGGAGCTTGGGTGGCGCAACGTAAGAGATGCTAGCAGCGGAAAAGGAGGAGTCAGCCGGGGAGGAGAGGGAGGAGGATGGAGTAGGAGGAGAAGAAGAGCCAGGCCTGCATGCAATCCATGGCGGTAAAACCAAATCTACACGGGTGCCACAGGTTACATGCTTGACGGCCGTCAGAAGGTTCACCCAGTGGTCAGTAAAAGTTATATACCTTCCCTGCCCGTGTTTGCAAGACCACGTGTCTGTGGTCAGATGTATCTTGGAACGGACACTATGTGAGATACATTCACTTGCCACTGAACATGGCCATATAGCTCTGGGATGCCCTTCTCTGAGAAATACTTCCTTCCTGGGACCTTCCATTGTGGTGTTCCAATGGCCACAAATTTTCGAAAGGCCTCCGAGTCCACCAGTTTATATGGCAGTAGTTGGCGGGCTATCAGTTCTGACAAGCCAGCCGTCAACCATTGGGCAAGAGGGTTAACCGGCGTCATCATTTTTTTACGCTCGAACATTAGGCCCACGGAAGCCTGCCTTTTTGCAGAAAAACGTGAGCTTGGAGTGATGGAAGGTGGAGTGGAGGACAATTGTGAGGAGAGAGGAGAAGGAAAAGTAGAAGACGAGGCTGGACGGTAAGAGCCTGGAGTGTGGCTTTGTGTGTTCCGTTGCTCCCACTGGGCTCGGTGATGGCTGCTCATGTGCCTTCTTAAGGCGGTCGTCCCTAGGTGAGTGTTGGGCTTACCGCGACGAATGCGTTGACTGCAAAGATTGCAGATGGCAACACTATTGTTAGCAGCGGACACGCTAAAAAAGCCCACACTGCGGAGCCATGTGCCGGCGTCCTGGGAGCGCCAGATGTGACCGTACATGGTTGATGCCTCGCTCCTGATACATTAGCAGTCTGCTTTGTCCCTCCTGTGAAATGTAAGTTATTCCTGCTTCTCCTCCCTATCTGCTGGTCCATATCTCCCTCTGAACTCCCCTCCTCTTCCTCTCTAGTGGGCACCCACGTGACATCACTAGACACGTCATCATCAACGTCACCTTCCCCACCGCTATAAGTAGAGATCTCGGAGTAGGCAGCAACACCGGGGACCAACCTCCTCCTTGGGCTGATCTGGGTACTGTCGTCAGACTGCTGAGTGGCGGTTCTTGCTACCTCCTCTTCCTGATCCAATGCCAAGAGTGGCTGCGCATCAGAAATGTCTTGATATGGATCGGAAAATAATTCCTGTGACTCAAGCGGAAGGTATGTGGTGGTGGTGGTGGTGTTGTTGGTGGTAGTGTCTTTGGGGGTGCACATAGCAGAGATTGAAGAAGAGGGTGCAGATCGAGAGAATGAGGAGGGTGCAGAAGAGTAAGGCTGAGTGAGCCACTCAACCAAGTCTGGTGCGTCCTTTAAAGTAATTGAACGCACCTTCTGCAACTTCCCACTTTGGCTCAAGCCTGTTGCTCCTGCCCTACCCCTACCACCCCTGCGGAAGGGCCTGCCTCTTCCTCTGCCTGTCATTTTTTAAATGACCCTGTGAAAAAACTCTCAGTCCCTATACTGATAAAGGACTGCTGCAGTATAGGGCAGCAGTCAACAGTAGTGCACCTCAACCCTATATATTATGGACCTATACCAGTCCTTAAGGAATAGCAGACTGTACCTCACTCAACCCTATGTACTGTAGTACCCTATACCTTACCAGTCCTTATAAGGACCTTTGTGGAACCAGTAGGCTGTGAATGGTTAGCAGACTGTATCTCAGTCCCTATACTGATAAAGGATTGCTGCAGTATAGGGCAGCAGTCAGCAGTAGTGCACCTCAACCCTATATATTGTGGACCTATACCAGTCCTTAAGGAATAGCAGACTGTACCTCACTCAACCCTATGTACTGTAGTACCCGATACCTTACCAGTCCTTATAAGGACCTTTGTGGAACTAGTAGGTTGTGAATGATTAGCAGACTGTACCTCAGTCCCTATACTGATAAAGGACTACTGCAGCAGAAGGGCAGCAGTCGAGTATAATATTCTTTCTATATTTGGAAGAAAGAATATTATACGTGTACAAGCCTATTACCATACCAGTCCTGAAAAGAACCGTTGTGGACCTAATAGTAACAGCTACTGATTAAACTGACTGTCCCTCACTGCCACACACAGCTTCCTGCCTGTCCCTATTTAAACTGACAAAACACAGGCTGCTGGAACAATAACTTGAATAGCACTCAAAACTATATCCTGTATTACTTTACCATACCAGTCCTGAAAAGGACTTTTGTGGACCTAATAGTAACAGCTGATGATTAAACTGACTGTGCCTGCTGCACACAGCGTCCTGTCCCTCTCTCTACACTGACAAAAGACAGGCTGCTGCAACAATCACTAGCACAGCATTGCCTCAAACCTATATCCTGAACTACACCTAACACCTATACCAGTCCTGAAAATAACTTTTGTGGACCTACTGCAGTCTCTCCCTGCTCCACACAGCAACCTCTCCCTATAGTGACATACGAAAGAATGTAAAATGGCCGCCGGATCGGGTCTATTTATAAGTTAGGGGGAATGTCCAAGTGCCCATGTGCTGTAATGTCTCAATTGGCTGTCCTGTACCCCATGATGGATGTGTTATCATAGGTCAAAGTTCTTTTACACAGTAAACATGGAAGTCCGCCGGGCGAACGGCGGCAACAGTACGCCGATCGGGCGGACCGCGAACACCCGAATTTCATCTGACCACAGACACGTGGTCTAGCAAACACGAGCAGGGAAGGTATATAACTTTTACTGCCAATGGGTGAACCTTCTGATGGCCGTCAAGCATGTAACCCATGGCACCCTTGTAGATTTGGTTTTACCGCCATGGATTGCATGCAGGCCTGCCTCTTCTTCTCCTCCTCCTTCTCACTCCTCCTCCCTCTCCTCCTCGGCTGACTCCTCCTTTTCCGCTGCTAGTGTCTTTTCCGCTGCGCCGCCCAAGATCCCCAGAACCTATTTGACAAACCAGGTGAGACGTTGCCATACTGTGCTGCGTCTGTTGTGCCTGGAAGCCAAGAACCACACTGGCCCTGCACTCCTTTCAGCTTTGCGTTCGCAGGCAGATCAGTGGCTAACACCGCTCAATTTTACAGTTGGTAAAGTGGTGTGTGACAACGGTGCCAATCTGCTTAGCACATTGAAACAGGGCAAAATTACACATGTGCCATGCATGGCACACATCTTAAACTTGGTCGTGCAGTGATTCATTGTCAAATACCCTGGGGTCCAGGACATATTGCGACAGGCAATGAAAATCTCTGCCCATTTCAGATCTTATACGGCCATGGCTCGCCTTGCTGATATTCAGCGGCAACACAATCTGTCGGTCAGACGTCTTATTTTTGATTGCCCGACGCAATGGAACTCAACCTTCTATATGCTTGATAGGCTTCTCCAGCAGAAATGTTCAGTTAACAACTACCTGTACGAACTCTGCAGCAGAACAGGTTCTGGGGAGCTTGTTTTTTTTTCACCGCGCCAGTGGCTGCTCATGCGCGATGCATGCAGACTTCTGCGGCCATTTGATGAGATCACCAAACTGGTCAGTCGCAGCCATGGCTCCATCAGTGACATCGTACTTTATGCCTTCTTTATTGAGCGTGCATTGCGTCATGTCATTGATCAAGCCGTGGAGGAGCAGGAGCAGGAAGATGAGGAAGTCGCAATGCTGGATGAATTCCCAGGGGGGGGGCTACTCTATCTGAGACAAGTCAACAACAGGAGTCTGAGGAAGAGTCAGAGGAGGATGGTGCTGAGGCGGATGAGGAGGAGCAAGAAGAGAATGCTTTAAACCTTTCTGGGATCCTTTTTGTTGTCCGTGGATGGGGGGAGGAGAACGAGGAGGACAACATTATCCTGGATGATGAGCAGGAGCCAGGCCACCACACCACTTCCAGTTTAGTGCAAATGGGGGCCTTCATGCTCCAGTGTTTTAACAGGGACCCCCGTATAAAAAGCATAAAGGTCAAGGACCAGTACTGGGTAGCAACGTACTTAGATCCCCATTACAAACACAAAATGGTGGAAATGTTACCACCATCACAGAGGGCTGTCAGAATGGAGTACTTCCAGGCCTTGCTTCGAGAAATGCTGCATTCTGCTTTTGCGTGCGCTGGCAGAGGAATTCCCACTGCCAGAGAAAGAGTTGCGGGTACCAATCCAACAGTGCCTGCAAGAAGAGGGCGGTTTGAAGATGTGTTGGTCACTTCTGATATGAGATCATTCTTTCAGCCGACCCATCGACAGGTGTCATCCATATCCAGCATCAGGGAACGCCTAGACCGTCGGGTGTCCGACTACATCAGGTTAACGGCCGATGTGGACGCTCTGAAAAGTGATGAACCCCTGGACTACTGGGTGGGCAGGCTTGACCTCTGGTCAGAGCTTGCACAATTTGCAATGGAACTGTTGGCTTGCCCCTCGTCCAGTGTCTTGTCCGAAAGGACGTTCAGTGCAGCAGGGGGGATCGTGACCGATAAGTATACTCGCCTAGCTCACGACAGTGTTGACTACCTCACATTTATAAAAATGAATGAGGCATGGATCTCGGAGGAATTCAACACATGTGACCAGTAGACCATGTATATGCATAACTCTATAAACAATTTATTTAATCGAGCACACGGACCTTTTTTCTACCTCACTTCCTTGTACAAAAGAAGCACACTGTACTATATGCCCGTACCCTCCTGTTTGAAGAGGTTGAGCGGTGTCATATTTTTGGGTCCTGCAGCGAGTTGCTGGTGTCAGTGCTCTCTATCTCGGTGCTGGTGTCAGTGCTCTCTATCTCGGTGCTGGTGTCAGTGCTCTCTATTACGGTGCTTCTGTCAGTGTTCTCTATCTCGGTGCTAGTGTCAGTGTTCTCTATCTCGGTGCTGGTGTCAGTGCTTTCTATAACGGTGCTGGTGTCAGTGCTCTCTATCTCGGTGCTGGTGTCAGTGCTCTTTATCTTGGTGCTGGTGTCAGTGCTCTCTATGTCAATGCTGGTGTCAGTGCTCAGTCTCTATTGTAGTGCTGGTGTCAGTGCTCAGTCTCTATCTCAGTGCTGGTGTCAGCGAGGGAGATAGCAGTGGAGAAGCCAATCAGCAGGCAGTGCCAGCACCATGGCTGAGGACTGGACTGGCACCTCCGGACCACCGCAGTGGAGCCCTGTATAGGTGGGGGTAAGGGCTGAGCAGAGGAAGGGGTCAGGGGCTCAAGCACAGGTTGGCACATTGGGACACTGGCATAGGACTGCGCTGCCCTGACTGTGGCACTGATCATCTCCTGCACCCCCTTCAAAGCCTGGCCAGACCTTGCCTCTCCTCTATGGCCTTCATGGGCTCCTCAATTGACAAAATTTCACAAATAAAAAAAAATGCTTGTCGTCGTCGATCCCAGATTCACTTAATACTTCTGGTATGTCAGTGCCTATGTTGTGGGACTATGTGTGCACAGCTAGTAAGTATTTTGTGGCTTAAAATATGACCTGGAGGTTTTTAAGTTTTACCTGCCGTTAAAGTGAATAGGGGTCCGCTGCGAACCTTCAGTTCGTGAACATTTGGGCACGTTCGTGGATCACGTTCGCGAAACGTCCCTTCGGAAGTTCGTCCATCACTAGTGGAGGATTCACATTAATTTTCCTGGACATCAAATTTTATGAATATGGATATATTTGATTTAAGACTGAGATGTATGGTAACACAGATTACATTTTTCTAGCCAATGGGGAAATAGATGAAATGCATGGCATTTTCATTCATTCAAAAAAAATATAATGACAGCTGAAATACAAACATGATGGGACATCTCCTTTTTAGACAAATATGTTACAAATAATATGGTTCAACATTTTCTAAGATGGGGGGCGTGGCTGGAAGTGGAGGAATACAGACGCCCGGCTGTGGAGCTCCGCCGAGCCTCTTTTAAATCTATTGCCATCCTAGGCCGCCACTCCACCAAACACCTCCTGAACGCCCTTCCGTGGTCCTGGGCACACGGGAGATGACCCAGTGCAGATATTGGTTGCTCCGGACGATCACCAGCACAGTTTCCCGGCCCACGGCCGGCTGCAGTATCAGACGCGGCGCCGACATCTTGCGGCATCCGTCCACCGTGCTTGCCTGTGTCACTCTGCAGGACAAAACCCTCCCTGACAGCACCTCCGACAGCCTTCCAAACCAGGGAGAATGGGACACAGGCTGCCAGATGGACACCAGAGAAGGTCTGCTGGGCCCAGTCTCTCTAGGACTCTCCAGGTGAGCAGCGGCCATATTGCTACACCTTAGGCCTAAGAGGTGCCTTTCCCTCCCTTCTACTCCATTTTAATTCACCTCGGCTCACTTAAAATACCCAATTCCCTGGGGGGGCGGGGGGGACTCATGTCTGCATCTAAGGTGACTTTCTTGCTATTAACACCCCCTGGAACGCACAAGGCCTTATCTACATGACATATACTTGGCGGCCATCTTGCTACACCTAACAACAGTGAAGCTGCAGCTGCTCTACCTCCTACAGGCCTACCTTATAATTTGCTGAACTGTCTTCTGTACTCACTTTCTCAGAACTATTTCACAAATCCTGAAAGTCTGTTAAACTAGCGGTACACTCTATAGTGAACCAGAATCAAGCATTTACAGAGACCCCCCCATAGCCACAAGTGCAATTTGAGCGCCACCAGTTCCTGTGCGCTTGCTTACACAGTGTACAATGCTGGACATGCATGGCTTCTAGACATGACAGACGGGTGAGACTGGGGCCCCAGTCTCCCGCCATCTCTCTGAGACTCCCGCTAACTATTTTGTGAGCTTCAATATACACGGGTGTCGTCTCTTCAGCCCTTTAGGATGGCCGCACACCCCATGGGCAAAATTGGGGATCAAAGATGCAACTACTCCACAACTATTAAACCTCAGACCTCTCAAGCGATGGATCGCTTCTTAAGCAGACCTCCATCCACGGCCTCGGGGGCTTCCGAAGGCATGCAGACCACAGTGGAGCAATCTGACTAAACACCAGTATACATTTTGACATCACCTCATTTCCTACATTGGGGTCTCTCCCTCACTGACAGCGGAGATACTAGATGCTAAACTACACTCCTTACTCGAGGCTATCACCCATAACATCGCACAGTAAGTAGGAAAAGTGGCTAAAGAATTGAGAGGGGAGATTGACCAACTTGGGGAACGCACCGACTCCCTAGACTATAAATTTGATGAGATGGTACAATATGTTCAGGTTCTGGAGGAAGACAATGCCACCATAAAGAACACTATCACTCAGCTACAGGCTCAGCAGGGAGACCTGCAAAACAGAGCGCAGACAAAACCTAAGATTCAGAGGCATTCCTGAAGCTGTGGAAGATAAGGACCTAAGTGCCTACCTGTTAAGCCTTTTCAATGTGGTTGCCCCTAATACCCCTGACATTGACTGTCGCTTGGACAGAGTTCCCTGGTCACTTGCCCCAAAACTCCCAACAGGGGCCAACCCAAGAGATGTAATTGTTCGATTTCATTACTATGACAGTAAGGAAGCTTTAACCCTAGCCTCTCACAATCAATCCAGAATTGAATTCAAAGGATCCAAGATCCAAATATTTAGCGACCCCTCACCCATTACTTTGACGAGAAGGAGGAACCTTCACCCATTGACTCTACATCTTCAATCCCACAAAATAAGTTACCGTTAGGGTTTCCCCTTCCATCTTTCTACATCCAAGGAGGGCATTCAATATTCTCTATGAGATCTGCAGGAAAGTGACACCTTCCTACGCAATTTGGGAACCCCACCCCTGCCTGACGAAGATCCTCCTCCTCTTCCAGCTACACCCAAACCACCGATGGCTCCGAGGCGTATATGGACCCCGGTGAGACAGAAATCATCCAAGTCGAACTTTACACCCCAGAAACGCCATGCTTCAAGATTCCCCACCTGAATGTTCTCTTTCACAACCACTCTGAGTACACTACTTCCCTTGACCCCTAGTTACTGTTTTTTTTTTGGGTGGTCAACAACCCTTTAATGGGTTCACGCACCCTCTGGCCCAGGGGGTGGGCAGCCAAACATACTAGGTTTCATCAGCTGCTCTGGTTTGATCTGCTTTTTATTAACGGGTTATGGTTTTTTTGCCTTTTCCTTTTTCCTAAACCACAAGCAATTTTTTGCTTCGAAGAGTGACAGGGGACCTCCTGGTCCTTGTGTTTTGAGATCTCCATGTCTCCGCTCTTGACCCATGGCTTAGACCTAGGCTTCCTGGTGGTGTCTGGCCATCCAGGTTTCTACTTGATGGACGTTAAATTTCTACTTCTCATTTTGAACTCAGTTTTTCTTTTTTCTTTTTTCTCATTATTTTTTCTTTTTTGTAAGACCTCAGGTTTTCTTTTTCTCAACCTAAGCCTGTTAATTTTTATAAGGTTATTACCGCTCAGTCACGCTGCTACCACTGTTACATGTATTGTTCTGATATTTAACATGTACTTTTTTTACAGGGTTGCCAGACATCCCTCCCCTATTGTATACTGTATGACGTATGTAATGCTTTTTCTTCTAATTGAGTTGTTATGGCGCTAAAATTCTTGACTTATAATGTTAAAGGTTCAAACTCCATTAAAAAAAGATGGCTAGCTTTGAAGGAGTTTAAAGCTTCCAAAGCAGACTTAATTCTGGTTGAAGAGACCCATTTCTGCCCTGGGAATCCCTCAAGTTCGCAAGCAAGCACTTCCCAACATCTTTTATGGCTTCCGATCCATCGGGAAAGGCAGGCATAGCCATTTTGATTAACCGACTTTGCCCTCTGCGAGTTGAATCCTCCCACTTGGATCCCCAGGACAGGTTTATCATTCTAAAGTGTTCTTTTCTCACTCAATCCCTCACAATTGTTAAAGTTTACGCTCCCAACTCGGGCCAGATCAAATTCCCGTCCTCTATGTTTGACACTGTAGACCAATTCTCAAACATTTATGGTGATTGGAGGAGACTTTAACATGACCATGTCCACAGATAGGGATAGACACTCATTATTTCCATCAGCCTCACCCCTCAGAGCCAACCGCCTGTCTAAGTCATTTCGTAGACTAATCAGAACCAAAAATCTGTTAGATGTTTGGAGGATTAAACAACCTACCCACAAACAATATACATTCTTTTCACACCCCCACAGAATTTACTCTAGGCTAGATCATTTTTTTATCTCTACACACTTCCTGACATCAGTGGTTTCTTCTGAAATCAATCCCATAACATGGTCAGACCACTCCTCTGTCCAGCTAGATGTTCACCTCTCCTCTGCCTCTCCCAAAACTTGTCATTGGAGACTAAATGAAACATTTCTCTGCTCTGCTGAACCTAAAGAACTCTTATTTAATGGCCTGATGGAATATTTTTTTTAACCAATAATTTTTATTCAAATTTTTCAGAATTACAGGGTATAGAATAAACAAATTGACTTTCGTACATAAGAGTCATACAATCAGTATAAGTAGGAGACATTTTAGGCATATCCTGTTAACAACGTGGTTACAATTATATAAAAGAGTGCGATCTATTGGCACAACATATTTCCACTCAGGCATCAACGCCATCATCCTTCCAACGCAGGTGCCCCTTCTGGGAACTAGCTGCACCCCCGAGGGAAGAAGCACACGGATCCTTTTGCATAATCCTGTGTTGCACAGAGACCAATCAATTGTACTTCCATTTCCCATAGGTGGTATCAAATGCTCGATCTACATCAATGCTGACTCTCCATAATATCTACTACATGTCTGAAAGAAAGTCATAAAAAAAGGGGAAAACAGTAACGAAAACCCAAATTTAGGTAAAAGGAAGGGGAGGGAAGGGCGGGAAGGAACCAAATACTAGGTCCCATGGCAGGAGACTGTCGCTCAACAAGAGTTTTTTAGGAGAGAAAGATATGATTCCATTACCTCCAAGTTTTACACCCCCGCTAATAGGTTAATCTTATCGTTTCACTATGGTGTGTTAGCCTTGTACCAGTCGCACCATGGTTGTCAGTTATTTTGAAAGGCAGTACGTTTCCCTGATACATATGCCAAGATAAGTTCGTAATTATAGTGAGTAGCAAGAGACTGAATAACCTCTGGGACCTCCGGGGATGAGAGGATTTCCAAATCCTGAGAAGTACCAGTCTAGCTGCTAAAAATAAATGAGTTACAAACTGTCTAAGGGATGGAGGTATATCTTCTATTCCTATGTTAAGCAATGCCAAAGCAGGGGATGGGGGAATCATGATGCCTGTTACTTGTCGGAATATTACGAATATTCCCGTCCAGTATCCAGCTAGTTTGCTGCACGACCACAGTACATGAAAAACAGTGCCGACTTGAGAGCAGTTCCTCCAACAAAGTGGAGAGATCGAAGGTTTAAATTTAGCAAGACCGTATGGAGTTAGATACCACCTTTGCGTAGTTTTATGCGCTAATTCCCAAAGGGAGGTGCATCTAGTGGCAGAATATGTGTGATGTATAGCTATGCTCCATTGATCTTCAGAGATAGAGACTCCAAGGTCTCTCTCCCAAGCCATCATGGGCCCAGACTTTTCTAATAATGATTTGTCATTTAAAGTGTTATAGAATAAGGAGATTAACTTCATAAGGGGGAATATGTTTACTAGTGATATAAGACTGCACTCGGTAATGAGTGAAGTACTCTGAGTGCGATAGACCGTACTCCTCCTGCAGCTTTGCAAAGGATTTAATCCGAGATCCACTAAACAGGTCATGAACCCAATGTATTCCCGAGTTATACCAATTATTCAGGGACAGCTCACGGATTAGCAATGTTAATGTTGATATAGGCAATGGAATCGTAGAGGTTGGGCCACTACGCGGGTGTGTAGAAACTAATAGTTTCCAGGAGTTTAAGGATGCCAACACTGGGAGCGAAAGGCCTTTCGGTACCCATGCCAGGTGTGGGAATGCCAGGGCGAAGTTATGTAAATTACTGCCTGAAACACTTTGCTGCTCTATTTCCCCCCACAACGAGGATGTTCTGGTAGCAAACCAATCCCTCATTTGTGCTAGGATAGCTGCTCTGTAGTAGTCCACTAGTACAGGCAAGCCTAGGCCGCCAGCTTTCCTAGATTTGCTAAATTTTTTGAATGCGCTTCTAGCTTTCTTACCTTCCCAGAGAAACCCTGAGAGCATAGCTTGTAGTTTACTAAAAAATTGGTTAGTGACCGGAACAGGGACCGTGCGAAAGATATAGAGCAGCTGAGGTAGTAATTGCATTTTAACGCCGCTAGGCGTCCTGACCATGAGAGAATATGCTTGCTGAGGGCATGGAGACCAGACCTCAGTTTGTCTACAAGTGGAACATAGTTAGCTTTGAAAAGTTGATCAGGGTAAGGGGTTAGTGTGGTCCCTAGATAAGATATCCCGGAGTCCTGCCATAGGAAGGGGTAGCTATTCTGCAAAACTTTCCTTTCATGTGGGGAAATCCCCAGGTCAAGAACATAGGACTTGGATGTGTTTACTTTATAAATACGAGACTTTGCTATAGTGTTCCAGAATCTTGGCAACATGCATCAGTGAGGTTGTTGGTTTAGTAAGCATTAGAATCACGTCGTCAGCGAAGAGGCCAATAACGTGCTTGCGACTGTTCACCTCGAACCCATAGACCTCAGGGTCTTGTCTGATGCACGCCGCCAGAGGCTCAATTAGCATATTGAAGATCAAAGGGGATAATGGGCATCCCTGACGGGTACCATTCGTAATTTAAAAGGGTTTTGACAACATTCCTGAGGAGTATACCCTAGCCGAAGGAGAGGTATAGAGAGCCAGTATGGCCGATAGAATATGGCCTGTGAAGCCAAATGATCCCAACACCCCAGCCAGATATCCCCAATGGACCCGGTCGAACGCCTTCTCCGCGTCCAAAGCAAGGAGCAGAGAAGGCGTTCGCCGAGCCCGTGCCAAACCAATTATATTTATAACACGCCTCGTGGCGTCCAAGGTCTGCCTCCCCTTAGTGAATCCTGATTGGTCAGCATTTATGATAGTAGGTAGCATCGGCATCAAACGTAATGCTAGCATTTTAGCATATATCTTTAGGTCATTGTTCAGCAAAGATATAGGCCTAAAATTCTGAGGCACCTCCGGGGCTTTGCCCGGCTTGGGCAGAGTCACAATAATTGCTTTCAACATTTCTGGCGGGAAAAGGGCAGAGGCAGCAGCATTCTCATAGACCTTAAGAAGGTGAGGGCCTAGGACAGACTTGAAAGTCTTGTAGTATTCTCCAGTCAGCCCATCGGGGCCTGGTGATTTATTGCTTGGTAATATGTCTATGGCCCTATAAATCTCAACGATCGTGAAAGGCAGATTTAGGTCTTCTAACTGGTCAGTGGTAAGAGTAGGAATTTTTGCTTGCGCTAAGAAATTTGTTATGTCATCCTTAGAAGGTTGTGGGGTAGAGCTATCTTTGCCCAAATTGTAAAGGGATTCGTAATAGTCACTAAAGGAGTCAGCAATCCTTTGCGGGTCGTATTCTTTGATATTAGTCTTAGGATTGAACAGATGAGGAATTTTTGATTTGAAAAGTTGTCCCTGTAGTCTACGTGCCAAGGCTTTCCCAGCCTTATTGCCCGAGGAGTAGAAGGACAATTTTAGCCTCCTCTTCACTTGTTCAAATTTATGTAGTAACACGAGTCTAAGTTTGTGCCTCAAATGTCCTAGAGCAGTGTGGCAAGCTGGAGAAGGGTTGGATTTATTCAGATTCTCTAATGTTGTAATTTTGTTCAGAAGGTCGTCTGTCTGCTTTTGCCTCTGCTTCTTCAACCGTGCACCTTACTGAATAAAGATGCCACGGATAAACACCTTATGGGCATTCCATACCGTAGTAGGAGATATCTCAGGGGTAGAGTTAATCTGAAAAAACTCAGAGAGGTGGTCCTCAAGTAAGCGTTTAGTAGCATGTTCTTGAATTAGTTGGGAATTAGATCGCCACAAATAAGCGGCATTAGGGGGACTATTATCTGCGATGGTGACCAGCACAGATGCATGGTCCGACCAGGTGATTGAGTTAATTTTGGTATGTATGATATTCTGGAGGAGCCACCTGTCTGAGAGGAATAGATCAATCCTACTGTAAGAACGATGCCTATGAGAGTAGAAAGAATAATCTCTCTCATCGGCATGTCTACAACGCCATACATCAAAGATATCATTATTTCTCAAAAAGTTGCACAGAGACTGAGATTTCCTAGCGGAAGTGCAAGTTGAGTCCATCTTGGGATCTGGTACAATATTAAAGTCCCCGCACAACAGCAAAGCCCCTTGTCTAATTTTGCATATTTTTTTCATAAGTCTGTTTAAAAAACGGATCTGGCGAACATTGGGTACATAAACATTTACCAGTGTATAACGGGTATTGTTAATATCGCACACCAATACTATGAATCGACCATTAGAGTCAGTAATTTCCTGATGCAGTAGAAAGGAGACGGTATCTCTAATAGCTATCATAGTACCTCTCTTCTTCTTATGTGCGCTAGATAGGAAATAGTGCTGAAAACCACTCGCTGTGCACTTGGGAGGGGAATCCTTATGAAAATGCGTCTCTTGGACACAGAGTATGTCGCAGTGCGATGATTGAGCCTCTTTCCACAAAGAAAATCTCTTTGCCGGGTGGTTCAATCCATGGGCATTAACTGACAAGATATTAAGAGGCATTACATCTATTTGGCTGGACGCTCATCATGGGGAGACACCTGTACTCACTGCTGAACTTGTCCCGGTGTAGCTGTAAGTGGCAGTGGTGTAGATACGGTGAGTAGGATGTCTCTTCTAAGTCTCCGTCACGTAGAGAGTGTTCCGATGCCATGGAGTTGGTAGTTCCTGGACATAGGGATAGTGCTGACAGCTCCTGTGGGGAAAACAGAAAGGGGAAAAAACTTCCAAAACAAAAACTGGGTAAAAGGAGGGTCATCATAACCCGTGTGCAGATTATATCTGCTCAGGTAAGTGGGGTCTGTATTGACCAAACAAAGCGCGGCTCCGTCAGGCGGGGCCCATAGAAGGCTGGTTAGTATAGCACAGCGGCCCCCAACAAGCAGCAGATCCAAAAACCAGTATCATAGTACAGCTACTCAACCAGTGGTCGACCCTTTGGGCTGTGTGCGGCAGGAGGCGGAGAAGAGTCATCTGGGAGGATTTTCCATTTCTTAAGAAGCTGAAGGCCTTTGTCAGGTGAAGAGATCACATAATTAGACCCTTCCCTGCTCACAACTAATTTGGTAGGAAATCCCCACTTGTAATTGATGCTGTGATTCCTCAGAACCTTGGTAATGTTATTCAAATTTTTGCGTAGCTGCAAAGTGTGCTGCGAGAGGTCTGCATAGAACTGAATACTAGAAAATTCTGTATTACGGTGCTCCCCTCGCCTGGTGATTTGCATTAGATGGTCTTTGGTTTGGTAGAAGTGCATACGAAATAGAACATCCCTAGGGACATTTTCAGGAATAAAGGTGGGTTTAGGGATACAGTGTATTCTGTCGATGGATACTTCTATTGGCGAAAGATCTGGCATGAGAGTGGTTAACAGGTTTGTAAAATAGGGACGCAGGTCTGCCGGGGTCACTGACTCGGGGATACCCCTTAACTTCACATTGTTCCTCCTGGCCCTGTCCTCTAAGTCCGCCAATTTAGCTTTAATCCAATTCTGATCTTCTTCAACTGAGTCATGGGCATCAATTAAATCATTTATGGTGGTGGCGTATTCCCCCATTTTTGTTTCAACATGACTCACTCTTTCACCCACCTCCTTAAGTTCTGTGCTAAAGCTTCTCATACAAGACATCATGTCTGTATGTATAGTGCTGCGCAAAGAGATAAGCATGTCTTTAAGGGTGGTGTCAAGAACAGGCTGGTTTGTTGTAGGAAAGGTAGTGATGGAGTCAGGGAGTTCTCTGGTATCTTCCTGGGAGTCAGTGGGGGATCTCACCTCATGCAGCTTTAATGGCAGGCGAACCTTAAAAACCTACAGGTCATATTTTCAGCCACAAAATACTTACTAGCTGTGCACACATAGTCCCACAACATGGACACTGACATAAAAAAGTATTAAGTGAATCTGGGATCGACAACGACAAGCATTTTTTTTTATCTGTGACATTTTGACAATTCAGGAGCACATGAAGGCCATGGAGGAGAGGCAAGGTCATGCCAGGCTATGAAGGGGATGCAGGAGATGATCAGTGCCACAGTCAAGGCAGCGCAGTCCTGTGCCAGTTTCCCAGTGTGCCAACCTGTGCTTGAGCCACTCCCTCTGCCTGGCCCTTACCCCCACCTATTCAGGGCTCCACTTCGGTGGTCCGGAGGTGACAGTCCAGTGCTGATCCTCGGCCATGGTGCTGGCACTGCCTGCTGATTGGCTTCTCCACTGCTATCTCCCTCACTGTCTGAAACCAGCACCGCAATAGAGACTGAGCACTGACACCATCACCGTGATAGAGAGCACTGACACCAGCACCGAGATAGAGAGCACTGACACCAGCACCGAGATAGAGAGCACTGACACCAGCACCATGATAAAGAGCACTGACACCAGCACCGTGATAGAGAGCACTGACACCTGCACTGAGATAGAGAGCACTGACACCAGCACCGAGATAGAGAGCACTGCCACCAGCACCGAGATAGAGAGCACTGACACCATACCAGCACCGTGATAGAGGGCACTGAGACCACACCAGCACCGGGATAGAGAGCACTGACACCACACCAGCCCTGTGATAGAGAGCACTGACATCAGCACCGTGATAGAGAGCTCTGACACCAGCACCGTGATAGAGAGCACTGAGACCACACCAGCACCGAGATATAGAGCACTGAAACCACACCAGCACCGATATAGAGAGAGAGCACTGACACCAGCACTGAGATAAAGAGCACTGACACTAGCACCGAGATAGAGAGAGAGCACTGACACCAGCAGCAAGATAGAGAGCACTGACACCACACCAGCACCGTGACAGAGAGCACTGAGACCACACCACCACCGAGATAGAGAGCACTGACACCACACCAGCACAGAGATAGAGAGAGAGCACTGACACCAGCACCGAGATAGAGAGCAATGACAGCAGCACTGATACCAGCAACTCGCTGCGGAACCCAAAAATATGACACCACTCAACCTCTTCAAACAGCCATATAGTACAGTGTGCTTTTTTTGTACAAGGAAGTGAGCCAAAGGTAGAAAAAAGGTCTGTGTGCTCGATTAAATAAATTGTTTATAGAGTTATGCATATACATGGTCTACTGGTCACATGTGTTGAATTCCTCCGAGATCCATGCCTCATTCATTTTTATAAATGTGAGGTAGTTAACACTGTCGTGAGCTGGGCGAGTGCGCTCATCGGTCACGATCCCCCCTGCTGTGCTGAACGTCCTTTCGCACAGGACACTGGATGAGGGGCAAGCCAACAGTTCCATTGCAAATTGGGCAAGCTCTGGCCAGAGGTCAAGCCTGCCCACCCAGTAGTCCAGGGGTTCATCACTTCTCAGAGCGCCCACATCGGCCGTTAACCTGATGAAGTCGGACACCTGTCGGTCTAGGCATTCCCTGATGCTGGATCCAGATGAGACCTGTCGATGGGTTGGCTGAAAGAATGACCTCATATCCGAAGTCACCAACACATCTTCAAACCGCCCTCTTCTTGCAGGCGCTGTTGGATTGGTACCCACAACTCTTTCTCTGGGAGTGGGAATTCCTCCTCTGCCAGCACACGCAAAAGCAGAATGCAGCATTTCTCTAAGCAAGGCCTGGGAGTGCTTCATTCTGGCAGCCCTCTGTGACGGTGGTAACATTTCTGCCATTTTATGTTTGTACCGGGGGTCTAAGTACGTTGCCACCCAGTACTGGTCGTCCTCCTCGTTCTCCTCTCCCCATCCACGCACATCAACAGGGATCCCAAAAAGGTTTAAAGCATGCTATTCTTGCTCCTCCTCATCCGCCCCGGCACCATCCTCCTCTGACTCCTCTTCAGACTCCTGTTGTTGACTTGTCTCAGATAGAGTACCCCCCTGGGAATTCATCCAGCATTGCGACTTCCTCATCTTCCTGCTCCTGCTCCTCCACGGCTTGATCAATGACATGACACAATGCACACTCCATAAAGAAGGCATAAGATACAATGTCAATGATGGCGCCATGGCTGCGACTGACCAGTTTGGTGATCTCATCAAATGGCCGCAGAAGTCTGCATGCATCGCGTATGAGCAGCCACTGGCACAGTTAAAAAAACCAAGCTCCCCAGAACCTGTTCTGCCACAGAGTTCGTACAGGTAGATGTTAACTGCACGTTTCTGATGGAGCAGCCTATCAAGCATATAGAAGGTTGAGTTCCATCGCGTCGGGCAATCGCAAATAAGATGTCTGACCAGCAGATTGTGTCACTGCTGAATGTCAGCAAGGCGAGCCATGGCCGTGTAAGATCTTCTGAAATGGGCCAAGATTTTCCTTGCCTGCCGCAAGATGTCCTGGACCCCAGGGTATTGGACAACGAATCACTGTACGACCAAGTTTAAGACATGTGCCATGCATGGCACGTGTGTAATTTTGCCCTGTTTCAATGCGCTAAGCAGATTGGCACCATTGTCACACACCACTTTACCAACTGTAAGATTGAGCAGTGTTAGTCACTGATCTGCCTGTGAACGCAAAGCTGAAAGGAGTGCAGGGCCAGTGTGGCTCTTGGCTTCCAGGCACAACAGACACAGCACAGTATGGCAACATCTCACCTGGCATGTCGAATAGGTTCTGGGGATCTTGGGCGGCGCAGCGGAAGAGACGCTAGCAGCGGAAAAGGAGGAGTCAGGCGAGGAGGAGAGGGAGGAGGATGGAGTAGGAGGAGGAGAAGAAGAGGAAGGCCTGCATGCAATCCGTGGCGGTAAAATATATATTTCTCATCCCTAATCACCAGCAACTCCAGACCAACATGCAAACATATAAAGTGCCTCCAATAGTGCAGTACCTGGTATTAAATGGAATAAACCTCAACCACCCAGCTTCATCTATTAAACTCACATTTATTTCAATAAAAAACAGCATATACCATATGTAAAATCCAACAGGTCTCATGCATGTCACCACCAGGCTCTACCTCTACGCATTACACCACCATCCACGTGGCTTCATCTGGAAGGCAACCAAGCGGTTATGTCAGGGTGACTTTATACTGTTTATGCTTTGAAATCCTCTAAGGCTGATAATAGAAAAGACTATGGCTACAACAAAATGGCTGAATTTTGAAGACAAAAAAGGGGTTTATAGAGGTAAAATCTTAGTGGAATATATTATTTTCAGACATAATGTAAACAGAATTAGTTCTCAGTTAACCACTTCGGCTCCAGAATAATTTACCCCCTTCTTGACCAGAACACTTTTTACAATTTGGCACTGTGTCACTTTTAACAGCAACTGACAATTGCTATACGCTGTACCCAAACAAAATTTGTGTCCTTTTTTTCCCACAAATAGAGCTTTCTTTTGGTGGTATTTGATCACATGTGCATTTTTTAGTTTTTGTGCTAAAAAAAAGATTGACAATTTTTAAAACAAAACAATATGTTTTAATTTTTGCTATAATAAATATCCCCAAAATAAAAAAAAATAATTTTTTCTTCAGTTTAAGCCAATATATATTCTTCTACATATTTTTGGTAAAAAAAAAAATGCAATAAGCATATATTGATTGGTTTTCACAAAAGTTATAGTATCTACAAGCTATGGGAAAGATTTATGGCATATATATATATATATATATATATATATATATATATATATATATATATATATATATAGTGGCACTACGACATTGCAACGGAGAGATCGGAGACTTTTGACACTTTTTTGGGACCATTGGCATTTATACAGCGATCATTGCTACAAAAATGTACTTATTACTGTGTAAATGTCACTGGTAGGAAAGGGGTCAACACTAGGGGGCGATCAAGGGGTTAATTGTGTTTTCCCTCAGTGTGTTCTAACGGTTGGGGGGGGATAGGATTGACTAGGAGAGGAGACATATCATTTTTCCTACTTATCAAGAAATGGGAATTCTAGGAATATCGGGGCAGTTGCTGAGGCTGCTCCCTTGGTATCCGCACCCAAAAATGTTTGTTATAGGGAATATTGCGGTACTAGATAGAAAATACACAGAAGACTTGATTATAAAAAATTACAAATAATTTAATAAGGGCAAAAAGATTAAATCCATCAAAACTTCCATATTGCTAAAATCATATACACCGAAGTTTAACAAACTATCGACCCTGTAACGTTTCTGTTGAAGAGGGCTATAGAAACATTTGCTCTACCGGTTTTGCAGCGAACCGCTTCTTCAGGAGTATAGACTACAGAATAAATAAAAATATGTACAAATGATCAAATAGCAGCGAATCATATAATGACATAACAGAAGATTTACAATAAATTAAAAGTGTTTGGCTTTCAATTTCACTCTTATTTCACGTATATCCTTTTCACTCTATTCTTTGTGGTGGTTCCACTTTTTCCACAGTTTACTTATCTCTTATTTCTTTTCTTCCTAACTTGGTTAGGTTGCTTGGTAATCTTTGTATGTTTAGGACACCTTAGGATACACAACTAAGCACCCCTTTTTCATAAGCTCTTTCTGTAGCCCTTATGCACACAGTCTATTTTTCATCCCTTTTCACCTATATATCACTCTTTAGGTGTGTATAGGCTAGTGTCTCATCTTAGACAAATACTAAGAGGGTAGCTACGGTGCTCACCTGCTGTTAATTATACCTATTATATGCAGGGAACTCATCTGCTATTAATTGTACCTAGTCCCTGCAGGGATCTATTTAAGATCAAACAGTGTAGCTAAAGTGACTTCTTATTACCAAATTACTTAATGGTAGTTTTACACATAAATAAAAATTAAAATATAAAAATAAAAATAAACATAAAAATAAAAATTCCACATGTGCAATATATATATATAACTAACAGATAACAATATGAAACCTGCATGAAGGTGTTGCAGAAATTCTGGTTTACATTATCACAAAAATTCTATGTATTAGTGCAAAAACTTCAATACACTTAAAAAGTGCATATGTGCATTTATGCAAATCATATAATGAAAAAAGTGCTAAGTGCTTATAAAGGTGCCACGATTTCAATATATACTGTAAAAAAGTGCTACGTGCTTCTATACATGCCGCAATATGTAAATACAGTACTTTACATTTTGTAAAGTCGCTAAATGGAAGAATGCAAATATAAGTTAATACACAAGTCCAACAGCAGAAAATTAATATCAGAAAGTCCCTCTGAAAAAAAGTGACAGTGTGCTTCAGTGCTTAGTGGGTTCCTGGATTGCAACCGGTGCGATTTCCGTGCATAAAGACAATATTCCGCACTCACCAGCTCCCCTACCCCTTAAGGGGTTAATGCGCCTCCACAGTGTGAGCCCCTGTGTCACTATATAGAGCTGCTCCGGTTACCATCCAGTAATTTTCCTCATTAAAAATAAAATGAAGCATACATAGTGTAATCCAGTTTAAAACCAAATTTTATTAGGTGCACACCTTAGGCCACACCCTACGCGTTTCGTCATTGGACGTCATCTGGAGCGGCCATCTTGGTGCTCCACTCTCTTTATATAGGGTGTACTGTTTGTACGGCGCATGCGCGAGCGCATGAACGCCATTTTACTTGCTGGAATGAGGTGTTGAATAGACACACCTATTTGTTATGGGCTAAAGTTCTTGTGGCGCTTGCACAAAACCACAGACTCTGCTATTTACAATAGAAAGGAAGAAAAGGAAAAAGACACAGACAGCGGTTGTGTCATTATTCTAAAAATGAGCGGCTTCATATTTTAAATATTGCGGCAGTGGTGAAGACAAAGTTGCAATGTAAATAAAAACAATTAAACAATAGAATTAAAATTAAAATTAAAAACCCCATTATTAATCTACACTCTAACTGAATGGAAAATAATATAAAAATAAAAATAAATGAAAAAAGAAATAAAAATAGAAATAAAAATAAAAATAATAAAAATGGGCGCAATTAAATAATGTCCTTTGTATATAAATTACAAAAAGCAAAAAATACATGATGATTAAAAACAGAGATGGATGAAATAAGATTGAATAAATATTAAAATAAAATGTTGGACCCTTATGGGGAAATATATGTATACATAAAAAGTGGAAATCCCTTGTACCTGAATCAAATATAAATTCCTATATATAGGCAAGGTTGTGGAAATATACCGCTAATCAAATTCTCTCATGTTACAATATTTATTTCTTATATATGGAGGGGGCCATTGAAGGGATTTTTTTAAAAACCAATCAATATCTTATTATTAATAATGTACATATTCCTATTATTACTACTTTATACTTTATTATTATTCTTATAATCATACCATTACCCTGTGCACCTATATGTTTGTCTGCAATTCTAATTTAATCAATATTATTTGTTCAGAATATGCAACACAAGGCATATGAAAAATAGGTGCACAAATATGGACTGAGATGAAAATTCATAAAATACAAAGAAAAGGGAATAATGTATTTAAATCACTAATGTAGTGTATAGTTAAAATGTCGAAGTTGTTGATATGATATGATTCTGTTTTTTACATAATCATGCCCCATTGATGTAATATACTACATTCGACCTAGTTGTGTATATTACCTTCGATCATGCCAACAAATGGAAAAAATGGGAAAAGGGTTTAGGAAGAAAGGGGGGGTTGACCGAAATAGGAAGGAGGGAGTGTATTGGAAAAACGAATAGTTGGTTAGGAAACAATTTAGGTCCAGGTCTATGTTTAGGCCTGCCAGTTGTAGCGTCTCTAAGAGGAATATCCATTTTGTCTCATTTTGTGAGACTTTTATTCTTCTATCTTCTCCCCTCCAATGTCCCTTTATTCTGTCAATGCCGTAGAATGTCATAAGATTGGGGTCTCGGTTGTGGTAGTCCCTAAAATGTCTAGAGACACTGTGATTATGGTATCCTTTTTTGATATTTTTTATGTGTCCTCTAATTCTTATGTACAATTGTCGTGTGGTCCTGCCGATATATTGTTTTCGGCACGGACACTCAATTACGTAAGTGACATGAGTACTGCTACATGTGATGAGCTTGTTGATTTTATATTCCTTCCCATTTGAAGAGGATACAAACTTAGTTCTTTTCTTCTGAGTGGTTTTTGAGCTGGTTTTGCAAGGGAGGCATCTTCCACATTTAAAAAAACCTTTCAGGTTTTCAAAGATTTTTATGTTTTTTGGTGGGTCAATAGTATTCTTTGCTAATCTATTTCTCAGTGTAGGAGCTTTCCTATATATAAACAATGGCTTTTTTGGCAATAAAGTTTTTAATGTTTCGTCTGTATGTAGAATGGGCCAATGCTTTCTAAAGATCTCTTCTAGCCCTTTATATTGTCGGTTATATCCCGTCAGGAATGCTGTTTCCATCTTTTTATTATTATTTCTTTGATTCCTTTTGGGTACGTCATCAATTAGCTTATCCCTTTTCATTTGGCGTACTTTTCCTTTAAGGTCACATAACTCTTTTTTCTTATATTCTTTGGAGACAAATCTGTCTATACTTTGGTCAGCCTGCTTCTCGTAATCAATCTGGTTGCTGCAATTCCTGTATATCCACATCAATTGGCCCTTCGGGATATTATTTATCCATTTTGGATGGTGACAGCTGGTGATAGGGATATACCCATTTCGGTCAGTGGCTTTGAAATACGTCATTGTGCCTACCTGACCATTTTCTTTGAAAATCTGTAAATCCAGATAGTCAATACTTTGAGTATTCCAGCTTCCAGTGAAGGAAATGCCATATGCATTCTGAATGATCTCATCAATAAAGTTGTTTAATTCTTCAACTGAACCTCTCCATATGATGATGATATCGTCTATATACCTGCGGTACATCTTTAAGTGTTGTGTTGGTACGCTATAGATCTGTTCCTCTTCCCATCTATTGAGGAAAAGGTTTGCTACACTGGGAGCATACTTTGCTCCCATGGCTACTCCTTTGATTTGAGTGTAGTACGTACCCTGGTACTAAAAGTAGTTATGTGACATTGGCAATTCCAATCCTTCTACTATAAAGCTAATTTGTTCTTGTTTGAGTGTCCATAGCGCACCTTAACCCCCTTCTCTTTTGCTTAGTGTCTCATCTTACTATAACTCTCATATCATATATATATATATATATATATATATATATATATATATATATATATATTTTTTTTTTTTATATATATACAGTGGTGTGAAAAAGTGTTTGCCCCCTTCCTCATTTCCTGTTCCTTTGCATGTTTGTCACACTTAAGTGTTTCGGAACATCAAACCAATTTAAACAATAGTCAAGGACAACACAAGTAAACACAAAATGCAATTTGTAAATGAAGGTGTTTATTATTAAAGGTGAAAAAAAATCCAAACCATCATGGCCCTGTGTGAAAAAGTGATTGCCCCCCTTGTTAAAACATACTATAACTGTGGTTGTCCACACCTGAGTTCAATTTCTCTAGCCACACCCAGGCCTGATTATTGCCACACCTGTTCACAATCAAGGCATCACTTAAATAGGAGCTGCTTGACACAGTAAGGTCCACCAAAAGATCCTTAAAAGCTACACATCATGCCGAGACCCAAAGAAAATGAGGGCAAACACTTTTTCACACCACTGTATATCTGTTTAAATTTGAAGAGTCCTTTACAATCCCCCGCATCTGCTGTGGGAGGAAACCGAAGGGTCCTGTGATCTACTGCTTCCTCTTTTGTGGGTGAGCTGATCCCCTCACTATTTAATTTATTGTAAATCTTCTGTTATGTCATGATATGATTCGCTGCTATTTGATTATTTGTAAATATTTTTATTTATTCTGTAGACTATCCTTCTGAAGAAGCGGTTCGCCACGTAACTGGTAGAGGAAACGTTTCTATAGCCCTCTTCAACAGAAACCTTACAGGGTCACCCCTCAGTAGTTTGTTAAACTGTGGTGAATATGATTTTAGCAATATGGAAGTTTTGATAAATTTAAGCTTTTTGCCCTTATTAAATTATCTGTAATTTTTTATTATCAAGTCTTCTGTGTATTTTCTATCTAGTTCCACAATAGTCCCTATAACAAACATTTTTGGGTGCGGATACCAAGGCAGCAGCCTCAGCAACTGCCCCGATATTCCTAGAATTCCCATTTCTTGACAATTATCAACTGGGATGATGGTACTGTTATGTGTATTACGTATATTTTGTATTTGAGGCTATACTCAGTCTATGGTTTGTCCTACTTAGTAGGAACAAACAATATGGCTCCTCTTCCCTGACAGCACACACACAAATCCCTGTGCGGGCACTCGTACACACAATCACACATGGTCAGTGGCGATCATGCCTGCCGGCCACACGCATCGGGTCCCCCGCCTTGCCCTTTGGTGGCAGCTACAGGAATGGATGTACCCATACAGGATTTCACTCAGTGGAGTCATTCTGCCACAGTATATCTGCGTAAGATGGTCGGGAACGGTTAACATTTATATATATATATATATATATATATATATATATATATATATATATATATATATATATAAATATATATTTAAGTATATTTATTCAGCACATACAATACAATTATTGCATATTGTTTAATTTATGTATTATTTGTCAGATTGCAGTAGCACTATCACATTTTTTAGATATAAATGATTATTTCTCACATGTTCAGAAGAAAGACTGGTTTTTGCAAAAGGGTACCAAGAGCAGCCATTGGATGTGATCATAAATGAAATAGGTAGGCTGGACAGAACAGAACTGTGGGAGAACAAGAAGAAGAATGGGAATGCAGAATATTCTCGCCCTTTTATTACTAACTTGTCTATCCCACACCAGCAGGTGAAACAGGTCATTTGGGTGTTCTTAAACAAGACCCTGTAGTGAAAAAGATTCTTCCTGATGGCCCACAAACATTTTTTAGATAGGAAAAGCATTTTTTCCCCTGCAACAAATGTGTCATCTGTAGTATAAATGGATCTAGATGTAGCAAACTGAAATTTTAATTCACAGGCTACAGGAAGGGAGTATGATGTAGATTTGGTCTTTCTTGTAACACTTAATTGATGGTCTACCTTCTACAATGCCCTTGTGGCAAACAATATGTAGGTAAAACTACAAGGAGACTGAGGGATAAGATCTGTGGGTATTGAGAAATTGCAGCCTCACTGGAGAGGCTGTAGGTGGACTAGAGAAGTTTGCAGGTTAGAGATGAAATGGACCAAGCCCCACATGGCTTCATTATTGATTAGGACATTAACTGTTTTATAGACACAGGATAATGGAGCACTCTTGGTCATGCATTTGGGTATCAGTCCATGTGAAAATAAATTTCCTTTCTGACATTATTATACCATTAATGGATGGCTCATTGTTCATGTAAATATATGGTTTATGGGGCTTAAGATTACTGAATAAGGTCATATTATATTTCTGGTCATGCATTAGACATTATTTCCACAAATACAATAATTTTTGAAATAGATGACTTTTTTATTTTATTTGTTTTTAGTATTTTATTAATTTCAATTTAATTTTAATTTAAACGTATTTTTTAGATCTCATTCTTGTTTTATGTAACTTGCACCTGTGCACAGAGACAGCCTAGTGCTCACTTACCTTTTACTTTTCACACCATATAATAATGACATTCAGGAGTCTTTATATATCCAAGTTCTGTGCTGAAAAGTAAAAAGACCATCCAGTGCTCAGACCAAGGAACTTCACCTAGGAACTGTGGCGTGTAATGATTTCAGCAATGCAGCCTCTTCAAATTTGGCGATCTTCAGAAAACTGTGAAAACATGTATAAGCAGGCCCAAACGCCTAGTGCATTACCTCCAAAATTGTTTATTGCAAAATCAATAAATGGTAATATACTAAAAAAAGCTGAATAAAATCAAGTTAGACAAATGCAGCAAACCAGCAAGTGAGATGAGCATCCCCACCAACACCACACAATGGAGAAGCTTAGGCGCTTTGGGGGACAGACCTCTAGCTCTGAGGATTTCCCTTCCTGGATTGTTGCTATTGTTTAGCTTGATTTTATTCTGCTTTGTGAGTATATTACCATTTTATGATTTTACAATAAACTATTCTGGAGGTAATGCCCTAGGCATTTGCGCCCTCTTGCACATGTTTTAACAGATATCTAAGTTCCTATGATGGAAAAACGCTATGGAATTTTAAGCACAATTACCGGTTTATGAGTTTATGATAGTTACTCTGAATGGAATGTGACATTTGAGGACAGATGTGAAAATGAAAGTAAATTGAGCTTGTGCAAATGTATTAAACTTGTGTATAGCAGCACCACTGATGTGAGATATGATCACATAAATAATAAATGTATAACAAATGTGTTGCGCTAAACAAAAATATACATATAAATGTAAAACAATGAGTCCATGTGTCTTCCAACTGACTTTAGTGTAATGCCTTCACTTTGATAAAAAGTGCACAAATGATTGTTCGTTCAAATACTCCACCTTGTGATAACCACCACCATAATAAAGAATGTACTCTTACCAGAGCATATTGACCACCTATTACGGGGGGGGGTCAGATAAGGCTTGTGTATCTTATATGTTCCATCCACACTGCTGTTCCACATCAAAGAACAAGAGGAATTGTCCAGCAATCACCTCTAACCAATACTCCTCTGGTCCTGAAGCAAGATGTCCAGTGGGATGTTCTAATATAAAGATAAATGGCAATAGTGTAAAATCCTTAAAAATCTGCTTTAAGTAACACATAGCATAACATTACATGGGTACAATCTCCCTCTGTCCAAAGATAAGGACATTGGTTAAATCCAAATGTGATGACAGATGATAAATATTTTACCTTTTTTCTTTGTACAAGCTTTATACAAGCTTTCACTTAATTGTCCCTTTTTTCCTTTGTTTTATCCTCTGTTTTTTTTCAGTTTTCTTTGTAAATGGCTTTGAGAAGCTACCTTTAAAGGCACTATATAAAATAAAAGGTTATTAATATTATTATTGTTATTATTTAAAGCCCATGGTGTGTGGTAGTATATAAATAATATGAAATAGGGATGTGTTAGTGTAAAAATTTGGGAACCACATTATTTGGGTATTTACATTGCAATTCACTTGTCAGAAGATCACATTGTTAACCACTTCCCATCATATAACAGAAGGACGTGTACAAAGTGGTTACGTTATCCTGACTGTATGTTATCCTGACTGGATGCCATATGACATCCAGCAGGATAAGCTGCGATTGAGTGCCTGTGGGGATACGCAGTGCCGCGATCATTGGTGTGGTGTGTCAGTCTGACACACGGCATCACTGATCTCGGTAAAGAGCCTCTGACGTAGACTCTTTACATGTGATCAGCTGTGTCCAATCACAGCTGATCACAATGCAAACAGGAAGAGCCATGTATCGGGTTTTTCTTCACTTGCACTGATAGACACGAGTAGAGGAGAGCTGATCGGCTGCTCTCCTGACAGGGGTGGTCTACATTGATTGAATATCAGCAGAGCCCCCCTGAGGATGCCCACCCAGCACCACCAGGGATGCCCACCATGCATGGCCACCAGGTATGCCACCCAGGACCACCAGTTATGACCACCAGGGTTGTCAATCAGTGCCCATTAGCGGTGCCATACAGTGCCCAGCAATAATGCCTACCAATTCCTCCTCATCAGTGCCACCTATCAGTGCCCATCAATGTCGCCTATCAGTGCCCATCAGTGCCACCTATGAGTGCCCACCAGTGCTGCCTATCGGTGCCCATCAGTGCTGCATATTAGTGCCTCATCATTGGTGCCCATCAGTGCCACCTCATTAGTGCCACCTTACCAGTGCCTTTAAGTGCCTCCTTATCAGTGCTCATCAATGTAGCCTCATCAGCGGCCATCAATGAAGGAGAAAACTTACTTATTTACTACATTTTAAAACAGAAACAAAGAAAAAAACATTTCTTCAAAATTTTCAGTCTGTTTTTATTTGTTTATCAAAAAAAAAAAAACAGTGGTGATCAAATACCACCAAAAGAAAGCTCTATTTATGGGAACTTTGTGGCAATTGTCATTCAAAGTGTGACAGCGCTGAAAGATGAGAATTAGTCTGGGCAGGAAGGGGGGAAAGTGCCCTTTATTGGAGTGGTTAAGCTATGGTGAAATTACATTCTGATGTGAAGGAAAAAAGTCGAAGGGCAGATGGAGTAAATTCACTTGTGAAAACAAATCAATAATTATCCCCACAACCAGACCTACAAATTATTCTGCTATGCAAAATAGAAAATAGATAATTCTTTATTGAGTTTTTATGTAAGGCTTTGCTGTAGATGAGGTAACAGGAAACCTAAAATGCACTGCTGTAGAATCTTAGATCATATGCTACTTAGACATGATGAACTCGATCTGGATTTGGAGTCACCTTGCTTTAAGTGGCAAGGAAGAATTTAATGGATATTATCTGTTTTCATGCAGAAGCTCAGTGCAAATTCAGCTTTTTAGACAAGACTGAAGATATCCTTGAAATTGAAATAAAATGGTAATGGCTTCACCATATGTGATGAAATAAAACCACAGACTGAATCAGTTAGCTACAGGCAAGACAGCCGACATGTTAAGATGATGCATGTTGCTAATGTGAAATCAAAGTAATCTCTTAAGCCTGACACCAGACAGATGCATTTTGTTTGTTGGTGGGACACAGGGGCTAATTAAATTGTTGAAGTTGTGGCAAAGTGCTGTCTATATAATTTAGTAGAAATTATTAAAGATTTATGATACAATTTGCTTTTGTATATTTAAACTCTGTAGACACTTGGAAAAGACTATAAAATTAATTTGTGTAACTATTTCAAGTTGGGATTTTATATCTCTAATTGTAATAAAGCCCCTGTTCTATATTGTACCTAGGCCTTGTTTTTTTTCTGTGTATTTGGAAAAATATTTAAAGTAATGATTAGGGATGAGCCTGATGTCCGAGTTGAAAGTAAGCTTGACTCGAACATCAGGTGTTCACCTGTTTGCCGAACAGTGAACATTATGCAGTGTTCATGGCAAATTCGAAAACAGCAGAACACCGTTAAAGTCTATGAGACACTAACCTGAAAAACCAAGAGTGCTTATTTTATAGGCTTATATGCAAGTTTTTGCCATAAAAAGTGTTTGGGGACCTGAGTCCTGCCCCAGGGGACATGTATCAATGCATTTTTTTAAAAAGAAACATCCGTTTTTTTCAGGAGCAGTGATTTTTTAAATGCCTAAAGTAAAACAAAAACGAAATATTCATTTAAATATCATGCTTGGGGAGTATCTATAGTATGCCTGTAAAGTGGTGCATTTTTCCCGTGCTTAGAACAGTACCACAGCAAAATGACATTTCTAAAGGAAAAAAGTAATTTAAAACTGATTACGACTGTAATTAATTGTCGGGTCTTGGTAATATTGATAAAACTCACAAAAAAAAATGGCATGGGTCCTCCCCCCAGGCCATTACTAGGCCCTTTGAGTGTGGTATAATTATTAAGGGGAACCCTGAAACAAAATTTAAAAAAATGCGTGGGGGTCCCCACAAAATCCATACCAGGCCCTTTAGGTCTGGTATGAATATTAAGGGGAAACCCGAACCAAAAATAAAAAATAAATGTGTGGCGGTCCCCCCAAAATCCATACCAAGCCCTTCAGGTCTGGTATGGATATTAAGGGGAACCCTGTGCTAAATGTAAAAAAAATGGCATTGGGGCCCCCTTCAGGTCTGATATGGATTTTAAGGGGAACCCTGTGCCAAAATTTTTAAAAAATGGCATAGGGGTCCCCCCAAAATCCATACCAGGCCCTTATCCAAGCACACAACCTGGCATGTGGCAGGAAAAGAGGGGGCAAGACAGAGCCCCCCTCCTGAACCATACCAGGCTACATGTCCTCAACAGAGGGGGTGCTTTGTAGTTACCCCCAGAGCACCTTGTCCCCATGTTAATAGGGACAAGGGCCTCATCCCCACAAGAGAAAAAAAGAAGAACTGCGCTAACCTCAAATTCCCAAAGTGAATGAGAAATATGTACATGCTAAACCCACAATATAAACCTTAGTGTCTCTGAAACCACCTCAAAGAATAGTGCATACAATTATATATACAAAAATTTACAAAATTGATATAGAATAAAACACAATTGCGTGTCAATAATGTGAACAACCCAAAAACAACAAAGATTATGTAAACCTATATGTATATACCCCTAAAAATAAAAACATACCCCAAAACTTGAAAAGTGCATGAAATAAATTACTAAAAATGATCAACTCTATATAATGTCCATATGATTATATAACAAAATATTGCTGCAAAGTGTCCATATAATAAACATCAGTGAAAAATCCTCATATGAATAGCTGGATTTGAAGTGCACAAATTAAATATCCTCTCCAGGAGTGTAATGTGCTTTTCCCATCACCAAAAAAATGAATTGGCTCCTTACCAGCTCCAAGCGACACCCCCGTTACAGAGGGTCACCACAGGCAAAATATAATCAGATGGATATCCAGGTAGCTGTTCCCCTTCAAGCGATCCCAGACTTTTCACACAGTGGGGCTATGGCTGTTACTTCATATGTCACTTCCAACTCAACGAAGTATCACATAGGGAAAAACATAGGCTCCAGATCGTGTAAAACCAATGATTTTAATTTGAAAATAACGAACGTATACACTTACATAAAATAATTTAAAAGCAGGCTCAAAACAGAAGCGTGTGCCGACCGGACACACGCCACAGCAAAAACCAACCCGTCCTTCCTGGTCTGTAACGAACGAACGCGACTGGGGTGACGTCGTTTTGTAATAACTTACGTCGTCCAGGGGCACGGGCGGCGTGCGACGTCACCCCTTTTATACCCAACATCATAACCAAGCCTCGCCTTGGGTCAGCGGCCATCTTAGATGTCATATGGACGTTGAAAATCAATGACCTTGGACCAAGCCTCGCTTTCGATCCACGGACACCATGTGTGTATATATCCCAACCAGAATTGCAGCTTCCGACCAGTATTGTTTCCATTCCGTAGCGCAGTTTTTTTCTCCTTTTTTTCCCTCATCCCCACAACCCTTGCCCGGTGATTGTGGGGGTCTGCGGGCAGGGGGTTTATCAGAATCTGGAAGCCCCCTTTAACAAGAGGACCCCCAGATCTAAGCCCCCTTGTGTGAATTGGTAATGTGTACATTGTACCTCTACCAATTTTACAAAAAAAGTGTAAAAAATTGTAAAAATGACAAGAAACAAGAAAGTCCTTTATTAAAAAAATATATATTATATTATATATTTATACTTGTAGTTTTTTGTGCCACTTCACTTTGGCTTTTTTGAACCGAATATGAATTTAAAAATTTAGGGTGATTTCTATATGGGACAGCTCTAATATTTGTTTATATGATTTATGCACATCTCTGTATTTCAATTATTTTAGAATCCAAATTTTTTGATTGCATCACATCATTCACGTATACTTAGCGCAACATTATATATATTTTTTCAATATCATTGATGAAGATATTAAAAAGTAAGGGTCCCAGCACTGAACCTTGGTGTACACCACTGATAACCTTAGAGCATTCAGAGTAGGAATCATTAACCACTACTGAATTCTGTCTTTTAGCCAGTTTTCTATCCATTTACAAACTGATATTTCCAAACCTGTAGACTTTACCTTACACATGAGCCATGTGTGCTGAACTGTATCGAACGATTTTGCAAAATCCAAGTATACTACATCCACAGCCACTCCTCTGTCCAAGGTTTTACTTACCTCATCATAAAAAGAAATCAGGTTTGTCTGACAACTTCTGTTTTTCATGAATCCATGCTGTCTGTTGCTTAAATATTTTTTTTCCAGTATCTTCCCAACTATAAAAGGTAAACTAACAGGTCTATATTTACTTGGTAAAGACTCTGTTCCCTTTTTAAATATAGGTACCACATTGGCCCTATGCCAATCAAGTGGTACTATTCCTATCATTAATGAGTCCCTAAAATCAGATACAATGGCATTGAAATTACAGAGCTCAATTCTGTTAGGATCCGTGGGTGGATGCCATCAGATCCAGGTGCTTTATCCACCTTTAATCTGTCCAAATATTTCTGGATCATATCACTTTTGAGCCATTGTGGATTTGGGGCTGTGTCACTACCACCCACATTATGGACATGAGCCTTCTCTTTGTCCCCAGTCACCCACTCTAGATTATTATGAAAAGTGCCTACATGCTCAGACTTGACCTTTTTACTATTAATATATTTGAAGAATTTTTGGGGTTTTTTCCTACTATCTTTTGCAATCTGTCTTTTGTTTTGAATTTTTGCATCCTTGATTTCCTTTTTACATATTCTGTTATATTATTTGTAACATTTAAATGACACTAGTGTTCCTTCATTTTTATATTTTTTAAAGCTCTTTTCTTATAGTTTATAGCTTTTTTAACTTTGGCCGTGAGCCACTATGTTCCCCATACACATTCACATTGGAAAGGCCGGGATCTGGGTGTCCAGATTCCAATAAGCCCCCTGCCTGCAGACCCCCACTGCCCAGGGTAGTGGGGAAGAGGCCCTGGTCCCCATAAACATGGGGAAAATGTGCTTTGAGGTGAGGTGAGGGGGGGGGGGCATAGCATTTTTGTATTGCCGGCTTTGGCTTGCAGCTGGAAAATCTATTTAAATATAATTTTCTTTCTTTATATATGTCAGTTTTGCTGCAGCAGGTTTTTTATACAGTGAGGGTGTGCCACTTTACAGGCAGACTAAGGGGACCCCACAGGCACTATATTTAAAGGAAATTTTCTTTTTTTGTTTAACTTTAAGCATCATTAAAATCACTGCTCCTGTAAAAACAATCTTTGTTAAAAAAAATGTTTTTTGCATTGATACATTTCCCCCCAGGGCATTACTCAGGCCCCCATACCAATTTTTATTGCCAATAACTTGCATACAAGCCTTACAAATGGGGAATTTAGATTTTTTAAGTTTGGGTCCCACAAACCTTAATAGAGTTTGTGTCTCAGGTCTGAACTTTTTACATGTTCGGATGTTCTAGTGCAAAGTGAACTGGAAGGGTGTTCAGCCCATCACTACCCACCACTATAGACCAGGTTTCTAAACTTTTTTCTAACACCCACCCAACTACCTGCCCCCTGGACTGGAACCTGTTCCCTTGCAAATGCTATCGTCACCCTCTGGCTCTATCTCACACTCTCTAACTCACATCTTCAATCTCTCCCTCTCTTCTGACATCTTCCCCAATTCTCTAAAACATACTAAAAAAGCCCTCGTTAGATATTAACAACCTACACCCCATCTATTTGCTCCCCTTTCTATCCAAACTCCTTGAACATCTGGTCTACAACCGACTGAGAGACCGTCCCGCAGAGAATAACCTTCTTGATCCCCTACATTCTGGATTTTACCCTCAACACTCCACAGAGACTGCTCTTCACAAACAATCTACTAATGGCTAAATCTAATGGACACTATTCTGTACTGCTACTCTTGGGCCTCTCTGCTGCCTTTGACACAGTGGACTACCCCCACCTCCTCACAAAACTCCACTCCTTTGGTCTCCATGACTGTATTCTTCACTGGTTCTCCATCCTACTTATCTAACTGCACCTTTAGCATTACTATCAATTCTACTTCCTCCTCTCCTCTCCATTTCTCTGTCGAGGTCCCCCAAGGTTCTCTTCATAGACCTCTCTTATTCTCCAGCTACACCTCCTTCCTGGGCCAGGTAATAGCCTCCCATGGCTTCCAATATCATATCTACACTAAAGACATCCACATTTATCTCCCTTTGTCTCAGCTCACTCAATCTATCCAAAACTGATGCTCATAATTTTTCCTCCCCATGATTTCCTGTCAAGATTGATAGTACAACTACAATGCCAAGGTTTTAGGTGTAATCCTGGACTCTGAACTATCCTTTCGGTCCCACGTCCACTCACTGTCCAAATCTTGTCACCTCATCTATCAGTAACATCTCCAAAATACGTCTCTTCCTAACCAATGACACCACAAAGCTCCTAGGTCCTTTTTCGCTTTGACTACTGCAAGTCCCTCCTCATTGGATTACCTTTACATAGGCTATCCCCCCTTCAGTAAATCATGAATGTTGCTGCCAGGCTCATACATCTCACTAACTGTTCAGTGTCTGCCATTCCTCTCTGATAATCCCTTCACTGGCTTCCGCTCACTCAACAAATTAAATTCAAAATACTAACAACTTGCAAAGCTATCCACAACTCAGCCCCCAGCTACATCAATAACCTTGTCTCAAAATACATACCTTATCATTCTCTTTGTTCCTCCCAAGACATCCTGCTCTCTAGCTCCCTCGTCAAATCCTCTTATGCTCCCTTCCATGACTCTTCCTGAGCCTCTCCTATTCTATGGAACTCCCTACCCCAATCTGTCTGACTATCTCCTACTTTGTTTGCTTTTAGATGATCCCTGAAAACCTTTCTCTTCAGAGAAGGCTATTCTACCCCTACCTAACAACTGTACTTTTATTTTCTCCATCAGATCATCCCCCATGGTTATTACTTTTTGTATCACTTGACCCTCCCTCCTAGATTGAAAACTCTAATGAGCAAGGCCCTCTGATTCCTCCTATATTGAATTGCATTGTCACTGTACTATCTGCCTTTGTGTTGTAAAGCGCTGCACAAATTGTTGGCACCATATAAATCATGTATAATAATATTAATCTCCCACCTTTGTCATTTCATTTAGCTGTTCGACCTCAATTGTTTCCACCTATACCTAAGCCATGCCAGCTAACTGTTCCAAAGACATCTTCCTCCAACACACCTTCCTCTATAGATGTCCCAAAGAAAAATATTTCCACCAACTGTCATACCACCCCCTCAATGTAGCCATGTTATGTGCATTAATGATGATATGCACTTAATTGAAGACTAGCACGCACTCCCCTTTTTTAATATTATTATTCAGCAGACCTACATCTGATGAGTGTTGAGATATGGCTGAACCAGAGTGACTCCATCTTAGTTCATATAAGATTAACTTGGGTTAACCTATTAGTTAGTGTATTTACAGACTGTAGCAGTTTTCCTATAAAGCATACATATAACAAAATATAGCTTGCATAAGCAGTTTTATTCTGTACCGTCTAAATAAAGAAATTGTGTCACAATATGTCTGGGCCACAAGACTCATGACTGTGACTCATGAAAGCAGATGACATAATTAATGATATGTAATGATATGTAATGTACACCTCTGTATTAACCACACCCATGTCCTATGCAATATTTGCTGATAATGGTGCATATAAATTGTAGACCCTCCCAGAATAAACCAGACAAGCCCTGAACACCAATCTTGACTCATCTCTTCTTGTGTTCAGCAAAATGCTGTCTCCTTAGTCTGCAGTGCTAAGTAAGGGTTTCGGAAGTGTGGTAATTGCCGTAATTATACCTGGCTGGTCTTTGTCAAGTATATAGAAATACCTTTTTAATCACAACAGATGGAGGCACTCACTGAGATTTGAATTTAGGAATTTAGGACTTGACGGGGTGATCAAACTTTGATTTTGAAGCAAACGAATAATTGTTTATTGCCTTAGCTTTGACACAACACTGGTTGGATACATTTTAATTAAGAAGAGAATTTTGAGACGGGCCAGACTGTTAAGAAGAGGCTCTTGGGAAGCCTGTGTCCTGTGGGACTGTTGAGAAGTTTAAAACGTAATATTACGCTCTTTTTGGGAAAGAGAATAAGAAAAGGGTAATGGAGCAATTACCAATTACTACCGGGACCACTAAACTTTTGTTCTATCTGGCTATTCTTGTCTATCGCATTTGCATTAAAGTAATACGATATCTGTTGTGTTGTGTGAGATACAGGGCTGTATGGGGTAAGGCAGCTCCTGTTTTCACTCTTATATGATGTCCCAAAAGGGGAAAATTAGATTAGAGTGAAGTAAATTTCCCTTGTTATGTTAAGGTATCGTGGAAAGGGTGAGTACTATTATATGCATGTTCATATAAGTTTGCTAAGGTATTCTTTGAAGAGACAATGGTATAGTATATGAATAATATAACTTCTCCCTTTTGCTAATATGTTGGTTATAGAGCTCTGGAATGGTAGGTGCTTGATTCTGTTTGAAAAGTGCATAATTTGTTTGCACATATTTAACATGTGTTTTGGTAACTCTTGGAATTGTATCGGAATGGTATTTTTTGCAGGTTGTAAAAGGAATGTGTTTTAGTTTGGAGGGGGTTGAAGGTAAGTGGGTGTTTTGGAAAATGCCCAAGGTGTGATGAGATAAAGTAAGTGATTCAGCTTGCATGAAATATATTACAGTGGCTTGTTTTTTTCTATCATGCTCTTTGTGCAAGAAGTCCAGTTTAATGTTTCAAAAAGACAACCTTTTCCTGGCAATATTATAATTACTCTTTGCTTGCTCTGTTGCTAGTTTTAGTAGGATAGCACAAGTTCTTAGTTTTGAGGTGTTCCAAATAAAGCTACATACCCCCTAATGTGAAACACATTGATGTCAGTTCCGCCACACTATGGTGACATCGCCCATATATGCTTGTGAGCCCGCACACTGAGGTAAGGATTATGACCATTTGGTTACGGCAACTGGAAGGAAGGCACCTGATGTGCACATATATGGACTTTGCCTGACTTTTTTGTGATAATCCTCTGCACACAACAGCCTTGCTTGTCCCAGAACACAGAGCTCCCTCAAGTGATACCTCTCTGAGGGTATGAGGATCCCGTGGGAGCTGAGCACATGAAGAGGAACGCACCATTTCTCCGAAGTACTAGACGGCACTTATCTGCCCCCAGGAGTGGTAATGTATTGGGGCTTCTTTCATTCTTGAACAATATCAGGGTGATAGCTATTTGTGTTCACTGCTGACCACTTTCTTTGCACTGGGGAAGCATGTATAGCAGGACATTCTGTATTCTCTGCAGATTATAGTCACATCTATGTACAGTGATTTTGATGCATTAATGGACTCTGTCTCTGCTAATACTATATTGGCTGCTCCAGTCTGTTCAGTGCTGTAGATGGACATTACACAGGACTTCCCACATTGAGTCTATTTAGGATATACAGTGAACTACCATTCCGCTTCCTTGCCTCTCCTTTCCCTTTGCTGGCTCGAGCCCCCAGGGGGATTGGTGTTAACCTGTCTGCCGCACTCAGCAATTGCTGGACGCTCCACCTTGGTGGATGGTTAGGCTGACAGCAATTTCCCTTGAGTCCTGATGCTGTTGTTATTATTTGTAACATGTTGTCTTGTCCCCCCTTTCTGTGGTTGTTTTAGACTAGCCCATTTGGGCCAGTCGGCAATTTGTACCAGGGTTAGTTTAGTATTGGTTTTTATTGTTTTGGCTACATGTTCTTTATGTACCGATTAAACATAATTTTTTAATAAGAGTTTTACTATGTGTATTGCTCTTCAGTAAGCCCCATCTTTTTCTGTCCCCGTCTGTTTGGGATACTTTTTGCAACAGTTTTTTTTTCAGGGGTTGAAGTGCAATTATCACCTTTTCAGGTATACACTGATTACATGGTAATCAAGCCTCATACTTTTCATATTTATTATACTTTCACACTGTAGCCGTGCAACGTTAGCGGTAAAGCACCGCTAGTTTTAGTGCTGCTTTACTGTCGTTTTAGCAGCACTTTTTGGCTGCTAGCAAGGTGCCTTTAACCCCCGTTAGTGTCCGAAAAAAGGGTTAAAATCACCCATTTCAACGGGCAGGGCATTTTGGGAGCGGTGTTACACTGCTCCCAAACCTCCCCAAAGATGCTGCTTGCAGGACTTTTCAGAACTTCCTGCAAGCACCCCAAACCACTGTGAAAAGTCACACTGAAATAAATAGGGAGGCGTTTCAGGCTATTTCTAGCACTAACATGCCTGAAAACCGCCTGAGTGTGAAAGCAGCCTTACAGTGCTCTCTCTTACCAAAGGCAAGAAGAGAATGAAAAGCAAAACATCTGCTAAAAATTTGGTCTGGGGGAGATCTATTGTGATCATGTGATCAAAAAAGGTGGAAAAAATTTAAATCATATCTAATAGCAAACACATGTAATTGTGGCATGTGATGAAATGTATCAGGAGCAGATGCTTCTAAAAGTATAGGGCTAGGGTATAGGAGCATGTGGTACTGCAGTATAGCGACCACTGGAAATGCTTGTCCCGGGAGCTGAGGTATATGAGCATCTGCCCACTACTGCAAACTTCCTTCCCTCTCTCCCACACCAGAGGAGAGGTGGAACACAGGGGATCACAGCGTTATGTCCAGGAAGAAGAACCACTCTTTCTATAAGTCGCGCTGCCTCACAGACTTTTACAGGCGGACAGACATGCAGAGCAGCCAAAATGGCGCCGGATTGGCATCTCCCTCTCCGCCCTGGCCAACACAAACATTTTCACATGACTCTGTTCTCACCCCAGAGGACATGGACAGCTCTGTACCTGATCCTACACCTCACCAAGGCTCCCCTTCAGACAGAGGTAAGAGATCAGCACAGTCTCCAGCACCCTCTTCATCTAAAGTACTGTTGTATAAGAAACAGAACTGGGAGGAGACTGCTGCCAGTGAAAGCTAACAGGAATCTCTGGCTGCACACCCTGTCAGTGATCAGCCTGCCTCAGAGCAAACATTAAAACTTATGATATTATCTCTACAAAAAGATCTTCATAATGAGCTCCACTCATCTTTATCCTCCCTGCACCTCAGAGTAGAGCAGGTAGAGGAACGTACTGACACATTGGAGAGACAGATCACAGAGCATGCCTCTGCACACCATGAGGCCTCTGAGGCATTTCCCCAGCACTCTGAAGAAATACGATTTTTACAGGCTAAAATGGCAGACCTGGAAGATCGCTCCAGGAGAAATAATATAAAATTCAGAGGCATCCCTGGGACTGCCAAACCTCCAAATCGAATACATGACATCCAACAACTGTTCCTCAAACTTATTCTACAACGGTCGCAAGCTGACATCATCATAGACCGCGATCACAGGATCGCTAAACCAAACCACCTGCCAGAAACGGTCCCATGTGACCTACTGGTGTGTATCCATTTCTTTAAAACTAAATAAAGGATCATGTATGCAGCTCGTTCCACCGCTACCCTCACAGACCCTTACTCTTCCATCTCTATATACTCGGATATATCAGCAGCCACCGCACAAAAAAGGAGGGAATTTGCCTAAGTTACTGCAGTCCTATGAGACTGTAACATCACATACAAATGGGGCTTCCCCACCAGATTAGTGATAACATTTCAAAACCAACCAACCAACCAACCAACATCTATACACCTAAAGAGGGAATAAAAAGCCTACTAAACTGGGGCCTCATCTCCTCACCTCCACCGGACCCAGAGTCACACTGTCCACAGATGTATGGTCACATCCGCAACAACACCAGCTGTTCCTCACCTTGTGACGAACATCTCCGCTGATACCCGGTTCTGCCCAGGGACACCTGTGTTCCTTTACAGGCAATCTGAATGTTATTTAACCCTTAGACCCCTTTCACACCACACCGCTGATAGCGTGGGTGGTAAAAAGCCGCTATTTTTAGCAGCGTTTTACCGCCGGATTTGCGGCGCATTTCGGCCGCTAGTGGGGCGCTTTTACCCCCGCTAGCGGCCGCGAAAGGGTTAAAACCGCCGGCAATACACCGCAATAGAGGCGTTTTGCCGGCGGTATTACAGCGCTGCCCCATTGATTTCAATGGGGAGCAGCGGTGGAGGAGCGGTAAACACACCGCTCCAAAGAAGCTGCTGGCAGGACTTTTTTCTGACGTCCTGCCAGTGCACCGCTGTAGTGTGAAAGCCCTCAGGCTTTCACACTACAGACAATGGTGCAGCTTCTTTAGGGCGTTTTGCAGGCGCTATTTCTAACGCTATAGCGCCTGCAAAACGCCCTGGTGTGAAAGGGGTCTTAACCACTTAAGCCCTGGACCATTTGGCTGGCCAAAGACCAGACCACTTTTTGCAATTCGGCATTATGTTGCTTTAACTGACAATTGCGTGGTCGTGCGACGTGGCTTCCAAACAAAATTTACGTCCTTTTTTTCCCACAAATAGAGCTTTCTTTTGATGGTATTTTATCACCTCTGCGGTTTTTATTTTTTGCCAGCCAGTTATAACCTCGGGCATTCTGTCAGACCCCTTCAACATAACTAATGGCATGCGACAGGGATGCCCATTATTCACACTTATCTTTACTCTTGTCATGAAGCCACTAGCACACTCCATTTGTATCAATCCAGCTATTATGATCATTGAAAGTGGCAAGCTTAATTATAAAATTGGCCTCTATGCCGATGATGTGATTATCTCCATAACCAACGCCACATAATCACTGCCTCGTCTTCATCACACTCTTGACCTTTTCAGCAAAGCATCCCTATACAAATAAATTATTTAAAATCTTGTATGATTGGTGCAAATATAGACCCTAGCACCAAACGTAGCATTGCTCAACACACTTCTTTTTCATGGGCCCCAGATTCTACTTTATCATATCTAGGTATATGCATAACTAGCCCTACCTCTCAGCTCCTTCTCCTAAACTTCTCATACCTAGTAAGTAAGCTACAGAAAACTGTGCAGGACTTACAATATATTCAAGCGTCATGGGCCGGACGCATCACACTCACCAAGATGTAACGCTTACATCATATATTATAAGTATTCTGAACTATGCCGATTCCTTTCTTGCAATCACACCTCAACAAATTGCAAGCTATTTTGGCCTCATTCATATGGAATGGGAAACACCCCAGAATCTACTTTATGTTCACCAATTTCTGCAGGCGGAATGGGAGCACCCACCATTTCAGTATACTTCAAAGCATTTGTCCTGGACCAAGCTAAATCTTGGTGGCAGTCAGATACGCAACGTTTCTGGCAACAAATTGAATAAACAGTTTTGGCAAATAACCTTGCATTGACTCTTGATGCATATCTTCTACAACACCACAAACAGGAATGCTATCTCAGTAAGGTCAATGATGTTATCAGAGTCTGGAGAGCAGCTCACCAACAATGCGGAGGCATCCCTCATCGAATACTGCAATATATACCCTTACATGCTTTACAATCTATTCTATCTGATATTCCAATATAAAACTGGTCACATGCAGGCCTCAATACACTAGGAGATCTTTTCCACGATTCCTTGCTTATCTTCCAGCAAATACAAATGGACTACCACATTCCATCTAAAGATTTTTTTCAAGTACCTCAGAATTCACTCAGCTCTCTCACGGATACCATGGACCAAAAGCCTCTTCTTCTGGCACCTCATAAAATTTTACAACACCGAAAAACCCAACCAAAAAGGAATTTCCCTCATCTACAAGCTCCTCACCGCCTCCGCACCTGAACATAAGTCCTCTGCTATGCTATACTGGGAGAATACCTTACATTGTAAATACACACATCTTCAAAGGATCAGTGCCCTCCAAAGGCCACTAAAAACCTCCCGATGTATAACACACTGGGAAACCATGCAGAAAATTCTTAACAATTGGTATCTCACACCCTCGAAATTAGTAAGGATTTACCTTTCACATTGAATGCTTGTTGGAGGACCTGCGAGAATTCTGGATCATCACTACACGTCTGGTGGACTTGCTCCCAACTGAAACCGTTTGGACTGCCCTCACAGTCACAGCAGTAAAAAGGGTCGCTCGTTCAAATCCCAACCACGACACTACCTGCCTGGAGTGTACCTGCCTGGGTTTCCTCTGGGTACACTGGTTTCCTCCCACACTCCAAAGACATGCTGGTAGGTTAAATGACTTCTGTCCAAAATTGTCCCTTGTATATGAATGTGAGTTGGGGACCTTGGATTGTCGGCTCCTTGAGGGTAGGGACCGATGTGAGCATGTGATGTATGTGTGGAGTGCTGCGTAAATTGACAGCGCTATATGGGTACATTAAATAAATAGGGAAAATTGTAGACATGCACCCACACTCACTCAGGATGGACTGGTGTCTTTATTCAACCTTACTAACTGTGTAACTATGTAACCTTTGTCTCCCTATCCCCTCAATTGGTCCTCTTTGGTCTAGGCTTAGATTCATGGCCACCAACCACCCACACCGTTCTAACCCATGTCCTCATTGCCACTTGTGTAGCCATTGCCAGAAAGTGGAAATCTCCTGAGCCCCACTTCCATCAAGGAAGTGATACTACTATTAAACAAACATTGTATAATGTAATTTATGTATGCCAAGGCCCACCTACAAGTCCCTGCATTCCTTAAAAAATGGAACCCTTGGCTCTTACACCCAAAATGCTCACCCCTACCCTGATCTGCAAATCCACTTTAATCTTAGAATCTCAGCACCCAACAGGATAACCTGCACTACTGCTGTTCTTACGCGGTTTGTAATCCTACCTTACATAAGTATTACACTTTACTCATAGTGTTCATATGTTATTCATGCTCCTATTACCCAATGAAAGTTACCAGAACTATATCACTGTACATGTTCGCACTTTACTTCTGTTGCCAAATGGCCTGTATTCTATGGCTGATAAAGTGCTGTACTGATAAACTACTGTATATGAATAAAAATTTGCAAAAGTTTGAAAAAAAAAGTGCTAATATCATTTTTTATTCAGTCTCTATCATATGCCTCATATAAAGTCCCAACTTTTTCCTTCACTATACTTCTAGTTACAGGTTACTTCAGGTTCACTTAATTCACAAGTTGCTTAAATGTGTGGTTTACCAATACTACTATTTTGACTATTCTTTTTGCAACAAATGTAAAGTGATACTTTGAGTAACTTTACAAGTCTACAAGCATACGTTCCTGATAACTGTATCCTTTACAAAAAAGATCTACCTTTTATCATTTAAAATCCATCCTTGAGATACAGTCAATTTCCTTTCCTGAGCTGAGATGATGTCATCAGTCTGCTCCAGACAGGAGGAAGCTTTTTCTAACTTTCATTTCCCCTGGTGATCAGACTGTAATATTGTTACAAAGTAAAAAAAATGCAGCAGGACCTGATATGTGTCAAAAATTTGTGAAAACAGCCAAGAACTGCATACCCAGCATCCCAGTCCAGGAAGTAGATTCAGATCCTGAATCATGTCTGTACAAAAATGGCACCGTCCTTCTGGAGAGAGAGAGAAAGACAGCTGAAGGCATTGTCTTGGAATGCTGTAATTGATGTGAGAGTCTACATGTACACATTACCAAGAAAGCTTGTACTTATTATAAAAAGCATACTGTATATCGAATGCAAAGTATTTCTTCATTTTACAGATTTGAATATTTTTTAGCAGTTTTGCAAAACATTAGAAAGACAAATAGTAATAGAGATATTCCAGAGTTAGATAGATCAATCATTGAACTACTGCACTATCCAATAAACCCTGTAATTGTAAATACAGAATGTTCACCTTCTCAAATTAGGTTCTGAGTAACTAAATGCATCCAGGTTCTGGAGAGCTATTGACATGTTGCGTGGGTGTGTCTGCTTTCTGGATCTTTTTTAGCATAATGTATGCTCTTTGCCTACTGTATTAACAATTATATTTAACCCTGTAGGTGACAATTATTTCCAACGGAAGCTGTAATAATATTAAGTAAAAATGAATGTTTTAAAATACTGAGCTTTCAGTACACGAGAGACATGTTATTTATTATATTTAGTAAATACAAACATTTTCAGGTTAGACAAAAATCAGAAGTGTATCAATCAACAGCTGTATAGGAAATGAAAAGGGTATATAGGTAAAATAAGCATTTTACATATAGGTAACAATAAGCTACAATGTCTAAAAAGCAGATCAGGATTAGGTATAAATATATTGTAATAACCTTGAATGGTATGAGGCACAAGAAAATAAGAGTAAACCAAGAGAAAAGAAAAAGGGGTGGGGAAACACCATGAATCTTTAGGTCAGATGAAGCCTACTAGGTGTTTAATACATAATGCAAAGGTTAGACATATAGGATTCTACAGGGGTTTTCCTCAAGCAGTACTCTGAACTATCCCAAGGGTACAACATTTTTGTAAATTTGGGAATTGAGCCCTCAGCTAGGGCAGTTGAATGTTCCATCCTGCAAATCTCCTGCAAATAGTAGAAAGAGTTGGATATGGGTGGGGGGAGAAGTTGTAGAAGAACAACATGGTATAACTCAATTCGCTGCTATTAAGACAAAAGCCATCAACTTCTGCGCCTGCTTGGAGAGTCTCGGGAGTGGCAAACCCAACAGATAATGTGTAGAGGTTCAGAGGGCCATCAATATTTAGAAAGAAAAAAGGGAGTGATTTAGGGAAAAGGGCATTAAATGGTGATTCCCGGATGATATAGAATGCACAAGTATTGAATAAAACAAACATTTATTGAAGTGTATACAGAACAAAACACACACACAGACACATACACACACATATATATATATATATATATATATATATATATATATATATATATATATATATATATATATATATATATATATATATATATATATATATATATATATATATATATATATATATATATATGTAGTGAGTGTACAGATTGTATAACAGTGCAAATTTGCTGTCCCTTCAAAATCCCCATTCTCACCTGAGACCTTGCAACACTAATGATTTATATGGCACCTGGTGGGAAAATGGCTAATTGGGACCAAAATGGACATTTTCACTTGGGGTGTACTTACTTTTGTTGCCAGTGGTTTAGACATGAATGGCTGTGTGTTGTGTTATTTTGAAGGGACAGCAAATTTACACTATTATACAAGCTGTACACTCACGACTTTACATTATAGCAAAGTATAATTTCCGTCTAGAGCTCCGCTCTGGGTAGAGACACAGAGCCACATAACGGCACAGCCAGGCCACATCGCAAGCTACAGCCACCCAGCTCTGCCCCACACAGGACTCTGGCACTGCAGGCATGGTCACCGGAGATTTCAGGTCTAAAACGAAGTCCAGGGACATCCGAGAGGCCTTGGCATGGGCCGCATCCAAGATGGAGCTGCAGATCGTCCCACATGCAGGCTCACTACGGTCTCACAAACTGAAGCCGCCATCAGTCAGAGAGGAGGGTGAGTCAGACCTTGATCTCCCAGCCACCCCAAATACCTCTCAATCCAAAATAGGGCAGCCTGATATGCTGAAGCAATTTGAGCGTATGTTTCAGTATGCCCTGAAAAAAACCTCAGACCAGATGGCAGAACTCCTCTCTAGGGAAATCAGGGAGCTGGGCCAGCGCACATCAGACCTGGAACAGAGGGTGGGTGACCTGGAAATCCTCTTTAGCAACTAAACAAAACAAAATTTGCTGGAAACCCTTCGGGAGGAAAATGCATCGAAAGTAAACATTCCCCCAGGATAAAGCAAGGCATTAGCAGTGTAACAACACATTACAGATATATACATACATATATATATATATATATATATATATATATATATATATATATATATATATATATATATCATAATGTAAACAGGTGTTGTACAGGGCTTGTCACAAAATAACACTGAAAAGTGTAATATGGAGTTTGCCAACATGTTTCTTGACACAGTGGCTGCTTCTTCAGGGCTTCATTACAGAGAATCTAGCTCCACACCTATATGCTGTATATAAACATAGGAGATGATCAACAGACATTATAAATGAAGACATATCTCCCTATTCCCTAGAGGTGGAGGTAAAAGGGGGATGAAAACAATGGGGAAGGGTGGGAAAAGTGACTACTGTACTGGTAAATGTACCTCCAATAGTCTGATACGTTCACGCTAAGGGGAGACCAATGATAAACCATCTTGTAAGCCTCCAATTTATAGGAAAGAAGACCCCCAGCTGAGACCAAAGATGCTTTGTGTGATTTTCTCTCTCTCTCTCTCTCTCTCTCTCTCTCTCTCTCTCTCTTTTTTTTTTCTCTATGCTCTTCAATAAATGTTTGATTTAATCAATATTTGTGTATGCTATATCATCAAGGAGTCACCATTTAAAGTGGAGGGCCACCCTGAAAACAAAAAAAATATTAAAAATTACAAAAAAATATAAAAAAAAAAAAAATGAAAATTTTTTTTTTTTTTACTTACCAGAAATGCCTGTTGCTAGGCACTTTCTCCTAATCTTCCTCTTCCTCCTCCGCGGAGATCTTCTGTCTTCTGTCTTCGTCGCGGCGTCTTCTGGGTAATGAGTCGCGCTGTGTTCTGGGAACTGTGTGTTCCAGAATACAGCGCGTCCCATTCAGAAAGCGCTGCGGGACTCGCGCATGCGCAGTAGCTGCGGGACTCGCGCATGCGCAGTAGGAAACGGGCAGTGAAGCCGTAAGACTCCACTGCCTGTTTCCCTTACAAGGAATGGCAGCACCGGGACCCGAGAGCCGAGGGACGGGTCCGCCTCGGGCGGCCGACATCGCGGGCACCCTGGACAGGTGAGTGTGTTGATTAAGTCAGCAGCTGCAGTGTTTGCAGCTGCTGACTTTTTTTTTTTTTTTGTATAACCGGCCCTCCTCTTTAACACCCTTTTTCCCAAATCCCTCCCCTTTTTCTTTCCAACTATTCATTAATTAGGTTTGGTGTTCTCTGATAGCTGGAAAGCTGTTGAAGCGGAGGGCATAGAACAATATACATTTTCACAGTACTCTATCAATATTTAAGATTCTGCAAAAGAGAGAGCATAAAATTCCAAAAATTAATAATGATGGGGCAACCATTATCTCCAAAAGAAACCTCTGGGTTGCGAGCGTGAAGGATGGTAGAAGTCTTATACCAAAATATAAGAACTTTAAAGGTGAATGCGCCACACAACATGATACCTTTGAAGGGAAATTGGTTGGAGGGATATTAGTCCATTTACTCATGTAGGTATGAATAGACTTAGTTAAAGGGACAGCCATGTGGAGCAGTCCATAGAGGAAATTAAAAGAGGCTCGTGGGGGCAGCTAGCACATAAAAGTTCAAAACTATTCGGCTTATCTAAAGACGAAAGGAGGAAATAGATGGTATGTTTTAATTTATTTTTTCGTTATATCATATTCAGTTTGGAGCTCCATAAAAGATAAAAATTTGGAGGCCATGGGGTGTAATGTGTTAACACCTTTTCACACTAGGTTATAAAAATTTGGGCCAAAAACATAAACTCTACATCCAGCTTTTATCCATGCTTTACCAGCTGATTTATCAGTATTGACTAGAATGCCCCTTTAACTCACAATAATTTGACTATAATGGTTTGCAGTGCATAAAGCAGAGTATTACAGCTTAATAATACATGACGGTAGTGTCATGCAGGAAAATAACAAGCAACAGAAAATATCTTTGTTCATTGTCATGCTTTCTATTATTTTAAACTACACAATACTGAGATCCAGTATTGTGAATTACTTATCAGATCAAAAGTGCTAATTTTAAAGGCTTATATGCATGGTATTGTCATAAAAACTGTTTGGGGAGCAGGATCCTGTCCCAGGTGACATGTATCAATGCAATTTTTTTTTAAATCTGCCATTTTTTTGAGAGCAGTGATCTTAATAATGCTTAAAGTGAAACAATAAAAATGAAATATTCCTTAAAATTTTGTACCTGGGGGGTGTCTACAGTATGCCTGTAAAGTGGAGCATTTTTCCCATGTTTATAACAGTCCCTGCAGAAAATTACATTTCTAAAGGAAAAAAAGTCATTTAAAACTACTCGCAGCTATAATGAATTGTCGGGTCTTAGGGGCACCACTATGCCATTTTTATTTTTAAATTTGGCACAGGGTTCCAATTAATATCCATACCAGACCTGAAGGGTCTGGTATGGAATTTTGGGGACCCCCACAAAATTTCTTTCTTTAAATTTTGGTTTGGGGTTCCCCTTAATATTTATACCAGACCCAAAGGGCCTGGTATGGATTTTTGGGGGGACCCCATGCTGTTTTTTTCAATTACTTTTATCTGTATTGCAGAGACCCGACAATTCATTATAGCCGCAAGTGGTTTTAAATTACTTTTTTTCCTTTAGAAATGTCATTTTGTGCAGGGACTTTTCTAAACACGGAAAAAATGGGCCACTTTACAGGCATACTATATAAACCACCCAGGTACAAAATTTAAAGGAATATTTCACTTTTATTGTTTCACTTTAACCACTTAAGGACCGCCTCACACCGATGTACGTCGGCAGAATGGCACAGCTGGGCACAATCACGTACAGATACATTGCCTTTAAGAGCCCAGCTGTAGGTCGCGCTCCTGCACCAACCGCAAAGCACTGGCGACCTGGTCCTGAGCTCCGTGATCATGGCAGTGGGACCCGCAGACCCGATCGCCACCAGTGTCCCACGATCGAGTCACAGAGCTGAAGAACAGGGAGAGGTAAGTGTAAGCAAACCTCTCCCCATGCTTCCTAGTGTGGCTGTAACTGAACGTCTGTTCCCTGTTATAGGGATAGACAATCAGTGATATCACATGCCAAGCCACGCCCCCTACAGTAAAAAAAAACACACTTAACTCCTACACTGCCCCCTAGTGGTTAACCCCTTCACTGCCAGTGATATTTTTACAGTAATCAGTGCATTTTTAATCATACTGATTGTTGTATTAATGCCAATGGGTCCAAAAATGTGTCAAAATTGTCCGACGTGTCCACCATAATGTCGCAGTCACAATAAAAATTGCCGATCGCCGCCATTACTGTAAAAAAAATATTAATAAAATGCCATAAAACTATCCCCTATTTTATAGATATAACTTTTGCGCAAACCAATCAATAAACGCTTATTGCAATATTTTTTACCCAAAATATATCATATAAAAAAAAAAATTTATATATTTTTTGGGGATATTTATTATAGCAAAAAGTATAAAATATAGAATTTTTTTTTTAAATTGTCGCTCTATTTTTGTTTAGTTAAAGTGACGCAGTACCGAATCGCAAAAAGGGGCCTGGTCCTTTAGCTGGAAAATGGTCCGGGGCTTAAGTGGTTAAGCATTATTAAAATCACTGCTCCCAAAAAAAACTGTCATTTTTAAAACTTTTTTTTTCATTGATACATCTCCCCATGGGGCAGGACCCAGGTCCCCAAACACTTTTTATGATAATACCAAACACATAAGCCTTTAAAATGAGCACTTTTGATTTCTCCCTTAGACTTTTAAAGGGTGTTCCACGGCTTCTTATGCATGCTTCATAAGTTAGCATGTGGTGTTTATAAATTGCATCCAGATTTTCCACTAAATATTATTCTTATTCTTTTTCTTCTTGTTAGTTTTATCCATGTTTTCTTGTGATATTTAGAAATGTTATTCTGAGCTGAAGATTGATTTTTTTTTCATTCCTGAGGACATGTACAAAAAAAATATTAATCAGTAGATCTTGCTGCTTTCTACCAAACAGCTTTTAAAATGCTGGAAGAAACAATTGTTATGCAGTGTGAAAAACAGTATTTATAGCATATAAAAACACCAAGGTCATGTAGACATACTTACAGCTTTAATGACCTTTGGTTCCATCATCCAAACAAATGTAAGATAAATATTTTATGTTTTATTGCTACAAATAGGCTTAATGACCTGGAAGTACATATGGACGGTAATCATCAGCTTAAGCAAAAACACAATATATAATAATAATATACTCAGATATGTGCATACACACCAAAATAAGGATATGCCCACATAAGCATTGGATCAGGCCTATTTTTTACATTTGGGGTTTAAAAGTTAAAATATTTATTTTTGATAGAATATTACTTAGAAACCCCAAACATAAATAAAATGGCGTTGTTGCAATACTTTATGTCTCATCGTATTTGCGCAGTGGTCTTTCAAATGAAATTTTTGGGGGAAAAAATACACTTTTTTAAATTAAAAATTATAATATTATATAAGATAATGTTACGCCAAATAAATTGATACCCAACATGTCATGCTTCAAAATTGCGCCTGCTTGTGGAATGGCAACAAACTTTGACACTTTTCCATAGGCAGAGTTTAAAAATGTCTACAGGTTATCAGTTTTGAGTTACAGAGGAGTTCTTTTGCTAGAATTATTGCTCTCACTTAAATTTTCATGGCCCTACCTCACATGTGTGGTTTGAACATTGTATACTTATGACGGCGTGACTTGCGTTTGCATTAGTTTATATATATATATATATACAGGCTATATATATATTAGACAAACTGTATATATATTAGACATGTGCACACTGAAATATTTTGTTTCGGAGTTTTCGTTTTCGTCAAAAAAATTATTTTATTTAGTTACTCCCGAAATGCTTTTATATATTTTGTTTCGTTAAAAAATGTATTCATCCAAAAATCCAAAATAATTAGGGTCAAATCTGTCATTGAAGGCTTATGGTGTCTGTTGAATGTTCTAAGAAGAATTGACGGAGCAGCTAGCCTGTACGGCGCCGCAATCGTATATTTCCAGTCGAATATTCCGCCTACAAGCTATAGTAGAATTCTAATGTTGTATGACACTAGTAATAATTATATTTATTAATTATTATTACTAGTCAACCAACATTAGAATTCTTCTATAGCCTATGGGCGGAGCATTTGACCATAAATGTCCGCTCGCGGAGACTGCTTTGTTGAATCTTCATGTCGAATCTTTTCTCTCTATGTCGAATAATCTTGGACTAATAGAGTTAGGTTAGGCACATTCAACCTTTTTTGCTATTGTCTCTATAATATTGAATCTTTTCTCTCTATGTTGAATCTTTTCTCTCTATGTAGGATAATCTTGAACTAATTGAGCTAAAGTTAGGCCCATTTGACCACAGGTTCGATGGAAACAGTGTCATGTCGAATCTCCTATCTATATCGAACTGTTGCAATGAAAACGAAAATAAAGCATTTGTTTATGTCGGATCTTTTGGTTTTCGGAATCTGCACATTCGTTATCGATAGTGAAAATACCCAAAATTCGGATGAAAATGCATTTGGACGAAAACGAATATACATGTGTTTATATATATATATATATATATATATATATATATATATATATCAAATACACTGCCACTAACTGAATAACCTGCCTGCTTAACCACTTCAGCAACGGAAGAATTTACCCCCTTACTGGCCAGAGCACTTTTTGCGATTCGGCACTGCGTCGCTTTAACTGAAAATTGTGCGACAATTTTTCTCACAAATAGAGCTTTTTTTGGTGGTATTTTATCACCCCCTGCGTTTTTTATTTTTTGCGCTATAAACAAAAAAAGAGTGTCAATTTAAAAAAAAAAAACGCATAGTTGTTTACTTTTTGCTATAATAAATATCCCCCAAAAAATAAATCAAAAATTTTTTTTCCCTCATTTTAGGCCGATAAGTGTTCTTCTACATATTTTTGGTAAAAATTTGCAATAAGCAATTATTGATTGGTTTGCGCAAATGTTATAGTGTTTACAAAATAGAGGATAGTTTTATGGCATTTTTAGTCATATTTTATTTATTTTTTTAAATGGCAGTGATCAGCAATTTTTATCATGACTGCGACATTATGGAGGACACATCGGACATTTTTTACACATTTTTGGGACCATTGTCATTTATACATCAATCAGTGCTATACGAATACACTGATTCCTGTGTAAATGACACTGGCAGTGAAGGGGTTAACAACTAGGTGGCAGTGTAGGTGTTAACTGTGTCCTAGGGGCCTGTTGCTAACTGTGGAGGAGTGTGGCTATGTTTTACAGATCATTGAGCTCTGCTCCAATCACAGGAAGCAGAGATCAGTGTCACTTGTTGCTAGGCAGAATGGGGAGATACTGTTTACAATGGCATCTCCCCGTTCTTCCTCTCCGTGAGGCGATCTTGGGTATCCCGACGGCAATCGAGTCTGTGGGACCCACAACCGGACTCATGGAGCTTCCCATGGGTGCAGGAGCCCGCTCCCGCCGCCTCTTCAAGGGCAATGTACAGGTATGTGATTTTGTCTGTACGTGCCCTTCTGCCGATGTATATCGGCGTGAAGCGGTTAATCTAAATCAAGCTATTGATCTGTCCACACCAACAACACTACACACGGTCACCATGTAAGCAGCCTTATATAGTGTGGGGCGTGGACTTAGTTCCCCTGATCCACGATTGGCCAAAGGCACCCTGCATTTGGCCAATTTTGGCTTTCTTAGCAGAGGGCGCTGTGATTGGCCAAATCATGCAGGTCAGGTGCATGCTTTAGACAATCATCATACAGCAATGCAATCTTGCAGGGCATTATGGGGCATTCTGCAGCGCTCAAATTTGCTGCGAACGCCCCATAATGTTTGCTCTTTGGCAAACAGGCGAAAACCAGCTGTTTGAGTCAAACTTATGTTCAACGCAAACATCAAGCTCATCCCTAGTTAAGACCATCCGCAAGTTTTGCCAAAAGATTGGTGATCACTTATTTTACTCCAAACTGACCAAAGTAGGTTATCATATCAGGCTCAAGGACAGAGACAGTCCATATTACAATGAGAAACCCTGTGGATTTGGGGGGGCCTGGCTACCGCGCAGCTGAATGGACATGTAAAGACACAGCTCCACTCCAGCTTTTCGGACCAGTGGCAATAGCGATGGAACCGCTCTACAAACAACGCCCAGAATGAGCCAGAGACATTGGGCAAGCTCGAGGGATGGCCCACAAATGAAAAAATGCAGCGCAGCTTAAGAAACTCCAAGATTTCTTTCCCCCCGCAAGATCGGGACTTTTCCCAAGATGGCGTCGTGGCCAGGAACACTTCCCCTTCCTCCTCGGGGAAGACACAAGATCGGAGGCATCTAGCCCTGGCATGCAGCACAGCCTGGCTTCCAGTAAACCGGCCGCATCCACACTGCTCTCCCGCAGTCCAGCGAAGTCCAAAACACAATTGGAGGACTTTGCCCTGCAGCATGACACAGCCCTGGAGCGCATGGATGATACGAGAGAGCTGGTGGATCCATTCACTGCATTCCCCACTATGGGTAAGCCAGTTTCAGATACCACACTTAAAGACATGTTTAGTGTCCCTTCGCAGCTCTATGCATAGAGACATGATGCAGTGTGTTACTACATTTAAAACTGAGCTGGGCACGTTGGAAGGAAGGGTGAGCCATATTGAATCTAAAATGGGGGACTTTGCGGCATCACATAACACAGTAATTGATGCACACAATGAGCACACTGAGGAACTTGCGTGGCTTAGAGATCAAGTCGCGGACCTGAAGACAGGTCACGGAGGAACAATGTTAAGATCCGCGGGGTTCCTGAAACAGTTCCCCTTACGCAGCTCCAACAATATGCCCAAGATCTAATCAAAGCCATGTTACCCACGATCTCAGAGTCTGAAATACAAATAGACCGAATACATAGGTTGCCTAAAACAACCTTCCTACCAGAAAACATCCCTCGAGATGTCCTGATGCATGTCCACTTTTTCCAGGAACAATTGATGACTGCATTTTGCACCAAACCAACAACCCCCAGAAAAATATGCGCACATCCAACTATTCACAGACCTATCGCAGCATACGATTCAAAAAGGCAAATCACTATTGCCTGTGACCAAGGCTCTATGTAACCACAATATACCATACCGCTGGGGATACCCCGTAAAACTGACAGTTACCCATGAAGGGATCACTTCAGTGATCACGGATCTGGAGGAAGGTCTGAAGCTACTCAGATCATTGAACATCCTACCGGACCATCCCGTGGAGGTCTCTTCCCCACCGACAAAACAAGCTGACCAAATATGAGTGGGACACAGTGTCCAGAAGGAAGAGCAGTAAACAGCACAGCCCTACAGCAACTACCTTTAAGAAATAGGTTCTAATCTATACTGGTTCCGAGAAGTTCTGGAGGTTTCAGTTGCAAAACGTACCCCTCTCTGAGTTATGGGTAGATGTTTTGCCCGCTGAGTCACACCTCAATATGACTTTTATTATGCTATCTGTTCTTTTTTTTTTATAATTTTTTAATCTCACAGTTTCCTCCCCAGTTCTCCTTTCCCTCTCTTTTCCCAGTGGTCTGGCCTCCTGGAGCTCCTCAGCACCCTCCCTGTAGCCGGAGACGATCTCCTCTACTTGGAAATCAGCTGGCATGCTCCAAGGACACTACCTCTTATGCAACAATCACTAAGGTATGATCATCTTTTTGACTACCCACTCCCTCCAAATGACTAGAAAATAGTTTCATTTAACATAAATGGTCTAAATCTCCCGGCCAAAAGACCATCCACCTGGAAAGAAGCCACAGAACTCCAAGCGGATATTTTGTGTCTCCAAGAGACTCACTTTGCTGATGGCAATGCCCCTTACTTGCAAAACTGTAAGTTCCCTCATATGTTCTCTGCACCAGCCCCTACTAAAGAGAAAGGAGTACTTATCGCAGTCAGAGAATCCGTGTCTTTGAAAGTATTACATACCCTTACCGACCCAGCAGGCAGAAGGTAGGAGAATTCAACAATAGAATATTGACTATAGCGAACTTGTATGCCCCAAATTCGCACCAGATCCGTTTAATAAGTAGACAATACCAGAAAATTTATGAAATCAAGCAAGTCTTACTGGTGATCTGTGGAGACCACAACTCCACTGTAGACCACACTATGGACACTACTTCTAAGTCCAGAAGATCCTCCCCCTCACTACAACCCTTATTGCATTCTGACGATCTATTCGATGTGTGGAGGATTCAGAATGGCAACAAAAAAGATTATACTTACCACTCCGCTAGGCACAATTCTTACTCCAGAATAGACTTGATAATGATGGACAAAATGCTACTACAGGCAGTGTCCTCCTCCACCATCCATAACATTACATGGTCAGACCATGCGCCCGTATCTAGGAGGGGAACACCCCTGGTCCTAGGAGGGGAACACCCCTGCTCCTAGGAGGGGAACACCCCTGGTCCTGCTTATGTATGGAGAGCCAACTCTCGTATTTTTCAAAATTGATTCCCATGTGAAGGCTATTGAAAACAATCTAGTGGAATTTTTTGCTTTGAACTCTGATTCAGTAACCGAACCTGCAACACTATGGTGTGGCCATAAGGCATTTATTAGGGGGATTATGCGTCAAATATGTGCTTTAGAAAAGAGACGGAGGACACAGAAGTTTGACTCACTCATGGCTGAGCTTAAAAATTTAGAACATCTAAATAAGACAACACTGAACTCGGCCATAGCCCAAAAAATAATCCATCTTAGACATGACCTCAGACTCCTATATATAGAGCAATATGATAAACATGTTCAGTTATTAAAACTATCTCATTACTCAGCAGGTAACAGTACAGGCAAGCTCTTGGCTCAAAGGCTTAAAACAGCTAGAGCTAAAACTAAAATTGCATACTTGCTACATCCCTCGGATAATCGCAGTCAATAATAGTCAACCAAAAAGAGATAGCCAACTCTTTTGCTCAATACTACGAATCTTTATATAACTGGAAAACAGATTCTAGTACCCACCAGCCAAATGATATGGCCATCCAAGCATTCCTAGAAAAAATAAAACTGCTGTCCCTCTCGCAAATACAACTTGACTCTCCTAATGAGCCTATGATGGAGTCTGAGGTCATGAATGCGATTAACACCTTGCTACTAAACAAATCACCAGGCCCGGACAGCTTGCCAAATGAATACTTCAAAAAGTTCCAGTCTAGCCTAACACCAACGCTTATGAAAGTGTTCTCTGCTGTGATGTCCTCCGCCTCTTTTCCCACAGAAATGCTGAAGGCCTTTCTGGTAACGATTCCAAAACCGGGTAAGGAGCCAACTTCCCCCCCAAATTTTAGGCCGATATAGTTACTTAACACAGATGTAACGGTGTATGCTAAAATTATAGCACATAGGCTACCCCCCCCCTCTCACCCTCCCTCATCAAATCAGATCAATCAGGATTTACCCCGGGTAGGCAAGCTTCAGATGCCACCAGGAGGGTACTTGGTGTTATGCAGTGTGCTCACTCCTGTCGGACACCTTCTCTGCTCATCTCTTTGGATGCGGAGAAGGCGTTCGACAGAATTCATTCCGGATATATGAGAAGTGCACTGCAGAAGTTCGGCTTCGAGGGTCCTATTTTGTCAGCTATATTAGCGTTGTACTCCTCCCCATGTGCCCAAGTCTATACCTCTAACTTACTTTTGGATACATTCACCATATCCAATGGTACTAGGCAAGGATGCCCCCTTTCCCCTACAATTTTCAATTTATTAATGGTGCCCTTAGCGGAAACAATTCAAACCCACCACAAGATAGCAGGTTTCACTATCCGAGGACAAACTCATAAAATAAATTTATTTGCAGATGACATCATACTGTTTCTAACAACCCCTAAAGTCTCCCTATTACATGCCCATAACACTCTAACCGAATTTAGTAAAATTTCCTTTTACAAAATTCTTAATCCTTGAGATGAACCTATCTCCTTCTGTTAAAACATAATTACGTGAACGGTTCTCATATACTGGGAGTGGACCAAATATTACATACTTGGGCATAAAACTAACGAAAAATTTACAACACTTGGCAGCAGCCAACTATATGCCTCTAATTGATAAATTATCTAAAGAAACAAAATGGATAGCAAACGTGGTCAGGGAGGCTGGCTTCATTTAAGATGCTAATACTGCCACAGATACTCTATGTTTTCAGAATACTGACAATCCCAGTACCAAATAAATATATCAAGGGCCTCAATGCTTTACATTCACACTACATTTGGAAGGCAAAGAAACCTAGATGTGCCAAAACCTTATTGATCAAGCACAGACTAGCAGGGGGCATGGGATATATAGATCTCAAAGATTATCTCAGAGCAGCAACCCTAACCCAAATTAAATCCTGGCTAGACCCTTTAAATGACTTTCCATGGTGCAGCATCGAGGAAGCACAATGCCCAACCAAAAAACCTAAAAAAACCTCCTACTATTGGATAATTGGAAACAATTTCCCTTACAGGGATTGCCTCTTACCATCCAGGCCTCTCTGCTAGCTTGGAGAGGCCTGTGTGTAGTCTCGGCCCCCGAACCAAGACTTAATAGATATACCACTGCCTCTTTCCGCATTAGCCCATGCTATTTCCAACCTGAATGTTGCCGGTTGGTACCAGAAAGGTTTCAGCTTAGTGAAGGACCTCTACTCAGGCAACATCCTGGTTCCTTTTGCAGAACTAAGTCAAAAATTCAACCTCCCTCCGCCAGACGTCTACAAACACGTCCAGATTATGCATTTCCTAGGAAAGGTTAAATCACACCATGTACAGATCCCGAGGGAAATATGGAGATTTTATACCACAAAACCAACCCCTTCTAAAGGGATCTCCTTATTCTATAATTTTATTCAATACAAATTAGATTTCACTGGCTCCAACCCCATTCATGAAATGGGAGAAGGATTTAGGGGAATCTTTCACAAGGGCACAGTGGCAAGCAGCATTTTGCACAACCTATGAAGCTTCTAAGTGTATCAACCACTGGGAGTTATCCCAGAAAATAGCACTCAGGTGGTACCTTACCCCCTGCAGGATCTCCAAGTTCGGTACACAGTGTTCTCCCCTGTGCTGGAGGAACTGTGGAGAAATAGGAAATCTATTACACATGTTCTGGTCTTGCAAACACCTAATTAGCTTCTGGAATTCTATTTTCCGTATGATTTCGACCATTACTGGAGTACTAACCCGTCCTAACATAGCCTTGGTGATTTTCAATTTAAGCATTGATACCTTTCCGTTAGAGTTTAGAACGGTGATTACCCACATTTTGTTGGGACCTAGAACCTTGATAGCGACCCATTGGAAAGCAGATAAAGCACCAAATGTATCAGAGGTCCTCAGAACTACCCAGGTCCACTACGCCTACAAATCTCTCTTGGCTGGTAGAGCTGGGCGGAAAAAATACTTTGATAGGCAATGGAATTTGTGGAGGATTTGGATCAAAGATAATTAATGGAATATTTGACTCAGATAAGATAAGCTCTCTTTATTGATAGTCAAATGAAACAGGATTACCAGACCGCTAACCCATCCCTAACCTATTCCTTTCCCCTTCCCTCCCCTTTCCCCCTGTAACTTTCTAATTGTTTCACTTTCTACAAATGCATTACTGAAATCTATGATATTGTTTAGAGCTACCTGGAATAAGACTGCTTTATGGCAACAAGTATAAGAATCGCGAATGTAAAGTACAGTTTTCTATGTAGCCACTTATGATTGTCAATTTACATAAAGGTATATTTCAGCCTGTATTTCTGAATAATATCTTCATGTAATTATGCTGTTGACTCTTTTTCAAGTGATGCAATGTCCTTTCTCTTTGCTACACTTATTTGTTTGTTATACTTTGTGAAAATTCAATAAAAACTATTTAAAAAAAATAAAATAAACCCTGTGGATTGAGAGGCTTAATGCCATCACCCCACTGTGCCTCAATGAGGTGTTGTCCTATAAATCATTTTTGTGAATCATTGTCATTGATGAGATTGTTCTGGAAATTGTTGACTTGTCTTGTCTGATTTACTGACCCATATTGGGTATTGATTCTACCCAGCTATACGTGATTTAGGTATCCATCGCAGGATAATAGGAAACCTTATAGGTACAAATTTTTATGTTTGATGTAATATATATATTATGTAATTTCTTGATCTATTCATTTATTGTCCAGTACCACGATAATTATCAGATTTATAGCTTCTTAAATATTTTTCAAAAATGGGGGGTGTTGCTGCTTTAAGGTAGCTCCAAACATGAGATAAGCTGCTGACAGCCCTCTCGACCTTCACCCTCTAAAGGGCATGTAATCTCCCGAACGGAGGCGGATTGCTCGAGTGCCACTTGAGACCGCCCCTTGCCTGTTCTTATTGTAGCTTGGCCCGCTGACAGTGACTCATGCATGCATGCGTGTGCACGTTACCAGCACATGCGCATTGTGGGCGATAATACCCAGCGACGTCTCACGCTGATGGCGGTCGGTGTGTGTTGCGATCGCCGGGGTTAGGGACTATATAAGCAGGCTCCCTGCCTGCTTATCATTGTGGTGGAAGTTGCCAGGGGGAATGCGCCATTATACTGATCCTCAGATAAGCTGTGGTCCATATATCACTCCTTGGACCTTTTACCATGGCTCACCAGTAGGTGCCTATAATTTGTATTTACCTATGTGAGCCTGACTGAGATCCCTTATGTTTCAGATCTCCAGGCGGACGTGCAGCACCTCCTGCTCGGATAACACACTTTATATCCAGATATATGTGCCTCCCTTTCCTCTTCCCTCTGAATCTAATGTGGTGGTAGCATATTCCTTTATGTTCCCTTGTAGGCCATATTTATATTTGCCCCCCCACCTCACATTCTATGGTTATATCTTGTTACTTCAGGTCAGTGACCCTTTGAATAATACTTAATGATTCATTGTGTAGCACTAACCCCCGAAGGAGCTGCTGGTTTGATTGGGCTTACCGTTACCTTGTTCACCTTGATTCGCGTGTCTAGGGGTTCCCGTGGTAGATGGCCCAGAAACTTTAGACACTGACGACAGATCCGCTTAAAGGCATTTTTATTTGCAAAAATGTAGCTAACGAACAGTCTCTCAGTATTGGATTAGAGGGTTAGGAGAAAAGTACAGGTACTCTTAGTGTCAAAGTCAATAATAAAGAGCTTGCTTACTTTGACTAAATCCAGAGAATAACCATTCACAGCTGGATGTTCACTCTAGTTGGATAGTCCCTCTCTCACAAGGCCTAGCAGCCAACAGGGTGCTTAAATCAGGAACAAGCCTCTGCCACAGACTTTGTTGTAGAACATGAACAAGGAAGCTTGAATACTTGTAGAACACTAGTGTGGTACTAGTTTCTTTCAGCCTATTCAGTGATACCTCGCAAAATTGGATTCACTTAGGTGCCTCAGCCTCACCAGGCTCTTGCCAAGAAGCCAACCCATGCGTGGCCTTCTTCTGAAGAGTCCTCCCCTGGAAAGCGATGAAGTTGCTGGGCTTCTCCACAACTGGAGACGGCACCGGACCACCTCTGAATCCTTTTCTTCGTTTTTTTGCCTCAAGCTAGCCAGCCCTGAGACATAAAGTCGGGTGGATCCACAACCCAGGCCATAGACTTCCTGGGGGCTGGTCAGGAAGACCAGGACCATGGAGTAAGAACATATCCCTGGACCGAAACCCAAACCACGTAACATCCGCATCTTAAGTACCCTCTCCCAGAAAGCACAGAAAGAGTGACACTCCCACTGGGCTGGCTCCAAGAGAAAGTAGCCTTAAAGCATCCAACCAGACTGTTTCCATGCCTGTCAGAAAAGACAGTACCCCCTATGGCCAGGCTGAACACCCTATAGTCCAGTCAGACTGATGCTGAGGTCAAAATTTTGAATAATTTTACCCAAACCAAACTGCAGTTCAGGTGTAACATTACATTTCAAAAACATAGCGCATGCTCTTCACAAGCCGGCACTACACTTGCAACCTGAGACACAGTGTGTCACCGATGGGGGGCTTTGGACGTGGCTGTTTACCACCTGATTTGCCATGATCAAGTCGTGGCTGATCACAGATGATACTACTCACTTGAACACGGTGCATGTGCGTGATCAGGAGTGCTCTGTACTGTCATGTTGGTGGCGGTGTGTTTCTAGGAACACTGCTTGTCACTGAGAATGCTAAAGCCAATGGCTGGTGGCTGTTTACCATGTGATCCATTCCCATCCTATCACATAATGTAAACACAGACCGATAACTAGCTGTTAACGGGTCTTCCCTCCTCACACACCATTTCCAGTGTGAGAAGAGAAGAGCCAGGAGCAGTGAGTTACCAATCTGCGTGTGTATTGTATCATCAGTGCTCAGAAAGTGATCCTGTCATCCATCAGTGCCCATAAAGTGCACCTGTCACCATCAGAGACTGATATAAGTGACCACCAGAGTTGCACCTGTCACTCATCAGTGACCATCATCAGTGACCATCTTCATCCCTGACCCTCATCTATCACCCATCGGTCCCATAAAGTGCACCTGTCACCATAAGAGACTGACATCAGTGACCATACTGCCATCAGTGACCATCGACTATCACCTGTCACCCATCAGTGACCATCACCTGTCACCCATCAGTGACCATCACCTGTGTACTATCAGTGAACATCACCTGCCACCCATCTGTCACCCATCACAAAATCCATTGCTGACCATCACCTGCCACCCGTCGCACAGCCCATCAGTGACCATCCCCTGCCACACATTACACAGCCCATCAGTGGCTGTCACCTGCCACCTGTTGCAGAGCCCATCAGTAGCATGTCTAAAAAAGTTTATAGCAGTGAGGAAGCATTCCAGATCCTTTCCATGACTGTTTGATGAAAGCATCGGGGAGTTCTTATCAGATTCCAATGTCAATTTTGATTCCGAATCAAATTCAGCATTTGAACCGATTGATAGCAAAGGATCGGCAAATGAACCAGATGAGAATGGGTCCCTCCTAAAAGGGTATGGCACTCTGGAAACCAGGCAACCACCAGCAATCAGTATGAAATTTCCAGGCCCAGTACCAGCACTGTCACCAGCGATGGGCCCCCGAGAACATATTCCCAGGCCCAGTACCAGCACTGCCGCATCACACCCAAGTACCAGCACAGGAACTTTAAATCTCCCAACTACCAGCACTGGAGTGTCACGATTCTCAAGAGCCAGGTCCGCTACATACCTCCCAAGTGGTCTTTCCAACCCAGCATGGCTGCCTTCCGACTCGGGACCAGCAAGTATTCCCCTTTCACCACACAGCCAGGTGTGCAGGCCAATTCCCAAAATATATCTGAAATTGATTGCTTTTATCTATTTTTATAATATAGATGCCCCTATAGATGTCCAATTAGGATGAAACGCATCGGCCAAAGCTCATCGCTCTCCACATTGCTTTTATATTCACGTGATCACTATTTTACCATTTTTATGTTTGTCAGTTTCAATAAACCCACTTTTTTTGACCTACACCATTGGAGCACTCCCTCTCTTTTTTCCTATATACCATGGTTGGATGAGAGTTGTTGTGGTGTTCCTATCAGTCAAGTCATCCTTCAAGTTTGGTTGATATTGCTGAGATCTTTCCAGCCAAGAAGAGACACCATATGAGATCTGGGGTCTTCACCTCCACCCGGGAGAACCACCTTTCTTAAATACTGTGATGTTTTGAGGGGGGACAATTTTTGAAGGAAGATATATTTTCCCTTGTTTCCTGTCTTATGTCAGGGAGTAAGACACAAAAACTCCAGCCCAGGTTTTGGGATCACTTCAGGATGGTCACATGTGCCTCCCACCTGTGTCTAAATACCTGAGTCTCATGATAGTAGCAGATAGGTGTTTAGGCTTACCTTTCCCCCTTTGAAAGGATTGCTGCATGAAAAGGATGACAGAAAGTATAGTGAGCAGGATGATCATGCCTTTTCTAACTAGTTAATCCCAAAAAAGTTTACTTTAATTTGGAACTTGTGCTGTTTAAGATTATGAGAAACTTACAATTAAATTCCAGGTTTCATTTTATATTACTGTAAATAGTTTGTTTAGGCCAAGCTGACCCAAACTATTTCTACTGCAGAATGATGAAGTCATTGTATTCTGTTAAAATACAATGCTTCTCCTAAATGACAAGGTAGCACTCATCCTAATTCTCTATAATTCAGGCAGCAGCCTGGAAGTCTTTTAGATTCATGTGGATGGACTTTGCGTAGAAGGACTATTGACATACAGATATGCAGCCAATCTGCTAGCAGTACACTACCATCTGATTTTAGCAGCCAAATTTCCCTACCCCAGTTGCTTGTAGACTCTGCCCCTTTTTCGTGAAATGTGCTGTACCTCAGTGGCAGGTTCCAAAATGCCTTTTCTTTTCACGGAAGGCCATTCCGGCTCTCTACAGGCATGTGGAAGGCAATGTTTTGGCTTTATATAATATTAAAATGTTTTGGCCTCGTTGGACAGGGCGGTCAGCAGTAAGGTGCATATTACCGCTGACTCATGATCCAGCAGGCATGGGCAGGGATGTTATCTTTCCTTCACAGCACACTGGGTAACTCTGTTGGCAGCTGGGAAGGATGCAGGACAGGGTTTAGTTTTGTTCAAGCTTGTTTCCCTACCACACCTCCAAAATGCTAGTGGCGATTCTGCCACAGCTCTCTCCACCCCCTCCTCTTTTTCCTCTGTGGCCTTCTTCAGATTTGTCCTCTGAATCAGCGGTGCTCCATAAGCATTCAAGGGGCTACCCAAGCAGTCAGGCTAAAAGATGCCTTGCAGTGCTTGATTTTGCTTGATTTTGTCTGCCTAGGGGACAGGAGTCACACTGGGGCAGAGATTCTGTCAGCTCTGCAGGGGCAGGCTTAGAGGTGGTTGATGCCACATCAACTTCAGACAGGAATGGTTGTATGCCACAATGGCACCAACCTTCTCTCCACCCTCTGACAGGGACACTTGACCCATGTTTCATGTTTGGCACACGTCCTGAACTTGGTGGTACAGCAGTTTTTGAGCAGGTACCCAGGCTTACATGCCAGAAAAGTCTGTGGTCATGTCTGCCTGTCATACAATGCCAGTGCTCAGCTGGCTGACATTCAAAGGAAATGCAACCTGCCCACCAACCACCTCATTTGTTACATGTCCACCAGGTGGAACTCAACGTTGGCAATGCTGCAGTGGCTGCACACACAGCAGGGGGCCATCAATAGTACCTGTGCGAATATGACACCAGGACAGGGTCAGGGGAGCTTGGCTTCTTTTCGACACACCAGTGGCTACTGATCAAGGATGCATGCACTGTCCTGTCACAATTTGAGGAAGCCACAAGGATGGTGAGCAATACATGCATCAGTGACACTGTCCCCCTAGTCTTCCTATTGGAGCATACGCTTCATGGAATCATGGACAGGGCACTTGACACAGAACAGCAATAGGAAGATGAGGACTTCCTTACCTCTTAAGGCCTCCTTTATCCAGATAGCATTCCTGTGGGCCTGCCAAACACACAGGAAGAAGGGGATGAGGAGGAAGAGGAGGAGGAATGAGTCAGCAGGGATGTAGAGGATAACAATCAGCAGCAGTCTTAAAGGGATGGTTTTCACTCGTCAGAAACCTAAGGAGTTGTACATGGCTGGGAGGAGGTAGATACGGATCATGTGATCCTTAGTGACCCAGAGGACTCAGAAGCAAATGCCTCTACAAACTTATGCTGCATGGCCTCCCTGATTCTGCAAAGCCTGTGAAAGGACCATAGGATTCGTGGTATCAAGGAGAGGGATCATTACTGCCTGGCAACCCTTCTTGATCCACGTTACAAGGGTAAGATTGCAGAACTCGTCCTGTCCTTGCAGAGCGAGCAGAGGATGAAACATCTTCAGAAGGATTTGAAGAAAGGTTTGTGCATTTCCAGAACCTGGGAGATTACAATTTCCTGTTGCTGGATAACGCATTGCTGAGGCTCTGTTCAGTCAAAGGAAGAGCAGTGGACAAGGTGGCCAGCTGACCGATGCCTTTAAACAATTTTTCAGTCCTCAGTGCCAAGGTCTGATCGGTTCAAGCAACCATCGCCAGTGTCCACATTATATGGTGCAGAAATATCTAGGGGCAAGTGCAGATTTGGAGACCTTTCTAAATGAGCATCCACTGGGTTACTGGGTCTTGAGTAGGGATGAGACGAAAACCCCCCGGTTCAGTTCGCACCAGAACCTGCGAACGGACTGAAAATTTGCGAAAACTTTAGAACCATATTAAAGTCTATAGGACTCGAACGTTCAAAATCAAAAGTGATCATTTTAAAGGATAATATGGAAGTTATTGTCCTAAAAAGGGTTTGGGGACCCGGCTCCTGCCCCAGGGGACATGTATCAATGCAAACAAATTTTTTTTAAATGCCCGTTTTTCCGGGAGCACTGATTTTAATGACACTTAAAGTGAAATAAAGTGAAATATTCCTTTAAATATCATGCCTGGGAGGTGTCTATAGTATGCCTGTGAAGTGGCACGTGTTTCCAGTGTTTAGAACAGACCCTGCACAAAAGGACATTTCTAACGGAAAAAAAATAATTTAAAACTGCTTGCAGTTTTAATGTAATGTCTTGTTCCAGCAATATGGATGAAAATCATTGAGAAAAATGGCATGGGTAGCCCCCCTGCCCATTACCAGCCCCTTTGGGTCTTGTACGGATATTAAGGGGAACCTCGTACTCAAATAAAAAAAAGGAAAGGCGTGGGGCTCCCATATATATATATATATATACTCAGAACAACAGTATACACACGGTGCAAACACGACAGGGACTGTGTAGGTTTGTTGTTAAGTAGAATCTGTTTGTAATTTTGAACTGGTACATTTTTAAAGTGTAGCTCCAGTCAAAAAATCTATTTTTAAGCTGTTTGGAAAACATAGGAAAGGGTTATCACCCCTGTAACATTTCTTTTTCTGTCTGTGCACCCCTTCAGAAGATTTCACCTCACTTTCTTTCCCAATGACCAATGTTTTTTGAAAATTTGTATTTTTTTGTAAAACAAGGATTTGGATAAAGCATCAGTGGAGAAGAGACACGTTTGTTCCCATATCAACTCTTACAGGAGAGAATTTCCCTTCCTAGGGGTAGATTTCATCTCACTTCCTGTTGTCTCCTTCCGTTTGCACGTAGGAGACATTAACACTGTAAGCCCTCAAAGTGACTCTTGGTGGGCACTGGAGCATCCTGCTGTGAACTGTTAAATCAAGAATTGTAATTACATTTCATTGTTGAACAGTGGTAGAAAAATTGGGCCTTTGGTGGTTGTGGTGGTGATGGTGCTGGTGTCACAACAATATCCTCACAGTTACTCTTGATGGGCGCTGGAACGGGCCCTGCTGTGAAATATTATATCAAGAATTGTAATTACATGCACCTGTTAAACAGTGGCTGAAAAATTGGGCCTTAGGCACTGGTGCCACAAGACTGCAACAACTCACAGAAACTCTAGTTGGAGAGCAGGAATGAGCCCTGCTGCAAAGTATTGCATCAAAAAATGTAATTACAAGCCCCTGTTAAACAGGGGCTGAAAAATTGGGCCTTAGCCACTGGTGCTGGTGACATGACACTGCAACCCCTCACAGATACTCTAGTTGGAGCACAGCAATGAGCCCTGCTGCAAAGTATTGCACCAAAAATTGTAATTACACGCCCCTGTTAAACAGAGGCTGGAAAATTAGGCCTTAGGCACTGGTGCTGGTGCTACGACACTGCAACCACTCACAAATATTGTAGTTGAGCACAGCAACAAACCCTCCTGCAAAATATTGCATCAAAAATTGTAATTACATGCCTCTGTTAAACAGGGGCTGAAAAATTGGGCCTTAGCCACTGGTGGCGGCGCCCAGAACCAAAAATGTTCTTCCAAGCTATCAGCAGGATCATTGAGGAGGAAGATAGTCAGTCAGCATAACAGGATAGTCACTGAGCATCAGTATAGGCAGTCTTGAAGTGATTGACATTTAAAAAAAAAAAATTCGGTTACATCAGCTTCAGGTGCTTGGTAGCTGGTGGTGATCCAAGACTGCTTCATCTTTATGAAGGTCAGTAGATAAACCGAGTCGGTGGACAGGTGCAGCCTGTGATCAGTTACAAAGCCTCCAGCAGCACTGAATGTGCGTTCAGAAAGAACACTGGATGCAGGACAGGCCAGTAACTCAATTGCATACTGTGCAAGCTCTGGCCAGTGATCCATCCTCAAGACCCAGTAACCCAGAGGATTTTTGGTGGGAAAGGTGTCCAGGTCTGATCTTGCCCCTAGGTATTCCTGCACCATGTAAATCAGACGCTGGCGATGGTTGCTGGAACTGATCATACCTTGGGGCTGCAGACTAAAAAATTGTTTGAACGCATTGGTCAGATGGCCACCTTCTCCACCGCTCCTTCTGTGACTGACCGAAGCCTCAGCAACACACTGTCCAGGACCAGGAATTTGTAACTTCCCAGTCTCTGGGAACGCATTGCACAGACCTTTCTGCAAGGCTTCCCAAAAATGTCTCATCTACTCCCTCTGCGATGGCAAGATAAGGTCCGCAACCTTACCCTTGTACCATGGATCAAGGAGAATTGCTAGCCAGTAATGATCCCTCTCCTTGATCCTCTGAATACAAGGATCCTTCCGCAGGCTGTGCAGGATCAGGGAGGCCATGCAGCATAGGTTAGCTGAGGCATTCGGTCCGGAGTCCTCTGGGTCACTAAGGATGACATGATCCGCAGCCACCTCCTCCCAGCCACGTACAAGTCCATGGGTTTCTTGGGACTGTAAATCATCCCTAAAAGACTGCTGCTGATGCTGAGTGTCAGGCTCCAACTCCATGATGACACTATCCTCCTCCTCCTCGCCCCTCCTCCTCCCCCTCCCCCTCCTCGTCCCCTTCCTGTGTGATTGATGGGCCAGCTGGAACACTGTCTGGATAAAGAGGGCCTTGTGAGGCAAGGAAGTCCTCCTCTTCCCGCCTCTATTCTGCCTCAAGTGCCCTGTCCATTATTCCACGCAGCGTATGCTCCAAAAGGTGGACGAGAGGTACAGTGTCACTGATGAATGCACTGCCACTGCTCACCATTCTTGTGACCTCCTCAAATGGTGACAGGACAGTGCATGTATCCCTGATCATGGCCCAATGGCGTGGGGAAAAAAAACCAAGCTCCTCTGACCCTGTCCTGGTGCCATAGCCCCACAGATACTCATTTATGGCCCTCTGCTGCATGTGCAGCCGCTGCAGCATGGCTAATGTTGAGTTCCCTCTTGGGGACATGTCACAGATTAGGCGGTTCTTGGGCAGGTTCAATTCCTTTTGGAGCTCAGCCAGCTGAGCACTGGCATTATATGATCGGCGGAAATACACACAGACTTTCCTGGCCTGCCTCTGGACATCCTGTAAGCCTGGGTACCTGCCCAAGAACCGCTGCACCACCAAGTTAAGGACCTGAGCCACACAGGGCACATGGGTCAGTTGTCCCTGTCAGAGGGCAGAGAGGAGGTTGGTGCCATTGTTGCAAACAACCATTCCTGGCTTAAGCTGGTGTGGCGTCAACCACCTCTCAGCCTGCCCATGCAGAGCTGACAGAATATCTGTCCCAGTGTGGCTCCTGTGCCCCAAGCACACCAGTGCAACCACGGCATGGCATACTTTTGCCTGCGTACTTGCGTAGCCCCTTGAACGCCTACGGAGCACTGCTGGTTCCGAGAACAAAGCACAAGAAGAGGCCATGGAGGAAGAAGAATAGGATAGGGTGAAGGAGAGAGGTGTGTCACAACCAGTAATAGCATTTTGGAGGCATGGTGGTGGAACAACCTTTAACACTACTGCACCTTGTCCTGCATCCTTCCCAGCTGCCAGAAGAGTCACCCAATGCACCGTGAAAGATAGGTAACATCCCTGTCCATGCCTGCTGGACTATGAGTCAGCGGTAATATGCACCTTACCACTGACCGCCTTCTCCAGAAAGGCATGGACATTGCCTTCCACATGCCGGTAGAGAGCCAGAATCACCTTCCGTGAGAAAAAATGCAGTTTTGGAACCTGAAGGAAGGGGGCTGAGTCTACCAACTGAAAAGGCAGTGGTTGAAGTGCTAGCAATTTAGCCAAGCTAGCATTCAACCGCTTGGCACGTGGGTGGCTGGGAATGAACTTCTTTCGATGGTCCAGCAGCTGGGGCATTTGCCTGCTACAATCGCTAGCACATTTCCCGCAAGTACTTGGCTGTGACACATCTAATTCTACACCTTCATTCCTCTCAGTGCAGATTTCAGAGAGGATTGAAGGTATAGTGGGGTTGGAGATTGCAGCTGAGAAGGAGCAAGGGGAAGTCCCTTTGTTCTTTGATGTGGGTCTTTAAGGTATGCTTGCCAACAAACTGCATGGCAGGTCAACATATGTCTGGTCAAGCATGTGGTGCCCAAGCGGCTGATGTTTTGGCCATGCAAGATACGCTTGAGACATATGTTGCAAATAGCAGCGGTGTGATCTGATGCACTCGTCTCAAAAAAGGCCCACATCAAAGAACTTTTGGAATAACATGCAGAGGCAGCGCCCTGCATAGGCGGAGTTCTGTGGTGTGATTCAGTTGGTGTACTGCCCTTAAGCTGGCCCCTGGAGGGCATCCTGCCTCATTGGAGATGTGCCTCATCCTCCTTCTCTCTCCTATCAGGCACCCATGTGGAGTCAATGACCTCATCATTCCCTCCCTCTTCATCACTGGAGCAAACCTGGCAGTATGCTGCAGCTGGTGGAACAAGACTGCTAGATTGCTATCCTTCTTGGGTATCCCCTCTCTCTGGGCTCACACTACTGCCTTCCTCTAGCTGGGTATCATCATCAGAGCTTTCAAAACGCTGGGCATCCTCCTAGAGCATGTACTCAACACTGTGCTCAAACAGTTCAGGAGGAGGACATGGTGGGTCTAGGGAAGGAGTGACTGATGCCATTGAGATGAGGGAAGAGGCCGCATTGGCAGCTGCTTTGCCAGTACCCTGAGCCTGGGTGAGAGAGGATGAGGAGGATGAGGAGGGCTTGGTCATCCACTCTACCAAGTCTTCGGCATGTTGTGGCTCAACAGGTCCAGCTGCTGAAAATAAGGGCAAGCGTGTCCCATGGCCACGTGCTGATGCGGATGCACCACATCCACGACCAGCACTGTTGACTCTAGACACAGAGCAAGCTTGCCCTCTTTTATTGGCTGGTGACTGTCTGTCTCTCCTTGTTGGCCTTCCAGACATACTAATGGCCTGCAGGGAGATGACAACACCAGCAATTGGGCTAGCTTTAGGTGCACACTGAGCAGATGACACAGTACACTGACTGTAATTATTGCAGCTGCCTGCCTGTGGTATAGGTTCTAAAGAACACCAGCAATTGGGGTAGCTTTAGGTGCACACTGTGCAGATGACACAGTACACTGACTGTAATTACTGGAGCTGCCTGTGGTATAGGATAAGCAGAACACCAGCAATTGGGGTAGCTTTAGGTGCACACTGTGCAGATGACACAGTATACTGACTGTAATTACTGCAGCTGCCTGCCTCTGGTATAAGATCTGAAGAACACCAGCAATTGGGGTAGTTTTAGGTGCACATTGTGCAGATGACACAATACACCAACTGTAATTACTGGAGCTGGCTGCAGTATAGGATCAGCAGAACACCAGCAATTGTGGTAGCTTTAGGTGCACACTGTGCAGATAACACAATACACCGACTGTAATTACTGGAGCTGCCTGCGGTGTAGGATCAGCAGAACACCAGCAATTGGGGTAGCTTTAGGTGCACACTGAGCAGATGACACAGTACACCGACTGTAATTACTGCAGTTTCCTGCCTCTGGTATAAGATCTGAAGAACACCAGCAATAGAGGTAGCTTTAGGTGCACACTGTGCAGATAACACAATACACCAACTGTAATTACTGGAGCTGCCTGCGGTATAGGTTCAGCTGAACACCAGCAATTGGGGTAGCTTTAGGTGCACACTGTGCAGATAACACAATACACCGACTGTAATTACTGGAGCTGCCTGCGGTATAGGATCAGCAGAACAACAGCAATTGGGGTAGCTTTATGTGCACACTGTGCAGATGACACAGTACACTGACTGTAATTACTGGAGCTGCCTGTGGTATAGGATAAGCAGAACACCAGCAATTGGGGTAGCTTTAGGTGCACACTGAGCAGATGACACAGTACACCGACTGTAATTACTGCAGTTTCCTGCCTCTGGTATAAGATCTGAAGAACACCAGCAATGGAGGTAGCTTTAGGTGCACACTGTGCAGATAACACAATACACCAACTGTAATTACTGGAGCTGCCTGCGGTATAGGTTCAGCTGAACACCAGCAATTGGGGTAGCTTTAGGTGCACACTGTGCAGATTACATAGTACACCGACTGTAATTACTGCAGCTGCCTGTGTTATAGGATGAGCAGAACACCAGCAATTGGGGTAGCTTTAGGATCACACTGTGCAGATGACACAGTACACAGACTGTAATTACTGCTGAAGCTGCCTGTGGTATAGGACCAGAACAACATGAGCAATTGGGGTAGCATCAGGTGTACACGGTGCAGGTGGCACAATACACCGACTATAACTGCTGCAGCTGCCTGTGGTATAGGACCAGAAAGACCCAGCAATTGGGGTAGCTTTGGGTGTACACTGTGCAGGGGGCACAATACACCGACTGTAACTGCTGCAGCTGCCTGTGGTATAGGACCAGAACAACACCAGCAATTGGGGTAGCTTCAGGTGTACACTGTGCAGGGAACAATACACCGACTGTAATTGCAATAGCTTCAGTGGAAATACACACACTGTCTCTCCATCTATCTCTATTAGCCGCCACGCAGGCGACCTTATATAGTGTGGGCGTGTACTAAACCCCCTGAGCCCTAATTGTGGCCAATTATGGCTCACTTCGCTGACGGCGCTGTAATTGGCCAAGCATGCAGGTCATAGTGCATGCTTGGTCAATCATCAGCAAGCAATGCACTACAATGGCGCAGTGCATTATTGGCCGTGAGTGCCACTCGAATTTGGCGCGAACGTCCCATAATGTTCTGGTTTTGCCGAACCGCTGGTGTACGAGTTGAACATGGGTTCGACTCAAACATTGGCTCATCCCTAATCTTGAGGATGGACCATAGGCCAGAACTTGCTAAATATGCAATTGAGCTACTAGCCTGTCCTGCATCCAGTGTCGTTTCTGAACGCACATCCAATGCTGCTGGAGGGTTTGTGACGGATCAAAGAGTGCGCCTGTCCACAGACTTCATTGATAGGCTCACATTCATAAACATGAATCCGTCTTGGATCAGCAGTTTTCAAGCAACTGATGCTGATGTAACTGATTGAATTTGCTATGGATGCGAGATCCCTTAAGGATTGCCTATGCTGACTATCCTATTCCTCCTCAATCTCAATGATGCTAGCTTCCAACAATATTTTTGGTTTAAGGCACCACCACCACTACCCAAGGCCCAATTTTTCTGCCCCTGTTTACAAGGTCATGTAATTACAATTTTTGATCTAATATTTCAACACAAGGCACGTTCCTGCACCCAACAAGAGTATCTGTGAGGAGTTACAGTGTTGTGGAACCACCACCACCCAAGGCCCAATTTTTCTGCCCCTGTTTAACCACTTAAGTCCCAGAAGAATTGGCTGCTATATGACCAGGCCATTTTTTGCAATATGACACTGCGACAATTTAACTGACAATTGCGCTGCCATGCGACGCTGTACCCAAACAAAATTGACATCCTTTTTTCCCCCACAAATAGAGATTTATTTTGGTGTTATTTGATCATCTCTGTGGTTTTTATTTTTTGCGCTATAAACAAATAATTCAGACAATTTAAAAAAATATATATATATTTTGTACTTTTTGCTGTAATAAATATTGCAAAAAAGCATATATTGATTTTAAATTCAATTTTTTCCTTTAGGAATGTCATTTTGCTGTGGTACTGTTCTAAACATGGGAAAAATGTGCTAATTTATAGGCATACTAATAACACCCTCCAGGGACGATATTTAAAGGAATATTTCATTTTTTATTGTTTCATTTTATTTTATTATTATTATTATAAAGGTTTTATATAGGGCCGACAGTTTACGCAGCGCTTTACAACATTAGGGCAGACATTACAATACAATACAATTCAAGACAGGGGGAATCAGAGGACCCTGCTCGTTAGAGCTTACAATCTAGGAGGGAGGGTCAAGTTATACAAAAGGGTAATAGCTGTGGGGGATGAGCTCATGGAGAAAATAGTGCAGTTGTTAGATGAAGGCAGGATAGGCTTCTCTGAAGAGGAAAGTTTTCAGGGATCGCCTAAAAGTGGATACATATGGAGACATTCTGACAGATTGGGGTAGTGAATTCCAGAGGATGGGCGAGGCTCGGGAGAAGTCCTGGAGGCGGATATGGGAGGAGATGATGAGGGAGCTAGAGAGCAGGAGGAATGAAGTGGGCAATTAGGTTGGTATTTTGAGACTAGGCTAGTGATGTAGCTGGGGGCAGAATTGTGGATGACTTTGTAAGTAAGTGTTAGCATTTTGAATTTAATTTGTTGGGCAAGTGGCAGCCAATAGAGGGCTTGGCAGAGAGGGGTAGCAGACACTGTGTGGTTTGTAAGGTGGATGAGTCTGGCAGCAGCATTCGTGAGGGACTGAAGGGGGGATAGTCTATTTAAAGGTAAGCCAATGAGGAGGGAGTTGCAGTAGTCAAGGCGAGAAATAACCAGGGAGTGAATCTGGAGCTTTGTGGTTTCATTGGTTAGAAAGGGAGGTAGTTTAGAAATGTTTCGGAGGTTGAGGCGGCAACTTTGGAAAGTGATTGGATGTGGGGCCGAAAGGAGAGTTCAGATTCCAGGATAACAACTAGCACCCTGACATGTGGGTATGGGTGGATGGTTGTGCCATTGCTCTTGACAGAGAAGTCAGGGGAAGAGGCTTGTGGGGGAGGAAATATTATAAGTTTGGTTTTGGACAAGCTGAATTTGAGAAAGTGTTGTGAGATCCATACAGATATGTCTGTTAGTAAGTTAGTGATGTGTGAGGAGACTGATGGAGTGAGTTGAGGGGTAGAGAGATAGATTTGCATGTCGTCATCATAGAAATTATATTAAAAGCCACGAGTGGCTATCAGCTCACCCAGGGAAGAGGTGTAGATTGTAAATAAAATAGATCCAAGAACAGAACCTTGGGGGACTCCGACAGAGAAGGGAAGAGGCGTGGAGGAAGTAGAATTGTAAGTGACACTGAAGGACACTTTAAGCATTAATAAAGTCACTGCTCCTGAAAAAACTGCCATCTTTAAAACTTTTTTTTGCATTGATACATGTCCCCTGGGGCAGTACCCGGGTCCCCAAACACTTTTTATGGCAATAACTTGCATATAAGCCTTTAAAATTCGAACTTTTGATTTTTCACATACGTGTCCCATAGGCTTTAACAGTGTTTGCATATTTGAACACATTTTTTTCCTGTTCGCATGTTCTGCTGCGAACCGAACCGGGGGGGGGGGTGTTTGGCTCATCCCTACTTATCACCCACAATCTTCAACTTGATCATAGGACCGCTAGCCAAATCTATACATTCCAATCCATCCATCACTGGTTTCTCGTTCCAAGGAGCTTCACATAAATTTTACCTATTTTCTGACAATATAATCATTTTACTGACTGACCCAGTGATGTCCCAGGGAGGAGCGACATATTGATGTCACCACATGTACGCAGGTCCTGGAAGAAACGGTATCATATAAATGTACTCACCGAGGCCAAGATGCTGAGAGCGGTCGCTGTTGCGACTCGGCGCAGACCACCCCTGAAGGTGGCACAGAGGGTGGTTGCACCAAGAGGCACAAGCTTCCAGTAGGACAGTCACTTTCTAGTAGATCAGCAGGTAGCTTGAGCAGAGCTGAAAGGTAATGTCCCATGGGAAGGTCCAGAAGCAAAGGTAGCAAGTCCGTAAGGCAAAGGGAGAATCCAGGAGACAGGCCAGGGGTCAAACACAGTCCAGATCATAAGACAACAAGTACCAGGAACGCTGAGACAGAAGGATAATCCAAGACAAGCCGGGGGTCGAACACAGGAGATAGCAGGTAAGTCCAGATACAGGCTGAGGGTCAAACACGTTTAGAAAGTGGGAGTCCAAGGTCAAGCCAGAGGTCGGGTCAGGAGAAGATCAGCAAGGTCAATGAGGCAATCCCGGTCACAACGGGTAATACAAACCACAGGAACAGACGTGGGAATCACAGGAAGCTGAAGACAAACCAGCAGTGTGTTTGGATGACCTCACTTCCTTTATAGGTCAGCGAGGGGTCACACCCTGTGTGTGTGTGCTTGTGTGCTTTAGTTTATTCCTATTGCACACAGCTGTGCACCAGAGCGCTTTACCCGTGCGCATCCTATGACAAACGGGCTGCTATCAAGAGTTGGCCGGCTCAATTCCAAATGCTGTTTTTATACAACTTAATTGTAAGTGCAATTTTGTTCTTTTAATTGATTAAAACAAGGATTTACACTATGCAAGCCTTTATTATCTTTCCATGGGGACCTATTGAATACATTTGTGTATGAGGCTATGCATTGGTGAGGACGCTGGAAGTATTGATGCACAGCACAGAGACCCGAGGCGGGGAAATAAGTCACAAGCGCATCTGATTTCCCATGACAAGAGGATATCATTTACAGCTGGTAATCAGCAGTGCGTGCAGAGATGGAGGCACTATCCTATTTTTCATTTTACTCTTTCTGTGGTGTTTTGTTCATGTGCCACCATGGAGAAACACATTGAAGTACCACTTTTAACACATGGACATTTCAATTTGGTTCTTTATTTGTTAAGGACTAGCTAGTGACTCTTTCACCAATTGCAATATTTTGTAATATCTAGGGGTATCCATTAACCTTTTTCGCAGGTTATTTGTAAGCTTATAAATTTGTTTATGTGTCACAAATCTAAGGTATCTTTCTAGATCATCAACTATCAATCAGTGCAACTTGAATTTTTAATTATTATTATTATTGTACAGGTTTTATATAGCGCCAACCGTTTGCACAGCGCTTAACAAAATAAAGGCAGACATTAGTTACATTACAATTTTGTACAAGAGTAATCAGGGGGGGGCGTGGCTTGGCGCCGATCCGGAATGGCTGCCTAACTGCAGAGCTCCAGCAGCCAGAGATCCAGACTGAAGGCTAGCCGAGAGTATTCACACCGCAAGCATGGGGAAACAGAAGGGGAAGAACTCCCAATCCCGCTCCCGCTCCCCGCGGGGACCCGAAACCGGCGCCGGGCGCAATATCCCGGACATGTTTAGAGCGCACTCACGCGAGGCCGGGGCTCCGTCTACGGCCTACTCGGATGAACGATCGCCCAGCAGAAGCCCCTCAGAGAGGAGAGGCTCCCAGAGACAGGACAGCCCGCCCGCAGCACGCGCGATTACGATGGCGGATCTCAGGCCAGTGGCTAATGACATTAAAGAGTCCCTCACATCGGTAATTGCTGACCTGAGGAGGGACGTCCAGGCTATGCATATACGCACGTCGGAATTAGAGGAGGCCGCAACACGCCATGACACCGCCATCCACCACCTACAGCAGGCCTCCCAGACGCAAACTACACACATCAGAGAACTCCACAGACACATGGAGGACTTGGATAATCGCGGACGCCGCCACAACATCAGGGTAAGAAGCATACCTGAGTCGATCGAACAACCGCATATCACCCAAGCCACCACCCATATCTTTAATGACCTTCTGGGGAGACCCCCAGAGACCCCGATTGACTTTGAAAGGCTGCATAGAGCCCTTAGACTGAGGGGCAGAGAATCAGACCCCCCGAGGGATGTAATCTGCTGTGTTGTAAACTTCAAGTTGAAAGAAGACATCCTGAAAAGGGCCAGAGACAGGCGCAACCTGACCTTTCAAGGTGCAGAGATTAAGCTCTTCCAAGACCTTTCCTCAATTACCCTGCAGCACAGAAGGGACCTACGCCCTCTCCTGGAGGTCCTACGCCGCAAGGAAATTCAATACCGCTGGCGTCATCCATTTTGCCTATCAGCCACAGTGGCGGGACGCACAGCACATCTCAGGGTCCCAGAAGATCTTAGAGAGTTTTGCTCTACGCTCCAATTACCCCTGATTGACTTACCGGACTGGTATAAAGCGTTCCGTACCACGCGAATGCAACGGTCTAATTCCATGGACACCATTCCAGAAAGAGATGACTTTCAAATTCGAAGACGAAGATCCGCTTCCCCAAGACCGCCGCCTCAGAGGGAGCATAGGGACAGACCACATCTCAGCCCGACATCCTCCCCTGCACACCGGCGTGCACGACCAGACAGCTCCTGAACAGAACCGCATTCAATGAGCCCGCCTGGACACTTGGCTAACGGGTTCAAACCGTTGTTAATGCCACCCCTCACCGTTAACATTGCATACTACCCCCCTGGCTTTTACAACGGCGAAATTCCGTGAAACAACCCCCTGTACTCTTACCCATTGGTCCCACGTCCTTCTCAAGACTTTCAACACAGGACGGGCAACTCGGACACCCACTACCTGCCAATAACTTTAACAGGACGATTGTCTGAGTGTTGACCGCCTATGGTAACGTATCACTGGTCCGTTCATTTGAGACAGAGTGGGCTGGCCACTGCTGCTGCTGCAAACCATGGTAGTCTCCTTACCTCCTGCGAACTTGTTGGCATACCGCAGCAGTTCCTAATTGATGGTGCCTGGTCACACGGGCCAGAGGCCCTACGGTTTCTGCTCCAGTTAGAGCCGCCTCTAGAGACCAGAGTTGTCCTCTTAGCCCTTTACTAAACATTAACTGAATGTAATTGGGGCATTGTTTGTTTCCAACAGTTTTGGGGGATTGTTTACATGTTTAAGGGGTTCTCATCCTTGATGGACAGGGCTCCCGCTTCATTACGGTTAATGTTTGCTTGTCGGGGGAGGAGGTGCGGGAGAAGGGTCGCCTTGAGCTATAGAGAGAAGAGGCCGGGATCCTGAGGTCACTGCCTCACAATCTTGCCTCCTCGACGCATTCCATCGGCTTGGAGTCATGAAGAGACGTCAGGCCTTTGTGAACGTTACCTGACCCATCAGTGTGGCATTAGCCTCTTCTACACTATGCCAGTACTCCGTTCCTCCATGGTGGTACGGTGTACCTTGTTGTTACCTACTCCTTCGATAACCTCGGGATCCCTGCTGCCTTATGGCGAGCAGGGGCGAAGGTTTATTAGACGCCTCGCTACCCTCCTCCCGTCCCTCTACCACCCCCGTCTCCTCCGCTCTTTTCTTATTTTTTAGACGACATGGGTCAGACGGAGTTATATCGTTACACTTAGCTTCTTCATAATGCTTGGAAACGTACATTTGCAGCTTACCAGTTCTTATCTTGTGCTCTGTTGATACAGTTTGGCCTAAGTTTCTATTGTTTTATACATGGCCTACCACATGTTGTACTATCCAAATGTTTAACAAACCTCTCCTCTCTACCCTCTCTCACTCTCGGTTTCTCCCCTACTGCAGTAGGCAATTGACTCTTGAAAGTACAATGTTTCATATGGTCTCGACACTGACTGGACGTCGCAAGAACTCATATCGGACGACCTTCCACTCCTCCACAAAACGACAAAGAATTTCTTTTCGCTGACTTACACCGGACGCCAAGGTACTTTGGGTAAGGTAGCTGGTCTACACACCCCCGGTGTCGTATAGTGACCCACACCACCCCTATTCCTCCTTCCCTTCCCTCTGACCCGTCCTTCTGACATCTCCCCCCCACCCCCCCTCCCTCTACCTATAGATATCCTAGTCCACATTCCTTTTCATTGCCTCTCCGGCTTTCGCCGGAGTGTGAACCGCGGTTCCTTAACGGAGACTTCTTGAGTCTGACAGCCGGAAAAGGGCCACATACGCTCATAGAATTTAAGAGTCTCGACCTTGCACGTAACGGAGATCAGACCGTGCTCTTTCCACGCATACACCACTTTAGCTAAACTACACGATCATGCCTGCCAATAGCCCATGCACCCACGATGTAACACTGAAGGTAGTGTCTCAGAATGTTAAGGGTCTAAATATCCCAGAAAAAAGGCCCCAAATCCTGAACATGCTATCGAAACTGAAATCGGATGTGGCGTTTCTCCAGGAAACGCACTTCCACTCGAAAAAAAATCCCTAAATTGTCCAACCACAGGTTCCCCACTGCCTTCCATGCCACAAACCCACTGGCCAAGACGAAGGGGGTGTCCATTCTTTTGTCCAGAAACATTCATTGGCAGCTTGAAGATTCCGTGACAGACCCGGAAGGCAGATACATTTTTCTAAAAGGACTTATTAACGGTCATAGGTTCACACTAGCGAACATTTATAGTCCAAACACAGCCCAGGTTAGTTTCTTTCGCGCAATAACGGAACTTTTAATGGGCTTTCAGGCGGGTATCACCATTTTGGGAGGAGATTTCAATGTTGCACTCCAGCCTCTGTTAGACTCTTCATCAGGCACCTCATCGCTACCATATAGATCTCTGAGTAAGATTAAATCCCATCTGCAAGATCTTTGTCTCCACGACTCATGGCGAATAGCACATCCAAGCGAGAAGGATTTCACTTTCTTCTCGGCCCCCCATACTAAATACTCACGCTTGGATTATATTTTTCTCTCTCAAAAAGATTTACCACTATTACAATCAGCAACTATTGAACCTCTCATACACTCAGACCACAACCCGATCACAATTACCCTGACACTTCCACAGACGAAAACGACCACTAAAATATGGCGCTTGGACCCCACCCTGTTGTCCTCTGAGACTGACATAAACTACATTAAAACGAGCCTTACCAACTACTTTAGAGAAAACACTGATCCGGATCTATCCCCCTTTACGATCTGGGAAGCACATAAATGTGTGATCAGAGGCGAGTTTATGACTCTCAAAGCTATTTCGGAAACAAGCTCACACAGGGACTATTAATGACCTGATTACTAAAATTAAACGACTAGAACGCGCACATAAGCAATCGCAGGCTCAGGAAACCCTTCTGGCCCTCACGGATACTAGAAAACAACTCCTTGACCTCCTTAATTGCAAAACCAGACGTAAATTTATCTTGACCCAGAAACTCTTTTATGAACAGGGTAATAAGAGCGGGAGGCCATTGGCCAGGGCTATCCATTCAAAGAAATCCAATACCTCAGTACACTTCATAAAGGATCATGCGGGCGTTTCCTACACGTCGTCTGTAGATATAGCGGCCCAATTCGAAAAATACTATAGGAAGCTTTATCATATATCGGGGCAACAAGACATCCTACTAGGAAACAACGATAGAGAAGCCCTACTTAAGAAGTTCTTACGAAAATTCGGCCCTTCTCCTATATCTGATGAAATGGCTAGCGATCTTAACAAATCTATAACAGAGGAGGAACTAAAAAGGGCAATCAAACAACTGAAACCGGGCAAAAGCCCTGGCCCAGATGGTTTGTTAGCCCCCTATTATAGAACTTTCTCTGATATACTCAATGCCCCGCTTATGGCAGCCCTCAATTCACTAGCCATCTCTCCTACCCCACCCACTGACACGCTTGCAGCACACATAACGGTTATACACAAGGAGGGTAGAGATGCCACCTCGGTCGCAAATTACAGGCCAATCTCGCTACTAAATGTAGACCTGAAACTATTTTCAAAAATTCTAGCCAACCGCCTCCTCCCCCTCCTACCCTCATGGATTGGGAAGGATCAGGTTGGATTTGTCCCTGGTCGTGAGGCCAGGGACAACACCATCAAGGCAATTAACATTCACCACTGGCTATCTTCTAGCAAGATGAAAGGCTTCTTCCTTTCCTTGGACGTGGAGAAGGCGTTTGACAGGCTGGCCTGGGACTATCTGGAAATGACCTTACGTCACCTGGGTATTCCTATTCACATGTTGAACTACATCTTATCTTTATATTCCTCCCCAACGGCGAGAATTAGAGTCAACGGCCACCTGTCAGACGCCTTCCCCGTCCGTAATGGAACGAGACAAGGGTGCCCCCTTTCCCCTATACTGTTCATCCTCACGCTTGAGCCCCTCCTAAATAGCATAAGGGCGAACGACAACATCAAGGGGATACCCATCGCTGACCACTCATACAAGATAGCGGCTTTTGCGGACGATATATTACTGTTCCTCAGAGACCCCCTAACCTCAATTCCCAACCTACTAAAAGAATTCGACCTATTCCATCGTATTTCCAATTTAAAAATCTATTTCTCCAAATCCCATGCCCTCAATATATCCCTCCCACAAGACGTAGTCACACTATGCCAAAATAACTTCCCATTCATATGGAAACACGACTCAATTCGATACCTAGGGATTCAACTCCCCTCGCACCTGTCAGACCTTTATGCGAGGAACTTTGGCCCCCTTACTCAGGCTATTGCTTCAGACTTGCGCAACTGGGACAAATCACATTTCTCATGGTTTGGTCGCGCGGCTATATTGAAAATGAATGTCCTTCCTCGAGTTCTATACTTATTCCAAACAATACCCATCAAACTCCCTCGTTCCTTTTTTCAAGTAATGAGAAGGCTGACCCAAAAATTTCTCTGGCATCACAAACGCCCCAGAATTAGTTATTCTCAACTCATTAAACCGAAACCAAAGGGGGGCATCGGTCTACCGGACCTCACAAAATACGCACAAGCCAGCCACCTATGTAGAGTAGTGGATTGGGCGGTTCACGATAACACTAAAGACTGGGTGAAACTAGAAGACTCCCTAACGGAGCTCCAAATCAAAAGTATCCCCTGGATACCCCCGCACTGTATCCCCAAGACACTGAAAGAACACCCACTCATCAGTGCAACGCTATCCAGTTTCCGAGAAGCAGTCAAAGGGGGTAAGCTCTCCTCAAACCCGGGACCTCTCACCCCGGTAAGGCTAAATCCGGACTTCAAACCGGGAATGTCTACCCACTTTATCAGAAATAGATGGCCATTTACTGACTTACAAGCCCATCAATTTTTCCAAAGAGGTAAACTATTAGAGCGCGATGCAATTCCCAAGACTCCCAAAGCAGACCCCCTCCCCTATTGGGTTTACTTCCAAATTCGACACTTCCTCCAGAAGACAAACATAGACAACTCACTTGGACGCTCACTCACCCCATTTGAAAGTCTTTGCTCCCAAACCACGCCGCAACAGCATGTAATCTCAAACACATACTCACTTCTTTTTTCCTCGATCTCACCGAAAGAGGGGACAGCATGCAGGGCCTGGGAGAGGGACTTGCAGATGGAATTGACAGAGGAACACAGGGAGAAGATATTTCTACTTGCTCACAAAACATCACTTAATGTCACAACACAGGAAAACAACTATAAGACAATCTCAAGATGGTACAGGACACCGGCTCTGGTTAACAAATACAACAAAGAGATCACGGACAGGTGCTGGAGATGCAACATTGAAATAGGCACATTCCTTCATGTCTGGTGGTCATGCCCCAGAATACAGACCTTTTGGGTACTAGTTCACAATACCATATCCCAAGTCACGAATGCCCAGCTGGACTACTCGCCTGAGAGATTTCTACTTCACCACTCTGATATACCTGCTCTAGTTTACAAAAAATCACTGTCCATGCATATGCTCAACGCAGCTAAATTATGCGTACCAGTTCACTGGGGATCCCCGGATACCCCTTCTGTTTCAGAGTGGTTTAAACGTATCGAGAAGATAGCAGAAATGGAAGAACTAATCCACATTGCGAAAGACACCCCACATAAGTTTGCCAGAACTTGGGGACAATGGAACGACTTTAGAAACTCAGAGAGATATAAGTTGAGCCTGTGAGCCACGAATTAAGTAGCGAGAATAGCGCCATATTAAGGACTAATATACTGACACCCGCACGCTATGTTTGGGTGAACACATAGACAATATCCCTCCTCCTCTTAGTCTAGGACAGACTGGGATCTACTCTGTTCCCTCCGCAATACAAGAAATACAGAGACTCAGACAGGCTGGGCCCTAATGCTATGAACGGCGGGGGCCGGAGAGGCAATCATATCCTCTATATCCTTTCCTCCTCCACGTCTCTTCTTTCTCTTTACCCCCCTCCCTTTACCTCCCCCTCCCCCCCTCCCTCTTTCTACTTACGTAGATAAACCTTCCTACCTACTCAACTACCCATTTTTCACTTCCAGTAGACTATAATAATTTGGACGGTCTAATAATTTGCCCACAAACGACCTCATGTGAGACGACTGACTTACTTTGGGACAGAACTCTTACTTATTAGACATGACAGAGGATTTTTTACTTAAGACTATTCCAGTGAGACATGTTAAAGTTACTTATCTCTGCTGATTGGATGGAAAGGGAAAGGCTGCTTTATACATGATATCAGAAGATTAGACCTTCCCATTGTGTGAATAGGTTCTGCTCCAGAAACTCAACCATACATAACGAGATGTAATCGGACACATAATGTGAGCGATATGTTTCAATATGTGCCATGCTTTGGACTGTACTGTTTTTGCACGCACGTTACGTGCTCTGTTACTGTAACCATTATATATTTCTAATAAAAATTTTGAATGGAAAAAAAAAAAAAAGAGTAATCAGAGGGCCCTGCTCATTAGCGCTTACAATCTAAAAAAATTATATATTTCACTGACTGACCCAGAAAAGTCCCTTCCCCTTGCATACCTAATATTACAAAAATTCAGTAAAATCTCCTATTATAAGGTAAATACTTCAAAGTCAATGATTCTGGACCTTAGGGTAAAGCATTTCACCAAACTTGCTCTTCAGTCCCAACTCCCATTTCCGTGGAGCACAGAGGGCATAAAATATTAAGGCAGCACACACATGGCCAACACAAGCCAATTCGTTTCCTCAAACATCAAGCCCTTGATCATAAAAATCACTAATGATTAAACTGCATCTCACAAATAGAACTCTCATAGGGAGGCAGGCTAGTAGAATTTAAGATGAGCATTCTACCTCAGCTTTTATATCTGTTTAGAGCCCTCCTGGTACCAAGCCTGTTAAAGCACCTGGTAGTGGTAACCCTGTCGAGTATCCACTGTAAGTTTAGCTGGGGGGAAGAAAGGCATGATGTGCAAATTCCACTCTAATAAAACATAGACATCTGGGGAGAGTGAGTGTTCCAGAAATAATAGACTACTACTGAGCAATACACCTGAACCAGATTAAACACTGGTTCCACAATGCCAAAACCCCTCTATGGGTAAGTCCCTTGTTCCTACCAGAAGTCTACATTTATTACTCATAAGTGATATACGGAAACCTTGGGATCTAGCTCTACTTCCCCCCTACACAAGCATCCCTTAGGGCCTGGAGGCACCTATCTAAACAATACCCCTCCCATGATATACTGCTTGCAGTAACACTGCCTGTGGATATATTAGAAACAGTGATCACTATGTTGAACTCCTATCCCATTCTAATATGTGGAATATCAGAAGTACTGAACTTTTACAATCAGAGCAAGCTGAAGACCATAGCAACACTGGAAGAAGAATTTTGCTTACCTAGATCAGCATTATTTACTGCCATCTGTATACTACATTTCTTATCTAAAAGCCCAATATTCAAGCTCTCCACATATCTCAAGACATGGGACTTTTACATATCGATAGAGCAAAAACCCAAGGGTATTTCCCTATTCTACAACATTCTGCAAAACAATAATACCTTCTGTAAAACTAGCCCAATACTTAAATGGGAAAAAGACCTGGAACACACGTTTACCCGAGATGAGTGGAGAAGTGCTTTCCAATCTATCTTCAAAGCCTCACACTGTACTACTGCCCATTGGGAAATGGCCGTGAAAATTAGCACTATATGCCCTTTAAAGAGGAAGTAAACCCTGATGAGTTTACTTCCTCTTTCATTCCCTGCAAAGGTAAAGCATAATGGACTACTATGCACTTACCTGACACAGGAGCCAGCGAAGTCACCGCAGTCCCCTGTAGTTCCGAGCGTCCATTTTCTTGGTGGATCTCGCTGCTCCGGCGCTGTGATTCGCCGGAGCAGCGATGACGTCACTCCCGCGCACGCGCGCGGGAGCCGGCACTCGCGGCATATCGCCGCGATCTGCGGCTTATCCAGTGTGCCTGCGTGTCGCTGTCTATGGCGCATGCGCCGTAGACAGCGGTGGCTGTCTTCAGGTAAATATCTCCTAAACCATATAGGTTTAGGAGATATTTCTTGGACCTACAGGTAAGCCTTAATCTAGGCTTACCTGTAGGTCAAAGTGGTTTGTAAGGGTTTACAACCACTTTAAGCTGGCAAAATTCTCCTCCTCCTATTCTCCCTTATGCTTGCGAAACTGTGGTCAAGTGGGAAATCTTTTACATGTTCTATGGGAATGTCCTGCATTAACCAGCTTCTGCAAACAACCTTTTTAACTTTTATCCACCTGTACAGGGTTGCTCACCTCTCAATGTTTTTCAAAAGTTAATGAATATTTGGTCTTGTGACTGACTGTGTACTAGTGTAGCTTCTGTACTACTTATGTTTTTATGTTTTTCTGTACATTACCCTGTAAATCTGTTAAAATAAATAAAAACATATTGGTTTTAAAAAAGTAACCAAATAGGTGCGGTCATACTTAGCTATTTTGATGGATATTTTTTTATAAGAACTATGTTTGGTTCATATTAGAGATATACACTGTATGTTACAAATTGAATTATTATTGTATTATTCAATTTACCATTCAGCAGTACATATCTGTCCTGTTAGTCAAAGAGATTTTTTTTAGGTTTGAAAGGACAGGTATCTATACAGAATGCTCACTCCTGCCTATTTGGTTCCAGCAGAGGATGCATAGGCTCTTGGGAAATATTTGTGAATGGATTGAAAGATCTTTTGTAGGTAAAATGTATCCACTTTAGAAACAGTATATCAGCATAAATTGTCTTAAAGAATAAACTTTGTCTGGCATTAGAGTTTAAATAATTGTTGTTGAGAGAGAGAATTTTGCATTTACCATGTGTAGCCATGGCATGTACTGTATGTATAAAAGTGGCGTCAACATTTGAAAATTTTATTTAAACAGGACCTTCCTTAAACTATCTATGAAGTGAACTTCACAGCAAGGTGTTGATTAGTTGTGACAGGCAGCCGAGGGAATGGAACAGGACAGTGCATGCTTCTGTGACTTTTTTACAAGTTTAGTGAAAAAGTTGTAAGCCCTGGGGTTTCAGACTTACTAAGATCATGAATGGCTTTATGTTTTCCCTTAGATACTGTCAGTCTCTGTATGTTTATTTTGTTATAGAGCGGTAGAGGAAGACATGTCAGGTAGTCCAGAAGTTCCCTAAAGGCAGGGTGCAAAGGTATGCAAAGGGTGCAAAGGTATGTTGTCCTTGTGAGGGTTGTCTGAGGTCAAATATTTTAGTGAGGTCTTCTTGAGGTAGGGGTATTTATTTATTTGTTCCAGTTGCTAGAGTCATGTGTTTTAAAGGATATTTATGAATCCAGGTATATGTTAACATGAGCTGGATTTCTTAATGCTTCCTTTGTGGAGTAAGTTCAGAGACCTGCTCTTGGTGATCATTTCTCTTTTTTAGTAGTAATTTTCAGACAGAATATAACTTCCTGTCCTAGCTTAGGCAGTTGGGGTGAACCTGAAATGCCCTGTACAAATGACCGGTTTTCCCGTCGGAATAAACTCTGAAGATTTTTCCGACTGAGTTTCCGACGGAATTTCACTGAAACTGTCTTGCGTACACACAATCACATCAATGTCATCAAGAACGTGGTGACATATAACACGTACGACGGGACTAGAAAAAGGAAGTTCAATAGTCAGTAGCCAATAGCTTATGTCTCGTACTTGCTTCAGAGCATGTGTATCGTTTTTGGTCCGTCGGAAAAAACATACAGATGAGATGTTTTCCCGATAGAAATTGGTTCCGTCAGAAATATTTAGAACATGTTCTATTTCTAGGTCTGTCAGAATTTTCGAAAAAAGTCAGATGAGGAATACGCACGATCGGAATATATGATGAAAAGCTTCTGTCTGACTTTTTCTGTTGGACATTCCGCTCATGTGTATGCAGCATAAGGATTTCATTCTGAGCAGCTTTTTTCTTTCAGTTTACAGTTCCTGTATTGCGTTGAAAGTCTTTCTTGGTTAGAATATGTTTTATGCATTCTCACCTAGATGCATGATTTTTTTGCCTACATCACAAGATGAATTAAAATGATTATTAGTAAGGGCTTTCCTACTGGTAGATGATTCTTTAACATAGTGGGACATATTGTAGGAGTCGGCATGGTAAAGGTTTTCATATCGCGCTACTTCTTAGCAAAGAATTATATGCTAGAAACCACAACAGATTCAGAATGCTTAGATGGTAAAAGCTATCTGTCCCCTATATGTGGACTGGAATGGGGTATTCTGTAAAAACTAGAATTCCTTGACATGAATGCATGTTGTGGTCTCTGCTGCTGCTGAGGTGTGGTTTTAGTTGTGCTTGTGAAAAGGCTGCTAAGAGCTGTAAAATTGCAGATCAAGAAAAGAGCTGTGGTCAGTTGCTACTGCTCATGATGCCATCAAACCACAAGCTGTATATAACATTATTTTTCATAGCATCCCCCATATATATTATGTTTTACAAAATAATATATATATAGAACAATTTATATTTAGTTTAACTATTCCCAGAATTGTATCTTTTTTTTTTAAACAGACTATAGTACAATTATTTAGCTTAAATAAATCACTTTGTAAGACCTCTACTAAACTTTTAGGATTTTGCAGCAGCAGATTAATCCTTGACCTCCAGAAGGTTTTACCTCTTTTATGACCAGAGCATTTTTACTATTCAGCACTGCCCTACCTTAAAGTAAAGTTTAAAAAAAAAGAAAATATACTGTAATATACCTTACCTTCCTATCTATTTACCAATGCTATCAGCTTAAGGATTAATAACAGGTAATGTTGATTGAGAGAGTTTAGTTCTGCTTTAACCACTTCCCTCCAGCAATATAGCAAAATGATGACCGGAAAGTGGTTCTGTTGTCCTGACTGGGAGTCATATGACAACTAGCAGGATAAGCCACGATTGTGTGTGTGGGGGGGGGGGGGGGGGGGGGGATACATGCAGTGAGGCAATCAGTGGTGTGGCGTGTCAGTCTATAATATAGGCTCTTTACCATGTGATCAACTGTGTCCAATCACAGCTAATCACAGTGTAAACAGGAAAAACCATATACTGACAGGCACGAGTAGAGGAGAGCCGATCAGCTGCACTCCCAACGGGGGGGGGTCTGCGCTGATAATCAGTGCATTGATTATCAGTGCAGACTCATCATGGATGCCCACCCAGGACCATCGGGGATGCCCACCCATGGCCACCAAGGATGCTCACCCATGACCTCCAAGGATGCCCACCCATCACCGCCAGGTAAGCCATCTAGAGCCCATCAGGGATGCCAATCAGTGCCCATTAGGATGACACTCTGTGTCCATCAGCGATGCCTGCCAGTGCCTCCTGATCTGTGCTACCTATTAGTGCCATCTATCAGTGCTGCTCATCAGTGCCCTCCAGTGCCGTCTATGAGTGCCCATCAGTGCCACCTATGAGTGCCCATCAGTGCTGCCTATGAGTGCCCATCAGTGCCGCCTATGAGTGCCCACCTATCAGTGCTGCTTATCAGTGCTGATCAGTGCTGCACATAAGTGCCTCCTCATCAGTGCCAATCAGTACTGTCTCATCAGTACCCATAAGTGCAGCCTCATCAGTGCCCACCAATGAAGAAGAAAACGTAATTATTTACAAAGTTTTGCAACAAAAACAAACGTTTTTTTTTTTCAAATTGGATTTTTTTATTTGTAGCACAAAAAAAAAAAAACAGAGGTGATCAAATACCACCAAAAGAAAGCTCTTCTTGTGGGGGGAAAAATGATAAAAAATGTTGTTTGGTTATAGTATCGCATGACTGCACAATTGTCATTCAAAATGTGATAGCGCCGAAAGCTAAAAATTGGTCTGGGCAGGAAGGTGTATAAGTGCCCTATATTGAAATCGTTAGGGATCAGAAAATAAGAAAGTATGTAGGTTTGTACAAGGTGCATTAGGAAAAGAGTGGTAAACAGAAAAGGAGGATGGCTGATCTAGGTGGATGATGGTGGATTGCACTTCAGGCAGCACTTTGACTGAGGAGAAGCAACTCTGAAGACATATAAAGGAAGAAAGGCGCCTCTAAGTGCAGTATTAAAATTTTTATTAAATGCACAAGGGCTTAAAAGCACTTTCAAGATAGTTGAGTATTAAAAGCATGTCAACATGGAGTCTTCATCTGTTATCTGAGTAATAAGTAATAGTTGAGAAGAATAAATAATATCTCAACATACTTTTAGATTGTTAAACAGTTGTGGGACTTTTTATATTTTTTCACACAAGAATCGCACAATTTTCACCAAGAATTCACACATTTTTTTCAGTCATGTCCAATTAGAAAAATGCTTAAATCTTGGGTGAAAGCTGTGTGAATCTTGTAAGATAACATTTATAAATAGGTCTTTTGATCTTCACAGAACCGCAGAATGCAGACAAGTTTTTTTTCAGTAGTGTGTCTATTTCATCATCTCTCTCTCATAGCTGCTTCTGCTTACTAGAACACTTCGACTGTCACATAGTTTCTTCTTGGGACCTACACACATTAATCTTCGATAACTTAACACTGTGGCAAGTAACCAAGGAATACACTGCCAGACACTTTACCATAACAGGTCACAAAAATATACACAGACTCACGCACACAATTCAGATGTGTCTCTGTACCCTTACACATCTATTTAAATTACTAATGCTCCCCAACCAACCTTTTAATTCTTTTTACTATCTTTACATCTAAAATAAAAATTTCACTGATCGAGGCGCTTCTCAAAATAGGTGAAAATTAAATAATGTTTCTCCCAAATTATACTGTTACCATTCAATCTTTCAATCAACATTACCACACTTCTTACACAATTTCCTTGAAAAAAAATAGCACATGTAGCTGGCTAAAGTGCAATAGTCATGCCTAAAACGCAATTTTTTTGACTTTCAATGTAAACAAGGCAGATTAAATATATCTATTCACTGTCTACCCTCTGCATCACTTCTTAACATCAAACATTAAAGCTACAAAATTTCCCTTGGTTAGCAGGCATTCCATAAAATTATCTTGCAATTATACGTGCCTTCACAAAGTTTAAACAGTCCTTAGGATTTCCTCCATTATTCCAAATTTATTCACTTCTCAGCAACTAACAACCCTCACCTCCAGACACTTCCATCTCCTAATATTGCACCTAATATTCTCCTAACTCCTATATTGCAGTTCAGCAGCAAATGAACCTTTATCATCTGTATTATATATGTATAGCAGGGCATAAATGATATTCATAATAATAATAATACCAATGTCCTCTTAAATCATGCAAGCCGACATAAAGGAGCAAAGGTAAGAGTGCAAAAGACAGTAAAGCATTTATATGACAGCTTGAAAAAAGCATTTCTGCTGGCTCTGTTCTGAAACCACCACGGCAGTGCTCTGGCATCGGGATTGTCATCAATTAAAATTAAAGATGTCCTACTGATGTTGGCTTATATAACCTGGAATTGGCATGCCAATAACTTTTTTTTTTTGTTTTTTTTACATTCCTAACCTAAGTCTCCCTAATCCCTACCTGTATTATTAAAGCTCAACTGAATTTTCTGTTTAAGCTGAATACATTCCAGGTACATCAAAACAAAATGTGTTAAAGGTCTTGCAGTACAATTTTTAAGAAAGAAACAGCCAGAGTAGAAAAGCTGATTCGCCACCAGAATGATGTGGAAATGGACCTTTGTTCACTGTGTGAATGCATTACACTCTCTGTAGAAGTTTAACATGTCCCTCACTAGGGGAGGCATATAGCTCTACAACAAGCTAAGCTCATGTCCCTCTGACTCACCAAGGGATGTTTTGGAACTATGCAAATAGACCACAGCCTCCACACAGAGAGAAAGGAGATTTCTTTGCAGCATGCTGACAGGAGACACATTTTTCTATTTCGGATATGGCTGCTTTATAAAAAAAAATGCAAGGCTTTAAACATCTTTTCTTTTGAGTCACCTGGAATATGTTTAACTGATTAAAACTGAAAGTTTAATTGGTATTTAAAAGTTGGTAAAGAGGAAATGCATGTAAAAAATAAAACTTTGTGAACAGGTGGGCTTTTTGGCATAAGAGACATGCAATGAATGACGTTAGTGTACCTGACTGTGGAATGTACACTGTACACTGTACACATGTACACATGTGCAGCTCAGTTAATATTCCTGCACACTGTGCTGGTATGACTGCACTCTTGTGCATGTGTGGGAGCGATGTCATCCTGCATTAACCAATTGAAGCTGCCAAAGGCCAGCACACACGGAGAATATGCCATCACCAGTGAGAAATTGTTGGAACTAAGGTAAGTATTTGTGCTTTTAAGCGGAAATAAACCCACCAATTTAATGGTTTCAATCAGCTACATTAAAGGCATGCCTTGAGTGATAACTGATGCAGGTAATATTGTGTTTGTGTTAACTTTCAACCAAGCCATTAACCCACCAAATGGATGCTTTTATAGCTCATCACATGTACCATACCTTGGCAACTGCAGATCAAACAGAGGCTAAGATGGCAGCTTTGTTGACTATAAAAGATTTCATAATTTAGTTTCTGTTTAGCATAGTTTAGATCTGTATTAAATGTAAGACCTGTTTCCTAATTATAATCAAGGTTACAGAAGTTACAGAAAAAAAAAAAAAAACAGAAGCAGACTTGACCTAATATTTTAAAAATGGTTTCTTGCAAGCTTTTGTGCCCATGCTTGTGTGTTATTAAAAAAAAGAGAAATTATTAGGGCATCAGAATAGGTACAACAAAAATGTTTAGATCAAGAACATCCTTTTCTCATCATTATTCAGAACGAACAAACCAGTGAACAAAGTGAACAAACCACTGCAATCCAAAAAAGATCAGAAGTAACCTTTATCTGCTGACTGTTCTCCTCCTACTAAATAAGGATCTTATATCCGATCTTAGAATAACTGCTTTTCTCTTCAGCACAGACAAAATAGGTATAGGTGAATCCTTTGTTCACCTGTACAGGCTTTTTTAGTTAACTTTTTTCACATAAAAGACTATATGCTATTTGCTAGTAAAAGGTTTAATTACACTTTGATATTAATTATTGTACGAAGGGCTGGTGATCTGAGGGCATAAGTCAAAAAGCACAATGTTCTAAAGCAGTGGTGGTGCGTTCATAGGTGTGCATGGGCGCAGCCCCCTCTCTCCAGCCACCCCCTCTATGACCAGTAGATAGATTCATGCCTAGCATAAATCTATCCATGTCCACCACTGTCACCCCATATTCAGGCGCCCGGCCCCTTTTTGGGTGCCTGTATTACAGAGGCGGGGGTGCTTTTGAAGCACCTAATTAGAGCCATAGGTGTTAAATGTGCACTGCGAGCACCCTGCTTGGCGCTTGCAGTTCACCCAGTGAATGAATATTTGTTTTCCTAAAACTGAACTGCCTCACCACTAATCAGGTGCTCAGGTCTGTTACCCGTCACCTGATTGGCTGAAAATACAGGTGCTGTGATTGGACGCCTGTCAGGCATCCAATCACCTATGGGAGAGGACAGGGGGAGAGAACAGGAGAAGACGTACAGAGGACACTGCTTGCCGCTATCACCCGCTGCCCCTCCAGGACAGAGTAAGTGCCGGGCAGACGGCAAGTGGGTAGGAAGGTCACAGTGGCGGCATTCAATGGTCACAGTGGCAGCATTCGATGGGCACATTGGGAACAATTGATGGGCACAGTGGCAACATTCGATGGGCTCAGTGGCAGCATTAAATGGACACAGTGGAAGCATTAAATGAACACAGTGGGAGCATTTGATAGCACAGTGGCTGCAATTGATGGGCTCAGTGGCCGCGTTTGATGGGCACATTGGCTGTAATTGATGGCACAATGGCTGCAATTGATGGCACAGTGGCTGCGTTTGATGGCACAGTGGCTGCGTTTGATGGCACAGTGGCTGCGTTTGATGGCACAGTGGCTGCGTTTGATGGCACAGTGGCTTCGTTTGATGGCACAGTGGCTGCGTTTGATGGGCACAGTGGCTGCATTTGATGGGCACAGTGACTGCGTTTGATGGGCACAGTGGCTGCATTTGATGGCACAGTGGCTGAATTTGATGGGCACAGTGAGGCTGCAATTGATGTTTTTTTTTTCAGTTTGTTTGCACCCCCAAAAAATGTTTAGCACCAGCCGCCACTGTTTTAAAGCATGTCAAGTTGACAATGTAATGCTTAATGGCACCATGCACATTCAGATGTCCTGCATGCAAGAATTTTGGTGTGCTTTCAAAAAAATACACCAAAATCACCCAGTATAATTAAAGTCTATGAGAAAGCACAGGTGACCTGCACAAAAAACACTAGTACACTGCGCTGCACCTGCAATTAAAAAAAAACACACCTTATTAATGTGAAAGAGTGTAGGCTGTGCGTACAGAGTAACAAATAAAACCATGGAACTATATGGTCAATGCACATCTTATGAAAGTAAAAAATAGGAAGGGTTATATTGCCTTCAATGCTTGAAAGACCATGGTTTACCTGCTCTCATATAAAAGCTTTATGTACATAATATTTTTTTTCCTGATCCCTCTAATCTGATCTGATTTTTTTTTTCTAGTTTTGGATAGCGTAGGGAAGAATTAGCAATTTTTACTGCTGTCAGAAGCTCTGATGGAGAGATCCCTTCACTTTCTGTCTGATAAAAAATCTGCCCTCGGGTTGAAAGGGGAAGTCTCTCTAACAGCAACACAGACAGAAGTAAAAAGGCTAGAAACTGTCAGTTTTTAAATGTTATCTCTAATTGAGTCCCAAATGGCAGTAAAACATGGCAGTGCTTTAAATCTGGGGAGTGGCCTGACGAGCGGCGCGAATGGACGCGATCTAGGAGAGTTCCTGGAGATCCACGGCTCCACAACTAGTGAGACGGTCCCCCCGTAAGAGTTATGGGCAAACCGAACAGAGGAACACCACAGGCCAGAGGTAGGCGACAAGCGGAGGCGATTGTCAGCCACCACATTCCGGAGCTTTTCTCCCTGCACTCGGAGTCCCGTCAACTCAGCCTGGAAGACAAGATGGCGGCGGCCCGCCACGAGAAGGACAGCAATGAAGGATCTTCTGCAGCCTCGGATGACTGGGCTTTTTTTTTTCTTATCTCCCTATTTCTTTATTCTCCTTGACTATCTCTACCCTCACCGCTAGCTCATCTCTCTTTGTCTCTCTAACGCTTTTTTCTCCACTCTCCTTCTCTTTCCTTCCCCCCCCTTTTTTCTAATAATTTTTCTTTTCCCTCTCCTTACCCACTTCCCTTCATTATGGCGTACTCAGAACTCAGCAGATGCCCTACACTAATCTCCCTGAAAAGAGGACAGCATTATTGAGAGAACTTACCAAAGCCAAACCCAAATTGTGTTCTTGCAAGAAACGCATTTTAAGAAGGATAAAACACAAAATTTGCGCAATAATTATTTTACAAAGGCATTTTATGCTTCTAACCCACTGGCAAAAACAAAAGGTGTAGCTATATTACTTAGTAGGGACTCAAATTTCCTGGTTACTGATCAGCTCGCTGATGCAGAAGGCAGATACCTTTTTTTAAAAGGTACCCTAAATGGCCAACCAACCACCCTTGCCAACGTATATTTTTCCAACAAAGCTCATGTTTCATTTTGCCAGTTGGTAATAGATGAGTTGAAATGCTTCTCCTCGGAATGATTATACTGGGAGGGGACTTTAACATCCCATTGAATCCACTGCATGACGCCTCCAATGGCCAGACTGCGATCACATACAGAACCTTAAAGCGTATTAAAATTATATTGCATTCATTGTTATTACTAGACACGTGGAGACTTTTGAACCTGACAGAGAGGGACTATACGTTTTACTCAAGCCCTCATAACAAGTACACTAAAAAAGATTATCTATTTATCTCACAAAGAGACCTCCCCTCACTGACTGAGGCGAGGATTGGGTTCCAATTGCTGCCTGACCATTGCCCTATTGCCATCACTCTCACACAGCCCGCAAACCAAAAGAAAGGAAGTAACTGGAGATTAAATCCCTCCCTATTGCTAAAACCAGAAGTGGCCACACAAATCTCAGAGACCATTAAAACTTACTTTGATTTAAACTGCAATAAGGAAACATCCCCAATGATTGTCTGGGAGGCGCATAAGTGCGTGGTAAGGGGGGAAATTATCAAATGGGGAGCCCTCCAGAAAAGGGAGTCTGAACAAAAGATAGAAGTTCTCTCGGCGACCATCTCCCACTTGGAAGCGCAACATAAACAAACACTCTCAACTGCCTCAGCTTCGCCCTTTTTAAAAGCAAGGACAGAATTAAAAGAGATTCTGGACAATAAGGCAAGACATCTCTTTTTTATAAAAAACGTCTTTATTACGAACACAGCTATAGGAGTGGGAAATACTTGGCGAGAGCTTTGAAGGAAACAAAAACCCTTGAACACATAATTAGCATCCAATCGGGAACCAATAATTTAGAATACAGGACAGATAAAATTGAGAGCCAATTTCACGATTATTACACTAAGCTCTATAACCTCCCCCTGATTCATAAACCTAAGCATTTGTTTGGAAATACAGAGCACATTATCAAGAACTTCCTTAAGGAAAGCGCCCTACCTTCATTAACACCCATGGATGTCCAGCTTCTGGAGCTCCCAATCCAGGAGGCTGAACTGACTCAAGCCATTAAAGACCTTAAGCCTGGGAAAAGTCCAGGCCCGGATGGCCTAACCTCTCAATACTATACATTTTTCCTAGAGACCCTTAAAACCCCGCTCCTGGCCAATCTCAACTCCCTGAATGCCCACCAAAACATCCCAGACTCCTTCTTGCAAGCACACATTACAGTAATTCCCAAAGCAATGCTCAAACTATATACCAATTTCTCTGCTCAACATAGATTTAAAACTTTTGGCAAAGATCATCGCAAATCGTCTTAAATCCTTATTAGCGCACCTAATTGGCCCAGAACAAGTAGGCTTTATGCCTGGAAGAGAGGCACGTGATAACATTTACAAGGCCCTCAACTTAGTTCATAATGTACGTGTGAGAAAGATCGGAGGCCTTCTCCTGTCAACTGATGCGAGTAGCGTGGGACTATATGTTCACGATCTGTGAGCATATTGGTCTACAAAACGACATGACGTCCTGGATCCGGACCCTTTATGCTTCCCCCACTGCTAGAGTTAAAATCAATGGTACCTTATCAAACCCCATAATGATAAAAAAATGGAACGAGACAGGGGTGCCCCCTCTCCCCACTTTTATTCAGCATCTCACTTGAACCCTTCATAAGACTAATTAACCAAAATCCCTCCATTCGGAGCTTTAGTGTGGTGGGCAAAGAGTACAAGACTTCCACATATGCCGATGATCTGCTTTTCTTCTTAACCCAACCACACATTTCAATCCCCAATTTGTTAGACCAATTCAACACATTTAATTATATCTCAAATTTAAAAATACATTTTAATAAGTCAGAGGCCCTTGACATCTCCCTCCCTGCTGATGAACTTCTGCTAGCCAAACAAAATTGCCCCTTTAACTGGGTAGACAACAAGCTTAAAGCGGAGGTCCACCCTAAAGTGGACCTTCCGCTCATTGGAATCCCCCCCCCCTCTGGCGCCACAATTGGCACCTTTCAGGGGGGAGGGGGTGCAGGTACCTGTACAGTACAGGTATCTGCACCCACTTCCTGGATAGCTCTCTGCGGAAAGGGGCGTAGGTTACGCCCTTTTCCGAAAGTCCCCCGCTGCCTGCTGGGAAACACACAGATCCCAGAGGCAGCGGGTCCATCCTCATTGCGCAGCGCGACTCGCGCATGCGCAGTAGGGAACTGGGAAATGAAGCCGAAAGGCTCCACTTCCTGATTCCCATACCTAAGATGGCGGCGGCAGCACCCGAGAGACGATCGAGAGATCGGCTTCGGGTGCCGACATCGCGGGCGCGCTGGACAGGTAAGTGTCACTATTTTAAAAGTCAGCAGCTGCAGTATTTGTAGCTGCTGGCTTTAAAAAAAAAAAATGCGCACTCCCGGCGGACTCCTGCTTTAAATACGTGGGGATTTGGATTAAACCTGACCCAGGGGACCTCTTTAATCAAAATTTCTCTCCCTTACTTAAAAATATTGCGTCGGATCTTAAAAAATGGCATACAGGAGGCTTTTCGTGGTTTAGGAGGGTGGCCATTCTGAAGATGGTCATTCTGCCCAGACTCCTATACTGCATGCATGCTCTACCAATAAAATTACCATCCTCATTTTTTAGACATCTGCAATATATTCAGAGGCAATTTGTTTGGGCACATAATAAACCACGCATAAACTTTAATGCCATTATTCACCCAAAAATTCTTGGCGGCATGGCTTTGCCTGATTTTAAAAAGTATTATTACGAAACACATATCACAAGGATTATTGACTGGCACTGCCATGCAGACAACAAAGACTGGGTCCATATTGAAAATGCTGTCTCTACTTTATCTCTTAAATTTTTGCCCTGGGTACAGAGCTCTTTTTACCCAGGAGATATCCATCAATACCCTTTCATAGGTACTACTTTACAAATTTTTCACCTAGCTGCGAAAAGATACGATATCGCTACGATCCCTGGCCCACTAACAAGAATAGCAGACAACCCGGAATTTAAACCAGGTGTTCACTGCAAGGGCTTCCCCACCACTGCCACAGGTTCACCCCTTCTTATAGCACACTGCACTCAGGCGGATGCAATTAAAACTAGGGCGGACCTTCAGGCCCAGTGTAAGGACCAATCTTTCCCACATTGGACATACCTGCAACTTCATAGTTCTTTGCACAAGCACAAATTAAAGCACCTATTTAACAAGACAACGACCCAACTGGAAAACATCTGCCTGAGTGCCTCAAAAATGACAAAAGACTACCTCGTTAGCCTACTCCTGGCTGCAAGCTCATACTAGCGACCACAGTCTTGTACTGAAAGCAAAATGGGAGAGGGCTTTAGATGTAGGTCTTTCAAACTCCCAATGGGAAAGGGCTTGTATCTTAGCCCATAAGTGTTCTATCAGCACTAAACTTCAAGAAACCTCATATAAGATTCTGACTCATTGGTATGCAACACCGAACAAAATTCACACCTGGTTTCCACAATCCTCCAACTTGTGCTGGAGGTGTCACGCAGAAGTAGGCTCCATAATGCACATTTGGTAGCATTGCCCTCTGATATCAGGATTCTGGAGTAGGGTTTGTGAACTAACTAAGAGCATTACAGAAACAAGTATCATTCTAGATCCACTCCCTGACGAGACACATGATGAATGCGGCAAAATGTTTAATTCCCAGAGCATGGAAAACCTCATACACACCTATGATTAAAGATTGGTTCTTTGAAATCAATAGGATACATGCCAAGGAAGAAACCTTGGCGGTTGCACATGATCGCCTAGAGCGACATCATAAAACTTGGAATTTGTGGGTTATATTCAAGAACTCCAGTGAGAATGGACGGTCTGCTGAGAGCGGAGATGTCACTTGATGAATAGCCTTTACCTTTCCCTTCTCCCCTCCCCCCTGCTTCCTCCCCCTTTTTTTTTCTTCTTCCGCTTTCTCTCTTCTTTCTCCTCTTCCATTTCCAATTCCTTAACAACATACTGCATCTATTCCCTTCTCACTACAATTATCGCTTCGTGCTCAGGTATTGTTGCTTTCTGAGCATAGGTATCGATCATATTTCTGTGACTAGACATCTTTTACTATGTGTAGATTTGATGTTTATCTCTGGATTGTTTCTGTTACGCTGAATCCTGTTATATTTGAAAAATCTTTCAATAAAAATGTATACTGTTCAAAAAATAAAAAAAATCTATTCCCATTCTACCCAAAACAAAAAAATAAGGTTTGGGTAAAGATACACTTTACTTTTTCACCTTACATTTCTAGTATACGCTATTATAATTAAGTTAATTTAATGAAAATCTTTATCATAGGTAATATGAGGTCCTTCTTGCCTTTAAAAGCAATCTAATATGTAGTATGTTGCTAATTTTAAAACCTTATATTATACCACAGAAGACCACACTAGTGAATATATTTTGCTCTAGATGTAAGTACGATTTTAAAGATATCTGTAGTTTTAATAAAAGATTACTTATGAAGGTATCAAAAAATACATAAATAAATATACCACACATTTTTTTTTTTAGCATGGATCACATGGCAAGGACAATTTTCCTACAAAGTTGCTACTTATGTAAGCAGCTTTAAGAATGAACAGCTAATGAAATATTAATACTTGGAATATATGCTTAAGATTTTCCATTTTATTATGTGATCACAAGGCCAAAAATATAATTATTATCTTCCCTGAAAGCAAATTCCAATGTGTCCAGAAGATGTGTCTGCTTAATTACATGCAAATGCATGATCTTGTGTTGCCCTCATGCTGTCACGAATATGTCTGCATGCTACAGTTTATTTATTTTAAGCTACATTGAAATAAAATGTGCTGCTTATACTAAATCCTCACTGTGTTTTTCCAAACATATTTGGAGGCTATATGCCTTGATTGTTATTGTTTAAAACAAACAAATTAATCTCTGAGACTGAAGGCTCAGGGGCAGAACATTATTTAAAGCCTAAACAGATGTTCATTCGGGATGTCCATTTTTGATCAGTGGGTTTTGTTAAAAGGATTTGTAGTTCTTTTGGTGTATAAACTTTTTTCCCCCTGTTACATTCGCCCCAATGCGTCTTATTTATTAAAAAAAGTACTGTATCTCTTACCTATAAAAATATCATTCTATATTCAGAATTCAGTGATATAGTTGTGAAGACTGAAAACAATACTGATCTTCAATAAATTATCATAGCATAGATTAACAGGTAATTAAAATAACTTAACATTAGATTCCTTGTTTATTTGGATTTGAATATTAGATTTGTACTATTGTTGAACAAGATATCCCTATATAAAACAGTTTTCTGATGGTGCTATTTCATTAAAGCCCAACTCTGGGATTTTTTTTTTAATTACCCCTTGCTTTAAAGTGGTTGTACAGTCATTTTTAGAAGTTTAACCTACAGGTAAGCCTATAATAAAGGCTTACCTGTAGGTAAAAAAAAATATCTCCTAAACCTGTACGGTTTATGAGATATTCCCCCCGCAATGCGCCGCTGACTGCAGCGGCGCATGCGCATAGGGAATTCTCGGCTTAAAGTCCGGCAGACGCCGGACCCTGCCAGAAAGAGGTCTCTCGCGCACATGTGCGGGAGTGACGATATCGTGGCTCCGGCCACTCACAGCTCCAAAGCCACGATACCCGGAAGATACGCAGAGGGAACATGTCAGCTCCCTCGGCGTGGTCCGGCCAGATGTTGGGGCCTCATACTAAGGTAAGTATTTCATAATGAGCTAGTATGCAGTGCCTTTTCCTTTGCAGGTCAAAAAAAATAAAAAAACGTCAGTGGGTTTACTACCGCTTTAAGTAAGGTAAGTAAAAGTACTTCTCCTCTCCCCTCAAAAAATGGGAAGTTAATCCTTGCAGTGCAGTAGCAATCCCACCACAAGGGATAATCTTAAAGTTAGGCTTTAAACTATAACTAAAGGCAATCTTGTTTGCTTTATTTTGGATAGAGTAGAGAGAGATTAGAATGCTTGTCAGGTTTATTGCCCCCATTAAGGTTATTTACCCTTTCTATCTGCCCTGTTTACCATTATCTTTAAAAGTAAAAGAAATCCTAAATTTTGGGTTGTCCCCAGAAAAGTAATAGAGGAGAGATCTTCCAATGGGAACACTAGTTCTGGTGACCTGGGGGTCCCCAATAAATTCCCTTAATTTGCATAAATGTCATCTTACTTTCTGTTTCACCATGGGACAGGAAGTGAAGGGAAATCTCCACAATGGGACATTGCAAAAAAAAATAAAAAATCTGTCAGGGGTAACCCCCTATAACCCCTGTTTTTAAATCATACTATTAGACAGGATAATTTGATTGGTTGCAGGCTGTTTGGTAAGTTGAGCTGGAAATTTTCCTGTTTGACATGTGTCACCCTTTCATCACCCCTGCAAAGGTCGGTTATCAATGGGGGCAGTGGCCATTTGTACTGTTGGAATACTGTTGAGGGGACAATCTGAACACCTCTGCTGCCATTGTTCTATATGCTGGGTGTCCAGTGTGCCCCTGTGCCTTTAAGGGTGGGCTTCCTCCAGGTTCACCTGCCTTCTGCCTATTCATTCTAATACATGTGCTTCTACTATAGAGTCTCTCAAAATTTAGAGCTGGGACTGCAGATAATACTGGGGTGCTGTGAAGCAGCTCTGCAGCTCACACATGTATTTGCAAATGTGTGCAAACTAAACCCCTGTTTTTAATGCATATTGTTAGACAGGATAATTTGGTTGCTTGCAGGCTGGTAGGTAGGTTGAGCTGGGAATTTTCTTTGGTTTTGTTTGACATGCATTGCCCTTCTATGTGTTTATTGCTGCAAAGGCCAGTTATAGTTGGGGGCAGTGGCCATTTGTTTGTAGGGGTTATAATTCTCCCTTGCTGTATCTAATGAAAAAAAGTTGTGCCTATAGTTCTACTTTAAGCTGGAGGAAAGTACAAAGGATAACAAATGTATTGTTGCTGGGAAATTATAATGACTATGTATTTACATAAACAAGAGTTAAAACTTGATTGGCTGCTATTGACAACAATTTAAGAATGCATACCACTTTAATTAATTAGGAGGGCACTATCACCCCTGTTCACTCAATGCACACACAGATTAAAAAAAAAAAAAAAAAAGAAGAAGATTTTTAAGGTGACCACTCATGCAAAATATTACACAGCATTATTCAAATATAACCATTAATTAAAGCCATAAAAGCATTACAAATGTATACAGACTTTTACAAAAGTCATATTCTGTATGTTATGAACATCAGCATAAAATGTTTCACAGTATATCATAGTTTATCCCCCCTTATTAACACGTTGTTTATAAAAATATATGAACTTGGTATTTAGTTATTAAAATTTTTTTTTTTGTTTTGTCTCCAGAAGGTTCACCTCCTAGGGAAAGGTTTGATGCAGTTTGGTGGTCCCCAGGTCTAAATGTCCATGTTCAATAGCTAATAAGAAAGGTAGTTATATAATTTGATGTGTTAAGGATAATACATGTTGAAGCAAATGCTGATTTGTAGTTTATAGTGTCACAGCAGCTGAAGAGGTTGATTTTTTGTACCCAAAAAAATGCATTGTGATACATCATTGAGCTGCCCCTGATTAAGCCCTCTTCAATATTCACATAATCACAGGTTAATATATTTTTTTAGAAGCAACTTGCTAATACGTATAAAGGGGGGGGGGGGGGCTATGATATACTGTGAAACATTTCTTTATCTTGATGATTGTAATGTATATGAGTGTTGTAAAAGTCTGTAAACTTTTTTTAATGCTTCTATGGCTTTAATAAATGGCTGTGATACAAAAAACACAGTCACTTCCAGCACGAATAGGTCTTCCAAGGTGTGTAATAATAAACGTCAAATAAAATGGTGGTGTGAAAGGTATATATGGTATCCAAAACTGGGTGAATGCTGCCTTTCTCAAATTTGGTAATCAGAAAGGAACTATAAGGGGCTCAGAGGGACCTGCTAATAATTGCTAATCATAAGTAAATGATCTGTTTATGTAGCTTACAGCTTAGTAGCAATAGTACAATAAAAGTTATTGCAAGTCGGGTTTATTTTGGTACAGTCAGGCCTTGAGAGGCCTATTGATGAAAGTATGTATAATAAGTGCCTTAGGCATCTGACCTTTGGGAAGTAGAGACAGCTAAGAATGTTTTGATGGCAGTGATGTTATAAGCACCTTTTCATATGTAATCATATGCAGCGCACAGGAACTGTGTTCATTAATATGGAATGTTCTGTGGAGAGTTGTTGCTGCATTGTTTATACATGTTATATTTTTTTTCAAAATCAATAAAGTATATCTTCAAAAAAAAAGGAACTACAAGAAAAACAGAAATGGGAGGCGAGCACACCTAGTGCATTACCAAAGATAATTTAATAATAAAAATGTTTTATATAAAAGTGGGTACTCACAAAATGCAACTGACAAAAGGCAATAAAAAACAATGCATGGGCATGCACAGAACATGGGGTACAAGGTTGTTTTTTATGGCCTTTTGTCAGTTGCATTTTGTGACTACCCACTTTTATATAAAACATTTTTATTATTAAATTATCTCTGGTAATGTACTAGATATGCACACCTTCCATTTTGCGCCATATTATGCATTCGTGGCAACCTTAAAAAGAAATCTTTTTTTTTTTTTGTGTGTTTTTTTTTTTTTTGTTGCACGGATTCACTTTTCAATTTGCATCTGATTTATTAAAAATTTTCACATTTTTTGAATTACTGTAGAGAAAAGTAATACTGCTTTTATAAAAAAAAAAAAAAAAAAAAAAACTCATCCTTTGTGAAACTCTTCTTGCATTGGTATTTTGACATAACAATTTTCTTTACTGGAAGCCTGTGTGAAACTCATCCTATGTGAAACCCTTCCTGTATCCTTACACTATGTAAATTAACTTTTTTTTGCTGGCTGTCTGTGTGAAGCTCGTACTTTGTTTAACTTGAATATCTATTTTTTTAGAGAGAGATTATGTTTTCATTTTGTTTGATCAGAGATAATTGATGCATCTTTATATCCCTGGCTTGTCTTTTAAGAAAAGTTTGCTCTTGCACATATCAGTCCTTTATCAGTTCTGAATAAAAAATGTCCCATCCCATAATTACGTATACTTAAAGTAGCCTTTGGGGAATTGGCACTCTTGCAATGCCAATTTTTTTTTCTAAAGTGTTGAATATTAAGATAAATGTTCTAACACTTTAAACGCAGCACTTCAACTAAGGCACAAACCAGAAATGTTCTATAAACCAAGCTCCTGAAAGACTGCATGCAGGTGAACCTAATTCTTCCCTATCCAGGTTGTTCCCTCCCAGTCAGATTACTACTCTCTCCACCTTGTAATATGTTCTATTTACCTCACAATAGTGTTCTCGCCTTTAACCACTTTTTGACCATGCGATAGCCAAAAGATGGCTACAGAACAGTCATATCCAGTTCTGGGAGGGCATCCATGGATATCCTCACTGAACCAGGCCCCCCACGTGCCCCCTGGGGCATACATTTGGTGTGCCTCTGTGTGCTTCAGACACAGCTGATCACAGATCATGGTAAAGGGCCAATCACAGCGTCCCTTTACCATGTGGTCAGCTGTGTCCAATCACAGCTGATCACATATAAACAAATTTGCCTGTTATCAGCATTTCTTTCATAGGCACAGGTCGAATTTATTTCATTCCAGTTTCCAAATCTTCTAGCTATGGCTGTCTGTCTTTTAAAGATTTAAATCATTTTTGACTCCGCATTGGTGTGCACTGGGTTTATGTTGGATCTGGGATCGGTGGAGTGGCCCCACCCTCCCGAAGGGGTCAGTTTGTTCAAGGGAGCTGCTAGGAGCATATTGCTCTGTACTGTCCATGGGGTCAGTGAACGACCGAGCCGGTAAGGATGTATCAGCAGGAAGTGGTAGGAGAAACAGCCAGAGCTGCATGAGCACTGGGGACTGTGTGCCGACAGTCTGGACCAGTGTTTCTCAACTCCAGTCCTCAAGGCGCCCCAACAGGTCATGTTTTCAGGCTTTCCCCTATTTTGCACAGGTGATTTGATCAGTTTCACTGCCTTAGTAATTACCACAGCTACTGTATTTCATTTGAGGGAAATCCTGAAAACATGACCTGTTGGGGCAACATTATGATGGACAATTTTGACACATTTTTGGGACCATTGTAATTTTTACAATGATCAGTGCTATAAAATTGCACTGATTACTGTAAAAATTACACTGGCAGTGAAGGGGTTAATCACTATGGGGCTAGGGAGGGGTTAAGTGTGTCCTAGGGAGTGATTCTAACTGTTAGGGACTTAGCTACGAATGACACGGCGGCAAAATCAAAGGGATGTACCTGTACCATTTGCCAAGCTGTGCCATTCTGCCAACGTAAATCTACATGTGGCGGTTGGCAAGTGGTTAAAAATCAGTGTAAATACCAATTTTCATCTGTCTTCAGGCTACGAATGACACGGCGGCAAAATCAAAGGGATGTACCTGTACCATTTGCCAAGCTGTGCCATTCTGCCAACGTAAATCTACATGTGGCGGTTGGCAAGTGGTTAAAAATCAGTGTAAATACAAATTTTCATCTGTCTTCAGGCTACGAATGACACGGTGGCAAAATCAAAGGGATGTACCTGTACCATTTGCCAAGCTGTGCCATTCTGCCGATGTAAATCTACATGTGGCGGTTGGCAAGTGGTTAAAAATCAGTGTAAATACCAATTTTCATCTGTCTTCAGGCTGGTCACGTGAATTGCGGCTGCTTTACAGCTATGAGACGGAGCTTCTGCGGGAGGAGCCGAGCGGCCTCCTCTTCTGCATTAGGAGAACTTGTATCACAGGGTACTGCTAATTGGAGCTGGATATTACAGACTGTACTTGGCAGAGATAGCCAATGTCAGAATCATTTAATGCAATGTTGGGTGTTAATGTGGAAAGTTGTCACACAGTGGGCTGGATTGCTTCATACTGATGTTGTGAATGAGAGGCACTGTTGGACAGGTCAGTGGTACTGAAAATACCAGCGGTAACAGAAATGTTAAAAGAGACGGTAAAAATGGAATGGAAAAATGTGTTGAAAAATGTTTGTTGGTAGAACAGTCACTGATGGAGTGTGGGGACAATGTGAAGTTGTGGAAAGGTCCCTTAGAGAGCAACTGCTTGTCTGTGTGTGATCCATCCTCAGACACTGTCCTAGCAAGCAATGGGACCAGAGTTCCTGATGATTTTGACAATATTGAGTTATGGATTTCTGAGAAATTTGTTGCCATTGGTAACAACACAGGTATTAATAAACTTGAAAAACAGATGGTGCTAGTTGGGGATGAGCCAGGTAGTGAGAGAAGTTGGTCCCGACAGGTGTCATAGAAGTAGCGAGAGTAGGATCTGGGGAGGTTAAAAAACAGGTGAAAAAAAATGTAGGAACCCAAGCCAGGAGGTAGAAGGGATGGTAAAATGATCAGTGGGACCCCAAGGTCTGAAAGAAGTGCTTGTGGAAAAAGGTGTGTATGGAGCACCCCTTTAGAAGGAGGTTTAGAGAGGTTTAGACCCCTAAGGTGCCAATGTGAAGAGTGATGTGTTTCTTCCTCTGGGGCAAAACAACTTTGGAATATGTAGAGAGGCGAGACCGTGCCACTGTTTATTTTTGTCAGTTTAGGCCATATTTTGCAGAAAACAGGCATATTGAGCCAGGCATGCACTGGGCTTATGTTAGAGCTGGGATTAGAAGTGGGTGGTCTCACCCTCCTGAGGGTGTCAGTTTGTACAAGGGAGTCATTAGCAGCACATTGCTCTGTACTGTCCATTGGAACAGTGAAAGGCCGAGTCTTTAAGGATGTAGCAGCAGGGAGCTGCAGGAGAAACTGTCAGAGCTGAGGAAGGTTCATTGTTTAAATGCACAAGCACTGGGGACTGTGTGTTTGATGGTTTGGAGGACCAAGCCAGGAGGCCTGTGCAGAGATCCTGCAGAAAAGAGCCATGAGATGAGTACTGTTTGTTTTGATACCTTGATGGTGAAAACCCCTGCAAGGTAAATTGTTCTGCTGTAAATCTTTACTTTCTTCGATAAAAGTGGGCAGAAAAATCCCTAAAACAAACTTTGTGGAGTGGACTGGACTCACTGTTTGGCCCTACCAATGAGCTAAAATACCTCAGAGCATCACAGTATGGTGTGTGTATACTATATTACCAAAAGTATTGGGATGCCTGTCTTTATACATACATGGTATCCCAGTCTTAGGCCGCGTACACACGCGCGGACTGTTCGCCCAACTTTGTCCGCTGAACAGTGTTTGGGCGGACAGTCCGCTCGTGTGTGGGCTTTCAGCGGACAGTTTCAGCGGACAGTTTGACGAACAAGGTTTTTCGGAAATTCCGTAAAACTGTCCGCTGAAACCTTGTTTCAGCGAACAGTCCGCTCGTGTGTAGGCTTGTTCGTCAAACAAAGTTGCGCGCATGCTCAGAAAGGATTTTCACGCCGAAAGTTATAATGCAGTGTATAGGACGTCGTATTTTTCGTCCCGTCGTACGTGCCGTTCACGTCATCGCGCACGGTTTCAGCAAACTGTTCGTTCGTCGTGTGTGGCCATGTCCGTCCATGCTAATTTTGAGCGGACTGTTTGCCGAAACTGTTGGACGGACAAAGTTGGGCGAACAGTCCGCCCGTGTGTACGCGGCCTTAGTCCAAAGGGTTCAATATTGAGTTGGCCCACCCTTTGCAGTTCAACAGCTTCTTCTCTTCAACTCTTCTGGGAAGGTTGTCCACAAGGTTAAGGAGTGTGTCTATGGGAATGTTAGAAGCGCATTTGTGAGGTCAGGCACTGATGTGGACGACAAGGCCTGGTTCACAGTCTCTGTCTTAAATTATCCCAAATGTGTTCTATCGGGTTGAGGTCAGAACTCTGTGCAGGCCAGTCAAGTTCATCCACCTGAAACTCACCTGATTATGGTGTAAAGTTGTTTCTCGGGGCTGGATTTTGCCATTCGTTCTGGTGAAGGGAACTCTTAAGACATCAGCATACTTAGGCCGCGTACACACGGGCGGACTGTTCGCCCAACTTTGTCCGCTGAACAGTGTTTCAGCGGACAGTCCGCTCGTGTGTGGGCTTCAGCGGACAGTTTCAGCGGACAGTCTGACGAACAAAATTTTTCGGAATTCCCGTAAGACAGTCCGCTGAAACTTGGTTTGAGCGGACAGTCCGCTCGTGTGTAGGCTTGTTCGTCAAGCTAAGTTCCGTGCATGCTCAGAAAGGATTTACACGCCGAAGGTTGCATTGCAGTGTATAGGACGTCGTTTTTCTAGTCCCGTCGTACGTGCCGTTCACGTCATCGCGCACGCTTTCAGCGGACTGTTCGTTCATCGTGTGTGGTCAAGTCCGCTCATGCAAATTTTGAGCGGACTGTTTGTCGGATTGTTTGACAAACTAAGTTGGGCGAACAGTCCGCCCGTGTGTACGCGGCCTAAGACATTTTGGACAATTTCATGGTCCCAACTTTGTGGGTGCAGTATTGGGATGGCCCCGTCCTGTTCCAACATGACTGCACACTAAATAGATCAAAAAGTAAATATGAATCAACAACTCCAATTTGTCAGATCAATATCACCTTGTGGCGCTTAATTAGTGCAAACACTCCCTATATAGGTTCTGCCCCTCACCCTGTATTTTGTATTTCTCCCACAAACCTACATCAAGTCAAATAAATAGAATGGGAAAATATATACAATTCTCTATAAGATATGTGCAAGTGACAGCCTAACTGTTGTAGGATGTGTATAAATAACACCCTAACTGTGATTAACCCCAAAAAAATTATTTTATAAGTAAGAAATATATATAAAAACAAACATATACACTTCCTTTGAAATATTAATGAGCAACACAACGATTGTGATTATCCCTAAACCGCAAAGTGCGAATGTGTATAATTTTTAAATAGAAGCAAAAGTCCAAAAAAAGGGGCTATAGAAAGGACCGTTAAATCCTTTTCATGTGCAGTTCTTATCAGTGTCCATAAAATGATACAACCTTCACCACACCAGCCGTGACAGTGACCCCCCTTGTTGGAGCACTCACCAGCTACAGCGCTCAGCACTCTCGTGCCAAGCTCAACAGGCGTTTAAATCACTTAAATGAAGACAGTAGATGTTCAGCACTCAGTCAGTGTTTCTCCTCTTTTCAGGCTCCAATAAGGTTATCCCTCAAAATACCTCAGAGAGAAAAAGAGAGACCTCCCATAGTGCAACACTGTAAAATATCTTTAATTGCAAACTTTAAAAGCCACTCATTAATGCACTCACATGAACAAAACTTGAATAAAAGCACTTCAAAATCACTCCAATCCTTCACAACAGCGTACTTCACTCCAAGGCATTGGTGGTCACAGTGGATACTGGTCAGATTTAGCAGCATAAATACTGTCTCTCACCATTCCTTCTGCTGTATGGTACCCCACAGCGAAGTTCTCAGTTTGAACCCAGCGCCACACTCTCTCCAGTTCTATTCCTCGTGTTACACACACTCTTCCGCCTTGGTTGCAGTGTTCAATGAATCAAAGATAGTTGCCAGATAGCCACGCCCCTGACATGTTTCGTCATAGGACTTAATCATGGGATTGGCTAGCTGGCTCCCAGTTCCGCCTTTTATTGTAATGGCAACCATCCCATAATGGCAATGCAGCTAATCACGCCCACATTACACCAATCTAAGTCTAAAGCCTGCCTTCTCTGATTAAATAGAGCCGCCCACATCTAAGCAGAGCCACCCCCTGAGTCCCCAGACCCGGTCAAATAGCGCGACGTGCGGGAGATTGCAGACAATCAGCTGTTCACAATCCCGCACGTCATCGCCCGGCCGCGCATGCGCAGTCGCTACCAATTTCCCCTTCACAGATTTCTCGGCTCATCAGCCGTCAGACACTCCGTGTACCCCCACCACGCATGCGCCAACCCCTCACTCCACTTACCAGGGAATGCATGACGCGTCCGAGCTCCCCCTCCCTGCTCTCACCGTCAGCACAAATTCGATCGCACATGCGTCGTTCTCCCATGGGCATCAGGTCCAGAAGGCAGATGATAGCATCCATGCTCCGACCAACACTCAGCCACATAACGCAAGCGAGTATGCAAATAAATCCCACCCATCCCGGAAACAGCTGTACAGATGATATTACTGCCCATGCCAGCAATATCCATACAGATCATAAACTAAAAGGCTAGTCATGCATTCCCTGGTAAGTGGAGTGAGGGGTTGGCGCATGCGCGGTGGGGGTACACGGAGTGTCTGGCGGCTGATGAGCCGAGAAATCTGTGAAGGGGAAATTGGTAGCGACTGCGCATGCGCGACCGGGCGATGACGTGCGGGATTGTGAACAGCTGATTGTCTGCAATCTCCCGCACGTCGCGCTATCTGACCGGGTCTGGGGACTCAGGGGGTGGCTCTGCTTAGATGTGGGCGGCTCTATTTAATCAGAGAAGGCAGGCTTTAGACTTAGATTGGTGTAATGTGGGCGTGATTAGCTGCATTGCCATTATGGGATGGTTGCCATTACAATAAAAGGCGGAACTGGGAGCCAGCTAGCCAATCCCATGATTAAGTCCTATGACGAAACATGTCGGGGGCGTGGCTATCTGGCAACTATCTTTGATTCATTGAACACTGCAACCAAGGCGGAAGAGTGTGTGTAACACGAGGAATAGAACTGGAGAGAGTGTGGCGCTGGGTTCAAACTGAGAACTTCGCTGTGGGGTACCATACAGCAGAAGGAATGGTGAGAGACAGTATTTATGCTGCTAAATCTGACCAGTATCCACTGTGACCACCAATGCCTTGGAGTGAAGTACGCTGTTGTGAAGGATTGGAGTGATTTTGAAGTGCTTTTATTCAAGTTTTGTTCATGTGTGTGCATTAATGAGTGGCTTTTAAAGTTTGCAATTAAAGATATTTTACAGTGTTGCACTATGGGAGGTCTCTCTTTTTCTCTCTGAGGTATTTTGAGGGATAACCTTATTGGAGCCTGAAAAGAGGAGAAACACTGACTGAGTGCTGAACATCTACTGTCTTCATTTAAGTGATTTAAACGCCTGTTGAGCTTGGCACGAGAGTGCTGAGCGCTGTAGCTGGTGAGTGCTCCAACAAGGGGGGTCACTGTCACGGCTGGTGTGGTGAAGGTTGTATCATTTTATGGACACTGATAAGAACTGCACATGAAAAGGATTTAACGGTCCTTTCTATCGCCCCTTTTTTTGGACTTTTGCTTCTATTTAAAAATTATACACATTCGCACTTTGCGGTTTAGGGATAATCACAATCGTTGTGTTGCTCATTAATATTTCAAAGGAAGTGTATATGTTTGTTTTTATATATATTTCTTACTTATAAAATAATTTTTTTGGGGTTAATCACAGTTAGGGTGTTATTTATACACATCCTACAACAGTTAGGCTGTCACTTGCACATATCTTATAGAGAATTGTATATATTTTCCCATTCTATTTATTTGACTTGATGTAGGTTTGTGGGAGAAATACAAAATACAGGGTGAGGGGCAGAACCTATATAGGGAGTGTCTGCACTATTTAAGCGCCACAATGTGATATTGATCTGACAAATTGGAGTTGTTGATTCATATTTACTTTTTGATCTATTTAGTTATTTATATAAGTGGCAGCTGGGGGAGGGTGGTTGCTGGCGCGGTGATGATACACTTAGTTGGTGAATTTTGAGGTGTGTATCTGGTTTGGTATGACTGCACACTACTTTTAATAATATTGTGTGTGCGTGTGCGTGTGTGTGTGTGTATATAGAAAATTTTAATTTTTTTCATAAATGTTTTATTTGAGAAAAAAATGCAAGGCTAAAAAACCATGCATATAATATTGAAAATATCACAAAAAGCACTATACAAAGATAGATAAATAAGCCTAAATCCCAAACAAAATAACAAAATGAACACAAGGTTATCTAGTGGTCATCATTTGAAATGATTGACAGGTAAGGAACATTCAAAAGATAGAAAATATGAGATGTTTTTGTCTACATACAGTAGTTGCCAGTCAACAAACGCTATAGTACAACAGGTGAATACAAGGGTGACAGACTATATATATCTTTTTTTTTTCATATTTTATTTATTAAAAGTGGTATTAAACCAAAAGCAAATATTTATTATATTGCAGTTTACCAATTTCTAGATGTGATGGCTACATTCGTTTTGTGTTTTGTGTTTTCTTTCTTTTATTTTTAACTAGTAATCTGGTCAGTAAGTCTGTGGTTTTTAACAGAACACACTCTCATGCAAATGTAGCAGTTTAGAATGTTCAGACACACCATTTACCACTCTCTGGGTTAAATGCAAATAGGTGAAAACCTTGTGAGATGCTAAACTTAATAAATGAAATGAAAAATAAATAATAAACTAGTGTAAAATGAAATAAAATAAAAATAATATAGATAGCTGCCAGTACTCCCCACACTTCCCTAAATGTGACAATACAAAATTACATAACAAATGTGCAACGCTAAAGCTGCGTACACGCGATCAAACAAACCAGTGGAAAAGTCCGCCAGACAATCCGCACCGTGTGTGAGCTCCAGCTGACTTTTTTTACCCAAAAGTCCGGTGGACTAAGATTGTAGTTTTGCACTCGGACTCGGACATAGCCTTAAAGACAGCCCTGGCTGGCTCCGTCACCTGGTATGGACTTAAAGGGTAATCCCTATGCCGAAAAAACATTGTGGGGGTCCCCCCCAGGTCCATATGAGACCCTTATCCGAGCACGCTACCTGGCCGGCCAGGAAAGGGGGTGGGGACGAGCAAGCCCTCAACATGGGGGGTGCCTTGAGGAAGGGGGGGCCCCGCAGCCCCCCCACCCCAAAGCACCTTGTCCCCATGTTGATGAGGACAAGCGACTCTTCCCGACAACTCTGGCCTTTGGTTGTCGGGGTCTGCGGGCGGGGGGCTTATCGGAATCCGTGAGCCCCCTTTAATAAGGGGTCCCCCGGATACCGGCCCCCCACTCTATGTGAATGAGTATGGGGTACAATGTACCCATACCCATTCACCTGTGAAAAAAAATTTAAAAAACACAACACACAAGGGTTATAATAGTTTATTGCACAGCTCCGGGGGTCTTCTGTCTTCGGGGGTCTTCTCGCCGGACTCCTCCGCTATCTTCTGCTCTTTTACTGCTAGCTCTTTTGCTAGCGGAGGAGCCCGGCTTTCTTCTTCGCCGCCGCCCTCTTCTTCAGACTTCGGGGGTCTTGTCCCCCTTCTTCGGTTCTTCTTGCCGGGCCACCACGCCTTCTTCTAGCTCTTTTACAAGCGGTGGCCCGGTCTTCTGTCGTCGCTGTCTTCTGGTCTTCTGTCCTTCTGTTCTTCTCTTCTCTTCTCTTCTTGAGCTGTTTCCTCGTCGCTGTCTCTGGTCACAATGACAGGGACGCGGCGTGCGGCGACTTATATAGGGACATCGCCGGATGATGTCCCCACCCATTATGATGTCACAGTCCCAGAGGATGCTGATATGGACCTGGGGGGGACCCCCATGTCGTTTTTTCGGCGTAGGGATTCCCCTTTAAATCCATACCAGGTGACGGGGTTCGCTGGTCCCGGCTACCTGGAGATGCGCTCAAAATGAGCAGACTTTCCTCCGTGTGTGTGGGCAAGACCGTTCATTTCAAAAGTACGGCGGATAGTCTGTCGGTTTGTCCACCAGACTAAGTCCGCGGGATAGTCTGATACATGCGAACGCAGCATAAGACCAAACAGTGAATAACTAGATTAAATAACTATACATAAAACCATAGATAATAGGGATGCTGGTGCCTTCATGCAGTGTGCAAACAATCCTCGTGTATCCCTCCAGCAGATGTACCCTCACCTTAAGGTCTTTGTATAAAAGCCTGTAGTAAATGTTAACAGCAGTAAGAGGTTCCTCCTTCCTGTGGTAACTATTTGGCTTAGAATGCAGATCAAGAACACCTGCTTCCTCCTAGTTACCAGCAACCTCCTCTTATATGTCACATGTAGAAACAACAGAGGCTTGCAATAGTGTGATATTGTTTTTAAAAAGATTGATTACAACATAAACTCCACAAGAAGATATTTGGCAGTGTATAGTCACATTGCATTCTTACCTGGCTTCAATATACTGTAGCAACCAATATCAGCTCATGCATAAATTCTGGTAATTTTATTTTCAATGAAGCATTAAAGAGGAAGTAAACCCTGATGAGTTTACTTCCTCTTTCATTCCCTGCAAAGGCAAAGCATAACGGACTACTATACATCGCATAGTAGTCCATTAGGTGTCACTTACCTGACACAGAAGCCAGCAAAGTCACTGCTGTCCCCTGTAGTCCGACGCATCCATCTTCTCGGTGGGGTCTCGCAGCTCCGCCGCTGTCATTTGGCGAAGCCGCAATTACGTCACTCCCGCGCATGCGCACGGGAGCCGACACGCGCGGCAGCTCCGTCGTTGGAAATGCCGCGCATACACCGCGCGGCCCCCCCACCCCAAAGCACCTTGTCCCCATGTTGATGAGGACAAGGGCCTCTTCCCGACAACCCTGGCCGTTGGTTGTCGGGGTCTGCGGGCGGGGGGCTTATTGGAATCCGGGAGCCCCCTTTAATAAGGGGGCCCCCGGATACCGGCCCCCCACCCTATGTGAATGAGTATGAGGTACAATGTACCCCTACCCATTCACCTGTAAAATAAAAGTACAAAACAAAACACAACACACGAGATAAAATACTTTATTGCACAGCTCCGGGGGTCTTCCGTCTTCGGGGGTCTTCTCGCCGGAATCCTCCGCTATCTTCTTGTAGCTCTTTTGCTAGCGGAGGATTCCGGCTTTCTTCCTCGCCGCCGGCCTCTTCTCCCGACTTCGGGGGTCTTGTCCCCCTCTTCGGTTCTTCTGCCGGGCCACCGCGCCTTCTTATAGCTCTTTTACAGGCGGTGGCCCGGTCTTCTGTCGCCGCCGCCGCCTTCCGTTCTTCTTCTTCTTCTTCTCCAGGAGATGTTGCCTCGACGATCTCTCCGGCCGGAATGCCAGGGACGCACTGCGCGGCCACTTATATAGGGACAATGGGGCGGTGTCACATGGCTTTATGTCACATGGGTTGGTGTCACATGGTGACCCCGCCCCCTTACGATGTCATAGTCTCCATGTGACATCAACCCATGTGACCAACCCATGTGACATAAAGCCATGTGACACCGCCCCTTGTCCCTATATAAGTGGCCGCGCAGTGCGTCCCTGGCATTCCGGCCGGAGAGATCGTCGAGGCAACATCTCCTGGAGAAGAAGAAGAAGAAAAACGGAAGGTGGCGGCGGCGGCGACAGAAGACCGGGGCACCCCGAGGCACCCCCCATGTTGAGGGCACGCGGCCTGGTACGGCTCAGGGGGGGGGGGGCGCTCACTCTCCCCCCCCTTTCCTGGCCGGCCGGGCAGCGTGCTCGGACAAGGGTCTGTTGTGGACTTGGGGGGGACCCCCACGCCGATTTTTTTCGGCGTTGGGGTTCCCCTTTAAGTCCATACCAGGCGGCGGGGCCAGCGACGTCTCCTTCGCGGCTTCCCCTACCTGGAGACGCGCTCGAAATGAGCGAACTTTCCTCCGCGTGTGTGGGCGAGTCCGTTCATTTCAAAAGTAGGGCGGATAGTATGGCGGACTTAGTACGCCGTATTAGTCCGCTCAAAAAGTGGTGTGTGTGGTCAAGTCCGTTCATTCGAAAGTATGACGGACTGTCCGTCGGATTGTATGATGGACTAAGTAGGCCATACAATCCGCCCTTGTGTACGCGGCTTTAGCCTTATTTCCTGGTGCATCATGGCAGCATACATATGGGTTGTGACTCTGCCCCCACAACCTAATAGGACTGGTTAACTATAAATCAAAGACGGACCCAGCTCACAGCATTCTCCTTTTTTTTCCCTCACCTGATCAGGACTGAAATCACGAGTTATCCCTTACCGTTTGTCGCCCCAGTCAGGTTCAGCCTCTCTTGGATGGAAGTCCTTCCTGTACAGTCTCTTAATGAGCCTATATGGTAGGAGTCCCATTCTGGGGGGCATATTTCAGTCCCTCCTGGGTGGAAGTCCTTCCTCTACAGTCTCTAAATGAGTTATATGGTTGGAGCCCCATTCTGGTGGTGCAGGCTTCTCAAAGTTAGCTTTAAACAAGCTTTGACATAAGTGACAGCATTTCATTTTGCTTTCCATATGCTTTTTACTTCTTTTTTTTTGTGTTATGGGCATTTGCCAAGTACACTCTGAGCATGAGAGGCAGGAAGTGATGTGGCCTCTGTGTTTCCTGGCTAGAACTTTTCCAGGATGGTGATCTGAACGTGCTCAGGCACTGATATCACTAATGGCAAATGTGAGTTCTAAATATTTTTAGGGCATTTTTGGGCAACAAATGGTGGAGCTCTCTACGCATGCATGCTGGATGCTTATATGATCATTGTTTTTCCTTTTTATGGCATTCACCAGGTATGTTTTCCCTTTTTATGGCATTCACCTGTGATTTTCCTATCTCCTCAGTGTTGCTCTAGGATCATTGTGCTCTTTATGACATTCACCTGGTCTCTTCCTATCCCCTTTTCAATGCTTGCTCTGGGATCACTGTTTTGGGCTCAGTTTCCACTAGTGCAACTTGTCACTGCAAATTTGCATGACAAGCTGTATCCAATAATTTCCAATGAGTATCATTCATATCTGTGTTCATAGACCTTAAGAATACACAGGCATTGCTTAAGTTGCATCATATTTGCGGCAAAATCATGCGACTTTCAGGTGGCAACAGTGGAGACTTAGCATTATGCTGTTTTTCATTTCAGTCTGCTGCTTTTCTCTGTTTCTATGGGAAACACTATCCTGCAAGAACAGCCATTACTATTATAGGGATTAGGTAAGTAGTGAAGATTGAGAAAAAGAGAGCCAATATCTATAGTCCTGTAAGGACCATAAGCTGGAGGGAGCCTTCTGACAGTCAAGACAAGTCACCATCTAAGAACAGACATCCAGGCAATGATGATTAAACTCATCATCTCACCTCTCATTATCATTGCTCCCCGTTTACAAACATCACAAGTTACCAACCCTAACAGTCACTGCATTTGTTGTGATATGTCATTGCCTGTCAAGCTAGTATGTCAAATCTGCCTGGAACAAGCACTATACAGCCCTGCAATGACCTCAAGGTAAAGAGAGCCTGCTAAAAGCCAGAACAGGCAACATTGATCAATGTCATCATCTCACCTCTTATTTTGTTTGCTCCCCATTTACAAACACCACAGATTACCAGCCCTAATGGTTGCTGCATTCTTGGTGGAAAGTCATTGCTTTGCAAGCTACAGTGCATGAATTGCCTAGCACTTTCTACCAGAGCCAATAGGTGGTGTCCAAATAGGAAAGCTTGCCACAAGAATAAAGAATTAAAGGGGCCACAAGCTTTGAAGATTGCCCAATGGAGACTTTTTTGCAAGGGCAGCTAACGACGCAATTCCCTGGGTTGAAGTGGAAGAAACTCAACTGGAAGAGTTAATACAGGAAGAATTGAAGGATTCAGAGAAAAATGCCCTTATAAATAGGCGGTAAAAACTGTATACCTTGAAAAAGCTAAAGGTTAACCTGCTGCAGTCTCCTCCAATGATGGATGCATCATGAATGTAGCTGGCAAGACAAGTCACATTCAAGGAGGCTCTAGTCTGAAAATTAGATCTAGATCTGAAGGGCTCCTACATACTGTAGCATCTGCAGGTGCTGGCACACCAGCAATAACCAGACCATGTGCTGAGTGATGGAAGTGGTTTCATAATTATCAACCAGCTGCTGCACCTGCAGGACTCTGAGGAAAGTGGCCGGGTCTGCATCCCTTTAGACGTTATTCCCTATTGGGAGTATCTTATCAAAAATTAAATTGTTATTGCAGTCGATGCCAAAAAATCTGACTTTTATCCTGGTGCAGACTTCTGGGGAAATCTGTGAACCAGTCATACAAGCAGGACGTCAATTTTGTTTGGGAGCCACGTCGCATGACTGCGCAATTGTCAGTTAAAGCAACCCAGTGCCGAATCGCAAAAAGTGATCTGGTCTTTGGCCAGCCAAATGGTCTGGGGTGTAAGTGGTTAAATAAGCACGTCTGGAAGAAGTGAAGAGACAAGTTGTTAACAGCTTTGTAAGAGCTGAAATTGGCAGCATACTCTGTGGTGGATGTGTCAGACGTCAATTGATGATTTTCAAGAGCGGTGTTCCCCACACTCACCGCAAGGGATGCATTATGGCTGAAGCCAGGGTTGGTAGATCCTACCAAAAAATAAAAATAAAAAAATGGTGTAAGACACTAGAACACAGATCCAATCTATGTGGGAGTAGATAGGATACAGCCACCTCAAGGGTGACCATTAGCAGGTCAGGGCGAATCTCATCTGACAAAAAAAACTGAAAATTCAAAAAGGTCCAGCATACAGGTGGATACTTCCAAGTAGATACTAGGAGGCAAAATCCTACGGACCAGGAAAAAGATTAGTAAACGAACTGAAGAAGTACCCAATCTTCATTATTGAAGCCTTAAAGGTCTAAGGCTCCTGTCTTAGAACAGCTGACGTCCTTTTTAAGGGTGCATTAATCCAAGGGGGTGCATGTGCGAAGCTTTACGCACACACCTGGATGGAAAGCCTTGAGGATCAGTGGGCCATATCAGCTATATTGGCATGACATTGGTGGAAGTTTAAGGGGGAGTCAACCTTTCTGGTACAATCATTTTTATTGAAAAAGTATGACATCATGACAAAGTCACCCATGCAGGGGCATAATTCAATGCACATAACGGTCATATAACATTGACAGGTGGGAAGTCCACCTTTCAATCTCTTCCAGTCAGCCAGGCTACCAGAGTTGATGGAAAAGTTAAAAATTCTAGCTGGATAAAAAAAAAAAAAAAGAGCAGCTGTGAAGGTTCTAGTTACCCAGAGGAGATTAGGATTTGGTTCACCTCTGTTCCTAGCAAAAAATAAATAAATAAAAAACAGATAATCTGTGCCCAGTGCTAAAGTAAAAAAAAAAATTGACACGCAGCACAGGAAGTTAGTCGTACAAGATGGGAAAACCTCCACTCAATTATAATAATCACAAATCTGGGAGACTGGATTCTCCTGTAGGTTTATCAGACACCTACTTGTCCCAATTCATCCTCAATTCCTCTACCAGTCTGAGTCCCTCCCCTTCAGTCTGTACATCTCCCCCAGGGCATTCCCAAAGTGTTACTGTCTGCAATAGTGACGTGAATAATTCAGTAGAACTTCCACAAGGGAACTTCCGTCCTCTGATAGAGAAAGCCAAAGGTGCTTTGGGAGTGAAGTACAGAAGGCAGAACCTTGCCGGAGCATCCATCAGAAAGGTCTGATCAGATTATATTGTCAGAAAATACGATTGTGTGTGGGCTCTAACGGACTTTTTCCGTTGGAATTTCCGACGGAAAAAATTTGAGAGCAGGACCTCAAATTTTCTGACAACAAAATCCGATCTGACTTTTTCTGATCGTTTTGTAGAGAATTCCAATTGGACAAAGTGCCACGTATGCTTATATCAAAGTACGAGACCAAAGCTATTGGCTACTAGCCACAATGTAGTCCCATCTCAACGAACAAACCACATCACGTTCCGAAAGATCAGATTTTTCGACAACTTTGTCCGACCATGTGTATGCAACACCAGTTTTGGACAAAATCCATCGGAAAAAATCAAACGGATTTTGTTGTCGGAATATCCGACCATGTGTACAGGGGCTAAGATGTCAGGAGGTGCTTGTTAAAGTACCTAGAAATCACTAGTGAATTCAGATCCTCAGATGTCCCCTATTCATCCTGTACACAGGAAAACAGAAGGGTAAACGGGTGTCTAAGAAAATACTAGCTAGATGACTCAAGTCAACTGTATTAGAGTGCTTTGGAATTATGCAAGTAATGCCTCTGAAAAATCTTAGAGCTCATTCATCCAGCAGCTTCATGGGTGGAGAAGGCGGGAGCTACACCAAAGCAAATTTGCAAGGCATCAACTTGGTCCAGCTTCTCCACCTTTTGTCTGACATTATCAACTGGATCTGATATCTATATCTAGTCAGGCTTTTGGTAGGAAAGTCCTCCAAGCCATTGCCCCACCCTAGTCTGGTGAATACTTGGTTATCTTCTCAAGGCCTGACCTGGAATTTGACTGTTGGAAAAAAATTAGTTAATCTTACCGGTTATTCCGTTTCCAGTAGCCTTCCAGGGTAGCACAATCCCGCCCTAATGTTTAAACTTGTGGAGTTGTGTTGTGTTTATGTTGTTCAGATTCTAGCCTTCGGTTCTCTTGGATGACTGACCAGGGACCTGGGGTGCTGATTAAAAAGAGGAATTGGCAATGTGATTCCTGTTTGGAGGGAGGAACTCTATCTCTCATGGGCTGACCTGGAGGAATCGTGGAAAGAGTTACTGGTAAGACAAACTGTTTTTATAGTAAAAAAATGCAGAATTTTACAAGTATGAGAGAAATGACAGAATTGTCTTGACTGGAAGTTAACCTTTCTCTGGTCTACTGACCATACATTCAAAGGTTTTTACACTAGAAAATTTTACCAATTCACAAAAAAGCAAATACACTTCTTATTTATTTTTAACAATTGTATTCACTACACGAAGCAGCTTCTGTAAAGTTCCACCTTTCCTTTAATGAGCCTATTAAAACATGCACATTACCAACAATCTTCTTTCAACTCCTAACTTTAATTTCATACAAATACAATATATTTATCATAAACAAATATAAATAAACTTGGAAAAAAATATTGCTAGGCTTAAAAAAAAAGTCAAATTGTTTATACACCCTTTTTTGCTTCATTAATAAATTATCCTTGGAAACATACTGTACAAAAAAGGAATATAAATCAAAACAAAAAAAAAAAAAGTTTATTATACCTTCCCTTATCTGTTTAACTACATCAATTTAATAATTATTTCAATATACTTTTAACATAACATTTTGGGATATCCATTTATCAAAAAAAAAAACTGATGTATTCTCTCCAATTTCTTTAGTTATTCAACCCACCAGTTTAAAACAATAAGGTACCTTTTTCATGTAAAAATTATTGTGGCTGAAATCACTGTTGATAAGCTGGATCAGCTTGACCTTACCCGCATATGCAGATGTAGGTGCTGCGGTGCTGATACACTCAGGCCCACCTGGGTCACCTATTCTGTCGCTCGTCGTGGTATACCTAGAGAATTGCCTAGGTTTACCTTCGGTATTGTTTGACATGCGTCACCATTCCATGTGCTCCTTGCTGCAAAGGCCAGTTTATCAGTGGGGTCAGTGACCATTTGTTTGTACTGTTGAAATACTATGTGATGGGTGTCCAGTGGGCCCCAGTGCCTTTAACCACTTCAGCCCCGGAAGGATTTACCCCCTTCCTGACCAGAGCACCTTTTAAAATTTGGCACTGCACTGCTTTAACTGGTAATTGCGCGGTCATGCAATGCTGTACCCAAATTAAATTTGCGTCCTTTTTTTCCCCACAAAAATTTGGCACTGCACTGCTTTAACTGGTAATTGTATGGTCATGCAATGCTGTACCCCACAAATAGAGCTTTCTTTTGATGTTATTTTATTGGCTCTGTGATATTTTTATTTTTATTTTTTTTGCGATATAAACGGAAAAAGATTGAAAATGTAAATTATATTTTCTACTTTTTGTTATAGAAGATCCAATAAACTCAATTTTAGTCATACATTTAGGCCAACATGTATTCATCCACAGTACAACCCCCCCCCCCCCTCCCCAAATTACCTCATTTAGGAAATTAGACAATCCAAGGAAATTTCTGAGAGGCATGTTGAGCCCATTGAATGTTAATTTTTTTTCATGAAAAATGACAAAAAAAAGAATATTCCACAAAGTTGTCATTAAATGATATATTGCTCTTATGTGCCATGGGTATATGTGAAATTACACCTCAAAATACATTCTGCAGCTTTTCTTGAGTATGGGAATACCACATATGTGAGACTTTTTGGGAGCCTAGCTGTGTACAGGACCCGAAAACCAAACACCACCTTCAGGCTTTCTAAGGGCATAGAATGGCGATTTCCCTTCCTCACTACCTGTCAGTTTCGGAGCCCATGAAATGTCAAGATAGCACAACCCCCCCCCCCATGACCCCATTTTGGGAATAAAAAGTTTGTAATTTTCCTGAAACTTGTGGCAAAATATAAAATATTCCATGTACACAACATTCCTCTCAGCAAATAGCTTGGGGTGTCTAATTTCCAAAATGGGGTTAATTGGGGGGGGGGGTGCTATCTAAGCATTTTATGGCCTCCAAAACTGTGGTAAGTAGTGAGGAAGTGAAATCACCATTTTACGCCCTTAGAAAGCCTAAAGGCAGTGATTGGTTTTTGGGGTCCTGTACACGGCTAGGCTCCTAAAAAGTCTCACACATGTGGTTTTCCCGTACTCAGGAGAAGCAGCAGAATGTATTTTGGAGTGAAATTCCACATATGCCCATGGCATGTTTGAGCAATATGTCATTTAGTGACAACATAGTACAAAAAACAAAAGGTTTGTAATTTTTCCGAAACTTGTGGCAAAATATAAAATATTCCATGGACCTAACATGCATATTAGCAAATAGCTTGGGGTGTCTACTTTCCAAAAAGGGGTAATTTTGGGTGTTTTTAACTGGCCTGGCATTTTATGTACAATGTTAGAATCCTATGTCACACATCACCCACTCTTCTAACCAGTTGAAGACAAAGCCCTTTATGAAACTTTTTTGTTTACATGAAAAATATATTTTTTTTTGCTAGAAAATTACTTTGAACCCCCAAACATTATATATTTTCTTAAAAAAAGGCCCTACAGATTAAAATGGTGAGTGTTGCAAAAATATTTTTCACACAGTATTTGCGCAATTTTTTTGTAAAAAAACAAACAAACAAAAAAAACGATTTTTTTCATTTTAATGCACTAAAACACACTAAATTTATATATAAAAGCTTGATGAAATAAAAGATGATCTTATGTTGAGTACAAGAATACCAAACACGACATGCTTTAAAATTGCACACAAACGCGCAGCAGCGACAAACTACATACATTTTTAAAATCTTTCAAAAGCCTTTACAGGTTACCACTTTAGATTTACAGGAGGTCTACTGCTAAAATTTCTGCCCTTGATCTGACATTCGCAGTGATACCTCAGATGCATGGTGAAATTGCTGTCTACATACGACAAGAGACCGACGCTTGCGTTTGCCTTTGCACGTGAGCAAAGGCGAGAATAATTTTTGTTAATTATTTGTTTTGCTTTTTTATTTTATTTTTAAACTGTTCCTTTCATTTTATTTTTTTTAGCATTTTTATTGTTATCTCAGGGAATGTAAATATCCCCTATGATAGCAATAGGTAGAACGGGTACTCTTCTTTTTTTCTTTTTTTTTTAAAATTAGAGTCTATTAGACCCTAGATATCTCCTCTGACCTCACCAAGATTGGTGTGATAAAATGCTTTGCCAATTTCCCAATGAGGCTGTTTATATTCGTCAAAACCAAAGTCATGAAATGCTCGTAGCTTCCGGTTTCTTAGGCCAGAGAGATGATTGGAGACATTCTGATCTACGATCAGCTCTATGATCAGCTGGTAGAACCACTGGCTGCATTGTAAGGTTCCCTGGTGGGACAGGAGAGCCAGAGAAACCCATGGAAGATGGCAGGGGGGGGGGGGCGTTCCCTCCCACTGCTTGTAAAAGCAGTCTAGAGGCTAATTAGCTGCTAGACTGAAAGCTGAACACTGGCTGAAAAGAATGATACCAAGATGATACCTAAACCTGCAGGCATCATTCTGTTATAGCCATTTAAATATTCCAGTATGTTGCTGGTCCTTGGGCATATATTGGAATGATCGGTGAGTATGTCAACCATTAGAATACCACCCTTCATCCACCCACTTCTAATGATGGGCATACATGCACCATTTTTTTTTTTAACTGTGGTGGTGAAAACACCTCCTACAGCACTGGAGTCACTGATTTACGTATCGTGAGAGCAAACACTGTTGCTGTTAAGATATATAAATCAGTACTACAGCTGAATGGCATAACTGAAAAGTGAACAATGGTAACAATAAAACATTAACTCAATAAAACAACGTATTTTTTATCACAAAGTGTTTTTATAAACTGTAAACATTCCAGATTAGGGTGTCTCAAAATGTGATGGCCATCTCATCTTTTGAGACCCTGTGTACATGTGCCCTAGGACTGTGCAATGCTGTACCCTGCGCTAATACTCCACTAGTGTGTGGTAGCATTTGAAACAGTCACCAATGCAGAGACCAGGTTGGTCAGGACAAGAGGGACAATAAAAGTGGGTGTCACGCCTATATCCACATTTTCTGCAGACACGACATCTTCTTTGAGTACATAGGACAGGGAGGACATACTGAAAATGCCTCTCATGCACCTGGCTCACTGCATTTGCCTTGGGAAGGTGGGCCACAGCAATGTCTGGAAACAGAAGGGCTGTGATGATCTCTTTCTGGAATTTAACCACTTTCAGACCGGACCAATTTGCTGGTCAAAGACCAGACCACTTTTTGCGATTCGGCACTGCGTCGCTTTAACTGACAATTGCGCGGTCATGCGACGTGGCTCCCAAACAAAATTGACGTCCTTTTTTTCCCACAAATAGAGCTTTCTTTTGGTGGTATTTGATCACCCCTGCGGTTTTTATTTTTTGCGCTATAAACAAAAATAGAGCGACAATTTTGAAAAAAACACATTATTTTTTACTTTTTGTTATAATAAATATCCCCCAAAAATATATAAAAAAACATTTTTTTCCCTCAATTTAGGCCGATACGTATTCTTCTACATATTTTTGGTAAAAAAAAATCGCAATAAGCGATTATTGATTGGTTTGCGCAAAAGTTATAGCGTTTACAAAATAGGGATAGTTTTATAGCATTTTTATTAATAATTTTTTATTATTTTTTTTTTTACTAGTAATGGCGGCGATCTGCGATTTTTATTGTGACTGCGACATTGTCGGGGACCCATCGGACATTTTTGACACATTTTTGGGACCATTGTCATTTATACAGTAATCACTGCTATATAAATGCAGTGATTCCTGTGTAAATGACACTGGCAGTGAAAGGGTTAACCAGTGGGTGGCAGTGTAGGGGTTAAGTGTCCCTAGGGGTGTGTTACTAACTGTGGGGGGGTTGGGCTTTCATTTAGTGTACACTGATCTCTGCTCCAATCACATGGAGCATAGATCAGCGTCACTAGTTGCTAGGCAGAATGGAAAAATGTTGTTTACACAGCATTTCCTCCATTCGGCCGCTCCGTGAGACGATCGCGGGGATGCCCGCGGCGATCGAGTCCGCGGGTCCCGCGACCGGACTCACGGGGGTCCCGACCGGCGGCGCGCTCCCGATGGCAGGGCGGCATCGAATATTGGACGTACCTGTACACCAATATGCCTGCCCGTGCCATTCTGTCGACGTATATCGTCGTGCGCTGGTCGGGAAGTGGTTAAGGAAGGATCCAGTTCATACTGAAGCTGTGTATAGCACAAAAGCATTCAGCAGAGCCAATTGGAATAAGTATACAGACACTTTTTTTGTACCCGTGTCTGGCCTTACGGCGCCAACAACTGGTTGCTGAGTCCACCCCTCCCATGTTAAGGTTGTATTTGTGGATTTCTCCATAACACCAGTCGCTGTAGAAATTTGGACAGTGGTATCTGCGTGAAAGGAGGACAGAACAAAAACATTCTGTGTATCCCACCACTTCACTGCTAACAAATGATTACATTCCAAGCAGGCTCTTTATCCTCCATCTAAGTCGGGATTCTATAAGTCATTGGGGGAAGCCCCAGAGATTAGATCGCACAGTGCCACATGCGCCAATTCCACAATCAAAAATGTGACAAAATTGGCACGCTTGTGTAATCATCGTCCACGAACAAGTGGTACGCCTTTTCTGAATATTTTTTTTTTTGTTGTTAAAATAACCTTTCCCCTTTTCATGAAAATCATTAATTAGTTAACAACTTTGGAATAAATACTTAAAATGTTCAGGTGATACAGGCTCCCACAAGTCAATGTATGTATTAGAATCCAAGCCTGCACTATTGTTTACATAAATATGAAGAGCTTTGAAGCTGGTATCTGGAGACAAAGAAAAGTTTGTTCTTATTGTTTAGATAAACGAATCTAGCAATGACCTGGTGGTAGGAATTCTCAAAGCCTATTGTCTTTTATTTAGCATATTATCTGGAACTAATGGAATACACCCTGACAATTGTTTTACATTCAATTAATTACATTCTCGCATCCCTGGAAGCAACTAAAGAGGCTGCTAGCTAAACCAGATAGTTATCTTACACACCTATTAATCATAACTTAGCTGAGATATATTTAATGCATGGCTATTTACATCTGCCCATAGAGAGTAGGCATAAACGTCATACTGTTACAGGAAACATGGTTAAAATCGAATACCTTGGTTACTGAAAGTGGTTATAAATTTGTACTTGTCATAGGACTAGAGATCTTACATAGAGGTGTTGTTGCTCAGCATGAAATCCGTCACATTCAAAAATCTAACTAAAAATAGTACTTGCATCAGTTTGTTCCAGCTTTTCACCAGAGTGTGAGGAGTTTTATCATTGAGCAATGATGTATTATATAACAGAGAGTTCAAACATGATGTGCCCTTCGGGTGGTAAATGATGCCTGTCAGTCTCCTTGGCATGTCAGGATAATTCAGCATCATATGCCCTGACTTCTATTTAAATAACTATATGTCTCCTTTAGCTGCCTGTAAATTATATAATAAATACATATATTAATTTGGTGGAAAAAAAAAGGAAGTGCAATAGTTTAAACATTCAAGTAAGAGGTATTTAATATTTAGATATCTAAACTGTACAAAAGTTTTAGCAGGTGTGGAAAAAGAAAAATATTGTAAATTAAGAATTCTTTCAGAAATAGAAGTGTTAACAGTTTATTTTTATCAATTAACAAAATGGAAAGTAAATTATTATTATTATACAGGATTTATATAGCGCTGAGATTTTATGCAGTGCTTTACAACTTGAGGGTAGACAGTACAACTACAGTACACACACCTTAAAATCAGAGAGCACTGCTTGTTAGAGCTTACAGTCTAAGAGGGAGGGTAAAGAGATACAAGAGGTAATAACTGTGGATGGATGTGTTGATGGAGAAAATAAATGTATAATTGTTAGGTGGGGGCCAGATAGGCTTCTCTGAAGAGATGTGATTACAGGGATCATCTGAAAGTGGACAACGTTGGAGATTGTCAGCAGTGGCATCACTAGGTTGGTGTCACCCCATGCGAAAAAAATTGTGTTACCCCCCTCCACCAACTATAGTCCTCCCTCAGTACAGACCCCCCCACCTCAGTACAGACCCTCCTCTCTCAGTATAGACCCCCCACTAAGTACAGATCCCCCTCTCTTAGTACAGAACCCCCTCACTAAATACAGACCCCCCTTCCTCAGTATAGACTCCCCCACTCCCCCTCCCTCATTCCAGACCAGCCTCCATCAGTGTAGACCCCCCTCAATACAGACCCCTTCCATCAGTATAGACCTTTCCCCTCAGTACAGACCCCCTTTCTTCAGTATAGACCCCTCTCCGCTAAGTATTGACCCCCTCCCTCAGTATAGACCCCCTCAGTGCAGATCCCCCCCATGAGTATAGACTCCCTCCTCAATCCAGACCCCCATCAGTATAGATACCCCATCAGTGAAGATCCCCCCCATCAGTATAGACACCCCCTCAGTGCCGACCCCCATCAGTATAAACCCCCCTCAGTGAAGACCCTCCATAGGTATAGCCCCCCCTTTAGCGCACACCCCCCCATTATTATAGACACCCCGAGTATAGACCCCCCTCTCCCCTCCCATAGTGCCCACCCTGCACATGTCCATCTACATATAGTAAGGTGTACAGACCTCAGAACTAGGGATGGCCGAACGGTTCGCCCGGCGGTCGGTTCGTGGCGAATTTCGGCTGTTCGCAGTACGCCCGATCGGCGGACTATTGCCACTGTTCGCCTGGCGGACTTACGTGTTTACTGTGTAAAAAAACTTTGACCTATGATGACACATCCATCATGTGGTACAGGACAGCCAATTGAGACATTACAGCACATGGACACTTGGACATTCCCCCTAACTTATAAATAGACCCGATCCGGTGGCCATTTTACATTCTTTTGTATGTTACTATAGGAAGAGGTTGCTGTGTGGAGCAGGGAGAGACTGCAGTAACCCAAATCGCTAGCTATTAGGTCCACAAAAGTTCCTTTAAAGACTGGTATGGTATAGGTGTAGTTCAGGATATAGGTTTGAGGCACTGCTATTCAAGTCATTGTTGCAGCAGATTGTCTTTTGTCAGTGCTGAGAGAGGGACAGATAGGACGCTGTGTGTTGCAGAGAGGGGCAGTCAGTTTAATCATTAGCTGTTACTATTAGGCCTACAAAAGTCCTTTTCAGGACTGGTATGGTGTAGTAGTACAGGATATAGTTTTGAGTGCTATTCAAGTTATTGTTGCAGCAGCCTGTGTTTTGTCAGTTTAAATAGGGACAGACAGGAAGCTGTGTGTGGCAGTGAGGGGCAGTCAGTTTAATCAGTAGCTGTTACTATTAGGTCCACAAAGGTCCTTTTCAGGACTGGTATGGTAATAGGGTTGTACACGTATAATATTCTTTCTTCCAAATATAGAAAGAATATTATACTTGACTGCTGCCCTTCTGCTGCAGTAGTCCTTTATGAGTATAGGGACTGAGGTACAGTCTGCTAATCACAACCTACTAGTTGCACAAAGGTCCTTCTAAGGAATGGTAAGGTATAGCGTACTAGAGTATATAGGGTTGAGTGAGGTACAGTCTGCTAATCCTTAAGGACTGGTATAGGTCCACAATATATAGGGTTGAGGTACACTACTGCTGACTTCTGCCCTTCTGTTGCAATAGTCCTTTATGAGTATAGGGACTGAGGTACAGTCTGCTAATCACAACCTACTAGTTCCACAAAGGTCCTTATAAGGACTGGTAAGGTATAGTGTACTAGAGTATATAGGGTTGAGTGAGGTACAGTCTGCTAATCCTTAAGGACTGGTATAGGTCCACAATATATATTGTTGAGGTGCACTACTGCTGACTGCTACCCTATTCTGCAACAGTCCTTTATCAGTATAGGGACTGAGGTACATTCTGCTAATCACATCCTACTAGTTCCACAAAGGTCCTTAAGGACTGGTATAGGTGTACTATTTGGTGTGCAGTATATAGTTGTGTAATACACGTATAAAATACTTGCACATACTTGACTTCCTCCTGGGACTGCTTATTATGAGGGGCTCCCACCATCCCTGTGCTATGCTCATTGTGAGGGACTCCCACCATCCCTGTGCTATGCTGACTTCCTCCTGGGGCTGCTTATTATGAGGGGCTCCCACCATCCCTGTGCTATGCTGACTTACTCCTGGGGCTGTACCTCTGCTGTGCATATTATGAGGGGCTCCCACCATCCCTGTGCTATGCTCATTATAAGGGGCTCCCACCATCCCTGTGCTATGCTCATTATGAGGGGCTCCCACCATCCCTGTGCTATGCTGACTTACTCCTGGGGCTGCTTACGGTGCAGGTGTCAGTGCTGTATATCACGGTGCTGGTGTCAGTGCTGTATATCACGGTGCTGGTGTCAGTGCTTTATGTCACGCTGCTGATGTCAGTGCTCTCTATCACGGTGTTGGTGTTAGATCACTCTATCACGGTGCAGGTGTCATTGCTGTATGTCACGCTGCTGATGTCAGTGCTCTCTATCACGGTGCTCGTGTCAGATGACTCTATCACGGTGCTGGTGATCATCTCCTGCACCCTCTTCTTTGCCTACCCTGACCTTCCCTCTCCTCCATTGCCTTCATGCGCTCCACAGTCCCGAATTGTCACAATTTCACATATAAAAAAAGAATGCTTGTAGTAGTCGATCCCAGATTCACCTCATACATGTGTTATGTCATTGGCCATGTGGTGGGACTATGTGTGCACAGCTAGTAATTATTTTGTGGCTGCAAATTTGACCTGTAGGTTTGTAAAGTTCACCTCCCATTGAAGTCAATGGGGCCCGCCACGAACGTTACGGTTCGCAAACTATCTGCCACGGTCGTGGTTCGCGTTCGCGAAACGTCCCGTCGGAAGTTCGTCCATCACTACTCAGAACAGTGTGGATTGATATACACAATGGTGTGTGTCTCTAGGGCTCCTCCTGTGTAGATGTAATCAGAAAGAAGGGGGGGGGCGTTTTGGTCCGCTCCGCTGAGACACACAGCTGTGAGACCTGAGAGGTGTAGATTGGTGTAGAGCAGCAGGTGGTGCTGCTACCCACAGGTGTCACCCCTCCGGTGGGTGTCACCCAGGTGCGGCCCGCACCCCCCGCCCCCTCAGTGACGCCACTGACAGTCAGACATAATGGAGCAGAGCATTCCAGAGGATGGAAGAGTCTCAGAAGAAGTCCTGGAGGTGAGCATGGGATGAGGTGACAAGAGAGCAGGAGGTCCTGGGAGGAATGAAGAGAACAATTTGGTTGGTATTTTGAGACCAGGTTAGTGATGTAGCTTAAGGCCAAGTTATAGATAGCTTTGCAAGTTATGGTTAGTATCTTGAATTTAATTTGATGGTTGAGTGGCAGCCAATGGAGGGATTGGCAAAGAGGGGTAGCAGATGCAGAGCAGTTTGTAAGGTGGATGAGCCTTGGTGCAGTGTTCATGATGGACTGAAGGGAGTATAGGCTATTTAAAGGTAAGCCAATGAGGAGGGAGTTGCAGTAATCGAGACAAGAAATGACCAGGAAGTGGATTAGAAGCTTTATGATGTCATTGGTTAGGAAGGGGCATATCTTGGAGATGTTGCAGAGGTTGAGGGGGCAAGCTTAGGACACCGACTAGATGTGGGGCCAAAAGGATAGTTAAGAGTCCAGGATTACACCTAGGACCTTGACATGGGGGAACAGGTTAATAGTTGAGCTGTTGATTTTGACAGAGAAATCAGAAGAGGAAAATGGGGGAGGAAATATCATGATCTTGGTTTTGGATAGGTTGTCATGTACGTCTTTACTAAATATGAATGTCTATTGGACTGCGATTTACTGTGTATTTTTTGTTTAATCCAAGATTTTTTGTGTAGAGGCTTGATGTCCATAATATTTTTAGAGGTTTGATGCCCAAAATGTTTTATAATGGATTACATGATACAAATAAACATGATTTTCCAGTCACTTGACTTACTCCTGTACTGCTGTGTGCTTCATTTAATGCCCCACTTTACTCTCTCCCCTTTATAAACTAATGATAGGGATGGAGGTGGGCATCCCTTTGGTGGTCGCCTCATTTAAAGTCCCAAAAATCCACTTTTCTTTGTTTTGATAATTTAACTAGGGATGGAAGCACACAGCAGTAGTTATTATTTTATTATAGTACTTCTTTTTTTTTTATGTAAATAGTCTTTATTAAGATTTTTCAAAGTACAAAATACAAGAATACAAGAAACATGAAACAAAGGGCAGACAGAAAACGGCTTGCCCAGTAATTAACATATGTCAATTTCACATTGTCTTAGGCCTACTGGCAAGAAGTAGAAGAGGAGAAAAGTAAAATGAAATAAAGAATAATAAAAACAAAAAAAAAACAAAAAAAAAAAAAAAAAACATAGAAAACAGAAACCCCAAATCTCAGTTACAAGATTAGAGTTCAGTGATGTGAGTAAATCAATCAATGTAAAGTTCAACAAATACACAGGCCAGGGAGTGTCAGACTGTGAGTCAGACATATCGTAGCTCGAACGTAAGGTGGACATCCGACATCCCTGGGCTGCAACAGTATCATCATATCAGTTAAAACATTATTCTATCGAATATTGTACACATTGGCAATTATAATAGGGGGCCCAAGAAAGGGGAGCAGAAAAGGGGATGGGGAGGGGTGTAATCGGTCTAGTTCAGTCAATCTGGTGGGAGATGCCAGTCAGTCCTTACGTTTGTACCAGGATGTCCAACGTTTCCACTTATCATCAAAATACTTTTTGTTTCCCCCTGCAGCTGCTATTAGTGACTCATAGGTGTAATGGGTCTGCGTGGTGGAAAAGACCTCGGCTACGTCCGGGGCTTTATTGTTCTTCCATTGCCTAGTAATGAGAGACCTGGCAATTATCAATATGTGTGTGACTACTATTCTAAATTCTGGAGGAAAATAATCTATTCCCAGATTTAGTATGGCCAGGGCCGGGCTGGGGGGGGTGATAATGCCCGTGATACTAGAGATCGAGCGGAATATGGAATTCCAGTAGCTAGTGAGATGTTTACAAGTCCAAAACATATGGAGTAAGTTGCCTACTTCCCCACAGCTCCTCCAGCACAGCGGAGAACCATTCCTACCAAACTGGGCAACCCTGTATGGGGTAAGATACCACCGCAGGGCAATCTTTTGTGACAATTCCCAGTGGTTCACGCATTTAGAGGCTCTATATATCCACCTAAAAGCCTCCTTCCACTGTGGAATAGTAAAAGTTGACTGGAGGTCGACTTCCCATTTGAGATAGGGGGGGTGATTTAACAAAGTCCATTTTACATTGAAATAAATTATAAAATAAGGAGATACCTTTAACAGATAAAAGGGTCGTGTGAAAAAATTGCCAGGCTTCCCTTGAAAGGCGAATGGTGGGTGTAGTAACTGATTTACAAAAATGGTATATTTGGTTATATTTATATTGATCAGATGGAGTTAAGTGAAAACGAGAACGAAGAGTGTCGAAGGGGATAAGGGAGTTTCCATCATATAGGTCAGAAATAAAGTGTAGTCCCTTTTCCTGCCATTTCGTGATTGATAGGTTGGGTATGGTCTGTTGCAAGGTCGATAAGGGTATTGGGATGGAAGTCAATTGGTCAGATGGTAGAGGAAGATTTAAAAAGGACCTCCAAGCCTCTAGGGAGGCACGGAGAGTGGGGGGGAAGACTATGTGTTGGAATTGGATGTAGGACGTCAGCCCAAAGCAAGTGTATAAGGTCTTTGGTCGGGCTCAGGGCTCGTTCAACATTGCACCAAGGGGTGTCCACCGGTTGGTGGAACCATTTCCGCAGTTGAGTGAGAATGGAGGCTCTATAGTAGTCCCGAATGTCGACCAGACCCATCCCTCCGGCCGATCTATGTTTGACCAGTAAAGGTTTTGCGCATCTAGGCCTCGAATCCTTCCAAATGAAATATTTAAGTAGAGAGTTAAGAGCCTTAATATGCTTCAATTTTAACGGGATAGGTAGGGTCCGGAAGACATACAGTATTTGAGGTAGAAGTAGCATTTTAAATGTAGCAAGTCTACCTGACCAGGTGAGTTCAGTATTGGCCAAGCGTTTGGCTTCTTTAGTAAGCTTGTCTATGAGGGGCCCATAGTTAGCGTCTGCTATCGTCTTTAGATCAGTAATTTTTATGCCCAGGTAAGTTATACCCTCTTTGTTCCAAGTGTAGGGGAAAGCGTTTTGCAAGGATTCACAAAGAGAGGGAGGAAGTCCCAATGGAAAAATAAGCGATTTCGTGCAGTTGACTTTATAGTAGGATATATTACTAAATTCCATAAGTGTGCTGTGGGTGTAGGGAAGAGAAGTTCGTGGTGAGGTTAGAAACAGGATGATATCATCCGCAAATAAATTGATAACATGTGACCCGTGCGGAAGGTTAAAGCCAGCAATATTAGGGTGGGTTCTGATCCTTTCCGCCAGGGGCTCCATGAGTAAGTTAAAGATAGTAGGAGATAGAGGACAGCCCTGTCTGGTACCATTAGATATAGAAAACGTGGTCGATAACATATTGGACGTATAGACTTGTGCACAGGGGGATGAGTAGAGGGCCATTATGGCCGATAAGATAGGGCCTGTAAAGCCATATTTCTGTAAAGTAAGTCTCATGTATCCCCAATGAATCCTGTCGAATGCCTTCTCCGCATCCAAAGAGAGGAGCAGAGAAGGCACCCGACAGGCCCCAGCGTATTGCATAATGTTAATAACTCTTCTTGTGGCATCAGAGGCCTGCCTACCCGGAGTGAAACCCGCCTGGTCAGGACTCACCAGACCCGGCAGGATCTTGAGCAGTCTATGTGCAAGGATTTTCGCATATAGTTTAACATCAGAGTTAAGTAATGAAATCGGCCTAAAGTTAGCTGGTGAAGTGGGTTCCTTTCCTGGCTTCGGGATGGTAACCACATATGCTTTAAGCATTTCAGCAGGAAACGAGGCAGAGGACATTGCTGTTGAAAAGACACTTATAAGTGTTGGGACAAGGTTGTCTGGAAAAGCCCTATAATAGTCATTGGGGAGCCCATCTGGGCCTGGGGACTTCCCTAGAGGGAGAGTTCTAATGATCCTTCTAATCTCAGGTTCCGTAATAGGGGAGTTCAAGGAATTAAGTTGCTCGGGGGTAAGGGAGGGCAAGTTAATTTTTGTCAAGAACTCCCGTATAGTATTTTCATTCGGTTGAGGGGTGTTGGGGTCGTCCTTTAAGTTATAGAGTGAGGCATAATACTCAGCGAATGAGTTTGCTATTTCCTTAGGGTTATAAATTTTCCGCTTAGTTGGAGGATGAATTAGGTACGAAATTTTTGATTTAATTCTTGCTGCTCTGAGCCTCTGGGCGAGAAATTTACCCGCCCGATTCCCAGAGGAGTAGTGGGACAGTTTGAAATATCTGACATGTTTGTCGAATTGTTCTATCAGTAGAAGTCTAAGATCCGAGCGGTATTGGGCGAGACTATGCGCAAGCTGTAAGGTCGGGCCTATCTTATTGAGTGATTCTAAGGATCTAATCTTATGGAGAATTTGGTCAAGTTTTTGTGTCCTCTGCCTTTTTTCCCTTGCACATATTTGTAACATTACACCTCTTATATACGCTTTGTGCGCACACCACAACATCATGGGATCTGAAACCGACTGGTCATTTAAAGAGAAAAATTCAGAGAGGCTGGCAGCCACCTTCCCAGAGTGTTCCGGTTTTTGAAAAATACGAGGGTTAGCCCTCCACAAATACGCAGGGCCTGGAGTGTGCCCCTCCACCACCACGACAGAAACGGGAGCATGATCAGACCATGTAATATCATGTATGGTGGAAGAGGACACCGCCTGCAAAAGATGCTTATCAACTAAAATTAAGTCAATTCTAGAATACATATTGTGCCGTAAGGAGTGATAGGAATAATCACGCTCGTTGGCGTGCTGACATCTCCAAACATCAAACAGGTCCTCCGCATGTAGGAGAGGCTGAAGCGAAGGTGGTTGTCGTCTAGCTGTGGAGGTAGTGTCCATAGTGTGATCCGGTGTCAGGTTATGATCTCCACATATCAATACCGAACCATACTTGTTGGCAGAAATCTTCCTGTGAAGGCGTTTTAAAAATCGTAGTTGATGGGAGTTGGGTGCATACAGGTTTACTATAGTGTAGGGTTTGTTATTGAGATCACAGCTCAGTATGAGATAACGACCTTCCGGGTCAACTAGAAGGTCTTTCATGGTGAAAGCGACTGAATCTTTGATGGCAATCAGGACTCCTTTTTGCTTTTTGGCACTGGATGCCATGAAGATGTGTGGAAAGTTTTTGTGGTGAAACCGGGGCACGGAGTCAGCCGCAAAGTGGGTCTCCTGGATGCAGAGAACATCAGCATTTAATTTAGCAGCTTCTTTCCAAAGGGAAGACCTCTTGGCCGGGTGGTTCAGACCATTAACATTAAACGAAACTATATTAATAGCCATCATTAAACAACAGGATGATTAAAAGATAAGGTGGGTACCTGATGCACGATTCCAGAATGTCCCAAAGGTCCTCTTCTGTTGTGGAAAGGAGAGTTGCTGGCAGAGCGATGAGTGTAACGACAGGCCGACCGAGCAGGCCCTCTAGGAAGGGAGTAAAAAGGGGGGGAAGAAAAAAGAATAAAAAGAAAAACAAGCAAACAAAGTTCTGTAAAAAAGTAGGTGCAAACCTGCACGTAGAGGCATAACAATTGCCCATATTCAAGGGGGGGAAGAATAAACGCACTGAGTAGGGGATCTCAGTGCAACAGGAACACTATTGTTGAGAGAAGAGCATGTACACACCATGAGGTGTGTAACCACGGCTGACTTCACTTGGTTTTCTTCTTGCGCACCACCTTTTGCCAGTCCATTTGTAAATGGTCGTTAGAGGAGGGGGAAGCGCCATCTGAAGACGGGGCAGGGAGAATGTCCAATGACCGCAACAGCGCAAGGCCTTCATCAATGGAGGTGATCACAGTAGATTTGCCCTCGTGGGTGACTGTTAGTTTAACTGGGTAACCCCATCTGTACTGAATATTGTGGTTGCGCAAAGCTTTAGTTACCGACAACAGGGATTTGCGCTTCTGCATAGTAAACTGTGAAAGGTCAGCATACAGTTGGATGCGGGCGTATTCTGCAGGCGGATTCTGTTGTTTGCGGAAAGCAGACATGAGTTGTTCCTTTGTTTGAAAAAAGTGGACTCTCATTAAGACATCACGAGGTAAATTGTCAGGGAGAAAAGCAGGTTTGGGCAACCGGTGTATACGGTCTATTTGCAGTTCTGTATGGGGCAGAGAGGGGAGGAATGCCCTCATTAGGACCTGTGCATACTGCTGGAGTTGTGCAGGGAGGACATCCTCCGAAACCCCCCGTATTTTAATATTGTTCCTGCGGGACCTGTCTTCCAAGTCTGCGACTTTAGCTTTGAGCCATGCGACTTCTGCGGCTTGGTCACTGTGCGCATCAATCAGGGTATTGTGCGAAGTGGCAAAGTCTCCCATTTTAGATTCAATATGGTCAACCCGTGAGCCCAGCTCCCCTACCTCCTTTTTAAAGTTGTTAAGGCAAAGAAGCATGTCATTGTGCATGGAGGTGCGGAGTGAGAGAAGCATGTCCTTCAGCGTTGTGTCAGATATAGGCCCATCTGTGGTGGGGAAGGCAGTGAAGGGGTCAATGAGTTCTCTGGTGTCATCTAATGGATCCCGGCCCTTGCTCACCTGTGCGGTGTCCAAAGCCATTCGTGGCTTGGATTTGGCTGGGCTGCGAGACAGCGGTGTGGAGACCTCCGGGGAGCGGCGATATTCTGCCTCTCCATTCTCCGGGCTGGTTGCTGCTGAGCTGTCTGATGAGGAGGCCGCGCGTGAGCATGGGCCGGCGCCATCTTGCCTCGGGTCGCGGCCTGCCCGTCGGAAGAAATCGTCCAGTTTCTGTGGAGCCACCGCTCCTCTCCGCTTCCTGGACATTTCACCCAAGTGCCCGGGTCTTCAGGTGTTCAGTGGGGCTTTGAAAAGTCAGCGGTGGTAGCTGTATGTCGCTCGGTTCCCGTTGCTGGAGCGGAGCTGTGTTAGCAGACGTCCATCCAGCAGCGCGGTAGCCACGCCCCCTATTATAGTACTTCTTAATGATGTGTCCTGCTGGGTCTACATTGGCACACCTTTGGCTGTGTTTTTGGTTTTGACGATCTGTCCGCTATTGCCCGCCTCCACTAGCTGCGGTTTGCTACGTGGGTCTCCTCCCTTTTCCCGCCTCCTGGGGACGCGGGAGGGAGGGGTGAATGGTCCCTTCCCTCCAGCGTCATGCTATGTGCGCCGGCATAAGGCGTCCTCGTGGTGCTGCCGATGGTGTGTCATCTTTATGCAAACCCACTGGAGAGAGAGGGCATGGTGGTATTCGCTGGATGGCTGAGCCGCCCAGGTGAAAGCGCTCCTCCTTCCATTGCTGTGTTTGCCTGCATGGCGCTGGGGGCAGGACCGTGATGGTACACCTATATAGACACCTCCATAGTCGGGGCTATACACATCACTTCCTTCTTTGTGATGGATCACACTCGTGTCCATGGATTATGGTAATCCCCTCCCATATATAATTTCACCTCGCATTTGTTCTATTGTCAGAGAGCGAACTGGGATCCGGCCTGGATTTTTCCTTGGTTCCGATCTGGGTCTTGTGGTCCACTGGAGTCAGGGCCATTTTTAAGGCAGGGCAAAAGGGGCAGCTGCCCTGGACCATGTCATTGTTGTGGGGCCCAAAGCAACTGCCTCATACTTGCTAACTATCTTGGTTTAAATTCCATCGTCCCTTGAGGTTTTAGTCCCGTGATTTGTCCCACTATCTCAGTGTGAAGTGCTGCTACTAATGCTGCCCAGCTCTACCCTTTTGTTGTGTACAGTGGACTCACCTGCAGACCCTGTGTTTACATGTAAATTACCGGCATTCATATGTAAATAGCGGCGGCATTGATATGTATATCTTGCCCCCCTGAGGTCATATCCACAATAATCTCTAGCAGCCAATCAACAAGCAGAAATCATGTGCTGTAAGCTTTAGCAACTAATCAGTGATTAGTTGCTAAAGTAATGTGTGCTGTATCCTCTAGCAACCAGTCAGTGAGCGGTAATGATACACTGTAACCTCTGGTAACCAATCGCAATAGCTGCCTGATATGATTCAGTAAACTGATTTTGAGTCTAGCTTCTATTTATTGTATGTCTCAGAGCAGATGGAGAGTGAAACTGCATGGGGGCCCCAATATATCAATCAATATTAAAGATGGCCCTGACTGGAGTCCATGCTCAGGTGGACTTTAAATGATCGGGAAGAGAGCACAGGGAAGGGAATCTGAGAGAGAGGAGCCCTGTTTGTTTGGACTGAAAATAAGGGTTGTTTTGTGGGTGATGGTGAAGTGTACTGTTTAGTTTAGCGGCAGACGGCAAGGATTTGTTTTACTGTTTTGTTTATTTTTCCTACTTTGCAAACCACCTGTAAACAAAGCTGGCAACCCGCCAGATTTTAACCACTTCCCGCCCAAGGTACGTCCCAGTATGTCCTTGACTTTGAGCAGGTATATCTGAATGATGCCTGCAGCTATAGGCATCATTAAGATATCGGCTTTTTCAGCTGGCGATTCCCTACGCCATAAGAATGATCATAGCAGCTGTTCCACCGCTTGATCGTTCTTACAGGTGGTGAGAGGGGACGTCCCTCCCTCCGGTGCTTCTACTGACTCACTGCTTCCATTGGTGAGTCTGCTGGCTCTGGGTAGTGACCATAGGGATTTACGGCAGACCAGATGGATCTATCGTTCTGAGGCTGGGTGCGATGTTATGACATCACACCAGGCCTCTGCATTCAAACGAATGGCACCACCTCGGCTGGGAAGCCAAGATCATTTTATTTTTGATTTCAGGCTTCCCAGCCAAGAGGTGAGATCTTATTGACCCCACATCTCACTATAAAGAGGACCGATCATGCCATATGCCTATTACAAGGGATGTTTACATTCCTTGTAATAGGAATAAAAGTGATCACATTTTTTTATGTGTCAAACTAAAAAAAGAAAAGTAAACTTTAACAATAATTTTTTTTTAATTGCCCCTGTCCCTGTGTGCTTGCACGCAGAAGTGAACACATACGTAATTCCCGCCCACATGTGAAGACGGTATTCAAACCACACATGTGAGGTATCGCCGCCAACGTTGGAGTGAGAGAAAAAATTCTAGCCCTAGACCTCCTCTGTAACTCAAAACATGTAACCAGTAAAAAAATGTAAAGAGTCACCTATGGGGATTTTTAAGTACTGTTTGACACCATTCAACGCGTGTTGATTGTGCAATTTTGAAGTGTAACATGTTGGGTATCTATTTACTCTGCATAACTTCATCTTTCACATTATGCAAAAAATTGGGCTAACTTTATAAAAATATTAAAATCTTTTTTTTTTTTAAAGCATGAAACCTTTTCTCTAGGGTCTTTGATAATAATAATAATAATAATAATAATAATAATATATATATATATATATATATATATATATATATATATATGTAATGCACTGACTGAATATAGAGTAAACACTTAATATATAGTCTATGCTAAATACAGATTATATATATATATATATATATATATATATATATATATATATATATATATATATACTAGACTGACTCTGTGTGTGTGTGTGTATGTATGTATGTATGTATGTATATATATATATATATATATATATATATATATATATATATATATATATATATATATCATACATACATACATACATACATACATACATACATAACATGAACTTAGTCCCCCTGAGCCATAATTGGCCAAAGGCACCCTGCCTTTAACCAATTATGGATCTCTTAGCAGAGGGTGCTGTGATCGGCCAAAGCATGCAGGTCAGGTGCATGATTTGGCCAATGATCATACAACAATGTGCTGCAATCTCGCAGTGTATTATAGGGTGTTCCACAGTGCTCAAATTTGCTGCGAATGCTCCATAATTTTTGCTCTTCAGCAAACAGGCAAACACCCAATGTTAAAGTCTACAGTGGAACAAAAACATCATGATCGTGCACACAGGGCAACAGATGGAGATGGCCACATACCAAGAAGTACAGATACATAGAGAGTAAACAGATTCCAGTTAAAGGTGGAAGATGTGATTCAGCTGATCCATACCAAAAAGCACATATACATAGAGGGAGTAAAAACAGATTCCAGTTAAAGGTGGATGTGGTTCAGCTGACACATACCAAAAGCACAGCTACATAGAGTAAACAGATTCCAGTTGTAGAAAAATTAGCAGAGAGCTCCAAATCAATATTTGGTGTGACCACCCTTAACCTTCAAAACAGCATCAATTCTTTTTTTTTTTCTATTATTCTTCATTTTCATAGACACACACACGAAAGGATACATAAGTCTTAGCCCTTGTACACACGGTCGGAGAATCCATCGGAATGTGTCCTATCGGACAGTGTTGTCGGATAATCCGACTGTGTGTGGTATGCATCGGACTGATTCCGTCGGAATATCCGTCTGACCCAATTTTCCAACTTGTTGGAAATATTTCCCGACCAACTGGGCCGATCGGACATACTCCGATCATGTGTAGAGAATTTTAATCGGACCAAGTGCCACGCATGCTCAGATCAAATTCCTACATCAAAGCTATTGGCTACTAGCTTGAATGTAGTCCCATCATAACAAAATTACGTCATCACGTTCTGAAAGATCGGATTTTTCGACAACTTTGTCCGACCGTGTGTATGCAACAGTTTCGGACAAGATCCGACGGACAAGATCCGACGGACAAAATCCGACAGATAAAATCCGACGGATTTGGTTGTCGAAATCTCCGACCGTCTGTACAGGGGCTTACAGATACACTTGTACACAGTTTTTGAAGGAATTCAGCGAATAGGTTGTTCCAAACATTTTGGAGAACTAAACACAGATCTTCTGTGGTTATGGGCTGCCTCAAATGCCCTGTCTCTTTGTGTAATCCCAGACAGACTCTAAGGTGTTAATTTTTAGGGCTCGGTGGGGGCCAAACCATCTATTCCAGGAATCCTGTTTTTCTTTGCGCTGAAGATAGTTCCTAATGAGATGGTTATATATAGCTTTAGCAGGAAGCAGTTTGTTCGGGAAGGGCTTAAGAGCAGTGCAATGATGAATGTCTGCAGGCAACAGTAAAGCATAGTGGAGGTTCCTTGCAAGTTTGGGGATGCATTTCTGCAAATGGAGTTAGAAATTTGGTAAGAATCAATGGTGTCCCCAATGCTGAGAAATACAGGAAGATACTTATCCATCATGCCGTACCACCCGGGAGGTGTGTGATCGGCCCCAAATGTATTCTTCAGCAGGAAAATTACCCTATACATACAACCAATGTCATTAAGAACTATCTTCAGTGTAAATAAGAAAAAGGAGTCTTGGAAGTGATAGTTTGGCCTCCACAGAGCCCTGAACTCAACATCATCAAGTCTATCTGAGCATACATGAAGAGACTGCAGGATTTCAAGCAGCTTGCATCCACAGAAGGAGGTTTAGGAGTGTGTCTATGGAAACGCTTGACCATTCTTCCAGAAGTGCATTTGTGAAGTCAGGCACTGATTTTAAAAGGTGAATGCCTGGCTCGAAGTCTCTACTCTAATTCATCCCAAAGGTGTTCTATTGGGTTGAGGTCAGTCTGTGCAGGCCAGTCAAGATCCCTAAACTCATTAAAGTGATTTTAAAGGATCATTTTTTATTTTATTAAATAACAAACCTATCATACTTACATCTACTGTGCAACTAATTTTGCACAGAGTGGCCCCAAACATCCTCATCTGGGGTACCCCCGGTGGCTCTCGCAGCTCCTCCCTGCATCAGATAAAGCATTAGGAGAATCGTGTTCCTAAGGGGGTTACCTTGCGGGTGCGCTCCGGAGTCCAGCATTTGCATCCACAGATACGAGTTGCTGGACTCAGTCCTGCCCCAAGCCCATGTCATTGGATTTGATTGACAGCAGCAGGAGCTAATGGCTGTGCTGCTATCAATCTATCCAATCAAGAGCGGGACCCTGTGAAGAGAGGGACTGTGTGTCCCCTGCCAAGTAGATAAAAGGGCTCAGGTAAGTAAAACAGGGGGGGGGAGGGGGCTGGGGGCCAGTGACTGCCAGGTGTTTTTTCACCTTAATGCATAGGATGCACTAAGGTGAAAAAACGGGTTTACAACCCCTTTAATCCACGTCTTTATTGAACTTGCTTTGTACACTGGTCTAAATGATTTGGTAGAGGGGGGATTATGGTGTGGGGTTGTTTTTCAGGGGTAGGGCTTGGCCCCTTAGTTTAAGTGAAGGGAAAACTTAAGACTTCAGCATAACAAGGCATTTTGCACAATTCCATGCTCCCAACATTGTGAGAACAGTTTCGGGATGGCCCCTTCCTGTTCCAACATGACAATGCACCAGTGCACAAAGCAAGGTCCATAAAGACGTTGATAGCAAACTCACTAAATAAAGAGTGAGTTTGGGGTGGAGGAATATGACTCAGAGTCCCAACCTCAACCCGATAGAACACCTTTGGGATGAATTAGAGTGGAGAACTGCCAGCCAGGCCTTCTCGTCTAACATCAATGCCTGACCTCACAAATGCACTTCTGGAGGAATGGTCAAACATTCCCATAGACACACTCAGAAGAGTTGAATCTGTTCTAGCTGCAAAGGGTGGGCCAACTCAATATTGACCTTCACTGGCAAATATAGCGAACACAGTGTTGATTATTTAGACCTCCAAATCTCCAAGAAAGATGGGATGTTTAGTACTAAGACCTTTTTTAAAACAACAGATAGAAACAGCTACATCCCGATTACCAGTTGTCACCACCCTAAGTGGAAAAACAACATTCCGAAGGGCCAGCTGCTAAGACTGAGAAGAAACTGTCACTCCACGGAAGATTACCATCACCAAGCAGACTTGATTATAGAGAGATTTCAAGAGAAAGGATATAAGCCGGAACCCCTATTCCAATTAAAGAACAACATCGGAGGTCTAGAAAGGAAATCGTTACTAGAGAAACAAAAGAAGAAAGAGGAAAAGAGGGAATTGGCTTTTATTACGGGGTTTAGCACCCAATACAGAGATCTAGAAAAAATTATTAAAAAATATTGGCCTATACTCCAAGAAGACAAAATATTATCCAAAGTCCTCCCCAAAAAGCCTCTTTTTGTATATAAAAGGGCCCCCACCCTACGCTCTTTCTTAGTCCATAATGCTATTGATCCACCAAGACAAATAAAAATATTTAATGATTTGAAGGGTTTCTATAGATGCCAGAAATGTCTTCCATGTAAAGTTAGCAAGAAACAGCCGCGGAGAAGGGAAACGTTCAAAGCAAAGACAGATCATAAGGAGTACAAAATAAAAGAATTAATCACTTGTCGGAGCACACATGTAACATATGTTATAGAATGCCCATGTAATCTACAGTATGTGGGCAGGACTACACGTCCCCTTTTCGTTAGGATTAGGGAACATATCAACAATATTAAGAAAGGGTTTCCAAATCATAACCTTTCCCGTCACTTTGATGAATTTCATCAAAGAGACCCTTCTGGTTTAATATTCTATGGGATAGATTGCGTGAAAGGCAATTGGAGGGGAGGTAATAAAACCACCCTCATCTCGCAGAACGAAACTGCTTGGATATACAGGTTGGGGTCTCTGGTGCCGCGGGGCCTCAACCTGGATATAGACCTGAACTGTTTCATAGCTAACCCATAAGGTTTTTTCAGTTTTTTCTGTTTCTTCCTTTGAGGGGTGTCCCATATTATTGAACGATATGTGCCCCCTATTAATCAGTTATAGTCTTAATTTATATCTCTCTAATTCCTGACATTATGTGAATGATGTTATAGGATGTTGAGGAATGGGATTGTGTTATACTAATTTTGTGCGTTAGTTTCTTTTTCTTTTTCCGCAACCGTTTTTTTGATTATTGGAGATTGGTATGGATGGGTTCCATCTTCCTCCTCCGTTTCTCCTCTTTTGTATGGGTTTGGGATTCCGATTAAAGTGCGTGGAGGTGCTTTTGTACATGCAAGTCATATAAACGTATATGCATGTATATACATGCGTATGGATGTATGCATTGTTTGACGTATAATTCTATAGATACGAGTATTGATGGTTTAGTTTTTGGTTCCCCTACCCTCTTGTTTATAGACAAACATTTCTGTTTCTAAAAAATTTCAAAAAATTTTTTTTTGAAGTGTAACATCTCTATTTTTCGTCCTCTGTTTGTTACTCTGAGTCCATATTGTATGGGGAGAAGTAATAGTAATCTGCATATAATAATGGTTGGATTGAATATGATGTAGAAAGGAAATACCAACTAACCTACATATGGTTATTTTTACTGCATAATAGCTGGATTGTAGTGTGATTTATAGAGGTCTTTCCCTAAACTATTACTGGTTATAGATTCCCTTAGTCTTAATAAGTAAATGATTTTCTGGGAATGACTCTTATATAGCGTTATCATTAATATTATATGTCATTATTATTATTATTTTCTACTTTTTGCATAATATTTATAAACAGTAATTATCATTTTCACTGCACCATTGGTTGATTTGCAATGCGATAGATATAAGCGTTCCCTTTAAACATTCCTTGAATATTGAATCCCCTGGAAGTATCCTTAAATGGCTGGTTTTTATTTTATATATATATAATTTTTTATAATGTTAAAGGCCATTAAGGTTTACATAGAAATGAGTGGTGAGGGTGTTGCTGGGTTCTCACATGGGATAGATCACCCTTTGGGCTAATAGACCTGAATAGTGATTATTAATGACAATTTGAAACTGATGGTGAGATTAAAATTCGTTTGCATATTGCCATATATGAGCTGGGTATTTTCATTTTTATTTTTAGGTGGATATAATATGCCCCCGAAGCCCTCTGAAATTTCAGGAGTGGATGCTTTTTATTGGATCGCATTGGGAGAATGCTGTCGTATTCGTTTATTTTGTAGGGGGAGATGATTGTCCATTTGTGTGAGCGGTCTGCTATTTGTGTGGGAATAATGCATGTTCGTTCGTACACTAATTTTTTCCGCGGTTGCCTTATTGGGTCCTCTACCCGAGCAACGACCAATCAAATCATCCGGGATTTTTCTATATAATATATGGGACGTTGGAGCGCAGCACCGCCGCTGAAGACGTCAATGACGAAACGCATTCGACGGAGCTACGCTGATTACGTCACTTCCGGGTTGCCGTCGGTGGTTGGAACGCAGGTGGAGCGCAAACCGCGTATCCACCGTACGGCTTCCGAGGAGATTTTTTGAACATTACGCGCCAAGGACTCTATCCCAGGGGGGAATACAGCAACGGTTTCACCACTCCTACAGGGTAAATTCCGGCTTAAGCACCCTATTAAGGGGCGCTCTCTTTTTTTCCATTCCCCTAGGAGGAGTTTTTCATGGTTTCCCTGAGGTAGAGTTTACAACAGCGATTGTTCTGGTACTAAGTTTTTTTATGGCATTCTCTGGAGTTAATCTGGAACACTTGGGGTGGTCATCACATCAATCCCCCCGGTGGACTGTGTTTCCACAGTGTATCTCACTATACGAGAGCTGTGGTTATATTCAGTATTTTTATTTTATTTTTTGGTTTGTTTTATTACGGTTGTTTTTATACATTTTTACTTTTTTGTGCAAATAAATCATATCTTATATGGATTACACTATGGAGGCTCCCATTTTTTTCTTATGAGGATATATGGAATCTATGCTGGGATACGTTTAGTCACCAATTACGAAGTAAAGAACCGGATATTCGGAGATTGATCTCAAAGGCAAACAACCCCTGCAGGGGTACTCATTTCTGGTGAGTGGGGTTCCTGGTGGGGGAGCACAGAAGTCACGGTGAAGATTGCACAGGAAGCACTAAAGTCACCTTTTTCAAAAAAAATTCTGGATCTACACTAATGAACATTTATTTGGGATTTATTTAATTTATATATATATTTTTTTTTTCTTGCCATTTATCATATATTTTAAAAAAAAATTATTTTTCTACCTCATTATTTTTTACTTATATTTTTTATTTTTATTTTTATTATTTATTTTTTTCTACATGTTTTTTGTATTTTTCACTTATTTTTAAGTCTTTTTTGTTTTAAAGTTATTTCTTTGGGTTTTCATCACTAGGGGTTGTGCTATATTATTAGGTCTTATATTACTCCCTGTGTGTATAGACATACACATTTTTATTTGGTATTCTTATGTTTTTTGATATCTGAGTGTCTGCACACATTTTTTTCACATTTATTTATTGGTTATACATATATTTTTTGTCACTAAACACATATATAGTGTACTTATGTGATTTTAGGTTGATAAGTTTTTTCATTGATTGATACATTACATATATATCTTTATCATTAAATACTGGTATAGTGCACTTATGGGATTTTAGGTATTAGGTTTACTATTGAATGACACATTTTATATATATATTTGCATATATGCGACTCGAGTTATAATCGCAGTGGGTCATACACTGAATTTTTTACACGTGGGATCTTTTGATTTTTTGATTAAATTTTGGAGTTTTTTGGGATTGAGGCTGCCGCTTTATACTCAGTGGGGAGTTTTTTGGCCTATTTCAGCATTGATATGTTTCTGTGATTTATCACAATTAGCATTATCAGTTTTTTATATCAGAATCTCCGTTGAATTGGAGACACATCATATATATATTGTTTGATTAGTAGTCCCTGTTATTAGAATTTTAGTTTTTGAAATTAGTACCTTTGCTGGTTTGGAGACTTATTATATATATTGTTCGATGTAACATTTTCTGGGTGCAGCTGTGGTTTTTGCATTTATTCCTGGGTTCATTAATATAGGGTACAGGGAGGCGATTGGGTTCGTTGGTTGAAAACCCTGGCGTTCACCTACATCTATCCTTTATGAGTCCAGATGGAGTAAGAACCTGTTTTTAGGTAGCGCCAATTGACCCCGGTTGCTATATATTTTATTATTTTCATTTTTGTAAGAAACTCTCAGGGGGTTCCTTTTCCTTCGGGGGGCAGCAGCCTATATAGAGTTATACAGGTTTACTAGACACGTAGAGGATTTATACTTATCCGGCTAAGGCTTGGGTTTTCCTACCCCTGGTGGTGATTAGCGCGGTTCTTCCATCCTTACAACTCAATATTGAACCCTACAGACTAAGACAGGGATGCCATTAAAGTTCATGTGCGTGTAAAGGCAGGCATCCCAATACTTTTGACAATATAGTGTATATATTGCTTAAGTCCCCCTTTTGCAGCCAAAACAGTCCTGACCCATTGAGGCATGGACTCTACTAGTCCTCTGGAGGTATGGTGTGGTATCTGAAATCAAGCTGTCATTAGCAGATAACTGCCTCTATCAGCTTGCCTTCTTCCCATAGTGCAACCTGGTGCCATCTCTTCCCCGAGTAAGTGATGCATACACACTCTGCCATTCACATTATGTAATAGAAAACATGATTCATTAGATCAGGCCACCTTCTTTTATTGCTCTGTGGTCCAGTTGTTATGCTTGTGTGCTCATTGTAGGTGCTTTTGGCTCTGGAGACAGGTCAGCAGGGGCACCCTGATTAAAAGAACAAATTGCGGTGCTTCGACCCCTATCCAGTATGTAGAAGGATGAGGATAAAATGCTCATGCCAGAACACAAGCAGTACATTCCGTCTAATATCTGAAGAGAAATAAAAGCCCACACTGAAGCATTTTGAAGTAAAGTCACATGACCTTTATTAATAATCCATCAAGACATTAAAGAGGAAGTAAACCCTGATGAGTTTACTTCCTCTTTCATTCCCTGCAAAGGTAAAGTATAATGGACTACTATGCATCGCATAGTAGTCCATTATGTGTCACTGACACAGGAGCCAGCGAAGTCACCGCTGTCCCCTGTAGTCCGGCGCATCCATCTTCTCGGTGGGTCTCGCTGCTCCGCCGCTGTCATTCGGCGAAGCCGTGATGACATCACGGGAGCCACCACCCGCGGCATATCGCCGTTGACGGCGGCGCGATCAGTGCGCCTGCACGCCGCTGTCTACGGCGCATGCGCCGTAGACAGCGGTGCCTGTCTTTCGGCAAATATCTCCTAAACCGTGTAGGTTTAGGAGATATTTCTTGGACCTATAGGTAAGCCTTAATCTAGGCTTACCTGTAGGTCAAAGTGTGTTGTAAGGGTTTACAACCACTTTAAAGAATCAATTCCTACAGAAATATTGATGCATTTCAGTCATCTCTATGGGCTTTAGGCATACCCTATGATAGTTACAACTGAGGCCCATAGAGGTGGTAATGTGTTTTTCCTTCAAGATGCTTTTGTGACAGACTTTTATTTTTCTTTAGATACTGGACAGCATGAGCACTCTGACCTGTCTGTGAGCATACAGCCCCATAAGTAACAAACAGCGGTTCACTCTGTGTTCTGGCATCTTTCTATCAGAGCCAGCATTAACGCTTTCAACAATTTGAGCTACAGTAGCACTTATATGAGATCAGGCTACATGGGCCAGCCTTTGCTACCCTCATGCATCAGTGAGCCTTGGCTGCCCATGACCCAGTCATTTAGCCATTACAATTTGGTCCTTGTCAAAGTTCCTCCTTACACTTGCCTACTTTTTCTCTCAATGGTCATAACTAGGGATGAGCTGAACACGCCCCCGTTCTGTAATGGATGTGATTAAGGGAATCATGAAACGTCTATTCCAATACATGCTTTATATATATATAAAAAATCTCTATCTCTCTCTCTTTCTATATATATATTATACTCTTAATAAACCTTAAAAAACATATTTAGATATTTTCAAAGCTTAGCTTATCCCTCCCTTGCTGCTGTGGAACTGAAGAGTTAACAGAAGGACAGTTAACAGAAGAAGAATCGCACCTCTTCTAACAATGCACTCAAAGTTAACACCATTTCAGAAGAAGCAAGAACACAGCTGCAAGAACAAAGCTACTTCCTCAAATGAGCACCCAACTAAAACCAATGTTTTAGCACTATATGTATTTTTATATTTGTGGTTTGGATGCGCCAGTCTTGTTGACGTGTCTTAATTTTTAATGGAGTTGTATAAAAGCCTTGAGAAGCTGAAATATTAAACAGAAAGTATTTTACTTTGAACTGGTGTCAGTGTATTACTTCACAGCGTGCATGCTTTATATTCAATCTGATCAGGGGTAGATATAATAATATCATACTTTTGTTCTGATCCAAAACAGTTCTGTTTGCAGCAGAACATGCGAACAGGCAAAACATTTGTTTGAACACGTGAGCACCATTAAAGTCTATGGCACACGAACATGAATAATCAAAAGTGCTAATTTTAAAGGTTTATATGCAAGTTTTATTGTCAGAAAAAGTGTTTGGAGACCAGGGTCCTGCCCCAGGGGACATGTATCAATTCAAAAAAAGCACAGAAGTGAAAGAATACATAAGTTGCACCCACATATGTAAGAATACATATAGAATAGTCCCAGTATGGTAATGGTAAACCAATTATTCAATATGTTCCATTGTGAGTCATATTTATGTCTATAGCCAGTTTTGTTAGCCAATAAGGATTCCTATAGATGGTGCATTTGTATGATTTCAAGGGCTTCTGATATGTTCGAAGCTCTATTGGATTTCCAGTCTTTTCTTATGAGTAATCTAGCTGCTAAATGTGAGTAACCACCATGCGATAGGAATGAGGGAAGTGGTCAATGCCTAAGTTCAGAACTGCCACTGCTGGGTTGGGGGGGGGGGGGGGGGGTGAGTATTCCAGTGATACTGGAAATATTGTGGAAGATACTTTACCAGAAACTGGCGAGTAAGGATGAGTCGAACACCCCCTGGTTTGGTTTGCATGTGAACAGGCAAATTTGGACGAAAACACACGAACACCGTTAAAGTCTATGGGACATGAACATGAAAAATCAAAAGTACTAATTTTAAAAGCTTGTATGCAAGTTATTGCCATAAAAAGTGTTTGGGGACATGTGTACTGCCCCAGGGAACATGTGTCCTGCCCCAGGGGACATGTATCAATGCAAAAAAAAAGTTTTAAAAACTGCCGTTTCGGGAGCAGTGATTTTAATAATGCTAAAAGTGAAACAATAAAAATTAAATATTCCTTTAAATATCATGCCTGGGAGTGTCTATAGTTTGCCTGTAAAGTGGCACAATTTTCCTATGTTTAGAACAGTACCACAGAATTACATTTCTAATGGAAAAAAGTAATTTAAAACTGATTGTGGCAGTAATGAATTGTCGGGTCTCAACAATATAGATAAAACTCATTGAAAAAAAATGGCATGGGTCCCCCCCCTGTCCATTACCAGGCCTTTTGGGTCTGATATGAATATTTTAAATTACTTTTTTTCCTTTAGAAATTTCATTTTGCTGGGGTGTTGTTCTAAACATGGGGAAAAATGTGCCACTTTACAGGCATAGTATGGACACTCCCAGGCACGATATTTAAATGAATATTTCATTTTTATTGTTTCACTTTAAGCATTATTAAAATCCCTACTCTTGAAAAAATGGCTGTTTTTAAAACACTTTTTTGCATTGATGCAGGACCTGGGTCCTCAAACACTTTTTATGATAATAACTTGCATATAGGCCTTTAAAATGAGCACTTTTGGTTTTTCATGTTAGTGTCCCATAGACTTTAATGGTGTTCCCTGTGGAGGGTGACAGAGGGGCAGGAGTGAGGTCCCCATTGCCGGCCTGTGACATGGCTCCAACTGACTGATGCCCTAGTAGAGAGGTCCTGACACGGACCGAGACTGGGTCAACTGAAAACCTGTGGAAATAACGTGGTACAGGATGGAGAACCTGAACTCGACTGACCTAAGGGAGATAGACAGAGAAAAGATAAGTGGCCCGTATGCCACTGGAGATAAATGGCCAACAGGGGTGACTCTATGTGTTTGTGTGGCTGATAGAGTGCCACTGAGATGTGTTTGCAAGTTAGTTTGCATGCGGGTTTGCAAGTATGTGCGTGCCTCGAAACGTTATTGCTACTGGAGACAATATTACAGTTGCAAGGGTCTCGAAGAGAGTGAATTTAGCTGAGATGATATTGTGTAGTTGCGTAGGCTTCTGAGACGATGTTGCATGACTGTAATGATGTTTATTGTAGAAAAGGTCATGGTACAAAATATATAGAATACAGGAGAAATACAGGTGGGGGAGTAATCTTTAATTACACATCATGGTATAGCATGAAAAAGATAATAGGATTTATGACAGTAAATGCATAATAAAATGGTTGAGTATGACTTCAGTAGTTATTAGAAGGTAGTACCTATTATGAATAACACAATAGAGTTGGGTCTTAAACCAGAAGTGCTGTTTCCCATGATGTCCATTTCTTTTTGTATATATGCATGGTGGCGTACAGCATATGGTGAATTCTTTCTGATAGTTTGATATTTACCATACGGTTTAGTGCCTTGTCCCATGGGATGTTGGATGAGTGCTAGTTGAATGCCATAGTCCAGTGGATAGAACTATATAAATAAGGTATGGATTAATACTAGAACTGGCTATTGGGATATCTTGTATGTAATTGAGGTGTTAAAGGAATATTTCTGCCTACAATTTTTCTATCATAGTACCAGCCTTGTGTCAGATATTTTTGAAGTGAGCACAGTCCCAAAATGTGTGCAATAGTGTTCATTTTTTGGTGCAACCCCTGAAACAGAGGGGTGATGTTGAAGGATAGAATAAGTTGATTTTATCTGGGGTAAGATACCATCTATACAGTAGTTTTGTGGCTGATTCTCTGATAGAAGTTATTTTGGTGCACATTTAGGTTTTCAAATGTAGTATCCAATTGTTTAAGCGAGAATGATAGATTTAAGTCTGATTCCCATTGAAGCATGGGGTGTGATTTTTTTCTGCCATATTGAGTTCATTTAGACTTTCAAAAAATGAAAAGGGGTATTGGAGGGTGAGTGAGAAGTGTTTTTGGTAGAAGTGTTTAATTTTTAGGTAGTACTCATGTTCTGTGTGTGTGATGTTATATTTTGAATGAAGATCAGTAAATGATTAAAATTCATTGTTATGGGTGAGTGAGTTTAGGTTTGTTAGATTGTGAAATTGCCATGTGTTTAATGCATTTTGGTTAATGTCTAGATTTGGGAAATGGGGGTCTCCTAAGAATGATGCTAAAGGAGGGATGTCTGAGGACATGTTAAATTTATTGTGTCTGTTCCTTAGTTGTAGAGAATGTGTTACAACCATATTCAATGGTCTATTTTTTGTGTTAAGACAGACTTGGCCCATAGTAGACCTTGTAGGTGGTATGGAAGGATTTATTGCTGTTCAAATGTGAGCCACGGGATTTGTATGGCGGGAGCGCACGGATTTATTATTATTTTACCACTCTGTTTGAAAGTCACATAAACATGGAGGATATTTTATGCCACATTGTGCAGTATACTGTTATGATATGATCTATTTGTAGGACAATGGTCTTTAACATATATTTTTGGTATGTTTATCAATTGTATTAAATATGGATAAAGTCCAGATAATAAATACATATATTTTTTTTTATTGACTTATTTTCTGGTCACATTGAACATGCTTCATTTAAAGTTCCAATCAGTTGCATATTTGCACACAGTACATTTACTGAGGGCGGGTGGCACAGGCAGGCTGGATAACTTGCCTGTACATCATCTAGACTGTTCTGGGTGAAGGGCATGCAGCATGCTGCTTCTGTGACTACTGTGTCCACAAGACACAGCAGATTACAATTACCGATAACCAGATACCTTCTCTTGCTCCAACGGACTGAACAACAAAAAAAAAGCACGCCGCCTATGATCTGCCTCAATGGGAGGCACCTGCCGTAATGACCATCATCTCTTTTATAACTGAGGGCGGGGCCCTGTGATGACATTGCCGGGTGACCCCACCCCCCTCTGACACATGGGGACAATGGCTTTCCGGTAGCGTCAGATGGGTGGGGTCACTCAGTTACATAACCACCAGCCTGGACACACAATAGTTGATGGATATAAAACCATGTTTATACAAAAGCAATTCACCCTCATCCTAGGTTTTTTAAAGTTACAGTTAAAGACCCATCAGGGTCCTGCAGCAGAAGGTCTTCAGGCTCATGGTGTCTTAAGCATATGTTGCTATCTTCCAGCATCTCAACAGGCAAACACCTCAATACTTCTCCTCCTCACCTTCAGCACCCCAACACTTCTCATCACACTTCCTTTCTTCTTTCTGCTTCCACTGCCTCACAGGGATAAAGTCCATAGGAAAAGGCTCCTGCTGGCCCAGAGACAACAAAGTCCTGTGCCGCCTGCTGCTGTTCCCCCAGTGCCTAGGCTATTACACCATGCAGTGTGTGCTCCATTATGAACACCAAATGGGTTGTGTCTCCAATCGCCACCTCATCATGGCTCACCATTGAGGTTGCCTCCTGGTGACAAAGACAATTTGTCCAGACCCTAGTAAAAGCTGAAAATATGTGCAAAATCACTGTATGCTCCCTTTAATTACAAATACATTGAACAAACCTAATAGTCTCAGTGTTATTAGATGGTGAGATACATTACCTGACAAGCATTTGAAACCCAGACCTAAATAACATGAATTTATCTGCATTTGATTCTAATACATATTTTTTTTTATTAAAACACATGGGAGGTACGCCACTACAGGGTGGTACTGTGGGTGTAAAAGGAAGTGTTAGCAGCTGCCTATAAGCGCAATGTTTTCCTGCATCATTTTTTATTAAAACAAACTGTTATAAATCGTGTTTATTCATTAAAACTCTGGAGTGATATTGATTGTTTGCTGTGACATACTAGATGTTATGTGAGCTGTTATAAAGCCTATTTTTGTGAATACATTTACATGATTCTTCTTTTTTCTCCATGAGTGTGCATCTTTGCTGTGGATGTTTGCTTTAGTGTTCAGCTGTATCTGTGAATGACCTGTTCATCTGAGCATATCCAGTAGTAATGGATTGCTTATATGAACATAATAGCATTTTTCTCCTGTGTCAGAGCTGACTGCTATATTTGTAAATAATAGTTGTTTTTTTTTATATGGAAGTTAACAAAGAATGCAACCTGTACCATTTTTTCTTTAAATATTACTAACCAAAAAAGATAATTGTTGAAGTAAATATGTTGTATCTCTTACATTTTTATTTCACATGGATGTCATATGTTGGCATATTGCCATCTACGGAATTTTTGTTTCTTTTCTCCCCATATATCTAATATTTTCTCTCTGTCTTTCCCTCTTTCTCTCTCTCTTACTAAATGTAAGTATCTATCTGATGAATGGACAGGTTGTTCCATGTGCAGAGAAAAAAAAAAGCAAGCAAGAGAGATGGGAAAGGAATAGGCATCAGATATCAATATAAAGAAAATTACATTATTAACTCAAAGCCAATACGTAAGTAAGCAGGAAAAAAAAAATTATTATCAGGTTAAACCTATTCTTATTGTAATACTGTCACATTTCTTGTGTTAATAAAGCTACATACTGTTGTAACAAGCACTTCTAATTATAAGAAAAAATTATAATATTGCAGAGATTTGGTAGGTAATCATTTCTATTTAATTGGGAAAAAAAATGATGCCTGTGCTGAAGTCACCTGGTGATTACATCAAGAAGAAGTTTATGGCAGATTCAGCACTGCATGATTCATTCAAAGATATGCAAATGTATTACCAACTGTCATTTTTTTGTAAGACATCTGACTGTGTATGTTCTAACATACTTTGCCAGTGTGCTCACCATTTATGTTTTTAAAGCTTGTTGTGTTACTATCAATCTGATTAGTAGTTGGGGGTAAATTCTTATTAATTACAATACATGACAGGAGCTGGAATTATGCAAGCAGCAGTAAGATAAGAAGCAACAGCATTTGGCAGCAGCATCTTTTTTTTAGTACATTTGTATTGCTATATCAAAATATACATGTACATGTCATTCAGATTTAGGAAATGCCAACAGTCGAGGCTGATAAGCATATACATGTGACAGTGTCATTTTGCAAGAATGGATATGGCATTTATTTTAGCTTTTCCAACAGTGAACAACATAAAAGCAAATCCGATAAACATAAGCAATAAATAACAATTTAACATTCTCTGCCTTATAAAAGTTTGCAAATGTATTTTTAAAATTCTTGCATAATAAAATTCATATTACAAAAATACAATGGTAGAGTCATTAATTTTTCCCTTCCTCCTGCATAATGTGTAAGGGAAAACGAATAGCCCAAACATATTGCTTACAGGAATTAGCATACTTAACTCAGTCACTCAAAATTTCAATAAATATACAGTATTAGCAAGTCTGCAAGCTTCATAAGGACTTTTTACTTTATTGAATTACTTATTTACTAAGCTTTTCTAAGTGTTTGTATGTATGACATTAACACACATCCAGTTAAGAACTTCAGTTTTCCTGGCATAAAAGAGTAATTGTCCCAGAAAAGTAATTTTGGCTGTATTTTCTGTAAGTGTAGGTCTTTATAAATACCAAAAAGGCACCACTTTGGATAATATATGATAGTGATTGAAACATTTTGGGAAATAAATCCATAACCTTGTGATGAATAGGGTATAACTTTAGAGATTTTCCAGGCCACATACAAAGTGTCTCCAACCAACACTTGACATTTGTGACATATAGGAGTGGTCCTCTTACCCATTTTAAATAATCTGGTAGGGGTAAAGAATGGTCTGTGCATGTAATTCTGCCAAATGAGTGTATCTTTTACTGATCTGTGTCAAAATAGGAGCCAGAAAAGTTCTTTCACTCCTGTCTCGTCAAATTTGAAATGTCCACATTCTGTTGTTCTCATACCTTGGCAAGTTTGGACCATCTTTCCTGTGTGGGTGCACCATAAATTCTAAAGTTTGATTTGTAACAAGAATGGGAAAAGACCATGCCCCATTGGCCAAACTGTGGCGGTGATCCAGAACACTGAGTAGTGACAGAGATGGGCCTGAACACCCCCTGTTCCCAACTAGGGGACAAGTTATGACCCGAACGGTGAGCCCCTTTTAAGTCTATGGGAGCCAAACAGGAAAAAACAAAAGTTGAAGGCTTATGTGCAAGTAATGGGCCATAAAAGCGATATGGGTACTACCCTGTAGGACATGTATCAATTATTTTTTTTTTCTATGATCATTTTTAAAGGAACAGTGATTTGCTTAAAGTGCAACAATAAAAGTGAAAAAATCCTTTAAATATAGTGCAATGGGGATTGCCTAAGTTTGCCTGTAAAGTGGCTCATCTGTAGCATTTGTAGAGTAGGGATGAGACGAATGCCCCCCCGGTTCAGTTTGCACCAGAACATATCAAACATGCAAAAAATTTGGAAGAACACACGAACACTGTTAACCACTTCAGGACCGCCGTATTGCCAATGTACGTCAACACAATGGCACAGGCAGGCACAATCACGTAGATGTACGTGAATGCCTTCTAGCGGGTGGGGGGTCCGATCGGACCCCCTCCCGCTAGATACGGCGGTCCCTTTCGGTGCCGGAGCGACCCACGATGAGGGGATGGCCGTTGGTTTCTGGCCATCCCCTCTCGATCGCTCCTGGCCAGTGACGAACTTCCTCCCCTGTGAAAATGTAAATACAGGAGGAGGAAGTGATGTCACACTCCTCGTGGCGGTCTTTTTGAACCGGACAGCGAGGAGTGAAGACGTCCAAGTAAGTGCACCAACAGTCCACTGACACATAGGTACACACAGGCACACATTTCACCCCAGTCACCCCCCGATCACCCCCCCGATCGGCCCCCCGCCCCCCCCCAGTCACAGTGTCACTAATGCAGTGTTCATTTATTTATTGATCACTACATTTAGTGTCAGTTGTGACTGTAAAAAGTGTCAGGGCAGCTAGTGTTAGGCCCCTTTAGGTCCAGGGTAGCCCCCTACCCCCCCTAATAAAGGTTTAACCCCTTGATTGCCCTCCCAGTTAACCCTTTCACCCTCTTTTACCAGTGTCACTAAGCGATCGTTTTTCTGATCGCTGCAATAGTGTCACTGGTCCCGCTAGGAAGCTAGTTTTTTTTTTAGGTTCAACGCCAGGTTTTTATACCATTAGGTACCCCGATATATAACCTAATAAAGGTTTTAACCCTTTGATTGCCCCTAGAGTTAACCCTTTCACCAGCGATCGCTGCATAAGTGTCACTGGTGACGCTGGTTAGCCAGTTAGTTATTTAGTTATTTAGGTTCCCCGTCAGGTTTTTATAAAGCTTCAGGTACCCCCATATAAATACCCAATAAAGGTTTTAACCCCTGATTGCCCTTAGTTAACCCTTTCACCAGTGATCACCGTATAAGTGTTACGGGTGACGCTGGTTAGGTAGTTCGCTTTTTATAGCATCAGGGCACCCGCCATTTATTACCTAATAAAGGTTTAACCCCCTGATCACCCGGTGGGTGATATAAATTTGGTTTTAGGGTCAGAAAGGGTCTGCGTCGCCCCAGGCAGTGCTAGGTTAGTGCCAGCACCGCTAACACCCACGCGCAAAGCATACACCTCCCTTAGTGGTATAGTATCCGAACAGATCAATATCTGATCTGATCAGATCTATACTAGTGTACCCAGCAATTTAGGGTTCTAAAAAAACGCATTGTTAGCAGGATCAATCCAGATACCTGCTAGCACCTGCGTTTTGCCCCTCTGCCCAGCCCAGCCCACCCAAGTGCAGTATCGATCGATCACTGTCACTTACAAAACACAACACACATAACTGCAGCGTTCGCAGAGTCAGGCCTGATCCCTGCGATCGCTAACAGGTTTTTTTTGTAGCGTTTTATACAGTCGCTGACAGGCTAGGTGCTTTTTTACCTGTGAGTCTCACTACTGTACCCCTAAATTTAGAGCCCAAAATGGCAAAGCGAAGGTACACTAGTGAAGAGGCCTACACGTTTCTGAGCATGACAGATAGTGAAGAGGAAGACACTGATCTGTCAGATTCAGGCTCAGAATACGAACCTGTAGAGGACAGCGCCTCCATGTCAGATAGCTCTGACGACGAAGAAGAGGTCCCTGCTATTGTCAGGCGTACCCGACCCCGATTTTCTGATGTTGTTGAGGTGCAGGAACCGCAAGTCCCTCGTATGGAGTATAGAGCCAGTACTAGCGCCGCTCATCCTTTTGGTGAACTGGCAAGCACCAGCGGCCTAGTACACCCTGGACGTACATCCAGCACTGCAGTATCACGTGGTGACGTGGCGAGTCCCATAAGTGCAGTTCAAGCTGGCGAGGTGGCAAGCACAAGTAGTGTCCCGCTGCCACCAAGAAGAAGACAAAGACAGGCCCGTCGTACCCATAGTGCCCTTCCTGCAGAATTCGCCTATCCTAATTGGGTGCCCACCACTTCTGCAGAACCCGTACTTCCCCCATTCACTGCCCAACCCGGTATTCAGGTGGATACAGATGATTTTACGCCACTCGATTTTTATTCTCTGTATCTCACGGAAGATCTCTATAGATCTATTGTGGACCAAACCAATTTATATGCTGGTCAACGCATCGCCGCTAATCCCCAGTTGCCGTCTCTTGCCAGAGATTGGAAACCAGTTACGGTTTCCGAATTTAAGACGTTTTTGGGCCTTTCCCTCAACATGGGCACACATAAATTTATGCGGATGCGGGCTTATTGGTCCACGCATCCGGCTGACCACATGCCCGTGTTCTCTAACTCCATGTCCAGGAAACGATACGAGCAGATCTTGCGGTTCTTGCACTTCAGTGACAATGAACTTTGTCGTCCACGTGGAGACCCTGAATACGATCGGCTCTACAAAATTCGGCCCCTCATAAACCACTTCAACCAACGTTTTGCAGACTTGTTTACTCCCCAAAAAGTTGTCTGCGTTGATGAGTCCCTGGTTAAGTTTACTGGTCGCTTGTCATTCAAACAGTACATTCCCAACAAGCGTACCAGATACGGGGTCAAGCTCTATAAGTGCTGTGACAGGGCCACAGGCTATGCTTGGAGTTTTATGGTTTATGAGGGTAAAGATAGTTACGTAGAGCCGGAGAACTGCCCTGATTACATAGGAAGCGCTGGCAAGATAGTGTGGAAATTGGTGTCACCCTTATTCGGAAAGGGGTACCACTTGTACGTGGACAACTATTACACCAGCGTGCCACTGTTTAGTCATTTATTTGATAATCAGATTGGAGCATGTGGCACCGTGCGACCTAATCGCCGGGGCTTTCCCCAGCGGCTTGTAGATTCCCGTCTTAGGCTGGGGGAGAGAGCCTGCTATCGGTGTAATAATTTGCTCGCTATGAAGTGGAGGCATAATAAGAATGTTTTCGTTCTTACCTCCCTTCATGCAGACACGACGGTCCAAATTTCTACGGCGACTGGTATTGTGGAGAAACCCCTCTGTGTCCACGAATATAACAAAAATATGGGAGGGGTGGACCTCAATGACCAGATGTTGGCGCCGTATCTAACTTCCCGTAAGACCAGACGCTGGTACAAAAAAGTGTCTGCTTACTTATTTCAATTGGCTTTGCTGAATGCTTTTGTGCTATACAAAACTTCAGGCGGAACATTAACCTTTCTTTTCTTCCAAAGAGAGGTTGTCACAGAGCTTCTGTATCCAGAGGGTCCTGTACCTCACCATTCCCAACCAAATGCAGTAAGCCGGCTGCATGAGAGGCATTATTCTTATGTCCTCCCGAGTACCCCTACCCAACGAGCCCCCCAAAAAAGATGTCGTGTCTGTAGCAAGCGCGGATATAGGCGTGACACCCGTTCTTATTGTCCACGCTGTCCTGGCAATCCTGGTCTTTGTCAGGGTGAGTGTTTTGAACGCTACCATGAACTAGTGAAGTATTAGTGTAGGGTACAGCATTTCACAGGCTAGGCACACTTACACAGGGTCTCCCAAGATGCCATCGCATTTTGAGAGACCCGAACCGTTACAGTTACAGTTTACAGTTAAAAAAAAAGTGTATAAAAAAAAAAAAAAAAAGTAAAATAAAAAAACCAAAAAATATATAAAATATAAAAACCAAAAATAGTTGTCGTTTTATTGTTCTCTCTCTCTCTCTCTCTCTCTCTTCTCTCTAATTTTTTATACTTTACTGTTTACTGTGTTATTGTTAACCATTTTTCATGTTTTCAGGTACGCCATTCAGCTGCAGCGTGGATTTATTTATCTTGACAGCAACAGTGTTTGCTCCCACGATACATAAAGCCGCGACTCCAGTGCTGTAGGAGGTGATTTCACCACCACAGTTAAAAAAGAGCATATATGCCGAAGCATGGGGGCATAAGGGGTGGAGGAGCGATTTTGCTCCTAATGCCGCGTACATACGGTCAAAATTCCGACAGAGGGCTTGCCCGTGGAAAAGTTTGAACGTATGTACGCAGCATAACTTTTTTGCGGGAGGATGCCCCCATGCTTCGGCATATATATATTTTAGGCACAGGTTGTGTTAAAAAATGTTTTATTTTTTACTGTTTTTTTGGCAATTGCTTTGCAGGTATGGTATGGTAAGGTTTTACTGGGATGTTACTTTGTTTTAACGTTAACCATAATTTGCTTAGCAGGCACGCCATTCAGCTGCAGCGCGGATTTATTTATCTTGACAGCAACAGCGTTTGCTCCCACGATACATAAAGCCGTGACTCCAGTGCTGTAGGCGGTGATTTCACCACCACAGTTAAAAAAGAGCATATATGCCGAAGCATGGGGGCATAAGGGGTGGAGGAGCGATTTTGCTCCTAATGCCGCGTACATACGGTCAAAATTCCGACGGAGGGCTTGCCCGTGGAAAAGTTTGAATGTATGTACGCAGCATAACTTTTTTGCGGGAGGATGCCCCCATGCTTCGGCATATATATATATTTTAGGCACAGGTTGTGTTAAAAAATGTTTTATTTTTTACTGTTTTTTTTGGCAATTGCTTTGCAGGTATGGTATGGTAAGGTTTTACTGGGATGTTACTTTGTTTTAACGTTAACCATAATTTGCTTAGCAGGTACGCCATTCAGCTGCAGCGCGGATTTATTTATCTTGACAGCAACAGCGTTTGCTCCCACGATACATAAAGCCGTGACTCTAGTGCTGTAGGCGGTGATTTCACCACCACAGTTAAAAAAGAGCATATATGCCGAAGCATGGGGGCATAAGGGGTGGAGGAGCGATTTTGCTCCTAATGCCGCGTACATACGGTCAAAATTCCGTCAGGGGGCTTGCCCATGGAAAAGTTTGAACGTATGTACGCGGCATAACTTTTTTGCGGGAGGATGCCCCCATGCTTCGGCATATATAAATGGTGCATGTATGTCCATCATTAGAAGTGGGTGGATGAAGGGAGGTATCTAATGGTGGGCATACCCACCGATCAATCTCTTTTTTTTCGCTCAGACAACATGACTCTCAGTAAATAGCTTGGGGTGTCTACTTTCCAAAATGGGGTAATTTGGGGGGGTTTTGTGCTATTTTGGCATTTTATGGCCTTTGCACCCTTAGAAATCCTGAAGGTGGTGATTGGTTTTCGGGGTGCCGTACGCGACTAGACTCCCAAAAAGTCCCACACATGTGGTATCCCCATACTCGGGAGAAGTAGCTGAATATATTTTGGGGTGCAATTCCACATATAACCATGGCATGTGTGAGCAATATATCATTTAGTGACAACTTTTTGTACATTTTTTTTTTTTTGTCATTATTCAATCCCTTGGGACAAAAAAAAAATATTCAATAGTGTCAAGATGGCCCTCGGCAAATAGCTTGGGGTGTCTACTTTCCAAAATGGGGTCATTTGGGGGGGTTTTGTGCCATCTTGGCATTTTATGGCCGTCAAAACTGTGATAGGTAGTGATAGGTAGTGAGGAGTAAAATAAAAAAATTATGCCCTTAGAAATCCTGAAGGCAGTGCTTGGATTTCGGGGTCCCGTACGCGGCTAGGCTCCCAAAAAGTCCCACACATGTGGTATCCCTGTACTCAGGAGAAGCAGCAGAATGTATTTTGGGGTGTCATTTCACATATGCCCATAGCATGTGTGAGCAATATATCATTTAGTGACAACTTTGTGCAAAAAAAAAAAGTTTGTAATATTCCCGCAACTTGTGGCAAAATATAAAATATTCCATGGACTCAACATGCCTCTCAGTAAATAGCTTGGGGTGTCTACTTTCCAAAATGGGGTCATTTTGGGGGGTTTTGTGCTATTTTGGCTTTTTATGGCCTTCGAAACTGTGATAGGTAGTGAGGGGTGAAATCAAAAATTTGCACCCTTAGAAATCCTGAAGGTGGTGATTGGTTTTCGGGATGCCGTGCGCGACTAGACTCCCAAAAAGTCCCACACATGTGGTATCCCTGTACTCGGGAGAAGTAGCGGAATATATTTTGGGGTGCAATTCCACATATAACCATGGCATGTGTGAGCAATATATCATTTAGTGGCAACTTTTTGTACATTTTTTTTTTTTATTTTTTAGTCATTATTCAATCCCTTAGGACAAAAAAAATAAATATTCAATGGGCTCAACATACCCATCAGCAGTTTCCTTGGGGTGTCTACTTTCCAAAATGGGGTCATTTGGGGGGGTTTTGTGCCATCTTGGCATTTTATGGCCGTCAAAACTGTGGTAGGTAGTGATAGGTAGTGAGGAGTAAAATAAAAAAATTATGCCCTTAGAAATCCTGAAGGCGGTGCTTGGATTTCGGGGTCCCGTACGCGGCTAGGCTCCCAAAAAGTCCCACACATGTGGTATCCCTGTACTCAGGAGAAGCAGCAGAATGTATTTTGGGGTGTCATTTCACATATGCCCATAGCATGTCAGAGCAATATATCATTTAGTGACAACTTTGTGCAAAAAAAAAAAAGTTTGTAATATTCCCGCAACTTGTGGCAAAATATAAAATATTCCATGGACTCAACATGCCTCTCAGTAAATAGCTTGGGGTGTCTACTTTCCAAAATGGGGTCATTTTGGGGGGTTTTGTGCTATTTTGGCTTTTTATGGCCTTCGAAACTGTGATAGGTACTGAGGGGTGAAATCAAAAATTTGCACCCTTAGAAATCCTGAAGGTGGTGATTGGTTTTCGGGATGCCGTGCGCGACTAGACTCCCAAAAAGTCCCCCACATGTGGTATCCCCGTACTCGGGAGAAGTAGCGGAATATATTTTGGGGTGCAATTCCACATATAACCATGGCATGTGTGAGCAATATATCATTTAGTGACAACTTTTTGTAATTTTTTTTTTTTTTGTCATTATTCAATCCCTTAGGACAAAAAAAATAAATATTCAATGGGCTCAACATACCCATCAGCAGTTTCCTTGGGGTGTCTACTTTCCAAAATGGGGTCATTTGGGGGGGGGTTTGTACTGCCCTGCCATTTTAGCACCTCAAGAAATGAGATAGGCAGTCATAAATTAAAAGCTGCGTAAATTCCAGAAAATGTACTCTAGTTTGTAGACGCTATAACTTTTGCGCAAACCAAAAAATATACGCTTATTGACATTTTTTTTACTAAAGACATGTGGCTGAATAAATTTTGCCCTCAATGTATGACTAAAATTTAGTTTATTCGATTTTTCTTATAACAAAAAGAAGAAAATATAATTTTTTTTCAAAATTTTCGCTCTTTTTCCATTTATATCGCAAAAAATAAAAATCGCAGAGGCAATCAAATACCATCAAAAGAAAGCTCTATTTGTGGGAAGAAAAGGACGCAAATTTCGTTTGGGTGCAATATTGCATGACCGCGCAATTACCAGTTAAAGCAGCGCAGTGCGAAATTGGAAAAAGACCTCTGGTCCTTAAGGTGTTTATTGGTCCGGGGCTGAAGTGGTTAAAGTCTACGGGACATGAACATGAAAAATCAAAAGTGCTCATTTTAAAGGCTTATATGCAAGTAATGGTCATAAAAAGTCTTTAGGGACCCAGGTCCTGCCCCAGGGGACATGCATCAATGCAATTTTTTTTTTTTTTTTAAACTGCAGTTTTTTCGGAATCAGTGATTTTTTTTTTAATACTTAAAGTGAAACAATTAAAAATGAAATATTCCTTTTTATTATTGTGCCTGGGGGGTGTCTATAGTGTGCCTGTAAAGTGGCACATTTTTTTCCGTGTTTAGAACAGTACCGCAGTAAAATGACATTTCTAAAGGAAAAGTTGTCATTTAAAACTGATCGCGGCTGTAATTAATTGTCGGGTCTCTGCAATATACATATAACTCATTGAAAAAAAGGGCATGGGTCCCCAGTCCATTACGAGCCCTTTGGGTCTGGTATAAATATTAAGCGGAACCACAAACCAAACATTTAAAAAAAAATTGCTTGGGGGTTCCCCCAAAATCCATACCAGGCCTTTCAGGTCTGGTATTAAGGGGAACCCTGCAAAAATGTAAAAACAAAATGGCACAGGGGTCCCCCAAAATCCAGACCAGACACTTCAAGTCTGATATGGAAATTAAGGGGAACCCTGCATCAAAAAATGGCATAGGAGTCCCCCCCAAAATCCATACCAGGCCTTGCAGGTCTGGTATGGAAATTAGGGGGGCCCTGCAACAAATAAAAAAAAATGGCGTAGGGGTCCCCCCAAAATCCATACCAGACCCTTACCAGACCCTTATCTGAGCACGTAACCTGGCAGACAGCAGGGGGGATGAGAGAGCGCCCCCTTCCTGAACTGTACCAGGCCACATTCCCTCAATATGGGGAGGGTACTTTAGATTAGCCCCCCAAAGCACCTTGTCCCCATGTTGATGGGGACAAGTGCCTCGTCCCCACAACCCTTGCCCAGTGGTTGTCGGGGTATGCAGGCGTGGCCTTATCGGAATATGGAAGCCCCCTTTTAACAAGGGGACCCCCAGATCCCGTCCTCCCCCTGTACCCCTACTGGTTCACAAAAAAGTGTCAAAAATAGTAAAAAAGACAAGGGACAGCTCGGGACAAGTCCCTTTTTTAAAAATAAAAATGTCCCGCAATGTAAATTCACTCCGCCTGATGGACCAAAAAAGAAACAAAAAAAAGCTGTAACCATTCCGCCTCCGCCAACTGACGCATCTTCTGGGTTACAGTTCTTACATAGCTGAAGGCGGGGCCACCCGTTTATGTCACCAGGTGGCCCCGCCCCTCTGACGCTACAGGGAAGCCATGTGGAAGCCCCAGTGGCATCAGAGGGGGTGGGGTCACCCATTTACGTCACTGGGTGGCCCCACCCTCAGCTATATAAGAACTGTCACTCAGGAGAAGCATCAGTCAGCCAGAGCCTTCCATGGAGGTGGTTTCGGTCTGTCGGGCAGCATGAATTTACATTGCGGGACATTTTTAATTTTTTAATAAAAGACTTGTCCCAAGCTGTCTCATCTTTTTTTTACCAGTTTTGACACTTTTTTTGTGAAATGGTAGGGATACAATGCACCCGTTACCAATTCACATGGGGGAGGCTGGGATCTGTGGGTCCCCTTGTTAAATGGGGCTTCCAGATTCAGATAAGCCCCCCCGCCCGCATACCCCCACAACCACTGGGCAAGGGTTGTGGGAATGAGGCCCTTGTCCCCATCAACATGGGGACAAGGTGCTTTGGGGGCTACCCCAACCTCCTCCCATGTTGAGGGCATGTGGTCTGGTACAGTTCAGGAGGGGGGCTCTCTCTTCCCCCCTCTTTTCCTGCGGCCTGCCAGGTTGCATGCTCGGATTGGTATGGATTTTGGATGGGACCCCTATGCCATTTTTTTTTTTATTTGGTGCAGGGTTCCCCTTAATTTCCATACCTGACCTGAAGGGCCTGGTATGGATTTTGAGGGGATCCTCACGCAATTTTTTTTATTTTTGGTTTGGGGGTTCCCCTTAATATTCATGCCAGACCCAAAGGGTCCCCAAACACTTTTTTTTTTAATGCAATTTTATTAAGTTTATAATGGTTTACAGAAAGTAGAATGTTTCGATACAACTGTATAATACATCAGAAACAAGAATCAACTGAATGCGGACATAGCTTATGACTATAACAGCGGTGTTAATCCATGTAATAGCGTTTACAGGAAAATGCTAATATTAGCTCTAGATGTCAATCTTCACGTCCTTTCCCCCTCGAAAGGGTTCTAGCTGTATCCGGGCGTGAGTTGGCTGTGGAAGCTTAATAGAAGCAAGTCCAGTCAGAGTCTGGAGTTAGTAAGGTAAGTTATATCATCCTTCTAGGCAATCCAAATATTTCCTGTTGGAAGGATTTTTGGGGTGCAATTCCACATATAACCATGGCATGTGTGAGCAATATATCATTTAGTGACAACTTTTTGTAATTTTTTATTTTTTTTTGTCATTATTCAATCCCTTAGGACAAAAAAAATAAATATTCAATGGGCTCAACATACCCATCAGCAGTTTCCTTGGGGTGTCTACTTTCCAAAATGGGGTCATTTGGGGGGGGGTTTGTACTGCCCTGCCATTTTAGCACCTCAAGAAATGAGATAGGCAGTCATAAATTAAAAGCTGCGTAAATTCCAGAAAATGTACTCTAGTTTGTAGACGCTATAACTTTTGCGCAAACCAAAAAATATACGCTTATTGACATTTTTTTTACTAAAGACATGTGGCTGAATAAATTTTGCCCTCAATGTATGACTAAAATTTAGTTTATTCGATTTTTCTTATAACAAAAAGAAGAAAATATAATTTTTTTTCAAAATTTTCGCTCTTTTTCCATTTATATCGCAAAAAATAAAAATCGCAGAGGCAATCAAATACCATCAAAAGAAAGCTCTATTTGTGGGAAGAAAAGGACGCAAATTTCGTTTGGGTGCAATATTGCATGACCGCGCAATTACCAGTTAAAGCAGCGCAGTGCGAAATTGGAAAAAGACCTCTGGTCCTTAAGGTGTTTATTGGTCCGGGGCTGAAGTGGTTAAAGTCTACGGGACATGAACATGAAAAATCAAAAGTGCTCATTTTAAAGGCTTATATGCAAGTAATGGTCATAAAAAGTCTTTAGGGACCCAGGTCCTGCCCCAGGGGACATGCATCAATGCAATTTTTATTTTTTTTTTAAACTGCAGTTTTTTCGGAATCAGTGATTTTTTTTTTAATACTTAAAGTGAAACAATTAAAAATGAAATATTCCTTTTTATTATTGTGCCTGGGGGGTGTCTATAGTGTGCCTGTAAAGTGGCACATTTTTTTCCGTGTTTAGAACAGTACCGCAGTAAAATGACATTTCTAAAGGAAAAGTTGTCATTTAAAACTGATCGCGGCTGTAATGAATTGTCGGGTCTCTGCAATATACATATAACTCATTGAAAAAAAGGGCATGGGTCCCCAGTCCATTACGAGCCCTTTGGGTCTGGTATAAATATTAAGCGGAACCACAAACCAAACATTTAAAAAAAAATTGCTTGGGGGTTCCCCCAAAATCCATACCAGGCCTTTCAGGTCTGGTATTAAGGGGAACCCTGCAAAAATGTAAAAACAAAATGGCACAGGGGTCCCCCAAAATCCAGACCAGACACTTCAAGTCTGATATGGAAATTAAGGGGAACCCTGCATCAAAAAATGGCATAGGAGTCCCCCCCAAAATCCATACCAGGCCTTGCAGGTCTGGTATGGAAATTAGGGGGGCCCTGCAACAAATAAAAAAAAATGGCGTAGGGGTCCCCCCAAAATCCATACCAGACCCTTACCAGACCCTTATCTGAGCACGTAACCTGGCAGACAGCAGGGGGGATGAGAGAGCGCCCCCTTCCTGAACTGTACCAGGCCACATTCCCTCAATATGGGGAGGGTACTTTAGATTAGCCCCCCAAAGCACCTTGTCCCCATGTTGATGGGGACAAGTGCCTCGTCCCCACAACCCTTGCCCAGTGGTTGTCGGGGTATGCAGGCGTGGCCTTATCGGAATATGGAAGCCCCCTTTTAACAAGGGGACCCCCAGATCCCGTCCTCCCCCTGTACCCCTACTGGTTCACAAAAAAGTGTCAAAAATAGTAAAAAAGACAAGGGACAGCTCGGGACAAGTCCCTTTTTTAAAAATAAAAATGTCCCGCAATGTAAATTCACTCCGCCTGATGGACCAAAAAAGAAACAAAAAAAAGCTGTAACCATTCCGCCTCCGCCAACTGACGCATCTTCTGGGTTACAGTTCTTACATAGCTGAAGGCGGGGCCACCCGTTTATGTCACCAGGTGGCCCCGCCCCTCTGACGCTACAGGGAAGCCATGTGGAAGCCCCAGTGGCATCAGAGGGGGTGGGGTCACCCATTTACGTCACTGGGTGGCCCCACCCTCAGCTATATAAGAACTGTCACTCAGGAGAAGCATCAGTCAGCCAGAGCCTTCCATGGAGGTGGTTTCGGTCTGTCGGGCAGCATGAATTTACATTGCGGGACATTTTTAATTTTTTAATAAAAGACTTGTCCCAAGCTGTCTCATCTTTTTTTTACCAGTTTTGACACTTTTTTTGTGAAATGGTAGGGATACAATGCACCCGTTACCAATTCACATGGGGGAGGCTGGGATCTGTGGGTCCCCTTGTTAAATGGGGCTTCCAGATTCAGATAAGCCCCCCCGCCCGCATACCCCCACAACCACTGGGCAAGGGTTGTGGGAATGAGGCCCTTGTCCCCATCAACATGGGGACAAGGTGCTTTGGGGGCTACCCCAACCTCCTCCCATGTTGAGGGCATGTGGTCTGGTACAGTTCAGGAGGGGGGCTCTCTCTTCCCCCCTCTTTTCCTGCGGCCTGCCAGGTTGCATGCTCGGATTGGTATGGATTTTGGATGGGACCCCTATGCCATTTTTTTTTTATTTGGTGCAGGGTTCCCCTTAATTTCCATACCTGACCTGAAGGGCCTGGTATGGATTTTGGGGGGATCCTCACGCAATTTTTTTTATTTTTGGTTTGGGGGTTCCCCTTAATATTCATGCCAGACCCAAAGGGTCCCCAAACACTTTTTTTTTTAATGCAATTTTATTAAGTTTATAATGGTTTACAGAAAGTAGAATGTTTCGATACAACTGTATAATACATCAGAAACAAGAATCAACTGAATGCGGACATAGCTTATGACTATAACAGCGGTGTTAATCCATGTAATAGCGTTTACAGGAAAATGCTAATATTAGCTCTAGATGTCAATCTTCACGTCCTTTCCCCCTCGAAAGGGTTCTAGCTGTATCCGGGCGTGAGTTGGCTGTGGAAGCTTAATAGAAGCAAGTCCAGTCAGAGTCTGGAGTTAGTAAGGTAAGTTATATCATCCTTCTAGGCAATCCAAATATTTCCTGTTGGAAGGATTTTTTTTGTAAAATAGGAACGTAACTGGTGTGGGCCTAGCCTCTGTATATGTTGAAGGCAAAAAGAAAAACAACAGTTCATAAAAACCTTCTGTATGAACAAACATTAGAAACCACTGATTTTGAACTAGAACTGTCGGGAAAGTATCCCATATATGGGAACAAGTTTGGGGGTTGTGAGCAGGATTGTGGTCCAGATAACATGTGGTAGTGTGCAGTAGGGCAGTCATATCCTTATAGACAGTAAGTTCATCTTGGTGATGGCTAGATCTCCAGAATTCTTTCCCAGAGAGAATTACGGAAAGTATTGAGGTTGAGTAGAAGAGTGTCTTGGTGCCTCATCTCTCCCCGAGGAGTATTCTATAGTGTACGTTGTGATGCTTCCAACGGATATGTAGATTGGCATAGCAAGGGTGTAAAGTGTCCATGTCATCAGGGTATGAAGGGGGGTCTGTCAGACATGCTAGTTACATGTTGCCAGTTAAAAATGAATGGGGATCTATTGTGTATAATATTTACGGTATTCCTCTGTTGTGAGAAAATGTGTCCAGCATGACCATGTCTAAATGTATTTAGAGGGTGTATCTTTTGTTTGATGGATCAAGTCTTCTATTTCCGCAGTGTGTTGAATGCAACTAAACCATTCCTTTATGCTTGGCGGGTCTGAGGAACACCACTTACGGGGTATACACATGTTTGCAGCTGAAATTAAATGCATGGTCAGTGAGCGTAGATATTTATACTGTGGTTTAGTTGAATGTTACAATAGGAATTGCGCTGGTGTAAAATGGAGCTCTTGAGTGGTAATCTTGTGTATTAAATTATGTTCTGCCTTCCAAAAAGGTTGTATTTTGGTGCAAGACCATCAGATGTGTAATAGAGAACCTGTTTGTTCCACATCTCCAGCAGAGCTGGGAAACCGTTGGGAAAATACAGTGTAATGTTTGTGGTGTCCTATACCATCTGGATAGTATTTTGAATGTGTTTTCCTGTGTGGAGACGTTCAGGGATCTCCTGTGAGCAACCAGGTAGATTGATTCCCATTCCTTGTCTGAGATGTTGATGCCTAGGTCTGTGACCCAGCAATCATTAGACGAATTGTTAGATATATTTAGATCAGAGAACAATAGAGAGTATGTGAAAGATATGAGGTGTTTTTGAGGTTCTGTTTTTAAGCACATTTCTTCGAAATGGAGTAAAAGGTCTTGTCTATGCCGAGGTCTTCGCCTTTGTGTCTATAAAGTGTCTGATTTGTAGGTATGCCCAATATGGGATTGACTGTGGATGTAAGTTAGTTGATAGGTCGGGATAGGAGATGTAGTTGCTGTTTTGGAAAAATTGTGTATGCCGTTCTCCACCAGACAGGAGGTGTGCATTCCAGGTTGAAATGCCGGGTTCTTTCTAAGTGGGGTCATTGGGCCTAGGGTGGACGATAGTTTGTATTTGGTGCGGGTATATTTGTAGGCAAGAAGGGTAGGGCCTATAAGGGATGAGATTTGTATGTGGACGGAATATGATGTTCAAGCAGCCAAGGAGTTTGGGCAATAGGGATAGAAGAGGAGTTTTCTAATTGTACCCAATCCTTATTTTTGGAGTGTATGTTCCAGTCTATGATTCTAGACAAATGGCATGCTTGATGATATTTTCTGAGATCCGGTAAGCCTAGTCTTCCCTTGAGCTTTGGGGAAGTGAGTCTAGAGTAATTTAATCTGGGGCGTATTTTGCCCCAGATGAAATCTGTTGTGACTTTTCTATTGGTTGCGAAAAAGGCAGGGGGGAATTTGATTGGAATTGTCTGGAGGACGTATAATAGCCGTGGCAGAATATTCATTTTGACGATTGCCGCTCTTCCAAACCATGAAAATAGTCCTACGGACCATTTTTTAAGGTCTTTCATAATAGAGTTCAAAATGGGTTGGTAGTTTTCTGCGTATAGGTTAGAGAGAGAGGCGGTAAGTTGTATACCTAAGTAAGTAATAGCATGAGTAGCCCATGTAAAGAGGAAGTTGTGTTCGGATTATAAGTATTGTTCAGCCGGCAGAGAGATATTTAAGGCTGTAGACTTCACAAAGTTTATTTGGAGGTTGAACAGGAGTTTGAGTGTTCTAGTGTTTTAAGGAGGTTTGGTATCATAGTTAGTGGTTCAGAGAGGAACATGAGGATATTTTCCGCAAATGTTGCTGTTTTATAAGTGCGATTATTCACTTTAATACCCTTGATGTCTATATTTTCATTGATACATCTCAGTAATGGTTCTAATGTAAGAACATATATTAAGGGTGAAAGGGGGCATCCCTGTCGGATCCCGTTCGAGATGGAGAAGGCGTCTGATAGGTGGCCATTCACTCTGACTCTTGCAGTGGGATTGGAGTAGAGTGTAAGAATGTAGTGAATCATACGCGTAGGAAGGCCTATGGCCTGTAGGGATTTTGTCAGATAATCCCATTCCACTCTATCAAACGCCCTTTCAGCGTCCAGTGATAGGAAGGATCCCTGCCGGTAGTTGGTTTGAATCCAATGTTGTATGTTAATGGCTTTGAGGGTGTTGTCCCTCGCCTCTCTGCCGGGGACAAAACCCATCTGATCAAGGTGGATCAGGTTGGGGAGAAGGGGGAGCAAACCTATTGGCTAGAATTTTGGCATACCACTTGAGGTCAACATTTAACAATGAGATGGGTCTATAGTTGGCAGTGAGTTGAGAATCCTTTCCAGGTTTAGGGAGGACTGTCATATGGGCCGTTAGTAAGTCTCAAGGCGGAATCTGGGGTGTTGCATAAGTATTGAATGTTGCTAAAAACATGGGTGCCAAGGTAGTCATAAAAGATGTATAGTAGCCGACCATTAGTCCATCAGGGCCAGGGCGTTTACCAGTTTTTAGCATATTTAAGGCATGCTTCGCCTCTTCCAAAGTAAGAGGATCATCTAAGTCGTGGGATATGGTTTCCAAGATGGGCGTTGGGCTATATTGTTTAAGGAAATCTGAGATCATCTGTGATCTATCTATCGTCTGAGGTGCTGGGTTAGGTGAGGTGAGATTATATAGTTGAGAATAGTATACCCTGAACTGTTCGGCTATATCAGATGTAGCATGGATTTTGTTACCCTTTTTATCTGTGAGAGAATGGATCGTATAGCTGGCTCTTTTGGACTGTATTGCTTTTGCTAGCAACTTGCCGGCTTTATTGCCGTACTCATAAAAGTTTTTTTGGGACAAGATAAATTTGTGTCGTGTCTGTTTGCCCAATAGATCTAATAATTCTTTGCTGGCGGAGATCAGTAAGGTTAAAGTGTCTAGTGCTAGGGTGTGTTTATGCATCATTTCTAGTTTATTAATTTGTTGGGTTAGATCCTTAATTTTTTGTAATTTAAATTTCCGCCTTTTTGCTGCTGCAGCAATGAGTATGCCCCAGATGACACATTTATGTGCTCCCCGAGTAATAGGGCCGAGGGTAGTTAGCTCATCATTTTCTGAAAAGAATTGTTTTAGACTTAGCTCCACTTCTGCCCCAATTGCTGGATCAGTAAGTAAGGAGAGGTCGAGTTTCCATGTGCGGGAAGAGGGAAAGGCATCGGGAAGTGTCAAGTTCATGGAAATGAGATGGTGATCGGATAGATACATTGGGTCAATAGATGCTCTTTGGAGGGATGGGAGATCTGCTTGTGTCATGAAAAAGTAATCGATTCTTGAATATTTACCATGTGGTGGTGAAAAGAAGGTGTAGTCTTTACAGTCTGGATGTAATGTGCACCTCGTGTCATGTAGATTTAGAGATTGGAGTTCTTTTTTAAATAGTTTTCAGAGCTGAATATGGAATGGAGGTGGGGCCATTGGAAATATCCAGGAGGGGGTTAAGAGGCGTGTTAAAATCTCCCCCTAGAATTAAAGTGCCTTCTTGGAAGTCAGCCAAGAGGAGTGTTATCTTTCGGAAGAATGGTACTTGTCCATTGTTTGGTGCATATATATTCGCTAGCGTGATTTTTCTTCCTTTACAAGTTCCTTTCACAAAAAGGAATCTACCCTGATCATCTGTCTAAATGTAATTTGGAGTGGAAAGTTTTTCCCTATCAGGATAGAAACCCCCTTTGTCTTAGAGCCTTTATTGGTTCAATGGTAAGACATAGGATAGTTTAAGTTTTTTTTAAGTTAGGAGTGGAGTCTACCTAGTATTCCCTACCAGTCTAAATCATAGAGAGCAGCCCTCAGTCCTGGACAATTTGCTCTCTTAAAGTTAAAGTGATTGTAAATAATCACCTTGTAAAACAACCCATTCCGTTTAAAATAAAAATGAAAGACAAAACCCTGTTGTATAGATTAAAAAACATTATAAATATATTTTTTCCCTTTTTATAAGTGACCACATTCCCTCAGTTTCTTTTGTTCTAAGCTGCAGAAGAGCTGGGGGGAGAATTGCAACTGCAAAGTGAGTTCCCCATAACTTACTGTGAGGGGAGGGAGGTTTCAGAACAAGTTTGGTTATTAGAGGAGAGAAATCAGAGTTCCTAGCACAGCCAGAGAACTGACCATGCTGTGTTCTCCTGCTTAGTGTGGTCAATTTTTAATAGGGAAATAAAGAGAGTCGCAGGAACACTAGAGATTTCACACAATGGAAGCAATACAAAGAAAACAGAATACATTCTCATACCAGTACATGGTACAACAGGCACATTTCAGAAATATGAAATGCTGGGGTAACAAAGGCTTTAAGTGTCTTTCTAGTATGTGCTTGTTGATTACAGCTAACATTAAATGATACTGTATTTTGATCACTTCTACTTTTTTTTTTTATATGAACATTAGTAAAAAGCCCTGCATGGTTGGAGATTGCCAGGTACAGCAGAGCATAATTTCTTGTTGGGGCTTCTAGGAACTGTACCATAAAATTGTTTTGTAATGGTTTATATATTTTTGACCTTTAACTGTTGCAGCAGTGCCATTACTCCAGTCAATTTCAGGGTAGTTAAAATCTACCATTATCATCACTATGCCAGCCCTTGCAGTCTGTCAGGGCTCTGCTTGCGCTTTGCCGGTGAACCTGCGTGCATGCACGCTGTTAGGCAATCCAAGCATCGGCGTGTGTGTGTGCGCCAGTATTCACCTCAGGCGCATGCTAACGCGGTTTGGCGCCAGTGGCCCTATTTAAAGGTACAGCTGCATTTGTTCAGTGCTGTTTGGCTGCAGCTTGTACCTGAGACTCCTGTTACCTGTTCATCTGATTGTCTGATTGATTTAGTCCCCCTATTGTCTGGAACATTGCTTGTATAAGACATCTGTCTGGCCTGCTGCACTTCTTTGCCTGGACTCTGATCAGGACTTATGTCAATCGATGCCAGAACCATATCACAAGTTCCTTGACGTCTTTGGCAAATGCGGGGCGGACTCCCTTCCGCCCCACCGTCCATATGACTGTCCCATCAAACTCCTTCCAGGGGCTGAGATCCCGTTTGGATGCATGTTTTTCCCTTATCAGAAAAAGAGCAGGAGGCCCTGAAAACCTACATCATGGAGAATTTGGAGAAGGGGTTCATCCGCCATTCTATCTCTCCCACAGGCGCTGGAATATTCTTTGTCACCAAGAAAGACCAGTCGCTCCAGCCCTGTGTGGACTACCGCAAACTGAAAAAAATTACGGTCAAAAACCGTTACCCTCTGCCCCTGATACAGGAGCTCTTTCAGAAGTTGAGATCGGCCACAATTTTTACCAAATTGGACTTAAGAGGAGCCGGAGATGAATGGAAGACAGCTTTCCGAACCTGTTTTGGGCACTATGAGTACCTAGTCATGCCCTTCGGTCTCTGTAATGCCCCTGTCACCTTTCAGCATCTCATAAACAATGTGTTTAGAGACTTTCTGGACATCTTTGTCATCGTTTATCTGGATGGCATTTTGATCTTCTCTGGATCCCTTGAGCAACACCGAGGGCATGTGGGCAGAGTGCTGCTCCATCTCTGCCAGCACGGATTGTATGCCAAGGCCGAGAAATGTAAATTTGAACAGCAAAACATCCAATTTCTCGGTCTCGAGATCTCCCCAGCAGGCATCAGAATGGATCCGCAGAAAGTATCCGCTGTTCTGGACTGGCCGGCACCCAAGGACAAAAAAGGAATACAAAGTTTTGTAGGCTTTGCAAACTTCTACAGGAAGTTTATTAAGGGGTTCTCTGCCATCATCACCCACATCACTCAGCTGACCAAGAAGAATGTACGTTTTCACTGGGGCCCTGAGGCTCAGGAGGCCTTTGAGAAGCTCAAAGGACTGTTTACCTCTGCCCCTATTCTCAGCCACCCTGACCCATCTCTGCCCTACATCCTTGAAGTTGATGCTTCTGAAGTGGCAGTGGGAGCGGTGGTGTCCCAACGTCAAGGCAGTAATGATCTGATGCACCCCGTAGGGTTCTTTTCCTGGAAACTCTCTCTTGCCGAAAGAAACTATGACGTCGGTGACTGGGAGCTGCTTGCCATTAAGTCGGCATTGGAAGAGTTGAGGTACTTGTTGGAAGGTGCGGTTCATCCTGTGTTAATTTATACCAACCACAAGAACCTTGAATATTTAAGAACCGCCAAGCGCCTGAAGCCCCGGCAGGCCCGCTGGGCCCTGTTCTTTTCTCGATTCTGCTTTCACATCACGTATCGCCCTGGCTCAAAGAATGTGAAACCAGACGTGCTCTCGCACATGTATGACTGCTCCAAAGACTCTGCTGCCTCAGATACTATTCTACCTGCGAGCACCTTTCTACTCGTACAGCCGAACCTGCTGTCCCAGATCAGAGAGGCATCTTTGAACTCACCCTCTCCTCCAGGAATTACTTTGACAATCAGGGAGGGCCTTTTGTGGAAGGACAGTCAAGTCTTTGTTCCTGAAAGTATCCGAGTAAGAGTCCTTGCCCTGCTTCATGACCACCCATTAGCAGGGCATTTTGGGGCTCGCAAGACTCTGGAGCTTGTGCAGCGCACTTTCTGGTGGCCTGGTTTAAAAGAATTCTGCAAGAAGTACGTCAATTCTTGTCCTTTTTTTTTTGTAGTGGTGGGTCGACTTTCCAAGATGGCTCATTTTCTACCATTAAAAGGGACTCCATTGGCATCAGAGACAGCCCATATCCTCATCAAGGAAATTGTTAGATTACATGGGGTACCTGCTAATATAGTGTCAGACGGGGGTCCAATTTACATCCCGGTTCTGGAGGGCTCTGTGTGAGAGTTTGAAGATCGAGCTGGACTTGTCATCTGCTTATCACCCCCAGACCAACCGGCAGACTGAATGAACAAACCAGGCTCTTGAACAGTATATCAGAAGTTGCATGTCCTTTCACGTCCTTTGTACAGGACGATTGGGTATCCCTACTGCCCCTAGCGAAACTCGCTTACAACAATGCCAGTCATTCAACCACAGGACCGTCTCCATTTTTTGCAAATTATGGGTTTCATTTATCATTTCTCCCTGATTTCCTTCCAAAATCTTCAGTGCCAGCAGTCCAGGACACAGTTACCTTCCTCAGCCGTAACAACCAGGTTCTACAAGAAGCAATAACCAAGGCCCAGGAAGACAGTAAGAAAGTCTTCAATCAGAAGAGAAGGGGAGAATTGGATCTTCAAATCGGGGATCTGGTATGGCTTTCTACTTCTAATCTCAAATTAGTCTGTCCTTCGAAAAAACTTGCACCCAAGTTTTTGGGCCCCTTCCCGGGGGAAGAGAAGGATTAACGAAGTTTCTTATGAATTGTCCTTACCTGAGTCAATGAAGGTGCACCCAGTTTTTCATGTGTCCCTGCTAAAACCTTTGGTATCTGACCTAGAGGAACTCGACCACCTGAGCCCATCTTAGTTGACGGTAGTGAGGAATATGAGGTGGAGGCCATTCTTGACTGTAGAAGACGGCAAGGGCAAAGACAGTTCCTGATAAAGTGGAAGGGCTACGGCCTGGAGAGCAACTCTTGGGAGCCTGATAATAATTTACATGCTGGAAGATTAATTTGTGCCTTTTTCTCTTCTCATCCCGAAAAGAAAGACGTGTTGGGCACCCGGAGGTTCCCCCTTGTGGGGGAGGGGCAATGTCAGGGCTCTGCTCACGCTTTATGGGGAATCTGCGTGCCGTTAGGCAATCCAAACATCGGCGCGTGTGTGTGCACCAGTATTCACCTCAGGCGCACGCATGCGCGCAATGGGCACGCGTGTGCGCGCTAGCGCGGTTTGGTGCCAGTGGCCCTATTTAAAGGTACAGCTGCATTTGTTCAGTGCTGTTTGTCTGCAGCCTGTTACCTGTTCATCTGATTGCTATTACTGACCCGGCTTATGTCTGACTCTGCTGATCTCTCCTGCCCTGATCCCAGCCTGTCTGACTCTGTTTTTGGACTGCCTATTTGATGCTGAACCTTTGCTAGCCTGTGACCTTGCCTTTGCCTGCCGTTACTGCCTGATTGCCTATGTGCTCTGACCCGGCTTGTCTGACCAACCCTCTGCTTGTTCCGAGTGTGCTGAGTCTATCCAGGATCCACTGTCGCAGTTCCCGTGCCTTCTTCTACCCGGCTTGCTGTTTGTCCTCCTGCTCTGCCAACGTCTACTAGCTCTGGCAGCTCTGTCAGCTTCTGCCAGCCTCTGCCAGTTTCTGCAGTTCCAGCCATCCGGAGGACCATCTCCTCTGCCTGCATCAGCTGCTGCATCCAGCTCAGACACTCCTACCCCGCTGCACTCACGGGACCACTGTCTTCACTCCAGTGGGCCCTGAACCAGAGTCGTAAGAAAAGTATTTTTCCACCAAGTCAGGCTCACCACCCAGGTACCTAACACAGCCCTTTCTATCTGTGCCAGGAGCTTAGTCTCCACCTTCTCATTAACACTGAATGGCATATAGCAAACTCAAATTATTATTTTTGAAGTAAACATACAGTGCAGTTGCACTCATAATGTTTCATTCTCATTCCATTCTCCATTAACTAGGTCCTCATTTACACTAGTTTTGAGATCACTTCTCACATAGAGACAAACACAACCACCTTTGTAGTTTACTCTACCTTTCCAAAAGGGCTTATAGCCAGGAATATTGATAGTGCAACCACATGAAGAGAGCAGATTCAGCAATACCAATTAAATCAAAATTATTTTCATGCACCAAAGCTTTCAACTCACATATTTTGCATGGCATTGTGAACAAACACCTTAATTAATTATCACATTTTGCACCTGTTTCTTCATTTTTTTTTTAATGTAACATGGGAAGTTGTTTATCACCTGCCATAGCCCTCCCTCAACTTCCCCGATTCCACCCAACATTAGGCACTGACACATGTCTGCCTCAGTATAATCTAATTTACCCGCCCCCTCAATCTTAGTTCAAATACTCTTCTAGCCTTCCCATAAACCTCTCCAACAGCACAACAGACCCCCCCTCCATCAAGGTGCAAACCATTTTTAGCATATAGGTTTTACCCCAGGGAAAGGTCAGCCCTGTACTCTAGAAACCCACATCCTCTTACACCAGGTCTTTAGCCAATGCGTTAATTTTTCTAAGTTCCCCCTGGCTTTCCTGTGTTGCGCATGGCACATACAATATTTCAGAAAATATCACCTTGGAGGTCCTTTCCTTGTTGCCCAGTGCCATCATATCCCTGCAAAGTCCATCTTTCTCCTCAAATGGAATGCAAACAAATCATAACATGAACAAAATCTGGCATTCTGGGTAGAAGTGGAAGTGAAAAAACAATATATAGATATAAATGAAGGTTCAAGTATATGTTTTTTTTTATAAAATTCTGTTTATTAAACTTTTTCTTATTCCAAGAACAAAAACAACAATAGTTGGGCCCTGTTAACATAACAGTAGCCCAACCAATTGGCCACACAGGGCCTAACAACCTAGTGCTAGCAAATAACTACTATCTACCCCCCCACCTACCCCCCACCCCAGTTTGTCACAGCTCAGCCTCTCCGTTACATGGATTACCAACTCAGATCTAGGTTCCTGTCAACCTCTTGTTAAGTGATACCCATAAGCTATCATTTTCCTTGGCCCCTGCACCAATGCTGAAAACACTTATGACATTTTGTTACACTTTGTGCTGTCGTTTAGTTGCCTCCACTTTACCATGTTGGTAGCTTCCTCAGTTCTGCATCCCTGTGCCTTCCCCCGTCAAAGTGTGTCCCCAGGAGCCCATGGCCTCCCCACTCAGCCTACAGTACTATCCGATTCGTACCAAGCCCGCCAGACTTTATCAAATTTCTTCCCAGTTCCCCTCACCCTGTATGTTGTTTTATAATACGGTAACATAGAGTTGATTAGATGTTTCCAATAAGCAATATCCGGGGCCTGTTTGTTCTTCCACTTAAGTAAAATGGCCTTCTTGCCATATAATAGCAGGATTATAGCAGTGTTCTCAATGCCCTGGAAAGAACCATCTCCTCCACCAGCCCCAGCAAGCAGACCCTCACCGTCAGGGGAATCGGCACCGCCAGTATGTCGGAGATACACTCGGTAACCTCCTGCCAAAACCTCTGAATGTACATACAGCTCCAGAATATATGGTCAGCATCGGCCTGAGAAAAAGCACATCTCCAACACTCTGCTGCTGCCAATCCATATATCCTGGCTAGTCTGGCCGGCATGCAGTAGCTTCTATGTAGGAATTTAAATTGGATCAGGCGATCTCTAGCTGATACAAGATGCTGAAAGGGCTGGATCCATAGATCATCCCAGTCCTCTATTTGAATTTCCAGGACTTCTACTTCCCATCTGGTCCTACACTTAGTAACAGCTTTAGGTGAGCGTTTAAAGAGTTCTTTGTACGTTATGGAGAGTGTTTTAGACAGGTCCTCTCTGGACAGCAAGGATTTGAGTGCCGAGGGCAGAGATTCTACCCTCAACTCCCCAAATTGAGCCTGGTATGCGCGTCAATATGTTTGATATAAAACCAGTAAAGCATTACAAATAATAAAAGGGTCCACTAAAAGATAAGCTGAAAACACATATTTTTAAGTGGAAAACATTTCATAATACACACACACATCAAATATAACTTTAAAATAGATCTTAAAGCCAAACATTACACAATATTGTCTCAATTTTAGATAAAATAAAATCAAAGTTAATCATTATCAAAGGCAGCCAATTCAGTTTACTGTAATATTTTCCCTGTAGTTGACATTCTTATATATCCTGGTCAGAAAACTACAATGTATTGAATTTATAGTGCCATTTTGGACTAAAATTACTTTTTGCTTCATAAAGTGTACTGCAAAAACAAATACATTTTGATACATCAGTAGAGTAATGCACTAAGCATCAGAATTGCTATTATCCACCAGCAATCAAAACTAAATTAGAAGAAAAGTATTAAAATAATAATTCTACTTTGCTAAGCAAAAGTGTATGTGCACATCGCAAAGTGAAAATTGGTAATTAGGCTCCATGCACACTGGAGCTCATAAACTGTAATTTATTGGAGTTTGGGCATTTTTTTAAAGCCCATAAACTCCACTCTATGTTAGCCTATGTGTCCATGCACACGTTTTTTAGCTTTAATGAGCAGTGGAGTTTATGGGCTTTTTTCTGAACGCCAGAAATTCGCGTTCAAAGTGCCGTTTTTCACCTCCAAAAAACGGCAAACGCAGATAAACGCTTATAAACGCTCATAAACACGCTTTAATTAGTGTTCGGCATTCTATTTTTTCAATGCATTGTGGGAGTTTGGAATGCATTGTGGGATTTTTGGAGTGTCCTCTGTGTATTTTTATTGAAAACGCCCATAAACGCTAACGTTAATAAACGCTCATAAACACTAGTACAAAATGCTGTTAAAAGCACGTTTTTCAACCAGCGTTTTCTGCCAGCAATCTGGCGTCCAGAAAAACCTTTTTTGAGCTTCAGTGTGCATGGAGCCTTAAAGTGAAATGTGCTCACTTTAAATATCCAGCCATGCACAAGATAAATAAATAAAAATATTCTTGCTAGCACATGACTGGTTGATTGAAGTGAACCCACACCTTATTTATTAAGTTCAGTGAACATTAATTTTGGTAAATGAACAGCCTTTACTCGATCAACCCCAATGTTTATACAGGGGATTGAAATGATTAAACATAATCAATCAAAATGTTAAGAGGCACTCATTAGCTGCACATACCTACAGTATAATAACTTTTATTTTTAGCCTAACAGTAAGTTAAGTTTTTTTTTTTTTTCGAAATGTCTGCCAGAGCAGCCTACCAATGTGTATGCATTGCCAAGTTCAGACAAATAAATATATTCATAGACTGAATGTTTCAAATCAAAGTAGCAAAAGCAACACCATATTACAGTTGGAAAAGTTTCATATTTTTAATAGATATAAAAGTCTTTAGTTTTGACAATGAACCCAAGGGACAAGGTAAAACAGTACACTTTTGTTGTTTATCACAATTAAATGACTGACAAACTAGCAAAATATGACTTGCTGGTGGGAGTTTTCATTGCAAAGCCAACAAAAAGGTTCCTTAGTACATTTTACATTATTTACATATTTTTATATCCAAGAAATTTTGGATTAGATAGTGAAAGATACCGTGTCACCACCCCATGAACATCGTTAGACATAGCAGATAAATCTCTTTACATATTCACATGTCAGCTGGATTTTATTTATTTATTTCACTTGCCCGCCATACAGTTGCTCCCCCTCCCTTACACCAACCAAGGCCCCATTGCTCTAGTAAGCACAGATTCAGACACTCCTAGAATTGTATGATGCAATTAAACATTTAAGCTATGGGCTCTGTAAAGCAGGGGGAACAGATTTAAGTATAAAAGGAAGACTAGAGTATTGTTATGTGAATACATTTACCTGCTATTTTAAACTTGTTGTGAAGCGGTGGTAAAGGGTCTATTTAAAATCCATACTTTTTTGCTATTTTTTTTACCAGAGCAAATTGAGAGGCTACATCTCCCTAATGGGGTCACAGACAGCAATAAATCCTGACAGGGGTTCTAGAATTGTCTAATTTTATCAAAAATGTAAAAAATAGCTTTATTTTTATTTTTTGGCTTTAGATACACTGATTACTTTTGGAACAGTATGTAACAATGCAAATGTTTTATTTTTTGTATCACACATTGTATAGAAGTATGGCTATGAATAATGTTGAAATAATTTTTAGAACTACTCATTATTTAGTCACAAAAAAAAGAAAATTCACCGAAATGTAATTCTGCAGATAAAACAGTGGTAAATTTGTTCATCTATGCTAAACTTGGAATGTATCTTCACACCTGCATCACCCCCCAGTAAAATAGTATAATTCATGCAGCAGTCAATTCTTAACAAGAACATTGCATTTCATAACTATATTAAAAGTTGATATTATACTGTAGTGGTTGATTAAAAAAAAAAAACCTTCAGTTTCCAGGGGCATATCAAAATTTAAATGAGCTCCACTACAAAGAGAAGCAGGGTTTCCTTTTTATCAGAAACACTCAATATTTACAAAAATATCCACAAACTATAAAAAAATATATTGTACAAAGTAAGACCCTTCTGGTATTTAGACATAGTGAATTGAAAGTAAAAGACAACTATTCTGGATTTCCAAACTGAGTATAAATTTAAAAGAAACCTTTCCTAAGAGAAACACATTGGCTGCTATTGTTGACCTCCTTTTGAGAATGTTAGTTGCCTAACAATTACACTGATGCACTGGCCTGAATACCACTGACCTGGAAACTGTTGTGCAGCCTCCCAGTTTCTTCCATCAGCTGTGGGTTAACAAGTCTTCTAGGATGCCTAGCTTCTTTCAACAGCTGCACAGTATTGAGTCTGGCCACAAAGCCCCTAGCTGGAACCTCCTCAGCCCAGGAGGCACCTTATTTAAACATCATCAGCTTGTGACTCTGTGCTTGTGATAGCGTTTGCTTACCGGCTCCTTGTCTGTTTCCTTGCCTGACCCAGATCTGCTGTTATTATGGATTAAATTTTGTTTGGGTACAGCATCGCACGACCTCACAATTGTCAGTTAAAGCTACTCAGTGCTGTATCGCAAAAAATGGCCTGGTCATTAATGGGGCAAATCTTTCTGTCCTTAGGTGGTTACAGCACTTGTCCTGTGTCATTTGGCCCCCTGTAACACCTAAAAAATCTGTCTGATCCTGTCAGTTTCTCCCCATCCCTCTGTACACTGACCACAGTGCATCATGGTTGCTGAGCCCTGACACCATGGTCAGTTTACGTGACTCCATCATCAACAGCCTGCTATCTGCTCTCCTCTCTGCTTCTGTGTCCTCTTCTCCCCTCCCCTCTGTCTGTGTGTGAGACCCCCCCCCCCTCCTGCTGCTCTCATAACACTAACCTGTATACACCATCAGCACTGCCTCCTAATGCAGTGCCCCCTCTGTGATCACATCAGCCATTTCTCTCCTCCTTCCCTGCAGGCTGATATCAGCAGGGGAATCTCAGCCCTGCTCCCTGCATCTCTCAGATGAGGGAAGAAGAAAGCTGGCCAGTCATGTGATCACAATCTTGGCAGTGAAATTAGGTATTTGCAGCATTTATTTTTACTAATCACACACAGAGGGGGACACTACAATAGGAAGCAGTTCTGATGGTGTATACAGGTTAGAGTGGCTTAACAACCACTTTAAAGTGAATAACTCTACACCAAGTTCACTATATTTACTTGGTAACAGCTTCACCACTTGACCTCTGGAAGATTTACTCCCCTTCACGACCAGGCCATTTTTCTCTATACGCCACTGCATTACTTTAACTGACAATTGCTCAATTGTGAAACCCTGTACATAAATTAACTTTATGTAATTTTTTTCACAAATATAGCTTTCTTTTGGTGGTATTTGATCACCACTGCGTTTTTTTTTTTTTTTTTTTTTTTTGCATTATAAACAAAAAAGACCTACAATTTTGAAAAAAATAACTATATATATTTTTTTACTTTTTGCTATAAAAATATTCAATAAAACAAATTAAGAAAATCACATTTCTTCATAATTTAGGCCAATGTGTATTTGGCTACATATTTCTGTTTACAAAAAATCCCAATAAGCCTATATTAATTGGTTTACTCAAAAGTTAGTGTCTATAAACGATGATATATATACTGGAATTTTTATTTTTATTATTTTTATACTAGTAATGGCAGGGCTTAGTGACTTATAGCAGGACTGCGATATTGCGGCGGACAATGTGACACTTTTGACACTTTGTTGGAACTGGTGACACTAATACCGTAATCAGTGCTAAAAATGTACACCATCACTGTACTAATGACACTGGTTCGGAAAGGGTTAAACATCTAGGGTGACCAAAGGGTTAATATGTGCCTAGCCAGTGTTTATGTGTACTGTATGATGCGATCACTGAGGGATGTTCTTTGCAAGGAAACAAAATCCAGCATACTCCGCTGACAGGACAGAGCTCTGCATTGTTTACATACCAAAGAGCAAGGGTAACTTTTCACAAATTTGTGGCAGTGTTAAATTGTAAGTCTTGTTAACTTGCTATTAAATTTTAACTGGCAAGTTGAACACTTGCAGAGCACTTGAAGCATAAGTTCTTGTTGACACTTTTCCAATTTGTAGCAAATGTGTATTCTGCTACATTTCCTTGGTAAAAATAACTCAAATAAGTGTATAAATTTAGTCTATTTGAATGTTATAGTGTCTACAAACTATGGTATATAAAGTATATGAAAATTGTTCAATCCTGCTTATCTCATTTCTTGAGGACCTAAAATGCCAGGACAGTACAAATGACCCATTTTTCAAAAGTAATCCAAGGTATTTAGTAAGAGGCATAGTGTCTTTTTTTTTTAAGTTGTAATTTTTTTCAAATTTTTGGGGAAAATTAAAAAATTAACCTTTTTGTTGGTCCTCCGCATATATATGGCGGGACCCCATTCTGACAGGGGAGGAGAGAGAGATCAGCCATTCCTAGTGATCAGGAACAACAATCTCTCTCTACTCCCAGTCAGTCCATCCCCTGACAGTTATAACACCTCCCTAGGGAACACTTAACCCCTTGTGTCTCGCCCCCTAGTGTTAACCCCTCCCCTGCCAGTGTCATTTATAGAGTGATCAGTGCATTTTTATAGCACTGATCACTGTATTGGCATCACTGGTAACCAAAGGTGATCAAATAGCCCCAAAAGAAAGCCTATTTGTGGGGAAAAAATACATCAATTTAGTTTAGGTACAACTTCACAGGACCACACAATTGTCAGTTAAAATGATCCAGTGCTGTATCACAAAAAATCGTCTCGTCATCAAGGGGGTAAATCCTTCCAGGGCTGAAGTGGTTAAGTAAACTTTTTTTTATTGTAACAAGTTATGTCTCACACACAGCATAGGCATACTTACAATTACATCCCAAAACACATTCTTCTTTGCCTTTCAAATACGGTGATACCGCAAGTGTAATGCCCTGTACACATGATCGGACTTTACGATGGAAAATTTGCGATTGGACTGTGTTTTCGGAAAATTCGATAGTGTGTCGGCTCCATCTGACTTTTTCCGTCGGAATTTCCGACACATAAAGTTTGAGTTAAAATCTAAAAATTTCCGACAACAAAATCGTTTAAATTCCAATCGTGTGTAGAAAATTCAGACGGACAAAGTGCCACTTATTCTCAGAATAAATTATGAGACGAAAGCTATTGGCTACTGCCCTCTTTATAGTCCTGTCGTACATGTTCTACGTCACCTCGTTCAGAACGATCGGATTTTCTGAAAACTTTGTGAAACCGCGTGTATTCTAGACAAGTTTAGGCCAAAATCCGTCTGAAAAAATCTGAAGGATTTTGTCATAAGGAATGTCCAACCGTGTGTACAGGGAATTAGACTTTTTCACAGCCTAGATGCATAGAGGGGCTCAAAATCCAAGGAGCACATTTGGGCTTTCAATGAGCATAAATTACACATTACACATCAATTAAAAATAAATGATGCATCTAATTTCCTGTATGCATAGAGCTATGTAAGGCCTATGCTCTGCTTTGAATTGTTCTTCCCTTTTCCTAAGAAAAAAAACATTTACTACAAATGATTAAAACAGAAATTATGCATTCAATTGCCTGACTACCTATCACATCTTTGGAGGCCCTGGAGCACTAGGACAGTGGAAACTCCCACAAAATGACCCCACTTTTTTATTTTATACAAAGTTGTCAATTAAGACGATTCTAACACACATCATAGGGATACTTAGAATTATACCCCAAAACACATTCTTCTGCTCATCCCAAGTAAGGGATACTACATATGTGACACTTTTTCACAGCCTAGCTACAAAGATGAGCCCAAAATCCAAGCAGCACCTTCAGGTTTTTAAGGGGCATAAATTATGCATCTCATTTCTTGACTTTGGAGGCCTTGGAGCACAGTGGAAACATCTCCAAAAAAACATTTTTGAAAGCACACAACCCAAGATATTTTTTAAGAGGCATGGTGAGTCTTTTGAAGCCTTTTTTTTGCCACAAGTTTTAGGAAAATGCGAAATGAAAATAAATTAATTATTTTACACATTTGTCAGTTTAATAGGATACTTAAGCCCCATACACAATATGAGATTTTCTGCTGATTTTTGTCTCAAATTTACCAAAACCATGTAGTGCAAGGGCCTGCCTGATTGCATACACATTGAAACTCCTAAGGTTTGACCTAATATTATATGGTTTTGGTAAATCTGAAGACAAAAATCAGCAGAAAATTTCATAGTGTGTATGGGGCTTTAGAATTACAACCCAAAACACATTCTGTTACTGCTTCTGAGTATGATGATAACACATATGTGAGACCTTTTCAGTGTTTGAACTGGTTATATACCGGACATTGTATGTTGTGTATCACACAACTCCACCAATTGTATCAAAACCACTGTACTGTAATAGTCGCCTTTATATGAGTCATCATGGAATATAGCTTAGTGTAGCATCGCCAATAGTAGTCCCTGTTCTTATAAGCAAAGTAAGCCTAGCCAACTGGTATGTGATTGCCCCCCCATAATTGCATGTTCATTGGCCAGGTACTACAGGAGGCTAAAGAAAGGAAAAACAAAAGAGCTCCTGTGGTTCCTGGAGTGCAAATAGCATTGAACATAGTAAGCTGGACATGCAGAGGTTCAGTTCACTCCATCCCTATAGGCTCTCTCAATCATGGTGGTCAGATCATGCTGGTATGTAGGGAGAGGGTCAGTTGTTAATTTCCGATGTGTTATGGTGTCTGACAGCAAACGGTGGGCTTCACGAAGGTGATCGCCCATGTCCTGTACCACCAAACTCCCCCCTTTGTCAGCTTGTTTTATTATGATTTCTTTATTTGTGGTAAGATCTGTGAGGGCCTGTTGTTCTAATTTGTTTAGATTCGCCTGTTTCTTATTGTTAGTAGTATTACATAACTCTGAGTTCTTTATAAACAGCTTGGTAAAGGGTCTCTATGTATGGTCCCTTTGATTGAGTTAGATTGAAAGTGGACGATGGTTTCAGATTTGTTTGTACCACCGCTGGCTCCACAAAGGGATACTGGGTCTGACTGACTATATGGCTTTCACTCCACAATTCTTCCAAAATTTTTAAAATATCATCCAGAGACGTCGTGGTTATATGTGCTTCACCAACTTCTGGTATCAAATCACCCTTTTTTGCAGTATTAGTAATGATCTTAGCGTAAAGTCTTTTTAAGGTGAGGGACCGACAAATTTATTCAGATCTTTAAAGAGACCAAATTTATTTGGCCCAAAACTCAAGCCTTTTTTCAATAAAGACAATTCATACGGAGTCAATGTATGAGATGATAGGTTAAAGAGTTTTATGGTGCCATCTTCTATTAGATCTCTACCCGTTCATTCTTGTTTTGCCTTGCATTTTCGCCCTCCTCTACAGCCTCTTCTAATTTTCGTTTTTCTTTTGCAAAATTGACTCCCTTTGGAGATAGGACTAAAAAACCTTCATCAAAGTTAGAAGGTGTCTCTATGGGACCCTCTTTTGTCTCGCTTTCATTATAAGCGCACACCATATCACTAGATTTTGGGGGGCCCCTTCTTTAATATACCTATCCAAATCTTTTGCCAAAGGGCTATATTTGTTCGATGTGGTTATGGAAAAAATAGGTAAAATGCGATTATTTACATTGAGTTGCTCAGTTGAAGCAATAGAGGCTGTGGGGATACTCCTTTGGAGGATCAGCTATTGTGTGGGTTATGTGACATACACCCTTTTCAACCTCATGAATAATAGAATTTTTGTTGGGGCCCAATGATGGTTCAGCGGGCAGAGCCTGCCTCATTCTGATACCCATGTTTATTGATCTGTGGTTGTTTATGTTTATTGTTCTTGGGTCTGTCGTTCTTTTTACGTCCATTAGTGGTGGTAACGTTCTTTTCCCATCTAATTCTGTTGTTCTTAGTGTTTTTAATTCTATTTTTAAAGGCATTCTTCCAATGATCTTCCAATGTCGCAAAAGGAGTTGTCTAACCTGCCAATCCATTCCAAATGGTCAATCCATCATTACTACACCCAAGGGCAAGACTTTTGAAATAAAACCATTTATCACGTGCTCCACGGAGTACGTGATTTATGTTTTATGCTGCACCTGCGGTCTCCTCTATGTAGGCCGTACCATGCGAGCCTTACGAGTCAGCGTGGGAGAACATCGCCGCTTGATAAAAAAGGGCTGCGTCAAACATAGTATTCCGCGTCACTTTCGCCAATTTCATAACAGAGACTTCAATAAAATGGAGGTTTTTGTGATTGAGTCCATCCCGAAGGGGACCCTAATGGATAACGAGATTTTTTCCCTCCTTTTCCGGAGGGAAACCTTTTGGATATACCTGATGGGTTCCCTTTCGCCGGATGGCCTCAACGAAGAAATGAATGTTCTTAAAATAACCAATTGAGATCTGTCATTCAGATACAATGCGATCAATCTGAACCGATTTCAATTTTAACCTAATGGATTACTCTTCTCACCAGTAAGATGGGAATGGTAGTCGGATGGTTGTTATTGAGATTTAAAGCAATCTATCATGGTATCATCCTGAACATGAGCTCTACAAATTTCAGACATTTTTTTTTGTTTTTTTCATATATTTATATACATTATTTTATTTTTATTTTTGGTTATGGGCATTTTCCCATTACTAGTATAATTTTCCACTATTTTTATCCCTGTATTAAACTATGCATAAGAATTAAGTCTTACAGACGGGGGGTTAATGCGTTACGAGTTTCCCCCGCCCCCTTTTTACAGCCCAATGCTTTTTATTTTCTGTGTTGCCACATGCCACTCCAGCTTTGAGAAAGCGCATGCACGCGAAACATGTAAGCTTGAAGCCGGCATGGCAACCTCCTTCAGTATGAAGCTCCCCAATTAAGGATAGGCTGCGGTGGCCGGCGGCGTCACGTGTTGTGCTCGTGGAATTCTGAGCCTCCCTTCACGCTGGCCAACATCACATTGTGTTTTCTGGCCGGACTCAAGTTCCCAGCATGCATCACACTGCTCACCAAAGAGCCAAAACAACTCGATTGGCACGCACCCACGAGCAGGACACCTCTACGGGTCACAGAGCTGCAGTGATCCTCCCTCCCTCCTCTGACAGTGAGTCACATACAGGAACATCGTTCCTTCATCTGTACTTTGGGAGTTTTTTTTCACTAAGCACTGTAACCCCCTCCTAGGCAAGGACACCACGTGACCATAAACCCCTTGAGCCTCAGTAGGTTGGTTGGTGGTAGTGCATGTGTGTGTTTTTTTATATACAGACTATATGTGAGGATTATCTGCTAAAGGTCTTCTACCTTGAATTGTGACTTTCTGTCATAGCAGACTGACTTTTGTTGCTCAGATCCCAGGAGGGATCGGATGTCTTTGTTATAGTTTTCTTATACATCTTTTAATAAATGACTTTTAAGTTTTATCATGCAAGGGTCTCTCTAGTGCGCTGTCTTTTGCTGTTTATTTTTATTCATTTTATCCCATTGAGTCCTGAGTGGTTAAACAGCTGCACATTGATACTGACCAAAGGACATCAACATAAATAATCAGTGGTTCGTTATACAGCCAACCGCTTTTAGTAAAATGAAAGTTCATATGTGCACCAAAAAGACTTTTTTGGTTATCACCCCTGTAACATTTTTTTTCCATCTGTGCACCTCTTCAGAAGATTTTACCTCACTTTCTGTCCCAATGACGAATGTTTTTTGAAAATTTGTTTTTTTTTTAGTAAAACAAGGATTGGGATAAAGCATCAGTGGAGAGAAGGCATGTTTTTCCCATATCAACTCTTACAGGAGAGAAATTCCCTTCCTAGGTGTAGATTACATCTCACTTCCTGTTGTCTCCTTCCATTTGCAAGTAGGAGATGTTTGTAAGTTGGATGTTTGAAAGTAGGGGCCTGCCCTATATGCTCTGCATAAATTTGGTCCTAAGGTGTTGGTGTTGTCACAACACTGTAAGCCCCCAAAGTGACTCTTGAGTGCTGGAACGCCCTGCTGTGAACTATTATATCAACACTTGTAATTACATGCCATTGTTGAACAGTGGTAGAGAAATTGGGCCTTTGGTGTTGCTGGTGCTATAACACTGAAAGTCATCACAGTTACTCTTGGTGGGTGCTGGAACGGGCCTTACTGTGAAATATTATATCAAGAATTGTAATTACATGCACCTGTTGAACAGGGGCAGAAAAATTGGGCCTTAGGCACTGGTGCTGGTGCCACGACACTGCACCCCCTCACAGATACTCTAGTTGGAGCGCAGGAATGAGCCCTGCTGCAAAGTATTGTATCAAAAATTGTAATAACACATCCCTGTTAAACAGGGGCTGAAAAATTGGGCCTTAGCCAAAACCAAAAATGTTCTTCCAAGCTATCAGCAGGATCATTGAGAAGGAAGAGGATAGTCACTCAGCATAACAGGATAGTCACTCAGCATCAGCATAGGCAGTCTTGAAGGGATCTTACATTTCAAAAAAAAATTATTCGGTTACATCAGCTTCAGGTGCTTGGTAGCTGGTGGTGATCCTAGACTGATTCATTTTTATGAAGGTCAGTCGATCAACCGAGTCGGTGGACAGGCGCACCCTGTGATTGGTTACAAAGCCTCCAGCAGCACTGAATGTGCGTTCCGAAAGAGCGCTGGATGCAGGACAGGCCAATAGCTCAATTGCATACTGTGCAAGCTCTGGCCAGTGCTCCATCCTCAAGACCCAGTAACCCAGAGGATTTTTGGTGGGAAAGGTGTCCAGGTCTGATCTTGCCCCTAGGTATTCCTGCACCATGTAAATCAGATGCTGGCAATGGTTGCTGGAACCAATAATCATACCTTGGGGCTGCGGACTAAAAAATTGTCTGAACGCATCGGTCAGATGGACAACTTCTCCACCGATCCTTCTGTGACTGACCGAAGCCTCAGCAACACGTTGTCCAGGACCAGGAATTTGTAACCACCCAGTCTCTGGGAACGCATTGCACAGACCTTTCTGCAAGGCCTCCCGAAGATGTCCCATCCTCTGCTCCCTCTGCAACAGCAAGATAAGGTCCGCAAGCTTACCCTTGTAACGTGGATCAAGAAGGAGAGTTGCCAGCCAGTAATGATCCCTCTCCTTGATCCGCTGAATATGAGGATCCTTCTGCAGGCTTTGCAGGATCAGGGAGGCCATGCAGTATAGGTTAGCTGAGGCAAACGGTCCAGAGTCCTCTGGGTCACTAAGGACGACATGATCCGCAGCCACCTCCTCCCAGCCACGTACAAATCCACGGGCTTCTTGGGACTGAAAATGATCCCTAAAAGACTGCTGCTGATGCTGAGTGCCAAGCTCCACGTCCATGCTGACACAATCCTCCTCCACCTCCTCCTTCTCCTCCTCCTCCACCTGTATGATCGGCGGGCCAACAGGAACACTGTCTGGATAAAGGGGGTCTTAAGAGGCAAGGAAGTCCTCCTCTTCCTGCCTCTGTTCTGCCTCAAGTGCCCTGTCCATTATTTCACGCAGTGTGTGCTCCAACAGGTGGACAAGATGGACAGTATCACTGATGCAGGAACTGTCACTGCTCACCATCCTCGAGGCCTCCTCAATTGGGCGAGAGAGGATTAGGAGGATGAGGATGGCTTGGTCTTCCACTCTACAAAGTCTTCGGCATGTTGCGGCTCAACACGTCCAGCTGCTGAAAATAAGGACAAGCGTGTCCCATGGCCACGTGCTGATAAGGATGCACCATGTCCACAACCAGCACTGTTGCCTCTAGACACAGAGCCTGCTTGCCCTCTTTTATTGGCTTGTGACTGTCTGCCTCTCCTTGTTGGCCTTCCAGACATACTAATGGCCTGCAGGGAGATGTAGCTGCACAAAGCTGTGATGTATATACTGATTCTAATGCATCTAGCAGAATCAACTGCCTGCCTGTAGTATTATTACTATGAGAACACCAGCAATTGGGGTAGCTTTAAGTGCACACTGTGCAGATGACACAGTACACTGACTGTAATTACTGCAGCTGCCTGTGGATAGGAACAGCAGAACACCAGCCATTGGGGTAGCTTTAGGTACAAACTGTGCAGATGACACAGTACACCGACTGTAATTACTGCAGCTGCCTGTGGATAGGATCAGCAGAACACCAGCAATTGGGGTAGCTTTAGGCGTACACTGTGCAGATGACACAATACACCGACTGTAATTACTGCAGCTGCCTGCCTGTGGTATAGGATCTGAAGAACACCAGCAATTGGGGTAGCTTTAGGTGCACACTGTGCAGATGACAGGGTACACTGATTCTAATTGCTACAGCTGCCTGCGGATAGGATCAGCAGAACACCAGAAATTGGGGTAGCTTTAGACATACACTGTGCAGGTGGCACAATACACCGACTCTAATTGCTGCAGCAGCTGCCTGTGGTATAGGACCAGCAGAACACCAGCAATTGGGGTAGCTTTAGCTGTACACTGTGCAGGTGGCACAATACACAGACTGTAATTGCTACAGCTGCCTGTGGTATCGGACCAGCAGAACACCAGCAATTGGGGTAGCTTTAGCTGTACACATTGCAGGTGGCACAATACACGGACTGTAATTGCTACAGCTGCCTGTGGTATAGTATCAGCAGAACAATAGCAATTGGTATAGCTTTAGCTATACACTCTGCAGGTGGCACAATACACCGACTGTAATTTCTACAGCTGCCTGTGGTATAGGACCAGCAGAAAACCAGCAATTGGGGTAGCTTTAGGTGTACACTGTGCAGGTGGCACAATACACCGACTGTAATTGCTACAGCTGCCTGTGGTATAGTATCAGAAGAACAGCAGCAATTGGGGTAGCTTCAGGTGTACACTGTGCAGGTGGCACAATACACCAACTGTAATTGCAACATCTTCAAATGAAATTCCAAGACACTGTCTCTCCATCTATCTCTCTCTCTGCCGACGCAACATACTGCTCAAGGCTGCTACGCAAGTGGCCTTATATAGTGTGGGGCGTGTACTAAACCCCCTGAGCCATAATTGCCCAAAGCCACCCTGGCTTTGGCCAATTACAGCTCACCGTACAGACAGAGTTGTGATCAGCCAAGCATGCGAGTCATAGTGCATGCTTGACCAATCATCAGCCAGCAATGCACTGCGATGCCGCAGTGAATTATGGGCCGTTACACGCCACTCGAATTTGGTGGGAACGGCCCATAATGTTCAGAATTTACCGAACGGGCGAGCAGCCGGTGTTCAAGTCGAACATGGGTTCGACTTGAACACGAAGCTCATCCCTAGTGCTGATAATACAAAAAATAAATATATAAAAAATGTATAAAGCGCTACCATCAACCTTAATATAGCACAGTGATCCAATAAAGAATGTGATCCTAGAAAAAAATATTAAATAAACTAATCATATATATGTGTCCAGTAAACCACACTATATATAAATAGCTGTTCTTCCAAAATGCTTGTACTGTTCTGGAGATACTGGGGAAAAAAGTCAAATACCACTTATTTGTAAGATAAAACATAAAAGGACAATGATACCCAAATGATCAGGTGTGTGAATTGCTTTCAAACCTTCATTGCTTTCAATCCTTCATAGACCGATATTGCTCAAACAAAAAAAAAGGACATACCTCATTGCGCAAATAAATAAACTAAAAACGACATGTGGGTAACAAAACACAGTTGCACTCACACATGCCCGGCAATAAGATCGCATTTAAGAAGTTCAGTTGCATATATTCAGAGACAATCTCCTTAATGTTCCTGCTCACACAGCACTGAGATTACTGGCGCCTCCTACGTGTCCCATTTACCTCGAAGAGTATCTCATCATAGCCATCCGGCTTATTGTGCTCGTATTGTTCCTCATTCTCCCTGTTAGCCGGGAAGCCACAATAAGGTACTCCACATAACTTTCCAAACTGTTAAAGATTGTTTCCCCCTTTTTTTCAATCAACACTAGTAAACTGAGTCATAGAGATTAACTTAACTCCAAACGTCATGTAAGGGGGGGGGGGGGGGGGTAAGTGGAAAATGTTGGAAGGGAAGGGGGGTTAGTGGTGTTAGTGGTGTTGTGTTAAGGTTTGAGAATGAGATATATGCCTTGCTAGGGTTAATTAACTGTTGTTGGGATTAGTAACACTTAGGCCGCGTACACACGGGCGGACTGTATGGCCTACTTAGTCCGTCGAAACACATTTCAGCGGACAGTCAGCTCCTGTGTGGGCTTCAGCGGACTTTTTCGGCGTGCAGTCTGGCGTACTAAGTATTTCGGAATTTCCGTAATTCTGTCCGTCATACTTTGGTTTCAGCGGACAATCCGCTCGTGAGTAGGCTAGTTCGACGGACTAAGAATGGCGCATGCTCAGAAAGGATTTACACGGCGGAAGGTTGCATTGCTGTGTATTGGACTTCCTATTTTTAGTCTCGTCGTACGTGCTGTACACGTCATCGCGCAAGCTTTCGACGGACTGTTTGTGCATCCGTGTGTGGTCAAGTCCGTTCATTCGAAAGTATGACGGACTGTCCGTCGGATTGTATGACGGACTAAGTAGGCCATACAATCCGCCCGTGTGTACGCGGCTTTAGTTGAATACCACATGATGGATGTCATTAACCTTTAATAAATCTATACCTTTTGGTAAAAGTGCAGTGTAAGGCAACCCCAAATGTGATGGTAAGGCTAACAATACAGGTGTGGATTATTATCAAGTGATTACAAACCCTGGTGGATTATATCAAGCTTACAAAGATTCAGTAATGTTGTATTGGTAGTCTCTTTTGTTGTTCGTCCCTTATTTAGTAAGGATCACTTGCATCACACAGAGAAGAGGGCCTGCACAACATTTGAGTGGGGTGACTGTTACTAGAATGCTGCCCGATCCAAATCTCTAACTGATGCATCCAGTATAGGTGGAGGACATTCAGGATCAGATGGCAAGGTGCTGAGCAGTTGCATGGGGAGGTCCAGGCAAGGGGGGGCTGGGGACAATGGTAGTGGGAGAGAGGTGGCACCAAGTGATAATGGAAGGGGGTTTTCAAAATTCAGCTTGACAGTACAGGAAGTGGATGAATGGGCAACAGATGAGGAAATAAATTGTAAGTGGTTGCTGTTTATGTTTGGTCAGGTTTTGTGGACACTTTTCAATGGGGACCATGGAGGGATAAAGTCATAAAACTGTGAGGGGGTCCGCAGAAAATATTTTGCTTTTGATGCAGGACCTCAGAGAGATGGTCGACAAGAGATATTATCAAAAGCGTGGTATTACCAATGGGCTGATGTGCCTATCAGCAGAAAAAAAAGTTGAGACAATAAATCCTAGACATAAGGTTGTGTGGGGTAGCCTGAACACTATTCGTTGAAGACACAAGGGGGAAAGAAGTGTCATCATAAAAAGGCTGTGATGGAATTACCTGTTTATCACGGTGGAAGGGATTCTTACTCGAGTTTCACTCTGTGATGTGCTGGAGAGGCTGGAATACTGTCTTATCATGAAGAGCAATGGTTTGTTGGGGGAGGTGAAGCACAAGATTGAGGGTGGCGTCTTTCTGTATGTATGCAGGCCTCTGTGATATCGCTGGACTTCCATCTGGTCACTGAGAGCTTGGAAGGGTAAGCGAAAGTTATAATACTAGTCAGAAACCTCTATGACTGGTGGATCTAGGCTCTCACAGAAAGATGTGATGTCTTCAGGGACTCTCAGCTGTGCTGTATGTCGTGCAGATCCAGCCTATATGCAGAAAGCAAATTTCCAGCTTGCAGCTCCACTATGCAGCATATTACATCCCTAGGGGATCTGTATTCCTTCCTCTCTGTGCTCTTGGTGTGTTCTTTCCATTTCAGTAGGTGTTTCTGGGGGGCTTCCTAGGAGGTCATTAAAGATGGCGACTATAGCCTGTAAGCTCTGACCTGGCTCAACTGATTTGGGGAGGCCCATCACACTAAGGTCATGGCAGCGACCCCTGTTATCCAGGTCCTCAATGTGTCTGTGTAATTCATTCAGGAGCATGGATTGTGAAGCTGTGGCTTGCTGTACCTCCTGTATTGCTGTGTCATGGCGGGTTGTTGTTTCCTCTACTTCTTCAAGCCTCATGGTCACCACTTGGATGTCAAGGCGGAGGTCTGAGATTGCAGCCAATAGTGTGTTCTTGATGTCAGCTGCTACTGCCTGTAGATCATCTATGCATTGCATTCTGGTTGGCTGAGTATCCGTTGCTGGCAGCAGGTGTGGAGATCAGGTTGGGCTCCTGGTCGTGGAGTGAGTGGTTCTGCCAGAGGTTCTGCCAGAGGTTTGAGAGGAAGCCACTATGTCTCGGGGCTGTGTGTGGAATATCTCTGATATATTCCTACTTAGTTGCATGCTGGACTCCCTGGGGTGAATGGGAGAGGGGTTTTCCCATGTTGGGATGGCTTTTTGCCCTCAGGAATTGTGGAAACGGAACTTGGTGTGCCAGAGCTGTCAGATTAAGCATCCATCTTTGTCTGGATCTAGACCATGCCCTCCCAACTATTTTTGGTTTAATAGTAAGTATTACTTACAAACAAAGGGGGTAGCCTGGCAAATGTATTCATGGCCAGGTGGGAAGAGGACATCATATATGCCAGGGATTGGCCTGAGCTAACATTTTACCATTGATATATTGATGATGTCCTCTTCCTATGGCAAGGGGATAGGCCTTCATTGGATACATTCATGTGTACCCTAAACAACAAGACACTCAATATTGAGTTAAAATATACCTGAACAGAGATTAACTTTTTAGATCTTATTTTGTCCAATACAGGTACTAGGTACAGATACCGTTATTAGCATTCAATCCTATTTTAAACCCACAAATAAGAATGGGTATATTCCTTTGGACAGTTGCCATCATCATAACTGGCTTAGAAATATCCCTCATTGGCAATTTACACAACTTCTCAAATTTATCAGACTACTATTCCCAATTTGAAGCTTTACAAGGTAAATTCTTTATAGAAACGATATAATGACAGTGAGATAGTACTATACAACAAGTAGCAACCATCCAAATATAAACTGTTTTAGAGGATAAACCTAAAGAAGAACAGCTTAAAGTATATTACTAACTTTTCCAATCAGCATTTTCAAGTGAAAAAAATAATTAAAAAACATTGGGGTATATTGAAAAAAAGTTCCCGTTCTAAATTCTATATTACTGACACAACCACGGGTCGTTTTCAGAAGGACTCCCAGCTTAAAAGACAAACTGGCACCAAATGTTTTTGATCCTCCCACCAAACCATGTTATTTTTGATTGAAAATGTATACTTTATTTTGCAAGAAAATATACAAAAAACAAATACTTTAAACAGGGTACATTTCACTCTGTACTGCGACACAGCGCATAAATACACTACATAACAATACGGTTCCAAGCATACAAATAAATTACATTTATCCTGTGGTATGATGCCTGATGTGTTGTGCAGAGTAATGGCAAACATCACATTATGCATGACGCCGCATTACCCTGAAAGCATTACTTCAAAAACATGTCACAAAAAGTCAAGTCATACTGTCAAATCAAATGGCATTTCAATGAGCAACAGGTGTGATGGGGGGGTGGAGAAGGTGGGGTAGGGAGGGAAGAAGAGTTCACAGGCCTGAAGCTTTATTGAGCTGCCAAAGGATACATAGCGGGGGGAGAGGGTGTGGGAGAAGGGGAAATCTTCAGACCTCCTCTTCCTCCTTAAAGTCCATCAAGTGATAGTCTCTGAGCAGACTGTGGACCAGTCTGCAACAGTCCTCGATGGATATCCTCTCCCTCTGGTGGATGAGGTGCTTTCTGGCGCACCAGACAGCATCCTTAAAGCAGCACAGCACCCACCAGGCACTGTCAATGTCCTCCTGTGAATGAGTTCCATAAAAGAGTCCGTTCAACAAACCAAAGTGTGTGATAGCAGTCTGTGGTACAAAGTCTTTGAGATCAAGTTCCAGAGCCCTCAACAGGCCTATGCAAAGGGACACTCCCAGAAAACATGCAAAGCAGTTTCCTCCTGGATTATGCAAAAGGGGCAATGTCTGTATCTGCACAGGTTTCTGGCATGCATGAATGTCCTGAGTGGCAACCCCCCTTGGATTACCATCCATGCCAGATCTTTATGTCTGTTGGTGAGTCTCTTTGAAGAAACATTGCTCCAGACCACTTTGCAAGTGGTTGAAGGGAGGCCTGGAACAGTCTCAACAATGCTCTAATCAACTTGTGGATAGTTTTTGGCTTCCACAAGCCGGGCTTCACTCCATGTAGCCCCAGCTCCTTAATAAACTTGGAAGTGTCCAAGTCATACCAAGGAGTGTCCCTGTTGTAGGGGATAGAGAGGTCCCACTTGTCCCATTTAAGGGAGCTCCAAAGAGGCAGGAGGAAAAAACGGGACATGGAGTTACCAATAGAGTCTACAGTTCTGTCAACCAAAGTTCTGCGGGTGCAGTTACAGGCAAAGGACACCCTCAGTAGAGTGGCGATGTCAAGCATGCCCTTACAGCCCTTAAGGGGTTCTTTTAACAGAACCACCCACTTTACTCTGTCCATTTTGGAGCTCCAGATGAAGTGAAACACCGCCCTCGTGATGGCCTTGCAGGTGTTAACCGGGGGGGGGGGGGGGGGCGAGGTACTGCAACACAGGGAGGATCTCGCTGTGGAGTACAAGTGTTTTACCTTCGATGGTAAGTTCTCTGAGGCTCCAAAGTCCAAAATTTTGTCGCATTTTCATCAGTCTTTCTTCCCAGGACTTCAGGGCTGTGCTCTCAGCTCCAAACCAGACCCTGAGAATTTTGATGAAGTCTGCTTGGATGCTGAAGGGCATGGGTGCAGAAGAAGGCAAGAACCACTTTCCAAAGAGCATGACTTCCGACTTCTCGCAGTTGACCTTTGCCCCAGAAGCTTGGCTGAAGTCCTCACAGGTCTGGGAGCGTTTGTGTCGACGGAGTGCCGGTCGGCACAGAATACCGTTACATCATCCATGTAGAGTGAGCACTTGACCTCCCGTCTGTCTGGTCCTGGTGCGGTGATCCCTCTGATCTCTGGGTTCCATTTGATGCTTTGGGTGAAGAGCTCTATACAACAGACAAAAAGCAGAGCTAAAAGAGGACAGCCTTGGCTAACCCCAGACAACACCAGACAACCAACCATTCACCAACACCACACTACAGATGTCATTATACATTACATTCACATACGAACAAACCATTTCCCCAAGACTAAACCTGCGCAGAGCACTGCACATAAACTCATGGAAGACCTTCTTCTGGTCAAGACTAACCAGGGCTGTGTGCACAGCCATGAATGTACTGGACCGTGTCCCGGAGAAGCGCAAGGCTGTCCTCAATCCTGCGACCAGGAATGCCACAAGTCTGATCCGGGTGGATGATCTGTCCGATGACAGACTTCAGCCTGTTGGCCAGAACCTTGGCAAGGATTTTTAAGCCAAGCTCGGAAGAGAGATCGGACGCCAATTTTTCAGGTCTGCGCTTATACAAAATCGTTATCATCCCCTCCCTCAGTGATGGAGGCATTATGCCCTTCACCACCATCTGCACGTACAGCTCGAGCAGGTCTGGACCCATGAGATCCCACAGCGTTACATAAAGCTCAACTTGGAGACCATCACAGCCTTAGGTCCTGCCCCGCCTAAAAGATTTAGCGGAAGAGTGCAGCTTCTCCAACACCAAGGGAGCATTGACAGCCGATGAACCTGCAGGATCAATATGGTTAGAGCTGCCTGTGTGTCTGTTGTATTCGTGGAGTAGAGGTTGGTGTAGTAGTCGCTGACCACTTGCATCACAGCCTATTTTCCCTTCTGGAGTGTTCCGGTCTCGTCACGCAGCAGTGACAAGGGTGTGTGTCCTGAGTGAAGTTTCCTGAAAAAGAAAGAATTACTTTTCTCACCTTTCTCAAGATTCTCCACCTTGGCATGGAAGACAATGTGCCTGGATTCTTCCTCAAAGTGCCCTTTCAGGCTCTTCTTGGTGTCCTCCGGGTCCTGCCTAATGTCCGAGCCGCAGTGGTGAAGGTTCTGCAGGGACTGCAACTGGCGTTGCTGTCTCCTGAGTTCCCTCTTCCTGGCACACACTTGCTGGCATCCCCTTACCTGAAAGAAGCTGCATAGCTTGACTTTAACAAACTCCCACCAGTCACTTACCCTTCCGAAGAATCTCTTTTCCTCCGTCCAGGTGGCATAGACCTCCCAGAGTTCCCCCCATCAATTCCTCATTTTCCAGCAGGGTGCTATTCAGCTTCCAGGAGCCTGGTCTGTGGGCAAAGCCCTCACCCAGGTCACCCCTAAAGTGAATAGCCCTGTGGTCGGAGAAAAAGCAGGGGATCATAGAGAACTCACGATGCTTGACTGCTCTTGAAGTGAGCACAAAGCGAATCCTGGAACGCATTGATCCATCGGTTGGCACCACGAATAGTTCACGGTACCTTTCCCTATGGATCCCACGGCGTCCTGCAAGGAAGCCTCCAAGATCATCTCCCTGAGCAACCTAGACGTAGCATCAAGTTTTGCGTACATGCTGGAGCTGCGCCCATACTCCTCTATCGGACAGTTAAAATCACCGCCGATTTCTACTGCCCTGGTGGTGACAAATTGGGTCCGCAGGGTCTGGAAAAGTTCCAGCCGCTCACTCTTATCTAGGGGGGGCGTATACGTTGATGAGCCTAATTGGCCCTCCCACCCACAAGCCATCTATGACCAGCAGACGGCCACAGACTAGCTCATGGATAGAGACAACTGTGAAGCACCCACCCCTGATAAGAATGGCTACCCCTGCGGATTTACAATCGCTGCCCCCGGACCAGTAGGAGGGACCAAGGGCCCACTGGGAGGTCAGGTGGGTGTACCTCCTCAGGGGAGGAAGAGCGCACTCCTGGGGCATGTAGACATCACTCTGCTTCATAGAAAGAAATGTCAGTGCCACTTGCCTTCTAGATGTATCCTTGATACTCCTCACATTAATGGAAATTTTAGGTTTATAATACTCAAGAAAAATTGATCTCAGTGAACACTTATACATATATCATATTATATTTTTTTCTATATATGATGTTTCTTTCTATATTTAGTTTTTCTTTATTATGTTTTTCTTGAGTGTCATTTTAGCACATATATAGGGTCATACCTTAGCATAGGTCCACATGCCACATAAATGATCTTTATGGAATGGGTTGTGATAATGAGAAATTGTGTTGCACATTGTTTTTTGATTTCAGTAGCTCGAACCGACCACAATGTCGACAAAATGACGACTGAAGCACTTACGGTTCCTGGAAAATGGTGGCCACAGCACTTCTGATCTCCCGCAAAATGATGACCGAGGCACTTCTGCCCTCCCACAAAGTGGAGGCTGTGGTACTTCCACTACAGACATTTTTACATTTCCGGCTATGTGGCTACTTAAGAATGTTAAGTCAGTGATAGGTGAATCTAGAGAATGTGCACAAGCTCAAAATGCATCGGGAGGTGCCTACGTGCTGATGCTATTATCACTGTGTCCTTGTGGCAGGAGCAGTGGCTTATTATGTAAGTTCTTGGACTATTTGTTTTATGTTGCAGCTTTTTTGTACTTGATTTTAAGTTTAATAAACTACAGCACTATATGAGCATCCTTTGGGCTCCCATGGGTGAGCTTTTTTTGCACAGTGCCTAATTCCATTGAGGACCACCATCCTACCAATACACCAGAAGTAGATGTCTCTTTGCATCAGTAATAACCTAAGGTACATTATTATTTATTATCTGATGAGTGGAGATGAGCTTTATGTTTGGGTCGAACAGGAATTCGACTTGAACATTGGCTGTTCGCTGAAAACCGAACATTATTGGGCATTCGTGCCAAATTCGAGCGCCGCGTAATGCCCCATAATGCACTGCGGGAGCCAATGCTTTGGCCAAAGCATGCACCATGATCTGCATGCTTTGGCTAATCCCAGTGCCCTAAAATAAGAGAGCCATAATTGTCCTTTGGCCAATCATGGCTCAGGGGGACTAATGTAGTGTACACACGTCTGGACTTTCCGGCAGACTAGGTCTGACGGTCTTCGTGATGGACTTTCCGCAAACTTCCGACGGACTTTCCGAACGAACGGACTTGGCCACACAATATCACACCAAAGTCCGATGGATTTGAACATGATGACGTACGACCGGACTAGAATAAGGAAGTTCATAGCCAGTAGCCAATAGCTGCCCTAGCATCGCATTTAGTCCGTGGGACTAGCATACAGATGAACAGATTTTCCGACTGGACTCGAGTCCGTCAGAAAGACATGAAACATGTTCTAAATTTAAAGTCGGCCTGATATTTAGACAGCAAAGGTCCGATGAAGCCCACACACAATCAAATTGTCCAGTGGATTTGTTCCATCACAAAGCCCACACACAATCAAATTGTCCAGTGGATTTGTTGATGTCAAAGTTTGGCCATGTGCACACGGCATTAGTCCACACCCCACACTATATAAGGCTGCCTGCACATCGATCCAGTGTAGTGTGTTGTTGCCATGGACAAAGAGAGAGTGTCATTTAGATTGAGCAAGCAGGTAGTTTATTCAGTTAGCTGCAGTGTATTTAAAATATATACACAATACTGTGCACCCATAGTGCAATTGCCACTACTTTTCTGTTGGTGTGCACAATACAGTACACCCACGGTTGTTATTACACTTCTGTTGGTGTACACAGTACCATGCACCCATAGTGCAGTTGCTACTACTTTTCTGGTGGTGTACACAGTACACAATACATACAGTGCACCCATAGTTGCTATTAGACTTCTGATGGTGAACACGATACCGTGCACCCATAGTGCAGTTGCTACTACTTTTATGGTGGTGTATACAGTACCCAATGCATACAGTACACCCATAGTTATTACACTTCTGTTGGTGTACACATTACCGTGCACCCCTAGTGCAGTTGCTACTACTTTGCTAGTGTTGTACACAGTACACAATACAGTGTAGTGTCGTTTTGCTAAACAAAATTTACAGCATGTCTGGAAGGCTTCCAAGGTTAGGCAAATGCTCACAGGCCACTAAAAGAGGGCAAGCAGGCTCTGTGTCTACAGTCGACAGTGCTGGTCATGGACACAGTGCATCCTCAGAATGTGACCATGGGGCACACTTGTCCTTCTCATCCTCTGTCACCCAGGCTCAGAGTAGTTTGTCTGCCAATTCAGCTGCCAAAGTGGCCTGTTCCATCGGCTCCATGTCAACAGTCACTCCTTCCCTAGCCTCACCATCATGCACGGAGGAGTCTCACAAACTATTTGACCACAGTGTCTGGTACATGCTTCAAGAGGATGCACAGTGATTTGAAGGCTCCGATGATGGTACCCAGACTGAGGAAGGGAGTAACTTGAGCCTAGAGAGAGGGGGTGCCCAAGAAGGTCAAGAAACTGGCAGTCATGTTCCCCCAGCTGTAGCATACTTCTGAGTTTGCTCCAGTGACAAGGAGGGAGGGGATGATGAGGTGATTGACTCTACTTGGGTGCCTGATAAAAGGGAGGAGGAGGCATATCTCCAACGAGGCAGGATGCCCTCCAGGGGACAGCTTAAGGGCAGCCACCTTATTGCATCACACCACAGAGCTAAGCAGATGCAGGGCGCTGCTGACTCCCTGCATATTTTGAAAAGTTCTTTGGTGTGTACCTTTTTTGACACGTGTGCAGCAGATCGCACCATTGCTGTTTGCAACATATGTCTGAAGCGTATCAAGCGTGGCCAAAACAGCAGCCGGCACCACATGCTTGACCAGACATATGACGACCTCCCATGCAGTCCGTTAACATCAGCAGTTAAAAGATCCACATCAAAGAACAAGGCAGACCTCTCCTTGCTCCTAATCAGCTAGGATCTCCAACCCCACTATACCTCCAGTCCTCTCAGAAACCTGCACTGAGAGGAATTAAGGTATAGAAATAGCTGTCCCAAGTACTTGCGGCCAATCTGCTAGTGGTACACTAACATCCGATTTTTAGCAGGCAAATTCTCTACCCTAGTTGCTAAACCATCGAAAGGAATTCAGTCCCAGCCATCCACATGCTCAGCGTCTGAATGCTAGCTTGGCCAAATTGCTAGCACTGCAACTTCTGCCTTTTCAGCTGGTAGACTCTGCCCCGTTTCATGAATTTGTGGAATGTGCGGTACCTCAGTGGCAGGTTCCCAAATGCCATTTCTTTTCATGAAAGGCCATTCCAGCTCTCTACCAACATGTGGAAGGCAATATCTTGGCCTCGTTGGACAGGGCGTCAGCAGTAAGGTGCATATTACCGCTGACTCGTGGTCTAGCAGGCATGAACAGGGACGTGACCTTTCTTTCATTGCACACTGGGTAATTCTGGCAGCTGGGAAGAATGCAGGACAGGGTTCAGTATTGTTGGAGCTTGTTCCACCACCACGCCTCCAAAATGCTAGTAGTGGTGATTCTGCCACAGCTCTCCCCTCCACCCCCTCCTCTTCTTCTTCCTCTATGGCGTCTTCCTCTGCATATTTGTCCTCTGAACCAGTGGTGCTCTGTAGGCATTCAAGGGGCTACGCAAGCACTCAGGCAAAAAGATACCATACGGTGCTTGAGTTAGTCTGCTCAGGGGACAGGAGCCACACTGGGGCAGAGATTCCGGCAGCTCTGCAGCGGCAGGCTCAGTGGTGATTGACGCCATGCCAGCTTCAGCTAGGAATGGCAAATACCTCATCTCCCCCCCTCCAACAGGGACACTTGACTCATGTTCCCTGTTTGGCTCATGTCCTGAATTTAGTGGTGCTCTGGTTCTTGAGCAGGTACCCAGGCTTACTGGATCTCCTGAGGCAGGCCATGAAAGTCTGTGGTCATTTCCGTAGGTCATATAATGCCCGTGCTTGGCTGGCTGACATTTGAAGGGAATACAACCTGCCCAAGAACCGCCTCATTTGTGACGTGCCCACCAGGTGGAACTCAACAATGGCAGTGCTGGAGCAGCTTGGAGCAGCTGCACATGCAGCAGAGGGCCATCAATGAGTACATGTGTGAGTATGGCACCAGCACAGGATCAGGAGAGCTTGGCTTTTTTTTGCCATGCCAGTGGCTACTGATCAAGGATGCATACACTGTCCTGTCACCGTGGAGGCCATGAGGATGGTGAGCAGTGACAGTGCATGCATCAGTGATACTGTCCCTCTTGTCTTCTTGTTGGAGCACATAATAATGGACAGGGCACTTGAGGCAGTACAGCGGGGCCTGTACTCTGAGCCTGGGTCAGAACAACCACTGGGTTACTGGTTCTTGAGGATGGACCACTGGCCAGAGCTTGCACAATATGTTGAGCTACTGGCCTGTCCTGCATGCAGCATTCTTTCTGAATGAACATTCAGTGCTGCTGGAGACTTTGTAACTGATCACAGAGTGCATTTGTCCACAGACTCTGTTGATTGGCTCACATTCATAAACATGAATCAGTCTTGGATCACCAGCTACCAAGCACCCAATGCTAATGTAACTGATTGATTTTTCTATGGATGTGGGATCCCTTGAAGACTGTATATGCTGAGTGACTATCCTATTTCCCCTCAATCTTCATGATGATAGTTTCTAAAAATAATTTTGGTTCAGGGCACCACCACTGCCTAAGGCCCAATTTTTCTGCCCCTGTTTAATAGGGGTGTGTAATTAAACTTTTGCTCTAATATTTCACAGCAGGGCCCATTCCTGCACTCAACAAGGGTATCTGTGGGGCTTTACAGTCTTGTGCCACCACCACTGCCTAAAGCCCACTTTTTTTGCCCCTGTTTAACAGGGGCATGTAATTACAATTCTTGATATAATATTTCACAGCAGAGCCCATTCCAGCACCCACCATGAGTAACTGTGAGGACTTACAGTGTTCTGGTACCACCAAAACCTAAGGCCCAACTTTCCACAGAGTGTATAGGGCAGGCCATATAGTATATGCAGGCGGTCCTCTATTTTCAAACATCTGACTTACAAATGACTCCTACTTACAAATGGAGGGAGACAACAGGAAGTGAGAGGAAATCTACCCCTAGCAAGGGAAAATTTTCTCCTATAAGAGTTAATATGGGAAAAAAGGTGTCTCCACTGGTGCTTTATCACCAATCCTAGTTTCCCTAATAACCCAAAATTTTCTAAATCCAATTGTCATTGGTACAGAAAGTGAGGTGAAATCTTCTGAACAGGGGCACAGACAGCAAAACAAATGTTATAGGGGTAATTACCCTTCCCTATGTTATCCAAAAAGCTTAAAAACAGATTTTTTGGCTGTGGCTACACTTTAAAAATGTAGGGGAACCTAGGCTCAGCTTTTTACTATCTTCCACCTCCCTGTCGCAACATTTAAGTATTAATCGCTATATAACCCTTCCCACTTCTACCACTTGCATATAGTCAATAATACAATAATGTGCAAATTTACAGATTCTTTTCTATTATTCATTTAACCATAATCCTTGTTATATTCCTGTACTACATTTATTGTTATTGTTATATATTTTTATACCTGTACCTTCACTTAACTGTTTTATACTCTGACCTTGCAAATAATAAAAATCGTTTGTAAACAAAAAAAATGTACCAAATTACAAACAGATTCAACTGAAGAACAGACCTACAGTCCCTATCTTGTTTGTAACCCAGGGACCGCCTGTATACTGCTGTTCAGAGTATATAGGGCCTGGGGGCCCCACACCTTTTTTTTGTAATTTGTGTGCGGGGTTCCCCTTAATATCCATACCAGACCCAAAGGGTCTGATAATGGGCTGGGGGGGGGACCCAGTTTTAAATGACTTTTATTCCTTTAGAAATGTCATTTTGTGCAGGGACTGTTCTAAACACGGGAAAAATTTGTCACTTTACAGGCATACTAGAACCACACCCCCCCCCCCCCCCCCCCGTATGATATTTAAAGAAATATTTCACTTTTATTTTTTCACTTTAAGCATTATTAAAATCACTGCTCCCGAAAAAAAAAAAATTTGCATTGATACATGGGGCAGGACCCAAAACACTTTTTATGACAATAACTTGCATATTAGCCTTTAAAATGATCACTTTTGACTTTTCACGTTTGAGTCCCATAGACTTTAACGTTGCTCGTGTGTTTGCACAAATTTTTTGCCTGTTCACATGTTCTGCCACTAACTGAACTGGGGGTGTTTGGCTCATCCCTACTGATGAGTGTACAGATTGGGTGAGGTGCACGTGTGTGATGAATTGTTCCCAGGCACATTGGGCAGTTTATCTTATGCTGGATTTTTTCCACTTTCTGGTGAGTGGTTAGACTTATGAAGCACATTGTTGAAATTATTTTGGGTTACCCTGGAGATTTGGTGAAGTCAAGTCACGGATTCATATATGGTTACTTTACTTACATTATATGATTGTTATTTATTGATTTACAATATCACAGGAAACACTGCACATCTTTTGTGTGCCAGCTGCTAAACAAATACACAGCACTCACCTTTTTCTTTTGTGATTTAGTGATTAATAACACTGAAAATGGTGTGGTGCTGATTTGGAACAATATGACTGATGTGACAGTGATCAGGGACACTGGGACTGGTGTAGCAATTATTAAGGAACACTGTAACTGATGTGGCAGTGATTGGGGACACTGTAATTGGTTTGGTGGTGATTAGGGACAATATGACTGGTGTGATGGTGATCAGGGACACTGAAACTGGTTTGGTGGTGATTAGGGACAATATGACTGGTGTCACGGTAATCACGGACACTGAAACTGGTGTTGCAGTTATTAGGGACACTGAGGTCAATTCATAAAATGTTATCTACTGCTTTAAAATCTGCAGTAAACTAGCTCAAAGTTCTTTACCAAAAAGTAAAAAAAAAAGCACTCTCTCAATTCTTTGGGTGGATAAAAGTAATGATTTTAGAGGGTTCTGAAAAGAGTAAAAAAAACAAAAAAAAAACAGTGGTGATTAAATACTACCAAAAGAGGGCTCTATCTATCTAAGTATGATACAAATTTCATATGGTACAGTGTTGCATGTCCATGCAATTGTCATTCAACGTAAAAGCTGAAAACTGGCCTGGGCAGGAAGAGGGTTAAAGTGTCTGGTATTGAAGTGGTTAATATAAAAATAAAAATAAATACACAAGTCCTTTTAGTTCAACCAATTAATATCTAAGCACATTGATGATTACATAGTTACATGTACTGTTGCGGTATATTTTGCCTAACAATAACAATGAGGTCTCAGTTTCCCTTAACAATACATAATTGATTGTTATACAGAGAATAATGGCACCTCTAACAGCATCAGAGTACTTAGACAAATATTCTTTCCAAATTTTATAAAATTTCTCCCATGGTAATTTCCATTTAAAGAGGCATAAACTTAGCAATTATTGATTTTCTTTCACTTATATTGTCATTGCAATTGAAGGTAAAAATCGTAATTGCTTAGCAGTTAGGAAAATGTATTCATGTGCACACAGCAGATGCAAATTTTGTAATGTTAATATCACAAATCCATTTTATTATGCACATGCTACTTCAAATGCAAAATCGCTGGTTTATTAGCAATATTGGATGTTAAAAGCCTTGCTCTTGTAAACACCAGAATAAGATACATTGTTTATAATATCAACAACACTAACAACCTATACTTTATACCATAGAGATGTTAAAAAGATTTTGTAATAAAAATATACAACGTAAAGGAAATATTTTGTGAGAGAAATACAGGCTGCCATTTTGGTCAACTTATACTGCAAAAAAAGAAAATGGTGTCCCCAGAGTGGGGCTTTTTACCAGCAAAGTTTAACCTGTACAATATAAATAACATTGACATGTAGAAAGTAGACTAATATTGTAAATGTTTATTAATAAAAAAGAGGATAAAATAGGTAACGCAGTGGTCAAAGACTGAGCTCCACTAAATAGGTAAAAATGTATGGTATTACATGTATAAACAGAAATACACATATACATATAATTGTGATGCTTGAAACATAGTATCAATACAATAAGAGATATATGCGTATAGATAGTAAAAACCCTTTACGCGTTTCAACCCTCCCAGGGGTCTTCTTCAGAAGGTTACTATCTATTATGAAAAAAAGGAAAAAAAAGACAAGCATACATATATATCACAATACATGATGCACTGTGTTGTGCTAAAAATAATCTGCTGTAGGCAGAGTATATATCAAAACATTGTAAGATTACACAGTTAACAATCAAGTGATACATATTGTAACAATAAATACCTATATTGATCACAAAGGAAATCCTCTTTTAAAAGACCGGACAGGATTCCGTACATTCTCCCATAATCTTCATGGATGTGCCGACCTTATGTAGATGGAAAAAGATGGCTAGCTCTACCCAAAAAAAAGGGGGGGGAAGAGCAAGGAAAATGGATCCAAAGGGTAAAAAGCTTGCAAGGGATCACATCCCTATTACCACCTCCAAAACACAATAATGGAGGAAGGTATGGGTATGGGTGAACGGGATTAGGAGAGAGGGCGACCTACAGGGAAAGAAAGGATATAAGACATATGTATATATATATATGTATATATAGAGAAGGGCCCTATTCAAAAACTATCACCTCTGTATAGAGAGATAGAACATGCCCGCATGCAGTGTCAATAGTATACACACGTCGAGGATACACATATGTCAAGTGAATCCTGCCATTTCAGGGTGGGATATTTCACTCAGTTAGAGTGTGAGCAGATGCCCAAAAGAAAAATGCCCAAAAGAAAGACCAACGCCAGACCGAAACACCATATGCAAAAAAGATGGGAAAGGGGGAAGGACAAAGGACAAGGGAGGGAAAGAAAAAGAAAAAGAAAGGGAAAAAGGGGTGAAGTGACTACAAACTGGTGCCAAACAAAACTGCAAAAATGAACAAACAGTGAACACGACTAAAGAGAAAAGTGAATAGGAAAAGAAAGTGGAGTGGTGTAACAACTTCAGAATATCCCAGCGTGACCACAGTGGTGCTGGGATAAAACAATGTATATATACCTATAGCCAATTTCCAATGGGTCCACATTGGACAACAGAGCCAGAAGGAAAACACTCAAATAATTAGTGGTAAAGTGGCTTGAAAGTGATGACCTTTACAATACAGCCCTTCACATTAGTATGTTTCCATGGGGCGAGAGAGGTCTTAAGTCTGCAAGTAGACAAGAGATAGTCTTATACTCCTGCCAACAGAACTATATATAGTGCAATAGAAAAAGTGGAACAGCATAGGGTAAAAGAACCCAGGGACTTACCCAGTTGCGTGAAAACGATGTGCGTGTGCTCCTGTGGATGAGGAAATGATGTGCAGTGTGAAAGGGTGGGGTATAAATAGCCCAAGTTGGGTTGATAGGTCAATCAAAGTCTCCACCCGTTAACCCATGACCACTATTGGTCGCCTGAGGGACGACCGGATGTGGTCCCCTCGGCGTTCCGGAAATGACTCTCCTGATAGGACGGGAGAGTGCACGGTAGCGTCGCACCAGCGTGACATGGGTGTGTCGCGTCGCACGCGTAGAACGCGCGTGCGCGGTGAGGCCACCAGTCCGATACCGTTCGGAATGCCGCCGACCAGAAATTATCGTCCCGGGTAGACGGGCAGCGCTCACCCGTTCGTACCCCGGGACCTAATGGGGAGAGGCAAGCGCGCGCCACTGCCACTCCCCTCTTCTGGTCGTGAAGCCATACCCCATTGGTCCATCCAATCGACATAGATAAGGACGAGAGATAACCTCACATGGCACCATCTAGTGGAAAAAATGGGAAAGTGCAACCGGACCCTCCGTCATACAGCATAAGGGATAGTAAATCCAAAAAAAAAGTATATTTTAATAACAACATGTCACAATTAAAGAATAACAATGAATAAACATAAATGAAGAACATTTCATAATGAGCATGTAATCTACAGGTAAACTGGGCACACAAAAGGAGAAATCTACTGGTTGGTATGTAAAAATATGACAGACTAGTGATCACGGGGCACAAAGTTGTATGCTGCACCAATGCATCACACACATGTACATACAGCCCATCAAGCACAAAGGTGGACGGAAGCAGGTGGAATGCACCCATTCCAAAGGGAGATGGGGTGCATGAGCATGCGACATGCACATATGCGACGCATCACGTATGCATACAGCATTGACGTGTCACATACGTGCATAAAATTGGCAAACTAGTGTCGAAACAGCCTTTAATTACCCACAAACGCGCTACTTCGTTCCGCGACAAATTAGTACAAAGTGAATATAGAGATGAAGCAAGACGAGCAGTGCACTGCTCAGTCTTGGGATCATTTCCCTGTGGGCATTGCTCTACCTGCAAGTACATTAAACGGGATAAAATCTTTCAACTCCCAAATGGTCGAACATTCCGTCCATCCCACTTCGCCAATTGTCAAACACGTGGGGTCGTGTACCTCATGGAGTGCGAATGTGGGTCGTACTATGTAGGAAAAACCAAGTTGGAACTACATAAAAGGATGGCCAAACACATTTACCATATGGAGATTGCTAACTTTTATGTACCCCTTGGACGACATGTAGTAACTACACATGACTACAAGATGCCCGCTATTTCCTTTGTAGCTCTAGATCGTATACACATCCCTGTTCGAGGGGGAGATTGGAATAAGACCCTTCTCCAACTCGAACAGGGATGGATCTTTAAGCTCAATGCTACCGTTTCTCCAGGCCTGAATGAAGCTATATCTTTTGCTCCATTTTTAAAGGGTTTCACCTCTGGCAAAACACAGTGACACACTGCGGACTAGCCATGTGTTTTCCATGTCGTCCTTTCAATATACTTTTGTGTCTTTGTCTTTTTGACTTTCTTGCAGATCTATTCACCTCTTGTTTTTTGTGCGTGGGTTTTGTGGGGCACTCATGTGGTCGGTTGTGCTGCATGTATGCATGGCGTGTTACATGTATGCATTGTGCATATGTGGGCACCCCATTTTTCCTTGGAGTGACCACCTGCACCTGTCCATTTTTATGGTTAATGGGTGGCACGTGCACGTATGTGACACGTCAATGCTGTATGCATACGTGATGCGTCGCATATGTGCATGTCGCATGCTCATGCACCCCATCTCCCTTTGGAATGGGTGCATTCCACCTGCTTCCGTCCACCTTTGTGCTTGATGGGCTGTATGTACATGTGTGTGATGCATTGGTGCAGCATACAACTTTGTGCCCCGTGATCACTAGTCTGTCATATTTTTACATACCAACCAGTAGATTTCTCCTTTTGTGTGCCCAGTTTACCTGTAGATTACATGCTCATTATGAAATGTTCTTCATTTATGTTTATTCATTGTTATTCTTTAATTGTGACATGTTGTTATTAAAATATACTTTTTTTTTGGATTTACTATCCCTTATGCTGTATGACGGAGGGTCCGGTTGCACTTTCCCATTTTTTCCACTAGATGGTGCCATGTGAGGTTATCTCTCGTCCTTATCTATGTCGATTGGATGGACCAATGGGGTATGGCTTCACGACCAGAAGAGGGGAGTGGCAGTGGCGCGCGCTTGCCTCTCCCCATTAGGTCCCGGGGTACGAACGGGTGAGCGCTGCCCGTCTACCCGGGACGATAATTTCTGGTCGGCGGCATTCCGAACGGTATCGGACTGGTGGCCTCACCGCGCACGCGCGTTCTACGCGTGCGACGCGACACACCCATGTCACGCTGGTGCGACGCTACCGTGCACTCTCCCGTCCTATCAGGAGAGTCATTTCCGGAACGCCGAGGGGACCACATCCGGTCGTCCCTCAGGCGACCAATAGTGGTCATGGGTTAACGGGTGGAGACTTTGATTGACCTATCAACCCAACTTGGGCTATTTATACCCCACCCTTTCACACTGCACATCATTTCCTCATCCACAGGAGCACACGCACATCGTTTTCACGCAACTGGGTAAGTCCCTGGGTTCTTTTACCCTATGCTGTTCCACTTTTTCTATTGCACTATATATAGTTCTGTTGGCAGGAGTATAAGACTATCTCTTGTCTACTTGCAGACTTAAGACCTCTCTCGCCCCATGAAAACATACTAATGTGAAGGGCTGTATTGTAAAGGTCATCACTTTCAAGCCACTTTACCACTAATTATTTGAGTGTTTTCCTTCTGGCTCTGTTGTCCAATGTGGACCCATTGGAAATTGGCTATAGGTATATATACATTGTTTTATCCCAGCACCACTGTGGTCACGCTGGGATATTCTGAAGTTGTTACACCACTCCACTTTCTTTTCCTATTCACTTTTCTCTTTAGTCATGTTCACTGTTTGTTCATTTTTGCAGTTTTGTTTGGCACCAGTTTGTAGTCACTTCACCCCTTTTTCCCTTTCTTTTTCTTTTTCTTTCCCTCCCTTGTCCTTTGTCCTTCCCCCTTTCCCATCTTTTTTGCATATGGTGTTTCGGTCTGGCGTTGGTCTTTCTTTTGGGCATTTGTCTTTTGGGCATCTGCTCACACTCTAACTGAGTGAAATATCCCACCCTGAAATGGCAGGATTCACTTGACATATGTGTATCCTCGACGTGTGTATACTATTGACACTGCATGCGGGCATGTTCTATCTCTCTATACAGAGGTGATAGTTTTTGAATAGGGCCCTTCTCTATATATACATATATATATACATATGTCTTATATCCTTTCTTTCCCTGTAGGTCGCCCTCTCTCCTAATCCCGTTCACCCATACCCATACCTTCCTCCATTATTGTGTTTTGGAGGTGGTAATAGGGATGTGATCCCTTGCAAGCTTTTTACCCTTTGGATCCATTTTCCTTGCTCTTCCCCCCCCTTTTTTTTGGGTAGAGCTAGCCATCTTTTTCCATCTACATAAGGTCGGCACATCCATGAAGATTATGGGAGAATGTACGGAATCCTGTCCGGTCTTTTAAAAGAGGATTTCCTTTGTGATCAATATAGGTATTTATTGTTACAATATGTATCACTTGATTGTTAACTGTGTAATCTTACAATGTTTTGATATATACTCTGCCTACAGCAGATTATTTTTAGCACAACACAGTGCATCATGTATTGTGATATATATTTATGCTTGTCTTTTTTTTCCTTTTTTTCATAATAGATAGTAACCTTCTGAAGAAGACCCCTGGGAGGGTTGAAACGCGTAAAGGGTTTTTACTATCTATACGCATATATCTCTTATTGTATTGATACTATGTTTCAAGCATCACAATTATATGTATATGTGTATTTCTGTTTATACATGTAATACCATACATTTTTACCTATTTAGTGGAGCTCAGTCTTTGACCACTGCGTTACCTATTTTATCCTCTTTTTTATTAATAAACATTTACAATATTAGTCTACTTTCTACATGTCAATGTTATTTATATTGTACAGGTTAAACTTTGCTGGTAAAAAGCCCCACTCTGGGGACACCATTTTCTTTTTTTGTTTATAACTTACCAGGGGTGATCAGCGCCCTCTGACCCCAATTTTGGGGGTGTTACCGTTCTTTCTGTCTAACTTATACTGCAAATGCTAGTTTTTTGGCTATCATTTTGCTTATATGACTTCATACTTTTCTTCTACTAACTCACAACAAGTATGCAGATAAGAAATTATGACTTTCTTTTTCTGCATACTTGTACTAAAACAGTGAACATTTAAGTAAGAGGGGTCACCTTTACAGTCAGGGGCTTGTCCTAAGAAGATCACCTTATATTTTCATTATGTTCACCTTGTTGATATGCTCCACAATATATTTTTATACTGTGGTGACGGGTCTACTCTATATGACATTTCTTTTTACCTTTTACCATTATGGTAACAAACCACTTACTTTACTGTATACAATACAGAAAACCCATCCACAGTTAAATCAAGATTTTTCCATACACACTTTTTGGGGGACTGAGTGTGTGCTCCTGGTTCATGCTTGGGTGTTTTCCTCAGCTCCTGTTCTGGACATATTTATCTGGCTGACCTCCGGCAGGTGGTATCGCATGACCTAGTATCAGCTCTTATGTGAGTACTTTCAGTTATGGCCATTTATTTGTTCATTATCATCCTTAATCCCTCTACCCCTCTAGTCTGTGGTTATATGTGGTTATATAATGGTGATATTTTTTTTCTATCCCCTTTTTAGAATATGGATGCACTTTGCTCCTTATAAGTGGATAGAAGTCCACAAAACGTTGTCAAGCTTATGTTGATGCATCCATCTCATATTTATGATTCTAGATTGGTCTTTATTGCTCTACCACCCTGATATAATGGTATGCCTACTCCATTTGGGGGACTGTGATGTACAATATTTACTTTCTGTGTCATGTTGGTGACTATCCTCAATATGTATGTTGATACTTTGTATTTTATATACCAATGTGCTATAATGCGTTTATATGTGTTGATCCGTGCCGTATCTTTGGACTAATAAAGAATATAATTTTTTACATATGTATATGGTTGTGTCTGGCTCTATCCCACGCACCTCATTTAAAGTCCCACCACCCCCCCTCTTTTTTGCAAAAGCAACCAGGGATGGAGGCGTAATATTCCCCGTTGCGTCTCATTTAAAGTCCCAAATATTCCCTTTTTTCTTTGATAAGAAGATCACCAATGACACCCTCCATATACAATATAATAATATACAAGTAAACAGGGTGATTACCAAAGGGTTACCAAATGTATTAAGGGTGAAACCTTACTGTGATCCTTCTAATGCCACGTACACACGATCGGACAATCAATGTGGGCTCCGGCAGACTTTTTCTTTCCAAAAGTTCGGACTTAGAAAGAAATTGTCCGCCGGGCTGCCAAGCAGCGACAGAAGATCGGGCCAATGCTAGTAAAAGAGCCATAAGAAGGTAGCGGAGGCCTGGCAAAAAGAACCAAAGAGCGGGACAAGACCCCTGAAGAGCGGGACAAGTCGGAAGAAGACCCCCGGAAGGCGGCGGTGACAATGAAGAAGAAAGCCGGCTCCTCCGATAGTAAAAGAGCTAGCAGAAGATAGCGGAGGAGTCCCCCCAAGACGGAAGAAGACCACCAGAGCTGTCTAATAAATAATTAAAAAAACTTGTGTTGCATTTTTTTACTTATAGTTTTTTCACCAGGTGAATGGGTAGGGGTACAATGTACCCCATACTCATTCACATAGAGTGGGGGGCCGGTATCTGGGGGCCCTCTTATTAAAGGGGGCTCCCGAATTCCAATAAGCCTCCCACCCGCAGACCCCGTCAACCAACGGCCAGGGTTGTCGGGAAGAGGCCCTTGTATGGCTCAGGAGGGGGGCGCTCACTCGTCCCCACTCCCTTTCCTGACTGGCCAGGCTGCGTGCTCAGATAAGGGTCTGCTATGGATTCTGGGGGGACCCCTACACCTTTTTTCAGCATAGGGGTTCCCCTTTAAATCCATACCAGGCGACGGGGCTAGCGAGGTGTCAATCTCGCCAATGGAGGCGGCGACATTCACTTGCTTCGCTAGCCCTGTCTACCTGGAGTCACGTTCAAAATGAAAGGACTTTTCGCTGTGTGTGGGCAAGTCTGTTCATTTCAAAAGTCTGGCGGGCAAGTCCGGTCGTGTGTGGGCAAGTCTGCTTGTTCGGAAAGTCCGGGGACCTCAGCTGCAAAGCCGGATAGTCCAATCGTGTGTACGCGGCATAACAGCACCATTCCTTTATCTACAAATTATATAGGGGTTGATTTACTAAAACTGGAGTGTGCAAAATCTGGTGCAGTTCTGCATAGAAACCAATCAGCTTCCAGGTTTCATTGTCAAAGCTTAATTGAACAAGCTGAAGTTAGAAGCTGATTGGCTACCATGCAGAGCTGCATGAAATTTTGCACTCTCCAAAAACTTTATTGTACAATTAAAATATCATTAACCACTTGAAAACTGGGTACTTAAACCCCCTTCCCGCCTAGGCCAATTTTCAGCTTTCAGAGCTGTCGCACTTTAAATGACAAATACGCTGTCATGCATCACTGTACCCAAATGACATTTTTATAAAAAAAAATTCACACAAATAGACCTTTCTTTTGGTGGTATTTATTTACTTACTGGGGTTTTTAATTTTTGCTAAACAAACAAAAAAATACAGAAAATTTTGAAAAAAAATAAAAGTTTTTCATAGTTTCTTATGAAATTTTGCAAACAGGTAATTTTTGAACAGGTACATTTATATACAAAATACTCAAGCGCTGATGCATAAAAAAAAATATATATATATATACAAAAAATAGCGATCCCTCACTTAAGCAATGTTAAATCTAATAAAAATATATTAGTGCGCTGAATTCAAACCTATGTATTCATATCAAATCAAATATCATTGCGTCTATACTCAATATAAATTCACAATGATCCAAATCTTCACAATAAAATATTATACCACTGTGCATATAATAAATAAACCAAATTAATACATGTGATTCATTTATATATAATGATGCCAATATAAAGTGCTTATGTGCATAAAGATATGTGCAAAAACAAATTAATCCATATAAAATGCTTGCGTGCACTGGGATATGTGCAAACCAAATTAAACCTCGTAATTAGCTGCATAAACTTCATGCAAATATAAAGTGCTATGAGTGCTTGAAAGGAGGTAAAATACCACCCAAACTTAATCCATCTAATTATTTACATATAGAATAATAAAGTGCCTTTGTGTATAAAAAACTATTGCTCAATAATTCTTTACCCAATACACAAACAATACCAGATGAATCAAACCAAATTCATTAATAAACACTTGAACATCCAATGTTTCTGCAATCAGATGCAATTCATTTCTTGTACACTAGTCTCTTTATAGCTTCTATAACATGCACTGATTTCTTAACAACTTCATATATACTCAGCAATTGATAATATGTCTTTACCTATGTATTGTAGGGAACAGGAACATTCCAGCATGTACACCACCCCTTCTGTAAGGCACGAGATAAAATCCTTTATCTCATATTCTTTTTTAGTGGTGTTCGATATAAACTTATTGCAATTTTGCCCATTCTGCTTAGTGTTTCAACATGCATAGCATTTTTTGCATGGGAAAAACATTTTCCATGAAAAAATACCATATTTTGCCTGTTTGGTGGATCTGGTACATTTTTGACAATCAAATCTCTTAATGTAGGGGCTTTCCTATAAATAAATCTTGGCTTTTTCGTTAAGATTTTACTCAACTCCCTATCCGATCTCAAAAGTGGCTAGTGCTTCTTTATTATCTGTTCAATTTTCCTATATTGTGCATTATAATTCAAAATCATTGGTAGTATAATGATTGTGATTTGGTTTTATTTTTATATTTTTATTGCTTATTTTTATTTTTAATATATATAATTACAAGTTTTTATACAATTATTGTCAGTAGGGACTTCGTACTGTGGGGAGGATGTTTTTTGTAATGAGATTCTCTGTAATGTTTTTTACAATGATTGTATCCTCACTCACTTGTATGTACATTTTGGATATCCTTGTGTCTCTGTCCCAGATAGTGGCTGAAGCTGTCAGGATGGGAGTATGATGATACTATGATTCTGTCCAGTCACTATGGCAACCATAAACACAATGCGGTTTTAAAATCCTCCCAAGGAGTCACTGGGCTCATTTCCCTTGAGAATGTCACGTGACCTGTGATGCAACGCATCGGGAGGAGGAGCCAAGTGGCGTTGAGCCTTCGGTTTGCATGGAGGCTGTGAGGAGGAGTACAATCTGACGCTCTATCTGAGGCTTATGTTTTCAACTGGCTCTGATAGGATCACTAAAGCCAGTGTAGTAGTATCCCATGTTACAGTAATACACTATTCTGGGTTCTCTTTTCTTTACATGTCCGCGAATGGTGGAATGAGTTCCAGATAAAGAGGAAGGAAAAATGCTATACCAGACATAGGCAGCAATGAGATTGTATGGATAAGATTGGAATGATTGAGGCTGAAAAGACATATTATCAATTGCTGAGTATATATGAAGTTGTTAAGAGATCAGCGCATGTTATGAAGCTATAAAGAGACTAGTGCACAAGAAATGAATTGCATTTGATTGCAGAAACATTGGATGTTCAAGTGTCTATTAATGATTTTGGTTTGATTCACCTGGTATTGTTTGTGTATTGGGTAATGAATTATTGAGCAATAGTTTTTTATACACAAAGGCATTTTATTTTTATTTATTTTTTTGTTTCACAAAGTTTATTGAGTGAACCAGAACATAAAATACATCATAGAAAAAAGACATATAATGTTGCATATTATACATGTGATAATAATAGAGTACAGTTACAAAGGAGAATAGGAAAAATATTCATGTAGACAGTACAATATATATATATATATGAAAAAATAAGCAGATTATTCCATCATAATACTGAAGGTCAGTTGGTAGTTTGGCTAACTGTACCCAGAGTATGGGGGGGAAGTATAGGGATGGGGAGGGGGAAAGGGTGAGGAAAGGAAGGAGAGGGAGGAAAAAAAAAAAAAAGGTTTAATATATGGGGGGGGGGGGGAAACAGTACAGTGAGAAAAGTACTTATAATTACAAGCTGTATTTCAGTTCTACCTGAGTTTTTCTCTTATAGAAGTAATTTTCTAATGGTTTACAATTGATTTATATTCCTGAGAGCTTTTATATTCTATCCATTCATGCCAGGTTGCAAAGAATTTTGTAATTTTTTCCTGAGATACACTTATAAGTTCTTCAATCTGCTCTATGTTGTTAATTCTCCAAAACCATTCCTTTTTTGTTGGAATGGCCTCAGAGCGCCAGTGGACGGGGATACAATGACGTGCAGCATTGACCATAAACATTGGCAGTGATTTCAGATAAATTTTCTTGGGGATGTCATTTAAGTGAAGGAGGTATTGTGCCACGTTAAAGTTCAAGTGTTCTGAGGAGATTTTGTTGATTGTTTCGTGAACCTCCATCCAGAAGGTCTGGATTAAGGGGCAGGACCACCACACATGGAGCATCGAGCCCTCTTCTCGTTTGCATCTCCAGCATTTTTCTGAGGATGAGGGGGAGAACTTGTGTAGCATAGAGGGGGTCCTATACCATCTGGACAAGATTTTATAGCTACATTCCTGAGTGGCTACATTTAGTGACCCTTTGTGTGCGTAAATATATAATTTTTCCCATTGTTTTTCGGATATTGAGATATCAAGGTCTCTTTCCCAATGTTCAGATGTTTTGATGGACAGATCGGGTGCCCCTTCAAATAGTGAGTTATATATGATTGATATAATATGTCTATGTGGGTCTTTCTTCGTACATAGGTCTTCAACAGTCGTTAGGGGTTTCGTCCAAAGATGCGTTGTCTGTTTGTTGGTCAGGAAGTGTCTAATTTGAATATAGTTCCAATGGGGTATTTGGAAAGGTGTTATAATGTCATGGAGGTCTTCTCTAGAGAGTATTTTCCCATTTTTGAAGAAATGTTTGGCAAGGATTTCTTTATGTGGCCAATTGAGTAAAAGAAAGTTTCTGTCTAATCCTGGTGGGAAGTCAGGGTTATTTCTCAGAGGTGTGAGAGGACTATACCAAGGGGTGGGGATTTTGGATTTGAATGTGTTGTGAAAGATTTCTAATGTGGGTCCAACTAAGGGGTGCGTTTTGATGTGATTAGAGTGGTGTTTAGGGTGGATCCACGGAAGTGACTTGATTGAGGAGGTGAATTGAGATTGTTCTAACGTCATCCAATCCTTAACAGGATGATGAATGTTCCAGTCTACTATACGGGTTAAGAAAGGCTGTAAAAAAGGATAGTGGCACTTTGATGGGGATAGTTTGCATAACGTATAGGTATCTGGGTAAGATTGTCATTTTTATTAGTGAGGCCCTGCCAAACCACGAGATGTTTAGGGCGTTCCATCTTCTCAAGTCATCTCGTGTTTTTTTTAGAATGAGTTTATAGTTTAATTGGTATAGTTTTTTAAATCTGAGGGAATTTCAATGCCCAAATGTGTGATACTCTTTTCAGCCCAGATAAATGGGTGATTTTTCTTGCAGAGTTCAACAGAACTTGGCTGCAAAGTGATATTAAGAGCGTTTGATTTGGAGTGGTTGATTTTTAGATTGGAGAGAAGATGGAAATGTTCCAGATCTTTGAGGAGGTTAGGCAAGGATGTGTGAGGTTCCGATAGGAAGAGTAGCATATCATCGGCGAATGCTGCAACTTTGTAGGTGTTATTTTGGATTTCTATTCCCTTAATGTCATTATTTGCTCTGATTTTATTTAATAGTGGTTCTAGAGTGAGGACAAATAGGAGTGGGGAGAGTGGGCAACCTTGTCTGGTGCCATTTCGTAAGTTGAAGGCGTTCGATAGGTGGTTGTTTACACGAACTCGTGCAGTCGGATTGGAATATAGTACATTGATGTAAGATCTCATTTGGGGTAGTATTCCTATATGGTTCAATACTGCGTCTATGAAATCCCATGCCACCCTATCGAACGCCTTCTCCGCATCGAGGGAGAGAAAGAATCCTTGTTTTTGTTTTGAAGTTAACCAGTGACTAATATTTAAAGCTTTGGTCGTGTTGTCTCTTCCCTCTCTGCCAGGAATAAAGCCCACTTGGTCTAGGGTTATTAGGGATGTTAGTAAAGGTAGTATTCTGTTTGCTAAAATTTTCGCATAAAGTTTTACATCAACGTTAATTAAGGAAATCGGCCTATAGTTTGTGACCTGAGTTATGTCCTTGCCTTCCTTGGGTATTACTGTTATATGGGCTTCTAGTAGTTGTTTGGATGGGGCGTTTCTCGGAGTGTAGTGATTGGAAAGATTTCAGAAATTGTGGTTTTAGTATTTCGATGAAAGTCTTGTAATATTGTAGGGGTAATCCATCGGGGCCTGGGGCTTTCCCTATTTTCATCTCTTTTATAGCTTTGTCTAGTTCCGTGCCAGAGATCGGTTCTTCAAGTTTTTGGGCAGTGGCGTCTGAGATTCGGGGTGGACTATATTTACTTAGAAAGTCTTGGATAAGGTTGGCTCTTAGGTCTGATTTTAGCGGACTTTTGGGATTGGAAGGGATATTATAAAGAGACTGATAATATAATTCAAATTGTTTTGCAATCTCCTCATTCGAGGATTGTAATTTGCCTTGTTTGTCCATTATTTGGTGGATTGTTGCTGAGATTTTTTTGTTTTGCACTGCTTTAGCGAGCAGTCTCCCACTCTTGTTTCCTTGCTCATAATATATCTTGTGTCTTAAGATATATTGCCTTTTGGTTTTGATATTTAATTCATCTGCGAGTAGTTTTCTCGCATTCGTAAGCTCCTCAAATGTTGAGATTGCAATAGTTCTTTTATGTGTTGTTTCAAGATTATGGATATGCGCTATCAATGAATTTATTTTGGATTGTTTTTCTTTCTTTATTTTGGCTAGTTTTTTTATAAATTCTCCTCTGATAACACATTTGTGGGCCTCCCACTGTGTGATTGTTGAGGTTTCTCCGTTATCGTTACGAGCAAAGTAATCTTTTAGTGTTTCATTAAACTCTGAAATATCTTTGGGGTCTTTCAATATGGAAGTGTTCAGTCTCCATGTTTTTGTGCTAGTGTTTTTCTCTGGGAAAGTTAGAGTCATGGTGATTGGGTGATGGTCCGAAATGGTCATTGGTTCGATGGTACTGTTAGTCAGGAGGGATAGGTCTGATTGTTTCATAAAGAAGTAATCTATTCTTGAATACTTTTGGTGGACGCTGGAAAAGAATGTGAAGTCCTTGGATTGGGGATTGAGAGTTCTCCAGGAATTGTGTAACATAAGGTTTTGTAACTGAATTTTAATTTGTTTTAATGCTCTGTATGGTAGGCTCGACGCTCCACTTGAGGTGTCTATTGCGGGGTTTAGCGGGATGTTAAAGTCACCCCCTAGGATGAGAATACCGGACGCGAATGTCGTTAGCAGGTCTTTGATTTTACGGAAAAAGGCTACCTGTTTAGAATTTGGAGCATATATGTTTGCAATAGTGATGGGGTGATTGCCAAGTTTACCTTTTAAAAATATAAATCTGCCTCCAGGGTCAGTCATAGAGTCCTGGAGTTGGAATGATGTCTGATGTCGGATTTGAAATGTGTTTCTTGGATACATATGATATTTGCTTTGTGTTTGTGGAGTTCATTGAGTAGTTTGGTCCTTTTTTCAGGTATGTTAAGTCCTTTGGTATTAATTGAGAGAAGTTTGATCATTAGTGGAGTGGAATTCTGTTTACAGTTAGTCATCTTAGGCCGCGTACACACGCGCGGACTGTTTGCCCAACCTTGTTCGTCAAACAGTTTCGGCAAACAGTCCGCTCAAAATTTGCATGAGCAGACTTGCCCACACACGAGCGGACTGTTTCAACGAACTGTTTGCCAAACAGTCCGCTCAACTTTTGAAATGAACGGACTCGCCCACGTAAGGCGGAGGCAAATCCGCCCATTTCGAGCGCGTGTACAGGTAGGCGGGGCCCGCGAAGGAGACGTCGCGGGCTCCGCCGCCTGGAATGGGCTTAAAGGGGAACCCCAACGCCGAAAAAAAATCGGCGTGGGGGTTCCCCCAAAGTCCACACCAGACCCTTGTCCGAGCACGCTACCCGGCCGGCCAGGAAAGGGGGGCGAGCGAGCGCGCCCCCCCTCCTGAGCCGTACCAGGCCGCGTGCCCTCAACATGGGGGGGTGCCTTGGGGAAGGGGGGGCCGCGCGGCCCCCCCACCCCAAAGCACCTTGTCCCCATGTTGATGAGGACAAGGGCCTCTTCCCGACAACCCTGGCCGTTGGTTGTCGGGGTCTGCGGGCGGGGGGCTTATCGGAATCCGGGAGCCCCCTTTAAGAAGGGGGCCCCCGGATACCGGCCCCCCACCCTATGTGAATGAGTATGGGGTACAATGTACCCCTACCCATTCACCTGTGAAATAAAGTACAAAAAAAAACACAACACAGGGGAAAAAATATTTTATTGCACAGCTCCGGGGGTCTTCCGTCTTCGGGGGTCTTCTCGCCGGACTCCTCCGCTATGTGTGTGTAGCTCTTTTACTAGCGGAGGAGTCCGGCTTTCTTCCTCCCCGCCGCCGGCCTCTTCTCCCGACTTCGGGGGTCTTGTCCCCCTCTTCGGTTCTTCTGCCGGGCCACCGCGCCTTCTTGTAGCTCTTTTACAGGCGGTGGCCCGGTCTTCTGTCGCCGCTGCCTTCCGTTCTTCTGTCGCCGCCTTCGGTTCTTCTGCCGGGCCACCGCGCCTTCTTGTAGCTCTTTTACAGGCGGTGGCCCGGTCTTCTGTCGCCGCTGTCGCTGTCGCCGCCTTCCGTTCTTGTTCTTCTTCTTCTTGTTCTTCTTCTTCTTCTCCAGGCGATGTTGACACGTCGCTCCCTCCGGCCGGAATGCCAGGGACACGCTCCGCTGCCACTTATATAGTGACAATGGGGCGGTTTCACATGGTATATGTCACATGGGTTGGTCACATGGTGACCCCGCCCCCTTACGATGTCATAGTCCCCATGTGACATCAACCCATGTGACCAACCCATGTGACATATACCATGTGACCCCGCCCCATTGTCACTATATAAGTGACCGCACAGCGCGGCTCTGGCATTCCGGCCGGAGGGAGCGACGTGTCAACATCGCCTGGAGAAGAAGAAGAAGAACAAGAAGAAGAAGAACGAGAACGGAAGGCGGCGACAGCGACAGCGGCGACAGAAGACCGGGCCACCGCCTGTAAAAGAGCTACAAGAAGGCGCGGTGGCCCGGCAGAAGAACCGAAGGCGGCGACAGAAGAACGGAAGGCAGCGGCGACAGAAGACCGGGCCACCGCCTGTAAAAGAGCTACAAGAAGGCGCGGTGGCCCGGCAGAAGAACCGAAGAGGGGGACAAGACCCCCGAAGTCGGGAGAAGAGGCCGGCGGCGGGGAGGAAGAAAGCCGGACTCCTCCGCTAGTAAAAGAGCTACACGAAGATAGCGGAGGAGTCCGGCGAGAAGACCCCCGAAGACGGAAGACCCCCGGAGCTGTGCAATAAAATATTTTTTCCCCTGTGTTGTGTTTTTTTTTTGTACTTTATTTCACAGGTGAATGGGTAGGGGTACATTGTACCCCATACTCATTCACATAGGGTGGGGGGCCGGTATCCGGGGGCCCCCTTCTTAAAGGGGGCTCCCGGATTCCGATAAGCCCCCCGCCCGCAGACCCCGACAACCAACGGCCAGGGTTGTCGGGAAGAGGCCCTTGTCCTCATCAACATGGGGACAAGGTGCTTTGGGGTGGGGGGGCCGCGCGGCCCCCCCTTCCCCAAGGCACCCCCCCATGTTGAGGGCACGCGGCCTGGTACGGCTCAGGAGGGGGGGCGCGCTCGCTCGCCCCCCTTTCCTGGCCGGCCGGGTAGCGTGCTCGGACAAGGGTCTGGTGTGGACTTTGGGGGAACCCCCACGCCGATTTTTTTCGGCGTTGGGGTTCCCCTTTAAGCCCATTCCAGGCGGCGGAGCCCGCGACGTCTCCTTCGCGGGCCCCGCCTACCTGTACACGCGCTCGAAATGGGCGGACTTTCCGAGCGGGAACAGTCCGCTCATTTCGAAAGTACAGCGGACAGGCCCACACACGGGCGGACTGTTCGCTCAAACACAGTTTCAGCGGACAGTTTTTCGGAATTTCCGAAAGACTTTGTCCGTCCAACTGTCCGCTGAAACTGTCCGCTGAAAGCCCACACACGAGCGAACTGTCCGCCCAAACACTGTTCAGCGGACAAGGTTGGGCGAACAGTCCGCCCGTGTGTACGCGGCCTTAGAGTTTGGTTGTATACTTCTAGGTGAAGGGGTATGTTTCAGAGAAACAGAAAATTAAAAAAAAAAAATTAAAAAAAAATTAAAAAAAAAGGGGGGGGGGGTGGGGGGAAGAGGGGGAAAAGGGGTGAGGGGGAGGAATGTGTAAAGGGGGTTTGACCCGGGGTAGAGATAGACCTGCTAGTCTAACCTTTTAGGGATCCGGTTTGTTCAAAGAGCAAGAGTGATTGCCCTTTGTGTGAGAACGGGGACTACTCAGGGCTCAATGGATGCTTGTGGTTGCTAATTGATTAGCGGTATACTAAAAAGAAAGACGTTTTTCCTCTTCTCTCCTGTTAGTTTCTTCCTTTCTTTTTTCTTTGTAAATTTCTCTTCTTACTATGGGATAACTTCCTGCACTCGGGAGAAGTCATTGAGATAATGCTTAATTAGATTAGGGCGTTTTCTTGATAGATTGGGCCAGGGTAGGGGTTGGTATTAGACCTACTATCTATTAGAAAGTTTCAGGGACGAGTTATTGTATTTTAGCCCTTAGTGTACTAATGGAGAAACATGACGGGGCAGAAACAGTGAGGGTGTACCAAGACATATGGCTTGAAAGGGACAATCAAGTATTTCGAGTGTCTACAAAAATCCAGTGGAGGGGTTGGCTAACCTTTAGTGAAAGCCATTTTGTCTAACCTATGAGAGGTTTGTGTCAGGTTCACCTTATACTAAGAACAGTGTACCAACAATGAGACATAGCGGTAGTTTAGGTTTGTGTTTTGACCTATAACTATAATATCAGGTGTTAAACTATCCTCTATGTCTGTGTTTGACCATATGAGATAGTATGTAGCGTGGAAGCGAGTATCTGAGATGTATGATAGTGATTGGTGGCCTAGTTGAGATAGCGATTGTGTTGTCGGTGGGCTGATCTAAGTGTCTCTCCCAGCAGAATATAGGAGGGTAGAAGATTGGTTGCAATCTAACGATTAGAATATAAACCATCAACCTTCCGAGGGGGAGGAAATCTCCCTCAGTCCTATCGCCATAAATAACAACTCTGTAAGAATTCTGAACTTTAAACAATTTTAACCCGTATCAACAATGCATGTATCTTGATCATCTTATACTCAGTTCTATTATCGAGATAAACATATCTACGGTATTGAGAACACCCACATACGAACATTCTATACTATGTAAAGACATAACTAGCAGGCTGTGTTCTGATCAATAAATTTGTTAACCTTAGAATGCAGAGAAAATGGCATTTTGTGACTTTAACCCTAAATTGTAATTACAGTCAAAGCGACAACAAGACTAACTGTTAGAGCATTGAAGTACCTTGAAGAATTTAAAATTCTAACTTTACCCTCCCCACTCTATTCTCCCCTTCTCCCCTCCCCCTTTTGGTATTGCACCATATCTTTAAAGAATGATTAATTGATCTACAACTTGGTTGATCAGGGATGTTTAGGGACAATGTCACAGTAAAGAAGGTGCTCATTACTGTAGTGACTCAAAATGTCAGCACTGGGGGGGGGGGGGGGGTGCTAATAACCCAAATTTGTGAGGTTATCTATTCATGAATCAGGTCTGTATGGATCAGAGCAGGTAGGCATAGAAGAAATGTATTCTTCTTACTCTTTCGCGACTCCTCTCTTGCCCTTTATTCCCCTCACAGAGGCTCTTACCAGGTTTTCCTTGAAATGTCCTTCTTTGCGAGAGAGAGGGAGTTATGAGACAGAATACAAAGGGGAAAAAGGTGATGAGATAAAAGGTGAGAACAGAGCGGAGGTAAAAAGAGAACAGAAAAGAGTAATCGAAGCGCAGAGTAGGCAAAGTCACATTTTGTGGGAACTTCTAGAGGTTTGACTTATCATGGAAGATATGAGATCAGGTGTCCATTTGCTCTCGGTGATCCATGCGGTCTCTGCGTCTGGGTGGGGAGATGCCGGGACTTCTTTGGAGAGCATTTCTTCTGTTGTAGTGCGGAGATGGTGATCTGCGGCGACGGTCTCTGTTTCTTTGGGTTCTTGGAGTGAGGTTGTTGGAAATTGCTATCCACGATTCGCTCGGTGTGAAGGAGCTATACCAGTCTGGTACTTCAATTCTGGGGAGATCTAGAGTTTCGGTAAATGACTGTAGGTCTTCTGGTGTGCGCAATAGCGCTGTGTGGCCTCTCCACGTGGCAGATAGGCAAAAGGGGAATTTCCACCTGTATGGAATGCCTCTGGTGCGCAGTTGCTCCGTGATCGGGCGTAAGGCTTTGCGTTGCTGTAGCGTGATATTTGATAGGTCTTGGTACAGTTTGATTTCATTTCCATTAAAGATGATTCTGCCTTTTTCTCTCGCTTTTTTAAGAATCGCTTCCTTCAGGGGGATATTGACCAGGCAGCAGATTATGTCTCTAGGTGGATCATCATCGCTACCCCTGGGCCGCAGAGCTCTGTGGATCCTTTCAAATTCAATAGGGGAGTCAGGGGGTCTGTCCAGGATGTCATTAAATAGTGCGGCAGCAGTCTGTTCAACTGGGCTTTGGTCAGTCATTTCTGGGACTCCTCTGATTCTAATATTGTGTCTCCTCCCCCTATTGTCCAAATCTTCAATGCGGCGGTGCATATCTATGATGTGAATTAAATGTATGTCAGCGTTTTTTTGTACCTGCTTTATTGCTTCTGCCTGATGAGCTGAGGCTTGCTCCATTGCTCCAGTTCTTGCTGCTATGCCTTGTATGTCTGCTCTTATTTCATTGATGGCAGCGGAAAAGGAGGCTTTTATGTCCATAGACATAGCTTGAAGGTTGGCCTGAAGGTCTGCTAGGCCGAACGGTTGGGGTTGTAGTGTTTCTTGCCTCTGTGGTCCGTTCGCTCCGTTCGCGGTGTCCGCGATGGCCGTGGAGCCGCCGGGCGGCATGGGCGCCTTAGGCGAGGCCGCGGCTTTGAGGCCTTCTCCGTGGGACGTCCGGAACATCGCTGGAATGCTCACTGGCGGCTGCTGCTGATGCTCCATCTGTTCCAGAGTTAGGCCACGCCCCCTCATTTTATTATTCTATATGTAAATAATTAGATGGATTAAGTTTGGGTGGTATTTTACCACCTTTCAAGCACTCATAGCACTTTATATTTGCATGAAGTTTATGCAGCTAATTACGAGGATTAATTTGGTTTGCACATATCCCCGTCCACGCAAGCACTTTATATGGATTCATTTGTTTTTGCACATATCTTTATGCACATAAGCACTTTATATTGGCATCATTATATATAAATTAATCACAGGTATTCATTTGGTTTATTAATTTTATTTGTGAAGATTTGGATCATTGTGAATTTATATTGAGTATAGACACAATGATATTTGATTTGATATGAATACGTACTGTAGGTTTGAATTCAGCGCACTAATATATTTTTATTAGATTTAATATTGCTTAAGTGAGGGATTACTTTTTTTTGATGCAGCCTTTTTCGTTATATAATTTTTTGGTATATATATATATTTTTTGTCTGCATCAGTGCTTGAGTATTTTGTATATAAATTTCTACTGACATATCTAACACCAACTCAGAGCAGCAGATATGGACATATTTAAAAATTGAGAAACACAAAGTTGATATTGATGATGTTTTTTTTCCATTAGTAACACCACAAATACAGGTCATTTGGATTCGGAATTTAGGAAATTTGCACATCTGATGGAAAAAAGGGTCAATCTCTGCTGGGATTTGACCGCACATGAGCAGTATATCAAAGAGGGTATTGTACCAAGAAGGCTTAGGTAGGATATACCCATAAATGAGGGGTTATTGGATCAAGATTCTTTAGATGAGTGGTACACATTTTTTAATGATAAAGGCCTGGAAGTACTGCAATTTCTGATAAAAAAACAAAACAAAGAAAAGTAGCAGGGATTAGTCAGAAAATAGCTGAGAGTAAAATAACATTAGAAACTTATAAAGACTCTGCTTCATTTTTAACAATAACCAATCAATTAAATAAGGTATTAGAACAGAAAGATATAGAAAATAAAAATAGAAAAAAAGAAAGTATATGAGGGATATAAATGACTACAAGTTGGAACAGGCCTATAAATGGCAGCTGAAGAGCAAAGACAACCAACATGGATCTGTTGCCTCATCACCAGATAGAGAGGTACGAATTGCAAGGAAACAACAAAGATGTGAATCCCCAGACCTTGTGAAGATTTGGATCATTGTGAATTTATATTGAGTATAGACACAATGATATTTGATTTGATATGAATACCTAGGTTTGAATTTAGCACACTAATATATTTTTATTAGGTTTTGAACAGGTAAAAATTGATGTGCGCTGGTGAGGTTGAACTGATGGGCACTGATAGGCTCTGATAGGCTGCACTGATGGACACTGAACAGCTGCACTAATGGGCACTGATGGACACTAATGAGGAGGCACTGGTGGGCACTGTTGGGTGACACTGATGGGCACTAATAGGTGGCACTGATATGTAGACCTGATAGGCAGCACTAATGGGCACTCATGGTCACTGATGGGTGGCACTGGTAGGTAACACTGATAGGCAGCACTGATGATGAGGCACTGATGGGCACTGATTGGCAGCACTGATCAGCACTGATATGTGGTACTGTTGTGCACTGGTAGATAGCACTGGTGGGCACTGACAGGTGGCACTGGTGGGCACAGATAAGGTGGTGGTGGCTCTCTGTATGAAGGACAAATGTCCCTCTGACAGTAGCCAGTGATCAGGGTTTTTTTTCAGCATGAGGAGAAAAAATAGCTAAATAGTGGATCTGTTTACATCACATGATTATCTGTCATTGACTGACAGCTGATCATGTGATAAGGGGTCAGGATTGGCCAAGTTCTGACCTCCACCCGATAGAACACCTTTGGAATGAATTAGAGCTGATGCAGTGTCTGACCTCACAAATGCGCTTCTGAAAGAATGGTCAAACATTCCCATAGACAAACTCCTAAACCCAGCAGACAGTCTTCCCCGAAGTTTTTGAGCTGTTCTAGCTGCAAAGGGTGGGCTCAATATTTAACCCTACTAAGACTGGGAAGCCATTATAATTCATGTGTGTGTAAAGGCAGGCATTCCAATATATATATATATATATATATATATATATATATATATATATATATATATATATATATATATATATATATATGTAATCAAAAAATCAAGACCATAGCGTACTATAGGTACTATACTATAACGGTGAGGACTAAAAATTGGGCTGCCCAAGCAATGCAAAAACTCTCAATGGTAGTTAAATGATCCATATGGACCTCCAAAGTAATGATTCTGCACAGTGGTTTACTATAAAGATCCATGAGCCAAAAACTGATTTGCAAAACAAAATATCTAAGATAGTGTAATGCTTTTTGACCACTCATAACTAGGTTCTCAATTAATTCCAGTAAGCAGTGAAGTTTGTCACCTTGTATCGCATGCACAAAGTGATATAGTTTACTGGGACCTATACTTTGGACATGATTTTTAAAAATAGGAGTGTGCCTGGATGTGAGCAACCTGTTCATGTTACCTACTGTATGTGTTCAATCTGTTCTTCGGTGGGTGAAGTTCTTGTTGATCTATACAAAAATAAGTGATACCCCAAAATGTCAGTCTAAATCCTGCAAGCAAATTTGAGAATAGAAACAAGTTATACAAGTAGACTGTATAAACAAAGGATTTATTGAACCATAAAGACGACACATTAATATATGAATACATAATACTAAACATTGCAAAAATAATAAAGTATTTCTAACAATTATTAGACATTGTTTCATATGGCAGATAAATATTCAAATATAAGCAGATAATATTTTGATCTCCACACCTGAACTTAAAATTGAACAGACAATAGGAAGGATTGAAGAAAAAGCATCCACAAGGCTCATTTATCAAGCATGTCATATTAGCCATGAGGATGCAAATTAATAAAAAAAAGAACACACGGGTACGAAAGCTAGACCTCTAGAGAAAATATTGTTTGCAATTCACTGATTCTTAGATTTTTTTTAAATTAATTTTGTAGGCTGCCAACTAGTAACAGCTGGTGGGGAAAGAGCATATACCTGGTGTTTTCTGTTATAAAATTAGCACTCTCTCAATTCTTTGGGTGGATAAAAGTAATGATTTTAGAGGGTTCTGAAGAAAAAACATCTAGCCACCTTCATGATGTAAAGAAAGGTAAGTAACAAAACCCTTTCTGTGTGTTTGTTTGGTGGACACTGCCTATCATATATAGTAGATCATACCAATACTGGCAGCTCTGAAAGATACAAAGTAAAAATATAGGCCATATATATTTACAAAAACAAAATATAGGTCATATATATTTACAAAAACAAACAAAAGAGGGTGCATCAGCCTATCGTCTGTTGCACCTTTAATTAGTAATCCACAAATAAATATATTCACAAACTATGTGAAAAATGCATAGTATCAAAGCAAGCACCAACTTTCAGGTTGCTCTGTCCACTCAGCACAATCCAGAGAGAACACTTCCAGGATCCTAGCTGGCTTACATGTTTTGAGGGAAGTACCCTCTTTCTCAGAGTACTGAAGAGCGTCCTTGCCTCAAAACGCATTTTTTTCATAGAGCACTATCGGGATTTCCCCAGTCCTAGGAGGGCAAGGCAGTATGTGATTTTTGACCTGTGCATTAAAGCAGAAGTTTGTGAAGAACTGGCACCCAATCATCATACTCATGCACAGGAGGTGTTTAATTTTAATTTAGTTTATATATATTTACTTTAGGTAGAACTGTAAATTAGTAAGGATTCGTTTTCTAGAGAGATTAGGTCACAATGGAGTTCATATGCTAGAAGTGTTTTTTCTGGTCTTCATAATGATATGTAAAGTCTGAGAAGTCATAATAGGACAGCAAATGATCAATATCCCTCTCGTTGGAATAGTTAAGCTTGGTGCCCCTGGAAGACGTTACCTATAACGAAACGGCGTAGGGAGGAGCGACGTACTGACGTCACCGCGATCTACGCTGGACCCGGAAGCGACGGGCAGCGTTACTAAGCCGGCCGGCGAATTTGTTTGTTTTACAAAGCAAAGTTTTTTCTACTTGATGTAAGTGCAATCTTTTTTATTATATTAAATTTCGTGACTATATCACACTATGGTGATTCCTTTCGTTATTATATGTGCTGGGCAATGAGCGGTGTGGCCGTAGGATTTTTCTAACCATTGGAATAAGCGGTGTGGCCGTAGGATTCTTCTAACCACTTGAACCAAGTGCTTAAAGAGGATACACCCTCCATGCAGTCCTGACTCAGAGGAAGCGTTTTTGATTTGGCGATATCTGGTCTCTGAGATGGGATCAGTGTAGCTGGTAAGCGGCAGTAGTGTTGGTGGTGGAAGTCCTCTTTTTTCCTGCAAACTCTGATGACACTTTTCCTATATCGGTGTGGTGTGTTTAAAACACGTTGGAGATTACAAGCAAAACATTTTTTGTTGATGGGATGATGGACTAATATTTGAACATTAGTATATGCATTTCCCTGTCTGCACTTTGTTAATATTTTTGATTTCATGCTTTATTTATTCACTCATTTGCTTCACATAGCATTTATCGGATCAGTATAGCGCAGCTTATTTGGGAATAGTTAAGCTTGATATGCCTTGCTAAAGTGCCTAAGTATAAACAGCCTTCCAAAAGGGAAAGAAAAGATTGCAGGTAAACAGAGATTTTTTTTTTCTGCCAAATCTAAAATGTTTCAAGGTGCAACTACTGCTTTATCAGGTGCAGTAAAGAAAAATGCATTTATTCACCCAGTGCTCTTCTCCTGTGTCATTGACACAAAATTTAGCATTTAAATGGGTGAGTGGAAGGAAACAGATCAGAAAAAAAAAATATTTTTCACTACCGATTCTGTTGACATAGGATGGTGACTTTTTGGGGTTGATTTATTAAAGGCAAATAGACTGTGCAGTTGTAATTCTGCAAGTGCAGTTGCTCCAGAGCTTATTATATGAGGTAAAGGCTAACTTTACAAAGAATACCCAATCACGTGCAAGGAAAATAAAAAAAATGCATTTTTGCTTGCACCTGATTGGATAATGGAAGCCAGCAGAGCTGCTCATTTACTAAGCTCTGAAGCAACTTGCTCTTGCAGAGTGCATAGCTTATTTCACTTTAGTAAATCAACCCAAAAAAAGAAATCCAAAAAGCATATTGCACTTCTAAAGCACAGTCAACCTCAGGCAGACCACCATCAAACCTTTCCTAATATTCAAAACACATTAATATAAAGTTGTATTTCTATCACTAACCAAAACATTCCCATCCCTTTGTCAGTCACATCCCCCACCCCCTAAGCCTACCACTGCTGCTTCTATATCAGATTAAGGAGGGAAGATGACATGAGAACCAGCAGCTAAATATAGTTGTGCATTAAATAATTCAGTCAAATCCTCACAAGCTAGTACTATGAATTCTAACACTTTTTATGTGGGAAAGGTTGCAGGCCCTCCAAAAGAAAAGTTATATGAAAAGCCAAAAAGGCAGCCTAATATGACTGCCAACTGACACAATTTCTTCTATTTCAACTGTATACAGGATATGGAATTGATGACTGATAATTCAGCTCTGGGAAGTTCTAATGTACACTGTGCATATGAAGACATTTGTTTACATGGAGGAATGGCCTGACCGCCATCATACTTGTAAATTGAGAATATTTAACCTGTTTCTTTAATTATAGTGTTTCTTTTCCATAATGACTATTTGCTTGAAGTACATCTATCTAAATAAGACAACACCAATACTGCATAGTATAAGCTTGTAAATATAATCTTTTCATGGGCAAGGACAAGGATTCGCACATTGAATGACTGATCATTGATTTAGTCTGCTTAAAAATGGAGGAGGAAGAGAGCGCATGCGCGAGAGCTCTGATATGGCTGCTTGAGCCACGAGCTCCGCTCCACCCCGGACTGCCGATCCAGCTAACGCCGCTCACAGCTACCGTGGTGCCCCCCAAGCTACACCCCCGATCGTGGGAACGGACGAGGAACAGCAGTGGATGCCGGGCCCCCCCCCCGCCAGATGGGATTTGGGGCCGCAATTCTCTCGTTCAGCGGAGAGAGGGTGTACCAAGATGGCCGCCGCCACCTCAGCTGCACAATCACATGCGGCCTACACGGATAAACCGCCAGACCACAGGCAAGTGCTGACCCCCGCCACACTATCCTATTCCCAGGTGGCACAGGGCGGCTCCCAACGCCTCCAGAGACCCTCCGGTGAATCCCGCTCGCCTCAGGCCCTATCACCGGCATCCACTGAATCCCTAATAGGCCAGCACATGGAGGATTTCCCACTGTCCCCAGAGGGTCCCCCCACGCCGCAGCCCCAGGGACCTGTATCTCCCCCCTTCTCCCTGACGGACATTTCCGTGCTCCAAACAAATCTTTTTTCCAAATTCTCTGAATTATTGGAAAGAGGACAGGCAAACACTGCTACCGATTACCAATAACATAAAATTGGACTTTGCAAATCTGGGAACCAGAATTGAGGCCATAGAAAACAAAATGGATACCACGGTCTCCAGGACCAACCAAAATACAGCCCACATTAAAAATATTCAGGAACAATTAGACGTGGCCATTGCAAGAATCAACGACCTTGAGAATAGGTCCAGGAGGTACAACTTCCGTATCCATGGCCTACCGGAATCCATTTCTGACATTCCCCTCACTGTACAGGAACTTATCTCCCAGCTGGCCGCACAGATCCCGCCGCAACGCCTAGAACTGGATAGGGTGCATCGGGCCCTGGGGCTCCCCAGAAAGGATGGCTCCCCTCGGGACATAATTGTTAAACCCAATTATTACGCAATCAAAGAAGAAGTCATGCGTCAATCCAGAGCTCAACCAGATCTGCAATTTCAAGGCCACTGCATACAAATATTCGCAGACCTTGCTCCCTCCACTATACAAAAAAGGAGGGCTCTCAAGCCATTTCTGCTCGTGCTCAACCAGCAGGACATAAAATACCGATGGACTTTACCATTTGTGACGAAGTTCTCCCTCAACGGGAAATCATACACCTTTGCCAACATGTTTGAAGGAGAAACACTCTTTGTACATCTGAAGCTGATCTCACAGGAGGCCCCCATGGACTTCTCCTCATCTTCAGCCGGATCTGCCAAAAGACCCCCCCCGACCAGCCCCGTCTCCCCTCTCTGGCTCAATGGTCGCACGAAGAATAGCAAAGAAGGAGGCCCCCCCTGAATGATGACTACGGAGACGTCTGCTTCTACCTTACTCTCCCCTTCACAGGGTGGATTTCCATGGGCGGCAGCCCTTTTGACAGGTGGAGCTGAAGGCTCCCATCTTACAATGTGTTTGACATTTTTCCTCCTGAACATATTTGTTGCCCTCCCAGCTTAGGCCCCTGTGGCGGTTTTGTGGGGAGGCCCCCTCCACTCCCCCCGGGGTTATGGTTCCCCTGAGTAATACTATCATCCCCCATGAACCGACAGGGTCGGGTAAAAAGAGAACCACGGCACGCTCCGCGACCCGGTTCTTCCACTGTATATCTCCCCCAGGTCCGCAAAGGCCTGCTTTACATGTCTCAGCCTTCGGCCATCATCAGGTTGCAGTGTTCTAGCAGGTTTTATTGACTAAAAGTTTCCATGTATTCCTCTCTCTATGTAAAATTGACCAACAGCAGGACAATTTTCATAAGGAATGATTGGGCTAACCAGTGTATGACTAACTTTTATTTTATCTGCTTTATGAAGATATTGGAGTAGTGAATGCAAGTAATATAATTTTAGATGCTTTAGGTACACACTATACTTGCACGTTTTTTTTTTTCCCCATATAAAATGCAGATCCAAAAACATTTGGTCAGTAACAAATAAATGCTACACTGACCACCCCAAGCTTAACAAAAAGGCCATATCAACATAAAAAAGTTAAAAATACACCCCGAACATTTACAGGCAAACTTGGGCTGTTTGGAAACACTTCAGATCTTCTGGGCTACCTGGACAAATCCACTCTACCCCAACACACAACCCCCATCCCGATAACAGCCCTCCGCCTGACCCGTAACTCAATAGACCAAACATTAGACACGTCTCAGTCGATACCTTTTTCAATGCCATTCGACCCCATACTCACGCTGCACTACACCAAGATCTTTTGACATTTCTCCCCCCTTTTCCCTTCCAGAGAACAGCTGTCCTCTATAACTATTGACTCGAGACTAGTGCTCTACTAAGGGCAGTACGGCGTTGATCATCAGTCTTTTGGGAATCCCTAACAGGTCCCATCACCGGTCACAGTCAGATCCCAGCAGGGGTGACCGGAGATAGTGTTCTGAATAATAGATTCAACGCTGTACAGCTTATATCTTTATAATTTTGGTTTCACTACTGTTTCTACTTCATAATGACGAGACCTTTATAACCCTAACATTATTACCCGAACCACATATATCTTTCTTCCTATTTGGAGGGTATAACCATGTGTTCTTCCTTTACCCGGCCTACACTAACATACTTCAGCACATATTTTATTTTATTTTATTCTATTTTATTTCATTTACTTCTTTGGTTCTATACTATATTTAATCAGTTATACTTACGCATTGTAAGTTTACTTATCAACTATGCTTCTGTACTACATACAATGATTGTTTATTTACTGTGTAACCAATGTTTGTAGATACTTGGTAAAACTTGAATAAAACATTTTGGAAAAAAAAAAAGTTAAAAATACCCAAATAAATAAAGAAAATAAATTACCCCTAAAATACAAGCCCACTTTTTATACAGGCATAATTCAATCAAAACATTGAATACAGGCATACCCCACTTTTAAGTACACGATGGGGTTTATTTACTAAAGCTGGAAAGTGCAAAATCAATGCATAGAAACCAATCAGCTTCCAGGTTTTATTACCAAAGCTTAATTAAACAAGCTGGGGTTAGAAGCTCGCTGGTTTTTATGCAGAAGGGAGCCTGATTTTGCACTTTCCAGCTTTAGTAAATAAACCCCATTGTGTACTTAAAAATGGGGTATGCCTGTATTCAATGTTTTGATTGAATTTTGCAGGATTTAACATATAAGTGAAAAGAGGCAATAACATAATGCTGAAGGGAAGTCTAATACATTGAAACATATATCACATAGACAATCCAGGTCATAGAGTATAGAATATACAAAAGGTACAATATAACATATCAAAAGACATAAGTATAGTATTTACTGTCTATCCATGGTTTCCATAATCCATCAAATAAGGCACGCATGGAGTTTTTGTAAGGATACATTTTTTCATAGGAAAATTGCATATTACCGTATATACTCGAGTATAGGCCGACCCGAATATAAGCCGAGGCCCCCAATTTACCCCCAAAAAACTGGAAAAAATTATTGACTTGTGTATAAGCCGAGGGTGAGACATGCCTGTCCATCCCTGTGTGTCCGTCCATCCCTGTGGGTCCATCCATCCCTGTGTGTGTGTCCATGCATCCGTGTGTGTGTGTGTGTGTGTCCATGCATCCGTGTGTGTGTGTGTGTGTGTGTGTGTCCATGCATCCGTGTGTGTGTGTGTGTGTGTGTGTGTGTCCATGCATCCGTGTGTGTGTGTGTGTGTGTGTGTGTGTGTGTGTGTGTGTGTGTGTGTGTGTGTGTCCGTGCAGCCTACCTGTGTCCAGCCTGCCTGTGTCCGTCCAGCCTGCGTCCCGTCCCGTCCCGAGCCGAGCCTCCGTCCTTCAGCTCTTCGTCGGCGGCCATTCTAGGATTCAAAAGCCGCGCCTCCGTCGGTGATAGGCGGAACACTCAATTTCCCACTGACTGCTGTTCCGCCTATCGGATGTCCGTGATAGGCGGAACACTCAATTTCCCAGCAGCCTGTGTTCCGCCTATCACGGGCATCGTCTCATCCTCGTCCGTAGTACGAGGATGAGACGATGCCCGTGATAGGCGGAACACAGGCTGCTGGGAAATTCAGTGTTCCGCCTATCACAGGCGAAGGCGGAGCCGGAGGCGCGGCTTTTAAATTATAGAATGGCCGCTGTCTGTCTGCTCGACACGCTGATCGAGCGGGCAGACAGCGATGACTCGAGTATAAGCCGAGGGGGGCACTTTCAGCCTCAAAAAAGAGGCTGAAAATCTCGGCTTATACTCGAGTATATACGGTAATTAGGTCTATGGTTTCAGAGGGATTGGTGCCATATTTTTCGTCCAGTGCCTGGCTATCATTATTTTAGCTGCCAATAAAGTGTGTGGGATGATTGTAGGATGACCGTCCTATGGTTATGAGGAAATTTCTCTATATCGAGATGGAGGATGGCAAGGGCAGAGTCAGGTTTAGATAATACGCACTCCTGTGATTTCTGAGATGATAGAGAAGATTTTTCTCCAGTAGCTGGTAAGGCTCTTACAGGTTCAAAATATATGAATACGATTAAATATATATAGGTGCATACAAACTCATTCTGAAACTTCAATCAACTAATTGGTTGCACGTAGCGCTATTACCAGTGTTACCTTTCAGTAAACACTACCTCACCTCCTAAGTGATCCTGTCTGGATCAAAATGTGTTATAGATTACAAACAATAAATTACACAGATCACTATCACTCAGTGAATACTTAAATTTGCATCTAAATTATACACACAGTGACTGGTATAAATAAAAAATGTGAATATAGTCCATCCACCAAAAAATATTAATAATAATAATAATAGTAGATTTCCAGATTACAAAAGTTCTTCTATAAGTGCGTGAACAAATCTCCAGTGTTCAAATCACTTTTTACAAGTGACTCCTTCACCACACCATCCGTGCTTGTGATCCCCCCTTCGTGAAAACACTCACCGACTGATAAGCCTTACACTCTCGTGTCAGGCCAAAAGAGCTTTCAAAAACCTCCCAAGAGGTAGTTCAGACACCAGCACATCCGATTGGATCTTCTCCACTTAAGCACTTCAATGCATATATATATATACCTCAAAGAGAAATCAAAGAGGGAGCCCCCAATAGTGTAATACTGCAATCACTTTTTAATGTTAAAAATCTCAGGCCGCGTACACACGCGGGGACTGTTCGCCCAACTTTGTCCGCTGAACAGTGTTTCGGCGGACAGTCCGCCCGTGTGTGGGCTTTCAGCGGACAGTTTCAGCGAACAGTCTGCTGAACAAAGTTTTTCGGAAATTCCAAAAAACTGTCCGCTGAAACTTGGTTTCAGCGAACAGTCCCCTTGTGTGTAGGCTTGTTCGTCAAACTAAGTTCCGCGCATGCTCAGAAAGGATTTACACGCCAAAAGTTGTAATGCAGTGTATAGGACGTCGTATTTTCCGTCCCGTCGTACGTGCCGTTCACGTCATCGCGCACGGTTTCAGCAAACTGTTCGTTCGTCGTGTGTGGGCAAGTCCGTCCATGCTAATTTTGAGCGGACTGTTTGCTGAAACTGTTTGACGGACAAAGTTGAGCGAACAGTCCCCGCGTGTGTACGCGGCCTCACTCTTTATGCACTCACATGAACACAAAACGGTTAAATCACTTCAAAAGGGTAAAAAGACTCGCTTCACATTTCCACTTCACAACACTACTCTGAATACGTCGGGGCATTGGTGGTCACAGCGGACTTATTAAATAAGGTGCTGGATCGCTTTCTCTCACCCCTCCTCGTGCGTCCCGCCTGGTCCCACACAGCAGGTCCGTTCGAAAAGGGCGCCTTTAAGCTTAATGATTCAGTCCTCTCAGTCCAAGACCTCCTTCCCAGCTCCGTGTATGTCAGCTCAATATTCACCAGATAGCCACGCCCCCGACATGTTTCGTCGTATCAGACTTAATCATGGGATTATCAGTCGGTGAGTGTTTTCACGAAGGGGGGATCACAAGCACGGATGGTGTGGTGAAGGAGTCACTTGTAAAAAGTGATTTGAACACTGGAGATTTGTTCACGCACTTATAGAAGGACTTTTGTAATCTGGAAATCTACTATTATTATTATTAATATTTTTTGGTGGATGGACTATATTCACATTTTTTATTTATACCAGTCACTGTGTGTATAATTTAGATGCAAATTTAAGTATTCACTGAGTGATAGTGATCTGTGTAATTTATTGTTTGTAATCTATAACACATTTTGATCCAGACAGGATCACTTAGGAGGTGAGGTAGTGTTTACTGAAAGGTAACACTGGTAATAGCGCTACGTGCAACCAATTAGTTGATTGAAGTTTCAGAATTAGTTTGTATGCACCTATATATATTTAATCGTATTCATATATTTTGAACCTGTAAGAGCCTTACCAGCTACTGGAGAAAAATCTTCTCTATCATCTCAGAAATCACAGGAGTGCGTATTATCTAAACCTGACTCTGCCCTTGCCATCCTCCATCTCGATATAGAGAAATTTCCTCATAACCATAGGACGGTCATCCTACAATCATCCCACACACTTTATTGGCAGCTAAAATAATGATAGCCAGGCACTGGACATAGCGCTACGTGCAACCAATTAGTTGATTGAAGTTTCAGAATTAGTTTGTATGCACCTATATATATTTGATACTCTTTTGGTAAGTGGCAGCTAAGGTGTAGAATTTAGGTAATTTGAGCGCTGTGATGATACACTAGGTAAAGGGATTGTGATTTGTGTATCTTTAGAAATATATGAATACGATTACCTATTTGTCCATACCCCCTCCAACACAGGAGATAATGGGACTTGGAAAATTCTAATAGCTGGTATGGTAAGTATTTTTTTGGTGTTTGCTCCCAGTGGGCTATACAATGAGACATTGAGTAGTTGCAACGCATGGCCGTTGTCCATTGTGTTTTAGAGAAAGATAAATGGAGGTCCTCTTCCCATTTTAACATAGAGGACGTCTTAGAGAATGTTGTTTTTGTTTTGTAAGGTGTTATATAATAAAGATATACCTTTGTGGATGGAGTTTAGTGAGTAGGAAGTGGCAGATATAATCGGGTATCATCATACAAGGTGGGGGGTGTTTAGATAGGAAGGTGGAAATTCTTGTATATGTATAGGATGTCGATCTGGGGAGGCTAATCTCTGTCAGGGTTTCAGTTGGTTGATATGAAAAAAGATGATCCACCCATTGAATTCCTGCCTCTTCCCAATGTTTAATGGAAATACAAGGGAAAAGGTGTTCTAGAGTTCTCAATGGGTAACTGCTATGACACTGTAGAGATCCCTGGGAGGGTTGGGATGTGAGTTTTCTCAATGCTGGTATGGAAGCATGGGTAGTTATAGGGAGGGATTTAACATTCAGTGGGATGCAGGAGTCTGCTAACAGAAGGTGGTCTAATTTAGCTGAATGTGTGTGTGTGGCTTCAATGTCAATCACAGGCTCACTTTTTAAAGCGGAGTTCCAGATTTGTTTTAGTTTATAAAAAGTCAGCGGCTACAAAAAGTGTAGCTGCTGACTTTTAATAAGCAGACACTCACCATGGTTGGTCTTTATGGATGCGGGCACATGGAGCCTCACTCCTCTTCCCCTCCTCTACACGGCACCACCATAGAAACTGTGGGCACCTGGCCGTGACATCTTGCACCTGGCCGGGTGCACTCAGCGCATGCGCGAGTCATGCTGCACTCTCTGAGTGGACAGGCAATCTTCTAGGACCTGTGACATATCCCAGAAGATTGCAGAGAGGGAGGGGCCACCTAGGGGGAGAGGATGAGTGGCATGGTTGGCCTGAAGTCAGAAGCAGGTAGTGGGACAGGAAGTCCCATTCAAAACCAAATGTGGCATCTAAGGCGTTGAGGATTGCTTAAAAAGCGTAAAGTTCCACTTTTGGGTGGAATTCCACTTTAAGCACTTGTCCACTGGACACGTATACCCCCCTTCCTAACTAGGCCAATTTTCAGCTTTCAGTGCTCTTACACTTTGAACACTTTGAATGACAATTACTCTGTCATGCAACACTAAACCCATATTATATGTTTTGAAATTTTTCACACAAATAGCAATTTATTTTGGTGGTATTTAATCACCACTGGGTTTTTTTTTTTTTACTATAAATAAAAAAAAAGAATTGTAAAAAGAAGCATTTTCTTTGTTTCTGTTATAAAATTTAGCAAATTAGTAATTTTTCTTCATAAGCTTTGACCATAATTTGTACTACTACATTCCTTTGGGAAAAATAACCCAAATCAGGTTATAGAATCTATAAGCTATGGTGCCAATCATTGAAAAATGATCACACCTGATCAGACCTGATGTACTGTCGGCCTATCTAATTTCTTGAGATGCTAACAAGCCGGGAAAGTACAAATACCCCCCCAAATTACCCATTTTTCAAAAGTAGATATTCCAAGGTATTTAGTAAGAAGCATTGTGAGTTTTTTGTTATTTTTGCCCCCACAATTTATTGCAAAAATTGCCATACTAACAGCTAGCTATGAGTAAGCGCTAGGTTTAGCGTGAAACACGTCAGTTTTTCTTTCTTTTTTTTTTCCTTTGTTGTTGTTATTTGTGTGATGTGAGGTTATTTTAGTTTGAATAAATAAAAGGCACTTTTTCCTTTTCATCTGATCCAGAGTGCGGCTGTCCAGAGTTTGTTCATCCTTCATCTATTAGGCTATTTTCTCACATGGCATATGCATACTAGCAACTACACCCCAAAACACATTCTGCTACACCTCCTGAGTATGGCAATACCACATGTGAGACATTTTTTTTACAGCTTAGCCACTTAAAGATGTCCAACAAGCAGGGAGCACTGTAAGTTGTTCTAGGGACATAAATTACACATCTAATTTCCTGACTACCTATCGCATTTTTGAAGACCCTGGAGCACAAGGACAATTGAAACACCCACAAAATGACCCACAAAAGCAAACCCCCCAACGTATATTATATGAGGCATAATGAGAGTTTTGAACATGTCATTTTCCACAAGGTTTTGGAAAATTTGGAAATAAAATTAAAATGCATTTTTTAAAACATTTTTATGGCACTGACAGGTGCTGATAAGGATCCAATGATAAGGTGACACTGATGGAGACACACTGATGGCACTATTGGACACTGATGAGCACTAATAGGGCAGTGTGGTGGCACTGATGATCACTTTAGTAGCACTGATGATCATTCTAGTTGCAATGATGAGTACTTTAGTGACACTGATGAGCACTCACTGATGCCACTGTAAGTCACTGATGAGCATCGATAAGCACTCACTGATGTGCACTGATGGCACTCATAAGCACTCCCCGATGAGCACTGTAGGGTACTGATGGCACTGATGAACACTGTAGTGGCACTGATGGTCACTGATGGGAACTGTAGTGGCACTGAGGAGCTGTGTAGTGGCGCTGATGAGCAGTTTAGTGGCACAGATGAGCAGTGTAGTGGCACCGTAGGGCACTAATGAGCACTGCATTGGCACTGTATGGCACTGGTGAGCACTGTAGTGACACTATAGGGGCACTGTAGAGGCACTGGTGGCACAGTAGAAGCACTGTAGTGGCACGGATGTCACTGTAGGGACACTGATGGCACTTTAGGTGGACTGATTGCACTGTGATGGCACTGTAAAGGCACTGATGGCACCATAGGTGCATTGAGGGCACTCTGCATCATGCCAACTTACGCTGCTGCAGAGTTTCTCTCTCCTCACACTGATACAGCATGTGAGAAGAGGAGAGCGAAACACTGCAACAAGGTGAGCTAAACCATGCATTATCCCAGTTTGTTGGCAAAGTGATCGCTCCATCATTGCATGGAGCGACCACATGGTAAAGGGCCTCTGTGGTAGGCCCTTTACCCTGATCCATGATGCGCTAGTTCCCATGGACACAGTAATTGTGGACACTTCTGTGCACCAGGGGGGTGTGCAAGAAGTGCAAGCACTGGGGGCTGTCATATGATAGCCTCCCAGATACAGCCACTCCATTTTGGCCACCCGGGACTTCAGCCTTTAGTGGGTACCTTTGTGCACCTCACAAGTCATAACTGGCTCCTGCTGCACTCCAGACTCAAGCAGCATGACACACTGCAACAAGGATCACCTGCAAGTCCACAATCTAGTGGGATCACAGTGGGGGGTGCTCTGGCTCCCCATCTCTACCCAATCCACTAGAAGCTCAGGCATAATTAGGCCTTACCAGGAATACACACAGAGACAAGGGCAGGACACAAGCATGGAGCTACGCCCCACACAGGCATCTGCCATAGGCCCATCTCAGGCTACCCTGTTTCCCCTAAAATAAGACCTAGTGTGATTGTCGGTGATAGCTGCAATAAAAGCCCTACCCCCCAAATAAGCCCTAGTTAAAGTCCTTGTAGGTCTTCTTTTCAGGGTAGGGCTTATTTTTGAGGAAACAGAGTAGGGCTTATTTGGGTGGTAGGGCTTATATTGCAGCCAACACCGACAATCACGCTAGGTCTTATTTTAGGGGAAACAGGGTACTACTGATCCTATAGACGCTTTTGCCATGATGGGGCAACCCATATCAGACATCACATTAAAGGAGATGCTAATTTCTCTTAGATCCTCACTACAGCAAGATCTAATGGAATGTGTTAAGCAGTTTAGCCATGAGTTGCACGGCCTAGGGGATAGAGTTACATAGTTACATAGTTACATAGTTACATAGTTAGTCAGGTTGAAAAAAGACACTAGTCCATCCAGTTCAACCTTAAAAACAAATAAATAAAATAAAAAATAATCGTACAATCCAAATATCCAATTTTATGCCTATAATTGATCCAGAGGAAGGCGAAAAAAAACCCCAGCAGAGCATGCTCCAATTTGCTACAGCAGGGGAAAAAAATTCCTTCCTGATCCCCCAAGAGGCGATCGGATTTTCCCTGGATCAACTTTACCTATGTTAGTACCTAGTTATATTATGTACCATCAGGAAAGTATCCAGGCCTTTCTTAAAGCAATCTACTGAGCTGGCCAGAACCACCTCTGGCGGGAGTCTATTCCACATTTTCACAGCTCTAACTGTGAAGAAACCTTTCCGTACTTGAAGATGAAATCTCTTTTCCTCTAGACGTAAAGAGTGCCCCCGTGTCCTCTGGATTGACCATACAGAGAACAACTCAACACCAAGTTCACTATATGGACCCCTAATATATTTGAACATGTTGATCATATCCCCCCTTATTCTCCTCTTCTCAAGAGTGAATAAATTTAGTTCCTCTAATCTCTCCTCATAACTGAGCTCCTCCATGCCTCTTATCAGTTTGGTTGCCCTTCTCTGCACTTTCTCCAATTCCCCGATATCCTTTTTGAGAACTGGTGCCCAAAACTGAACTGCATATTCCAGGTGAGGTCATACTAATGATTTGAACAGGGGCAAAATTATATCTCTCTCTCTCTGGAGTCCATACCTCTCTTAATACAAGAAAGGACTTTGCTCGCTTTGGAAACAGCAGCTTGGCATTGCATGTGGTTATTGAGCTTATGGTCTACCAAAACCCCCAGATCCTTCTCCACTATGGATTCCCCCAGTTGTACTCCCCCTAGCATGTATGATGCATGCATATTCTTAGCCCCCAAGTGCATAACTTTACATTTATGAACATTAAACCTCATCTGTCTCATAGTCGCCCAATTAGACAGTGTATTGAGGTCGGCTTGTAAATTGGAGACATCCTGTAAGGAGTTGCAAATGTAGAATCTTCCATGGGGGAATATGTTGTCATTCAATACACTAGTTGACACTCATACATCACATTCTGAAAATATAGCATGGCTTAAAGCAACAATGCCCGACCTGGAGGACAGGTCCCGGAGGAATAATATCAAGATATGGGGAATTCCTGAAATTATTTGAGCCACCCAGCTGCAGCAATATGCCAGGGAACTCTTTTCAGTGCTAGTGTCATCCCTATCTACCACAGAATTTTCTATAGACAGGATCCATAGATTACCAAAACCTTCCTTCCTGGCCATTGAGGTGCCAAGAGATGTTCTGCTGAGGGTACACTTTTACCAAACAAAAGAATGATCATCTCTGCTTTCAAATAGGCCAACACGCTACTGGAGGGTTACTGCGGAGTATAACTGCTTCCTGACCTGTCAAGATATACCCTCTAATGCCGCAGGAACCTGGCTACAATAACAAAGGCTCTAAGGAACCACAAAATCCCTCATAAGTAGAAATACCCTGCATTTCTCTCCATCAAATACAATGGATCTATGCTCCTCATATCATCCTTGGAGGAAGGCCAACAAGCTCTCCAGCAGTAGGGGCTCTTGCCTTCCCCCTCGCTGAATGACTCTCCCACTCCTGCCCCAGATGCTCTGTCTTACAACTGGCAAATTGTGTCCTGCAAGAGATCTTCAAAGAAAAAGTTTAATAAATGGTGGTACCAGTGGCGGCCCATACATTGTGGGCGTATGGGCGCCGTCCCCGTCCCTGCTGCCGCATCCCTACCCATGAGCCCAGGCCCTTTCAGGATGCCGGATGCATGGACTTCTATGGCGGGGCAGGAGGGGGTGTATTTTTTTGAAGCACCTGATTAGAGCTGGAGGCTTTAATAGGCTTCAAAAAGGGGTGGGCTCGGGTCGCAGAGAGTGCACCCTGATCCCACCCAACTGTGTGACCATAGCAAATGAATATTTGCTATTTTCACACCGCATTGCCTCCCCGCCAATCAGGAGGCAGGTCAGTGAGACCTGTTTCCTGATTGACCAAAGTGCCAGGCATCCCTATTGGATGCTCAGCACTTTGGCAGAAGTGAGACAGAGTGGAGGAAGCTTACTGGAAAGGAAATGCCAGAGAAGAGGACACCCGGTAAGCACCGGTCCAGGTCCTCCTGTGTGGGGTGTCCCATGATCCATCCGCGGAGGGTGTCCCGCGATCCATCAGCGATCCATCCATGGGGTGGTGTGAGCCGGTTGCACACTGGCTGTGTTTGGTGGCACAGTGGCAGCGTTTGATGGTACAGTGGCAGCGTTTGGCACAGTGGCAGCGTTTAATGGGAACAGTGGCAGCATTTGATGGCACAGTGGCAGCGTTTGGGCACAGTGGCAGTGTTTGAAGGCATAGTGGCTGCAATTGATGGCACAGTGGCAGTGATTGAGGGCACAGTGGCAGCATTTGATGGCACAGTGGCAGCATTTGATGGGCACACTGGCAGCATGTGATGGGCACACTGGCAGTGTTTTATGGCACAGCGGCAGTGTTTTATGGCACAGTGGCAGCATTTGATGGCACAGTGACAGAATTTGGGCACAGTGGAAGCGTTTGATGGGCAAAGTGGCAGCATTTGATGGGCACAGTGGCTGCAATTGATGGCACAGTGACAGCATTTGATGTTCACAGTGGCAGCATTTCATGGCACAGTGGCATCATTATGATGGGCACAGCAGCAGCATTTTGATGGGCACAGTGGCAGCATTTGATGTGCACAGTGGCATCATTTGATGGCAAAGTGGCAGCATTTGATGGGCACAGTGGCAGAGTTTGATTGGCACAGTAGCAGCATTTGAGGGCACAGTGGCAGCATTTGATGGCACAGTGGCAGCGTTTGATAGGCACAGTGAAGCATTTGAGGGCACAGTGGCAGAATTTGAGGGCACAGTGGCTGCAATTGTTTTTTTTTTTTCAAAATAAATGTATTGCCCCAAAAATTTGAAGCAATAGCCACCACTGTCCTCTACCCATTCACAGGAAACATTGAGTTGTGTGACAGTAGTATCTTGGGCAATATGAATGGTGGAGGGAACAAGGGGGGAGGAAGCAGTACAGTATTTTCTCTGCAACCACTCAGGGCAGTATCCTGTGGCTCTGAAGAAGACAGTGCAGGGATGATTTTTAGCAGAAGCAGCCAACTGCAGGTAATGGGTTACACACCTATATACAACCTCTATGTGTTGGTGCTACATAACCCCCCCGCCAAAAAAAATACTAAGCTTCAGCTTTAATGTCAAGAATTACTTCCAATTGTCTAACAATCAATCAATATTAAAATGTGTAATCTGGCAATCACATTTGCTGCTATCTTTCCGCCTAAATAAATATCACATCTATGTATTCTCAGCACCTAAACCTAATATTACTGACATCCTTGCACTGAAATACAAAGTATATTATCAAAGTCAGTTTGTCATGGAGCCGCATTTCAAATGATTATATTTTGAAAGAGAGCATTACAATGTTATGTGGCTATAATAACTTGTCACTTTATCATCTCATTTTTATCCTCTTACTAGACTGAATACTACTCTGGCATGTAGATTGGTATATATTATAATAATAAGATGAAAAGTCCAGTAAAAAGGTAGATTTTTAGGCAAAAGCTCAAAGAAATGTAGAAAAAAAGGGATTCTTATAAATAGTAGATATTCAGACAGAAATACTTTTGTCATTGAAGTGACATAGAGAACAGTTTTGGATGAGCAGACTAGTGCCAGTCATTTTACCAGACAACAGATAAAAATTATTTCTACTTTATTTTTCTTTTATTCCTAATCCTCCAGTTTTCTGAGAGTGACTGACTTTTGAAGATCTGGACCCCACCATATATCTTCTGGTTTTGTGCACATCTGTACTGCTTGCTGTGCTATTTTTTTCAGTACATCCCCACCATCCTGTCTATTGTCTCTCTGCCTCATGTCTGTGCCTTACTGTACTTTTCAGGGACTAGATATATATTTGCTCAAATCCCAATATCTTGTACATGCATTTAAACTATCAGGTGCTCAAGGGGTGTGATCACAGCCATAATGTTTACTGTACTTTGCTTCTACTTGCTCTGCTTCATATCTCCCTCCACTCTGTCTAGTATCCCCACTCTGTTCTACCCCCAAACACATTTATTTTGTAATGCAATTGGATTTGTCTCCAATTTGTAGTTCCATCCTCTTGACGTGCACCAAAGATATTATATACCTTGTTGGTTACCTTGTTTCCTAGAATCTTGTTTGTAGTTACCTTATGCCCTCTACTCTTGCCTATACCTTGTTTTATCTCTGCCCCTGCCTGATCATCTTTTATTTATTTTTTGGTATTTGATGCATAGACTTAAGATCAAGCCTAATTCTTCTTCGCTACATCTAGAGTTGGCTTTCTTGTTGCTTGTTGTTTCTGAGCTATTAGCTCTCTCCCATTCCTGTCTTTCTTCATTCAACTTATCCTACTGTATGTGCACTCTACAATTATTCTGCCCTTTGCTGTTATTATCTGCATCCCTTCTCTCTTGGTTACTACTTTGCTATTCTTCATATCCTGACTTTTCCATGGGTCACACAGTGAAAGTACCTTGCTTTCAAATGTCATGCTCACTGCTAGAGACTCTAAAGATACTTTTTTCACATTTTTCTCTAAATTCCAGCTCCCCTATGTACCAATAGAGCATGTATGTACTTTTTTTGCAAAAATATCAAAGCTTTCCATTAATTCTACATACACTTACTTTACTTGTCCTCATCCATGTTTCCAGACATATCCATTTGTAATGTCTTACTTCCTGGTTAGACTATAGGTCATGACACAGGAAGGAGTTGACCAGCTGACTTGATTAGCACACATCCTGAATCATCCACCCACCCACTCCCAGCTGCATGTTTTTTTAAATGAAATGCAATCAATCAGTGATAACCCTTTTCACTAACAAAAAAAACAAAAAACAAAAAAAAAACATGGGGGGCGTGGCTTGAACGGGAACCAGGATGGCTGCTTGAGTCCTGAGCTCCCGCACGAAGAGGACGAATTTTGCCTTCTGGGGACAGTTATCAACCCGCAGCATCACCCGAATCATGGGGAAATCTAACAGGGGCACCCCTGCTCCTCGTACGCTGAAAGAACCCGGTACGCAGCTGGTCAAAAACATCCCGGAGCTATTCCGCTCCCAGCAGGCGCACAACCACGAGGCATCACAGGCCTCCCAGACACCGCGGGCCTCCTCACCGAGCTCGCGTAGCAGCCTTGCCGACCTGCCGATGGATGAGGACGATGCTCCGGAACGCCCCTTTGGTTTGCTGGATCTCCAGAAGGACCTGCAGAAAGTGGCCATGGATATTAAGCACACGCTGACCGCCGCAGTCTCGGACTTGAAGGCGGATATACACGGCATTACTCACCGCATTGTGGAAGTAGAGCAGGCCTCACATACTCATGCGGAGGCTATCAGGCAAGTACAGAGGGCTTATGACGCCCAACTCCCCCACATATTTGAACTCCATCGCCAGGTAGAAGACCTCGACAATAGGGGTCGCAGGCATAATGTGAGGGTGAGAGGGGTCCCTGAAAACATAGACTCGCCTGCGCTACCACAAGCCATTTGCTCTATATTCAATGACTTACTAGGCCGCCCTGCAGACTCCCCTATAGAGATGGAGAGACTACACCGGGCGCTGAGACCCCCCCCCTCGTGAACCTGATCCCCCGAGGGACATTATATGCTGTATTGTGAATTTTCCTCTTAAAGAGGAAATCCTTCGGAAGGCGCGCGAAAGAGGCCGCGTTATCTTTAATGGAGCGGACATTAAACTGTTCCAGGACCTTTCCCCCATAACATTGCAGAACAGACGCGCACTGCGCCCCCTGCTGGAGGTCCTGCGCACGCGAAACATCCAATACAGGTGGAAGTTTCCATTCTGCCTGTCGGCTTCCTTCAGGGGCCGTACTGCCTTGCTACGCACACCGGAAGATCTGCCTGTGTTCTGTGACCAGCTTGATATTCCCAGGGTGGACATTCCGGAGTGGTGCGCCTTCTACTTCCCATCGGAACCGTGGAAGCCGGTCTCGCATGACCTATCGCCCAGACCCCACAGGCAGCACTCGAGACGCCGCAGATTGGACCCAACGTCACCGGCTGTTCGTCCTTCGCGACGGGATTCATCCGGGCGCAGTCCAGGACCAGCTGCGACTCCCAGACGGGATCAACAGAATGTTTAATTGCCTTGGCTTAGGCCTACACTGGGTGGGTCGTAACTGATGAACATATACTTTTTTTTTTTTTTTTTGTTGTTGCTCCCCCTTTTTCTGTACCCCTCCTGTTTCTGATTCCTCCAGGAGCTTGGCATTGCCCCCCTCTCCGGATTCTGCAGGTCACCCCTATACACGGGAAGCGGACGAGCCCTTCTGCGATATGGTCCTCTGCTCGCAATTACACTGGACACATGCTCCTGCACCATGACCCCAGGTACTCTTTTTGTTTTAAAATTTTTATTATTTTTCCTTTTTGATTCAGATGACTCTGTCTCTCCCACACCTACCCTACACGGGAAACCAGGATTGCTTCTGAACTTTCTGAACTTTTTGTATGTTTTTCTCTGGACTTTACACATAAGTTTGTTTGGGGAAAAAAAAAAAAAAATTTTCTTCATTTTTTATTTTTTTTTATTGCTAGTGCTTTCTATGAGGGACATGCCCACATGCCCGACTAAGATGACTCCGCATCTTGTAACTGTTGTCTGTCATTTCTATGTTGATGATGGTGGGGGGGGGGCTCGACCCTAGCCGACCAGAAGCCGGGTGAAATTGCTACAATCACCGCCTTGTTCCTCCCAGATCCAGCACCGCCTGGCTTCACTATTCCCCGATTGGTATTTGGCTAGTACTGGCTTCCCGGTGTGGGCCGAGCCCGCCCCCCCCGGTGGTATTGGAATCCCCCATGAATATACCTCACTGTTGTGTAAGAGGTTTGTCAGGGCCCCCTTAGGGGTGGGGTTGGGTTAAGCTTTGGGTACGGCTCAGTTGCCGATGGGGATTCTGGATTTTTTCCTACCCTTTAATGGGGTGATTTCCTTCCCCGCCCCCGCGCGCCTATTCCGGCGTTCCCTGGAGCTCTACCTCTAGTCCCCGGTGAGACGGGATACCCCCCCCTGCGGACTCCACTGGCTGCCGAGTTCCCGGGCTTTGTTACTAAGTTAAGGGATCTCGATACCCAGGTTTTAACAGGAAGATAGTACGTTGGTTCAGGAGAAGACCACAATGTTTGCAAGTATAGGGGTCGTGTCCTGGGCTGCTCTACTTATGCTTCCCGGTAAATTCCCAATGTCACCCGTAGCCTCTCATACAATTGCTCTGCGAGGGGGATCTGAATGCTGATGAATGGCTCCTGGACTCTGGAGGGGGGACCTTATGGCTGAATCTACAGCAGGCTTATAACCAAGCCTCATGGTTGTTGTGTTAACTGTTTATTGTACTAGTTTATACACGTTATGTTAATCCTCTGATCCACCCGGTGAATCACATCGTTTTTCTATTGTTGTTTTGAAATTGTTGATCTGCTGCTTCTGAATCCCCTGAGTTCTTTACCTGAACTGCGGACTTACTCGATAGTATTGGAAGCACTGTTCTGATGTCCCATTTCCTACTCTCATAACATCTAGTCCTCATAGGTGCGGAGCCGCTTGGCTTCTTTTCATTCCCCGGCTCCCACACAGCGGTACCCTCGGGCACTGGCTGACACTCCGGCCCGGTTTTTTAGGTGGACGGAATTCTCTGTTTCCACCTCCGGTATTTCGAGGTACATAATCCTTTCTGTACCTCAATTAAACGAATCCACTTACCTCCTTGGTGCAAGGCCCCAGTCACTGCCACTCTCCTCTTCCTGTCATTGTTCTCCCCCTTATACCTCTCCCCCTTCTCGCTTCCTTTATCTCGCTTATTAACCCCCCCTTCCCCCCTTGTGGGGGTGTTTTTTCTCTCTGCTGGTTTTTTTTTTTTTTTTTCTCTCTCTTTTCTCTTTTTCTTTCCCTATCTCTCCTTTCTCTCCCTTTCCTCCTTTTCCTGGGGTCCGCTCTCGCCCTGGAACCTCAGTTCACGGCGAGCCCTATTGGCCGCCTCAGAGACTATTGTACCCACATTACTACTACGTAGGATCCTTATCTTTACCGCCCCATACAACATAGGATAACATGCAACCCGGAAAAGCTCTTCAGAACCAACTTACTTTAAAATGTGTTTCGCTCAATGTAAAAGGTTTGAACCTCCCTGAAAAAAGATCGCAGATGCTCACAGCCTTGACCAAACACAGAGCCCATTTCCTCTTTCTTCAAGAGACCCACTTTCGTTCGGATTCTATACCCAAGTTAGCTAATCGCACATATACCTCGGTAGTACACTCTACGAATCCAGACTCCAAAACGAAAGGGGTGTCCATACTAATTTCTAAATATGCTGACTTCCAATTATCCGACTCTTTAATTGACCCAGAAGGCAGATACCTCTTTCTTAAAGGTACGTACGCCTCCAGGCCTATTACGCTTGCCAATATATACTCCCCCAACGCACACCAAGTCTCCTTTTTCAGGAAGGTATGTGATCTCCTATCTACATTCCAGGAAGGTATAGTCCTATTAGGCGGAGATTTTAATACCCCACTGAATCCCATCGTTGATACCTCCACAGGCGTGTCTGCGCTGCCCTACAGAGCGCTGCGACAGCTCAAACTGCAATTACAGGGCCTTTCTCTCCATGACTCCTGGCGCACCTTGTTCCCACATGACAGAGACTATACCTTTTATTCCCCACCGCACTTGAAATACTCTAGAATCGACTACTTCTTTCTAACGCAAACTGACCTTTCCCTCCTTACGCGAGCCTCAATTGAACCGATGTTTCTTTCGGATCACCACCCTATTACGGTGACCCTTTCTTTCCCTGACTTGTTGCACAAGACAAAGACCTGGAGACTGAACCCCTCCTTGCTGAAAGACCCGGTCACATTACAACAGGTTCAATCCCGAATACAATTGTATTTTGCAGAGAACTGTACTCATGACGTGTCCCCCGTTACAGTATGGGAAGCTCATAAATGTGTCCTACGGGGAGAATTTATCTCCTTGACAACGAAAGCCAAGCGGGCGCACCAAGAACGGATTAAATCCCTGATTGATACCATTAGTAGACTAGAGACGTCCCACAAACACTCAGCCTCACAGGCCACACTCCAAGAGTTATTATTCACGCGATCCACACTGCTAGATGAACTGGGGAAACAAACAAGGAGGCGCTACGTTCTCAGGCAAAAAGTGTTTTACGAACACGGCAACAAGAGTGGGAGACTCTTGGCACGCACGATACAGGCCTCTAAGGCCCAGTCCACAATTCACCATATACGTGACAGACAAGGCACACTTTTCTCCAAGAACGAGGATATAGCCAGACAGTTTGAACTATTTTACTCTGACCTTTACAACCTATCGACTGAACACCCTGGCCCTGACTCCTTGACTACCCGTGTTGACAAAATACAGAACTTCCTGGAACAGTACGGTCCGAAACCCATCACCAGACAACAAGCTGAAGGCTTGGACAAGCCCCTGACTGTGGAGGAATTAAACACGGCCATTGGCCAAATGAAAGTAGGAAAGAGCCCAGGTCCAGACGGCCTTCCACTTCAGTACTACAAATCCTTCCTAGAGGTCCTATCGCCTAGGATGATAACGACCTTTAACTCTCTTGCCCTTCCCCAGACCTCTACGGGCAGGCTATTGGAGGCCCACATTGCGGTCATCCCGAAGGAGGGCAAAGACCCGACCTCGGTCTCTAATTACAGACCCATTTCACTCTTAAACGTGGACATCAAATTGTATGCCAAGATGCTTGCCAACAGGATTCTGCCTCTCATACCCAACCTCATTTCTCCCGATCAGGTGGGTTTTATTCCAGGTAGGGAGGCGAGGGAGAATACCACACGTACCCTGAACCTTCACCACTGGCTCACCTCCTCAAGAACCCAGGGATTTTTTCTATCCTTAGATGCTGAGAAGGCGTTCGACAGAGTGGCCTGGGACTACATGCGGGAAGTGCTGAAGCGGATAGGACTTCGGACCCGCATGTGCTCATACATAGCGGCGCTTTACTCTAACCCCTCGGCGAGGGTGAAAGTGAACGGCCACCTGTCGAACGCCTTTACCATTAGCAACGGGACACGCCAGGGATGTCCTCTCTCGCCCCTCATTTTTGTCCTAACTCTAGAGCCCCTATTGATTAAACTTAGGGCGAACCCCGATATCAAGGGGATTTCCACACCACATAACGAATTTAAAATAGCGGCATTTGCCGATGATATGCTCCTATCGCTTCAATCGCCTCGTGTCTCCTTACCAAGTTTGCTGAAAGATATGGCACAATTCGGAGCCTTGTCTAATCTAAAGATCAATCTCTCCAAGTCCTATGCCCTGAATGTCTCACTCCCCCAGTCTGAGGTGCTACACTGCCAAGATTCCTTCCCTTTCCTTTGGAAACAGGACTCCATCCCGTATCTGGGCATTCATATACCCAGGAGGCTCTCTGAGCTTTACCTTCACAACTTCATACCCATTCTATCCAAAATACAGTCAGATTTGAGGGACTGGGCCAATCTCAACGTCTCCTGGTTTGGGCGCTCAGCTCTTGTAAAAATGATAGTTCTCCCGCGCTTACTCTACTTGATGCAGACAATCCCCATTCACCTCCCCCCATCCTTCTTTTCTGCGTACAAGAAAGCATGCACTGCATTCATATGGAAAAGCGGTCCTGCACGCATCAGCTACTCCCGTCTCACACGCCCCAAAAACAAAGGGGGAATAGGGTTACCTGACATACATAAGTACTACCTAGCTTGCCACTTAACTAGATTGGTGGACTGGAAGGTTTACAAACGCAAGAAACCGTGGGTCATATTGGAAAATGCTTTCACCAACTCTCTTTTGCATCTCATCCCTTGGACAAAACCCTCCTTATGGCCCCGAGACTTGGTGACGCACCCCTTTATCTATCCTACATTGGCGACCTTTAAGAAGTCCATGGTGCCCTTTCATTTGTCCTCTTACCCAGGCCCCCTGACCCCCCTGCGAGGGAACCCTGACTTTCCCCCTGGTGCATCTGGAACGTTTCTCCAAGGGGAATGGCCTCATGAGGAAATTCTGGCGCACCAACTTTTTCACAGGGGACGTTTACGTCCCTATGAGGAACTAGTAGCCTCATCGCGCACTGAAACATTCCCTTTCTGGACCTACAGACAGCTAAGACATTTCCTCATGTCGCCAGGCCCCTCGCTGCAGTGGAATAGACAGTTTACTGACTTTGAATCCTTACTCACACGCTCTTCCCCCCAAAGGCATCTGATTTCATTCATTTACACCTTACTGCAGGGTAACTGTTCCACCTACGGCGGCGATGCGTCACGACTGTCCTGGGAAAGGGACCTTCAGGTGTCCCTCACGGATGATAACTGGGAAGATATATACACACACATTCACAAAGGTTCATTAAATGTAGCAATACAAGAAAATTGCTATAAGATTGCTACCAAATGGTACAGGACCCCGGCCCTCCTGCACCAATTCTCACCCACAATCTCCAACATCTGCTGGCGCTGCGGGAGGGCGGTGGGCTCAATGCTCCATATCTGGTGGGAGTGCGCTCTAATCCAACCATATTGGAATGAGGTGCATACCCTGACAACGCAAGTCACTACACTCCCCCTAGATTTTAACCCAGCGCAATACCTCTTACATCACTCGACCTTGCCTAAGAGACTCTACCATAAGTCCCTTGCTATGCATATGGTCAATGCCGCGAGGCTCTGCATTCCGGTGCATTGGCGATCGAAAGACACACCATCCATTAGGGAGTGGCTAGTTCGGGTCTCGAAGATCGAGGAAATGGAGGAACTGATTCACATCTCCCAAGAGCGCCTGCAGAGTTTTACGGCCACCTGGGCCTGCTGGATCCATTTTAAAACCACAGAACACTACAAATCCTATTTCGTACCCCCTACCGGGCGATCCGGTTCGACCTAACGGGACACAGCACCCGCAAACCCTTAGGGGGGGCTAGGGCGAAGAGCGGACCCTACCCTTTTCTCCTTCCCCTTCTCTCACCTTCCCACTTCTTTCCTTTCCTTCTCTTTCATTATTTTTCTTTTCTTCCCCTTCCTGCCTATTCCTCCCTCCTTGTCACTGCTCGTGACTGACCCCCTTTGCACTAATGAGTTCTTTGCTCGCCCAGGTAGTGATTTAGAAATCAGCCCCCTTTTGGAACCACATCTTCCACTACTTGGGCCTGGTAGCATTCTCCATATTGACACTGGTCTGTCCGCCAGTGGGGGTTAGCCCCGGGTGGCGGCTCGAGCGGGGAGAAAGATGTAGTGGTAAGCTTAAATACATGATTAGCTACCTTGAATAATATATGGTTTTACCCCAATGTCATACCTAACTGTTCCATGCATTGTAAAATGTTATGTTGACTGTACTGTAGGGCATACTGCCCTTGTAACCCTTTCAAGAATTCAAATAAAAATATATTTTTTGTGGAAAAAAAAAAAAAAACATATACAATCAGATTGCATAGTGTATGGCCATCTTTATACAAGTACATAGGAGGGAGTGGACAGAAACACTCAGCTGTCAAGCCCCATTCACATCTCTGCATAGCAGGAACTTACATTCCATCATGCATCTTTTATTTATTTATTGCGAGGTGGGGAGACAAAAAGAAATGTTACCACATTCACTAATCTCTGGGGAAAATTCCCTTGCAAAGTGAACAGCCTATTTGCCTTTAGTAAATCCACCCAAATGCCTCCATTATGTTACAACAGAAATGTTTATAGCATTATCCCATTTCTGTCACACTCCCTTCTGTGTGCTGTTAATAGTAGTGATGGCCGAACGGTTCGCCCGGCGGTCGTTTCGCGGCGAATTTCCGACTTTCGCCGTCCGCGGGTTCGAACGCCTTTTTCCGTCGTTCGCCCCGGCGGACTTACGTGTTTAATGTATACAAGAACTTTAACCTTTCGTGACACGTTTATCATGTGTTACAGGACAACCAATTGAGACATGACAGCTCATGGACACTTGGACATTCCCCCTAACCTATAAATACACCCGATCCGGTGGCCATTTTACATTCTTTCTTCTGTCACTGTAGGGAAAGGATCCTGTGTGGAGTAGGGACAGAGAAAACGCTAGCTATTTGGTACACAAAAGTTCTTTTCAGGACTGGTATAGGTGTTAGGTCAGCAGCCTGAGTTTCTTTTGTCAGTTTAGATAAAGGGACAGAGCGCTGTATGCTGCTATTTTAGGGACAGCTCAGCCAGATTAGTCTTTCTTCATCATCATCATCATCATCATCATTAGCTGTTACTATCAGGTCCACAAAAGAGCTGTTCCAGCTAATCGTTCCAGCCTACTCTTTTTTGCCAATTTGTATAGGGACAGGCAGGAAGCAGTGTGTCAGGCAGTGAGGATAATTTTAAAGACTTGCTGTTACTATTAGTTCCACAAAGGTTCTTTTCAGGACTGGTATCAGTGGTACGGTAATAGGCTTGTACACGTATAATATTCTTTCTTCCAAATATAGAAAGAATATTATACTTGACTGCTGCCCTTCTGCTGCAGTCTGCTAATCATTCACAACTCACTTGTTCCACAAAGCTCTTTATCAGGACTGGTAACTTGGTCTGTCTAGGGTGCTACGGTACATAGGCTTGGGTGCGGTACAGTCTGCTGTTCTGTAAGGACCGCTATCGGTCCACAATAGATAGGGTTGCCGTGCACTACTGCTGACCGCTGCCCTATACTGCAGCAGTCCTTCAGCGGTATAGGGACTGACGCACAGTCTGCTAAACACTAATACACAACCTGCTTGGTCCACAAAAGTTCTTATAAGGACTGGTAACTTGGTATAGGGTGCTACGGTACATAGGCCTGAGTGCGTTACAGTCTGCTGTTCTGTAAGGACCGCTATCGGTCCACAATACATAGGGTTGCCGTGCACTACTGCTGACCGCTGCCCTATACTGCAGCAGTCCTTCATTGGTATAGGGACTGACGTACAGTCTGCTAATCACTAACACACAACCTGCTTGGTCCACAAAAGTTCTTATAAGGACTGGTAACTTGGTATAGGGTGCTACGGTACATAGGCCTGAGTGCGTTACAGTCTGCTGTTCTGTAAGGACCGCTATCGGTCCACAATACATAGGGTTGCCGTGCACTACTGCTGACCGCTGCCCTATACTGCAGCAGTCCTTCATTGGTATAGGGACTGACGTACAGTCTGCTAATCACTAACACACAACCTGCTTGGTCCACAAAAGTTCTTATAAGGACTGGTAACTTGGTATAGGGTGCTACGGTACATAGGCCTGAGTGCAGTACAGTCTGCTGTTCTGTAAGGACCGCTATCGGTCCACAATACATAGGGTTGCCGTGCACTACTGCTGACCGCTGCCCTATACTGCAGCAGTCCTTCAGCGGTATAGGGACTGACGCACAGTCTGCTAATCACTAACACACAACCTGCTTGGTCCACAAAAGTTCTTATAAGGACTGGTAACTTGGTATAGGGTGCTACGGTACATAGGCCTGAGTGCGTTACAGTCTGCTGTTCTGTAAGGACCGCTATCGGTCCACAATACATAGGGTTGCCGTGCACTACTGCTGACCGCTGCCCTATACTGCAGCAGTCCTTCATTGGTATAGGGACTGACGTACAGTCTGCTAATCACTAACACACAACCTGCTTGGTCCACAAAAGTTCTTATAAGGACTGGTAACTTGGTATAGGGTGCTACGGTACATAGGCCTGAGTGCGTTACAGTCTGCTGTTCTGTAAGGACCGCTATCGGTCCACAATACATAGGGTTGCCGTGCACTACTGCTGACCGCTGCCCTATACTGCAGCAGTCCTTCAGCGGTATAGGGACTGACGCACAGTCTGCTAATCACTAACACACAACCTGCTTGGTCCACAAAAGTTCTTATAAGGACTGGTAACTTGGTATAGGGTGCTACGGTACATAGGCCTGAGTGCGTTACAGTCTGCTGTTCTGTAAGGACCGCTATCGGTCCACAATACATAGGGTTGCCGTGCACTACTGCTGACCGCTGCCCTATACTGCAGCAGTCCTTCATTGGTATAGGGACTGACGTACAGTCTGCTAATCACTAACACACAACCTGCTTGGTCCACAAAAGTTCTTATAAGGACTGGTAACTTGGTATAGGGTGCTACGGTACATAGGCCTGAGTGCGTTACAGTCTGCTGTTCTGTAAGGACCGCTATCGGTCCACAATACATAGGGTTGCCGTGCACTACTGCTGACCGCTGCCCTATACTGCAGCAGTCCTTCATTGGTATAGGGACTGACGTACAGTCTGCTAATCACTAACACACAACCTGCTTGGTCCACAAAAGTTCTTATAAGGACTGGTAACTTGGTATAGGGTGCTACGGTACATAGGCCTGAGTGCGTTACAGTCTGCTGTTCTGTAAGGACCGCTATCGGTCCACAATACATAGGGTTGCCGTGCACTACTGCTGACCGCTGCCCTATACTGCAGCAGTCCTTCATTGGTATAGGGACTGACGTACAGTCTGCTAATCACTAACACACAACCTGCTTGGTCCACAAAAGTTCTTATAAGGACTGGTAACTTGGTATAGGGTGCTACGGTACATAGGCCTGAGTGCAGTACAGTCTGCTGTTCTGTAAGGACCGCTATCGGTCCACAATACATAGGGTTGACGTGCACTACTGCTGACCGCTGCCCTATACTGCAGCAGTCCTTCATTGGTATAGGGACTGACGTACAGTCTGCTAATCACTAACACACAACCTGCTTGGTCCACAAAAGTTCTTATAAGGACTGGTAACTTGGTATAGGGTGCTACGGTACATAGGCCTGAGTGCGTTACAGTCTGCTGTTCTGTAAGGACCGCTATCGGTCCACAATACATAGGGTTGCCGTGCACTACTGCTGACCGCTGCCCTATACTGCAGCAGTCCTTCATTGGTATAGGGACTGACGTACAGTCTGCTAATCACTAACACACAACCTGCTTGGTCCACAAAAGTTCTTATAAGGACTGGTAACTTGGTATAGGGTGCTACGGTACATAGGCCTGAGTGCGTTACAGTCTGCTGTTCTGTAAGGACCGCTATCGGTCCACAATACATAGGGTTGCCGTGCACTACTGCTGACCGCTGCCCTATACTGCAGCAGTCCTTCATTGGTATAGGGACTGACGTACAGTCTGCTAATCACTAACACACAACCTGCTTGGTCCACAAAAGTTCTTATAAGGACTGGTAACTTGGTATAGGGTGCTACGGTACATAGGCCTGAGTGCAGTACAGTCTGCTGTTCTGTAAGGACCGCTATCGGTCCACAATACATAGGGTTGCCGTGCACTACTGCTGACCGCTGCCCTATACTGCAGCAGTCCTTCATTGGTATAGGGACTGACGTACAGTCTGCTAATCACTAACACACAACCTGCTTGGTCCACAAAAGTTCTTATAAGGACTGGTAACTTGGTATAGGGTGCTACGGTACATAGGCCTGAGTGCGTTACAGTCTGCTGTTCTGTAAGGACCGCTATCGGTCCACAATACATAGGGTTGCCGTGCACTACTGCTGACCGCTGCCCTATACTGCAGCAGTCCTTCATTGGTATAGGGACTGACGTACAGTCTGCTAATCACTAACACACAACCTGCTTGGTCCACAAAAGTTCTTATAAGGACTGGTAACTTGGTATAGGGTGCTACGGTACATAGGCCTGAGTGCAGTACAGTCTGCTGTTCTGTAAGGACCGCTATCGGTCCACAATACATAGGGTTGCCGTGCACTACTGCTGACCGCTGCCCTATACTGCAGCAGTCCTTCAGCGGTATAGGGACTGACGCACAGTCTGCTAAACACTAATACACAACCTGCTTGGTCCACAAAAGTTCTTATAAGGACTGGTAACTTGGTATAGGGTGCTACGGTACATAGGCCTGAGTGCAGTACAGTCTGCTGTTCTGTAAGGACCGCTATCGGTCCACAATACATAGGGTTGCCGTGCACTACTGCTGACCGCTGCCCTATACTGCAGCAGTCCTTCATTGGTATAGGGACTGACGTACAGTCTGCTAATCACTAACACACAACCTGCTTGGTCCACAAAAGTTCTTATAAGGACTGGTAACTTGGTATAGGGTGCTACGGTACATAGGCCTGAGTGCGTTACAGTCTGCTGTTCTGTAAGGACCGCTATCGGTCCACAATACATAGGGTTGCCGTGCACTACTGCTGACCGCTGCCCTATACTGCAGCAGTCCTTCATTGGTATAGGGACTGACGTACAGTCTGCTAATCACTAACACACAACCTGCTTGGTCCACAAAAGTTCTTATAAGGACTGGTAACTTGGTATAGGGTGCTACGGTACATAGGCCTGAGTGCGTTACAGTCTGCTGTTCTGTAAGGACCGCTATCGGTCCACAATACATAGGGTTGCCGTGCACTACTGCTGACCGCTGCCCTATACTGCAGCAGTCCTTCATTGGTATAGGGACTGACGTACAGTCTGCTAATCACTAACACACAACCTGCTTGGTCCACAAAAGTTCTTATAAGGACTGGTAACTTGGTATAGGGTGCTACGGTACATAGGCCTGAGTGCAGTACAGTCTGCTGTTCTGTAAGGACCGCTATCGGTCCACAATACATAGGGTTGCCGTGCACTACTGCTGACCGCTGCCCTATACTGCAGCAGTCCTTCATTGGTATAGGGACTGACGTACAGTCTGCTAATCACTAACACACAACCTGCTTGGTCCACAAAAGTTCTTATAAGGACTGGTAACTTGGTATAGGGTGCTACGGTACATAGGCCTGAGTGCGTTACAGTCTGCTGTTCTGTAAGGACCGCTATCGGTCCACAATACATAGGGTTGCCGTGCACTACTGCTGACCGCTGCCCTATACTGCAGCAGTCCTTCATTGGTATAGGGACTGACGTACAGTCTGCTAATCACTAACACACAACCTGCTTGGTCCACAAAAGTTCTTATAAGGACTGGTAACTTGGTATAGGGTGCTACGGTACATAGGCCTGAGTGCAGTACAGTCTGCTGTTCTGTAAGGACCGCTATCGGTCCACAATACATAGGGTTGCCGTGCACTACTGCTGACCGCTGCCCTATACTGCAGCAGTCCTTCAGCGGTATAGGGACTGACGCACAGTCTGCTAAACACTAATACACAACCTGCTTGGTCCACAAAAGTTCTTATAAGGACTGGTAACTTGGTATAGGGTGCTACGGTACATAGGCCTGAGTGCAGTACAGTCTGCTGTTCTGTAAGGACCGCTATCGGTCCACAATACATAGGGTTGCCGTGCACTACTGCTGACCGCTGCCCTATACTGCAGCAGTCCTTCATTGGTATAGGGACTGACGTACAGTCTGCTAATCACTAACACACAACCTGCTTGGTCCACAAAAGTTCTTATAAGGACTGGTAACTTGGTATAGGGTGCTACGGTACATAGGCCTGAGTGCGTTACAGTCTGCTGTTCTGTAAGGACCGCTATCGGTCCACAATACATAGGGTTGCCGTGCACTACTGCTGACCGCTGCCCTATACTGCAGCAGTCCTTCATTGGTATAGGGACTGACGTACAGTCTGCTAATCACTAACACACAACCTGCTTGGTCCACAAAAGTTCTTATAAGGACTGGTAACTTGGTATAGGGTGCTACGGTACATAGGCCTGAGTGCGTTACAGTCTGCTGTTCTGTAAGGACCGCTATCGGTCCACAATACATAGGGTTGCCGTGCACTACTGCTGACCGCTGCCCTATACTGCAGCAGTCCTTCATTGGTATAGGGACTGACGTACAGTCTGCTAATCACTAACACACAACCTGCTTGGTCCACAAAAGTTCTTATAAGGACTGGTAACTTGGTATAGGGTGCTACGGTACATAGGCCTGAGTGCAGTACAGTCTGCTGTTCTGTAAGGACCGCTATCGGTCCACAATACATAGGGTTGACGTGCACTACTGCTGACCGCTGCCCTATACTGCAGCAGTCCTTCAGCGGTATAGGGACTAAGAGTTTTGTCACAGGGTGATTTAAAAAATGACAGGCAGAGGAAGAGGCAGGCCCTTCCGCAGGGGTGGTAGGGGTAGGGCAGGAGCAACAGCCTTGAGCCAAAGTGGGAAGTTGCAGAAGGTGCGTTCAATTACTTTAAAGGACGCACCAGACTTGGTTGAGTGGCTCACTCAGCCTTATTCTTCTGCACCCTCCTCATCCTCTCGATCTGCACCCTCTTCTTCACTCTCTGCTATGTGCACCCCCAAAGACACTACCACCAACAACACCACCACCACCACATACCTTCCGCTTGAGTGCAAATGGGGGCCTTCATGCTCCAGTGTTTTAATAGGGACCCCCGTATAAAAAGCATGAGGGTCAAGGACCAGTACTGGGTGGCAACGTACTTAGATCCCCGGTACAAACACAAAATGGCGGAAATGTTACCGCCGTCGCAGAGGGCTGTCAGAATGCAGCACTTCCAGGCCTTGCTTCGAGAAATGCTGCATTCTGCTTTTGCGTGCGCTGGCAGAGGAGCAATTCCCACTCCCAGAGAAGGATTTGCGGGTACCAATCCAACAGCGCCTGCAAGAAGAGGCCGGTTTGAAGATGTGTTGGTGACTTCGGATATGAGGTCATTCTTTCAGCCGACCCATCGACAGGTGTCATCCGGATCCAGCATCAGGGAACGCCTAGACCGTCAGGTGTCCGACTACATTGGGTTAACGGCCGATGTGGACGCTCTGAGGAGTGATGAACCCCTAGACTACTGGGTGGGCAGGCTTGACCTCTGGCCAGAGCTTGCCCAATTTGCAATCGAACTGTTGGCTTGCCCCTCATCCAGTGTCCTGTCCGAAAGGACGTTCAGCGCAGCAGGGGGGATTGTGACCGATAAGCGTACTCGCCTAGCTCACCACAGTGTTAACTACCTCACATTTCTAAAAATGAATGAGGCATGGATCTCGGAGGAATTCAACACATGTGATCAGTAGACCATGTATATGTCTATAAACAATTTTTGGAATCAAGCACACAGACCTTCTTAATTCATTTGGCTCACTTCCCTGACCCAAAAAAGCACACCGTACTATATGCCCCTACCCTCCTCTTTGAAGAGGTTGAGCGGTGTCATATTTCTACTGGGGCTGCTTATTATGAGGGGTTCCCACCATCCCTGTGCTGTGCTGACTTCCTCCTGGGTGTTCTTATTATGAGGGGCTCCCACCATCCCTGTGCTGTGCTGACTTCCTCCTGGGGGTTCTTATTATGAGGGGCTCCCACCATCCCTGTGCTGTGCTGACTTCCTCCTGGGGGTTCTTATTATGAGGGGATCACACCATCCCTGTGCTGTGCTGACTTCCTCCTGGGGCTGCTTACGGTGCTGCTGTCAGCGCTGTATGTCACGGAGCTGCTGTCAGCGCTGTATGTCACGGAGCTGCTGTCAGCGCTGTATGTCACGGAGCTGCTGTCAGCGCTGTATGTCACGGAGCTGCTGTCAGCGCTGTATGTCACGGAGCTGCTGTCAGCGCTGTATGTCACGGAGCTGCTGTCAGCGCTGTATGTCACGGAGCTGCTGTCAGCGCTGTATGTCACGGTGCTGCTGTCAGCGCTGTATGTCACGGAGCTGCTGTCAGCGCTGTATGTCACGGAGCTGCTGTCAGCGCTGTATGTCACGGTGCTGCTGTCAGCGCTGTATGTCACGGAGCTGCTGTCAGCGCTGTATGTCACGGAGCTGCTGTCAGCGCTGTATGTCACGGAGCTGCTGTCAGCGCTGTATGTCACGGAGCTGCTGTCAGCGCTGTATGTCACGGAGCTGCTGTCAGCGCTGTATGTCACGGAGCTGCTGTCAGCGCTGTATGTCACGGAGCTGCTGTCAGCGCTGTATGTCACGGAGCTGCTGTCAGCGCTGTATGTCACGGTGCTGCTGTCAGCGCTGTATGTCACGGAGCTGCTGTCAGCGCTGTATGTCACGGAGCTGCTGTCAGTGCTGTATGTCACGGAGCTGCTGTCAGCGCTGTATGTCACGGAGCTGCTGTCAGCGCTGTATGTCACGGAGCTGCTGTCAGCGCTGTATGTCACGGTGCTGCTGTCAGCGCTGTATGTCACGGAGCTGCTGTCAGCGCTGTATGTCACGGAGCTGCTGTCAGTGCTGTATGTCACGGAGCTGCTGTCAGCGCTGTATGTCACGGAGCTGCTGTCAGCGCTGTATGTCACGGAGCTGCTGTCAGCGCTGTATGTCACGGTGCTGCTGTCAGCGCTGTATGTCACGGAGCTGCTGTCAGCGCTGTATGTCACGGAGCTGCTGTCAGCGCTGTATGTCACGGAGCTGCTGTCAGCGCTGTATGTCACGGAGCTGCTGTCAGCGCTGTATGTCACGGAGCTGCTGTCAGCGCTGTATGTCACGGTGCTGATGTCAGTGCTCTGTATTACGGTGCTGCTGTCAGTGCTCTGTATCTCCTGCACCCTCTTGTTTGCCTACCCTGGTCCCTGACCTTCCCTCTCCTCCATTGCCTTCATTAGCTCCATAGTCCTGAATTGTCAGAACAATTTCCCAAATAAAAAAAAAATGCTTGTAGTTATCGATCCCAAATTCACCTCATACATGTATTATGCTATTGTCCAGGTGGTGGGACTACGTGCTACCCCCTAATAATTACCCCGTGGCCGCAAATTCGACCTAAAGGTTTGCGAAATTCGCCTCCCATTGAAGTCAATGGAGCCCGCGGCGAACGGTCGTTTTCGCGAACGTTTGTGTCCGTTCGCGTTTCGCGTTCGCGAAACGTCCCGTCGGAAGTTCGTCCATCACTAGTTAATAGCAATCAATAACCCTCTATTTTACATGATCTGTTGCCAGAGAGGTGCATGGGAAGGTACTAGATCAGGGCTCCACTGACTTGACCCAGGCCCCCTACCAACAAGAAAAAATGTGTAAAAAATGAAATCCATGGACTTAAATCAATCAGTAAAAACGGACTTTAAAATGTATTCTGCCTCTATCAAGCCACAAGCCAACTTGAAAACATTGGATGTTCTGCAGACTGAACATATTTCATCTGCATTAAATACTGACATAAGCTTGCACAGTTTCATTCAGCATTTCTGTGATTACAAACCTGATCAGACAGGGCCTTTACACCAATCTGATTATGCTGAGGGTAGATATACACGGTAAGAATAGGGATGGTCCCAGTGTTTGAGTCGACCATAAGTTCGTCTCGAACATCGGGTGTTCATTTGTTCACAAATGTATCAAACATATGGGACGTTTGCGGAAAATTTGAGTGCCAGAGAGCGTCCCATAATGCACTGCGAGATTGCAGTGCATTGACAGCTGCTGATTGGCCAAAGCATGCATTAGACCTGCATACTTTGGGCAATCACAGCACAATCTGCTGTGAGAGCCATGATTGGCCAAAGGCAGGGTGCCTTTGGCCAATAATGGTTTAAGGGGCTAAGTCCACAGCCCACACTATATAAGGTTGCTTAAAGGGCAGCTATGTATAATGTGATAACGTGGAGGGGAGAACTTTAGCTAGATTAGGCAGGTTAGTTAGTAGCATGCAGACAGTTTAATATATATATATATATATATATATATATATATATATATGCATGTTTTACATTTTGGCATGGAGTTACCCTTAAAATCTATGCCAGACCCAAAGGGCGGGGGGCAGGTCGTTTTTTTCTTAATTCTGTCCTAGGGTTCCCCTTAACCACTTCAATGCACTTTTATCTACTATGCACTGACTGCATTGTATATACAGTTGTGTTCATAAGTTTACATACCCTGGCAGAATTTATGATTTCTTGACCGTTTTTTTTTCAGAGAATATGAATGGTAACACAAAAACATTTCTTTCACTCATGGTTAGTGTTTGACTGAAGCAATTTATTATCAACCAACTGTGCTTACTCTTTTTAAATCATAATGGCAACAGAAACTACCCAAATGATCCTGATCAAAAGTTTATGTAGCAATACCCCCAAAGGAGCTGCTTTGTTTGTTCAGTCTGTTCAGTCTGTTACTCTGCCTCTCAACCCCAAAGAACTGTCTCAGCCCCACTGGCACACCTAGCAAACAGTGTACTTGCAAACACAGTAAAACTGACACAGATGTAGTGAACTGGAAGTTTGTTTACTGGGAGACTTTCTACAAACATTGATGTGTTAACTCAATAGTCAAGAATGGCAAACTGTGGTATTTAATAGTGTTAATCAAGTACACAATGCAGACTTCAAAATAACACAGTCAAACAACTTAAATAGGTCTTGAGTGGCCTATGCACTCAGGCATAATGGGGAACTGATCTGACATAACAACAGTCCGTCTGTTTCCCTCAAATCCTGAAATCACAGAACCAGGCAATTAAATGTAAGCCCACAAATGCAATTTATCACTTGGACATTAAACGTTAGAGTTCCCCTTTAAAGGTAGTCATTGGGATCACTAAATTACTGATACTGAAAGAGTAACAGAAAGGGTCCTCACAATGAAAATATACAGGATCTTCAGCTAGCCTTGCGTTGGTGCTAGTGCACTTGGTGTCCTGTTGAGCAGGATAAACAAAGGGGTACTTGAACATATCCTGGTAGGCAAAAATGAGATGTAGAATGCTAACAGTATCCTGATAGGCAAAGTGGAATGTAGTGACTGTTCAGCAGGGTGCAAGTGTTCATACAAATGTGGGCACTGGTGAGGCAATGTTGCCTGACTACCATGTCTTTAAAGATAGGCAAATGCCCGCTCACACATCCTGCAACAGAACCCCTCATTTTCCACTTCTTGGTTAGAGTTTGAACACTGCTGATTGTCATTCTCAATTCCTTGGATATCTTGTTATATCCCTTTCCTGTTTTATACATGTCAACTACATTTTCACACTGACCCTATTACAATTATTTTGCTTTCCCCATGACTCAGAATCCAGAAATGTCAGTGCAGCACTGAATGAAAGATGCAAGGGGCTGTCAGGAGTCCAGAAACTCATTGATCCTTTATATACACACACTAATTACAAGCAAACAGATCACATTGTGTGCATGTTATCAGGCCAAAATCACCAGGGTATGTAAACTTTTGATCAGGGTCATTTGGGAAGTTTCTGTTGTCATTATGATTTAAAAAGAGTAAACATAGTTGATTGATCATAAATGGCTTCAGCCAAACACTAACCATGAGTGAAAGAAATGTTTGTATGTTATCATTCATATTCTCTGAAAAATGGGCAAGAAATCATAAATTCTGCCAGGGTATGTAAACTTGTGAACACAACTGTATATACAGTGCAGTCAGTGCAGGGTATATAATAGTGCATTGAAGTGGTTAAGGGGAACCCTAGGACAGAATTAAGAAAAAAAATGATTTGGGGTCCCCCTCAAATTCCATACCAGGCCCTTTTGGTCTGGCATAAATTTTAAGGGGAACACCACGTCAGCATTTAAAAACAAATTGGCATGGGGGTCCCCACAAAATCCATACCAGACTCAAATCCGATCAAGCAGCCTGGCAGGCCAGGAAAGGGAGGGAGATGAGAAAGAGACCCCCTTCTAAACCATGCCAGGATGCTTGCTCTCAATATTGGGAGGGTGCTTTGGGGTCCTACCTAATCACCTTGTCCCCATTTTGATGGGGACAAGGGCCTTTTCCCGACAACCCTTGCCATTGGTTGTCAGGGTCTGCAGTGGAGTGTATCAGAATCTGGAAGCCCCTTTGACAAGGGGGCCCCAGATCCTGCCCTTCCATGTGAATGGGTAGGGGTACATTGTACCCCTATCCATTCACCAAAAAGGTGTCAAAAAATAAAAATATAAATTTTTTTACAATTCCTATATTAAAAAAGGAAAAAAAAGTGTCCGTGAACTCCATCCATCTTCAATCATGCCGCCTGATGGACCTGAAAAAAATAAGATCTGCCTCGATGGAAGGCCTCCCAGCAACTGTTGTCTCTTCACTGTGACAGCTGTTATATAGGCAATGGTGGGGCCACCTGGTGACATGACCAAGTGACTTCACCCCCTTCTGATGTCATGTGAAGTCAGAGGGGGGTCAAAGGAAAAAGACAGCAGTCGTCCGGAGGCCTTCGATTCAGGCAGGAGTTTTTTTGCCGGGTGGCGTGATTGATGATAGAGGGGCATCGCAGGACACTTTTTTAATATTTAAATAAAGAAATTGTCAAAAACTGTCTTTTGTGGTTGACACTTTTTTTGGAGAATGGGTAGGGGTACAATGTATCTCCTACCCATTCACTTGGGGGGGGGGGGCAGGATCTGGGGGCTTCAAAATTCCGATAAGCCCCCTGCCTGCAGACCCCAACAACTAATGGCAAGGGTTGCCAGAAAGAGGCTCTTGTCCCCATCAACATGGTAGCATGAATTTGTGAATTTGGGTGGCTGATGGTGCAGGTAGGTCATGAGAAGAGTTTAGATTGCAGAGTTCATTATAGTGTTCTGCAAACCTATTTGCTATGTGTAACGGGTTAGTGAGTATTTTTCTCGTATTTGTCTAGTAGAAAGTCTATTCTGCTTTTGCTGGACCTGTATTTAATCTGGTTCAAGAGGTATGTGCCTATTTTATTGCTTGCTGACTAAAAATTAAATTTGAGTCCTTTTAAGAGAATGTCATACTGAAAGATAAAGCATTGTGAGAGTTGATGATGAAGATCTTTCAATTGTTTGTCTCTATCTGGGGAACATTGAGTTTTGTTCTGGGATTCCAATTAATCTATAGATTTTTTAAGATTATCTGCATCATCTTACGCTTCTCCTGTGTGCCTAGTTTTTATCATGCCTCTCATAAAGGCCTTGCGGACTGTCCATAAGGTATGAGCCATGTCCACAGAATTGGTATTTTGTATAAAAAATGTTTCAAGTTTTTTTTGACATGTTGCTCATGGATGGGGTTGTGAATAAAGTGTCAGTTTAGTCTCCACATTTTAGCAGAGGAGTTATTTTGGTCTAGGCGGATTGTGAGTGAGATTGGGACGTGATCAGACCAAAGGATCATGCCAATTTTAGATTCAGACATTAAAAGGAGAATGGGTTGTTCCATGAGAAACATGTCAATTCTGGAACACACATGAAGCGCATTGGAGTAAAAAGTGTCGTCTTTTTTGAACTATGCATATTTATCCAGACATCATAAAGACCTACCTCCCTAATCAGCGTATGTAGGTCATGGGTGCATCTCCTACTGAGGCTAATGAAATCTATGGCTGAGTTGGGGACTGCATTAAAGTCTCCAGACATTACGAGACCACCATATTGCACTGTGTGAATACGTTTAAAGAGGGTGCAAATACATTTTTTCTGCTTAGTATTGGGAGAGTAAACTGATACCAAGTTAAGGGGTAGGTTATTAATGTTGGCACCCAGAATGATATATCTGCCATTAGGTAATAGGTGATGGTGATAAGGTGATGGTGTCTTTTATTGCGATCATCACACCTTTTGGTTTTTGTATTAATATGTATGGAATGTTTAAGCCATTAACATTTAAAGAGGAAATATTTACTGCCATCTTTACTTTTGGAAATGTTATGTGTGTTGGGAAAGAGTGGCCAAATGGGGTATACCGTAGGGTCAGTTATGCTGCTACTTTAATATGCCACAGCCTATCTGTATTTGAGCTTATCGGTGAAAGCTGCTATGACCGGGGAGGAACAGATGCAATAAAAATTTGAAAAAAAAAGAAAAGAAATCGTAAGGATTATAAACACAATCTTGTAGGTACACATAGTAGAAGAGATCAAACTGAGCAGTAAAAAAAAAAACCTCAAACTTAGAGTCCATCAAACTGAGATATTCGGATAGACTACGAACGTGTGAGGGTACATGAATTTGCCTATACATGCTTTGAAAGCCCTTGTATACTTAACTCCTTATCCTGGGCCAGGGTCCACTTTTCCGGCTTGGGAGAGTCCATTTGGAGATTTGGAAAGATGGCGTGTATTTGGAGTGAAGGGAGGTGGGATTCTCCATTGTTGTGGCAGATTTTTGTATTTTGCTGGAGTACATATTTATGTCCCTGATGAGTGATTTGAAGTGTAGCAGGGAAGAGCCATTTATAGACCATTTTCTTGTGTCTAAGAGCCTCTGTGATGGTGAAAAATTGCCTCCGCCATGCTAGAGTTGCGATTGAGAAGTCAATGTAAATAAAGATATGTGAGAAGGGTTCCGGAAATTTGCCTGCTTTGCAGGATGCTGTCATAGCTCTGTCTTTAACGTGGGAGAAATTAATTCTTTACAGAATATCCTGTGGCACTGTATTTGGAAGTGATCTTGGTTTTGTAATGCTGTGGGCTCTGTCTATGACCAGGTCTCGGGGATGTTCCAGGGGGAGTAATGTTTTAAGTAGTTGTAGGCTATATGGAACAATCTCAGGAGAAGAAATTGTTTCAGGGATACCTCTAAACTTGTGGTTATTCCTCCTGGAACGATCCTCTAAATCTGCAATTTTATTTTTCATCCACTGTATGTCAGCGTTGTGCTTCTGATAACAGTCCACTAATTCATTATGTGCTGTTAGAGTCTTTTAGCTTAGTTTCCACTTTATCAACCCTCTCCTCAATGTGATCTACTTTTACTTGTAAATCGGTGATGTTTTTTTTATTCCACAATGTTTTACTGGTAGAAAAAAAATTAGGTTTACAATATTGTTGAACAAAACATTGGAAAAACTGTTGGCAGTTACAATCATTGGTCAAGCAGTTGTGGTCTGAACAAACAAAAGTATATAGCTATACCGTAATCAAGTCTATATGTTGACAAAACAAATATTAAATAAGGTTTGGTTATGTTGGATCTGTTAAATCTCGGTGCTAACTATAATAACAAGCCTTCTGTCTAGTGCTAAATTAGTTTGGGATGTGTATCGTGTATACAATTGTGTATTTAAGAGTTGGTATAGTAATGACGGTCAATCTGGTCAATTTTCAGTGCTCTGTGATATAGAGCTCTAGTGGTTGCATAAGGTGGTTGAAGAGAGCGAGAAAAGGAAAAGAACAAAGGAGGGGAGGGGCGGTGGGAGGGGCATGGAGGAAAAAATAAGTTGTGTTTAAGAGGGTGGGGATATTAATCCCTGTACACACGGTCCGACTTTCCGACGGAAAATGTGCGATCGGATCTTGTTGTTGGAAAATCCGATTGTGTGTGGGCTCCATCTGACTTTTTCCGTCGGAATTTCCGACACCAAAATCTGATCATTTAAAATCCGATCGTGTGTAGACAATTTGGATGGACAAAGTGCCACTCATGCTCAGAATAAATTACCAGGCAAAAGCTTTTGGCTACTGGTCCATTTATAGTCCCGTCATACGTGTTGTACAGCACCGCATTCTGAACGATTGGATTTTCTGGAAACTTTGTGCTACTGTGTGTATGCAAGAGAAGTTTGGGCCAAAATCCGTTGGAAAAAATCTGACAGATTTTGTTGTTGGAATGTCCGACCGTGTGTACGGGGCATAATTCACCTCTGCCAACGACTGCCAAAAATTTGCGTAAGACACATAGAACAGCCAAGTCCGAAAGTTTTGGGTATGTAGTTAGATGTCCCCAGAAAGGTCCTCCCTCACTCTTCCCTTATTTAGGGGTGGAGGGTCTTATGTCTTTAATATGAATATCGGTTGAAAATATGGAGAGGGTCATTAAAAGTCTAAAATACCTTGGGGTAAAGGATCAGATTGAGTTTGGTTCATAGTTACATAGTAGGTGAGGTTGAAAAAGTCCATCAAGTCCAACCTATGTGTGTGATTATGTCAGCATTGCCTTGTATATCCCTGTATGTTGTGGTCCCTCAGGTGCTTATATAATATTTTTTTTAAACAATCAATGCCCCCTCCCTCCCGCTGAGACCACCGCCTGTGGAAGGGAATTCCACATCCTTTTCACTTTTACAGTAAAGAACCCTCTACGTAGTTTAAGGTTAACCCTCTTTTCTTCAAATTTTAATGAGTGGTCACATGTCTTGTTAAACTCCCTTCCGCGAACAAGTTTTATCCTTATTGTGGGGTCACCAGTACAGTATTTGCAAATTTAAATCATATCCCCTCTCAAGCATCTCTTCTCCAGAGAGATTAAGTTCAGTGCTCACAACCTTTCTTCATAACTAGAGATGAGCCAGATGTTCGAGTCGATCATAAGTTCGACTTGAACATCAGGTGTTCGCCTGTTCGCTGAATAGCAAACAAAAAATTTGGGGTGTTCGCGGCATATTCAAAACCAGCGGAACACCCTTTAAGAGTCTATGGGAGAAATCAAAATTGCTAAATTTTAAAGGCATATATGCATGGTATTGTCAGAAAAAGTGTTTGGGGACCTAGCGGCTATAATGAATTGTCGGATCCCGGCAATACAGATAAAAGTCATTGAAAAAAACACCATGGGATCCCCAGTCCATTACAAGGCCCTTTGGGGCCGGTATTAATATTAAGGGGAACCCCAAACCAACATTTAAAAAAAATTGCATGGGGGTCCCCCAAATTCCATACCAGGACCTTCAGGTCTGGTATGGATATTAAGGGGGACACTGCACCAATTTCTTTTGCCCCCCCCACAGAGAGAAGACAATAGCTCCGTGGGAGGGATTCCTCCATCAATACTGACTGTGTTGATGGGGGGAATCTGGCCAGCTTTAATTCAATTTAATGAAGTGTTGAAAATGGTTGGCTGGTTCGCTTAATTTATTTCAGAATTATCAGCTATCCTTGTTTCATATTTAGATATATCAAGGCAAAGGTCAACCAACAGATATTAATTGTGAAGCTGGTTAAAACTTTTATTTGCTGATTTAAAGCAGCTAAACTAATCAGGAAGCCTGGAAACTGCACTGTTTTGGGACCGTGCTACAAAGACTTGCATAAAAATAGTTTTTCCATTCATCACACCTTTACTCCACTTTATTAGAACATTATTGTAAAAAAAGGCAGGCCCATTAAAAAAAAAGAAAAAAAATGAAAAAAACAAAACAAAACATTACTTTTAAGAACATACATAAGGCTTCTGCTTCTTCGTTTACTTTCTGATGCATTTTTTCACTGCATTTATGATGCATTGCAATGCATTTTTGTTGTGTTTTCATACTTCATTGTTTTGGGTTGTGGGCATGGTGAGCTATGAAATAATATTTTACATAGTTGGTGACAATATAACAAGAATGTTTGTATGCAGAAGTGTAATTTTAATTGCATACAATAACCTGCATTAAACTACATCAAAAATAAACTTACAGTACATATGCTTTTTTTTTTTCTGTGTGTTTAAGTAACTTGTTATGTGCAGCCTCTAGATCAGATGTTGCTAGGAGGAGGTAATGTTTTTACTCTGCTACAAAATGAGTCAAAAATCATACCTCCCAACTTTTTGAGATGAGATGAAGAACATCAATTAGCAAAAATATGTAGGCATAGGACACACCCACTGCTACGCCCCATAAATAAGAATAATACAAGAAAAATTGATTAGTTAAATCCACAAGTTTTTTTTTGTTTTGTTTTTTTGTTTTTTTTACCTCTACTATTCCTTTATACTGGCTTTTGAAATTTACAATTGCAGTAATTTAAGAAATTGGATGAAAGGTTTAGCACTGGGAAACACTTTTTGATAGATAAAAAAAGTGTCTTTTGTATACTATTGTATAGATTAGAGCAAAATGAGGGACAAATGAGGAGCAAAGAGGGACAGAGGGACTTTGTTGAAATCAGGGACAGTTGGGAGGTATGAAAAATGCAAGTGCGTGTATTTTTGATGCATTTAGATTGATGTCTATGGACCCAAAATCGCACCACCCTGCACCAAAAGAAGTGCCTGCAGAAGCGCATAGGTGTGACTGGTCCCATAGAACAGAATGAAAAATGGCCTGCTGTAAAGTTTTTTTTTTTTTCCAAAAAAAATTTATTCAAGTTTTACCAAGTGTCTACAAACATTGGTTACACGGTATATGACAATTCTTGTATGTAGTACAGAAATATAATTGACCGTTATACATACAATGCATATGAAAAACTGATTGAATATAGTGTAGAGATAGAGAAGTAAATGAAATAAGACAAAATAAAATAGAATAAAAAAAAATAAAATAAAATAAAATAAAATAAAATAGATGCTGTTGCAGTTTAACATAGGCCAATTAAAAGAACAAACGGTTATGCCCTCCAAATATGAGGGAAGATAAATGTGGGTCGGGTATCATTGTTAGATTTAAAAAAAATATCACATCAGTATACATTAGAAACTAAAGTAAAGACAAAATTATAAAGTTATAGGCTGTACAGCGTTGAGTCTATTGTGCAGAACATCATCTCCGGTCACCCCTGCTGGGATCTGACTGTGACCGGTGACGGGACCTACTAGGGATTCCTAAAAGATTGATAGTCAACACCGAACTGCCATTGATAGAGCATTATTTTCGAGTCAATAATTATGCAGGACAGCTGTTCTCTGGAGGGGAGAGAAGAAGGGGGGGGAGAAAAGTCAAATGATCCATGGAGTTACGGGATAGGCAGAGTGCGGTTATCAGGAAGGGGGTTGTGTGTTGGGGTACAGTGGGTTTGTCCAGGTAGCCCAGAAGATCTGAAGTATTTCCAAACAGCCCAAGTGTGCCCGTAAATGTTCGGGGTATCTTTGGCCTGATGAATAAGTTCTTCCATTTCCAATATTTTGTCTACCCTTTTTATCCAATCTGTTATGGTAGGGGGAGACGTAGATCTCCAGAGCACCGGGATGCATAAGTTGGCTGCGTTAATGAGGTGAATGGTCAGGGATTTGGTGTAGCTCCGGGTTGTAGTAGGACTGTAATGTAGTAGGAATTGGGCGGGGGTCAAGTCAGGGGAATAGGTGGTAATTTGAGAGATCAATCTGTGTATTTCAGTCCAAAACATTTGCAATGGGGGGCATTCCCACCATATATGGAGCAAAGTGCCCAAAGCTTTATTGCATCTCCAGCATGTCGGGGGAACCGCTGAGGCGAATTTATGGATTTTGTCAGGAGTTCTATACCATTTAGCATAAATTTTGTATCGGTTTTCCTGAGTTGAGACGTTTACAGAACCCTTGTGTATATTGTGATATATTAATTCCCAGTCCGCCGGTGAGAGATCTAGGTGCAAATCGGATTCCCATTGTTGGACAGTTTTGTCTGTTTTGATCTCATGGGATGAGAAAAGAAGCGTATAGACTGTGGATATAACATGTCTTTGAGGTTCAGTACTAGCACACAAGGATTCAAAGGGTGTAAGGTCTCTATGCCATTGAGCACCAAGTTTCGAATTCTGGAAGAAATGCCTCAACTGCAAATATTTGAAGAATGGGATTTGGTATTCTGGGAAAGCGGAGACCATAAGTTGATGGGGTAAGAGTACGCCATTGTGGAAGAAGTTAGAGGCTCTTGGCTTAGGGCCAGAGGGTGTAGTATGTGGTGGACGAAGAAGAAGACCTGGTGGAAATTCAGGGTTTTGACTCAGTGGGGTCAATGGGCCATATGTGGGAACCAGCTTTAGAGGTGAGCAGGCTTGGTGAAAACGCAGGAGTGAAGCTTGTATAAAGGGGTGAGTGGAAAGCTCGCGTGGAATGTGGGATTTATGTATCCATGGTAGATTTTCTAAAGGGAGGCAAGAGAAAGTTTGCTCTAATCCAACCCAATCTTTGTGAAGTGTATGGGAGTGCCAGTCTAGAATTCTGTTTAAGTGGCATGCAAGATAATATTTTTGTATATCTGGGACTCCGAGGCCTCCAAGGTTTTTGGGAAGCGTACGTTTTTGCCAGCTGATTCTAGGGTTCCCGGATTTCCAGATAAAAAGTCTACACAATTTGTTGTATGAACGAAAAAAGGAAGGCGGCAAATTAATAGGAATAGCCTGAAGCAAATAAAGTATCCTTGGCAAAATGTTCATTTTTAAAATGGCCATTCTACCAAACCAGGAGAAGGGGCCAAGTTTCCATTTCTGTAAGTCAGTTTGAATAGAATGAAGGAGTGGCTGAAAATTTTTAGTATAAAGGGAATTTAAGGTGGAGGGAATTTGTATGCCCAGGTAGGTAATGGAATCCCTTTCCCATCCAAAGGGGAAGTTGAGAGTACATTGATTTACTAATGAGAGCGGTAGGGAAATGTTGAGAGCCTTTGATTTATTGAAGTTAATTTTCAAGTTGGAGAGGGTTAGGAAAAGATTAAAATCGTTTAATAGGTTGGGAATAGAGGTGATGGGGTCCGACAGGAAGAGCAGGATGTCATCAGCGTATGCTGCTATTTTATATGTTTTATGTTTAATTGGCACTCCTTTTATGTCCGGATTGTCCCTAAGTTTACGGAGTAAAGGTTCCATCGTGAGTATAAAAATTAGAGGTGAGAGGGGGCATCCCTGGCGAGTACCGTTGAGGATGGAGAAGGCGTTCGACAGGCAACCATTGATTTTGATTTTAGCCGTGGGGGACGAATAGAGGACCATTATCATCCGCAGTAAGTGTTGTGGGATTCCTATTGTCCGAAGGGTTTCCTCCATGTAGTCCCAAGCCACCCTGTCGAACGCCTTCTCCGCATCAAGGGATAGCATAAAGCCAGGAATGGCCGTGGTGGTGAGCCAGTGATGGATATTTATCGCTTTTGTGGTATTGTCCCTCGCCTCCCTACCAGGGACAAAACCAACTTGATCCATGTCAATTAATTGAGGGAGGTGGGGCAAGATACGGTTGGCAAAAATTTTGGCGTATATCTTGAGATCCACGTTAAGCAAGGAGATGGGGCGGTAGTTATTTACTATCAAGGGGTCTTTATTAGGTTTAGGGATAAGGGTGATATGGGCTTCTAAAAATTATTTTGGTAAGTCGTCGGTTTTTGAGAGGTGGTTGAAGGTATTGACCAAATGAGGGAGTAAAAGATCTTGGAAAGTCTTATAGTAGCTTAAAGGGAAGCCATCGGGTCCGGGGCTCTTTCCAGGCTTCATTTGTTTCAGGGCATTTAGAGTTTCAGCAACAGTGATTGGGGCGTTCAAGGCTTCGGACTCTTCACTTGTGAGGGGGGTGGGAGCGTATTGTTGCAAGAATGTGCGAATAGAAGTTTACGATCTGTCAAGGAGCTAGGTTGTTGGGGGGAGGGGAGGTTATACAGTTCTGAGAAATAATGGACGAATTTGTCCATTATGTCTTCCGTTATGGGAATTTTTTCACCCGTATTACTTCTGAGCTCGTGTATAGTGTGTATTGCCTTTTTAGCCTGGAGGGCTCTAGCTAATAGCTTTCCTGACTTATTACTGTGCTCATAGAAGATCCTCTGGAAGAGGGTGAAATTTCGTTTCATTTTTTTATGGAGCACTGCCAGAAGTTCTTCTCGTGCGTTGGTCAATTCTGTTAGTACGGTAGCAGCCAGAGAGGCTTTGTGTTTCTTTTCCAAACTATGTATGCGTTTAGTTAGAGCTTCGATGTGAGCTTTTCTAAGTTTGTTTCGTGAGGCTGACAAGGACATGAAATCCCCTCTAAGGACGCATTTGTGGGCAGCCCATATTGTAGTTGGAGTGGATTCTCCTCTGGAATTTTCTAGGAAGTAATTGGAAAGATTTTTGGAGATAGATTGGACTATATCAGAATCTGTGAGTAAGGAATTATCGAGACGCCAAATGCGTGTATACGCTATAATATTCGGGATATTCAGGGTCATGGATATTGGGTTATGATCTGAAATGATTTTTGGTTCAATGGTGGCTTTAGTCAGAAATGATAATTCGTTTTGGGAGAGAAAGAAATAGTCCAATCTTGAATATTTGTTGTGGGGGGGAGAAAAAAAGGTAAAGTCTTTTACGTTGGGATGTAGCGTTCGCCATGTATCATGAAGTAGAAGGTCGTGGAATTGTAATTTTATCGCACCTAATGTTTTATATGCTATAGTGGTGGTGCCTGAAGAGGAGTCAAGAGAAGGGTTAAGAGCAACATTAAGGTCTCCGCCTACAATGAAGGCACCAGATTAAATAGGGTTAGGTGTTGGAAGGTGTTGCGAATGAAAGTGACTTGATGTGCATTAGGTGCATATATATTTGCCAGGGTTATGGGTTTGTTGTGTAGCGTACCTTTTAGAAATAGAAACCTGCCCTGTTTGTCTTTCAGAATGTCATCAACCTTAATTGGACAGAGTCTGGAAATTAGAATAGAAACTCCCTTGGATTTGGCATCATGGTTAGGTGCGTGAAAAACCGTGGGAAAATGTTTGCTGTATAGTTTTGGGATGTTATCCGCCCTGAAATGAGTTTCCTGAACAAGAACGATCTGAGCTTTGGAGTGATGTATTGCCGATAGGAATTTTGTACGCTTTTTGGGCGTATTGAGACCTTGGATGTTAATGGAGTAGAGTTTGAGCTGAAGGTGGGAAGAGGTGTCCGGATGCAGTGAATGAGATGAATTGGAATTCATGGTAGCCTAATCAGGGTGAGGGGGAGATAATGTGGAAGTGCTGAGCTGAAAGTACTTCTAAAGAAAAAAAAAAAAAAAAGGGGGGGGGGGAGGTGAGTACCAAACCGATGAGACAGTAGGATAATCGGGTAACCCCTGTCTCGAAAAAATAAGGATCGGTAGGTGTACAGTGTGGGGACCGCAGATCCTCCCTATACCGGCAGGACCTACAGTGAACACGCACTGAGTGGGGGTCGGCACTAGCTGGACCAGAGAGATGGATTATGAGAAAAAGATAGAGAAAAAAGGGAGATGTATAGCTACTATGCTTCCTCACAGTAGTACAAGTGAAAGAAGGAAGAAAACATTGCAGAACAATTGGAAGGGGAATTATGGGAACCTGCCGCGGGTATAGCGACTATATAGGTGCCTATATATACCGTAAGGAACTTTAGGGTAATGCGGCGCATCAATGTGAGGCCTTCTGGGAGGCGACACCCAGTGGAAAAAAATAAAAACAAAAGGCCTAAATAGGGGTTGTACTAACGCCACCTATTAGGAATTAGGAACATGCCAAACTTAACGGTAACTTAAGAAAGAAAGAGGCATCTAACAGGTATCAATAATGATAAGCGATACATATTTACCATACATATTTACCACTAAGACATACAGGGTAAAGAAATAGTCTATGACATCGGAATGTGGTATATTGAATGAACCCAGATCAGGTGTTCTATCTTAGTGATATGGAAAACAACATAGGCAGCACGTTATAGCCATGTCCAGTAGTTGCAGACTTGACCTGTAGAAATTGACTGTAAGTGAGAGGGTCACATAGTCTAAATGAAACCAGCAATTGTAAATATCTTCTCGAAGGATACGGAGTGCCAGTCAATCATCAACCAGTAACCTCTTGAACGACAAGTATCATAGTGTACAAAAGGTAAGAATAGGAGAGAAACCAGTACTTGCAGTTTTGAAGCGTTGGGAGCGGTTTTTTAGGTCAGTAGATGCACCAAAAACTTGCGGGATGCAGTAAGGACGTGAACCGATGGTACAAACGAGGGATTAAGCGGACTCAGAACTCGACTAGTAAGGATGGTAGAAAACAGGAAGTATGGATGCTGACGTCATCCATTATGAGCCGGTCATCCCGTTGCAAGTAATTATGGGGATTGTAGTAACAGTCATACTAAGTCCGCTACCATGCAAAGTGAGAATGAATAACAGAGATAGAGATATAGCACTGAGGGAGAGATAAATAGCATGGATAGTCATATAGTTACCATTACCCCGTATGATAATCTTGCCGATGTAGATGGGTACGGTATAAATGATAAATATCTAGTATAAGAAGGGGGTATGTAACATGCCAGAAATTAAGCATGAAAAACAATGAATAAACTGTTTAAGAACTGTTTAAGAACTTCGTGGGTCAATCATGGCGGAGCAGGGAGTTGACAGGAACCTGTTATCGCAATCAGCGATTTCTTCTAGCTCTCCGAGCGTTTGGTGAGGAAGTCGGGCTATGAGCGCGGTAAGGGCCTCTAGGTGGGCTGCGAGCACCCATGGCTGACGGGGATCTGACGGGGATAAGTGCCGGATTGAGTATCCATTGGTTCGGCCGATGGAGTATTCTTTTGCACTGCAGAACGTCTGAAATCTGCAAACCAATTCGGAACATCAACCAAAGGAATGTTAAGGCTATTGCAGAAGTGAGGCAAGTCTTCGGGGACTCTCAAGTTTGCAGTGCGCCCCTGAGCGGAGGCTGAAAGACAGAATGGGAATTTCCATTTGTAGATAATACTGTTTGCGCGAAGCACATCTAGTAGAGGTCTCAGGTCCCTCCGGTGTTGCAGCGTGATGCTGGATAGATCCTGGTAGATTTGGATCGTGGAACCACCATGAGTAATTTGTGGCGTATCCCTGGCATGTTTGAGGATGTCTTCCTTCAGTTTGAAATCCGGTAAACAGCATATAATATCCCTCGGAGGGTCTGTGGCTCTACCTTTGGGTTTTAATGCACGATGGATTCTATCCATAGCAATGGGGGTATGTGGCGGTCTGCTCAGTAAATTGTTAAAGATGCTGGACACAGCGGTTAAAATGTGCTCTCCTTCAATCGTTTCCGGGAGGCCTCGCACCCTTAAATTGTGGTGTCTCCCCCTGTTGTCAAGGTCTTCCATGCGGATATGGACCGATCGAAGTTGTAAAGTATGTGTGTCCACATGATTTGTCGTTTTCTTAAGTTGGGTGGCTTGTTTAGAGACAGCGTCTTCCACCACCATCACCATATCAGTCAGGGGGCGAATGTCCAGGCGGAGCTCCGGGATTGGCTGCCGAGAGGGTGTCCTTGTGTCACGATCAGGGGTCAGGCTCGAAGACCAATTGCTATAGCAGTTGCAGGATTACCACTAACCAGCAGGATAGGAACACTGGCCGTCACCCTGGCAGATGACACAGGCTCACCTGAGGTGCGGAGTCTAAGTACTAACCGGTCTTCACCAGAGCTCCAGATGGTAGAGATGGATTTAGCTGCGTGTTAGTACCAGGTCGTGGTCCTCAGGATCGCCCCACCAGGAGGTGAGCAAGCCGAGGTTCAGTAGTGGATGAGCAGGTAAGGATTAAACAGAAGCGTGGTCAGTAAGCAAGCCAAAAGGTCGGTAACAAGTTGTTGCAGATTGGGATCAGGCAGAAGCGTAGTCGTGGAACAGGCCAAGGGTCGATAACGAGCAGTAGTAGATATAAGCGGCAGCAGAGAAGACGGGAGCTAGATACAGGCTGGAGATGGCACAATATTCTGGCAAGGAGGAAGTGCAGAGACATGGCTTATATAGGAAGTTCATGGGAGGAGCAAAGGGTTCAAGGTTCAAGGCAAACAAGATTCAAGACAAGATCACTAAAGGAATTGTCCAGGGAGCTGTCCAGCATTCCGGGTGGCTCAGCAAGCAGAGTCACTGCCAGACACACCAGAGGTCCCAGGTTCAAGTCCAGGTCCTGACACCTTGATGTCTGCAGCGATGGTTCTCAGGTCATTTATGTTGAGCTGTGGTTGTGAGGACAGTACGGCGGGCTGTGAATTATCGGGTTCTCCTCCCGGCTTAGAGAAGGAAGACATTGGCGCGTTGCGATGAGGAGATGTTTGCTCTCGCCTGAGGCCTTGGTGAGGCGTCGCCATGTTCCCCCTGTTTGCTCGGAACAGATCCGGTATAGTGTTGTTAGAAGAGCGCGAGTTCCCTCGGGGAGAACGGGAACGCGATGTCGAGGAGTTTCTCGAGGCAGTCCCCATCAGATAAGGAGTGAAGAGTGGCATTTACCTCCGGTAGTCAGATAGCTTTTCGTGAGGTAGCGGGAGCTCAGGAATTAAGCGACCATCTTCCAGTCAGGCCAGGCCACGCCCCCCTGCAGTAAAGTTTTGCTCTTCAGTAAACACACAACTAATTGCACAGGTGTGAATCTTGCCAATTCCTACATTCTGCAGTACACATGCAGTATATACTGTAGCTCTCAATGTATAAAGAAACGGTATGCCCAGAGCTGCAAAACTGTAAGAATTAAAAAAGAAAAATGGTTTTCTGAAGATATGCAATCTACTTGATATAAATGTTGTATAGTTTGGTTACACAATGATAAATTAATATCATGTATATTAATGTTTTTGATAAATCAAAATGTGTAGGGAATACAAAGTACATTTGCTTTCATTTGAATTTTCTCTAACACAAATGATGGCTGCCCTGTACACTGCCATCATCACTATAATCTGCTGCATACTTGCTGAGAAAAATGAGAATAAGATTATGATTCTTTTACTCCAATCCACTTTATTCCTCACATTGCTTTTAGGAATAGATGATGTTTGATAATCTTTTCAATGTTTATTGTTATTGTGCATTAAAACACATATGTGCATGTTTATTTTCATATGGTGACACCTAGTGGACATTAGTAATTAATGTGTTTCCTCTGTTCTATTGTGGTCAGTTACAGACATACATAAACTGCACTATGATTGTCACTGTAAAAACACACGCAAAATCTTGTTTGCTTTATATGTCAATTTTTTCACAATCACTTTAGAAATATTATAGCTGGAAAAATGAAGTTCATTATTCAGGTTTTTCTGTTGTAAATGTGTGTATATGTGTGTAGAATACAAGAAATAAATACTACACATACTTTTTACTGCTTATGTAAAATATCATGTGAGGTGACAAGTGTGTGTGTGCGCGTGTGTGTGCGTGTGTATATATATATATATATATATATATATATATATATATATATATATATATATATATATATATATATACAGTATATATACAGTATACAGTATATAATAATGGGGTTGATTTACTAAAACTGGAAAGTGCAAAATTTGGTGCAACTCTTCATAGAATCCAATCAACTTTCAGTTTTTTTTTTTTTTCTCAAAGATTAATTGAATAAGCTGAAGTTAGAAATGATTGGCTACCATGGACAACTGCACCAGATTGCAACTGCACTCTCCAGTTGTAGTAAATCAACCCCAATATGTAAACTGTATATCAGCCAAATATTTTTCGGTCAAGTACGATTTGGGGAGGATTTTCCTCACTTCTTGTCTCAATGACAGGGCATCTCTTCAAAGGGAAAGTATTCAGCAATATTATATATATATATATATATATATATATATATATATATATATTATTTTTTTTTTTTTATTACAAGCAGGGATGGTTTCGGAACTTCTGACATGTTTTTAATATTGTCTGGTACAAACTTAAAGTGTAGCTTTAACTGCAGCATAGAAAAAAAATGCAAACCAGGCTATGTATTTGGCAGGGTTGTAAAAAACGTGAGACAGGATGACAACTACTCTAGCCACTTAAGCCCCAGACCATTTTGCTGGCCAAAGACCAGAGCCCTTTTTGCAATTCTGCACTGCATCGCTTTAACTGACATTTGCACGGTCATGCGACATAGTTCCCAAACAAAATGGATGTCCTTTTTTTCCCACAAATAGAGATTTCTTTTGGTGGTATTTTAGCACCCCTACGGTTTTTATTTTTTGTGCTATAAACAAAAAAGAGCACCAATTTTGAAAAAAAAAAACGTATTATTTTTTACATTTTGCTATAGTAAATATCCCCCAAAAATATATAAAAATGTTTTTTTTCCTCAGTTTAGGCCCATATGTATTCTTCTACATATTTTTGGTAAAAAAAATTGCAATAAGTGTTTATTTATTGGTTTGCACAAAAGTTCTAGCATTTACAAAATAGGGGATAGTTTTATGGTATTTTTATTAATATTTTTTTACTAGTAATGGCGGCGATAAGCGATTTTTATTGTGACTGTGACATTATGGCGGACACATCGGACATTTTTGACACGTTTTTGGGACCATTGTCATTTATACAGCAATCACACTGATTCCTGTGTAAATGACACTGGCAGCGAAGGGGTTAACCACTAGGGGTCAGTGTAGGGGTTAAGTATGTCCTGGGGAGGGATTCTAACTGTGTTTGGGTGTGGCTGCGTGTGGCACGTCACTGATCTCTGCTCCCGATTACAGGGAGCAGAGATCAGTGACACTGTCACTAGGCAGAATGAGGAGATGCTTGTTTACATTAGCATCCCGCCGCTCTTCCTCTCTGTGAAACAATCGCGGGTATCCCCACGGACATCAAGTCTGTGGGATCCGCAACCCGATTCACAGAGCTTGCCGTGGGCACCTGCTGCAGGCTGCCTCTTAAAGGGCAACGTACAGGTACGTTAGTTTGCCTGTACGAGCCCTTCTGTCGGCGTATATCTGCGTGAGGCGGTCGGCAAGTGGCTAGACAAAACTTCTATATTTAATTTAGCAGGTAAAAGATCTGACATATATGTATTTAAGATGTATTCAGCATGTCAGCAGTCGGTGTCATGTGTCAATAGTTGCTTTTGGTTGCCATTAGTCAGTCTCAATGTCAGTGGTCAGTATGGCATCTCAGTAGTAAGTTTTACCTATAATGTGTCAGCCTTGCATGTCACTAGTTATTCTCCCTTGGCATGGTTGTTATGCTCTCATGTCAATGGTCAGCATTGCATGTCAGTATTCAGTTTCACTTGTCAGCACTCACCTGGACATTTTTCTTGTTTAAATGTGTTGTGTCATTGTCTCATGTTTCATTATTTAGGATAATGCCTCATATCTAATCATATCAGCATTCATTCCAAAGTCTATTTCAACTCCTCTTATGTCTGTGCTCTAATTTTGCCCAATGTTATATAAAAACTCCTTTTTCAACGTCATCATCTGTTTTCAGCTGTCATTCTCAGTCTTAAAGTGGATGTAAACCTAAATCATGAAATTTGAGCTGGGCACATATATCTGCAGTGTTTTCTTATCTCTCTTCAAATCACTAAGTCCCCTGGGTTTCTCCTGCTCTGTTGTTCTGTTATCAGTATGATAACTTCTGAACTGAAGTTCGCTGACAACTGTGATAAAACCAGGATACAATTTTGTTTTAGGGAGGGCACTATAAATATATTAGCAGAAAGCTGCTCTACTCACAGAACAACTCTGAAAGTCTCTGCCTATCTGGAGGGGGTGTGTGCTTTTCCTCCAATCGGCTGTCTCCCAGTGTAATCCAAGACTTCTTTCACAGTGCAAAATGCGGAAGTAAAACTTCTAACATGATATGCACTTTATAAACAGTATATAAAGCTGCCAGTGCTCAGAGTGGTGCATTAGTTCTCCATATGCTTTTGTTTATACATTGTTATGGCTCAGTCTCCTCCCTTTTATATTACAGTTTTGCATATATTGTGGCTCTGCTTTAAAATACCCTGTTTCCCTTATAATTTATTAGAGTTGTTTTAATTAAGTCAAAACATTATATTCTGAATCCTTAACTGTTTTAGCATTCCTCAACACAGTAAATTACGTATAATTAATTTACTGTATATAAACCCTTAATATAAACAGTTCCCCAAATTTTCTTATCACTTGAGTAATACCTATTTATTATATATCAAATAATATTTTTTCACTCTTTTCTAATGACCTAAGCTTATTGGAGAATTCATCTTTTGCATCTATTTATTTTTCCGTGATTTTTTTCTTTCTTCCAGTAATGTTTATTGTTTTAAAAAAAAGCAGTACAATAGTATAACAATACACAAATGTAATAGGACATGAGGCAAATACATTGTATGGAACATAAGCAGATGCACTACATAAGATATGGTATTAGTATATACGCATATTCAGTTACATACAGTTACTGTACCTAGCCTCAATTTCAAATCAACGGCATTCAACAAATTGGTGAGTGGGACTCAGACACCCTCTGAGACCAAGACCTACTATCAGTTTCATGATAGGTCAATTTAAACCGCCTCATGACCGTATAACCAAAATCAAAAAGAAAAGCAAAGTGTTGCAAAGAGGAAGATGAAAAAGAAGAGGAAGAGAGAAAAAAAAAGGAAGGATACACTCATTCTATCCAGCCAATAGAATAAACATTGTTCCTTTCTCAGACAGAAGTTGACAGAGATGTGATCAACAGGGATTGTGGGAGATTTCCAAGATTTAGCAATGAAAATCCGGGCAGCCACAAATATAAAAGCAATCTCCTACTGTGTCTTGATAGTGCCAATAGTGCTTGTTGGGGTGATTTTACCAAATTTACTTGTAAGTGAGTAGACAAAATGATACACTCCAAAACATCTGCACTGTCCAACATGAACACCAAGTATTAAAGGAGGTTCCCTCTTGTCCACAACCCCTAAAGCACTGAGTGTATGCTCCTGGGACACACGTTGACACTCTCACTGGTACCATTTACCACCTCACAAGTACCTTATAGTTGACCTCTATAAGAAGGTGTTAATAAAAGAGTTGGAAGTGAGCTGGGCAAGCTTGCACCACGTATCCATCTCTAATTGTTCGTTCAAATCTCATTCCCATTTTTCTATATAAAAGAGTTTAATGGGACTATTTGTTAGCATACTATAAATCTTAGATATGTGACCAGTGTGCCTGTCAAACGTCTTACAAGGGTATTCCATTGGCATGGAAGAGGTCAGATCGGACTTGCATTTTAAAGTGTACAGAAAGTGCCATTCTCGTAAGCAAGCTTGCAACAAAACGCCTCTGTGGTCATATAAATCTGCAATATGTAGCAAGCCTTTGTTCATCCACCATGTGAAATTATGTGGGTGTAGACCCAGGGTAGATGATGTGTTTTTACTAAAACTGAGCCAAAAGATTACGTGGGAACTTGAAACCATTACTGGCTGCCAATATATCCCATAAATTAAGAGAAAATTATAATGTAGGGCATAGAATAAGTGGTATTTATTTCGGACACAGGCACAGACGATGGCTAATTGTCATGCATTGATACAGGGATTCCTCCATCTTCATCCATAAGGGATGTTTGCATTTAGTGTGAAAGTGTGACAATTGAGCCAATTATGCAGCATGATAGTGTTTAAGGAGATCTGGCCTCCTTGGCTGTCCTTTAATGTGTGTGTATCCAGCATATGCCTATTCACCTGGGGCCTCTTGTCATACCAAACATATAATAACAGTTTCTGTTAAATGTTTTTAAATCAGAAATATGGAGTGAAATTGGAAGAGTCCGAAATAGATATAGTAGTCTCGGTAAATTGATCATTTTTATTGAGTGCAGATGAGTGAACCAAGAAGGAAGGTTAGAGGCCCAGGTTTGCAACTCATCAGTTAGCTTCTTGAATGAAGGAGGGTCATTTTTCACATACAAGGTGTGTAAAGTGAGTGTTAGATATATGTCTAAATAGGGTAGGGTCACTGATTGCCATTTTAAAGGAAAGAAAAATTTGACGGTACGCATAACCTGCTCATCCAAAGATATACAGTATTGAGCGCCAAGGACATAGCATGAACAACCCGATGGCCAGAGATATGCTTAAAGTGTCTCAGTGTTAAACAAATATTGAAAAGGAATGTGACCAGGGAGAAGAGGATCATCAGGAGATTGTCTGCAAACAGGGTGCACTTATGTTCCTGATCCCCGCAATATATCCCTTTGATATTTAAATTTTCACAAATTTTGGTGGTAAGGGGTTTTAAGACCAATATAAACAAAATTGGTGATAAAGGACAACTTTGTTGCATGCCCCTGTGTATTTGAATATGTTGGGAACTATAACCCTTAATCATCAACCGAGCAGAGGAAGCACTATAAAGGGCTCGCAAAAGGGTAGTAAAATTAGAGCCAAATCCATAACATTGTAGAGAGTAAAAGAGGTAGACCCACAACAAAGAGTCAAAAGCCCAGGTCTAATGACAATAGCATGCCCTTCCTCTGTCCCCCTTCTGTCCCAATTTGAGTGAACTGTGGATATAATGTCCAGCAACCTCCCAGTTTGGTCTGGTGCCTGCCTATTAGGGATGAAGCCTACTTGATTGGATGTATATATTTGGAAAGTAAAAAGTTCAAATGGACGGCCAGTACTTTTCTCATGATTTTTAGATCAACATTAATTAATGAAAAAGCACGATTGTTCCTCTCAATCACTGGTCATTACCCAGTTTAGGTAGGACAAGTATGAAGGCAGTATTTTCATGTATAGGAAGTAGGGATGAACCCGATGTTCACCTGTTCGCCGAACAGAAAACAATATGCGGCGTTCATAGCAAATTTGAAAGCTGTGGAACGTAGTTAAAGTCTATAGGACACTAACATGAAAAACCAAAAGTGCTCATTTTAACCACTTGTTTACTGAGCATTTAAACCCCCCCCTGTCCAGAACAATTTTCAGCTTTCAGCGCTGATGCACTTTGAATGACAATTGTGCGGTCATACAGCACTGTACCCAAATTAATTTTTTATAATTTTTTTTCCCACAAATAGAGGTTTCTTTTGGTGGTATTTGATCACCTCTGCAGTTTTTATTTTTTGTTAAAAAAATTGAAAAAGACAGAATTTAAAAAAATATATATATTTTCTTTTTTATATTTTGTCATAAAATTTTGCAAACAGTTAATTTTTCTCCTTCATTGATGTATGCTGATGAGGTGGCAGCGAAGGGACACCGATAGGTGACAGTGATGGGCACTGATGGATGGCAGTGATAGGCACTGATGGGTGGCAATAATGGACACTGATTGCTTACACTGATAGGTGGCACTGATTGGCACCACTGGTGAGCATTGATAGGTGGCACTTGTAGGCATTGATAGGTGGCACTGGTGGGCACTCTGGGCACTGGCAGGTGGCAATAACAGGTGGCATTGGTAGGGAGTACTGATTGGCACAGATGAGGTGCCTGTGTTCTCTTCGGGACCGATATGCCTTTAAGATGAGCCAGTGATCAGCTTTATTTTTTCTCCTCCGCTGTCAGCGTGAGGAGAAAAGAAACGATCATTAGCTTTTGTTTTGGCCGGGACGGGACCTGCCCCTTACTCGGATCGGTGATCACTCGAGTCTTAGTGACTCAGTGATCACAGCGCACACTCCCTGCGCGCCCTGCAGGGCACACGCAGGGAACGTGTACAGGGGAGGATGTCCTATGACGGCCTCCCCGGAAATTGAGGTCCGTGCTGTAGCCATCATTCGGCTATGGTCCGGACCTCAAGTGGTTAAAGGCTTATAGCAATCTTAGAGATGACACCTGTTATATAGCTGAGGGTGGGGCCACCCAGTGACATAAATGGGTGACCCCACCCCGCTCTGACATGACTTTTTTTTTTTTTATCGAGTTGTCAGACGCTGTGATCAAAGATGAATGAACATCATGGGACAGTTTTTTTATTCTTTAACCACTTCAATACCAGGCCAATTTTCAGCTTTCAGTGCTGTCGCAATTTGAATGACAATTGTGTGGTCATGCTACACTGTACCCAAACAAATGTGTTATCATTTTGTTCCCACAAATAGAGCTTTCTTTTGGTGGTATTTGATCACCTCTGCGATTTTTATTTTTTGCGCAACAAATAAAAAAGACTGAAAATTTTGAAAAAAGTATGTTTTTCTTTGTTTCTGTTAATTGGACACGGCTGATCACGTGGTAAAGAGCCTCCATCATTGTAGCGGTTTATCAGACTGACACACCGCACCACCGATCGCCACAATACTTTCCCCTATGGACCTGTGGCGGCTGTTAACCTGCTGGACATCATATGTCGCCCAGTCAGGATAACTGAACCATCGCCAGAGCAGTCTCAGTGTCAGTAGGACAGTGTAAGCCAGCAATGGTGTTCCTGATCAGTGCCACACTAGCGCCAGTTTCACCAGAGTCAGCGCATCTAGTAAGAGTGTTCCTGATCACTGCCACACCGGTGCAAGGGTGCCTCTGTCTGTGACCTATGCTGACTCTAGCCTGTTTATTAACCACAATTCTGCCTCCTGCCTGAATTGATACTTTGACTGTTTGTTGACCACTTCTGTTCCTTTTACCTAAACTGACCAATCTGCATGTCCCACTCAATAAATTCTAGTAAGATGCAAGTCTCGGCTATCCTCTGAGGACAATTGCATCCCTGAAACAACAGGATTTTTGTTGTTTCACCCTTTGTTCGGTCTCCTATACTTCCTGACCATGACATTCCTCATAGCAGTCATGTACCAGTAGGCTAGGATTGCTTGTCTTATAAGTATAGGGATTGATACAGTTGATACTACACTTAGCTATATTCCCTGACCACTTTTACAGAAGATAGCATTACAGTACACTGTTTTGATAGGTTTTTGGTTGATATTTGATTATCTACAAGATATAGGGATGAGCCGAACACCCCCCGGTTCAGTTCGCGCCAGAACCTCCGAACAGACCAAAAATCCGTACGAACTTTAGAACCCTATTAAAGTCTATAGGACTCGAACGTTTGAAATCAAAAGTGCTAATTTTAAAGGCTAATATGCAAGATATGCAGCATACAACACCAGCAATAAGGGGAATCTTCAGGTGTATACTGTGCTGGAGGCACACAACACCCACTTTAACTCCTGCAGATGCCTGTATTAGAGAACACCAACATAAAAGGGTAGATACAGGTGTATACTGTGCTGGAGGCACACAACACCCACTAACTCCTGCAGATGCCTGTATTAGAGAACACCAGCAATAAAGGGTAGATACAGGTGTATACTGTGCTGTGCTGGAGGCACACAACACCCACTAACTCCTGCAGATGCCTGTATTAGAGAACACCAGCAATAAAGGGTAGATACAGGTGTATACTGTGCTGTGCTGGAGGCATGTAATGTCCACTACCACTAACTCCTGCAGATGCCTGTATTAGAGAACACCAGCAATAAAGGGTAGATACAGGTGTGTTCTGTGCTGTAGGCACACAACACCCACTAACTTCTGCAGATGCCTGTATTAGAGAACACCAGCATAAAAGGGTAGATACAGGTGTATACTGTGCTGAAGGCACACACCACCCACTTTAACTCCTGCAGATGCCTGAGAAAAGAACACACTGTCCCTGCCTATCTAGCTCTTTCCCTGCACGCCAGAACACACTACACAAGGCTGCTGCGCTGGCGGCCTTATATAGTGTGGGGCGTGTACTAAACCCCCTGAGCTTTAATTGGCCACAGGCAGGATGCCTGTGGCCAATTATGGCTCTCCTAGCTGCCGGCGCTGTGATTGGCCAAGCATGCGGGGACACAGTGCATGCTTGGCCAATCATGAGCAAGCAATGCACTGCGATGGCGTAGTGCATTGTGGGGGATCCCCTTGTCAAAGGGGGGCTTCCAGATTCTGATAAGCTCCCCGCCCGCAGACCCTCACAACCACCGGCCAGGGTTGTGGGGATGAGGCCCTTGTCCTCATCAACATGGGGACATGGTGCTTTGGGGGGACCAATGTCGAGGGCATGTGGCCTGGTATGGTTCAAGAGGGGGGGCGCTCTCTCATCCCCCCCTCTTTTGCTGCGGCCTGCCAGGTTGCGTGCTTGGATAAAGGGTCTGGTATGGATTTTTAGGGAGAACTCCACGCCTTTTTTTTTTTTAATTTGGTGTGGAGTTCCCCTTAAAATCCATACCAGAACGGAAGGGCCTGGTAATTGAATTTGGGGGAACCCCACACTTTTTTTTTATCAATGACTTTCAATGACTGTTATCTGTATTACGGGGAGCCGACAATTCATTATAGCCGCAAGTGATTTTAAATGACTTTTTTTCCTGCAGAAATTACACTTTGTGCAGGGACAGTTCTAAGCACGGGAAACATGCGCCCCTTTACAATCATACTATACACACCCCCCAGGTACAAAATGTAAAGTAATATTACACTTTTATTGTTTCACTTTAAGCATTATTAAAATCACTGCTCCCAAAAAAATATCAGTTTTTAAAACTTTTTTTGCATTGATACATGTCCCCTGGGGCAGGACCCAGGTCCCAAAACACTTTTTATGACAATACCTTGCATATAAGCCTTTAAAATTAGCACTTTAGATTTCTCCCATAGACTTGTACAGGGTGTTCCACTGCTTTTTGAATTTCCCGCGAACACCACAAATTGTTCACTGTTCGGTGAACAGGCGAACAGGCAATGTTCGAGTTGAACATGAGTTAGACTAGAAACTCGAAGCTCATCCCTATTTGTCATGTTACAACTAAAAATGTAAATGTACTTTATTGGGATTTAATATGATAGACCAACATATAAATGGCAAATATTTGTGAAGTGGAAGGAAAATAATAAATGGCTTTCACTTTTTTTTACAAATAAATATGTGAAAAGTGTGGCGTGCATTTGTATTCAGCCCCCCTGATTCAACACTTTGTAGAACCACCTTTTGCTGCAATTACAGTAGCAGGTCCATTTGGGTGTGTCTCTACCAGCTTTTTAACATCTAGAGAGTGAAATATTTACCCATTCTTCTTTGCAAAATCACTCAAGCTCTGTCAGATTGGATGGAGAGCGTATGTGAACAGCAATTTTCAAGTCTTGCTACAGATTCTCAATTGGATTTAGGTCTTAACTTTAACTGGGCCATTCTAACACATGCATATGCTTTGATCTAAACCATCCATTTGGCTGTATGTTTAGGGTCGTTGTTCTGCTGGAAGGTGAACCTCCACCCCAGTCTCAAGTCTTTTGCAGAATCTAACAGGCTTTTCTCTTAGTTTGCTCAGTATTTGACTCCATCCATCTTTCCATCAACTCTGACCAGCTTCCCTGTCCCTGCTGAAGAAAAGATCCCCACAACATGATGCTGCCAGCACCATGTTTCACGGAGGGGATGGTGTGTTCGGAGTAATGTGCAGTGTGCGTTTTCCGTCACATGTAGAGCTTTGCTTTTAGGCCAAAAATTTAAAATTTCAACTTTAGTCTCATCTTATCAGAGCACCTTCTTCCAGATGTATGCTGTGTCCCCCACATGGCTTTTATTAAACTGCAAATGGGACCTCATATGGTGTCACTCTCTAGATGTGCAAAGCTGGTAGAAACATCCCCAAAAAGACTTGCAACTGTAATTGCAGCAAAAGGTGGTTCTACAAATTGTTGACTCGGGGGGGGGGGGGGGGGGTTGTGCCAGTTTTGGATGTTCAAGTCCTAGATTTGAGCTTGAACTTGCAAAAAGGATTCAGATAGTGATTCATGTTCTTTAATTAAGTCATTAAAAGCAAGGCTGAGTCCTACATGCTTAGTCTCTGGTCTACCAGTGCTGATCCTTAGAGTAACTAAATATTTTGTAAAAGTGTTAGCAAAGTTTTCTTTGGAACTTTTAAGCATGTTTTTCATACATGGCCTCCAAGCCAGTATTAAGATCTTCTTTAGTGAGTAAAGTGAAGAATGAAGAGTACTCACGGTCATCCAACTGAGTGTTCAAGATTGGTGAAAGAGCCCTATATTGTGAGCCTTGCTTGGTCTGGTTGACATATTGGGACATACTTTCCCTCTCTTGGGTACCCAGAAGGTAAGCTGCAAGTTACTTCTGCATGGAACATTTTCAAACTTTCTTGCTTGTAGGCTTACACAGGTTTATTCCCCAGGGATGTGAGAGAACTAGAGCTGGTCCAAAGCAGAATGACCCTGGGGAACTGAAAAATGTTTCAATGCCACAAAGCAGTTAAAGAGAGTGTCCATTCAGCATCTCCCATGCATCCCCTACCTTTTGGTTTCGGTACTACTTTTTTTTTATTTCAGGACAATTTTGGCCCCCTAGAATATGAAAACCACATCCAAGTTGCAATACCTAATCACACTGAAGATTATATCAAATTATATCACAGTAGTGTAAACCTAGCCTAATCTTACAGAGTTAAGAGATTATTTATCCACACTCCTCGTGGAGGCCCTACCTAAGACACCTGCTGTGCATGAGGAACTTAATATAGATTGCATACATAGACTCCCTAAATCAGCCCATCTATCAGGTAAACTTCTTAAGAATACTTTAGTATGCATCAACTTTTACCATGTCAGGGAAAAATTACTGACCTTAACCATACAAGGTTTGTCTCTAAATGCAGATCTTTCACATCATATCCTGCAGCAAAAGAAAAAAAGTATAGAGTTAGCTTTTCCTCCTTTAGGGATCTGCTATGCATTTGCAAATGCTTATTATTACTCATAATGCATTTTAACATTTTGTCCATGAATGTTATAGGGCTCAATAGTCCAAGAGATATACTGTATGATATCGAGAGAAGTCTGGAAACTCACCCATATTAGCACCTCAAACACCCCTACATATACACTTTCTACATGTTTATATGATTAACATCTTAGCAAAAAAGGGGAGTATTGATTGCCATAAATTACATTGTGACAGTGACTGGTGACTTTTAATATAGAAAATAAACAACATTAAATGTACAATGGATAATGTATATCTTCCTAACGACTGAACAACACACTTTTCTGGGGAAACTGTGAAAAATAGGTGACTAAACTAAGCCAAGAACACCTAATTGTTGTCGGAGGCTTTATCGCAATACCAGATTGATCGCTAGATGTGTTGAATTCCAACTGCAACAGATCCTGTAGAACACATTGAACCACATTCTCACCTCTCCAAATTTGTATGATGTGTGCAGGTGCCAAGACTCCATTGAACTGGACTTCACCTTTTTTCACACTAATCTTACATATTCAAGAATTGATCTGATCCTGATAGGTTTTGCCTTTTAAATGTAATCAAGTCGGAAATCTACAACATGACTTGGTCAGAACATGCACCAATATCTATTGATGTTGTGGGGTACACAACAGAGGTAGACTATCGTAAATCTAGGACTTGAACATCCAAAACTGGCACAATGTTCTGCCAAGAAAGTGGAGGAAACTATTAAACTATACAAGAATATACAAGAATTATTTGCTATCAGAAAACTCTCTGTTGTAGACCCCTTTATATTATGGAATTCACATAAACATATGTACGAGGTATACTTATGAAGATGAGTAGTGTCACTAAACAACAGAGGACAAGAGATTATAGCTCTATTATTATTCCAACATCATTGAAATCTTAGGGCCTTAAAATTACATTTTGTCTATAATGGCAACAAAGTAGATAAAATATTGCCAGCACAGGTTAAGGAAAAGATTATTAAACAAAAAATACCCTACCTTTTTCATCCACATACTGGCAGGAAATTTGTAGGAAATAGCTCTATGCCAAAACTTAAAAAAAAAACCTTTAGAAATGCTTAAAACTCCTTTTTCTCTTTTTTAAAGAAATGATGAGCACTATCAAAAATTACCTCAGCAGAAATTACCAGTTCTAGATGTTTTTTTCAGTTGAGTGCTACAAATTATCTATCTCCTTACTTAGAATTTACAAGAATGCTGTGTCCTCTTCACCATTCCCACCATAAATATTAAATGCTACAATAATAACTTGAAATGTTTTTCATTTGATACATTGTATACCAATCAGATACCACTTGACATATATGCTTATCTGAACCTGTGTATCCTTCTCTGTGTAATAACTGAATGCATCCCCGTTATTGTCATTTTTTAAACCAAACTAAAAAAAGAATGTAAAAAAAGAGGAAACTAACAATAATAATACATTTGCCTAAACCAGGGAAGGAACCAATATCAGCCCAAAACTTTTATCCAGTCTCTTTATTTAACACATATTTGAAAATATATACCAAAATTATTTCTAATAGGATTTCAACAATCTACTTCAGCTGGTAAAAGAGGATCAAGTGTGATTTGTGGCTGGACGTCAAGCACCAGATGCTATGTGTTGAATACTGATTTTAACACATTATGCTAAAACCAATGAAGTGCCTACTTATGTTGTACACAGAAAAGACCTTCAATAGGATATACTGGGGTTTATTTGTCAAAGGTCCTCAGTAAATTTGGTTTTCAAGGCAACATACTTTCAGCTATATTGGCCCTATATACCTTTCCTTTGACCCATGTTTTTGCAGAAGACCTATTCTGACAAAGCTTTTTAATAACAAATGGCATGTATCAGGGATGCTCTCTTTCACCTTTGATAGTTGCACTTTTATTGGAACCACTTGCAGAGAAAATTAGAAATCATTCTGATTATTAAAGAATACCATGTCACATATCAGACCAAATGCACAAAATCATGCTCTTTGCAAATTATGTAATTCAGTCTCTCTCTACACAGGTTCCTTCACTGCTAAATGTTCATAGTTTACTGTCATCTTTTAAGGATGTTTATTATAGAATTAATGAAAGCAAAAAATATCTTAGATTGGTAACTCTGCAAAATTTGGTAACTGTGTGGGTATTTTAGGGCTTTCAAAAATATGATAGGTAGGCAGGAAATTAGATGTGTAATATATACCTCACCAAAGCCTGAAGATGCTCCTTGGATTTTGGGCCCCTCTTTGTGGCTAGGCTGCAAAAAAGGTCTTAAATATGTGGTATCTCCATACTCAAGAGGAGTATCAAAATGTGTTTTGGGGTGTAGAAAGTATGCTCATATTGTGTGTTAGGATTATCCTATTATTTGACAAATTTTCCAAAAATGTATGGCAAGTAATAAACTATTCAAAATATTCACTATTATTCTTAAAAATACTTTTGGGTGTTAACCTTTCAAAATGTGGTTATTTTATGATTGTTTCTAATGTCCTGGTGCTCCAGGGTCAACAAAATATGATAGGAAGTTAGGAAATTAGATGTTAAATGTATGCCCCTATATTGGAAGGTTTACATCCAAAATGTGCTTATTCTGTGGCTGTTTCTCCTGCCTTGGCACTTCAGAGCCTCAAGAAGTGGGATGGGTCGTCAGGAAATCTAATGTATTTTTATGCCCCTTGAATGCCTGAAGGTGCTCCTTGGATTTTGGGTTCCTCTGTGCATCTAGGCAGTAAAAAAAATCTCACACATTTGATATCATCATACTTGGGAGGAGTAGAAGAATGTGTTTTGGGGTGTAATTGTAAGTATGACCATATTCTGTGTGGGAAAAAAAACTTTTGCCATAAAATAAAATGTAGTTTCCCAAATAGTTTTGGGGGAAAAAATACAATTTCAAAAAACACACCATACTTCTCACTAAATACCATAGATTGTCTACTTTCCCAAGATTGGCATTTTGGGGATGTTTACTGTATACTGTCCTGCCATTAGAGGGCCAGAGAACTGAGATAGGCAGTCAGAACCCAATGGTGATTAAATTCAACCCAAAAGAATTTCTGCCTGTCTCAAAAAGGACATACAATTCATATGGGTACAGTTTTGCATGACTGATTAATTGTTAATCAAAATATCATATATATTTCAGTGATGAAAGGTGAAAAATGGCTTGGACAGGAAGAAGGTTTACCATGCCGGTCTTCAAGTGGTTAAAATGCTTTGCAAAGTTTGAATATCCATGCACTATAATCTGTGATGGTAATTATGAATTAATGAAGCTGGCCATACATGGATTGAAGTGCAGGCAGTTCAGCAGGGACCAACTGCGATTCGAGCCATGTATGGCTGGCTAATTGATCAACTTGGGTACAATCAGCCTTTTGGAATTTTTACATTTGATTACTGTCAGCGGCTATAGTCTCTAACAGTAATCATTGTGTTCTACTGGCTGGAAAGGCTCCCCATTCCTCTCCCCTGCCAGCAGAACACATTCAGGAGGCATTCCCCCATCAACACAGTCAGTGTTGAAGGGGGAATCAAGAGATTTTATTTTCTTCTATCTGTGTTGGAAGGAAATAATATTGAGCCATCTATGTGCTGCTTAAGTCACATTATTTAAATCTACACTGTACATTTATTACAAAACCAAAAGCAATGCTTATGCATGAATGCAATTTTTCAGGCAAGATTTATTGTGATAAACTGAGATATACATTTGATGACATCCTTATGAAAATGCTTGAGGCCTTGTTGTCATGCTGATTTAAAAAATCCAGTAATTAAAAAAGATGCAGTTACAAAGCAAGGGATGTCAGGCTCACGTCAGTCAGGACACTTAACCTGGACAGTTTGTCCAATTTGCCTGCCAAAATCTTTGACCGCTTCAGATAGAAGTCATTAATTTGGTGGCAGTGGTGCTACCACCACTAAATGACAGCTTACAGCTGCTCCCCAGCTTGTTTCAAATCATAAACAAGCCAGAGTCATGTTATTGACTACATATGGACTAGATTGACTTTTGTCTTTTTTCAACTAGACTTACTATGTAACTATATAATCACTTCATAATTGATCAATCAGGTCAATCAGCATCCCCGGTTCAATTTAGGTAATTAAGCATTTGTTACTGCTAAAATTAAAAACCCATATATACTTTCAATTATACATACTGATTCCCCTTGCAGCATTGTTTATAGAACAGCATGTGCTCTATGGTGCCTCCTTGGCCACCTTCCAGAACATAATGTGCACATTAGTGAGAAACCTATCCAAAGAATATACATTCACTAGCATGGATAGTCCTACAAAATAATTTAATGGAATATATATATATATATATATATATATATATATATATATATATATATACACTATTTTTGCTTAATATTTTATTAAACGGGCAAGCATACATAAAAAAATAGCAGATCAATAAAATTGTCCTCTTTCATGCATAGAATGCCATATCTGTAACATACAGTATTTTAAGATCCATATAACCATAGAGTACAATCAATAAAGCAGAAATAATGAGACTGAAACACCTTCATGTGAAATATTTCCAATATGTTGCTTATTGAAGGTCACATTAAATAGAACAGTTAATGCCATACAATTGCTATGACAAAGAACAATGTAGTCATCAATGCCTCATAGTGTCTGTATTCAGAGGGCAGTGTATGCTGTGTTATAGGTACAGTAGGAGTGTGAAAGAACTGTAAGAAAGAAAGACAGGTCTAGACAGTAAAAAATAAGAGAGAAAAGCAATGAAGAAAAGGAGTAAAGTAGGGGGGCAGCAGTGGGTTGCCTGTGTTGAGTGAGCAAACTTGTGCCAGGGACCAGAGCAAGAGCCTAGAAGTGTGTCACTGCTTATGGTGCATCAGATAGGTATCCCACGTACTGCATACAGCATTAAACCCATGATTTGCAAATCCTTGCCACCCCAGTTTCTTCATACTGTGAACTTCACTGACTCGTTTTATGAAATTCATGCATAGCGGTGGTGCTGAGGGGTTTGCTATATGCATTTGGTAGTGAATAGGTTACTGTAAGGATGTGGGGGTGGATGTTTTTCAATTTGTTTTCTAATCTGCTGAATGGAGGTCCCAGCAGTTTTTTAAATGGATCCAAGTCTAATAAACTTAAATGTAATTTTGTATAAAACTAGGAAGTCTCTCAGCTAAGCATGGGTGGAAGTCATTTAGACTATTTTATTTGGCTGTCTTACCCTTCGGAAGAGCGGTGGCAGGCAGAGAAGTCTTCCTTTCTGTCTGTTTACAGCCTCCTGTGCAGCAGTGGTTCCCTATCAACACAGGTGATCAGCAGGTGATATGGAAGGTCTTTTGTAAAGCTGGAAACTGGTCTTTAGTATTCTAAGGATAACAACAGTCATAAGAACTGTTCCTCATAGGAAACGGCTTCATAAGATGTTCCCTCAGAGCAAAGGCCTCATGTGCAACAAAAACAAAATTGAGGCCCTCAACATTCTTCTCAGCTGGTGGCAAGTTTAAGGTGCCATTCTGGAGCTGCTTGTAGAGCTCTGTCTGCATAACGACTCCTCCATCAGAGTTGTGGGTGTTCTTCCCAACATCCAGATACAAGAACTCATATGTGGTAGACACTGCAGCTAGCAGGACTATGCTACAAAAGCTCTTATAATTAAAATAATATTAGCAACAATCGCACTGATGGTGGAACTGGGCTGCAACGTTGTGTCATTACTGTGGATTTGAAGGAAACTGTGGATTAAAAAAATAAAAAAAAAGACTACTTATGCACATAACATTGCAAAAAAATTTGACACAAACATGCTTAGCCAACATAAGGAGAAAACCTAAATGGGTATTTAAAGTCAAAAGGGTAAGGTTAACTTATCTGAGTAATCTCCCCCTCTATTGGCCCATTAGCAAAATGTTAGGATGAGAGGGGAAATGGGTAGATGTTTTGGACAGGTAACCCTCTTCACTTCCATGAGAGCTGTTTGCATAGATAATCTGGTGTACTTTATCCAGCCCCTCCTTACTTACACTATTGGCAGTCCAGTGGACAGGTAAGAAGTGTCATAATCTAAAAATATGTATTCACACTGTCCAAATTGCAGCACATTTTGACATTCAGAAAATACATATCAATAAATTAGGAGACAAAAACTATGTTACAATTTTTAGGTTATCAGGCGGGCCCTTGCACTACATGGTTGGGTGAATTTATACAGACATATGACTACAGAAGAGGGATAGTGTGTATGGGTTTTTCAAAGTCAGCAGATAGAGCATTTGTATCTGTTGACTTAGCATTTTTTTTTGGGGGGGGGGGGGGGTTACAAATGAGTTTGGGCCCCAAAAATGGCCTTTTGCATTCTGCCTGAATTGGGGGAAGCACTAACATGTGGACACATTTTAGGAGGTGTTTAGGGTAAGAACACAAATGTAGATGACAAAATACATTGTTACGTTACTAGGCTAGATGTGTATGGGCCCAGGATAGAATGCTGGGGAGGTTAGTGAAGGAAAATATGCATGTAGGCCAAAAAAAGGAGCAGGAAAAGCTTACAGCATGCATGAGGAAAAAGAAGACATTCACAGCATATTACAATAATGTTAATTATGGAATCAAGAAATGAATACAATACATTAGCAAACATTAAATACATAGAATGTGATGTTAAAGGAAAAAAAAACTTACCAAAATATAGTCCTTCAGCAGGACTTGAATAATGGCTGAGCAGGTGTCTGGAATAATGTGTCCCAGAGCCTGGGGGAGATCCCAGTGGTAAACTTGAGGTCCTGAAGACTTCTCCCCATTGCCAAGTAACGCAAGGTAGCTATGAGCCTTTGCTCAACCGCATGCATGTGTCCCGCTTCTTAATATAGAGGATCACCAATGCCAATAGTTGATGAAAGCAGGGGTCCATCATCCGGAGATAATTCTGAAAATCATCTGGATTATTCTCCTGAAGCTCCCGCAGCAAAGGCATATGACACATTTGGTTGTGATGAAGCAACCAATTTTTGGTCTAAGAAATCCTCCTCCTCCTGTTCCTGGACTGGACTTGGGTCAAAGCAATAACTCCAAGGCCAATAATAGCACATTCTCTCCTCCGATTCCGCAACATAGCTGGTTGACGAATGGCCATTCAGAAATGAACTCAAAAGTGTTAATGAACCCACACCAAATGTCTACTAACATGAAATTAGCAGAAGGAGCCCAAAGGGTGTCTTTATCAGATTGTAGTACGTCTAGTATGTCACTATGTTCGTGCTTGTTGGCCAACAATTGTGTACTGTTTGTATGCAAGACATGTTCACGGCACACACCCTTCAGACAAAAGTCTGGCGCTTTGTCTGCAGAAAATCCGATTGTGTATACAAGGCTTTAGTGACTTAACAAACAGCAGATTTTAGCCCATCTGCACCTGACAGGTGTTCTGCATTTATTTGTTAGCACTTCTGAAAAAGCTTCTGGGTAACAATCAAATGTATTAGGTGTAAAAATAGACCAAGATATACTAGTAATTGAAGCAGCTGTACTTCACAGTGATTTAATGATTTACTTATAAAGTAAAGAACATTCCATTAAACCACTGACAAATGACAGATCCTGCTATATCGCTTCTTTTCTCAAAGTGTTATTTGTAACCTTAAGGAGTGTAAAGTATTCATTGTTCATTTCTGTGGCACTTTATAATTAATTACTCTGCAATTAATTACCACAACCATAATACCTTAGGACAATTAAAGTTTTAAATTCCAGGAGTTGAAATAACATATATAAATTATTCCATCACTCATTAAAAAAATAAAATAATGCACAGATTTTAATACACTATATATACATATTTATAATACTTTAGATTTATAGATATACTATAATAAGCATATGCATTTCTATACATAATCCTTGGCAGTTGGAGCATACCTTCTGAATCTTTTTCTGTGTGACTTTCTCTCTGTCTCTCTCTCTCTGCTTCATTCTCTGGTCAGATTCAAATATTCAAGGCAGATTTTGGAAAGCTGTATTTACTGATATTTTTCATTATTATTTTTTTTTCAGGTTTTTACTTTGTGGCAGGGAATAAGGAATCCATTGTCAGCTACATTTTGTGTTCCACAATCACCCGATTGCTAACAAAAAAATAGTGAAGTGGAATGGTGCACCATAGCAGTGTCTTGATAAAAAAAATAAAAAATAAAAATAACAGTTCAGTGTGCATTTCAAGGTTTAACTTTACATAAATAAATAAGTGCTAGCAAATTCATATATTCATTTAAAAAATACTGTTGCGTGTTATCTCTTAATAATAATTTAAAAAAAAAATGTACGCAGGAAAAAGACAACAACACATAAGCTTCAAAGAATGTCTTTGTCATGTTCATATTTGGTCAATGATCTCATTTAGGAAACCCTGTTCCTTTGTTTTTTAAACTAAATTTTATTGTAAATCAAACAGAGTAAGAAAAATACAAAGTCGAACAGTTGATCAATATATGAGTAGTCAGGTGAAAAGCAGGTTACCATATCAATAGAAGATATACATAAGACATTTAAGAAGCAGTCGAGTATGTCTAACAGAGGTTTAGCAATTAAAGGTAAAGGTAAACATGTTGTGTATGACAAGTATATTAGCAAAATTATGGCAATTGGGTGTGGACAAGGATTAGGGATTCAGATATGTGGTAGAACATTCCTGGGAGGTAAGGATTTAGGGGGTTTGAGCCAAAGATCCCAGTGGTTTTGGAATGTAGGAATTTGAAAGTAGGCTTTGGCACAATTAGCACCAACCAAGCTCGGGGGGGGGGGGGGGGGGTTGGGGTTTTGCCATTTTTGGCAAGTAGTAGCAATAAGTACGTGGGAGATGAACATATGGGAAGGTCGAGGTCATAAATCCATGTCCAGGCCCAATAGTACCATTTAAGGCATTAGGGATACAGGAGTTGGTAGAATGGAGAGGAAGGGTCTAGAGAGCAAGTCCAAAATGCGATGAGGATTGGGCAATCCTACTAATTGTGTAGTGGAGTTCTGAGGTTCCACAGTTTCTCCAACAGAGATTGGTGGAGGTTGGGTAGATGTAGGCGAGTTTAGTTGGTATGAGGTACCAGTTGTGAAAATGTAGTTTTCCAATGTAGTACACAATAGGAGTATTTCAAAGTCACTTGGGGCGAGTGGGAGGTGTAGGAGCATTGTTGTAGTTGTTCTCATTTTAGCATTGTTGGGGTCTTAGAGGTGTGGCAGGTATCAGTGATGAGCTTATAGATAAATGAGATTCTGCAGCGATAAGGCGCGTTGAGGTTGAAAAATCTTGTCACATGCCATGATAGTAGGTTTTCAGGACAATTTTACTTTAGAGAGAATTGAGCGTGTCCTGAGGTATTTTTATTTTATTTTTTTCTCAATAGATTTTTATTGAAGATTGTCACTTTAAACAGAGTTGAACATAGATGCGTAACAGACCGTTCTTGTAACATATACAGGTCAAATGCACAAACAAACAAACAAACATACCATTACTGCATGAGATAGTATCCACCTACATGGGCATAAGGTTGGTGACCTAATGGGAATATCAATATTCTACTACACGTTTGTCATTCCTTATAAAATACACAGCCTAGTGTTGTCTTGGTTTGGTACAAATTCGTCGCACAAACTCATTGCTAATATTTATCCGTAAGTAGTAAGTTGATCTCTGGAAGGTGATCTGGGAGGGTCACTCCACCTGGACACCTCTCATGGGGATCACTGCTGTGTCCCTGTGGGGTGAACCCTCCCTCTTCCCCTCTCCCCATATTCATATTTGATTAAATTAAAGTGGGAAAGTCACACATCATCTACTTCATTCAAAGATCTTTAACATTCGTGGGGATTCAGTCCATTGTATCCATGGTTTCCACATGAGGATAGTTTGTGATGTACTTTTATGGGTTAGTGCCAGGGTGGACTCATGTGTGAAATGTACTTGCGTGGTGTGAACTACATCTTTCAGGGTGGGAGGAAGTGGGTCTTTCCATTTCCTGGTTATGCTGAGTCTCGCTGCCAAAAAAATATGAGAGAGGATGTGTCTTGTTGGGTTGGGGAATCTGTCCAGGGACAGAGATAGAATGGCAAGAGAAGGTTTCTTTGGGACAGTTGAGAGTGTCACCTCTGCTATTAATTGGAATACTAATTTCCAAAATTCTAAGAGTTTTGGACAGTGCCAGAGTATATGGAGTAGACTTCCTTTCATTCCGCAGTTCCTCCAGCACATGTCAGTTAGTACTGAATCAAATTTTGAAATCCTGACTGGGGTCAAGTACCAACGGTACGTTATTTTATATGCCAGTTCCCACAGGGTAGAGCAGCTAGTGGTTTTGTAAACAGATTTACCTGCTTTTTCCCATTCTTCTTCAGAGAAAGAATGTCCTAGTTCCTTTTCCCATTGGGTTAACGGGGTTGATTTGATAAACGTCATTTTTTGGTTGAATATTTTATAGAGAAGGGAGATGCCTTTACTATGTTTTGGGGGAGAGGAAATGAACAACCATGCTGGTCGAGGAATTGTGATGTTTCGTTTTTTTAGGGAATTGATACAGTGTTTAGTTCGTAGGTATAGAAAGATATCAGAACAAGGAAGCTGGAATTGTTCTCGGAGTATGGGAAAAGGTTTAATTTAGTTCTCAGTGATCAGGTCAGATAGGTAGTTGATGCCCAGTAATTTCCATCGTTTGAAATTGGACGAGTCTATCAAAAAATGCAATGATTCAATGGGGATGAGTATGTCGGAGTAGTCGGGGATAGTAGAGGAAATTTTTGTGAGTTTGGACCAAGTTTGGCATGTAGTAAGGATTGGGGGAGATAGGTGTCGTGGAGGTTTGGCTCCCAAAGAGAGAGCTAGTAGCCAGGGTACTAGTTCCTTGCCAGGGACTGATGAGAGTTCAATGGTCTTCCATATGTTTGGGGACGAGGTGTTGGAGAACCATTCTTTAGCTTGGGTCAGAATGGAAGCCCAATAATAATCTTGGAAGTTGATATAGCCTAGCCCTCCCGCCATACGATGTTTAGTGAGTTGGGATCCGGCGCATCTGGGTTTTTTGCCTTGCCACACAAATTTTAAAAGAAGTGATTGTAAAGAGTTAAAATATTTGGTGGGTATGGGAATTGGGACAGTCCTAAACATATATAGCATTTGGGGGAGATGGAGCATTTTGAATGCCGCTAGACGTCCTAATCACGAGAATTCAACTGATGCCAGTCTGGTTAGGTCTTCTTGAAGTTTAGTGCGAAGGGAGTGATAATTCGCTTCGAATAGAGACTTCGTTCTAGGGGTAAGGTGGATACCAAGATATGTTATGCTAAGTTTTGCCCAACTATAAGGGAAAAGTAGCTTAAGTTGGTTGCTGGTATCTTCGCATACTCTCAAATCCAATATGTACGATTTAGTGTCGTTGACCTTATAATATGATATATCTCCAAACCAGGCTAACATCTTTTGGATTTCCAGTAATGATCGTTCTGGTTCTGTTATCAGAAGAATCACATCGTCCGCAAATAGGTTAATCTTATGTTCAGTGTCTGCTATGCGGATGCCTTTTATTCTGTTGTTGGTTCTGATGCTCTCTGCTAGTGGTTCCATAACTAGATTAAATATGAGGGGGGAGAGCGGGCAGCCCTGTCTCGTCCCATTTGTAATTTTGAAGGGATCTGATAGAGTGTCTGAGGCTAGTACCCTGGCAGAAGGGTTTGAGTAAAGAGCCATTATGTAGTCGTGGATTGGGCCCGAGAGCCCGAATTTATGGAGAACCGCTGAAATATAGCCCCAGTGCACCCTATCAAAGGCCTTTTCGGCGTCAAGGGAGAGGAGTAGGGAAGGGATTCTGTTCTTTTCTACATGGTGGATAAGGTCTATCATTCGTCTGGTGGCATCAGATGCCTGGCGTCCTTTGGTAAAGCTGGATTGGTCCTGATGGATCAAGGAGGGTAGGATACTGTCTAGTCTATTGGCAAGAAGTTTGGCATATCTTTACATCAAGATTGAGTAATGATATGGGACGGAAATTTTTAGGGGTGTTGGGTTCTTTCCCAGGTTTAGGGAGGGCCACTACTCTAGCACTTAGCATTTCAGGGGGAAATTGTGCGGACCTGGCAGCTGCATTAAAGGTTTGGCATAGGGAGGGAGCCAGAATATTCTGGAACAGTTTGTAATACTCCCCAGCGAAACCGTCCGGGCCAGGAGATTTCGCTGAAGGGAGTTTATGTATGACTTGTTTAATTTCATCTATAGTAAATGGGCTGTTGAGTGATGAGAGTTGGCTTGGTGAGACCCGTGGGAGTTGGAGTTTTTCAAGGAAGGAGTGGATGCTCTCCGAGGAGGGTTGTGTGGTGGAAGGATCTTTATTAAGGTTGTAGAGATCCTCATAGTATGTACTGAAGGCATTGGCAATATCATGAGGTTTAAGAAGTTTTTTGTGGGAGTGAGGATGGAATATAAAAGGAATTTTAGTCTTGTTCCTGTATCCTTTAATTTTAAGGGACATTGCTTTACCGGCTTTGTTACCTGTAGTGTAAGATCTAGCTTTGAGTAATCTGTACATTTTTTCTTGTTTTTCAAGGAGGTGGGATCGTAGGTCATGACGTAGATTAAAGATTTTTGCTCGGAGGATAGGGGAAGGTGCTAGTTTGTTTTGCGATTCAGCGTTAGCTATGGCGCTTTTCAGTTCATCTAGTTTCCGTGATCTAGCCTGCTTTGCCCTGGCGCCCAGTTGTAAGAAGACCCCCCTGATTACCGCTTTATGAGCGTTCCACACCACCACCGGGTCAGACACAGCATCCTGATTAAGTGAATAATATTCCTCCAGCCGATCCTTGATATGGGAAGATGAGCTAGGATTGCGAAGTAGATAGTCGTTGACTCTCCATATGAAAGGGCGATAGTGGGAGGAACCATCTGAGATGTTGATGCTTATAGGGGCATGGTCTGACCAGGTGGCGGTGTGTATAACAGATTTAGATACTCTTTGTAACAACAGCCTGTCGACAAGAAATAAATCAATTCGTGAGTATGTGCCGTGACGCGACGAGAGGAAGGTAAAATCCCTCTCACTCGCGTGACAACACCTCCACACATCATACAAATCTGTTGAGGAAATATAGCCCCCCAGTGGGGAAGGGCGTCTCTTGGTGCCAGATGTTGAATCTAGTTCAACATCTGGTACCATGTTGAAGTCTCCACATACGATAATGTGTCCTTGTTGGATTTTCTTAACTTTACCAATAACCTTCTTGAGGAATGCCAATTGGCCGTAGTTGGGAGCATATACAGATACAATAGTGTACATAGCATTATTAATTGAACCTATCAGTATGAGAAACCTCCCTTCCGGGTCAGATTCGTAATTCGTAAGTTGGAAGTTCACTGAGTCTTTGATCGCTATCATCACTCCTCGTTGTTTCTTGTTGTATGAGGAAGTGAACACATGGGGATAGAGTCGGTGCTGGCATGTAGGGGGAGCTTTTATAGAAAAGTGGGTCTCTTGTACACAGAGAATGTCACTATTATGGGAAATAGCAGTTGACCATAAAGATGACCTCTTGGCAGGGTGGTTAAGACCTCTTGCATTGATTGAGAGAATAGTGAAACCCATATTTACAGTCTGGAAGGAAGACACCAAAAAAAGAAAAAAATAAAATAAAAAAGAAAAAAGTAGATAAAATATAAAAAGAAAAGGGTCCCTGGGTACCTTGAGGTTTCGGACGCTGGAGGCTCAGCTGAGGTCTTTCGGATGTGGCGGAGGAAACGTTAGTTCCTTATGAGGACATCTCAGGGATTCCAGAGTCGGTATTAGCTATGGGTGAAAGATGGGTTAGTACGTCAGAGGTCACCAACCAATATTACGTGTTGTGTTCACCTGGTGTTATTTAAGCGGGTGATGGCGAGTGGGTAATGGTAGTCAAAAATGAAACAACAGAAAAAAAAGAGACAAGACAAGGTAAAACAAGGAAATCCAAAAGAAAAAAGGAGAGTCAGAATAGTGCGGTACGCACAATGAGAGGCAAAACGAAACAGGACTAGCCAGTAGTCGGATCAGCAGCAGAAGCTGAGGAGCAACTGGTCAGGGTGGGGGGGATAGTTCAGTAGGTGTATGCTGTGTCGCAAACCATTCCGGACGGGTAGTTGTTTGGAAGTATCCCGGGCTCAGTGATCAGCGGCGGTTATTTTTGCGAGATCCGCGGCCCGCGCCAAAGGAGAAGGGATTCGGGACCCCTGTGGTATCCCTCAGATCCGGTGGGGGGTCAAGAAGGATTCCCCAGTCACGTAGCAATTTCAGGCCTCCCTCAAGGGTGGAAATGGTATGGAGTATGCCATTGTAGGTGGCTAGTATGGTGGCTGGGTGCCGCCATTTGTACTGGATTTTATGGTTATTCATGGCCTTAGTGATAGATCGAAGTTGCCTGCGCATCTGTAGCGTGTATTGCGACAAGTCGGCGTAAAGTTGAATGTCGGAGTAGGGGGGACAATTCTCTCGCCTTCAGGAGGATTTGTTCTTTGGCTTGGAAGAAGTGCACTCTGAGGAGAACGTCTCTGGGAACATCCGCCTCAAGATGGCGCGGTTTAGGCAGTCTATGTATGCGGTCAATCGTTAGCTCTATGGGGGACAGCTCTGGGAGCAAGCTAGAGAATAGGGTGCTAGCAAAATTATGCAGTTCTGTAGGTTGTACAGATTCTGGGATGCCGCGTATCTTGACATTATTACGCCTAGAGCGGTCCTCGAGGTCCGCGAGTTTAGATTTCATCCACAGAGAGTCATCTCTTTGATCATGGTAGGCATCTACTAGGTCATTGACCATTTCTGTGCACACCTCCATTCTAGTCTCAATGAAAGTCACCCTGTTATCCATGTGCTTCATTTCAAGTGAAAACTTGTTGATTAAAGATGAGAGATTTGACATGAGGGATGATTGGAGGGATAGTAACATATCCTTCATGGTGGTATCTAGTACCGGTTGCCCCAGGGTGGGAAATTGAGCAATGGATGATTGTAAAGAAGAAATTGCTGCATCGTTGTGCAGGCCTGTACTCACAGTCTCCGCGGCCTGCCCCGGTACATCCATCTTCATCCTTGTTTTTGCTGGGCTCTGGGTAGCTGGCGTCGCAGGAGAAGAGTCTGGGGATTCTCCAGAAGCCAACCTGTGTCTCATTTCATGCGGATGGCCTGTATTGAGCTCCAAAAAGGACAGGGAATGGCGTGCTGTCCCTCCGGCGGCGCCATCTTGTCCGCTGTGCCTGGCTGAGTGAGGCTGATAGGCAAAGGATTGCAGCCGCCGTGGGCCTGTATCCTGGCTTCGTTTTCGGGACATTCCGATCGCGGAGGTAGCGGGTGACAGCGGGGAGTCGAGCGGTGCCGCGGATGGCGTTGTGGGAGCCCGGTATGTCGCGTTCCGTCCGGATGATGTGCGGAGCTCTTAGCTCAAGCTGCCATTTTCGGCCGCGCGCAAGCCACGCCCCCGTGTCCTGAGGTATTTAAAAAAATCTTTAGTTCCAATATGCCGGGTGGCCTGTAGTTGTTGAAAGGAAATTAGAGTGGGACCGTCATATAGGTTTCCGGTAGTTGAGATGCCTGTGGTGATCAAATCGGAGAAATTGATGTTAGGTGTGAGAGTGTGGAGTGCTTTCAGAGGTATATGTGACAGTAGACATAGTGGGATGCCTTTAGAAGATTGTATAGTGGTTTTCCATGTCTTGATGGTAGCATTGATAGTATTGAGGAATGAGTGAGTCTTGTGGTGTTGCAGGAGGAGGGCACTGGCAATCTGCATGGGATGGGAGGTGAGTGCTGCGCTTTCTATTTGAAATCAGGTGGTTTGTTACATGGGGTTCCACCAGACTTTGGCCTGGTCGAGAATTGTTGCTTTATAATAAGCTAGTATGTCCGGAGCCCCCACCACTTTAGAAGTGACGGGTTTGCATAGGGTGTTGCTTTTAAGACGAGATCGTTTTCCACCCCAGATGAAGGTTATTATGATAGATTGTAGCTGCAATAGTTGTTTTTTGAGAAAGGGTATCGGTGGAGTTCGGAACATATATAAGACATGAGGTAGAAGATGCATTTTGGCAAGGGCGATTTTGTCTGCCCAAGAGACTGGTGTGTGTTGAAGGTCTTGCATAGTTTTTTGGAGCTTGGATATTACAGTGGGGGTGATGACGTGGATATTACAATGGGGGAGATGATGTGAATATTACAGTGGGAGAGATGATGTGGATATTACAGCGGGGGAGATGACGTGGATATTACAGTGGGGGTGATGTCATTACAGTGGGGGAGACGACGTGGATATTACAGTGTGGGAGATAACATGGATATTACAGTGGGGGAGATGACGTGGATATTACAGTGGGGGAGATGACGTGGATATTACAGTGGGGGAGATGACATGGATATTACAGTCACATTTAATGGATGGAAGTCTTAACACCTGCATGAAGCTTAACCTCACCATGTATCAACCAGACTACAAAGCCATCAGCAAAACCATGCAGCACCAGAAGTCACATTAATGGTAAGAAGTACTTTATTCATCATTGGTTAGCAACAGCATAACAACATTATTAAAAATAATTCAGAGGTCATGTCATGTTCGGCAACTTTGCCATATTTATTTGTTCTGTGATTTATCCCTTAATAAAGAACACCTGATTGTTTAATTCAGAGAATTATTGTACTTTAAAAGTGTTGGTCTTACATAAAATGCATACATTTACTTGTATTTCATTTTAAACATATTGTTTGGCTCTCACGGAATTACATTTTAAAATATGTGGTGTTCATGGCTCTCTCAGCCAAAAAGATTCCCTACCCCTGGTCTAAGCTGTGATGGAGTGCTGGGAGTGAATTGATAGAGTCAGTCAGAGAGATGATGAAATCGTCAGCATAGAGGCCTATTTTTTTTGTGTTCTATCTCCGGTTGTAAGTCCTGATATGATTGGGATGTCTCGGATTGATTGGGCTAGGGGTTCCATGACAAGAGCGAATATTAAGGGTGAGAGTGGACACCCTTGACGTGTCCCATTGGAAATGTGGAAGGGTTATGAGAGTTGTCCGGAAGTCATTACCATGGCACTGGGAGGGGAGTAGAGGGAGAGTATTGCTTGCAGAATGGTCCCGGAGAAGCCACATTTCTGTAAGACCGCTGTCAAATAGGACCAGTCTACCCTGTCAAATGCCTTCTCTGCATCAAGGGAGATGACCAGAGAAGGCATTTGTTGGTATTCCACCCACTGTAGTAGGTCGATATATCTGCAGGTACTGCCCGATGCTTGTCTGCCAGCCACAAATCCCACTTGGTCGATAAGTACTAGTTGTGGGATAATGTTTGACAGCCGTGTAGCTATGAGTTTGGCATATAATTTAGTGTCAGTGTTTAGTAGGGAGATGGGTCTGTAGCTGGCAGGGTCATTGGTCAGTTTGCCCGGTTTTGCATAGTGGCAATGGTAGCTTGGAGAGGTTCTAGTGGGATGGAGCCAATGCAAGCAGTGAAGTTGAAGGAGTGGCATAGATGTGGGGTAAGGAGCTTAAAGAAAATTGTATAGTACTCGTTGCTGAGCCCGTCAGGGCCTGGAGCTTTATGAAGTGGTAGGGAGGCAATGGATGTTTCTACTTCTAATGGGGAGAATGGAGACAATAGGTAGTCTAACTGGTCCTGTGATAGTGAGGGAAGGTTTATATATGTCAGCAGAGGAGGGGTAGAATTAGAGTTGGTGATTGTATCATTTAGAGTAATAGGAGCTGAATTGATTAGCAATGTGTTTAGGATTGTTGAGTCGTGTACCGAGATGGTCAGTAAGGTATGGGAGTTTTAGTTTGTATTAGTTTGCGTTTAAGTTGTCTGGCTAGCTATGCTCCAGGTTTGTTGTGTTGATGAATAGGATTGCAGGCGGAGGCGTTTAAGGTGGTAGTCAAAGTTTTTTCTTGGTGGAGTTGGCAAAGAAACATTCTATATATATTCAAACATATTGTTTGTGGGTACAGGAAGGGGGTTTGCGGGAGATAAAATAAGTTTCATGTAGGCATAATATGTCAGAAGTTTGGGCTAATGCTTCCTTTCATAATACATTTTGTTTGTTATGGGAATTTAAGCCTTTTGCATTGATGGAAGTGAAGGTGATAGACATCTTGGCAAGTATTTAGTGGGGTGGCGATATAGGGATTACGCTTTTAGTTGTCGCACACAGATAGGTGTAAGAGGTGTTATACCTGTAGCAGCTAAAGCCCCATAAACACTATTAGATTTTCTGCTGATTTTTGTCTTCAGATTTACCAAAACCATGTAGTGCAAGGGCCTGTCTGATTGCATACAAAATCAAACGCCTAATATTTGACCTCATATTATACGTTTTTACCTGTGGGTGGTAGCAGAGGCATTGTGTCTGGCATCCTGGGTTTGTGTTGATGGTCGGTGAGGCAGCGGGTCAGGCGGTGGTGAGGTAACTAGGCACCAGTTAAGCATTTATTTGATTCCATCCTTGGGTATAAAGATGGTGGTGTTTTGGTTCTGGTATGTGAGTACCAGTTTAGTTGGAAAGCTCCATTTGTATGGGATGTTGTGGTTCCTAAGGTTGCAGTGATCTTGGAGAATTCCCTCCATTTTTAAAATCCACAGCTGTCAGGGCTTCTCTGGGCTGGCTGCTCAGCTGTCGGATAATTGCCAGCTCTCTTCTCTCGCCACAGTTACCAGATGTTCCTGATGATGCTCGTCTGACCTGCCTAATTAAAGCCTTCCAGCTCACTTCACCTCTGCCTTCGCCTTGGTCACATCACTAGAAACCATCTCCTGAGGGGGCGTGGCCTGACGCGAATGGCGGCGGACGTGTTTGCTAACAGCTCCTGACATCCACGGAGCAATCCGCCGCCATCCGCACTGCATCAATACTCCACAGGAGACACATCCTCGGACCCAGCGAGGTCCCCTGCATCTCCCCAGTGATATATTATCCAGATACCATTCCAGCGGCCTCCCGCAGCGCTCCAGAGCCGCCATCTTGACTCCCCGAGGCCTCCTGGACACAGCTGAAAAGAACCCCCAGGGAAGGTAAGGGACCACCATCCGCCCCCCACTGCCGCATATTACTTGGCCCTGGTCACGCTAGAGGCAATTTGGGGCTTTTAAATCGCCCAGAAAGATTATGGCTGGCTCTGGCCCGGTGCGGCCTAGTCAGGCCTGAGGATCCCCGGCCTTTCCTGTGTCTGTGGCCCACGGAGGCGCTCTGAGCACGGCCTGACCTCCCGCAGTGGACAATTCATATTATAACCAGAATGCAATAGCTGCCCTGAACCCCCCTCTGCTGATCCGGCCCTGTGGTGCGTCTCTTGGAGTTTAGCGGGACTGCGATTGACGTGCTGCGGCCTGCACCCCTCCTGGAAGCCAGAAGCTAACGGCCCTTTCAGATACCAGCAGAGGTACAGGGGGCTCTAGCACGCAGCCCAACGGGTCGTCCACAACCTCAAGGTCCCCGTTAAGCAGCAACCCCCATCATGCAATATGTTAATGATGATGTCAGAATGTAACTGAGAGTCGCTCCATCCAGCATTCGACTCCGAAGCTCCGACTATGCCAGCAAAAATGCCCGCAACCCGCTCTACATTGGCCAAGAAACCCAAAGCAGCGGGAACTAACCAAGCCGCCACTGGGTCCATCCAGCACTACTTGGCTGCTGACAGAACCAGCACAGGGAGCAGCCATGCCAGATCCACAAAACGAAGCGCATCTCCCTCTTCCCTGAAGACCTCTCGTAGAGATAGCTCACCTGCATCATCTTGCTGCTCGGACCTTATGGAGGAACCCGGGTACCCCTCTGGCTCAGAAATGTCATTGCTTCTTGGCGGCCTTAAAAAAGAGCTGGCCGGGATGTTCCACGGCCTTGAAAAATCAATAAAAAAGGAGATCACAGGTGTGAGAGCAGATATGGCGCACAACCTCGACAGGGTGGAGGAAACAGAACAGAGGCAGGAATCGCATGCAACAGCCATCAGAGAACTTCAAGAATCTGTCACACAACTAGCCCTTGCTCACCGAGCCTCCCTATACAAGCTCGAGGTTCTCGAGAACAGGAACCGTAGGAACAACTTGCGTATTAGAGGCCTGCCTGAAGCGACTGGTGACAACGACCTGGAACCGTCGATCCACGGAATATTTAACAGTATTGATCAGTATTGATCAGTTACACCTTGGCTGCTGTGCTCTCACAGGTGCCTCGCCCTGACCACCTCCTCGGTGACTGCCTCCACACTAGAAATATGGGACGCCTTGCATAAGAAATTCTCTTGGGCTTATGCTTCCCCCCTGTTACCACTTCTCGACCACAACTACTTTCTACCTGGTCTGTTAGACCCAGGATTTAAGGCATGGTCACCCGGAAGACCCCTGCTTCTGCATCATGTACTCCGAGCTAATACTCCTAAGCCTTTGACAGAAAGTGTGGGCCCCAAGCCACTAACATTTCTAGACCAATGGAGATACACTCAACTGCAGGGTTTTCTCAGAACGCTTCCAAAACCGCTAAGGGGGATACAAGACCTAAACAATATCGAGGAGATACTACACCCGCAGGACCCACCAGAACACAGTGTCTCGTTGTTCTAAAAAGCGCTCATCAAACTCCAAGGGGACACTCACCCCCACTTTCTCGCCAGGTAGGAGTCAGACCTGGAATCCTGTCTCCCACAGGGTCAAAAAGATAAAGTCCTGCGGTTGGCTCATACCTCCTCAATCGCATCAAAGATGGCTGAGGTCAATTACAAATTGCTAACCAGATGGCATTACACACCAGAAAAACATCATCAGATGTTCCCCGCCAATTCCCCGTTGTGTTGGAGGAATTGTGGGCGCAAAGCAACACACGCGCACGTTTGGTGGTCGTGCCCATTTTATGTCATGTGTATTCCCTGCCTTTCTGTTTTTCTTTTTTTTTTTTCAATAAACATTTATTAAACAAAAAAATAAACCATCTCCTGCAGTTTGTTTAAAGACTGGCTTACTGACATCCCTTCTGGCTCCTTATCCTGCTTGTGGTTGCTTTACTTGGATCCCTGACTTCTGGCCTGGCTGACTACCTGATCTGGTTACTGGACTCTGGCTATGCTTGACTACGCTTTTCTATTTACCTTTTTATTTTTATTAATAAACAAGTGTGATTTAATTGTACTTCTGTCTCAGTCTGATTCATCGTTTCTGACAGTAGGAGAAGGTCATGAATTCAGAAGATACAGTCAATCCACTTTTTGGTAATATTTTTTCCAGATTGGATGAGCAAGATCACCACATGGATCAGTTTGCCATGGCGTTACAAATGCTCCTGAAGCGCACAGCGCACCTGGAATCCACCTTGGTGGCTGCTCCAGTCGTAGGCCATCCCTGCTGCTGCGCCAGTCTCTGTGCAGGCACCCACCTCCAGTATTACCTCTATAAGAGGTATGTCTGTTTCTGCTCCACGTCCCCAGCGATTTGGGGGCAATCCAGTTCAATGCAGAGGGTTTCTCAATCAGGTTGAAATATGCTTCGAGATGCTGCCCCCGGTCGTTTCCCACGGACAGAAACAAAGTAGGTTTCATGATATCTTTGCTTTCTGAGAGAGCCTTGGCCTGGGCTAACCCTCTATGGGAGACGCACAAACCTGTTGTCTTGAGTTACCCTCAGTTTGTGGCCTCCTTTAAAAGGGTATTTGATGTTCCCGCATGCTCCGCTTCTGCTGCCTAGTGCCTCATGTCCATCAAACAGAGTACGAGAACTGTTGCCGACTACGCCATTGAATTCCGTACTCTGGCAGCAGAGGTTGCTTGGAACAATGAGGCCCTCGTGGCTGCTTTTTCTCATGGTCTCTCGGATTCCATCAAGGATGAGATAGCAGCCCGAGATATATCCACCGAGCTGGAGAGCTTGATCTCGTTTGCCATCCTCATTGACTCCAGACTCAGAAAAAGACTTTCTCTTAAGGAGCGCTTGTGGAAGCCTCCTGTATGTTTGCATCCGAGCTTTTTAGTCCCACCCATGCCTCCCTCACCTCCCATGCCTCCTGGTACTGAGTTGGTCAGTGAAGATGAACCCATGCACCTGGGCTTCAAGCGTCTCTCTGCGATGAGAGAGCCTTTAGGAGGAGGGATAGATGTGCCTTTATTGTGGCCAGGCAGGTCACTTTTTGAAGTCTTGTCCTACCTGTCCAGGGAACGCCCAAACCTTGAGGTCCTGTCATGGACAGACCTTAGGTGGCGTTGTTTCATCCCCAGTTATCCAGAAGGATAAGCCCCTGGTTTTGGTCATCCTTTCTTGGGCTGAGTCCTCCATCGAGATACAGACTCTAATCAACTCTGGGGCTGCAGGCCTGTTCATTGATGCTGCATTTGTTTTGCAGCACTCGATTCCGCTGCAGCTGCGTGACACTCCACTTGCCATTGAGGCTCTTGATGGGAGACCTTTACAGCCTGCCAATGTGACTCATGAGACGGTTCCGTTGTCCATGGCCATAGGGGCTCTTCACTAGGCATGAGCTTCGTGTTCGAGTCGAACGTACGTTCGACTCGAACATTGGCTGTTCGCCCCTTCGGCGAAATCCGAACTCTTGGTCCGTTCGTGTCAAAATTCGTATGCCGCGCACGGCCCACAATGCACTGCGATGACGCAGTGCATTGCTGGCTCATGATTGGCCAAGCATGCACTGTGACCCCGCATGCTTGGCCAATCGCAGCGCCAGCAGCGAGGAGAGCCATGATTGGCCACAGGCAGGCATAGCTCAGGCTGTGTAGTGCACGCCCCACACTATATAAGGCTGCCTTTGAGGCGGCCTCATGTAGTGTGTTGGCATCTGAAGCAGTGGGTGTTCTGTGTACCTTCAACACAGTTACACACCGATCGTTTTTGGCTGATTTCCTATCTTGCTCTTGTGTAGTGGTTATTGTCTGTGCCCTGACCGCAGTATACACCACTATATTCACCTCACCTATATAGCTAGTGATCTATCTTTAATAATAGAGCTTGCAGTCAGTAGTGTTAGGAGTGCGTGCTGTCTGCGTGCTCTGTACCTAGTACATACCGCTATAATCCACCTACATAGCTGTTCTCTATTTGAGCCCAATTGCCATCTGCAGGAGTTATTGGAAGTTGTGTGTGCCTACAGCACAGCACAGTATACATCTGTATATACCCCTTTATCTCTGCTGTTTTCTGGTTATTGTCTGCGTGCCCTGACCGCAGTATACACCGTGATATTCACCTCACCTATATAGCTAGTGATCTATCTTTAATAATAGAGCTTGCAGTCAGTAGTGTTAGGAGATAGTGCGTGCTGTCTGCGTGCTCTGTACCCAGTACATACCGCTATAATCCACCTACATAGCTGTTCTCTATTTGAGCCCAATTGCCATCTACAGGAGTTATTGGAAGTTGTGTGTGCCTCCAGCACAGCACAGTATACATCTGTATATACCCCTTTATCTCTGCTGTTTTCTGGTTATTGTCTGCGTGCCCTGACCGCAGTATACACCGCGATATTCACCTCAGCCTAAGGCCCAATTTTTCTGCCCCTGATTAACAGGGGCGTTTAAGTACAATTTTTGATGCAATGCTTTGCAGCAGGGCTAATTCCAGCAAAAAAACTAGAGTATATGGAAGAGGTTGCAGTGTGGTGGCACCAGCAGCAGTGCCTAAGGCCAAATTTTTCTGCCCCTGTTTAACAGGGACATGTAATTACAATTCTTGATATAATATTTCACAGGAGGGCCCCTTCCTGTGCCCACCCAGAGTAACGGTGAGGACTTATAGTGTTGTGGCACCAGCACCACAACCACTAAAGGTCAATTTTTCTACCACTGTTCAACAATGGCATGTAATTACAATTCTTGATATAATCGTTCACAGCAGGGCGCTCCAGCGGCCACCAAGAGTCACTTTGAGGGCTTACAATGTTGTGGCAAAACCAACACCTTGTTCCGCCATTTCTGCAGAGCATATAGGGCAGGCCCCTACTTTCAAACATCCAACTTACAAACATCAGACAGCAGCAAGTGAGATGAAAAAAGATGGACGACAAAACAAATTATACAGGGGTGATAACCCTTCCCTATGTTTTCCAAAAAGCTTAAAAATAGTTTTTTTGACTGGAGCTACACTTTAAAAATGTACCAGTTGAAAATTACAAACCGATTCAACTTAACACAACAAACCTACACAGTCCCTGTCTTGTTTGCACCGCCTGAATACTGCTGTTCTGAGTATATAGGGCCTGGGGGCCACACGCATTTCCTTTTTTTAATATGGGTACAGGGTTCCCCTTAATATGCGTACAAGACCCAAATAGGCTGGTAATGGGCAGGGAGGGCTACCCATGCCATTTTTCTCAATGATTTTCAACCATATTGCAGGAACCAGATATAACATTAAAACCGCAAGCAGTTTTAAATGGTGTTATTTCCGTTTAATGTCATTTTGTGCAGGGACTGTTCTAAACATGGGAAACACGTGGCACTTCACAGGCATACTACAGACACCCCCCAGGCACCATATTTAAAGGAATATTTCACTTTTTTTTCACTTTAATCATCATTAAAATCAGTGCTCCCGCCAAAACGGCCGTTTTTAAAACTTTTTTTTGCATTGACCCATGTCCCCTGAGGCAGGAGTCAGGTCCCCAAACCCTTTTTAGGACAGTATCTTGCATATTAGCCGTTAAAATTAGCACTTTCCATTTTGAACGTTCGAGTCCCATAGACTTCAATGGGGTTCTAACGTTCGTAACGAACGCGGGGTCCGTTCGAAAGTTCTGGTGCGAACCGAACCGGGGGGTGTTCGGCTCATCCCTACTCTTCACCATGAGATAATCCAATTCCAAGTTATTTCCTCACCCAGGTTTCCGCTGGTTATTGGTTATCCTTGGTTACAGAGGCACAACCCCTCTTTTGATTGGCTTCATGCTGAGGTTCTCTCCTGGTCACCACAATGCAGTGAGACATGCTTCCTGGAGGTATCCAAGGTCCTGTGCACCTCTTCACTCCCCTCCCTGCCGGAGGAGTACCACGATTTTAGCAATGTCTTTGATAAAGGTCATGCCGGTAGTTTGCCTCCACACCGGTCTTATGATGGCGCACTTTCTCGAGGTTTCATCCGCAAATTCTCATCTCCTGCTGGTGCTGGTTTCTTCTTTATGAAAAAGAAGAGCGGTGAACCTGAGACCTTGTATAGATTATAGGGGTCTCAATCGTGTCACGATTAAGAATGCCTACCCGATTCCATTGATTACAGAGTTATTTGACCGCCTCAAGGGAGCAATGGTTTTCACGAAGCTTGACTTGAAATCTCGTGCGCATTAAGGAGGGAAACGAGTGGAAAACTGTGTTTAATACCAGAACAGGCCATTATGAATACCTGGTAATGCCTTTTGGCCTTTGTAACGCCCCGGCAGTTTTCCAGGAAATTATTAATGATGTACTCTGAGATTTGTTACGCTTGTGTGTGGTGGTTTATCTCAATGATATCCTCATATTTTCCAAGTCCCTGGAGAGCCACCACACAGATGTCTGTCGTGTGCTTCAGAAACTAAGAGAGAACAATCTCTATTGTAAACTGGAGAAGTGTGAGTTCCATCGTGAGCAGGTTACATTCCTGGGCTATGTCATTTCCACTGCTGGTTTTTCGATGGACCCAGAGAAACTTTCGGCAGTCCTACGTTGGCCTCGACCCGTGGGTTTACATCCTCTGCAGCGTTTCCTGGGCTTTGCCAACTACTGTTGGAAGTTTATTCGTAACTTCTTGTCTCTGGTCAAGCCCCTGACTGATATGACCAGAAAGGATGGTAAACCACAGAGTTGGTCTTCAGAGTCCATTAAGGCCTTTGAGACTCTCAAGGCTGCCTTTGTTTCTGCTCCTGTGTTGGCCCATTCTGATCCTACATTGCCTTTTATCCTAGAAGTTGATGCTTCTGAGACGGGAGTTGGCGCCCATCTGTCTCAACGTCCTAACTCTGAGAGCGCTATGCATTCGTGTAGCTATTTTCCAAGAAATTGTCACCTGCTGAGTGCAATTATGAGATTGGTGACAGAGAGCTGTTGGCGATCATTTTAACCCTGAAAGAATGGAGACATCTCCTTGAAGGTACCACTGTGCCTATTCTTATTCTTACTGACCATAAGAATCTTACATTCTTGTCTGAGGCCAAGCGGCTCTCTCCCAGATGGGCACAATGGGCTCTTTTCTTATAAAGCTTTAATTACATTGTCTCATTCTTACCCGGTACCAAGAATGTAAGGGCTGAAGTCGGAGTCGGTTCCTATGATTTCTCCTGATCATATCTTGGCTACGGTTCGCACCAGTCTTACTCCTCCTTTGGGTGACAAAATTCTTGCTGCTCAGGTCCATGCTTCTCCTGAGAAACCTTGTGACCGCTGCTTTGTCCCAGAGAGTCTCCATACTGCTGTGCTCCAGACTTAACATTCTCCCAAGGCAGCTGGCCATCCTGGGAAGAATCAACTCATTTGGGCAATTTCCCAACAATTCTAGGGGCCTAGTCTACGGGCTGATGTTACTGCCTTCGTAGCTGCCTGTCCCATGTGTGCTCAGAGTAAGACTCCACAACACCTTCCAGTGGGCCTCCTACAACCCATACCCAATGGAGAGAGGCCCTGGACTCACCTGTCTATGGATTTCATTGTGGAGTTGCCCATCTCCCAAGGCAATACTGTTATCCTTATGGTGGTTAACCGGTTCTCAAAGATGTGTCATTGTATTCCACTTAAGAATGTGCCTACCTCTAAGGCAGTGTTTCTCAAATCCAGTCCTCAGGCCCCCCCAACAGGTCATGTTTTCAGGTTTTCCATTATTTTTCACAGGTGATTTGATCAGTTTCACTGCCTTAGCAATTACCACAGCCGTTTCATCTGAGGCAAATCCTGAAAACATGACCTGTTGGGGGGGCCTGAGGACTGGATTTGAGAAACACTGCTCTAAGGAACTGGCTTCCATTTTTGCTTAGGAGATCTTTTGCTTACATGGGCTACCCAAGGTGATTGTCTCGGACAGGGGCAGTCAGTTTCTCTCCCAGTTCTGGTGAGCCTTTTGTGCACATCTGGGAATCCAGCTTGCGTTCTCTTCTGCTTATAACCCGCAGTCTAATGGGGCTGCAGAATGAGCCAATCAGTCCTTGGAGCAATTCCTACGTTGCTAAATTTCTGACCATCATAACAACTGGTCTGACCTATTACCTTGGGCAGAGTTTGCTCACAACAGTTCCTTGAATTCTGCCTCCCGATTTATGGTGAATTATGGTTTCCAACCTTTCATGTTGCCTGACTCGTTTGTTCCATAGAGTATTCCTGCGTTAGAGGAGCATCTCCGTGGTTTTCGTTCCACTTGGGTACAAGTCCAGGAGGCTTTGCATCATGCTAATGATAGGTACAGACTCCATGCTGACGACAGACGCCTGCCTGTGCCTTCCTACCAGATCAGGGACAGGGTCTGGCTGTCATCTCGCAACCTCCAGCTTTGTGTTCCCTCACTGAAGTTTGCACCTCAGTTTATTGGGCCTTTCGGTATCCTTCGCAGGATTAACCCAGTGGCTTACGCGTTGGACCTTCCTCCTAGTATGCACATCTCAAATGTGTTTCATGTCTCCTTATTGAAACCGTTGGTCTGTAACCGATTTACCACCTCGTGCCACATCCTCACCCTATTCAGGTTGAGAACCATGAGAAGTATGAGGTACAATCAATTGTTGACTCCCATAGGTTCCGTGGATGCATACAGTACCTGGTGCATTGGAAGGGGTATGCTCTGGAGGAACGCTCCTGGGTTTCATCCTCTGAAGTACGAGTTCCATAGACGGTTTCCCCTCAAGCCCGGTGGCCCTCCAAGGGAGAGGGGTCATTGAGGAAAGGGGTACTGTCAGGGCTGGCTTAGCCCTTCCTTCTCTGGGCTGGCTGCTCAGCTGTCTTCTAATTGCCAGCTCTCTTCTCTCTCCACAGTTACCAGCTGTTCCTGATGATGCTCGTCTGACCTGCCTACTTAAAGCCTTCCAGCTCACTTAACCTCTGCCTTCACCGTTGGTCACATCACTAGAAACCATCTCCTGCAGTTTGTTTAACCACTTCCTGACCAGCGCACGACGATGTACATCGACAGAATGGCACGGGCAGGCATATTGGCGTACAGGTACGTCCAATATTCAATGCCGCCCTGCCATCGGGAGCGCGCCGCCGGCGGCGCGCTCCCGCGCTGGTCGGGACCCCCGTGAGTCCGGTCGCAGGACCCGCGGACTCGATCGCCGTGGGCATCCCCGCGATCATCTCACGGAGCGGCCGAATGGAGGAAATGCCGAGTAAACAGCATTTCTCCATTCTGCCTAGCAACTAGTGACGCTGATCTCTGCTCCATGTGATTGGAGCAGAGATCAGTGTTCACTAAATGAAAGCCCAACCCCCCCACAGTTAGTAACACACCCCTAGGAACACTTAACCCCTACACTGCCACCCACTTGTTAACCCCTTCACTGCCAGTGTCATTTACACAGGAATCATTGCATTTATATAGCAGTGATTACTGTATAAATGACAATGGTCCCAAAAATGTGTCACAAATGTCCGATGGGTCCCCCACAATGTCGCAGTCACAATAAAAATCGCTGATCGCCGCCATTACTAGTAAAAAAATAAATAATAAAAAATGATTAATAAAAATGCTATAAAACTATTCCTATTTTGTAAACGCTATAACTTTTGCGCAAACCAATCAATAATCGCTTATTGCGATTTTTTTTACCAAAAATATGTAGAAGAATACGTATCGGCCTAAACTGAGGGAAAAAAAATGTTTTTTTATATATTTTTGGGGGATATTTATTATAACAAAAAGTAAAAAATAATGCGTTTTTTTCAAAATTGTCGCTCTATATATATATGCCCCAAAAAAGTGAAAAGGCACCCTAATTGCCTTCAAAAATACAGTTTCCTTTCAACTACATTCCTGTATTAAGGATCCAGTCCAGGAGGGCACTACCTTATAATTGTAGGAACTATCAACAACTCCCAATATACTATTGTATCTGTTTATGCGCTCAACATCCATCAGCTGAGATTTATTTGCGAAGTACATAAAAAGTCTCCGCTATTCAGCAGGGTGCAATTGTGTGGTGTGGTGATTTCAATATCACACCGGACTCCCTCATTGATTCCACTTCTCTACCAAAATGTGGCAAACCTGCCTTAAACCCAACAATGTCCAAATTAAGATTGTTCTATGTCTGGAGATGTCAGCACGTGGAGGAACGTGATTACACGTTTTTCTCTCCATGTCACAACTCATATTGTATCGATCTATTTTTGTTAGACCAGTGGATACTACAAAAGTCTCATCATTCTCCACCCTACCTACCTCATGGTCTGACCACTCCCCAATATGTATCACATTAAAGTCAATCCTTCGTCATCTTCAGCCTATCTTTGGAGAATGAACACCCGTATTCTACAAACCAAACCATATTCAACCATCTTACATAAGAACATTCTTTGTGAACAATATAGGCTCAGTAAAGGACTCTCATACAATATGGACTGCACACAAAGCTTTTGTGTGGGGCCTTTTTCTAAAGTTAGGAGCTCAAGATAAAAAGCAGAGGATGCAGCACATTGATGAGGTGTTAGCCGACATCCAAACCACACACTCCCTTAATAAACAAAGTCCCACAGTAGAACTCAAATCTGAAATTATCAAACTGCGACTTGAACTTTGCATACTTCTCTTAGACAAGTTTGAGAAAACCCAAAAGCATCTGAAAATGCAATCATATGCCTATGGCAACAAGCCAGGGAAATTCTTAGCACACCAAATCAAGGAACAACACTCCAAAATTCATATTCCTTTCTTATACCATCCCACCACTAAGCAAAAATTAACTGACCCACAAGCTATTGCAAGCACATTTAGCATATATTACAGAAGCTTGTACAACCTGAGGGATGACAAGCTTACAACCCAACCTGATAATTCCAGTATCCAGGAGTTCCTAGACTCTGTTCACCCCCCAAATTAATGGATGCCCAATTGAATATCCTGAATGCCCCATTTATATCCTCAGAAATAGGGAATGCCATTGATTCATTACCAAATAATAAAGCCCCTGGACCTTTGTAGAGGAATATTACAAACTGTTTAAAACCTTACTTGTCGAGCATATCACCCTTATAGTTACATAGTTACATAGTTAGTCAGGTTGAAAAAAGACACAAGTCCATCCAGTTCAACCAAAAAAAAAAAAAAAAAATATATATATATATATATATATATATATATATATATATCATATACATATATATATATATATATATATATATATATATATATATATATACATACATACACTATACATATATATATATACATATATACACATACACTACACATACCTACACATACATACACATAATAAATATACCAGCCCATATACCCAATTCTATACCCACAGTTGATCCAGAGGAAGGCAAAAAACCCCAGTAGAGCATGATCCAATTTGCTAAAGCAGGGGAAAAAATTCCTTCCTGATCCCCCGAGAGGCAATCGGATTTTCCCCGGATCAACGTTACCTATAAATTTTAGTACCCAGTTATATTAGGTACACTTAGGAAATAATCCAGGCCTTTCTTAAAGCAATCCACTGAGCTGGCCATAACCACCTCTGCAGGGAGTCTATTCCACATTTTCACAGCTCTTACTGTATAGAAACCTTTCCGTATTTGGAGATGAAATCTCTTCTCCTCTAGACGTAAAGAGTGCCCCCTTGTCCTCTTTGTTGACTTTAAAGTGAATAACTCAACACCAAGTTCCCTATATGGACCCCTTATATATTTGTACATGTTGATCAAATCCCCCCTTAATCTCCTCTTATCAAGAGTGAATAAATTCAGTTCCTCTAATCTTTCCTCATAGCTGAGTTCCTCCATGCCTCTTATCAGTTTGGTTGCCCTTCGCTGCACTTTCTCCAGTTCCCCGATATCCTTTTTGAGAACTGGTGCCCAAAACTGAACGGCATATTCCAGATGAGGTCTTACTAATGATTTGAACAGGGGCAAAATGATATCTCTCTCTCTGGAGTACATACCTCTCTTAATACAGGAAAGGACTTTGCTCGCTTTGGAAACCGCAGCTTGGCATTGCATGCTATTATTGAGCTTATGATCTACCAAAACCCCCAGATCCTTCTCCACTATGGATTCCCCCAGTTGTACTCCCCCTAGCGTGTATGATGCATGCATATTCTTAGCCCCCAAGTGCATAACCTTACATTTCTCAACATTAAACCTCATCTGCCACATAGTCGCCCAATTAGACAGAGCATTGAGGTCTGCCTGTAAATTGGTGACATCCTGTAAGGACGTTATTGCACCGCATAGCTTGGTGTCATCTGCAAAGACGGAAATGTTACTCTTGATCCCAGACCCAATATCATTTATAAAGATATTAAAAAGTAAGGGTCCCAGCACTGAACCTTGGGGTACACCACTCATAACCTTAGACCATTCAGAGTAAGAATCATTAACCACTACTCTCTGAATTCTGTCTTTTAGCCAGTTTTCTATCCATCTACAAACTGATGTTTCCAAACCTGTAAACTTTACCTTACACATGAGCCGTGTGTATGGAAAAGTATCGAACGCTTTTGCAAAATCCAAATATATCACGTCCACCGCCACCCCTCTGTCCAAGGTTTTACTTACCACCTCATAAAAAGAAATCAGGTTTGTCTGACAACTCCTGTCTTTCATGAATCCATGCTGTCTGTTGCTCAAAATATTTTTTTCCTGCAAGAACTCATCTATGTGGTCTTTTATTAATCCCTCCAGTATCTTCCCAACTATAGAAGTTAAACTAACGGGTCTATAATTACTTGGTAAAGACTTTGTTCCCTTTTTAAATATAGGCACCACATTGGCCCTGCGCCAATCCAGTGGTACTATTCCTGTCATTAATGAGTCCCTAAAAATTAGATACAATGGCTTTGAAATTACAGAGCTCAATTCTTTTAGGATCCGTGGGTGGATGCCAACAGGTCCAGGTGCTTTCTCCACCTTTATTCTGTCCAAATATTTCTGGACCATATCACTTATGAGTCATTGTAGATTAGGGGCTGCGTCAGTACCACCCCCATTGTGGACATGAGCTCCCCCATGCTCCTTTGTATACACAGAGCTGAAGAAAGTATTTAATAAGTTAGCCTTCTCTTTGTCCCCAGTCACCCACTCCAGATTATTTTGCAAAGGGCCTACATGCTCAGACTTAACCTTTTTACTATTAATATATTTGAAGAATTTTTTGGGGTTTGTCCTACTGTCTTTTGCAATCTGTCTTTCATTTTGAATTTTTGCATCCTTGATTTCCTTTTTACATATTCTGTTAAATTCCTTGTAACATTTAAATGACACTAGTGTTCCTTCATTTTTATATTTTTTGAAAGCTCTTTTTTTATAGTTTATAGCTTTTTTAACTTTGGCCGTGAGCCACATCGGCTTTATTTTTAACCTTTTAAACTTATTGCCCATGGGAATATACTTTGCCGTGAGATCACAAACAAGCTTTTTGAAGAATTCCCATTTCTGTTCTGTGCCCATTGGTGCCAATATTCTCTCCCAGTCTAAGTCCTGGAGAGCAGCCCTCATCCTTGGAAAATTTGCTCTCTTGAAATTAAGTGTTTTTATCTTTCCCGTATGTGATTTTTGCTTACAGCTAACATCAAATGAAATCATGTTATGGTCACTGCTACCCAGATGTTCCTTTATCTGAACATTAGTAATACGTTCTGCATGGTTTGAGATTACCAGGTCCAACAGAGCATCATTCCTAGTTGGGGCCTCAATAAACTGTACCATAAAATTGTCCTGTAATAGGTTTACAAATTTTTGCCCTTTAACTGTCCCAGCAGTGCCATTACCCCAGTCAATTTCTGGGTAGTTAAAATGCCCCATTATTATCACTGTCCCAGCCCTTGCAGCCCTTTCTATCTGTGCAAGGAGCTGAGTCTCCACCTCCTCATTAACATTGGGTGGTCTATAACAAACTCCAATGATTAACTTTGAACTACGCGCATCTGTATGCAGTTCTACCCATAATGCCTCAGACTCATCACACTCTCCGCCCACCAGGTCCTCTTTCTCACTCGCTTTGAGATTATTTCTCACATACAGACAGACCCCCTCCACCTTTCCTTTTTACTCTGTCTTTCCGAAAGAGTGCATAGCCAGGAATATTAATAGCCCAGTCATGTGAGGAATGAAGCCAAGTTTCAGCAATACCGATTACATCATAGCTCTCCTGATGCACCAGAGCTTCCAACTCGCCTATTTTGCTTGGCAGACTTCTGGCATTGGCGAACAAACATTTTAATGTATTAATATATTTTGACCGGTCACACACTATCCTCTTGGGTGTTCCAAGATTACAACTAGGACTTGCTACTATATTTACCTTGGGTTTATGTGCTTCGGTTACCCCACCACTAATGACCCTAATATTACCCTCTGGAATATGCTCCACGCTGACTATCTCTATCTCTGAACCCACCCCCCCATCACCTAGTTTAAAAAACCCTCTAACTTTTTGGCCATCCTCAATCCCAGCTGATCTGCACCCTCCTCATTTAGGTGCAGTCCATCCCTTCTATAGTACCGGTTGTCGACTGAGAAGTCGTCCCAGTCCTCCAGGAACCCAAACCACTCCTTACTACACCAGCTTTTGAGCCACTTGTTTACTTCCCTAATCTCCCTCTTCCTTTCTGGTGTGGCTCGATGTACTGGTAGTATTCCTGAGAATACTACCTTGGAGGTCCTTTTCCTCAACTTAGCTCCCAAGTCCCTAAAATCATTCTTTAGGACACTCCATCTGCCTCTGACTTTGTCATTGGTGCCAACGTGCACCATGACAGCTGGGTCTTCCCCAGCCCCTCCCAGTAATCTGTCCACCAGATCCGTGATGTGCCGAACCCGAGCGCCCGGCAGACAACATACAGTTCGGCACTTCAGGTTGTTGTTACAGATTAGCCTCTCTGTCCTCCTAAGAATTGAGTCCCCTACCACTAGAATCTGTCTTTCCTTTCCCTTCGCTCCCCCCCCACTCTCACTGGAGGAGTTCTTCTCCTGGCAGCTAGGAGAATCCCTCAGCTCCAGCAGTGCTGGTCCCTGACTGGGATCACCAATGTCACTCAATGGAGCGTACTTATTGGGATGCTCCAGTCCTGGATCGGCCTCCCTGGCACTTGCCCCTCTACCCTTCCTGACTGTCACCCATCTACTCTCTGCTACTGCCTGCACCTCCTTGTCTCCACCCACCTCTGTGCTGGCCCCAGCCGGCACCTGCCGTGTACTATCCTGGTTCTCATTTAGGGTGGAGGGGCCTCTCAGTGCTGACAGTTGCTTCCCCAGATTCAGAACCTGGGCTTCCAGGGAAACAATGTGCTTACATTTTGCACAGCAGTATTCACCCTCGATGAGATGATCAAGGAACGCATACATGCCGCAAGATGTACACCGAGTCGCCTCTCCACACCCATCAGTCATCGTACCTATTAATTTAATGAGGATTAGAGATTATACCCAGTCCAAATTACATAACAACTAGCTTCCTGACACTAATACTCAACAAGACAGTACACAGGTACTCACAGACCACTGTGCACCCACAATACACAAGTACTAATGATACACACACACTACTCAGACAACACTCAGGTACTCACACTACACAGGTACTATGACCCCTGTTATAACCTCCTGTTTTAAACTCTGGGTTTTAACTCACCACTTTGACCAGTTCCACTTAGACAGAGTTCTCACAAACTCAAGATGAGCAGGCTCAAATGAGTTCAACCCAAGCTTATATAGACCTCAAGCACCTGTGCCCAATTAAACCCTCCCCTTAATTAGTAGGCTGAAGGAAGGAAAGGAAGAAAAACAAAACAAAAAAACACTATTTAAAAAGTGACAGAAAAGGGTATAAAAGCTACAAGAAAAAGCCCCAAAAGAACCTAAAAATGCAACCCAGCAGTCACTAGCAGGCAAAAAGCAAAACTTATTCACACTCCACTCAAGGCTCCACTGTTCAGCTTGCAACCAGCAGTTTGGCAGTTATGTTCAATAAAGCTGCCTCCTCTGCATCATTCCCCCAGGAAATGCTAAAGGCATTGATCATTACCTTGCCGAAGCCAGGGAAGGAACCAACCACCCCACCAAACTTTTCACCTTTGCCTTCTTAACCACAACACTAAATTATATATGAAAGTAATAGCCAGCAGATTAATTGACCTCCTCCCAAACCTAATCAACCCGGATCAATCAGGTTTTACAAACAGACGGCAAACCTCAGACGCTACTAGGAGGATGATATATATTGTCCACCATGCTGGATCCTGCGGAGTGCCTTCTCTGTTCCTATCTTTGGATGTGGAGAAGGCATTCGACAGGATCCACTGGGGATACTTAACCACTTTCAGACCGGACCATTTTGCTGGTAAATGACCAGAAGTCTTTTTACACTTTGGCACTGCGCTGCTTTAACTGGTAATTGCGCGGTCATGCAATGTTGTACCCAAACAAAATTTGCGTCCTTTTCTTCCCACAAATAGAGCTTTCTTTTGATGGTATTTGATTGCCTCTGCGATTTTTATTTTTTGCGATATAAACGTAAAAAGACCGCAAATTTTGAAAAAAAATGATATTTTCTACTTTTTGTTATTAGAAAAATCCAATAAACTCAATTTTAGTCATACATTTAGGCCAAAATGTATTCAGCCACATGTCTTTGGTAAAAAAAAAGTCAATAATTGTATATTTATTGGTTTGCGCAAAAGTTGTCACATCTACAAACTAAGGTACGTTTTCTGGAATTTACGCAGCTTTTAGTTTACGACTGCCTATCTCATTTCTTGAGGTGCTAAAATGGCAGGGCAGTACAAAACCCCCCCAAATGACCCCATTTTGGAAAGTAGACCCCCTAAGGAAATTGATAAGAGGCATGTTGAGCCCATTGAATATTTTATTTTTTTGCCTCAAGCGATTGAATAATGACAAAAAAAAAAATATTTTTTTTTTTTTACACAAAGTTGTCACTAAATGATATATTGCTCACACATGCTATGGGCGTATGTGAAATGACACCCCAAAATGAATTCTGCTGCTTCTCCTGAGTACGGGGATACCACATATGTGGGACTTTTTGGGAGCCTAGCCGCGTACGGGGCCCCGAAAACCAAGCACCGCCTTCAGGCTTTCTAAGGGCGTAAATTTTTGAGTTCACTTCTCACTACCTATTACAGTTTTGAAGGCCATAAAATGCCAAGATGGCACAAAACCCCCACAAATGACCCCATTTTAGAAAGTAGACACCCCAAGCTATTTGCTGAGAGGCATGTTGAGTTCATGGAATATTTTATATTTTGCCACAAGTTGCGGGAAAATTACAAACTTTTTTTTTTTTTTTTTTTTCACAAAGTTGTCACTAAATGATATATTGCTCATGCATGCCATGGGCATATGTGAAATGACACCCCAAAATAAATTCTGCTGCTTCTCCTGAGTACGGGGATACCACATATGTGGGACTTTTTGGGAGCCTAGCCGCGTACGGGGCCCCGAAAACCAAGCACCGCCTTCAGGCTTTCTAAGGGCGTAAATTTTTGAGTTCACTTCTCACTACCTATTACAGTTTTGAAGGCCATAAAATGCCAAGATGGCACAAAACCCCCACAAATGACCCCATTTTAGAAAGTAGACACCCCAAGCTATTTGCTGAGAGGCATGTTGAGTCCATGGAATATTTTATATTTTGCCACAAGTTGCGGGAAAATTACAAACTTTTTTTTTTTTTTTTTTTTTTCACAAAGTTGTCACTAAATGATATATTGCTCACGCATGCCATGGGCATATGTGAAATGACACCCCAAAATGAATTCTGCTGCTTCTCCTGAGTACGGGGATACCACATATGTGGGACTTTTTGGGAGCCTAGCCGCGTACGGGGCCCCGAAAACCAAGCACCGCCTTCAGGCTTTCTAAGGGCGTTACAGTTTTGAAGGCCATAAAATGCCAAGATGGCACAAACCCCCCCCAAATGACCCCATTTTGGAAAGTAGACACCCCTAAATTTAGGGGTACACTAGTGAGACTAGGTAATAAATGGCGGGTGCCCTGAAACTATAAAAAAATAACTAACCAACCAGCGTCACCTGTAACAGTTATATGGTGATCACTGGTGAAAGGGTTAACTAGGGGGCAATCAGGGGGCTTTATGCGGTAGTATATGGGGGTCCCTGGCGCTATAAAAAGCTGCGGCAAACCTAAATACCTACCTGCCTAACTAGCGTCACCTGTGACACTAATACAGCGATCAGAAAAACGATCGCTTATTAGGCTGGGTTCACACTGGAGCGATGTGGGAACGCCACGAATGCGCGGCGGGTTCCCGCATCGCATGCCTCCCGGCGGCAGTTCACACTGCCCTATGCAAACTGCTGGGAGTGTCAGTGAAATGTTACTGACACCCCCAGATCAGTTCGCATATCGCAGTGCGATCTGCAAACTCGGATCGCATGGTGTGAACACCCATGCGATCCGATTCTGCTGCGGGCCAAAAAAAGGGTCCCGTGCGAATTTGCGGCGGGTGCGGCGGGTGTGGCGGGTGCGGCGGGTGCGGCGAATGGCTGAACTCGAATCGCACAGAGATCGGATGTGATTTGCACTGCAGTGCGGTGCGAATCACATTCGTTCTCATAAACCGCTGCAATGTGAACCCAGCCTTAGTGACACTGGCGACGGGGGGTGATCACGGGGTTAAACCTTTATTGGGGGGGTTAGGGGGGTACATTAGAACTAAAGGGGGCTAACTCTAACTGCCCTAACAGTTATTACAGTCACAAATGACACCAATGCAAAAAAAAAAATGACATTGGTGTCACTGTGACTGGGGGGCAGGGGTAATTGGGGGGGTGATCGGGGGGTAAAGGGGGGGTGTGAGTGTGCCTGGCATGTTCTACTGTGTGTGTAGAGTGTTGGTGCAACTCACCGATCCGCTCTCCTCCGTGTCGGAACGAAAAATACCGACACGGAGGAGAGAATACATCACTTCCTCTCCTGTGTTTACATTACAGGAGAGGAATGATGTCACGGGGGATTTCCATTCGTCGAGAGCGATCGCGAGGGGGTGGCCATGAATGAATGGCCGCCCCCTCATCCCGGATCGCTCTCGAAGGAATGCCGACCGCCGCAGGCACCGGGGGGGGGGGCCCGATCGGGCCCCCCACCCGCGGGCAGGCAGGGACTTATATATACGCCCATATGCCTGCCCGTGCCATTCTGCCGACGTATATCGTCGTGCGGCGGTCGGCAAGTGGTTAAATCAGACACTGAAGAAGTTTGGTTTTCAAGGCCACATTCTATGTGCAATATTAGCATTATATTTCCGCCCTTCCACTCAAGTTTATTGTTCCTCTATGTTATCTACAGCCTTCAGTATTACAAACGGTACAAGATAAGGGTGTCCCCTCTCACCCCTAATCTTCAACTTAAGGATGGAGCAACTAGCAGAAAAAATCTGATCCACACAAGAAATTAAAGTTTTAAGAATCAGCCCACAAGAACATAAAATTTATTTGTTCACTGACGACGTAATACTCATTTTGTCAAGTCCCAGTTCTTCCTTGGCTTCGGTAGGGGCTACTCTTGAAACTTTCAGCAACATATCTTATTACAAGGCGAATGCCACTAAATTATGCATACTCCCTATAGTAATATCACCGAAACTGCAGTCTTCTTTAAGTAGGCAACATCCATATATATGGGCTGCACATTCAATAGATTATCTAGGAATCAAACTGACACAGCAAGTATCCTCCTTATTTCAAGCTAACGTTATCCCATTTATTGATAACCTCACTAAAGATCTTCAAAAAATTTCCAAACCCTATCTCATGTGGTCAGGCAAACTGGCTGCTTTTAAGATGCTTAAATTGCCACAGCTCCTCTATATTTTTAGGTCCCTTCCCTTTCCGGTACCCACATCCTACTTTGCATCACTACAGAGCAGGCTAAGCAAATTTGTATGGAATAAGACCAAAGTCAGGAGCACTAGAGCCAATCTAACAAAACATAGACTAGTAGGTGGTGCAGGGTACATAAACTTCAAAGATTACTATTACGCATCCATACTATCACAACTCAAATTTTGAGTTACCAGCCAAGCAATTTGCCCTTGGAGAGATATGGAATCATCCCAAATCCCAAGCCAAGACCTTTGGGTCTGGCTATTAAGCAACCCCCCCATCTGAAACCCAATAAATTAAAATATTCCCTTACCATCTATGGGTCAGTAGCAGTGTTTAACTACTGTATTGCCAAGGCCTACAAAGGTGAAAGACCCCTCCGAGTCCCGGTGCTCATATCTGTACTATCTCACTTAATACCGGCTCTTCCCATAAGGAATTGGCAAAGCCAGGGTATCACACACTTATCAGACTTATACCTTAACGACGTACTTAAACCAGTCAACACAATATGAGAAGAATTTAATATCCCTCCTACTGACTATTTCAAATACACCCAAATAACCCATTGTTTACTTCTTAATCCACAATTACAAATGTATGTTCATGAAAACATATGGAAATAGGGGGGCGTGGCTTGCGCACTGAAGAAGATGGCTGCTTAAGCCTAAAACTCTCCACAGCCGGCCGTTTAACAGCAAAAAACAGGCAGGTATTTCCCTCTAAAACATACCTAAATACTCTGCAGTACTCCTGGGACAGTAGGGGCAATAATGTCTTGCAAAAGATAGGGGACCAAAAAAGCTGTCATCATTTACATTTAAACAGAGCAGTGAGCTGACAAAAATCCAAGATGGCGCCGCCGGAGCTGTGAGGAAAAATAATAAAACTCACACAAACCTTTCTGATAGCCATCCACCTGAAATGGATGAGGAATTATCATCCTCGTATTCTAATGGCTCCTCTCATCTATCCCTAACATCCCAGGGACCCGCAAAATCGCAGATGAAGCTGGATTCATCTTGCCAGGCAGCTGATACTGTGAACAGAGCTGTGCATAGTGATAATGCTATGTCCTTATTACAGACATCTATAGCTGCTTTACCAACATGTCAGCCAGTACTAGATACCACAATGAAAGAAATGCTTGTGTCATTACAATCATCTATTATATCTAATCTATCCTCCATGATTCATAAATTCTCTCTTGATATGAAACATATGGATGGTAGACTGCAATAGGTTGAAAACAAAATGGAGGAATTCACTGAAACAGTGAATGAGCTAGTGGATGCATGTACAGAACAAAAAGATGATTCCATGTGGGTCAAGATGAAACTGGCAGATCTCGAGGACCACTCACGTTGAAACAACATTAAAATGAGAGGAATACCAGAGTCAGTTCTACCTATGGACTTACGTAACTATGCAAATACACTATTTTCTACATTATTGCCAGAATTATCACCGATTGAACTTACAATCGATCATATTCATAGAATTACCAAACCAAAACATCTAGAAGAATCAATTCCCAGAGATGTTATTCTGCAAATTCATTTTTATCAAGCTAAAGAGCAAATTCTCTCCAAAGCGAGGGAGCTAACTACTCTGCCACCACCATACTCAGATATACAATTATTTGCCGATCTCTCGCAATTTACACTACAAATGAGAAGACAGCTCAAAACTGTAACAAAGGCATTATCTAATCATAAGATCACATACAAATGGAGACATCCAGCCACTATCTTGACCACTTACAACGGGAAACATTTTGCTATATCTACCATTGAAGATGACACGCAATTACTCCAAACATGGGGTATTATAGTTGATCTTCCACATAACACCCGTGCCTTGAAGGAAAAACCTAATTTGTTCCACTTTGGACAAAAACGTGAACAAAATAGAACTAAATACAAATTAACTACTCCTGCCTGTTAAATGCATTACTGACATATACGGTCTGGTTTGATGCTCAATACCTCACTACTTGAACTTTACCCCCTATCTTGGTCAGCATTCCTTTGAGTGGATTACTGCTGACTCTTGGAAAATATTTTTTTCTTTACTCTTTTATTTTTTATTCTCTCCTTTTTTTTATTATTATTTTTTTTTTATTAATATATATATTTTTTTCCTCTTGCAATATATATTGCCAAATAACTACTAATAGAGTAATAACTATTTTTTTCATAGGTTTGAAAAAAAAAATCTACATTGTTGTGTGCATGATTTAATAGTAACTGTGAACTGATAATATAACAAATACTTAGATATTTAGTTTAAGCGTTATAGAAACTACAGAATATTCTTTTAGGAATATATAGAATTATAGTAACATCTAATTTTGATATAGATTAATATGTCTTTCAAAATATTGTCCCTAAATGCAAGGGGACTGAATCACCCAGCGAAACGAACCTCTATGTGGAGGTCTGCCTTATCCTTTAATTGTGACATATTATGTGTTCAAGAGACACTTTTTTGCTAAAGATGCATCTCAAAATGTCAACATAAACATTTTCCTCATATTTTTCAAACAAAATTCTCCAAAAAACAAAGAGGGGTGTTAATAGCTATTAGAGATACTATTACATTTCAATTCGATAATTGTATCACTGACCCTGAAGGTCGCTATATTTTTTTGATTTGTACCATTAACAATATTCAATACACCCTTGTATCTATTTATGCTCCGAATATGAGGCAAATGCATTTGATAAAAAAAACTATAGAGGAGACGAAGAAAGTTCAAAAAGGACACCTCCTGATATGTGGAGACTTCAATTTGTTTCCAAACAATGATATGGATTCTTCTGCTAAGTCTAAACGCTATGCATCTCCCCTTGATAAGTTCATAACTTCAAACGACTTATTTGATGTGTGGAGATGTGGACATGCTAATGAAAGGGATTACACATATTTGTCACCACGGCACAATACCTACTCCAGAATTGACTTATTCCTGACAGATAAATGGCTGCTTGACAAGATTTCATCCTCCCATATACAGTGGTGTGAAAAAGTGTTTGCCCCCTTCCTCATTTCCTGTTCCTTTGCATGTTTGTCACACTTAAGTGTTTCGGAACATCAAACCAATTTAAACAATAGTCAAGGACAACACAAGTAAACACAAAATGCAATTTGTAAATGAAGGTGTTTATTATTAAAGGTGAAAAAAAATCCAAACCATCATGGCCCTGTGTGAAAAAGTGATTGCCCCCCTTGTTAAAACATACTATAACTGTGGTTGTCCACACCTGAGTTCAATTTCTCTAGCCACAACCAGGCCTGATTATTGCCACACCTGTTCACAATCAAGGCATCACTTAAATAGGAGCTGCTTGACACAGTAAGGTCCACCAGAAGATCCTTAAAAGCTACACATCATGCCGAGACCCAAAGAAATTCAGGAACAATTGAGAAAGAAAGTAATTGAGATCTATCAGTCTGGAAAGGGTTATAAAGCCATTTCCAAAGCTTTGGGAATCCAGCGAACCACAGTGAGAGCCATTATCCACAAATGGCGAAGACATGGAACAGTGGTGAACCTTCCCAGGAGTGGCTGGCCGCCCACAATTACCCCAAGAGCGCAGCGACGACTCATCCAAGAGGTCACAAAAGACCCCACAACAACGTCCAAGGAACTGCAGGCCTCACTTGCCTCAGTTAAGGTCAGCGTTCATGCCTCCACCATCAGGAAAAGACTGGGCAAAAATGGCCTGCATGGCAGAGTTCCAAGGAGAAAACCACTGCTGAGCAAAAAGAACATCGAAGCTCGTCTCAATTTCTCCACAGCACATCTTGATGATCCCCAAGACTTTTGGGACAACATTCTGTGGACCGATGAGACAAAAGTGGAACTCTTTGGAAGGTGTGTGTCCAAGTATATCTGGCGTAGAAGGAACACTGCATTTCATAAAAAGAACATTATACCAACAGTAAAATATGGTGGTGGTAGTGTGATGGTCTGGGGCTGTTTTGCTGCTTCAGGACCTGGAAGACTTGCCGTGATAAAAGGAACTATGAATTCTGCTGTCTACCAAGAGATCCTGAAGGAGAATGTCCGACCATCTGTTCGTGTACTCAAGCTGAAACGAACTTGGGTTCTGCAGCAGGACAATGATCCTAAACACACCAGCAAGTCCACCACCGAATGGCTGAAGAAAAACAAAATGAAGACTTTGGAGTGGCCTAGCCAAAGTCCTGACCTGAATCCTATTGAGATGTTGTGGTATGACCTTAAAAAGGCCGTTCATGCTCGAAAACCCTCTAATGTAACTGAATTAGGACAATTCTGCAAAGTGGGCCAAAATTCCTCCAGGACGCTGTAAAAGCCTCATTGCACGTTATCGCAAACGCTTGGTTGCAGTTGTTGCTGCTAAGGGTGGCCCAACCAGTTATTAGGTTTAGGGGGCAATCACTTTTTCACACAGGGCCATGATGGTTTGGATTTTTTTTCACCTTTAATAATAAACACCTTCATTTACAAATTGCATTTTGTGTTTACTTGTGTTGTCCTTGACTATTGTTTAAATTGGTTTGATGTTCCGAAACACTTAAGTGTGACAAACATGCAAAGGAACAGGAAATGAGGAAGGGGGCAAACACTTTTTCACACCACTGTACATACGGCCACCTGGTCAGATCACGCTCCCATTAGCATGTCTATAACAACCACATCATCCCAACCAAATTCATATATATGGAGAGCTAATAACTATATTCTCCAAAATGCAAATTACTCCACAACACTCCAACAACACCTTACTGAATTATTTTCAATTAATTCGACGTCTATATCTGACCCAATGATATTATGGAATGCTCATAAAGCTGTTATGAGAGGGGTGTTTATGCAATTAGGTTCTAAAGCTAAAAGAAAGAGAACTCAGAGAATGGATGAACTTACTAAGGAGATAGCCAAAGCTGAGGAACACAATAAAAATGATCCTTCTCCTTTCATTAAAACACAAATTTTCCAGTTACGTAATGAATTAAGAACCCTACTTCTAGAGACACATGAGAAATCCTATAAAAAATTCAGAGCTACCACTTATGCAACAGGGAACAAAGCAGGGAAAACAATGGCATTACGCATTAAAGGTTATCGATCTAAGACTAAAATTCCCTTCCTCTACCATCCTCACACTAATGAAAAATTGCTTAAGCCTTCTTCAATAGCTGAAGCATTTAGCTCATATTATAATGATTTATATAACATTAAGAATGATGGCGATACCCATCAACCTTCTCAGGAGGAGATTGACACCTTTTTGGAGAGTGTCAAACTTCCATCTATTTCCCCACAACAATTAGAATTTCTCAATTCTCCCTTTACTATCCCTGAAATTCTACAAACTATCCGTATTCTTCCTAACTTGAAATCACCTGGTCCAGATGGCTTTACAGGGGAATATTTTAAAAAATGTCAAAGTACTCTAGTACCTATACTATGTGAGATTTATAATTTAGCAGCCAATTCTTCATCATTTCCCAATGAAATGCTGAATGCTCTTGATGTAACTCTTCCAAAACCAGATAAGGAACCATCTTCACCTAAAACTTTTAGACCAATTTCCTTACTCAATTTAGATGTTAAAATGTATGCGAAACTTATAGCCAAAAGACTAGATAGTTTGTTACCCTCTCTTATCCATAGAGATCAATCGGGTTTCACCAAAGGAAGAAAAGCATCGGATGCTACTAGAAGAATGATAAATATAATACACCATGTAGAACTCACCAAATCGCCATCCCTGTTTCTGTTGTTTGATGCTGAAAAAGCATTTGATAGAGTTCATTGGGAATACCTGTCATCCGTTCTGACTAAACTTGGCTTAACAGGTCAAATCAACAAAGCAATATTAGCCCTGTACTCTGTCCCCTCGGCTCGAGTGTATACTACGGATTCTTTATCACCTCCATTCCCAATAACAAATGGTACACGACAAGGATGCCCCTTATCCCCCCTAATTTTTAACCTTGTTATTGAACCCCTAGCTGAGAGTATTAGGTCCAACAAAAAAATTCTAGGAGTTACCATTGCTGAACAAGAACATAAAATCAACCTTTTTGCAGATGATGTTGTTCTTATGATTACTGATCCTGTGAAATCCTTACCGGAAGTTCAGGAAACACTAAATATGTTCAGCAAAGTTTCTTATTACAGGCTTAACGCAAATAAATCTTGTATATTGAACTTGGGGATAGATGAAAATAATACTAAACATCTTATATTAAAATTCCCTTATACATGGACTGAAAGTACAATTAAATATTTGGGTATTCAATTATCAAATTCATGTAAAACACTGTTCCAATATAATTATATTCCACTTCGTAATGCATTACAAGAAAATCTCACTAAACTAGCATCCCATGAATTTTCATGGATGGGACATTTGGCAGCATTTAAAATGCTTCACCTTCCACAAATTTTATACTTTTTTAGAACTCTCCCGATTCCAATTCCGTTAAAATATTTCCAATCCCGTCAGACTCTGTTTTCTAGATTCATCTGGCAGGGTAAAAAATCTAGATGTGCTTATTCAAACTTAGTGAAGAAAGGTCAAGCTGGGGGAACAGGGTATGTGGATTTCCAAGATTATTATTTAGCCTCGGTTCTTACACAGTCTAAGGAATGGTTTCTATCTCCTCCATCTACAATTTGGGGGAAGATGGAAACTGCTAAGATTCCAGGAAATAATCTATCAATATGGATTCCTTCCATGGCACTTGGAGCCACGATACCTTCTCACATCTCCCCAACAATATTAGCGACACTTAAATCCTGGGTTCGATTTCTGCATCTAACTTCCTCACACCCTCTTCCTACCAAAGTACAAATTCCGCTAAATACTCTACATAATTTCATGAAAACAACCTAATTTACACCATAGATAGAGAAGGGAATTAAATATCTATCTGATCTACTTGATAATGGGGTGATCAAACCATTTCCTACACTTCAAAAGAAATTTCAATTGCCAAATTCAGATTTATTCCTATACATCCGAACTAAGAATTGCATTTCCAACCTCCCATCATGGACCTATAATGTTCCCCAATCGGTTTGGTCCTTCCTTAAGATCCCCATACATCAACAAAAAGGGATCTCTCTTTTCTATAATCTTCTTCAACAAAAAAGTGTGTTTACAAAGACTATCCCTTTAATTAGATGGGAAGAAGACTTAGGATACACCTATACAGTTGACCAATGGGAAAAAGCTTGTAACACCACATATAAAGCCACATGCTGCTCTACATTATGGGAAGTATCCATTAAATTGACTCAACGCTGATATCTTACTCCTGAGAAAATATCTAAATTCAACAGCACATTTGACGACAAATGTTGGAGATTGTGCGGGCAAAAAGGTGATATGTTGCATACATTTTGGACATGCCCTAAACTTGGGAAGTATTGGGAACAAATCTTTCAAGTTATGTCTGAAATTACCAAAACAGTCATTCCTCCAAATCCCTCACTGGCTCTATAATCCATTGATCTTGATCGATATCCTATCCAGTTTAGAAATATGTTTACACATATTTTGCTGTCAGCCAGGATCAGTATAACGAGGAACTGGAAAAATCCTGACCCTCCTTCCATAAAAGAAGTGATAGAATCGACTCAAACTCATTACATTTATGAATCAATTCTAGCTCTTCGGCCTCACAAAAAAGAACATACACATAAAATATGGCAGCCATGGTTAAAACGGGCTAGTCCCCAAAACATTACACGAGTTCTTTGTTCCTAGATAACTTGAATTAAAAAAGTTACTTACCCCGCTCTAATATTTTAATCTTTGTTTTGTATCTATTAAATGAAAGGTTACTATTACTGTCCCGAACACAGTTTAGCACCCATAGGGGTGTTCGGGAATATATTTAGGTTCATCATCTTTGAATTACTTAAATTGACAGTATATAAATATATGAAGATAATATTTATATTACTTTTGTGTATTGTCACCACAATGGATGTATTAATAACCTCCCGATCGTTATCTTTATTATCCCGATTATAATTGAGATAATTAATATGGTTTTCTTTATATTATATTTTTTGATACTATTATCTATGTATCTAAATACTCTAACTGATATGTTATTTAGTCATAATTTCTTTCATTTGTCTTGATAAAAATGTAAACTTTAATAAAAACTATTGATTAAAAACATATGGAAATACCTGCCAAGCAATTCCAAGAACACTAAAGGTATATTAATATTTTATAATCTTTTAGAAGCTAAAAACATCTTCAACAAACTACCTCCAATGCTAAAATAGGAAAGAGATATCGGTAGGACATTTAGCCCCTCCCAATGGACAACAGCAATAAAATCTGGCAACAAAACAACTAGGGCCTCCAATCTTAGGGAATTGATACTCAAAATAAATCTCAGATGGTTTATCACTCCAACCCAGATTCACGCCTACAATTCATCTGTAGCACACACATGTTGGAGGAATTGTGGAGAGGTAGGGAATTTCATGCATATTTTTTGGGGCTGCAACAAAATTCTGACATTATGGTCAGATGTTTTTGCTCTAATTAGTACTGTTATAAAAACCCCAATAACCCCATCACCTCAGCTGGCCTTATTAAACATAGAAATCGATCACGTACCCCCCCAGCTTCGATGTGTGACCAGTCACATCTTACATCTAACAGCAAGACTCACCATCACTTGACACTGGAAAACAGCAGATCCAATACAACTAGAAGAGGTTATATCTCTAGTCCACATGCATAGCTCTTATGAATGTATATTTGCATCCTCAATGAATAGACTAGCTTCTTCCAACAACAGTTGGACCCCTTGGGTTGAATGGTGTTAAAGCAATACCTGAAACTAGCCCCCTTATAGGTTAGGTAAGGGTATTAAGTAATATGCAGGGTTTATTGTTTATTTTTTCTGCTTGCCTTAGATGAATGTATATATGCCTTGGTACTGATGATAAACTAGCATTCATGTTATAATGCTCATAGTCATTAGCAACAATAATTATTCTACTTTAGTTGCTGTTCTAATTTGTGTAATAAGATACTTGAATATAACAAGTCAAGGCTGCTCAGGCTACCTCTCGCCCCCCGACACAGTTAGTACCCAGTCGGGGTGTCCAGGCAGAGGTAACGCCCCAGCGGGCTATTCAAAGCAAATTTTACAATTATTGTTCAAGTTTAAACGTGATATGTGACGTGTCATTGTAAATCCCTAATTGATTGTTTTCTTTCTGTACACTTTCCCTTTGGAAAACCTAATAAAAATGTATTGAAACAAGAAACATCTCTCTTACTTCTATCTTCAGAGCAACAATATATTTAAAGGAGTAATAGCCCAAAACAAGAAATATATATTAGGGGGGCTCTAAACCATCTCTTTCAACCACCTCTTTTGTCACACATGTGACAACTACAATCCTTGTTGCCCCAATATGCCCTTTAAAGTCAACCTGGATTACTCCTCTCACAAACATGTTATTGTCTTAAGCATGTATAAAATAGAGAACAATAAACACATCAGAATTGGTACATACCAAGATCTTAGCTGTATAGCAATTGTCCATGGAAAATAAAGGGAAGGGGGCATAACAGTCCAGAAAACCAAGAGAGGGGCATGACAGTCTGTAGGTTAATGAAAATTAGTCATCATCAAAAAATATGAAAGAACACAAAAATAATCTCTTTTGTATGACTTATGAATGTCCATAACATTTCCAGTATACACAAAAAGTCCACATTATTTCACTCCTTGATTTCATTGTCTAAACTTTTAAAAATACCTCCAAGGATTTGAGTCTGTAATCATCCATGTAAACAGAAGATTTTCCACCCCAAAAACTTGCCTTTTTGTAAGGACAGAACTTGACATTCACAGACAAACTGGAAGTGATGCATTGGGCTAGGCTTGGGTCTTTGGGCTGGCACGTCAAACCTCTTTCTCACAGTGTTCACTGGAAGTCTTCCTTGGGTTTGCGTCATGGCTCCCCCTCAAGATGTCATTCTCAGGAACATTTTTCCAGCAGGATTCCCCCTTTACTCATCTCAGGGCCTCCTGTGGCATTAGAAGAACAAAGATGAACAACAATGATTTCCATGTAAAAGATGTAGTTGTTTCTTCAAATAGCAGGCATCCGGATAGGGGCATGAATGGGAGTGGTCATTTCTTCATGTGCATGGGGCTTGGTGGATACTGGCTGGGGTGGATACTTTCCATCCAACATGAATAACCTTAGAATCACCTACCTGAACTATTAATTAAGGCATTCCTTACCCATTGGAGCTGTCAAAAAGATTATTTAATTAATTCAAACATAAGTCCATTAGTCCATTAAGCATGCAGAAATAAAAACAACAGTTTTCATTATATAGATTCAATATAAATTCTACTGAACATTTTTTCTCAAATCCAGTTGTGACAAAACATCCCTACACTCCGCTTGAGTGCTTTCGTCATATACCACTTCCTCCCAGTCTGAATATAGATATCAGAGATTCCAACCGCTCCCAAGCACAAAACAAGATGAGACTTGTTTCACTGCTGGCATGGACTCTTTATTAGAACCAGAATACATCTTTTTTATACACTTTTAATACAAGGGGTTAGATAATTAGGTAGGGCATCTCATGCTCATGGATACTCCCCCCTCCCCTATAGCAAAACTTAAAAGACAATTACATAATTGACATGTTAATTAAGACAGCACTTAAGGCAACCTAGGTGACCAGACAGTCTGTCTCCGGAGGTCAATGTGATCAGTTCTTTCAATGACCATCTACTGTTCAGAATTAACAACCAAGAATAGTCTTTGGGCAAATCCAAGAAAACCTTCCCACAAAGAGCACTGTTCCCGCAAATGCCAGGGCCCATGATCGATGTGCAAGAGGCTAACATCCAGTACCCTCCAAAAGCCTTTGTCCTGGCTGGGTCTGTCACACCAGTATTACAGCAGGATACAATAAAACATAAACACCTTTAGTGTTTACCTTTTAGCCTCTGGACCCAAGTGCAACCTGAGGGTCTCAGAACAGAACATTTTACCCAAGCACATATTCTGACTCAGAAGTTTGTTTCCTTATTTTGTAAATGTATCTATCATCAACATTACATCCTTAGTACTTTACAACTGAAATTCTGGGAGTTCAAAAAGTAGTATATCCAAAAAATAGTCACTGTTATTTAGACAAACTTTCCCACCAATGTTTTGCATTTCAAAGATTCAATATATGTAAAACTTTATTTTGGCCCTGATTTTAAAATTTCACCCTTTTTTTCTACCAAAATCCCATTATCAAATTTTAATTTAACTTTAAACCCTAAAAGAGGGGATATCAGGCTCAATATCAATTTTTTCTCCATGAATACCATAGGTAGACCCCTTTTTTCCTTCCTACTCTCAGGTAGGAATACAAACACAATACATTTCCTCTTAACCTTGTGCACATTTTAAGACATACACAAAATAACCTTGTCTTAGGTATTTCAACCATTAAATGTGAATCCATAATAATTTTTTTCTTGATACAATAAAACTCTTTCAGTTCCTTCATTCTCATTCATTGGCCCTTCCATGCATTAATTTTTAATGCATTATTCCATACTTATAAGTCAAATCACTTTTTTTATCAACGATATTGTATTGGTTAGCAGCACAATTGAAACACTTCATGCCTCAAATATTGGTATATCCAGATTTTGGCACTCATATGTATAGCAGCGTAACCACTTTCTGCCCACCCACCATAAACTGATGGAGGGGCGGTGCGACTCTCGTTCTGGGTGGACATCATATGACAGCTCACCTGAACGCCCACTCCTGCACGCCCTAGCAACATGGCGCGACCCCAATCTCTGTAAAGAGATCAACTGTGCCCAATCACAGCTGTGTCCAATCACAGCCGGTCACATGTAAACACATAAGAGCCGGTAATGGGCACTTTGCACCTCACACTGACAGAGTATGTGGTGAGGAGAGCTGATCAGTGGCATCTCCTCTCAGGGGACAGTAAGAGGTGTAATCAGGGCACTGATCATCAGTACATTAGAGCGCCAGAAGTGTGAGCAATCAGTGCCCACCCGTGCAAGCAATCTTTAATTATTCAACTTCTAATATTGAATGTACAGTACAAAGATGGCAATAGTATGTGTTAAAATGAAGTGTTATTCATTTGAGAAACAAGTAAAACATTTTGTTCAGATATGTTGTTCAAATCCTAGCTGTGCATTCTATATAAACACTAGTGTCAGTCCAAGGCAATTCCAGCAATTTGATGTAAGCACTGAAACTCCTACACAAATTATGTATTAGGGGCTTAAATGCACTTATATCTGCAGTGAGAATTCTGATCTAAATAAAAATAATCAATAAAATAAAATGAAATAATTGTTTTTCAGTGGAAAATATCTAATTTTATCATTTAATAAAAAATGAATCTGTGCTAATTATTTATCTCTGACCGATCTGGTGAAAATATGTCATTCATCTTGGCTGATGTTTGAATTGGACCTCGATTACAATGTGTATGGAAAAGCTCACCATTTAAAAACAGAACTCTATTCCAAAAGAAGATTCAATTTCTAATTATTTTGCTTCTTGTTTCTATACATAATTTTACTTCTTATATTTAGCATAATAGATGGCATTTTAGAAATCATGGTAATGCACAGCAACTAAAAAGACTGCATTTTTGTAGTGGCCATAAAATTGTAGGATAAAATGTATTTGGTCAGTATAGATTTTATGCTTTAATACAAACATAAGAATATTTTCTTGTTGCAAAACACAGAAGAGGATTTCTGCTATAGATTACTGAGTTGATTTATTTGTAAACAAAAGGTTTACGGTACATCATATTACCGAACCCATTTTCCTCCAAATGCCTAAAACAGAAATCAAGAAATGCTATAGTAAACACACATTTGCAAATGTTTTTTAAAACTTCATTTAAAGTGTATCTAAACCCCAAAACTAAAATGTAATGTATTGAACCCTACAAGTTCTTAGATGTAGTAGCTTAATGTGTTTTATTTTACTTTCACCTTGTAATTTTGACCCTTCATGCCTATATGTTTTTACACTGTGTCTATGGAGGTAGCCATGGTTATTACAGAGGTTGAACTTACATGCTTGGCTTTGTTCATCTCCCTTTATATAGATGACTGATGGGACTAGAAGCTTCCACAATGAGTATTCTTTGTGCTTTATTTTAACCACTTGCCACCCGCCGTATAGCAATATGACATTGGCAAAGTGGTTTAGTTATCCTAATTGTATGTCATATGACTTGATCAGGATAACAAGCCAGCGCGCACCCGAAGGGGCACGTAGCACAGAAATCAGAGGTGCTGTGTGTCAGTCTGACACACCATAACTCAGAGAGGCTTCTTATCATGTGGTCAGCTGTGACCAATCACAGTGCCGGTAAATGGCTTTCCTCAGTTCACACTGAAAGGGAGACTCGATTGGCAGCTCTCCCTGTCAGAGGGGGGTCTGCCCTGATAATCAGCACATTGTTTATCAGCGCAGCCCACATCACAGGTGCCCATCAGATGCCAATCAGTACCCCTCACCTGACAGCCTGTACCCCACAAATAATGCCTGTCAGTTCCCATAAAAGTGCCAATAAGTACCCACAACAGTGTCAATCAGTGCCCATAGAAGTGCCAATCAGTTCCCCATCAGTAATGCCTGTCAGTGCCCTTCAGTTGCCACTCAGTAATTCCTGTCAGTAGCTCCTCATCTGTGCTGCATATCCAATACCACCTAGGAGTGCCACCCATCAGTGACACCTATCAGTGCCATCAGTGCCATCTATCAGTGCCATCTTTCATTTGCCCATCAGTTTTTTGAAGTCCGCTCTCTGCTGCCATCACAAAGACTAGTCCAGGCACTGCTTCATCCTGACTCTGGCAGTCTGGATCCACCAGAGGCCTGGACTGATAGCTGTGTCAGCCTCTCAGCGAGTAGCTGAGAGACTGAGATGGCCGCTCCCTGCCCATTCACGGCTCTGTGCTCCAGTGATCATGGAGTAGCAGAGCAGGAGAGATGCTGATTGACAGTTAGCAAATCTCGACTCGGGGAGTTCAGAGAATTGATGACTCGGTTCTCAGTGAAGAGACGCCAGGGGACAGATGCAGTTTCAGACTGATGCTGCATCCACCTAGGTTAACTCACACAAAATTACAAAGACGGTGCACTTCTGGCAAAAATAAGTATTTTCATCTTTGTTTTGCACTCCCTCTGAATAGTATTATTCTCACTTCCTCTTCCTGTAACAGAAAATCAGATGAGAAACGTCTTCAATGATAACACAGATAGCAAGAAAACATTTTAATTGTAGTTTAAAATCACAGGGATAGAATGTGTGGGTAACCCACCCCTAATTTGATTTACAGATAGCAATAAAACCTCAACAGAAACTAAAACCCTGTTCAAAAATTCCTTCACCTTCTGCTTGGACACATGCAAGAGGTGTAGAAGAGCTAGGTGAGGTTTAGTACTGATATTTGAGAGGGCAATTTTAGGAACCAAGCATTTTGAAATACATGCTGTTAACAGACAAAAGGATTAATATTGAGGGGGTTTTTGCATGAAAAAATGCTAGCCTGAATGTGTGGTATATGAATTGTTATCTGTAAGTCTACTGTACAGCGACAGAAAAGCTGAACAGATATTATATCCAACAGGAAAGTTACCAAAGAAACAAAGATCATCTTATTCCTTTAGAGTAACAACATATTTACCTGAATAAGATGATTCTCTGTGTCTGTGGATAACATCTACACTGCATATCTAACTTTATATTTTCCCAGTTACTACAACTAGATACTTTTCATTTCAATGTTTTGTTTATTAGTATATAAAGATACAGTTAACATCATAAGGCATCAGCAATGTTTAAGTAGATACATATAAAACATAGTTCATAGTTATATTTCTCTAGATATCCCCTGAAAAATACATATAACATCATAAGGAAGGAGAAAGAGAAAACAATATAGCAATGTAAACAGATTAAAAGGAAAAAAGCAAGACAGAAAATCATGTAGCTACACAGTCCAGCAGAGTGGGGTAAGTTATGATCTCCATAGAGCTACTTAACACAACTAGTCATTTTTTTCCTATTTAAGCTTTAGGTAAGGGGAGTGATCAGTTAGAAATGTGAGCAGGATGTGAATAGGAGTGGAATACCACCCTCCTGGTGCTGATTACCAATCTAACAGCACCTGGGAGAACATGTAAAATACCCATGCTCCAAACCTTGTAGAGTGGGAGTCTTTGGGAACTGGATAGGCTGCGTTTGTGCTTGTACCTGGAGCTGAAGGTGCACAGGGCTAAGAGGTCTGTGCTGGGCAGAACGGCGAGAAGATGTATCAGATCCCTGAATTCCGACCGCATTCGTGAAAGCCTGCTAGCTGTGACATCTTGGCTTGTTTCCAGGTCTCACTGATCATTTGCCCGCTCTTCCATGTCTGCCATTATCCACAGCTGATGTCACTGGTCATGATGTGTGATAAGGCAGCATTAATAGATCTGAATAAGGCCAAAACAGGGCTCTAAATGGAGCATTTTCTGAGTCTAAGCCAACGGGAGATCCTTGCACTGGAGTGGAGGAGTATATGAAGAACATGTGGTAACTGAACTCTGCATTTGTTCTACTCATTGTATTCTCCTTATTTCCTTTATTTGTATACCTACTGTTATACTCACTGCTGGAAGATCTAGCGTGGTAGGCCTGCTGTGCTCGGAGGTAAGCACTCTGGATATAATTTCCTCCTATTTTCTGCATCCATGCATCCAGCAATAAAAAATGACATGCTTATAGAGGCTACGAAACCTGTGATTTGTGAATCTTTGATATAAGCAGACCAACACTAAAATACTATGTAGTATGTGTATATATTTTTATGGTATTTCTTACTTATCATTTACCATGCATCATGGCATCTTCAAGATTTAAAGGACAGAATAAGTGAATATTCATATTCAAATCATTCACAGTTACATAGCATATAGAGACACAGAACTGTGTTTGAGTTTGGGAAATTTGTGCAAATAATCAAATACTTGAAATTTTTAAGGTAAAAACTCAGCTTGGGTATAAGCGATAAAGAGGAGGAAAAAAATGGATAGAACAGTATGAGGCCCATGAACTATTCGATCATGGCAGAAAGAAGCAGCTTTGGGCGCAGCAAATAAATTACAAGGCTTTGTATATAACTCCACTTCAGAACCTTCTGCTTCTCCTACAAAATACTCATCCCCTACACCCCCTGCACTTTCAGAGGACAAGCAGGATAAACTTGGATGGTATAAAGGTAATACTAATATAGAGGCGCAATGTAATGGCCAAGAAAGAGAGATGGTACAGGAGGAGGGAGATATTATTAAACTTTCTACTGGAATTCCATCTGGAAATTTTCAAAATGTGAAACAAGTTCAGATTGAAGAGCCAACATTGAAAGATGTGTTTAAAGCTGTTCAATACTATGCTATCTTTTTTGACAAATCAGTCTCAACAGATGCCACTTATGCAAAGAGATATCAAGGATATAAAATTGATGATTTTGAGAATAGATTGCGAAGAAATAATTTAAGATTGATCGGCCTCTCAGAGCGTGCAGAAGCATATAACTTTGTAGAATTTATGGAGCAATGACTGCTAAAATTTTTGAAAATCATTTTTTTTCTTCCTTTTTTTCCTTTGAGCGAGCACACAAGATCCTGTTTAGACCACCTCCTCTGAGAAAATTTCCCTGACCTATTATTATTAACCACTTCAGCCCCGGAAGAATTTACCCCCTTCCTGACCAGAGCACTTTTTGCGATTTGGCATTGCGTTGCTTTAACTGACAATTGTGCGGTCGTGCGACGTGGCTCCCAAACAAAATTGACATCCTTTTTTTCCCACAAATAGGGATTTCTTTTGGCAGTAGTTGATCACCCCTGCGGTTTTTATTTTTTGCGCTATAAACAAAAAAATTTTGTTTACACATTGCTATAATAAATATCCCCAAAAATATCTAAAAAAAATTTTTTTCCTCAGTTTAGGCTGATACGTATTCTTCTACATATTTTTGGTAAAAAAAAATCGCAATACGCGTTTATTGATTGGTTTGCACAAAAGTTATAGGGATAGTTTTATGGAATTTTTATTAATATTTTTTTTTTACTAGTAATGGCGGTGATCACCATTTTTTATTGTAACTGCGACATTATGGCAGACACATCAGACATTTTTGACACATTTTTGGGACCATTGTCATTTATACAGCAATCAGTGCTATACAAATGCACTGATTCCTGTGTAAATGACACTGGCAGTGAAGGGTTTAACTACTTGAGGGCAGTGTAGGGGTTAAGTGTGTCCTGGGGAGTGTTTCTAACTGTGGGGCGGGGACATTGCTACGTGTGACATGTCACTGATCTCTGCTCCCGATCACAGCGAGCAGAGATCAATAACACTGTCACTAGTCAGAACAGGGAGATGCTTGTTGACATTAGCATCTTCCCATTCTTCCTCTCTGTGAGGGTATTGCGGGTATTGTGCGCCTCTTAAAGGGCAATGTACAGATATGTTAATTTGCCTGCACAAGCCCTTCTGCCGACGTATATTGGCATGAGGTGGTCAGCAAGCAGTTAAGATGCTGCATTATAGAAACAGAGATAACATTGTGGCTATGGCTCGAATAAAAGGCAATGTGGAAATAAATGGATCAACAATCAAATTTTATCCAGATTACTCAGAAGTAGAAGTGCAGAATTTGAGAGCTCAATATTCAGAGGGCAATTTCTGCAACTTGTAACTGACCTACGTGATGTTGTATCCAGCAAAGCAAAGGATTGTAGCTAGAGAAGAAACAATTTGTTTTTTGATAATCCCAAGGTTGCCACTACCTGGCTAGATAAGAATGAGCAGCTACTGCCACCTCACGAGGAGGAGATATTCAAGGAAAAATGACACTATATCAGTGGCGGCTGGTGCATTATTTATTGAGGGGGTCGCAAAAAAAGCCCCAACCAACCCCATAACCCCCATAATAATAGTGGTGAATGGAAGAAGCATTTGATCGGAGCCAGCAGTCCCCCATTCCATCCACCCTCTCTCCTCTCCAGCCTGGCACATATCTCCGTCTGATCAAGCAGATTGAGATTGACTAGCTGGGGGCAGAGGTGAAGAAGGACACCCCCCCTCCTTCCACCTTCAGTACAATCACAGGATGCTGCTATGGACAGAGGGTGTCATATCACATTACAGATGGGTCACAGGCAGATAGATAGTACCTGTTGCTTCTCCATTCATGGAGCTGTGGGGTTAGGGTCACTTAAAATTTCCCACTGGCACAGAACCCGGCAGTGATGCTGCTGCCCGGGGGAAAGCATCACCCATTTCCTATGGTGGTTCCAATAGAAAACACCACAGCATGGGGAATGCCTGCAAGATGGGAGTGTTGTGGTGCAGTGCTTTGCACCACAATGACTCACAAAAGCAGACAAATGAAGCATCTCACATGCAATCAGGTGATTGTATAGACGTCATGCTACCCATAGTGCACTGTGTCCGGCGGTCATACACAGTGCACTTTTGCAGTTAAAGGACTTTTTAAGAACCTTTTTTTTAATTATTATTATTTATTTTTTTATGGTGACTAGCTGTGGGGGGGCTCCACAGCACTATATAAATATGAAAATGTTCCCTGTATCAGTGTTTCTCAACTCTAGTCCTCAAGGTGCCCCAGCAGGTCATGTTTTCAGGCTTCCCATTATTTTGCACAGGTAAATTGGTCAGTTTCACTGCCTTAGTAATTACCATAGCCGTTTCATCTGAGGGAAATCCTGAAAACATGACCTGTTGGGGTGCCTTGAGGACTGGAGTTGAGAAACACTACCGTATATGTCCGGCTGGGGCATGGGGGGGGGGGGGGGGCTGTTGTTATATTTCATTTTTTCAGGTTCTGCACATGCCACCCCCTCCTCTCTCCCATTGCTGTTGGGTGGAGAGTGATGGTGGATGAGGGACTGCTACTGTTTTGTTTTTCTCCTTTTGTCTGTTTTTCCCCTAGGCGAAAATGTTTTATTATTTGGGAATGGCAGGGGTTTGTTGTGTGTGTTTTCTTTTTTCTTTTTTTTTTCTGTTGTTGTGGTTGTTATTGCCTTTCTAGGCCTACACATAAATACTACCAAATTAATGATGATTGGGTTGGTGGGGTTTGTCTGGGCTTTGGATGGCCTCCACTGCTATGTGATGTTCCTCTACTCTCTTTTCCTTCTCTCTTTTTTTTTTTTTTGGAGATGTATTTTTGGAATCTGGCTCTATTCCATTGTTATGAAGGCGATCCTTTTATTCTTTGTAAAATGTGTTATGAATGCTGAATTTAGAATAGTGTCATGGAATGTGAGGGGACTGAAAGAACCAGTAAAAAGGAGAGCTATTTTTTCTGCACTGGGGAAATATAACACATCTTACACAGGACACAATGTAGAGGTACCCTATACAATATCATTCTGTATACTCTACATATGCTAGAGGTACCAGTATATTAATACCATCAAAAATTACATTTTCCTGCATGAAGTCATTGATTGTCAGGACCTGGACTTGAACCTGGGACCTCAGCTGTGTCTGGCAATGAATCTTCTCTCTGAGCTATCTGAGATGCTGGAGAGCTCCTTGTCAGATCCTTTTGACAACCCTGCCTTGTACCTTGATTTCAGCAGAACCTTGAACTCTTTGCTCCTCCCATGAACTTCCTGATGTAAGCCATGTCTCTGCACTTCCTCCTTGCCAGAATATTGTGCCATCTCCAGCCTGTATCTAGCTCCCGTCTTCTCTGCTGCCGCTTATATTTACTACTGCTCGTTATCGACCCTTGGCCTGTTCCACGACTACGCTTCTGCCTGATCCCAATCTGCAACAACTCGTTACCAACCTTTTGGCTTGCTTACTGACCACGCTTCTGTTTGATCCTTACCTGCTCATCCGCTACTGAACCCGGCTTGCTCACCTCCTGGTGGGGCGATCCTGGGGACCGCGACCTGGTACTAATGTGCAGCTAAATCCATCTCTACCATCTGGAGCTCTGGTGAAAACCGGTTAGTACTTAGACTCCGCACCTCAGGTGAGCCTGTGTCTTCTGCCAGGGTGACGGCCTGTGTTCCTATCCTGCTGGTTAGTGGTAATCCTGCAACTGCTATAGCAATTGGTCTTCGAGCCTGACCCCTGATCGTGACATTGATAGACCCACAAGGCAGATTTGTTTTATTGGTTTGTACACTATTTTCAATGGTGTATGGGCTCAGTCTATATCCCTCCGCCGTATAGCTCAGAAGTATTTTGCAAAATTTGGGAGTTTTTGGCAGAGCATACTGGTATACCTCCATTTGCATTTCACCTACAAGAACTGGGGCTTCAGGATATCTGGAGGGTATTTAATCCTACAGGGCATGCTTATTCATGTTGTTCCTCTACTTATCGATCACTATCTAGGATTGCTTTAGTCCTGGGTATAGAACTAACTATCCCATTTGTCTCAGATGTACAGTATCTAGCAAGGAATGTCTCAGACCATTCACAAATTTCTTTGTCTTTAAAAGGGATTAAACCCAGAATCAAATCGAATTGAAGAGTCAATGCTCAGTGGTTGCAGGTGCTGCCTTTGAACAGACCCATACGTCAATCTCTGGTTAATTTTTTCAATAATATTGTAGATACTGCAACATCACAGGTGATATGGGCTACGATGAAAGGATTTTTAAGAGGAATACTAATACAAGCAATTAGCCAGTTTAAAAAATTTGATGCAGAGTGGGAAACCCGCTTTATAGGAGTGCAACAAAAAGAATTTCAATATATCCAGAGCCCTACCTTAATAAATCATTCTATATGGAAAGACATTCAACTTTTATATAAAAGGACATTCTTGGAAAAAGAAGAACAAGATCTCCTGTTTATAAGGAGTAGGTATTACAAGGAAGGAGAAAGGAATGGGAAAATGTTAGCTGTAATAGCCAAATCTCAGACCCATTCAAATTATATCCCTGCGGTATGTTTGCCAACAGGGGACATCTCACATAATCAAATAGATATCATATCATATCATCCTTTTTATCCTTTTATGGTGATTTATTTAGGAGCAAGGTGTTATATAGGAACCTGGAGACTTTTTCCATCCCCTGGAGATGCCCTCAATTTCTGCAGATGACAGAGAAAGACTTTACTCCCTACTCACATTGGAGGAAATAACGAGCCATTTCAGAATTGGCTAAAGTGTCGGTAAAACGTCAGGTACTGATGGCTTGCCACTGGAGATTTATAAGATCTAGGGAGAAATACTGCTCCTGGAATTATTGAAAACCAGGAATTCAACACAGGTAGGGTTCCAGAATCAATGAATGAAGCAACTATTATCATAATACCCAAACCAGATAAAGATCAGACACTACCAGAGTCTTAATCGGCCAATCTTGTTGCTGAACTCAGATGTTAGGATATTGGCAAGGGTCTTGGCCAATAGACTAAATACCATTACAGGTAAATTGATACACCAGGACCAGACAGGTTTCATCCCAGGATGGTCTACAGCAATAAATTTGAGGAAACTGTTTCTTAACCTTCAGATGATTCCTGAAAATGTGGGAAATAGAGCGGTTTTGTCACGCGACACAGGAAAAGCGGTTGACTGCGTCAAGTGGACATATCTGTGGAAGGTTTTGGAAATATTTGGCCTGGGTGAAGGTTGTGTGAGGTGAATAAAGTTATTATATCATGCATGTTTACAGATTAATGATACTAGATCAAATTTATTTTCTTTATTTAGAGGTACCAGACAGGGCTGCCCGTTATCCCCCTTGCTGATTGCATTAGCAATAGAGCCCCTAGTTATAGCAATTAGACAAAGACCGCTAATTAAAGGGTTTAGGAGAGGAGAAGGGGAAGATAAACTTTGTTTGTATGCAGACGATGCTCTGCTGTTTCTGGGAGATATGGATGAATCACTAGTTTCTTCTGTAACCCTGATAGAGACATTTGGCTCCTTCTCGGGTTTCAGCATAAACTGGGATAAATCCATTTTGATTCCACTAGATAGGATGTCTCCAATCCTACCACAGAAGGTAAATTAGATTAGAATAGCTAATGCCGCATACACACATAGCCAACTATCCGGCAGACTTAGTCCGACAGACTTCCCGCTGGACTGTCCGCCGGACTTTCCGAACGGGCTACTTGCCCACACACGGCACTTTTTCAGTGGACTAATACGGCGTACTAAGTCCGCCGGACTATCCGCCGTACTTTTGAAATGAACGGACTCGCCCACACATGCGGAGGAACATCCGCTCATTTTGAGCGCGTCTCCAGGTAGCCGGGGCCAGCGAAAGAGGCGTCGCTGGCCCCATCACCTGGTATGGACTTAAAGGGGAACCCCTACGCTGAAATATCGGCGTGGGGGTCCCCCCTAGGTCCACATCAGACCCTTATCCAAGCACGCTACCCGGCCGGCCAGGAATGGGGGTGGGGACGAGCGAGCGCCCCCCCCCCCCCCTACTGAGCCGTACCAGGCCGCGTGCCCTCAACATGGGGGTGCCTTGGGGAAGGGGGGCTGCGTGGCCCCCCACCCCAAAGTACCTTGTCCCCATGTTGATAAGGACAAGGGCCTCTTCCCGACAACCCTGGCCGTTGGTTGTCGGGGTCTGCGAGCAGGAGGCTTATTGGAATCCGGGAGCCCCCTTTAATAAGGGGGCCCCCGGATACCGGCCCCCCACCCTATGTGAATGAGTATGGGGTACAATGTACCCCTACCCATTCACCTGTGAAAAAAAAAAAAACACAACACACAAGGGTTAAAATAGTTTATTGCACAGCTCCGGGGGTCTTCTGTCCGTCTTCAGGGGTCTTCTCGCCGGACTCCTCCGCTATCTTCTGCTAGCTCTTTTGTTGCGGAGGAGCCCGGCTTTCTTCTTTGCCACCGCCGCCCTCTTCTTCCGACTTTGGGGGTCTTGTTCCCCTCTTCGGGGGTCTTGTCCCCCTCTTCGGTTCTTCTTGCTGGGCCACCGCGCCTTCTTCTAGCTCTTTTACAGGTGGTGGCCCGGTCTTTGTTATTAAAGGGGGCTCCCGGATTCCAATAAGCCCCCCAGCCCGCAGACCCCGACAACCAACGGCCAGGGTTGTCGGGAAGAGGCCCTTGTCCTCATCAACATGGGGACAAGGTGCTTTGGGGTGGCCGGCCGGGTAGCGTGCTCGGATAAGGGTCTGATGTGGATTTTTCGGCTTTGGGGTTCCCCTTTAAGTCCATACCAAGTGACGGGGCCAGCGACGCCTCCTTCACTGGCCCCAGCTACCTGGATACGCACTCAAAATGAGCGGACTTTTCTCCGGGCGGGAAAAGTCTGTTAATTTCAAAAGTATGGCGGACTGGCACACACGGCCGAATTGTCTGCTGAAATGCGAGTCCGGCGGTAAGATTGGAGTGCAAAACTACTTTCTAAGTCCGCCGTACTTCTGGGTAAAAAAAGTCCGCCGGAAGCTACACACAGGCGGATTGTCCGGCGGACTTGAGTTTGCCGGACTTTTCCACCGGATTGTTTGATCGTGTGTACGCGGCATAAGTCTTTTAAGTATCTAGGTATTTGGGTCTCCTTTAAAATCAAGGAATATTTTAATCAAAATTTGATGCCACTTTTAGATAAATTTAAGGCGAAGAGTAGAATATGGACTAAATTACCTCTATTGCTGGTTGGATGTGCACATTTTATAAAGTTTTAAGCCGCGTACACACGGACGGACTGTCTGGCCAACTTAGTCCGCCGAAACACATTTCAGCGGACAGTCCGCTCGTGTGTGGGCTTCAGCGGACTTTTTCAGCGTGCAGTCTGGCGGACTAAGTATTTCGGAATTTCCGTAATACTGTCCGTCGGACTCGCATTTCGGCGGACAATCCGCCCGTGTGTATGCCAGTCCGCCGTACTTTTAAAATGAGCGGACTTTTCCCGCCCGGAGAAAAGTCCGCTCATTTCGAGCGGGTATCCAGGTAGGCGGGGCTCGCGAAGGAGACGTCGCTGACCCCGCCGCCTGGTATGGACTTAAAGGGGAACCCCAACGCCAAAAAAAATCGGCGTGGGGGTCCCCCCCAAGTCCACAACAGACCCTTGTCTGAGCACGCTACCCGGCCGGCCAGGAAAGGGGGGCGAGCGCCCCCCCTCCTAAACCGTACCAGGCCACGTGCCCTCAACATGGGGGGCACCTTGTCCCCATGTTGACGAGGACAAGGGCCTCTTCCCGACAACCCTGGCCGTTGGTTGTCGGGGTCTGCAGGCGGGGGGCTTATCGGAATCCGGGAGCCCCCTTTAATAAGGGGGCCCCGGATACCGGCCCCCCACCCTATGTGAATGAGTATGGGGTACAATGTACCCCTACCCATTCACCTGTAAAATAAAAGTACAAAAAAAAACACAACACACGAGATAAAATACTTTATTGCACAGCTCCGGGGGTCTTCCGTCTTCGGGGGTCTTCTCGCCGGACTCCTCCGCTATCTTCTTGTAGCTCTTTTGCTAGCGGAGGAGTCCGGCTTTCTTCCTCGCCGCCGGCCTCTTCTCCCGACTTCGGGGGTCTTGTCCCCCTCTTCGGTTCTTCTGCCGGGCCACCGCACCTTCTTATAGCTCTTTTACAGGCGGTGGCCCGGTCTTCTGTCGCCGCCGCCGCCCCTTCCGTTCTTTTTCTTCTTCTTCTCCAGGAGATGTTGCCTCGACGATCTCTCTGGCCGGAATGCCAGGGCCGCGCTGCGCGGCCACTTATATAGGGACAATGGGGCGGTGTCACATGGCTTTATGTCACATGGGTTGGTGTCACATGGTGACCCCGCCCCCTTACGATGTCATAGTCCCCATGTGACATCAACCCATGTGACCAACCCATGTGACATAAAGCCATGTGACACCGCCCCATTGTCCCTATATAAGTGGCCGCGCAGCGCGGCCCTGGCATTCCGGCCGGAGAGATCGTCGAGGCAACATCTCCTGGAGAAGAAGAAGAAGAAGAAGAAGAAGAAGAAGAAGAACGGAAGGCGGCGGCGGCGGCGGCGGCGACAGAAGACCGGGCCACCGCCTGTAAAAGAGCTATAAGAAGGCGCGGTGGCCCGGCAGAAGAACCGAAGAGGGGGACAAGACCCCCGAAGTCGGGAGAAGAGGCCGGCGGCGAGGAAGAAAGCCGGACTCCTCCACTAGCAAAAGAGCTACAAGAAGATAGCGGAGGAGTCTGGCGAGAAGACCCCCGAAGACGGAAGACCCCCGGAGCTGTGCAATAAAGTATTTTATCTCGTGTGTTGTGTTTTTTTTGGTACTTTTATTTTACAGGTGAATGGGTAGGGGTACATTGTACCCCATACTCATTCACATAGGGTGGGGGGCCGGTATCCGGGGGCCCCCTTATTAAAGGGGGCTCCCGGATTCCGATAAGCCCCCTGCCCGCAGACCCCGACAACCAACGGCCAGGGTTGTCGGGAAGAGGCCCTTGTCCTCATCAACATGGGGACAAGGTGCCTTGGGGTGGGGGGGCCGTGCGCCCCCCCCTTCCCCAAGGCACCCCCCATGTTGAGGGCACGCGGCCTGGTATGGTTTAGGAGGGGGGGCGCTTGCCCCCCTTTCCTGGCCGGCCGGGTAGCGTGCTCGGACAAGGGTCTGTTGTGGACTTGGGGGGGACCCCCACGCCGATTTTTTTCGGCGTAGGGGTTCCCCTTTAAGTCCATACCAGGCGGCGGGGTCAGCGACGTCTCCTTCGCGGGCCCCGCCTACCTGGAGACGCGCTCGAAATGAGCGGACTTTCCTCCGCGTGTGTGGGGGCGAGTCCGTTAATTTCAAAATTAGGGCGGATAGTATGGCGGACTTAGTACGCCGTATTAGTCCGCTCAAAAAGTGGTGTGTGTGGTCAAGTCCGTTCATTCGAAAGTATGACGGACTGTCCGTCGGATTGTCTGACGGACTAAGTTGGCCAGACAGTCCGCCCGTGTGTACGCGGCTTAAGAAGATAAATAAACTAGAAGGAGTAAGGGTATGGAAAGGATCGGGGATTCAATATATTGACCAATTATACTCTGATGGGGTTCTCAAAACATATCAAGAATTACAAAAATATTTCCTTCGCCCCAACAATATTTACAATTAAGACATGCTTTACTGATCCAATTTAAAGGAAATAAATTCAAAGTTCAAAATATGCCATTAATATCCTTAATCACAAAGATACAATTGAAAAAGGGCATTATCTCTAAAATATATGGCTATTTAATTCACCAACTCCAGGGAAAGGCTACCTGTCAAGCTGAAGGGGATGGGAAAAGGACCTAGGAGATCTAACAGATGAACAATGGCAAAATATTTTGGAACAAGTATAATCCATATCAGTTTCACCCCAGCAAACTTTAACACAATTATACATAACCCATAGGACTGTCCCCCGGTGTAGGACACTCTCAGTTGACCTAATAAATATGCTATGGAAATGTCCCAAATAATTTAGGTACTGGCAAAAAATAATTGATTCTATTAACTGGGTATATCAAACACAGGTAGAAAGGGATCCTAAAATAAGTTTACTGGGGTGCCTAGAAAAAGAAATATGCATACCAACAATTAGGATAGCAATTAACAAGATGTTGTTTATTGAACGCAAGCTAATCACACAAAAAAGGATTTCCTCAAATGTGCCAACATATATGAGGAATGGCACTTACAGGTTAATGACACTCTATTAAAAGAATGTCTGGTTTGTCGAAAAGGGGGTTAATAAAATAGTTTAAAAAATGGGATTTGTGGTTGGGCATGTCCGGGGTGACTCTTTTATAATAGCAACAGATGGAACGTCAGAGGTGGATGGTTGTTTTTATAATTATAGAAAATATGGGGAAGGATAGGTAAATAAAAGGTAGGAGGAGAAAAAGGGAGAGACTGGGAAATGGAAGAGAAAGGTGGAAAAAAGAGGTGAAAGAAAGGGAGAGGCAGAAGAAAGGGGGAAAAAAAGGGAAGAAAGGTGGAAAAAGAGAAAGGAAGAGTAGAGGCATACGTTAAAACGGAGGGAAAGGGATGAGTTATTTACGTGAATTATAGTGTTGATTTAATTAAGAGAAAGATAGACGGTGTATGTGTGTTGGCCTCTTGTTTTTGTTTTTTACTGTTTTTTGTTTGTTTTATTTTATTTTATTTCTTTTTTTCGATATGCATTTAGTTTTTGTACTAAGTGTTGTGAACTAAAATTGGTGCTAATAAAATGTATGAATTGAAAAAAAAACACAACCAATCTACTTCTCTAAAGGGAAGTCAGGTGGTTTATAGCCATTTCTAAAGTTGGCCATACACCTATAGATTATCTGCAGATTTTCTGTGGTTAGATGGAAAAAAGTGCAACAGATTTATCCATGTTCGCTACACTGTGTGGATGGAGAAATCTCCCATTTTTTCCATCTAGCCATAGAAAATCTACAGATAATCTATAGGTGTATGGCCAGCTTTAGTTATGTTTTGTTAGTCAGTATTTCTTATTTTGTACCATTCAGTCCACGGTTTCCAACAGAAACACATTGTTTGGTAGCTACTTTGTGATGAGGCAAACATTATCTCATACATGGCTTGTGTATTGGTCGTCTTAACAACTTCACTTAAAGAGGGCACTTCATGGTCCCTCCAATGTCTCACTATTGATAGCCTGGCGCTTAGTAGAATATGGGTCACTATAACTCTTGAAGCCGCTGGTATGGACCCTATTCCCAGAGATACGATGGTCAAACCCGCAGAAAGGGGGATACGTATCCCTAGGAGTTGTCTTATTAACCGAAAGATTTTGGTCCAAAAGGTATGTATAGCTGGGTGTGACAGACCTAGTCGGGACAGAGGCTGTTGGAGGGGACTGAATGCAAGCCTCTTGCCTTGTGATTATGGGCCCTGGCATTTGGGAGAATGGTGCTCTTTGTGAGCTGTATGCATGGGGACCCCTGAAGTAGTGTTACTTGGATTCAGGTCCATGCCCCCCCCCCCCCCAAGACACAGAGACTCTGGATATATATTTGCCATATTAGCAATAGACTGAATCACACTGTTGGGACACAAACTGTTAGATGCTAATGTCATCAACTCCAGCCACCTGTCTGTTGTGTAAATGAGTCTAGTCTGGCTTGTAAGGATATTCCACACATTGTTGTTTGTATTAATTAACCTTGTGTTTATGTTTATGGTAATGTATATTGAATAGTCAATCAGTGAGCTAGGAGACAAAGTCTTACCCTGAAAAGCCCTATCTCTCAGACAACTAGTCTGGGTCAATGATTAGATAATTAGCTCATGCTAAATAGGTTAGGTTTTAGTCTTCTGCTGTATTATACATACTTGTAATTGTGGTTCTAATAAATCAGTCCATGTTGAGCAGCTAAGCAAGTGTCGTCTTGTTTTGTGCTTGTGAGAGGTTGGAATATCTGATATCTATATTCAGAATTAGGAAGCGGTATACTGACGGAAGCACTCAATCGGAGTGTAGGGATCGGTTCCGTCATATTGGTGGCAAGCAGTGGATTGCTTCCTGCAGTCTGGGACATCCAAACCTCCACTGGGATCCAAGATCAGGATAGCAGACTTAAGTCACCCCAGCAGAAATAGAGTTCCCGGGGCTGCTGCGGATCGTCCTTTCAGCATACACCAGGACTGTGTCTGAGGATGAATACCTGGAGCTCAGGCAGCGGATTCGGGTGGAGCTCTGGATTGGAGCCCTCCAGCTCGCTGGTATAAAACAGGGCAAGTGCTTTCCAACCCAAGAGCAACGGGCCAATGACCAACGGGCATTGCGGATGGCATTCCTGGGAGAGCGACCCCAGGAGCAATGGGTGATTGAGTTGGACAGGCTGGTCCAGCAGGAGATAGAGCTGGACAATCATTGGTGGGCTCTGCAATGGCACCCAGAGCAGAGATATTTAGGGGAGACAACAGAATGCTCTCCGCAGGGATATGACTTTGGAGGCCCTGGATTTCTGTGGGAGAGCCTTACAGATCGTTTGGCGATGAAGGGGAACCTACCCTTGAGGACCTGCAAGAATATAGAGAGGCTATGCTCGGTCTTGCAGGGGTCTCAGAGCTTAAATCTGATCTGGACCATTTGTTAAGGAAGGAACAGCATCTGGAAAGGACATACAGGAAACTGCTAGAACATGTTCAGCAGCATGCCAGAGAATCGACAGTGGAAACTCTGGAGATTGTCGTCCCCAAACCTGAAGTGCTGACTCACCTTGATGATCCTGTTTCTGCATGGGAGGATCTTGGATGGAGGAATGTGCCTGTCCAGCAGCATGCCGGAGAAGCAGCAGTGGAAAATCTGGAGATTGCCATCCCCAAAAGTGAAGTGCTGTCAATAGGGCAGAGCTCTGCTAACCTCTGCCCAGCACTGATAGCATCTTCTGGGTTCCACAGACAGGAGATGGTGAAATTGTGTCCCCAGACACCAGTTGCAGTGACAGGGGATTTGATAGACTTTTATGCTGAGGAAGAAGAACCTGATGAGCCTCCAGCAGAAGAGCTGGTATTAGCGCCAAAATTCACTGTGCTCTGGCCAGCACCAACAGCAGTATCTCTGGAGTTACAAGGAACTTCCCCAGCTGAAGCGCTGGTCACCGGACAGAGGGTCCAAGACCTCTGCCCCACATCTGTGGCAGTTCCGGAGGCTCAGGATGAGAAGGTAGCGATCACTTCCCAGCAGAAGATACAGGGGGAGAAGGGAGAGGAGGTGTTGGTTGTCCCTCCTCAAGCGTCGGCCAGGGTGGAGAAAGCAGTCTTTCCTCCCCAGCAAAGATCCGTGCACCTGGGAGACAATACCAGTGAAAGGGAGTTCCAAGAGCAGACGGTGGCCCAGAATGATGCACCAACCCAGTTGAAGCGCTGGCAACTGGGCATAGTGCTACCAATGTCTGCCCAGCACTGGTAATAGCTGCAGAGTTCCAGGGAGCCGGGGCAGTCGGCCTGACTCCCCAAAAGTCAGCTAGAGTGGATGATGTGGGGTCCTCAGCTGAAGTGCTAACAGGACAGAATGCTACTGGCCCCTACACACAACTGCAGCTTGAGCTGATATCAATGGATGGAACTTCAGTCTCCACTTGTATACCCCAGGGATGCTGGGCGGTGGCCCAGATCCCCAACAACTTGATGGAGTGAGCCCAGTCACCCTGTCTTCTCTCCAGCGGCTGAAAAGACTCCAGAGAGAAGGACCGGTCCACACCTCTCCCCAGCGTCAGGCATGTTCTCTGAGAGAGGCAAAGGTTGGCTGGGTGAGGAATACTCTATTTGGAACACTTTATTTGGGGTACTGTGTGGATACCAGCATTAGAGGACTGGAACCACTGACTAACTTCAGAGTCAACCCGTCTGGGGTCTCCTCCTGTGTTAGTCTCCTGCCGAAAGGGGAGAAATGTGACAGACCTAGCCGGGACAGAGGCTGTTGGAGGGGACTAAATGTGAGCCTCTTGCCTTGTGATTATGGGCCCTGGCATTTGGGGGAATGGTGCTCTTTGTGAGCTGTATGCCTGGGGACCCCTGAGGTGGTGTTACTTGGATTCAGATCCATGCCCCCCCCCCCCCCCCCCAAGACACAGAGACTCTGGATATGTATTTGCCATATTAACAATAGACTGAATCACATTGTTGGGACACAAACTGTTAGATGCTAATGTCATCAACTCCAGCCACCTGTCTGTTGTGTAAATGAGTCTAGTCTGGCTTGTAAGGATATTCCACACATTGTTGTTTGTGTTAATTAGCCCTGTGTTTATGTTTATGGTAATGTGTATTGAATAGTCAATCAGTGAGCTAGGAGACAAAGTCTTACCCTGAAAAGCCCTATCTCTCAGACAACTAGTCTGGGTCAATGATTAGATAATTAGCTTATGCTAATTAGGTTAGGTTTTAGTCTTCTGCTGTATTATAAATACTTGTAATTTTGGTTCTAATAAATCAGTCCATGTTGAGCAACTAAGCAAATATCGTCTTGTTTTGTGCTTGTGAGCGGTTGGAATATCTGATATCTATATTTAGAATTAGGAAGCGGTATACTGACGGAAGCACTCATTCGGAGTGTAGGGATCGGTTCCGTCACACTGGGCATGCCCAAAATACATGAAATAATATTCCTCTAGATCCACATTTTCTACAGCAAAATGGGGAAGTCTGGGTGTCAAATTTTGACATTCCAAAGGGTGTCAAGTACCAAAGAAACAGTATTTTTTTGGTTAATTCCCATAGGTTAACACTTTTTATTGCTGCAAGTAGTATGGCGTGCTTTCTGCCATTGTTCTGGAGTATAAAATGTGTCCAAGTCCTGCTCCTATGCTTTAATACAGTAGATAATGATTTTTTGAATACATTCTTGTAATTCAGGATGTTGTAGAATAAAAAGTTACATTTAATATTAGTGAAGGGTTTGGTAAGATATAAAGCTATTCTCCAATAGTGATGGACGAACTTCCGACGGGACGTTTCGCGAACACGGACAGCGAACACGGCCAATGGTTTGCGAACCGTAACGTTCGCGGTGGGCCCCATTGACTTCAATGGGAGACGAACTTTGCAAACCTACAGGTCAAATTTGCAGCCACAAAATAATTACTAGCTGTGCAAACATAGTCCCACCACATGGCCAATGACATAACACATGAATGTGGTGAATCTGGGATCGACAACTACAAGCATTCTTTTTTTATATGTGAAATTGTGACAATTCAGGACTGTGGAGCGCATGAAGGCAATGGAGGAGAGGGAAGGTCAGGGTAGGCAAAGAAGAGGGTGCAGGAGATGATCACCAGCAGCGTGACATACAGCAATGGCACCTGCACCGTGATAGAGTGATCTGACACCAGCACCGTGATAGAGAGCACTGACTTCAGCAGCGTGACATACAGCAATGACACCTGCACCATGATAGAGTGATCTGACACCAGCACCGTGATAGAGAGCACTGACTTCAGCAGCGTGACATACAGCAATGACACCTGCACCATGATAGAGTGATCTGACACCAGCACCATGATAGAGAGCATGACATCAGCAGCGTGACATACAGCAATGACACCTGCACTGTGATAGAGGGATCTGACACCAGCACCGTGATAGAGAGCACTGACATCAGCAGCATGACATACAGCAATGACACCTGCACCATGATAGAGTAATCTGACACCAGCACCGTGATAGAGAGCACTGACTTCAGCAGCGTGACATACAGCAATGACACCTGCACCATGATAGAGTGATCTGACACCAGCACCATGATAGAGAGCATGACATCAGCAGCGTGACATACAGCAATGACACCTGCACTATGATAGAGGGATCTGACACCAGCACCGTGATAGAGAGCACTGACATCAGCAGCATGACATACAGCAATGACACCTGCACCATGATAGAGTAATCTGACACCAGCACCATGATAGAGAGCACTGACATCAGCAGCGTGACATAAAGGACTGACACCAGCACCGTGATATACAGCACTGTGACCAGCACCGTGATATACAGCACTGACACCTGCACCGTAAGCAGCCCCAGGAGGAAGTCAGCATAGCACAGGGATGGTGGGAGCCCCTCATAATGAGCATAGCACAGGGATGGTGGGAGCCCCTCATAATGAGCATAGCACAGGGATGGTGGGAGCCCCTCATAATATGCACAGCAGAGGTACAGCCCCAGGAGTAAGTCAGCATAGCACAAGGATGGTGGGAGCCCCTCATAATAAGCATCCCCAGGAGGAAGTCAGCATAGCACAGGGATGGTGGAAGCCCCTCATAATGAGCATAGCACAGGGATGGTGGGAGCCCCTCATAATATGCACAGCAGAGGTACAGCCCCAGGAGTAAGTCAGCATAGCACAGGGATGGTGGGAGCCCCTCATAATAAGCAGCCCCAGGAGGAAGTCAGCACAGCACAGGGATGATGGGAGCCCCTCATAATAAGCAGCCCCAGGAGGAAGTCAGCATAGCACAGGGATGGTGGGAGCCCCTCATAATGTGCATAGCACAGTGATGGTGGGAGCCCCTCATAATGAGCATAGCACAGGCATGGTGGGAGCCCCTCATAATGAGCATAGCACAGGGATGGTGGGAGCCCCTCATAATGAGCATAGCACAGGGATGGTGGGAGCCCCTCATAATATGCACAGCAGAGGTACAGCCCCAGGAGTAAGTTAGCATAGCACAGGGATGGTGGGAGCCCCTCATAATAAGCAGCCCCAGGAGGAAGTCAGCATAGCACAGGGATGGTGGGAGCCCCTCGTAATGAACATAGCACAGGGATGGTGGGAGCCCCTCATAATATGCACAGCAGAGGTACAGCCCCAGGAGGAAGTCAGCACAGCACAGGGATGGTGGGAGCCCCTCATAATAAGCAGCCCCAGGAGGAAGTCAGCACAGCACAGGGATGGTGGGAGCCCCTCATAATGAGCATAGCACAGGGATGGTGGGAGCCCCTCATAATATGCACAGCAGAGGTACAGCCCCAGGAGGAAGTCAGCACAGCACAGGGATGGTGGGAGCCCCTAATAATAAGCAGCCCCAGGAGGAAGTCAGCATAGCACAGGGATGGTGGGAGCCCCTTATAATGAGCATAGCACAGGGATGGTGGGAGCCCCTCATAATGAGCATAGCACAGGGATGGTGGGAGCCCCTCATAATATGCACAGCAGAGGGTGCAGAAGAGTAGGGCTGAGTGAGCCACTCAACCAATTCTGGTGCTTCCTGTGACGTAATCGCACACACCTTCTGCAGTTTCCCACTTTGGCTCAAGCCTGTTGCTCCTGCCCTACCCCTACCACCCCTGCGGAAGGGCCTGCCTCTTCCTCTGCCTGTCATTTTTTAAATGACCCTGTGACAAAACTCTCAGTCCCTATACTGATAAAGGACTGCTGCAGAATAGGGCAGCAGTCAGCAGTAGTGCACCTCAACCCTATATATTGTGGACCTATACTAGTCCTTAAGGATTAGCAGACTGTATCTCACTCAACCCTATATACTCTAGTACGCTATACCTTACCAGTCCTTAGAAGGACCTTTGTGCAACTAGTAGGTTGTGATTAGCAGACTGTACCTCAGTCCCTATACTCATAAAGGACTACTGCAGCAGAAGGGCAGCAGTCAAGTATAATATTCTTTCTATATTTGGAAGAAAGAATATTATACATGTACAAGCCTATTACCATACCAGTCCTGAAAATAAACTTTGTGGACCTAATAGTAACAGCTACTGATTAAACTGACTGTCCCTCACTGCCACACACAGCTGTCTGTCCCTATCTGCACTGAGAAAAGACAATCTGCTGCAACAATGACTTGAATAGCAGTACCTCAAACCTATATCCTGAACTACACCTATACCATACCAGTCCTTAAAAGAACTTTTGTGGACCTAATAGCTAGCGATTTGGGTCACTGCAGTCTCTCCCTGCTCCACACAGCAACCTCTCCCTATAGTGACATACGAAAGAATGTAAAATGGCCACCGGATCGGGTCTATTTATAAGTTAGGGGGAATGTCCAAGTGTCCATGTGCTGTAATGTCTCAATTGGCTGTCCTTTACCACATGATGGATGTGTCATCGTATGTCAAAATTCCTTTACACAGTAAACACGGAAGTCCGCCGGGCGAACAGCGGCAATAGTCCGCCGATCAGGCAGACCACGAACAGCCGAAGTTCACCGCGAACCGACCACCGGGCGAACCATTCGGCCATCCCTATTCTCCAAGGTACAACTAGATACTTTTAATAAAATTTGTTATTGTGGTGTGTATGATACTATAGTATCAAAGTAACTGTGTTTGTGAAAAATAATTGATACCTGGCATAAGCAGTTGGATCTGAGGTGGAGAGCCCAGCATGATTTGTGATTAGTGTTTGAAATAATGCTGATTTGCCTTGGAAGGGTGCTTCTTTGTAAAAAAATTCCTAGTTGAATTGATCTAAAATTAAAATGTTCATATATGATATTTAATAGGCTATGGATTTGATATAAAATACTCTTTACCCTAGACTAATACTATATTATCAAATGAACCCCTTAACAGTGAATACATGGTGTGTAAATATCTTGTAAAAAAAATTCAATAACTATCTGTATAGGGAACCTACTATTGCATGAAGTATAGCACAAACGATTACTACAGAAATTCTTAAGACTGCTATTTATTTGTAAAGGTCATGTAACAAGATTTACTGTATATTTAACTGACACAATATACGTAGAAAATTGGATCAACTTCTATATTTATTAAACTTTCCTTCATACCTCAAGACAATTTCAATGATTCAAGTGTTCAAAATTCTGTTGGTATATCGTTATAATTTTCTAGTGCTTGAGTACTAACTTGTCAGAAAAAGTCTGTGTTATCTAGTTCACTGACCAAACACTAGTTCAATGTTCCCTTATTTAATATTGTTATTTAAATGATTAGAAAAGTTGGACCAAAGGTTTGGTTTAAAAATGATCAGTTAACTCTAAATATATAAATGACCTTCAGAAGAAGGTATGATTAAAACATTATGTACGGTATATATGTAATTTATTTCATTCATTGGCTTCTTTGTTTACATGTTTAATTTTTTTTGTACCCACTTGCCTACTGGGCTTTTAGCAGTGTGGCACTTTGAATGAAAATTGCACGGTCATGTAACACTGGAAATTTCCAAAAAGATATTCATTAAGGAGGGTATACCCAATATAATAACATTTTTATTGATAGCTCTCACACCACAGATAGATAGTACAAAAATTCAATATAATTAACTCCTCCAATACAAACAATTAAAATTAAGACAAGGTCTTAACGAGACACCGGTGTCTAACATGTGTACTCATCCGCACCATCCATTCAATCCACACACACATCACTCTACTGGAAAATTTGGACCATGCATGGTATTAAAAAAATTTGAAAAATATATAATATAATATAATTTTTTTTTTTTTTTAAAGTCTTATTCAAAATTCCATTGATGTGTTGATTGACTCCACTAACGTGACAACTTTATTGCTACAGATATCCTGTTAGTTTTCCCTTTGAATGAAAGTGACTGTGTAGAAAAGTATCTAATCCAAGTATATGAAATGACCCCTGGTAGGACTTTGTAGAGGCTTATATTCAAAGCCAGGTGTATCAGTCAGGCAATTCGACAAGGAAACAAACAGCTATGGCTTTAAATAGGCCGTCTTTCCATTATTATGAAACACAGCTCACCATTTGACTTATTGTCACATGCTCTTCTTTTATTTCTTTGATACTTTCTGTTTCTCATACAGACAGCCTCATCACATGAAGATTGCCACATAAGTGTCAACTTGCAATTTGTTCAAACACATCAGTGCTCTATATTCACAGATCTTGGATCATTGCCAGCAATTTCAGTCACATAGTAACATTGCATGTATAGAAACAACAGTCTTACATTATTCTCCAGTCACCAGGGCACAGACCTTAACAAAGTCTCAGGATGTAAAATGTATAGCGCTTAGTGGAGCCATAGGATGAAGGAAATGCAGCGCTGTAACAGTAAACATGCCAGTGTTCACATCACACAAACATAGTAATGTCTCTAAATGCTTACATTTTTCACTTGTAACCAAGCTTCCTCAGAGCATGCTCAGTGAGTAAACAAATACCAAAAAAAAATATGTTTTTGTAGTTTGTTATAACATTTTTCAAACTGGTATTTTTTCTCCTTCACTGATGTGTGCTGATGAGGCTGCATTGATGGGCACTGATAGGATGCACTGATGGGTTCTTAGAAAGTACAGGCTGGCAACTAGACAGCTTCTCCATAGAAAATATTTATCTGAGCATTACAGCAATAACATTATCCAAAACTGACGCATTTCAGCCTTAGGCCTTCATCAAAATCATAAAAATATGATATTAAAAACAAGTATATATAAGAGAAGCAGACCTTGTGAGGTATGAAAGGCATACATAATTTAATTGAAAAATCAACCCATTAATTGGTTACAGGTGGAGATGGCCAGACCTGGGTGGGTACTGATGGGTACTGATGAGGTGACACTGGAGAGCACTAATGAGGAGACCCTGATGGGCACTGATAGGGGCACTGGTAGGTGGCACTGATAGGTGGCACTGATGAGGAGGCACTGATGGACACTTATTGGCAGCACTGTTGAGCACTGATTGGTAGCACTGGTGGACACTGATTGGCAGCACTCATGGACACTGTTGGGACTACACTAATAATTATAACACTCATGGTCAGTCCCCTGATTATCAGTGTACATTTTCCTTTTATAAAATCTGCTTATCGGCTCTTCTTCAGACCTCATGCTGTCAGCATGAGGAAAGGAGTGCTGATAACCAGCTTCTGTTTACCTCAGTGATCAACTGTGATTGGACACAACTGATCACCTGGTAAAGAGCCGCCGATTGGCTCTTTACCTCAATCTTTGATCAGCAGTGTCTGATGGACACTGCAATCACAGAGTGCCCCGCAACTGTCATTAGGCTATAGTGCAGTCGGCAAGTAACACAAAACAAGGTAATTCGCATGCCGCGTACACACGACAGGACTTTTTGACTGACTAGGTCTGACGGTCTTCCCGACGGACTTTCAGCGGAGGTCCGACTGACTTTCCGAACTAATGGGCTTGGCCACACACAAACAGACTAAGTCTATTCGAAAGTCCGTTTTTTTTTTTATGTGATGACGTAAGACAGGACTAAACAAGGAAGTTCAATATCCAGTAGCCAATAGCTGTCCTTGTGTGGTATTTGGTCCGCTGGAATAGCATACAGACGAATGGATTTTTTGACCGGACTCAAGTCCGTCGGAAAGATTTTAAACATGTTTTATTTCTAGGTCCGTCTGATTTTTTTCCCTGAAAAACGATCGGACTAGCCCACACACGATCAGATTGTCAGACGGACTGATCCCGTCGGACCTAGTCTGCCGGAAAGCCCGGTCGTGTGTATGCGGCATCAGAATCAGCTATATAGGATATGGCAATTAAATGTGGCTACATATATAATCATACACTTGGCTATAACAAAATTAATATCAAATACAGTGTCTGGGAAGAAAAGAGCTCTAATAACATAACATAGTATTCTATACAGTCAAAGTGGAGGAGCTCCAAACATCCCACATTTTATTATATTATTGGGGGCAACCTCTATGTTTAAATATTTGTTTCTCATAAGGCAAAGTTTGATTGACTGTATCCAATGGTGCAGAGGGAGAAGTAGGCTGGACCCACCTAAGTGCTATAGATTTAGAGGCCAAAAGAGTGTTTCTCTCAACAATGTTCTCATATTTCTTGTCCAGCCTGTGTCCCGCCTGTGTCTCTCTGTCCAGCCTGTGTCCCTCTGTCCAGCTTGTGTCCCACCTGTGTCCATCCTGTGTCCCTCTGTCCAGCCTGTGCCCCGCCTGTGTCCCTCTGTCCAGCCTGTGTCCCTGTGTCCAGCTTGTGTCCCTCTGTCCAGCCTGTGTCCTTCTGTCCAGCCTGTGTCCCTTTGTCTAGCCTGTATACCTCTTTCCAACCTGTGTCCAGCCTGTGTCCCTCTGTCCAGCCTCTGTCCAGCCTGTGTTCCTGTGTCCAGCCTGTGTCCAGCCTGTGTCCCACCAGCCTGTGTCCCACCAGCCTGTGTCCCTCGGTCCAGCCTGTGTCCATCTGTCCAGCCTGTGTGTACTTACCTTGCTGTGGTGTCCTGTGATGTCTCCTTCCACAGGCAGCAGCGATTCCGCTCTCATACTTCCTGCTTCTTCTCTCCCAGGTGCAATGGGAGAGAGAAACAGGAAGTGACATCAAACTGAGATGTCAAGCAAACCGCCTGGCCGTAGTAATAGATACTACAGGCGCCGGGCAGAAGCTACTCAACGCTTCACAAAGCGCAGTAAGGGGGGCTAAATGCCTGCAAATTAAGTGCCACGTCTGCAATCCTGTGATTGCATAGACGTAGCACTTCCCATAAGTGCACTGTGTCTGGCGTCACACTGTGTCCTGCATCCGAACACAGTGCACTTAAGGACCTTTTTTTGTATTTTTTTTAAGGGCCAGTTTAAAAAAAAATATTGTGACTGCCTGCCGCCTATGGACAGGGCCGCCACTGGTCCAATCACAGCCGATCACATGTAAACAAGAAAGTGCCATTTATCAGCTCCCCTCACTTCACACTGACAGAGTGTGAGGTGAGGAATGCCGATCAGCAGCATCTCCTCACAGAGAAGATGTGTAAAGGTAATCAGGGCACTGATCACCAGTGCACTCATTACAATGCTGCCCCAACAGTGCCCATCAGTGATGTCACTCTGTTTACATCAGTGACACCAATCTGTGCTCATCAGTTACAGCAGTTTGTGCCCATCAGTGACACCAGTCTGTGCCCATCAATGAGGCCAATCTGTGCCCATCAGTTATGCCAATAAGTGCTGCCTTTTAGCGGCCATAAGTGCCTGCCTATCAGTGCTGCCCTTTAGCGACCATAAGTGCCTGCCTATCAGTGCTGCCCATCAGTGTCCATCAGCCTATCAGTGCCCATTTGTGCAGCCTCATCAGTGTACATCAGTGAAGGAGAAAAATTACTTATTTACAAAAACTTTTTTCTTTTTCCAGATTTTTGGTCTTTTTTTTTTCTTTCATTAGTATTTATTACTTATTACTGTTCTACAATGATATAGGGCGATAAAACCTATATGTTATATATCCTTGTCTGGTTTAGGTATAAGTACAACTGTGGTGGAGTACATTGACAACAGCAGTCTCCCCTCCCAAAAAGCAGTAGAATACACCTGGACCAAAACTGGTGCTATAATATCTATGGATCAACTATAAACCTTTGGGGAAGGTCATCTGGACCAGACACCTTGCTGGCAGCTAAGGAGGGGGTGACCTCACAGATATTATCCGCAGAAAACTGTGTCTCTAGTAGTGCAACCTGATCTGTCGTCAAAGAAGGGAAATGTAGGTCTTACAAGTACAAATCCATTTCTTATTCAGTGTAAGTAAAGGAGGTAGCATACATTTGGGTATAGAAATCATGGAAACACAATAAAATCTCTTCAGCAGTATGAACAAAGGAACCTTTTGCGTGCTTCATTTTGGTCACAATTAAACTACCAGAATATTGCTTTGCCACGTGGGCAAGCAATTGAGTAGATTGATTACCATGTTCAAACTACTGTTGTTGAGCAATGAATGATATCTGTTATAAAAATTAACCTAAAAAAATTGGATTTTATGTTTAATTGAAAAAGATAATGTGTTTATAAAACATATATATTTATTATAAAAAAAATTGAAAATTTCCAGATTGGAAGGACAAAACCTAACAGCAGAAGATAATACCACATTATATAAAAATTGAATGTAAACATAAAGTGGTAGTCCCCAGCTACTTGCATGTATATGCACTTACAATGTTTGAATTTTTTTTAGCAAGCGCACCACTTGAGGTGACAAGAGAACCATAAGTCAATGTATAAATACTCTTTATAAACTGCAGGAACCCATAAACAACCAGCTTCACACTACCCCGAAAGGGAGATGAAAAAAATGCACTATAGAGAGGAAGAAGGAAATAAAACAAAGATTTATGAACAATCCCTCGGAAAAAAATTAGTATCTATTAGTATCTATTCTATGGGATACTGGGTTAACCTACATGATGTTCACCAAAATGCTAGCCCAGTAGCTACCTAAATTTAAAAAATGGAGACAACCGGGAAGGAAAAATTCTTGTACACGCAGCACACAGGCACAGGAAAGGGTGAAAAATACCCAGTTTCTAAATCAATTGAAAGAAAAGATAAACCAACAATCAATAGAATTCAAGGTCTCTTGTACACCAGTCAGCAGTGCCCCTGCTATTACATGTTACTTTTTACACAATATTTACCAAACTTAATTTATATATGTCCAAATATGGAACATTATATACAAGTATATTTTAAAGATTAACCCAAAGACGTACCATCTTAATCTCAAAATAAAAATGGGGTATCAACATATAAAATGAGAGGAAAAGAAATGTTATCCAGAACCAAACTTCCTATCATCCAAACCATGATAACATTATCAATAAGGAAACAAAAAGAAAATGAAAACAGAAAAAGCGGTCATCATTAGGTAATGTAAAGTGTTGGTCATGTTGCCATGTGGGTCATGTTCCCAATGTCCTGTAATTTTGTATCCTGCATTTTGGCAATTATAAAACATGACGTGTGGTGTATCTTATGCAGTACCAGTGTGGGTCCTGTTATGCAGGGAAAACCAAACAAGAACTACGTCAACGGGTCATCAAGCACATGAACAGAGTATTGGCAATCTATATTTGCCCCCTGGGCCGACATGTAGCCAAGGGACACAATTTCAGCATGCCCAGGGTCAATTTTACTGTTCTAGATAGAGTTCACATTTCAGCCCGTGGGGGGGGGGGGGGATTGGAATAAGATTCTACTCCAGCGTGAGATGTGCTGGATCAGATATCTTAATGCCACCACACCACTGGGCCTTATTGAATGTGAAAGTTTTAGACCCTTCCTTGAAGGTTTTTGTTTCGGGGGAAAATGGACAAATTTCATACAATGTGATCATAGGTGCCGTTCTCTTCATTCTATGTATATTTTTCAATATTTAGCATTTTCTGTTTTCATTTTCTTTCTTTTTCTACTTATTTCCTTGTAGATAATGTTATCATGGTTTGGATGGTGAGGTTAAGTTCTGGATAGGATTTATTTTCCTCTCATCTTGTATATTGATTCCCCATCTTTAGTTTAATGGTCTAGAATATATTAAGATACATCTTTGGGTTAAACTTTAAACTTTAAAATATACTTATATACTGTATAATGTTCCATATTTGGACATATATAAATTAAGTTTGGTAAATTAAATGTAAAAAAATAATATGTAATAGCAGGGACACTGCTCACTAGTAGTGATGGGCAAACATAAGTTCGGGCCAAACTTTGGTTGCTCGGATGTTCAGGCAAACACCAAACAATATGCGGTGTTCGGGGAAAATTTGAAAGCCATGCAACCATACACCTCAAATCCAAGGGAATGGCTTTCTGATGGAGAATGACTGGAGAACCCTGGCCAATAGGGATACTCCTGGTATCTTCCTACCCAGAAATACCTTGGGAAAATATTTAATACTTTAGGCGGGGGTGACTAGCGATACTGTTGTACTTAGATTTTGTGTGAATTTCAGAGACTTGGCTCAACAGCTGGCAACCATTCAAGGGTATTTCCTTTATCATAGGGATAGAGAGGGTAAAAAGGGGGAGGGGTGTGCCTGTATATCAAGAATAATGTACAAGTGAATGTGAGAGATGGCATCACTAAGGGAGCTAGCGAAGAGGTGGAATCCTTATGGGTAGAGCTCCAAAGGGATGAAATTAAGGGGAAAGTAATACCGGGATATGCTATAGGCCCCTTACCTGAGGGAGGAGGGGGAGATGGACCTCCTATCACAATTTGGATTAACGGCAATGATGGGAAGTGCCATCATAATGGAGGATTGTAATTATCCAGACATAGACTGGGCGGAAGGAATTGCATATTCGTCTAAGGCTCGCCAGTTCCTAAATGTCTTGTAGGACAATTTCATGGCTCAGATTATAGACACACCTTAATAACCAATTTTCAGCTTTCGGTGCTCTCACATTTTGAATGACAATTAGTCATGCAACACTGTACCCATATGACATTTTTGTCCCTTTTTTCACACAAATAGAGCTTTCTTTTGGTGGTATTTAATCACAGCTGGGTTTTTAATTTTTTGTGCTTTAAAAGAAAAAAGACCGAAAATTCTGTAAAAAATGAATTTTTCTTCGTTTATGTTATAAAATTTAGCAGATTAGTAATTTTTCTTCATACATTTTGGCCAAAATGTATACTACTACATATCTTTAGTAAAAATAAGTACAAATTGGTGGATATTATTTGGTCTTTGTGAAAGTTATAGAGTCCACAAGCTATGGTTATAGAGTTATAGAGTCCACAAGCTATTGTGCCAATACCTGAAGGACTGTCCCTAAAATGCTAGAAAAGTACAAATACTCCCCAAATGACCCCTTTTTGGAAAGAAGACATTCCAAGGTATTTAGTAAGAGGCATGATGAGTTTTTTGAAGTTGTCATTTTTTCCTACAATTCTTTGCAAAATCAAGATGTTTTTTCCTTTTTTTTTCAGGTTATTTCTTACATGGGGACAGGGGCACTATATATTTTTTTTATTGTTCATTTTACTTTATTTTAGTTTGACTTTTTTTCCCCAAAAATACATTTTTTGATCACTTTTATTCCTATTACAAGGAATGTAAACATCCCTTGTAATAGTAATATGGCATGATGGGTCTTCTTTACAGTGAGATATGGGGTCAATAAGACCCCACATCTCACATCTAGGCTGGAAAAAAAAAATGGCAGAGTATTGGCAGGGTATTGCAGAGTATTGGCAGGGTATTGCAGAGTATTGGCAGGGTATTGGGTATTGCAGAGTATTGGCAGGGTATTGGGTATTGCAGAGTATTGGCAGGGTATTGGGTATTGCAGAGTATTGCAGGATATTGCAGAGTATTGGCAGGGTATTGGGTATTGCAGAGTATTGGCAGGGTATTGGGTATTGCAGAGTATTGCAGGATATTGCAGAGTATTGGCAGGGTATTGGGTATTGCAGAGTATTGGCAGGGTATTGGGTATTGCAGAGTATTGCAGGGTATTGCAGAGTATTGGCAGGGAATTGAGGGGTTAATTTTCGGTGAGCAGCACTGTGGGCACTGCAGATGCAGCCCACAGCGCTGCTGACATCGATCTTTTCCCTCCCCGCTGCACCGATCGGTACAGAGAGGGGAGGAACCGGCATCATCACATGACGCCGGTTTGTTTACAAGTGATCGCTCTATTATTTGACGGAGCGATCACATGAGCAGCCGTTTACCATGATGCGCTGGGTCCTGTGGACCCGGCGGTCACGGATGCTCTCGAGTGCGCACCCCAGGGGGCGCGCAAGAGCAGAATTCTGGGAGGACGTCATATGACGGCCTCTCAGAGTTAAACAACTGCCCTCTAGCCGTCATTTGGCTATGGGCCGGTTGTTAAGTGGTTAATAAGTCACCGGGACCAGATGGCTTGCACCTGAGGGTCCTTAGGGAACTCAGTCAAGTAATTGCCAAACCATTGTTCCAAATTTTTACTGACAGTCTACTGACTGGAATGGTACCTGCTGATTAGAGAAAAGCCAATGTAGCACCAATATTTAAAAAAGGCCAAAAATACATCCCTGGGGATTACAGACAAGTTAGCCTAACATAAATAATATGCAAGCTCTTGCAACGGATGATAAGGGACTATATACAAGATTTTAGTCATGAAAATTGTATCATTAGTAGTAATCAGCATGAATTCAAGAAGAATCATTCTTGTCAGACCAATCTATTAATCTTCTATGAGGAGGTGAGCTTCCATCTAGATAGAGAGAGACCCGTAGATGTGGTGTATCTGGATTTTGCAAAAGCATTTGACACAGTTTCCCATAAACGTTTACTGTACAAAGTAAGGTCCATTGGCATGGACCATAGGGTGAGTACATGGATTGAAAATTGGCTACAAGGGCAAGTTCAGAGGGTAGTGATAAATGGATCAACTCAAGAAATAAAGGAATAATTCTCCCACTCTACAAGACTTTGGTCCAGCCTCACATGGACTATGCTGTCCAGTTATGGGCACCAGTCGACAGGAAGGATGTGCTGAAAATCGAGCGAGTACAGAGAAGGGCAACAAAACTAATAAAGTGACTGGAGGATATTAGTTATGAAGAAAGGTTACAAGCACTGAACTAAGGCCGCGTACACACGCGCGGACTGTTCGCCCAACTTTGTCCGTCCAACAGTTTCGGCAAACAGTCCGCTCAAACTTAGCATGGACGGACATGGCCACACACGACGGACGAACAGTTTGCTGAAACCGTGCGCGATGATGTGAACGGCACGTACGACGGGACGAAAAATACGACGTCCTATACACTGCATTATAGCTTTCGGCGTGAAAATCCTTTCTGAGCATGCGCGAGACTTAGTTGGCCGAACAAGCCTACACACGAGCGAACAGTCCGCTGAAACCTTGTTTCAGCGGACAGTTTTTCGGAATTTCCGTAAGACCTTGTCCGTCCAACTGTCCGCTGAAACTGTCCGCTGAAGCCCCACACACGAGCGGACTGTCCGCCCAAACACTGTTCAGCGGACAAGGTTGGGCGAACATTCCGCCCGTGTGTACGCGGCCTTATTCTCTCTGGAGAAGACACACTTGAGAGGGGATATGATTTCAATATACAAATACCATACTGGTGACTAGGGATGAGCCGAACACCCCCCTGTTCGGTTCGCACCAGAACCTGCGAACAGACCTAAACTTCGTGTGAACTTTAGAACCCTATTAAAGTCTATGGGACTCGAACGTTCACAATCTAAAGTGCTAATTTTAAAGGGTAATATGCAGGTTACTGTCCTAAAAAGTGTTTGGGGACCCGGGTCCTGCCCCAGGGGACATGGATCAATGCAAAAAAAAGTTTTAAAAACGGCCATTTTTTCAGGAGCAGTGATTTTAATAATGATTAAAGTGAAACAATAAAAGTGTAATATTCCTTTAAATTTCGTAGCTGGGGGGTATCTATAGTATGCCTGTGAAGGGGCGCATGTTTCTGGTGCTTAGAACTGTCCCTGCACAAAGTGTCATTTGTGCAGGAAAAAAAGTCTTTTAAAATCACTTGCGGCTATTGTCGGGTCCCGTAATACAGAGAACACTCAATGAGTGTTCTCTGCATTAGCCGACAATTCATTCATTCATTGATAAAAAAAAATAAAAAAATTAAAAAAAAAAGCGTGGGGGTTCCCCTAAATTCAATTACCAGGCCCTTCAGGTCTGACATGGATATTAAGGGGAACCCCGTGTCAAATTAAAAAAAAAATTGACGTGGGGGTCCCCCTAAATATCCATAACCAGACCCTTCAGGTCTGATATGGATATTAAGGGGAACCCCGCATCAAATTAAAAAAAAATTGACGCGGGGGTCCCCCTAAAAATCCATATCAGACCCTTTATCCGAGCACGCAACCTGGCAGGCCGCAGGAAAAGAGGGGGGACGAGAGAGCGGCCCCCCTCCCTCCTGAACTGTACCAGGCCACATACCCTCAACATTGGGAGGATGCTTTGGGGGTCTGTGACCCCTCAAAGCACCTTGTCCCCATGTTGATGAGGACAAGGGCCTCATCCTCACAACCCTGGCCGTTGGTTGTGAGGGTCTGCGGGCGGGGGGCTTATCAGAATCTGGAAGCCCCCTTTACAAGGGGACCCCCAGATCCCGCCCCCCCTGTTTGAAATGGTAAGGGGGTACAAAAGTACCCCTACCATTTCACAAAGAACGTGTCAAAATGGTTAAATAAGACAAACACACTTTTGAAAAATTCCTTTATTAAAAATAAAAAAAATAAAAAAAAGATTCCAGCGGTGCTAATCCATTCTTGCTATCCAGCGACGGGTCTCCGGGGTCCAGCGATGGATGATCATATCCAGCGACGGGGGATCTCTCAATCCAGCGCTGTCCATACATCCTTCTTCTGTCTCCACTCCGGAGACACTGCAGAGATCCCAGCGCTGACGTTTCTTATATTAGGAGGGCGGGGCCACCTGTCACCTGACCCCGCCCCTCTGACGCTGGAGAGGGAAGCCAGGGGTTCCCCAGTGACGTGTGGGTGACCCCGCCCCCTCTGATGTAACGCAGGTTTCCGTTACATCAGAGGGGGTGGGGTCACCCATACGTCACTGGGGAACCCCTGGCTCCCTTCACCAGCGTCAGAGGGGGCAGGGTCAGGTGACGAGTGGCCCCGCCCTCCTAATATAAGAAACGTCAGCGCTGGGATCTCTGCAGTGTGTCCGGAGTGGAGACAGAAGAAGGATGTATGGACAGCGCTGGACTGAGAGATCCCCCGTCGCTGGATATGATCATCCATCGCTGGACCCCGGAGACCCGTCGCTGGATAGCAAGAGTGGATTAGCACCGCTGGAAACTTTTTTTTATTTTTTTTGTTTTTAATAAAGGAATTTTTCAAAAGTGTGTTTGTCTTATTTAACCATTTTGACACTTTATTTGTGAAATGGTAGGGGTACTTTTGTACCCCCTTACCATTTCAAACAGGGGGGGCGGGATCTGGGGGTCCCCTTGTAAAGGGGGCTTCCAGATTCTGATAAGCCCCCCGCCCGCAGACCCTCACAACCAACGGCCAGGGTTGTGAGGATGAGGCCCTTGTCCTCATCAACATGGGGACAAGGTGCTTTGAGGGGTCACAGACCCCCAAAGCGTCCTCCCAATGTTGAGGGTATGTGGCCTGGTACGGTTCAGGAGGGAGGGGGGGCCGCTCTCTCGTCCCCCCTCTTTTCCTGCGGCCTGCCAGGTTGCGTGCTCGGATAAAGGGTCTGATATGGATTTTTAGGGGGACCCCACGTCAATTTTTTTTTAAATTTGATGCGGGGTTCCCCTTAATATCCATATCAGACCTGGAGGGTCTGGTTATGGATATTTAGGGGGACCCCCACGTCAATTTTTTTTTAATTTGACACGGGTTCCCCTTAATATCCATGTCAGACCTGAAGGGCCTGGTAATTGAATTTAGGGAACCCCCACGCTTTTTTTTTTTTTTTTTTTTTTTTTTATCAATGAATGAATGAATTGTTGGCTAATGCAGAGAACACTCATTGAGTATTCTCTGTATTACGGGACCCGACAATAGCCGCAAGTGATTTTAAAAGACTTTTTTTCCTGCACAAATGACACTTTGTGCAGGGACAGTTCTAAGCACCAGAAACATGCGCCCCTTCACAGGCATACTATAGATACCCCCCAGCTACGAAATTTAAAGGAATATTACACTTTTATTGTTTCACTTTATCATTATTAAAATCACTGTTCCTGAAAAAACGGCCGTTTTTAAAACTTTTTTTTGCATTGATCCATGTCCCCTGGGGCAGGACCCGGGTCCCCAAACACTTTTTAGGACAGTAACCTGCATATTACCCTTTAAAATTAGCACTTTAGATTTCTCCCATAGACTTGTATAGGGTGTTCTGCGAACAGCCCAAATTGTTCACTGTTCGCTGAACAGGCGAACAGGCAATGTTCGAGTAGAACATGAGTTCGACTCGAACTCGAAGCTCATCCCTACTGGTGACCCCACAACAGGGATAAAACTTTACCATGGAAGGGAGTTTAATAAGATACGTGACCACTCATTAAAATTATAACAAAAGATTTTTAACATTAAATTGCGTAGAGGGTTTTTTACTTTAAGTTGCTCTCCTCCTGAGAGCTTACTTTAAGATGCTCTCCTCCTGAGAGCAAACAGTCCAGTAGAAGGAGCTGTGAGCCCCGAGCGCGTAGCCTGTACTATCCCTATTCCTTGGCTGGATGCCTGCCATGCACTGGTGACGTAATTTCCGCTTTCCACGATCCACAGTGGTCAGCGTGGAGCTTTCCATCCAGTGGATACTGCAGAACAGCCTGTGACCGCATCCAAACCCCGACAGCGGAAGAAACGTGACCCCAGCCGGCAGTGCAGCACCAGCACATCCCAGGACACCTCCACCTTTGAAGGATACCTCCACCCTGTGAACCAGTAAGTGTACTTACTACACTAACATTAAAACTGCATAATAGGACTATTAAAGTTGGGGCCTCCATAACCCCCCCTTCCTCTACATTCATTGCTAACAGAGGTAATGGACACCCTCTGAGGTTGGCTTCCTCCTTGTTTTAAATGACACTGACTGATTTAAATGTGCTATTAAAGCTACCATTGCACCATCCACCTAGACATCACATTATACAGAGCGCCTGAACTCCCCTCTTTCTTTATGAACACATGATACAAAAGTGCCTTGCGATCCGGGATGGGAAGGTGCGGGCAAACACATCGCGTTTGTGACCTGCATCTGGGATATTGTTAATTTTTGTATTGACAACCATTGCAAATTGCAAATAGAGTGCATTTTGCATGTGGTGTGAATCATATGTGCATTGTATGATCCGGCGCTTAAGAAAGTTCCCCTGTACTTGACTTTTAGATATGCTAGGAAGGAGTGCAATTTTCTGAAAACCTTTAACATTTTCTTTTTTTTTTCTTTTTTTTTTTTTTTTATTACTCCTAAAACAGTTCACTAGAGTTCTTTCAACCAATGTTAACTTTACAAGACATTTCCTATAATAAAAAAAAAAAAAAGGAAATCAGGTTTTACAGTGTTTTATTTTTGTAGTCTCAGTATTATTTAGTCATTTGCCCTTTAGGCACAATATGTTAACATCTTGCAGTTTTTTCATCACTGCAGATGTCTTTACCTGTCATTTTATGTTTATTAGTATTCCTATAAAAAATGAAAAGTGCTGACTGTTCTTTAATTCACTGGAAAAATAGAAAGCTTGCAAGGAAGATAAAATAAATGGCTTCTCTACAGATCAGATAGTGGAAAAAAAGAATAAAACAAAACAGAATAATAACATAAAGACTTTATGGGAGTATTTGACAACATTTATAATGCTCCAATAATATAGTTGAAGTAAGGAAAGGAAAAAAACAAGTTTGAACACATCCCTCTGTGTGGTAATTTGATGTTTTTTTCCCTTTCATAGCATCTTAGCAAAAAACAGCAGATGGATTATGAACAGTTTGGGGATGTTTTGGATTCCCCCTTAAAGGGTATGTTCACCTTTTCGTAACATGTTACAGGCATACCCTAATTTTGAAGTACACAATGGGGGTTATTTATGAAAGGCAAATGCACTTTGCACTATAAGTGCACTGCAAGTGCACTTGGAAGTGAAGTCACTGTAAATCTGAGGAGGACATGCAAGGACAATAAAAAACAGCATTTTAGCTTACACATAATTGTATGGTTATCAGCAGAGCTTCCCCTCATTTCAGATCTGCCCCTCAGATTTACAGTGACTGCACTTCCAAGTGCACTTGCAGTGCACTTGTAGTGCAAATTGGATTTGCCTTTTGTAAATAACCCCCAAAGGGGTTTATTTACTAAAGCTGGGAAGTGCAAAATCAGGCTCACTTCTGCATAGAAACCAATGAGCTTCCAGGTTTTTACAAAGCTTAATTGAATAAGCTGGGGTTAGAAGCTCATTGGTTTCTATGCAGAAGTGAGCTTGATTTTGCACTTTCCAGCTTTAGTAAATAAACCCCCATTGTGTACTTAAAAGTGGAGTATGCCTGTACATGTTACACCAATGTTCCTTTATTAAAACTTAAGAATGTCTCCCGTTGTAGCTCCAATGAGTCTTCTCCCTCCGGTCTTCTCCCTCCAGTTCTTCTATCTCCGGAGATGTCTTCTTCCTCCGGTTCTTCTCTCTCTGGTGATGTCTTCATCTTTCAGTTCTTCTCCCTCTGCTGTCTTCTTTAGTTCCTTTGTGATCCTTCTCCCTCCTGACGTCTTCTCCCTACACTAGCTCCCCCTGTTGTGTTACCTCCGGCACGTGACATTACTTATATAGCCATGGAACGTGGCCATATGGTGACATCAAGAGACCCCCACCCCCTTGTGATGTCGCTGCCTGGGGTATGACGGGGTGGGATAGAATGAAACACATTTTTTCATTCTGCACATTACTCACAAACTGTCCCAGTATCCCCAGACCTGTGTAAGCCAGCAGCAGTGTTCTTGATCATTGCCACACCAGTCACAGTCTCACCAGACCAGCGTATGCAAGCAAACAGTGTTAACAACTTTTAAAAATGTAAAAAAAAATAAGTTAATTTCTTTTTGCATTTTCCAGAAACTTGTGGCAAAATAATAACATCTTTAAGACTCACCATGCCTCTTAAAAAAATCCTTTGGGGTGTTTACTCTCAAAAATGTGATCATTTTTGGGTATATTTGGTTCTCCAGGGCCTTAAAAAATGTGAAAGGTTGTCAGGAAATTAGCTGCTGAAGCCTGAAGACACTTATGATTTTGGACCTCTTAATGGGGCTAGGCTAAACAATTTCACATATGTGGTATCCCCATACTCAGGAGGAGTAGTAGAATTTGTTTCTGGGTGTAATCATCAGTATGTCCCTACATAGTTACGTAGTTACATAGTAGGTGAGGTTGAAAAAAGACACAAGTCCATCAAGTCCAACCTATGTGTGTGATTATATGTCAGTATTACATTGCATATCCCAGTATGTTGCGGTCATTCAGGTGCTTATCTAATAGTTTTTTAAAACTATCGATGCACCCCTGCTGAAACCACCGCCTCTTATACCACGTACACATGATCAGATTTTCAGATGGGAAATGTTGTTTGTGAGCTTGTTGGTGGAAAGTCCGACTGTGTTTATGCTCCATCGGACGTTTGTTGTCTGACTTTTTGCCAACAAATGTTGGGTAGCATGCTCTCACACTTTCCACCAACAAATGTGTGTTGTCGGATTTTCCGATTGTGTGTACACAAGTCCATCGGACAAAAGTCTAAAGTACAAACTAGCGTTTGTAAGGGAGATATCACATGACTATTGAACTTCCTTTCTATCGGCTTGCCGTATGTCTTGTATGTCACTACGTTCATAATTGTTGGCCAACCTTTGTGTGACCGTGTGTATGCAAGACAAGTTGGAGCCAACACCCTTCAAACAAAATTCCACAGTTTTGTTGTCGGAAAGTCCAATCGAGTGTATGGGGCATAACAGTAAAGAACGCTCTACTTTTAAGGTTAAACCTTTCCTTCCTTTCCTGTGTGTTACAAGATTGCCAATGTGACAGGAATGAGACAAAATCTCAATAACAAAGACCCAGAGAGCATTAAAAAACAAGCAGGGGTTCTAAGCCTTCCACACTCTGGACTCACACATGCTAGACCTATAGTATGCTTTCGGTATACTAGGCATACTAATCTGTGTAATTCTATGATTGAGGATTATGGCATTTGCACAGAAATATAAACGTAAACCTTGCTTTAGTTTTAGGGATAGAAGGGAGAACTGAGGACAATATTTTTTGTGACAAAATAACGTTGACACCGGAAATGCTTGAGTCTTGAAGTGGACAGAAATCACATAAGTCTATCTCATGTGTTGGTGATTGGCATTGTGGATTGCCTCAATCCCATAAAAAAAAAAGTAAATAAGTCAAGAACAACAGACATCTTTATTGTTAAAGTGAATTGTTATACCTCCGTATTGGATGCAGAAGCAGACATTGATTCAGCAGCAGGATCCAGTAGGAGTTTCTGTGCACATTTATGAAATTACCCAATTTAATCCCAATTAACTATATTACAATGATTTAAAAGAAAGAAAATTACTATCATTAATACAGTATACATTACCTATATTCTTCTCCAGACTTCTTTGCAGCCACTGCCAGCCAACATTTTAATTGTGCTAATGTTGTGCTGTTGGAGTATATTGTACAGAAGTATCAACTTGACTTACACAATGTGAAAAAAGAAAACGATGTCCTTACTAAGAGAGCAGCCAGAGTCCTCCTGAATATGTGTCAGCACCACTTCAACTGCAAGGTGCTTTTTTTCCCAGAGGAAACCAGAATATGATTATTCAGGGTGAACCAGATAAAATACAATTTTAATTAAAACACTTTGAGTTTGCAATTTAATACATTAACATTAGTTTGCTTTCTGAGACAAAAAAATATATTTTAATTAGCCCAAGAGAGGGGCATGGCCTAGCGCATGGCGAAGACGGCAGCAGCACGGACCGCTTAACACATGAGCCGGCGAGGACCCAGCAACACCCCCCGCTCCTCTGGGATCTCCAAACCAGGCGGAATAGGGAGCTATTTCCCCGCAGAGGGCGCAGGAACCAAAGCAGCTCCAACACCTAAGATGGCGGTGAATAGCTCCGTGGCTGCACATGCGGTGCAGGCCGCTTCTAAGGTACTGTCTTCGGCTGACTCTCCCCACTCCCCACGGTCCTCAAACCCAGAGTATGACCCCCACAGAAGCCCCTCACAACCTAGGAGCCCATCCCCCTATGGTTACACTCAGAGGGACAGTTGGGATATGGAGGCCTACATCAAAGCCCTCCCCACTAAGCAGGACATAGAATCATATATCAGCAGGCTGGAGAGATCATATGAGAGAAAGATGAATGACCTCCACCAAGATATAGGGCACAGAATTGAGGACATTGAACACACAGTAGAGGAGACTACCACCAGGCTATCTGAACATGACGCCATACTGCAGGAACATACCAACCCAATCCAGCATCTATTCAATGGTTTAGACGACAAGGAAAACAGGAGCCGATGCAATAACATACATGTGTGGTTCACCGGAGACTATTGAAAAAAAAAGATCTGGCTGCGGCAGCCACCAAAGTGTCCAACCAATTGCTAAATAATCCTGATGACACCACGATCTAAATAGATCAAATTCACGGGTCACTGGGTCCCCACAACCGGAACACAGCTTACCCCAGGGATGTCATTTGCCGCATTCATTTTTTCAATGTGAAGTCGGACATCATGCAAGCAGCCCGCCATCAGGAAGCCATCCTGTTCAATGATACCCCTATTATGCTGCTGACTGACCTCTCTAAACAAACCCTACTGATGAGGAAAGCCCTGAAGCCTGTCACTGATGCCCTCCAAGCCAAGCAGATCAAGTATCGCTGGGGGTTCCCTTTCCAGCTCTCTGCAACTCAGAATGGCAACACTGCGACTTTCCACACATTGGGAGACCTAGCCACCTTCTTTGGAACTTTTGAGTTGCACAAATCCAGATCCCAGACTGGCCTCTTCACTCTGCCACGCCAGGCCTCCCCATCTCCCCTGGAGGAAAAACAGACTCCAAGAAAAAACGCTCCCACTCCCGCACTTCCAAGTCTCCAGCGGGTTGAGACTCCCAACATCCGACCGACCCAGTGGGGATCTTGCCACCTAGTTTTTCTCGGTTCACGATTCTCAGGGACAAGTTGGAGGTTAATAAGTCTATCATTTCTAGTGCAATGCACTTAGAAACTTAGACCTTATTAGCATTTGAAATGTTTTTTTGTGTTTCTCTGTTTCTTCGAACGATGCATAGTTAACCTTTACTCTTACTTGCATTAGCACCTTTTTGCTGCTTTAACTACCTACCTACTTGTTTGTAGGTTTTCTTGAAGTTATTTAGACATAGACGGGGTTGGGATATTTTGTGTTAGCAAACCACATTTCCCCCCCCTTAGGACTAGCAGAGACTTTACTGACTCTGTATTTACAAATTAATTTAGTGTTTTAAGAGGGCATCCCCCCTCCCAAAATGGACACTGGAGGGAGCCATTTCCCCAAGCAGCTCCATAATATGTACAGAACTCTCCTCCAAGCCCTTCTCAAGGGCACAACATGCTCATAACCACAACAACTAATGACAAAATTTCACTCCCCCTCCTCACCCTCTTCCTCACTTGCCTTCCTCTTCCCCTCCTATCTTTCTCAACACTCTCCTTTGCAACCAGGCTCCCTAGCCTTGCAGACATACCTCATGTGACACATCACTCCCACACCGCCACTTTATGGCGACCCCATTAGAACTCAAGGTATCCTCGCTTAACTGTAGAGGACTTAACATGCCCAAAAAACGCAGACAGATCTTACACCACTTTCACAAATCCAAAACGTCAATACTGCTACTGCAGGAAACCCACTTTCGCTCCGATTCCATCCCAACGATTTCAGACAAACACTACACCACATGGTTTCATAGCACCAATCCCACAGCTAAAACAAAAGGGGTGCCAATAGCGTTTCACAGCTCTTTCTCACCTGAGATATTAGAATCAAACATAGACCCCATGGGGAGATTTTTGTTCTTGCCATTCAACAACTGGCTGTAACTCTTGTCAATGTTTATCTTCCGAATAAGGACCAGCTCCAATTCCTCTCCTCCGTGGCGGCCCGCCTGCAGACATTCAGCTCACCCAACCTAATCCTGGAAGGTGATCTCAACGCTCCCCTCATACCAAGGCTGGATTCCTCTACCAGTAAGTCACACATCACCCCCTCCTCCTTATCCAAATTCTGTGCAGTCCTGGCGGAACTATCTTTATCTGTCACAGCCATTACTGGACCTGGAACTCCGGAGCGACATAGGTTTGAAATTATGGTCAGACCACTCCCCTGTACATGTTACTCTGGGCATAACCCAACAACATACACGCAGAACTACATGGAAACTAAACGATAACCTGCTGATGGTCATCGTCTGCACTGCAGCGGTGACGACAGCCATCACTGACTTTGTCCAAACACATGCTAGCGACGAGACTTCAGCCATGAACAAATGGGAAACTCTTAAATGTGTACTTAGGGGGATCTTTATCCAACATGGATCCAGACTGAAAAAAAGCACTTACAGATGACATTAAACACCTATTTCAGCTAATATCCACACTCGAATCCACACATAAAAAAGTCACTAGACTCCAAGACATTAGTGGAAATATCGAACGCACGACACGACCTACTGCAACTTTTTACTGACAGAGAGCTTATTGCTCGAAATAAGGGCCGTCATATCCACTACTCACAAGCAAACAAATGCGGGAAACATTTAGCCAGGACCCTACACCCCAGACAACATATCCCCTACATAGTAACCCCAACTAAACAAAAAAGATACAAAAATTTGTAAATTGTCTCAGAATTCAGAGATTATTATTCTTCTCTCCATAACTTCCAGCCGCACAATGCACAGGACACACAAAACACTCAGGCGCCCCCAGATCTACCTCAATACATACAAGCTACAGCCATCCCAACCATACCATCCGCAGAGGTCAGCAACTTAGAACTACTTGCGACTACAACAGAATTTCTGACAGCGATTAAGGGCCTTAAAAAGGGGAAAAGCCCGGGCCCAGATGGGTATACCCCACAGTTTTATAAAACATTCGCACAGCAATTAGCCCCCATAATGACTCGCGCATTCAAAGAAATTGATGACACACACCCGTTATCTTCTCACACCCTTCAAGCTCAGATAGTCGTTTTACCCAAGCCAGGAAAAGACCACTCTCAATGTAGCAATTACAGACCCATCTCCCTCCTAAACGTCGATCTCAAACTATTCTCCAAAATATTAGCCACCTGCCTAATCCCCCTATTGCCATCTCTTGTACACAGTTATCAAGTAGGTTTTATACCAAACCGAGAGGCATGCGATAACACCACAAAAACCCTACACTTTACTTCATATGCCCAACAACACAATATTCCCACTTGCCTTCTAGCGTGTGATGCTGAGAAGGCATTTGACCGAGTAAACTGGTCCTTCCTACATGCAACACTCCTTCAAATAGGTTTGGGGCCAAGGCCATTATCTAAAATAATGTCACTATACACTAATCCCTCCGCGAAAGTAATGGCCAATGGGGGAACTTCAGAGACGTTTACAATTAGAAATGGCACAAGGCAGGGGTACCCGCTGTCGCCCCTGTTATTTACACTCATGGTTGAGCATCTCGCACAAGCCATCCGTACCAACCCTGCCTTACATGGGAAACCAACTCCCGTGGCACCCCGCAACGATAGTTGCGGGGTGCCAGACATTCTTTGGAATACTGGCATAACCTCAAATTATCTTGGTGGGGATGCATGAAAGTGCTCAAAATGGACATTCTCCCTAAGTTACTGTATCTCTTTCAGGCGTTACCCATAACTCTTCCCACGACTTTTTACCACACGCTCCATTCCCTAGTGGTCAGGTTAATTTGGCAGAATCATCCATCTAGGCTTAAATATAGAATCCTGTGTGCTCCTAAAGATAAAGGGGGCATCGGTCTCCCAGACTTCCAATTATACTACACGTCGGCCATATTCTCATGACTCCTTGAATGGTTCCCGCACCCCCTGACCAAACCATCTATAATCATTGATGAAAACATGGCTCAGGTAGACCTCAGAGCTCTCCTATGGGGCTACCATACGAAATTTTGCAACATGACCAGATTCTCCCCACTGACGGTGGCAGCGCTAACTACTTGGTATCGTAAACAAACCACCCTCTTCATCTCCACAGACCCTAGCCCACTATCGTCTCTATTTGACAACCTGGCACTCCTGACATACCACACGGGAGGGCAATGTGGTTCCTACAATAGAGAACAATGGCTCACAGCTAGGCAATTCATACAGGCCTCCACAGGACTATTCCAACCACAAGCAGACTCCCAACCTTCCACCCCAATAGATTGGCTTTCCATGTTAGCCCTAACACAACACTGTACATCACTTCATCTCTCTGGACAGGTCCATAGACCTCTTACAACCTTTAAGGATATGTGTGGTCTCTCTCGAACACCCAAACATCCGCTATCGCTGATTTACAAAGACATACAACTACACACATGCAACACACCACTGAACTTCACACAAAAATGGTCGAGAGATCTAGGAATGGAAATCTCACCTGCACAATGGAACACCTCATTCATATTAACTCACAAGTCTTCCATATCCATATTTTCACAAGAAAAAAATTATAAGCTGTTGGCAAGATGGTACAGGGATCCAGTCACGGTGAGCAAAATGTTCCCAGGAACTTCGGACAGATGCTGGCGCTGCCGTGGAGGAGAGGGCACATACAAACATGTATACATATAATTGGATAACACTTCAAATTTATTGGGATTTTTAAGGCAATATAGAAAAAAATAATACTAAAATATATATGAAAAAATATATAAATTTTTATTACAACTATCAAAAGATATTACAAAACCACAATGATCCATAAAGTAACAGTGTTGTGCTAACATATGTGTATGGCATAGAATGTTACTACATGCGTAGACTCTATCCAGCAAAACAGGCAGCTCTTTTCCTACGCGTTTCGAAAAATGTGCATTAACAATTTCTTCTTCAGGGAAGCCACTGTCTGCAAGCACACAACAAGCAATAAATATTACAGAAATTACATATATACAAATGACATGATACATTGAAACCCAATACTTGAATACTCACATGCTATTTCTGTACCAAAAGTAGGCACTATCTCCTCTTTAGGCGACCGTTCCAGAAACGGAAAGACAGGCCAAGAGAGGAGGGGATTGAGCCACAAACGTGGAGATGGTAAGGATAATATGGATCTGTTTGCCTTACATCTAACATAGGACAGAGATTCCCAAAGTGTAGCTTACCGCCATAACGAGGTTCAATCGTTTCCTAGTTTTATACGAATATCACCGAATCTGGGGCATCCAAAGGACATAGGAGAAATTCCCACCTACTTAGAGCTTCTGGCGTCTGCCTTAAATAGCCCTTATTGAGTGGATTGGCGCCAAAAACTTCCTCCAATCAACACAGAGGCTCCTCCCATCTCTCTAACCACTTCATTCTAATTGGAGGTTCTCCGAAGAGCTCCTCCTCTTTTCAACAATAACTTTTTTTCATTGGAGATCACCCAGGTGATTGCTCCAGGTATATAGATTCTTATTGGTCAAAATCGCGGCGTTTTTGAAACGATTGAACCTCGTTATGGCGGTAAGCTACACTTTGGGAATCTCTGTCCTATGTTAGATGTAAGGCTAGGGAGTAGACTAAAATGTTTCTTGGTTCTTTTTGTTGTAGGTCTTTTATACAAGATTGAGGTTTATACAACATAACATCTTCCTATTTGATGGGCCATTGGACATTTGTGCAAAGGAATCTTTTATTCCCATCCTTTGTTGAGTTCATTTGGACTCCAGGGCTTTGAATGCGGTGACCTTGCAAACAGATCCATATTATCCTTACCATCTCCACGTTTGTGGCTCAATCCCCTCCTCTCTTGGCCTGTCTTTCTGTTTCTGGAACGGTTGCCTAAAGAGGAGATAGTGCCTACTTTTGGTACATAAATAGCATGTGAATATTCAAGTATTGGGTTTCAATGTATCATGTCATTTGTATATATTGTAATATTTGGGGGTTATTTTAGCTTAAAGGTAGAGCTTACCAGTGAGCTGGATCCACACCAGATGTCGTTTAAGGGCTCGTAGGCCCACTTTTATTAAAGAAAGAAAAGTCAGATAACAAAATAGTTGCCCACACAGGGGTTTCAGCTTTCCACAGCAGTAATGTATGTAGAACCAAAAATACCAAGCCACCTGGCTCTCTTTAGCAGCACTGCTGCTCAGACTTCTGCTGCAGCCCTCTTGGCTCTTTAACAGAGTTCCTGTACACCCAGTACCTCAGCACTCTTTAACAGCTTCTCTTTCAGCCCACAAGCTTGGACCCTCTGTCTGCTCTGACAGACCGACCTGTGCAGACATGCACACTTCTTCTCCCTTACACGCCTGGACTCCTCGGGAGGGTGGAGCCCAGAACCATGGTGTTGGCTCTGTTTTAAGCCCAAGACCCACCTGTGCAATCATCCAGCCAGACTGCTGGCTGTTCCCAAAACCCGGTCCCAGGATTGGAGATTCCGTACTACCACATATCCCCCCCCTTTGTTTCGACCCAGAGGGCGGAACACCCAAGTTACTTTTGGCACCTCTGTGCCAGATACCATTTACAGAAGTACCCTCCTGTCCAACCTCGCTTCTCCTAACGGGGAACTCCACCCAATGCCTCCTTTGGGGTCTCCCTCTAAGCCTTACTGTCACTCTGCTATGAGCTTTGATGCAACCTTCCCAACTTTTCTTCCGAGTGCATTTCCACAAGCACTTCCTCTCCTGAAATCTTAAAGGGTTCCCGTTGGTCTTTCTACCAACCCTTCTGCCTCCAAGCTTCAGGTTCCCAGGTTTCCCCAAAACTCTCTCAGCAGTACTGTTCTGAGACTGTAGGGGGCCTATTTCTATAGTTTTTAGAACGGAAACCCACCTCTTATTTCTGGTACCTGACTCAGCAGTCACTAATTGATTACCAGGTTTTCCTGTACCTTTGGACACCACATTATCATGTACCATTAACACATTATTTGGTTCATCATTGACAGACATATTCAAACCAACATTAGACCTCTCAATGTTGCACATGTCACCAATGCCTTTTTTTTCAACATTTGCTAGGGCAGAGTCTGCAGAGGGCACACATACTGGAGGGCCGCCATCACCCACAGGAACCTCACAGGACGCCACCTCCCCTGGGTTCACCCACTCTGCAGGCAGCTGTCCTACCACTTGACCCGTTCTGATGCCATCTGTATTTTTATCCACCGGAACAGGCCAGCTCTCGTCTGATCCACATACAATTTTTACCACGCTCCTTGCCCATTCCCCTGTCCCGGGGACCTTATTAGGTTTGTCACCTAAACCAAGCGCTGGACTGGGGACCCCAGTCTCTTTAACCACCTTTGTTTGAGCCCTGGTCCGGATCTCTGCTGCTTTCAGGTCCACACATGGCCCTTCCACCTCATGTGGTTTTTCTACTGGTGCAGTATACACGCCCTTCACCAACTGACCAGCACCACACTGGACCATAGCAGCAGAAATGTTTCCCATCTGGCTGTTAGGAGGTGTAACCACAGACATTTTAGGCTTATTTTCAACTTCTCCAAAGTCTGTCTCAAATATTTCTTCTGGATCTAATCTAGCATCATACGTAGCGGCAACTTTTAACAAAAGTAGCAAATTTAGGAATAAACCATTCCTGTCCTGTTTTGCTTTGCTCTGTACAGCCTGCCATACAGTGCTCCACCTAGTGGTACTGCGCAGTACCAGCCCATCAGACTGTGGAGGAGACACACTAGTATAGATTGGCTGTACATCCCAAAGTTCAAGCATCTCTTTTAATGCTTCAGTTATAAACCAGGCCCTTGACTCCAGACCTAAGTCCTTCCTGGGGATTTTCATGACACTGGGGATGCAGAGAGACTCACTTGCTGAGACTTGAAAAGTTGCAACGGTTAACGGAACCTCCTCCCGGCTGGAGGTAAACACAGCCTGGTGCTCCACCAGAGCGCTGCCAATTGCTGGACTCATACCCAACTTCTCAGGCTCAGCATCAGTGAACTGCTCCAGAACATTACCAGCGACGTCACATTGACACTCCATGTCAACCTCAGTTTTGTGGGTCACGGACAATGTCTCTGCTGTGCCCTTATTTGGTTCATCCTGCTCACCAGGGTTAACCCCTGCAGCAGCCACCGCGCCCTCAGGTACAGGCTGTTCTGCAGTCCCTCCTACTGGCACAGCAGAAACCGTGTCCACCTTATCTTTGTGCATAAAAGCCTTATCTATCAGGGAGATAAGATTTTTGCTCCAACTATCCCAATCTGTTGTATGTGCGCTCCCTTCTGCGGTATTCCTCAGAACCAATCCATCTGCCCAAGGAGACACATAAGAACAGACTGGCTTAGTTGCAGACTCATTACACCAGTCATTGTAAATCACGTCAGACTGTGGTAGCACAGGTTGCAATACACCATATTCATCACCTTTCTCAGCTTGCATTTCATAAGCCTCACACACCTTTGCATTTTTCACAGGTTGCGTTAATCCACCATTTACCTGCACATTTTTAGTACTAGCAGTTTGCACTAACACATTACTATTACACAGTACAGTTCCATTCTGTCCCACCAGAGTGAAATCGCAGTTGTCCAGGGCAACCTCTGACTCCAACACATGAAGTTCCCTGGAGATTCCTGTGGACAACTGTGCTGTCTTACCACCAGTTGCTACAGGCAACGGCCCATTTTTGATAACCCCAGGTTCTTTCAGAGCAAAAGTTTTCCCAACAGCAGCAAACTTTTCATTAACAGTAACACTTATAGCATTTTTCACATTTGTAGGCTGTCCTAGCCCACGGTCATCTTGAGCCTGATAGTCATTAGACACAACACTTTTAGACATCAACACAGGTTCTATTTGGATTTTAACCCTTGCATTCCCACTATATAGGGAAAAGTCATTCTCAAGTGCACATTCAGTGGCCCCACTAACTGGGGTCACTCTCACCTCATCATGGACATGTAACCAGTCCTTTTACACATGAAATCAGCAGTTCCAGCCATCATTTCATTAAAGACAGTCTTACCCATCGCAGTAGTTGGGGTCACCATCTTCATTTGAGTACGTCGTCTTATGCACCAGTCCTCTGCTGCACTTTTACTGGCCAACTCCTCCTGGGGGCCATGGGATGAAACTACAGCAGGCATCTCCCACCGTTTAGCACCCCCTGCAGGCACAACAGGAAACTTCTTGTTGCTAGGGGTGACTGCAAACATATTTTCACCGGAATCTGGGCCTACAGACAAAACTTTCTTAGCAACATTATCTCCAGCCGTATTCCACAACCTAGGGCAAGAAAACATGCCATGCCCCAGCTGGCCACATTCCAGGCATGTTACTGGACGACTTTTTCCCAAAGCGATTCTCTCCTGGTGATTCCCAGCTGGCCGGAATGCACAGGCCTCTTTGTGGGGACGCTGAACCAAACCTCTACTGCAGCTCCTTTCAGGCATAAATTTCACTCCGGTTGCCATGGGAGACCGCACTCTCCCAGCAGAACTTTGCTGGCTCTCTCCAACATAATAAACTGGCTCCTCCTTAAGCCACTTTCCACGATCCTTATTAGACATAGCCCATGGTACAGAGACAGCCCGACTGGCTTCTTTTGCGTTGCTATGGGCAACCACTCTCATCCTCAGCCTTTGATCAGCCTCTCTCCTTGCATATCGCATGGGCTTCTCTCTGCTGGATCCCATCTCATGCTGTGACACATTCACATCTTTCACAATAGCTGTTTTAACTGCAGCAGCTTTGCCAGGGGCAACAACAGCCCTCTTCCAGTTATGGACATCCAGCGGCTTTTCCCTTGCACTGAGGGTTGGCTTCCTTTCCTCTGTAGCTTGGTTCAGTGCTGCTAAATGCCGCTTGCACCAATCCACTGCAGATTCAAATGCTGGTGGGCTCTCCATAACAGCAGTCATTGCACCCGTGTTGCTAGGGACAACCCCAGCCCTTTTTCTCCTTGATAAACTCTGATCAGGTATGTATGGGGTTCGTTCAGGTGGAAACATCCCCTCCAACCACAGAGCTCTGTCTCTTTTAAAGCAAGTTGCTTTTCTCTTCATGCAATCTTTCCTCACCTGCACATTGCACACACTGATTGTGCTGTCTCATGCACACAAACACAGTTCATAGCAAGAGAGAGAAAAAAAAATTTTTTTGACTTTTCATTCACAGGTACACCACCTGCAACACGCAATGCCTTTTGCCTGGCTGCACTTCCACACACAGCCAATAGTTCCTGACTTGAACTTACTGTAGAGCAAGGACCCGGATTCCACCGTCTTCTGCCCGCATTCGAACACCACTTGTAATATTTGGGGGTTATTTTAGCTTAAAGGTAGAGCTTACCAGTGAGCTGGATCCACACCAGATGTCGTTTAAGGGCTCGTAGGCCCACTTTTATTAAAGAAAGAAAAGTCAGATAACAAAATAGTTGCCCACACAGGGGTTTCAGCTTTCCACAGCAGTAATGTATGTAGAACCAAAAATACCAAGCCACCTGGCTCTCTTTAGCAGCACTGCTGCTCAGACTTCTGCTGCAGCCCTCTTGGCTCTTTAACAGAGTTCCTGTACACCCAGTACCTCAGCACTCTTTAACAGCTTCTCTTTCAGCCCACAAGCTTGGACCCTCTGTCTGCTCTGACAGACCGACCTGTGCAGACATGCACACTTCTTCTCCCTTACACGCCTGGACTCCTCGGGAGGGTGGAGCCCAGAACCATGGTGTTGGCTCTGTTTTAAGCCCAAGACCCACCTGTGCAATCATCCAGCCAGACTGCTGGCTGTTCCCAAAACCCGGTCCCAGGATTGGAGATTCCGTACTACCACAATATGTAATTTCTGTAATATTTATTGTTTGTTGTGTGCTTGCAGACAGTGGCTTCCCTGAAGAAGAAATTGTTAATGCACATTTTTCAAAACGCGTAGGAAAAGAGCTGCCTGTTTTGCTGGATAGAGTCTATGCATGTAGTAACATTCTATGCCATACACATATGTTAGCACAACACTGTTATTTTATGGATCATTGTGGTTTTGTAATATCTTTTGATAGTTGTAATAAAAATTTATATATTTTTTCATATATATTTTAGTATTATTTTTTTCTATATTGCCTTAAAAATCCCAATAAATTTGAGGTGTTATCCAATTATATGTATCATTTCCGGGATGATGGCAATAACATGCCATAGCTCATGAGTCAAATAATTTTTACATACAAACATGTATGGTGGGACTGTGACTGAGTTTGCCTGTTTTGGGATAAGGTATTTAATATTCTCAATAATCTTTATAATGTCTCTATGTTACCGTCACCACAAATAGCATTGCTATTCATTCTCCCAGGACCGCTAAGCTCACACAGAAAGAGCCTATTTCTTTTTTTTCTGTCTGCAGCTCGACACGTTATATCGCAATTCTGGAAGACAGATACCATCTCCCCAATTACGAGGTGGGCAGAAACGATGAATGATATTATGCTCATGGAAGAATTACAGGCAAAACAAAATGATACGTGGGATAAATATACATCTCTATGGTATCCTTGGCTCCATCATTCTTCATCTGACCTCTTTCTCAACAGCATGGTTGCATGAGAGGGAGGCCCTACAATGGTGGTGTGCCGAAAGACTGAAAGACACGATCCCCTCACTCTGGGGGCCCTGCAAATGATCCAAAATGGAATAGAATCATTATAATGCTACGAGACTTTCACTGCTGAGTTCCTCCCTCCCCTACCCTCCCCCACCCAACACCCTTGACTTGCAATGTCATGCATCCAGTTGACCTACCCCATACCTGTCTTATACCCTCCTAGGCTTGAAAACTGGTCCAAGGAGCAAATATCCCAGGCAGTGTCCAAAGATGACACTGCGTGGGTGGGCCTCACATGTATCACCTTACTGAACAGTTCTGACTGGACAAGTATCTTTAAAAAGTGTTAAAGTGCATAAAAGATGGTATGTATGCAATGCATTCCCCACTTTGTTCCCTTTCCCCAACTTTCTTTATTCTGTACCCCCATGCCTCCCTTAATTCTTACTGTGTTCAATGTTAACTGAACTTTAATAATAAACAAATATTCAACCTTAATTAGACCAGAAGTGATAGAATGTAAAACAATCAATTGTCTGAATCATCTCACTAATCATCATTGCCGACAGTTTCAGGTCCAATGATTGGCAGCAATATTTGTTCATAGTCCTTGTGTTTCCACTGGAGATCAAAAATTGTCACTAACATAGACAGAGAATAGTAGAAAGAGGGTGTCAGGAAAGGGCTCACTATTACGTACCTGGGATGTGAGCCTGACGTGCAGAGGAAGGCCTCTCATACAACTCCGGCTCGCGGACCACTGGTAGTGATACAGCAGCCACAGGAGCATGGTGGGGTATGAGTACCTGTAAACAATTCAATAGTCCCTGTAGAAGCGGTGATCAGCAGGCAGGTAGTGGATGAGCTCACATGATGCTTGACTGGTGGCAGGCTGGGATGAAGCACAGAGCAGTACCAGATGCCGGCTTGCAGGGCTGGGAGCTGAAGCAGGCTGGATGAGCGAGATGCAGGGTCAGACAGGCCGGGTCGGTAATAATCAGGCAGATCAGGCATAGACGATACGCAGAAGAGAGGTCAGGTCACAAGCCGAGTCATACCGGAAGATCAGCAGATAGAATCAGCAGGCAGGATCAGAGTCAAAGGGAAGCCGGGATCAGAACAGGCAGCAGGCAATCACAGATAACAACAAGTTGGATCAGATTCAGAGGTCACACAGGAAACAACAAAGGAGCTGCAGACCAAACAGCAATGAACCTCTGTTGGAGCCCTGTTTAACCAGTTGCCGACCGCCACACGCCGATGTACGTCGACAGAATGGCACGGGCAGGCATAAGGGCTTACATGTACGTCCCTTGCCTCCCGCGGGTCGGGGGCCCGATCGGGCCCCCGCCCGGTGCCTGCGGCGGTCGGTTTTCGTCCGGGAGCGATCCGGGACGAGGGGGCGGCCATTCATTCATGGCCACCCCCTCGCGATCGCTCCCGACGAATAGAAATCCCCCGTGACATCACTTCCTCTCCTGTAATGTAAACACAGGAGAGGAAGTGATGTATTCTCTCCTCCGTGTCGGTATTTTTCGTTCCGACACGGAGGAGAGCGGATCGGTGAGTTGCACCAACACTCTACACACACAGTAGAACATGCCAGGCACACTCACACCCCCCCTTTACCCCCCGATCACCCCCCCAATTACCCCTGCCCCCCAGTCACAGTGACACCAATGTCATTTTTTTTTATTTTTTTTTGTATTGGTGTCATTTGTGACTGTAATAACTGTTAGGGCAGTTAGAGTTAGCCCCCTTTAGTTCTAATGTACCCCCCTAACCCCCCCAATAAAGGTTTAACCCCGTGATCACCCCCCGTCGCCAGTGTCACTAAGGCTGGGTTCACATTGCAGCGGTTTATGAGAACGAATGTGATTCGCACCGCACTGCAGTGCAAATCACATCCGATCTCTGTGCGATTCGAGTTCAGCCATTCGCCGCACCCGCCGCACCCGCCACACCCGCCGCACCCGCCGCAAATTCGCACGGGACCCTTTTTTTGGCCCGCAGCAGAATCGGATCGCATGGGTGTTCACACCATGCGATCCGAGTTTGCAGATCGCACTGCGATATGCGAACTGATCTGGGGGTGTCAGTAACATTTCACTGACACTCCCAGCAGTTCGCATAGGGCAGTGTGAACTGCCGCCGGGAGGCATGCGATGCGGGAACCCGCCGCGGATTTGCGGCGTTTCCGCATCGCTCCAGTGTGAACCCAGCCTAATAAGCGATCATTTTTCTGATCGCCGTATTAGTGTCACAGGTGACGCTAGTTAGGCAGGTAGGTATTTAGGTTCGCCGCAGCTTTTTATAGCGCCAGGGACCCCCATATACTACCGCATAAAGCACCCTGATTGCCCCCTAGTTAACCCTTTCACCAGTGATCACCATATAACTGTTACAGGTGACGCTGGTTGGTTAGTTATTTTTTTATAGTTTCAGGGCACCCGCCATTTATTACCTAATAAAGGTTTAACCCCCTGATCACCCGGCGGGTGTCATTTGTGACTAATAACTGTTAGGGCAGTTAGGGTTAGCCCCCTTTAGTTCTAAGGTACCCCCCTAACCCCCCCAATAAAGGTTTAACCCCGTGATCACCCCCCGTCGCCAGTGTCACTAAGGCTGGGTTCACATTGCAGCGGTTTATGAGAACGGATGTGATTCGCACCGCACTGCAGTGCAAATCACATCCGATCTCTGTGCGATTCGAGTTCAGCCATTCGCCGCACCCGCCGCACCCGCCACACCCGCCGCACCCGCCGCAAATTCGCACGGGACCCTTTTTTTGGCCCGCAGCAGAATCGGATCGCATGGGTGTTCACACCATGCGATCCGAGTTTGCAGATCGCACTGCGATATGCGAACTGATCTGGGGGTGTCAGTAACATTTCACTGACACTCCCAGCAGTTCGCATAGGGCAGTGTGAACTGCCGCCGGGAGGCATGCGATGCGGGAACCCGCCGCGCATTCGTGGCGTTCCCGCATCGCTCCAGTGTGAACCCAGCCTAATAAACGATCGTTTTTCTGATCGCTGTATTAGTGTCACAGGTGACGCTAGTTAGGCAGGTAGGTATTTAGGTTCGCTGCAGCTTTTTATAGCGCCAGGGACCCCCATATACTACCGCATAAAGCCCCCTGATTGCCCCCTAGTTAACCCTTTCACCAGTGATCACCATATAACTGTTACAGGTGACGCTGGTTGGTTAGTTATTTTTTTATAGTTTCAGGGCACCCGCCATTTATTACCTAGTCTCACTAGTGTACCCCTAAATTTAGGGGTGTCTACTTTCCAAAATGGGGTCATTTGGGGGGGGGTTTGTGCCATCTTGGCATTTTATGGCCTTCAAAACTGTAACGCCCTTAGAAAGCCTGAAGGCGGTGCTTGGTTTTCGGGGCCCCGTACGCGGCTAGGCTCCCAAAAAGTCCCACATATGTGGTATCCCCGTACTCAGGAGAAGCAGCAGAATTTATTTTGGGGTGTCATTTCACATATGCCTATGGCATGCGTGAGCAATATATCATTTAGTGACAACTTTGTGAAAAAAAAAAAAAAATTTTTTTTTTTGTCATTATTCAATCGCTTGAGGCAAAAGAATAAAATATTCAATGGGCTCAACATGCCTCTTATCAATTTCCTTAGGGGGTCTACTTTCCAAAATGGGGTCATTTGGGGGGGTTTTGTACTGCCCTGCCATTTTAGCACCTCAAGAAATGAGATAGGCAGTCGTAAACTAAAAGCTGCGTAAATTCCAGAAAACGTACCTTAGTTTGTAGATGTGACAACTTTTGCGCAAACCAATAAATATACAATTATTGACTTTTTTTTTACCAAAGACATGTGGCTGAATACATTTTGGCCTAAATGTATGACTAAAATTGAGTTTATTGGATTTTTCTAATAACAAAAAGTAGAAAATATCACGTTTATATCGCAAAAAAGAAAAATCGCAGAGGCAATCAAATACCATCAAAAGAACGCTCTATTTGTGGGAAGAAAAGGACGCAAATTTTGTTTGGGTACAACATTGCATGACCGCGCAATTACCAGTTAAAGCAGCGCAGTGCCAAAGTGTAAAAAGACCTCTGGTCATTTACCAGCAAAATGGTCCGGTCTGAAAGTGGTTAAATAGCCCACCGGACTTCAGTATTAGTGACAGGTGTGTGTCTTAAAGTGCTAGTACCCATGCGTGCACGCCGGGATCTTACATAGAAAGCCTGTCTTCCCTGACACTCACCTGCTGATGGCACTGTGGCTCCCAGATCTATAGGCTGCAACATTTATGTTGTTCACTTATTTATTCAATAAATTATATTCTTTTACACTGTATTCACTGTGTCAGTCCACACATTTCTGGTCACACTTGTTTGAGAAAGAGGGAGTAGAAAAATAGCAAATAAGAGAAGAGAAGAGGAAAATCAAAGACCTGAGACTCACCGGTGTAGAGGACTGTTTAACAAAAGACATCCAGTCAGGGTGCCAAAAATATCTTCATGTAGCAGGCCCAAGGCTCCCAGATACGGTCACATGTCTTGTTATTATCCTGTAAAGTACTCACAATTTGTCAGTGGCAAAGGAAACCAAAGGGCATTTCCAGGACTGAGCTAACATAATTTTAGCCCCTAGTGGAATGAAAAAGATTAGCGACTGGGTGCTTCTTGGGATCTTATTCACCTGCTGATTCAGTAAGGCAATCTGTGAAGACTGAGGTAATGCAACCTACATTACCTTGCGAATCAAGTGGAAGATTTGATTCTAGTACCTCCGAATTCTTGGACATGGCCACCATGTGTGAAGTAGGGATCCTACACATTTACAACCACAAAAAACACAGAGGGGAAGTCTCTGGATGCAATTTAGCAAGCCAGGAAGAAACTAGATACCACTGTGTTACAATTTTCTTCAATTAAAGAGATGTTCTGAACCCCTTTGAAGGAGTAAGAGAAACAATGATACCAAATATCTAGATCTCATTCCACCTCTATGTCTCATTCCCAGCCAACCATGCAGTGAGGTTTTTCCGTGGACTATGCCAAGACCATATAAATAGCAGACATTCCTCTTCTCCCTAGAGGGCATCTCTAATTTGCTAAAACAAAAACCTAAAGAGAGGGGGTCATTCAAATTTTAAAAATACCTATCCTGAATAGTCCTTTGTTTAGTTACCATTGAAAAGCCCAAATGTCCATTCCTGGGGGAAAACAGAGGTTGTGAAAAACATGTGATAGAGGGTGTACGACCTGCATTATCTGTCTGGACACCACAATAAAAAGTCTAAAGTGTGACGTGGGACCGCTTGTGTTTCCATATAAACCCAGTCAGGTTTAGTTCCCCTTCATAAACAATTAAGATCTGTGCTAGTTGATCATCCTGGTAGTACCACCACAGATTCGAGAGACCTAGTCCTCCCTGGGAGCGGAGTCAGTATAACATAGGGATGAGCCGAACATTCCCCCCCCCCCCCGGATCGGTTCACACCCGAACTTGTGAACAGGCAAAAGATTTGTACGAACACACGAACACCATTAAAGTCTATGGGACACGAACATGAAAAATCAAAAGTGCTAATTTTAAAAGCTTATATATGTTATTGACATAAAAAGTCTTGGGGACCCAAGTCCTGCCCCAGGGGACATGTATCAATGCAAAAAAAGTTTAAAAAATTTACTTTTTTTGAAAGCAATAATTTTAATAATGCTTAAAGTGAAACAATAAAAATGTAATATTCCTTTAAATATCGTGCCTGGGGGTGCCTTAGTATGCCTGTAAAGTAGCGCATTTTCCCATGTTTAGAACAATACCATAGCCAAATTATATTTTTAAAGGAAAAAAAAAATGTTATATAGAGTTTCTATCACGATTGCAAAAATTAAAGGGAGAAAGGGGGCACCCTTGTCTTGTTCCCTTTGCTTTGGAAATAGGGTCTAAGTATAAACTTTGTAGCCACACTTGGGAAGTTGGTTTAGAGCGACTCCAGGACCTTTAAACCTGCCACTTTATATGATCTGGGCCATGTCTTCAAGGAATGAAGCCTACTTGATCCTTATGCACATATACACCAATGAAATAAGCCATCCGGCTAGCTAAAATGTTAGTCAAGATTTATAAATCATTGTTGATCAAGGAAACTGGCCTATAGTTACTAAAATCACTTGAGTCCTTGCCTGGCTTCGGAATCACCGTTATGTACACTAAATTAGAAGCTGAGTCTAAGGCTTACCATTCTGGAGAGGTACAAAAAAAAACAAGCTAGATAAGAGATTTAAAGCAAAAGTTTTATAGTAGCAAACTAAGAACCCATGTGGGCCTGGAGCCTAGCTGAGCCGTTCTTCAGTTGTTTAATAACGTCCAAAACTTCCATCTCTGATATGGAAGTTTCAAGTTTAGAGTGGTGTCGAGCAGCTAATTTGGGAAGGGGGGATCCCCTGCAGGATAGCCTCAAATTGTGGACAGTCCACCGATTTCTCGGTTCTGTATAGCCAAGCGAAAAAGTAATGAAAAGTTGGTACGCCTTTTGAGAACGTACAAATCTGTGTCAATTTGGCCACCAGTTAAAGTGGTTGTAAACCCTTTATAACCACTTTTTACTACAGGCAAGCCTATAATTAGGCTTACTTGTAGCTACACTGGATATCTCTTAAACCTGCATGGTTTAGGAGATATTCCTGTATTTGCATGTGTCAACGTCACTGGCACATGCACAGTTAAGCAAACCAAAGCAATGGCACTACTTCTGTTAGACTGTGCAGTTACCATTGGTTCCAGCCAATCACAGTGCTGGAGCCACAATACCCAGAAGTAACCCGGGGAGAGATGTCTGCAGGTCGGAGCAGTGTACGAGGACCGCTGCGGGGGCTTCAATCTCAGGTAAGTAATTCATAATGAGCTAGTATGGTGAGGTCTTTGGGTACTTTGGGGCCTCATCATCCTAAGGAGGGCCATAGAATGGTCTGTCCAGGGAGAATCCCTGATAGTAGATTGGGAAGCTAATGAAATATCTAAGGCTGGAAGAAAAATATGGTTAATTCTGGCATAGCTAATTGGCATAGGTCTGATGAGGAGAAGAAACGTGCATGTCATTTCTAGTCAATGGGTTTCATTCCCTCCAAATGTCTACCAACTCGAGCAGGAGTTTAGCAATGCAAAGGCTTTATTTAGGAAGTAGCTTAAGGCAAGGTTGCCCATTGCTGGATTTGTCAAGGAACTGGTCTAGGTTAATATTAGAGTCTCTTCCTAGAACTACCTGACCGTCTAAGAGGGGTGCTACAGACTGAAACATGGAAACGAATAAGGGGGCTTGGCTCCAGTTTGGGGCATAGTACTATATAAAGGTGCATAAATTACTGTCTATAGCCCCCTTCACTAGAATAAAGCGGCCATCCGGATCTTTAATTTCTAGGGAAGGAAAAAAGGCTACGTACCTAGAGAAAAATATAGCAACCCCTCTTTCTTAATTGTACATGATGGGACACAGAGCCCTAGTAATTACTATGTGGGTTATAGGCCACCTTCAGGTGATGGACATTGGCGCACCCTAAGGCAGGAAGTCCATTCCCTATATAACCCCTCCCACTACTGGGAGTACCTCCATTTTTTGCCAGTGTCTTGAGTGTTGGTCACGAGTAAAGATGTGCTGTACTGAGCTCCACTGGAGCAATTTTTGCTGGGGCCAGCTATGCAGCTGGATCCATTCAAAGTGTCTTTTTAGGCCGAACTGAATGGTACCTGTGCCTTGTGGTGGAAGAAACAAGGTTTAGCCCATAACACTTCTCTTTTTAGAGAGCTGAACCCTGGGATCCAGTACTTTTGTTTTTTTCAGCCATAGGGTTTTTCTGGCGGGGTCTTTTACAGGTCCAGGAGTGTGGATCCCCCGATAAAAAAGGGCCCCAGTTCCTGATGGTTTTTAAATGGAGCCCACTGTGAGGGGTGAAGATTGGGTCTGTTGGTTTTACCACAGAAATCACTGTGGTGGGAAAGGTAAGTGGAGATTTCTAAGGAATTTTTAAGTTTCTTATGAATTGTCTCCTTTAAAAAGTAAATGTTGTCATGCCTAAAAGTCACCACTGTATAGAGCACAGACCTTGTCATGCCTTCTCAGATCATGCTGTGTCAGCAGACACTGACAGACTTCTCTCCGACTAGCAGTCACAGGACTCCAGTAAGTGTTGGGGGGATTAGTAGAGGGAGAAGCCAGAACGATCAGTGGATGCTGCTCCATTCTCCACCGCCTCTGTATGGCGGTGGAGAATGGAGCGCCTCTGTACGGCGGTTTGTCACAGCTTTCTTCCTCGCCGCTCACCCACACACACACGCCGATACTGTCGGATTGAAGGCCCGCACTCACGTGGGAAAACGCTCTTTTTTGAAAAGAGGAGGGGGGGGGGGCACGATGGGAATACGGAGTAATCATCATGAAATTATGGGAATTTCTGGTTAATAAACAATAGACAAAATTGCGTAGGGAAATGTGCCTCATGAGAGGATGCCAATCTTCTGGGAATGGTAATATTGAAAGTCTTTGTCTCTTTACAGTTGAATTTAAACCTTGGGTGTTGTGATATGCAATCCAGAGAGGGTAAATTATCATATCAGCATTAGTCATGGAAAAGAGAGGAGGAAGACAATGATAATTGGAGAAGCCCTACCCAGAAATCTTGAGAGTAATTCATGGAGTACCAGAACTGGTGGAGCCTTAAGTCTTGAGCAAAAGAATGACTGCAGCAGAATCGACATTGCTAACTGAAAGGAAACATAATGTGAGGCTGCAAGACTATCTGTTTTGAACTTAGTTTTCCTGTATATACTGCGTTGTACTATTTGTGCAAGTTACCCCCCCAAGTTACAACCACAGCCTTATGTCAACAAGTCAAGGCCCTCACCCAGGCCATCCAAAGACTTCAGGAAGGCTACTTCCAATGAGAGGGCCGTCTACAACACTTGTCAGTGACACCTGCCTCCACAGATCAAGGCCCATCCTCCACCAGCTCTTCCGCTGCTGAACCTACCCAAAAATGCACAGCGGCTACGCCTAATGTCGTGGAATCCCCTCCAGAACCGCGAGTGCCAACACCGGACGATTTTCTGGAGATGGAAAGAAATTCAGGTCCTTTAAAAACGCTTGTCTGCTGTACTTAGGTATGCAACCACTGACTTTATCTATTGAAACAGTGAAAAAAGGTTCATCATATCCTTTCTGACAAATGAACCGCAAGCCTGGGCCAATGGCTTCTTGGAGCAGAATAGTCCCGTCATTAATTACATGGACCTGTTTTTTAAACCATGGCACAGTTATATGATGAGCCCCAGCGTGTGGCCACTGCTGAAGCTACTCTGTACACTTTACAGAAGGGTCAGTGCCCTGTGAAAGATTACACAGTGGGATTTCACAAGTAGTCCGCAGATACGGGATGGAATGAGGCAGCCTTGAGATATCAGCATCGTCTGGGATTGTCTGAACCCCTCAAAGAGAGGAAGTCCAGTTTCAGGCAATACTTGATTCTGGGGCATGTAGCTGTTTCTTCGATCTGACCCTGGCTAAAGGACTTCCTCTCTATCTTAAAAAGCAAAGACTGACAGCTCATCTGGCTGATGGCTCAATGCCTAGTTCTGGGCCTTTTACACAAGAAACAGCACCTATTTGTACCTAAACCCATTCATGACATTTGGAGTATATATGTTTTAATGTCCCGAGCTCTCCTATGTTCCCTGTCTTCCTGGGGATTCTATGGCTACAGGCACACAACTCTCAGATTGATTGGTCCAAGAAGGAAGTACTCTTCACCTCTTCCTACTGCCGGCAGCCTTGCCTTGCTCCTGAACCCAGAGACTTTACCAGCTGCCTGACAGTTCTACCAACACCCAGTGTGAACAACAATATACCATCAGCCTACCTGGAGTTTACAATGTAGCCTACAATCTTGTCCACATCCGGAAGGGGGATGAGTGGTAGACAGTGTTCAGAACAAGGTTCCAACATTTTGAATACCTAGTAATGCCATTCGGATTGTGCAATGCTCCAGCCACATTCCAACACATTATAAATGACAATTTTCAGGAATATCTGGACCACTTTGTCATTGTTATCTTGGCAATATTTTCATATTTTCAGCCTCCCTGGAACTTCACAGAACGCGCGTAAAAAAGGTGCTATGCATCCTCAGAATGCATGGATTGTATGACAAGGCCGAGAAATGTGATTTCAAATTTTTTTTAATTCAGTTTCTAGGGCTCATCATCATTACCAATGGAATCGCTATGGATACTCAAAAGGTGAAAGCTATCCTTGACTGGCTGGCCCTGTCCAATAAGAAGGTCATTTAGAGGTTTGTAGGCTTCGCAAACTTCTACAGAAGGTTTGTTAAGAATTTCTCTACCATCATATCGCCCATTACTCAAATAACTTGCCAGCATACCAAATTCCAGTGGTCTGTAGCAGCAAACACTGCCTTTGACAAACTAAAGTCCTTCTTTACCTCTACACTGGTCTTACAGCACCCTAATCCCACTATGCCCTATGTCCTGGAAGTTGTCATTTCAGAAGTAGCCACAGGTGCATTACTATCTCAGCGCCAGTGCCCCAAAGCATTACTTTACCCCGTGGCCTTCTCATTACAGAAGATGAGCCAGCCGGAGAAGACGTAGGGGATTGGGAACTCTTAGCAATTAAAACTGCCCTGGAGGAATGGAGATATCTCCTGGAAGGTTCCGCTCATCTTAGTTTTCACAGACCATAAAAGCATAGAGTATCTTCGCACTGCTAAGCGGTTGAGACCCCAACAGGGTCGAGGGGCCTTATTCTTTTCTAGGTTTAATTTCCATATTACCTACCGCCCAGGGTCCAAGAATGAAAAAGCTGACACCCTGTACCGAATGTTCCCCCGATACCCATGAAGAGAACACACCTAGTACGATTTTTTTCTCCTCAAAATTTTCTTCTGATCCAACCTGATTTAAGGACTTCAATTGAGCAGGCATCTACCCATTGTACAGAGTCAGAAGTCTCCTTCCTAAAAAGTCATGATGGGTTCCTTTGGCATCAAGAGTCAAGACAGGATTTTTGTCCCACAACAAGCCACGCTTCAAGTTCTGAAAACTTTTCATCAGCTTGCTGGCCACTTCCAGGTCTGAAAAGCAACCAAACTTATCTGACGGTCCTTGTGGTGGCCCACCTGAGATCTGACTGCAGGAAATATGTTAACTCATGTACTACGTGCCAGCATAATAAGGGGTCCAATGCTAAACCATGGGGCCTGTTAAGACCACTGCAAATTCCAGAACAACTGTGGAAAAATATATCCATGGACTTTATAGTGGACTTACCCCCCTCAGAAGAATTTACAACCATCCTGGTAGTGGTGGACCGCCTGTCTAAGATGGCACACTTCCTGCCAATGATGGGCACACCTTCTGCCAAGGACACAGCAAAGATCTTTGTAAAAGAGATAGTCAAATTGCATGGCATTCCAGACAACATGGTCAGATAGAGAAGTGCAATTTAGCTCTAGATTCCAGAAAAATCTCTGCAAGTTATTGTTAATCGATATGTTTGTCTACAGCCTATCATCAACAGAATAAAGGTCAAACTGAAAGGACCAATCAAACACTAGAGCAATATCTATGGTGTTTTTGTTCTTTTTCTCAAGATATCTGGATTTCCCTATTGTCATGTGTGGAATTTGTATATACCAAACTCTGCACATGGTGCCACCAACCAGTCACCCTTTTTGGCGAATTATGGGTTCCATCCCTCATTTATACTTGATATCCTTCCCAAGACCTATGTTCCGGCAGTCTAGAACAGAATAAACTTAATTCAAACAAATTACCAAACACTTCAAGAGACAATGCAGAAGGCCCAAGAAGAGTACAAAAAGCAATATGACAGGAAGAAAGGAGGAAACCTTACTTTTAAGATTGGGGACATCTCATCAGCAAACCTCAGATTGCCATGTCCGTCCCAGAAACTGGGCCCATAATTTGTTGGTCCATTTGAAATAAAACGTGAAATTAATCCAGTAGCTTTTGAACTCACTTTGCCAGAGTCTCATAAAATTCACCCTGTGCTTGATGTCCCCTTGCTTAAACCCACTGTCTCTAGTCCTTTTCCAGGAAAAGAAGAGATACAACCACTGCCGATCCTGGTAGGGGATGAAAAAGAATTTGAAGTGGAATCCATTCTTGAGTGTTAATGGAGAGGTAGGACAATTTAGTTTTTAATTAAGTAGAAGGGATATTCTGCAGAACACAATTCATGGGAACCTGCAAGCAATTTATATGCTCCTAAGCTTTTACAGAAGTTCTGCTACCGTCACCCCCAAAAATATGCATGACTGAGCATCCAGAGGCTGCCCCTTTGGGAGGGGGCACTATCAGGGAAATAAGCATGTTCCCAGGCACAATAGTGCAGGTATCGTGAACCGGCACAAGCAGAGGCGTGTCAGCGTGGATCAACGCACAAGAATGAGCATCGCTGTGAACAAGCGAACGTGCATACGCGGCGTCACACGGACAGCATGACTATTTAAACCCACTGCTGACAATGGTGCATTGCTGGTTTATCGTCAGCTCCCTGTGTCCCTGTGCCTTGTATATCCTGCTTATCAGACTTCCTGTGTACTGATCCGGCTCGCTTTGACCTGCTCATCCTTATCTCCCGGCTTGACTTTTGGCTTATATCCTGACCTGGTTCTTGCTTGCTCCCTGCCTCTGATCTTGGCTTGGCTAATGGAATCTGGCATTACCTGTCTCCTGTGTAAAGACCCAGCTGGCCCCTGTTACGTTCATCTTTTACTGTCTTACTATGAATGATCCTGGCTTAGCTATCTGACCTGTTCCACTGATCCACACCACTAGGGCCATCCAAGCACACATACCTTGCAGTATACCCTAGCTGTTCCAGCAAACTCTTGACAACCAGCCTTCAGCAATCAGGAACCCGTGCTTCTGTGTCACTTTCAGGGGTGTGCTGCACTCGGCCGTAAGAGGAGCCCTGCACCATCTCAGCCTCATACCAAGTTCCCGACACTGTGTTTGACAGGAGTTTCTTAGTATGTTGTTTAACCTTTTTTTTCTGAACGCTCTACCTATCCAGTCACTATGCAAACTCTTTTATGCATTATAAATGGACTTTGTTCACCGCGAAATTCACCCGACAAAAACTTTGATTCCAGGGATCCCTCCCGCACCTCAACTTTTATCAATCACTCGCTCCTTGAGTCTGCACAAAGAGCTAAATTCTGTACACAGACCACCTAATCTCACAGGTACACTTTTTCCAGATATTTCCAATTAGTTATGCTTCAGCTCAACAACATTTCTGCACTCATCTGATCCCCTGTGCCCTTGAAAATACTATCATTGAACTGGTCTAAATAGCCCTTTCAAGTGACCAGCACTGCTAAAAGAAGCCTGCACTCTAAAGGTGGACATTATATGTGCCCAGGAAACATACTTTTCTGCTTGTAAATGTCCCAGGGTGAAGTTGCAACTATTTCCCCATGTGTATATGGCTAACGGCCCAAAAAAGGCCTGTGGATTCCTTACCATAGTTACAGACTTGTAACTTTCAACTACCATCCAGGACCCCAAGGCAGATATCATTATTTATGAACTGAATCAAACCACCTTCACACTTGTAAACTTCTATGCTCTGAACACTAAACAGAGGAAAATCCTTGCCCCCCTCTTTCCAAAGTTATGGCGGTGCTGCAAGGCACCCTTATTATTGGTGGGGACTTTAACACAATCTTGGACCCCGACATGGATTCCACTACTCCTGCCATAAGACCTAACCACTATATTGCCCCTTTGCTACAGAAATACAAGCTCTATGATGCCTGGGATGCTTCCATGGTTCTGGAAAATAATTCACATTCTTGTCAGCTGCACATTTCTCCTACTCTCAAATCGATCTCTTTCTAACTACTAAAAGATCACTGAAAAAGTTTTAAATTATTGGTACAATTTCCTGGTCAGATCATGCTCCAGTTACCCTGACATTTGACGACTGTCTCCGTAATTCTCCCCCTCACAATGGGCGTATATTGATTGGGTTGCACAAATGTTATAGCGTCTACAAAATAGGTACGTTGGGAATAAATCCATTTTGTCTCGCACCTGGAGAGGTTCCTAACACAAAGAGAATGGTCTCCAACACGAGTACCTAGATACCCAGAATCTACACACATTCCCACATAAAATAGATTGCAACCACTAAATAATTATGAGGAAAATGCAGATTATCAATACAATCTCCATGAACCACCTTTGTTAGAGAGAGGAAGGGGAAGGGGATGAAAAAGAATCCACCCCTACATTTGCAATCATCAAGGAGAAAGAGGGGAACCTGGAGGAGTGGGAGGAAAAAGAAAAGAGGTTGTAGAGCAGGAATGAAGGATCCAATTCAAAACAAAGGGAATGGTCTCATACACGAGTACCCAGATACCCAGAATCTTCACACATTCCCCCATATAATATTTTTCAACCAATAAGTAATTATGAGGAAAACAGCAATTATTAATACAATCCCTATCAACCATCTTTTTTAGGGAGAGGAAGGGGATGGGGATGGGGTAGAGGAAGAAATCACCCATACATTTACAATCATCAAGGAGAAAGAGGTAGAACTGAAAGAGTGGAAGGAAAAAGAAAGGTTGTAGATCAGGACAAAGGATCCAATAAAAAAAAATGCAGAAGAGAACACTGAATCAAGGAATTTTTCATTTAAGTAAAGTTTAACCCCAAAATAAATGCACATTGTGAATTTAGGTCTGAAATGTGCACCAAAAAGACCTATCAATAAACTTAATATCTATGTTGATACCCATAAATATATTAGAAAATGTAACTTAACCACTCACGGACTGCCCGCAGCAGTTTTACTTCGGCTGTTTAAAGGAGGATATTGTTGTTATGGCAGCAGATAGCTGGCATAACCTCGGTATCCTCTTCTTCAGCGGGCGGTCCGCTACAAGATAAAAGTGGTCTCTGCAGCGGATTCAAAACAAGATCACTTTAATGATCAGTGACAGGAGAGGGCCCCCCCTCCCACCAGGATCCGGTGCCCTCCGCAGCTTACTAGAGCTGTCGCCAATGCCGGAGGCGATCGCGTCCTGTCTCCTGTCAGGTATGGAGATGAGTGAGGGGAAGCTGGCCCCCAACCGTCCCCATATAATTGCTGGGGCGAAAGCGACGCCAAGATGTCACTTCCGACCACAGCTCTTAAAGGGCCATTTAAAAAAAAAAAAAAAAAAAAATTTTTTGACCCCAGATTTTTTTTTTTTTATTAGACAAATCAGCATTACATTGCAAAGTACAGTAGATCCGATATTACACAGTTGTAGAAAGGAAAAAAAAAAAAAACACCTTCATCCAGTAACCATTCTTAAAGCGGTTCTTCACCCTAAAGGGGAAGTTCCGCTAATCTTATCCCTCCCCCCCTCCGGTGCCACAATCGGCACCTTTCAGGGGGGAGGGGGGTGCAGTTACCTGGATAATCCAGGTAACTGCACCCACTTCCGGCCAGACCGCCGCAGACCCCCGCAGACGCTCCGCCCCCCCCCCGTTGTGTTCTGGGAAACACACAGTTCCCAGAGACACAGCGGGGGACCATAAGAGACGCGCAGCGCGACTCGCGCATGCGCAGTAGGGAACCGGGCAGTGAAGCCGTCATGATTCACTTCCCGATTCCCTGACAGAGGATGGCGGCGGTGGCAGCAGCGAGACGAGCGATCGCTCGTCATCTGCCGCCGACATCGCTGGAACCTGGGACAGGTAAGTGTGATTTTATTAAAAGTCAGCAGCTGCAATATTAGTAGCTGCTGGCTTTTAATATTTTTTTTTTAGGTGCAGCTCCTCTTTAAATCAATAATCCAGCAGTACAGATAACAGGAGTATCCATTACTCTATCATAAATGCAGGACATCCCCAGCGGAACTTCACAGCCATCATGCAGGTACCTGACATTTGCGCGAGCCCGCGGAAGGGGGGGGGGGCAGGGAGGAAATGGTCGTGAGAGAGAGGACAGGGCGGTCAGCCGGGGGGGGGGGGGGGGGGTCACCACCGTCTCAGCTCAACTCAAAGTTAGGGGGAGGGGGAACCAAGATCAGCGGACGCATCTATCCAGGATGACCAAATTTTATCAAATTTCCCCGGGCATTGTCTACTTTCATAGGTCAGCATATACAGGGGGAGCACCAGGTTCACTGATTTCCTCCACAAGGCAGGGGTAGGGGGGTCCTCGAGTTTCCATTTCAATAGAATCTCGCGTCTGGCATAATACAATGCGAAGGTAAGGCACAGTTTACAGTACCTGTCCCCCTCAACGTCTGCCAAATGGCTCAATAGTAGGGTTTGAGGGTCGACCTGAAGGTTCGACCCGGTCACAGCATTTAGCGTAGAAACCACTTCCTCCCAGTAGGGCTGGATTTTGGGACATGAGCAGACCATGTGCCAGAAAGTGCCCTCCTCCTGTTTACACCTTTGACAATTAGGGTCTCTTTGGGGGTAAATCCGCGCCAGCCTCTGCGGGGTGAAGTAGGCCCTATGCAGGAATTTAAATTGTATAAACCTGTCTTTCGCGGCTATCATTGTTGGAATGTAAGAAGTCAGGCACTCCTCCCATTCCTCCTCCCCTAGAACTCCACTTCTCCCGGGTCTTGGTCAAACTAGTATCATGTTCCACCGTTAGGTAAAGATATAAGGTCGACAGGGTTCTCCCCATCACCCTGGAAGTCAGTAGGCGTTCCCAGATTTTTAAAACAGTGTAAAAATTAAAAATAAAAGATAATCAGCCCTAAGCATAAATTTCCTTTGCAAGCCAAAATTCTCCCCAAACAAAAATCACCCCTTGTCGACATATAGATCTCTCCCTGCAGCCCCCCCCCCCCCTTCTTCAGCACAAATATTTTCCCCATTCTCTTTCTAAGCTCAAATCCTCTCTCTTTCCAAATGTTCCCTGCTGGCACAACTATCCCTCCCCAAAAAAACACCCTGTTAGCACACATCCTCACCCCTCAAACATCCCCTCCCAGTGTAACCTCCCCCCCCCCCTTTCCAGGTCCTACCTCTTGGGTCAAATCCTCCCCTCCTTCAGGTGTCCTCTCCTAGCACAAATCATCCCCACTAGCATAAATCCTCCTCCTCCTAGCGCAAATACCCATTAATCATCCCCACCAGCACAAATCTTCTTCCCCAAATCCCCCCTCCCCCCAAAAATGTTCCTTCCTTGAACAGATCCACCCTCTTAGCGCAAATCATCTATCTCCAACACAAACCCCCAAATCTTTACTTCTAGCGCAAATTTTATGCCTGTCATCCCCCAGGTTCCCCCTCCTGGAGAAAACCTTCCCTCAATCCCCATTTCTAATTGCCCCAATATTTCCCATCCTAGCATGGGTCCCCCCAATTACCTCTTTTAGCACAACCCCCCTGGGTCCTCCCTTCTGGTGCAAATTCTCTTCCCCATGGCACAAATCCCTCCTAGCACAGATCCTCTTCCTTCCCATCCCCACAGCATAAATCCCCCTCCTAGCAAAGGTCATCAATCTGCTAGCACAGGTCCCCCCTCCTGGGGCATATCTTACCTCTGTCAGCTCCTGGGTTCCCCCTCCTGGTGCAAGTCCCCCCAAGTTTCTTTCCTAGCACAAATACCCCCATCATCCCTACAAGCATGGATCTTATCCCCCAATCTCCCTTTCTAACAGTCTCCAGATTTTGTGTCCTGGCACAAATCACCTCATCCCAATCATATCTTCCAGCACAACCCCCACCAGATCCCCCCCCCCCCCCTGGCTCAGGGCTCTCCCCATCTCCCAGCACAGATTCCCCTCCTAGTGAAAATCCTCATCCTCCCAGTGCAGTTATCCCCTCCCATCTCCTGGCACAGGTTCCCCTGCTGTCGCAGACCCTCATTCTCCCCACACAGGTCCCCCCTCCAGGCACAAATGCTCTTACCCCAATCCCCGCAGTGCAGACCACACAGTTCACCCCCCCGGCACATCCTAAACTCTCCTTTCCCCTCCTGGAGCAGGTCTTACCCCTGTGCGTCCCCCATCCTAGTGCAGATACTCCCCCAGGATTTTTACCCAAATATCCCCATCATCCATACTAGAATGGATACCCCCCATCTCCATATCAATCCCACCAAAAAGGAATCATCTTCTCCCTAATTCCTCTAGTGCATATGCTCTCACACCCCTCGTGTCCCCAGTGCAGTTCATTCTTCCCTTGGCTTGGCTGCAGCTTTCCCCAAATACAGGCCTTAGATACAGTGTGGCACATCGCTCTGTGATGTGCTGAGAGCTGAGAGCTGAGGAGACACAGACAGCTGCCGGGACTAGGGAGAGAATGCCACTGCTGAAATGAATGGGATGATCGCGCCTTGGGGAAGCCATTACTGGATGTGGGACTATACAGAGGTTGCGTGCCCACCCCCTACCCATGTTGTTTGCTGGGAGGAAATGAGGGGCAGGTGGACAGACTATGGGGTCTTGATTTTACAGTCCTGACAGCAGTGGAGGAGCACTGCAGTGACAGGAGCGTGAAGCTGGAGAGGAGAGAGAGAGAGCACACCTGCTCTCTCCTCCTCTCCTGATTTGGCATATATCATGCAACACTGAGCCAACAGAGGTGGTGGTGCTGCTGTCACTACTTCTGTTGGCTGATGGTCGCAGAAACTCTCCTGGCAGCCCCCCTCCACCTCCCATGCTACAGATGCACAGGGCAGCCGCCCCTCCTCACTTTGTACCAGCCCTGGGCCTAGTTAATATGTGTGCAAACTAGACATGATGTTTAAGTTTGCAATCTCCAACCATAAGACATAATGAGAATACATGATTAGTCTATGATGCATATATACTGTAAATATATGTGATGCTAATTCATCAAGTACTCCTAATACTTTTAGTGATGATGGTATAGGTAAAAGATTAATAATAAGAACCTTTGCATATGACAAAAACATGTTCATCTTGCTTCTGTTCAATAAAGCTTATAAAATAAATGTCTCTACAGCATTTACACATTGCAAATATATATATATATATATATATATATATATATATATATATATATATATATATATATATTTATGAATATATATTGCACAGGATGCCAAAGTTGGGGCCTGGACAGGTACTATATAGAGCTACAATCTCCAAAACGTTACAAGAAAAAAAAAAAAAAATATATATATATATATATATATATATATATGTATGTATAATGTATGTATATGTATTTGCATTTTTTAATGATACCTATTTGGGAGGTTTTGAATTGCAAATGACACGTTTTGGAAGGCAGCAAGAATTTTTGCCAAATCCTATATAAGAAAGGTAGAAAATACTAAACAGTATATTGTGTTTATGATATATAGTTACAGTGCCTTGAAAAAATATCCATACACCTTGAAATTTCCCACATTTTGTTATGTTACAACCAAAAACGTAGGTGTATTTTATTGGGATTTTATGTGATAGACCAACACAAAGTGGCACATAATTGTGAAGTAGAAGGAAAATGATGAACGGTTTTCTGAATTTTTACAAATAAATATAAAGTGTGGTGTGCATTTGTATTCAGCCCCCTTTACTCAGATACCCCTAATTAAAATATAGTCAAGTCAATTGCCTTCAGGACTTATCTAATTAGTAAATAGAGTCCACCTGTCTGTAATTTAATATCAGTATTAATACAGCTGTTCTGTGAAGCCCTCAGATGTTTGTTAGAGAACCTTAGAAAACAAACAGCATCACAAAGGCATCACAAAGGCCAAGGGACACACCAGACAGGTCAGGGCTAAAGAAGTTTAAAGCAGGGTTAGGTTATAAAAAATATCCAAAGCTTTGAACATCTTACAGAGCACTGTTCAATCCATCATCAAAAAATGGAAAGAATATGGCACAACTGCAAACCCACCAAGACATGGCCGTCCATCAAAACTGAAAGGAGCGGCAAGGGAAGCATTAATCAGGGAAGCAGCCAAGAGGCCCATGGTAACACTGGAGGAGCTGCAGAGATCCACAGCTCAGGTGGGAGAATCCATCCACAGGATAACTATTACTTTTGTGCACTTCACAAATCTGGCTTTTATGAAAGAGTGGCAAGAAGAAAGCTATTGTTGTAAGAAAGCCAATAGAAGTCTCATTTGCAGTTTGCAGGAAGCCATATGGGGGCCACAGCAAACATGTGAAAGAAGGTGCTCTGGTCAGATGAGACCAAAATTTAACTTTTTGGCCTAAAAGCAAAATGCTATGTGTGGTGGAAAATTAACCTTTGCACATCACCCTGAACACACCATCCCCACTGTGAAACATGGTGGTGGAAGCATCATGTTGTGGGGATGCTCTTCTTCAGCAGGGACAGGTAAGCTGGTCAGAGTTGATGAGAAGATGGATGGAGCCAAATACAGGGCAATCTGAGAAGAAAACCTGTTAGAGTCTGCAAAAGAATTGAGACACGGTGCAGAGGTTCATCTTCTAGTAGGACAACAACCCTAAACATACAGAGCTACAATGGGATGGTTTAGATCAAAGCATATTCATGTGTTAGAATGGCCCAGTCAAAGTTCAGTTATAAATGTGAGGATGCTTTTCTTCAGCAGGGACAGGGAAGCTGGTCAGAGTAGATTGGAGGATGGATGGAGCCAAATACAGGGCAATCTTAGAAGAAAACCTGTTAGAGTCTGCAAAAGACTTGAGACTGTGGCGGAGGTTCACCTTCCAGCAGGACAAGGACCCTAGACATATAGTCAGGACTTCAATGGAATAGATCAAAGCATATTCATGTGTTAGAATGGCCCAGTCAAAGCATAGATCTAAATCCAATTGAGAATATGTGTCAATACTTAAAAATTGCTTTTCACAGATGCTCTCCATTCAATCAAACAGAGCTTGAGCTATTTTGCAAAGATGAATGGGCAAAAATATTACTCTCTAGATGTGCAAAGCTGGTAGAGACATGCCCAAAAAGACTTGCAGCTGTAATTGCAGTGAAAGGTGGTTCTACAAAGTCTTGACTCAGGGTGGCTGAATATAAATGCATGTCACATCTTTCACATATTTATTTGTAAACAATTTGGAAAACCATTTATCATTTTCCTTCCACTTTACAATTATGTGCCACTTTGTGTTGGTCTATCACATAAAATCCCAATAAAATACATTTTACGTTTTTGGTTGTAACATAACAAAATGTGGAAAATGTCAAGGGGTATGAATACTTTTTTCAAGTCACTCTATGCCACTTTACAAGGTTTTGGGGTTTATTTCTTATTTGAATTGGAGAATAGGGGGTCACAAAATTGTCCAACTGTAAAGTAAATACCATGGAGTCAGTGGAAAATCCCAAATAATGGTGGTTTAGAGGGTTGTAAAGCTTTAAACATACCCACTGAAGTGACTAACCTTAGGTAATACACAGAGATTAAACAAATCCTTGTACATAGGTTGTACCTGTTTCTCTGCAGCTTTCTTTCCTCTGCCATCTATATATTTTAAACAGCATTTCGGAGCTCCAGAAGGTAAGGGGCCAGGATCTGATGTTACACATTAAACAGTAATGAATATACTGTGCAATTTTATGTTTCTCCTATGGCAAAAGATGCAATATTCTTATTGGGTCTATGAACCCTGCAATATTTGCATGTACTAACCCCACAGCAAAATGATCCTGGATAAGAGAGCTAGGTTTTGTTGGTAATATGACATTGAACATAACTAGATACAAAAACGCAATGCAAAGTGGGGGCCCTAGGGCTACTAACGCCAATACCTTTGGATTAGATGTTATATAGTGCCCTATTAGTGTACAAAAGGGTATGCTTTTCTTCATTAAACTCATTATTTTATTATACTCTACAGAATAAGTTGTGACAAAATGTATCCTCTCATCTTTTCTAGATTTGGCCCTGGACCTAGATTTAACAGTAGAAAGTAGATCCTTCTGTTGTTTATGGCAAGTGACCCACATCCTGAATGTAACCTGGAAGCCTCTGTACAAGTGGTAGCAAGTGTAGATCCACCCATTTACAAACGGGGTTCTAAAAAGAAAACTATACACACTACAGTGAGGCGTTGTTGTATTATTACAGAGGATTTGTGAGTCTAAGCCCTTGTACACACGGTCGGACATTCCAACAACAAAATCCGTTGGAATTTGTCTGACGGATTTTGTCCGAAACTGGTGTTGCATACACACGGTCGGACAAAGTTGTCGAAAAATCTGATCATTCAGAACGTGATGACGTTATTTCGTTACAACGGGACTACGTTCAGGCTAGTAGCCAATAGCTTTGGTCTTGTAATTTGATCTGAGCATGCGTGGCACTTTGTCCGATCGGAATTCTCTACTAACGATCGGACCATGTCCGATCGGACCATGTTGTCGGAAAATTTTTATAGCCCAGCTCTAAAACTTTGTCGGTCGGATATTCTGACGGAAACAGTCCGATGGAGCCCACACATGGTCGAATTATGCAACAACATGGTCCAATTGGATATTTTCCGTCGGAATGTCAGACTGTGTGTACAAGGGCTTAGGCTGGAGATGGAACACTGGAGAAACCAGGTACCACACTACCACAAATTCTGCACTTTTGTCACTCAAAACACCTATTGATCTACCCTCTGCAAAAGATCCACTAGGGCTAATTTAAACAAATGTGTAGGGTTTATTTTGTTTGTTTTTGTTTCATAAACATTTTATTAAGAAATGTAGGTGGATGTGAACATTTTCAGAACAATATGCATTATTTAATACATATGTATTAAAAACAAACAAACAGTTATATCTATTTGGCACTACCTTGAATTAAGGATATTATAATAAAGGCCTATCCGGTAGCCCATGGGCAACCTAGAAAGCTAGCGATGAGAAGGATTTTGGTTTAATGGGCGATATACATCAGTGTTGGCTAATTGCCAATTGTTAAAGTTTCTAGACTTCCCATATAACAGGGATATGCAATTAGTGGACCTCCAGCTGTTGCCGAACTACAAGTCCCATGAAGCATAGCAAGACTCTGACAGCTACAAGCATAGGCACGCTAATTGCATATCTCTGCCATATAACTAGATTTTGATTATTTTTTAGATTAGATTCACAATTGCAATTTGTTCCCGTTTGGTTAAATTATCTTTATCATATTTATCACAAGAATCCTTTAAAAGAATCAGTTATTTTTCCAAAATGTCTTGGAACACCTCCGCAGCATTGCATCTGATTTGAATAGGTAAAAATATTTATCCCCTCTGATTAGAACACTACTCGAAGTACCAAGCACACTTTGTGAAGACCTGAAGCTGCTCCAGAACAAATTTTGCATACATATCCCTGAACAAACCTTGATTTCTACTCTGAAAAGGGACACCTACCCCCCCCCCCCCCCCCCATCACTATTTTTAAAAACATCCACAATACTTGCCTCTGTATCTGCAGAATGCTTCCATAGTAATACATTTCTAACATATCTGTTGAAGTCCAATAGTTCTTTCCCTTTTTCTGGTGCACAGTCATGTTAGAACAGGAAAGGGCCATCCCCAAACTGTTACCACAAAGTTGGGAGAATTAAATTGTCCAAAATGTTTTGGTATACTCAGGGCCGGTACAAGGGGTGGGCGAGAGGGTCGGGTGCCCTGGGCGGAGTGTGAGAGGGGGCGCTGCTCGCTGACTCTGAGCATAATATGAGAGCCACTCGCATTGTCATGGCCACCCGATCTGCTCCCTCCCCCTGCATCTTCATTGGCAGGGAGGAGAGCGTCAGGAAGGACTGCACCAGCGGGGTGGGGGGCGGGCAAGCCTCCCATCATCTCAGTAACCATGAAAAAAAGGACAGGAGAATCAGTCTGTAAATTCTGAGACTGGTGGCTGCAGCTCTGAGCATCTGTGACACTTACACAGCCCATCGAACACACAACCTTCCTCCCTCACTGACGGGAGATCAGAGAGGAATACAGCTCCTCCCACCTCTGCTCCTCCAGGAACTTCCTGCCCCACCCACACTATCCCTTGCATGCAGATCTATCTGAGGAGAGGGGATGTGTGGGCGGAAAATCTGAAAACAGCAGTTGCAGATTCCTCTGTGTGCCAAAGATGCTTATCTTCCAGCCTGGACCTGTGGGTGGGCGTGCACACTGCAGTACACCGTGATAATTGAACTGTCCTTATCTCTATCCACCTCCCTTCTCGCTCCCTCCCCCCCTCATGTTCTTTCAAGACATTCACTAACTTTCAGTTCCAGTGATTGATTCTTTCTTAAAAACGGGGGGGCGCAGTTTGCCATTTTCGCCCTGGGCAATATGACCTTGTCGCAGCACTGGGTATACTGATCCCTTCACTGGAACTAAGGGACCAAGCCCGACCCCTGAAAAACAACCCCACACCATAATTCCCCCTCCACCAAATGATTTGGACCAGTGCCCAAAGCAAGGTCCATAAAGACATTGATGAGCGAGTTTAGGGTGGATGAACTTGACTGGTCTGTACAAAGTTCTGTCCCCAACCCAATAGAATACTTTTGGGATGAATTAGAATGGAGACTGTGAGCCAGGCCTTTTTGTCTACAGCAATGCCTGACCTCACAAATGCGCTTCTAGAACAATGGTTAAACATTCCCATAGATACACTCCTAAACCTTGTGGACAGCCTTCCCAGAAGATCTATCTATCTATCTATCTATCTATCTATCTATCTATCTATCTATCTATCTATCTATCTATCTATCTATCTATCTATCTATCTACCTATCTACCTATCTATATATCTATCACAAGTAGAAAGATGTATGTATTAATGAAGGCCTTTACACTACATACATAATAAACACACTTGAATATGGAAGTACTGTTTTTAACATTAAAGTATTTTGATATTTTATTAGAAAGCTTTCAAATAAATTTTCGTAATTTGACCAGTACTTACATTTGCTATGCAGATATATCATTAAAATGATAGCATTATTGTTTTATTCATTCAAAAGAATGCCTTCTTATATTTGTTTATAATTACAAATATCATAAAATCTAAATGAACATAACAGGTAACATCAATTTAATTTTTGCATGACATTATGTGATAAGAATTTTTAGTTTATCCGCCACACTAAATAAACACCTGCCTTTGGTATACATAGCATCTGAGACTGCACAGTGAAACTAGCTTTGTCCACCTAAAGCAAAAGTACTGTGCTGTTGCACATAAATAAAAAAAATAAAAATGATATTTTTAGTTATACTTGTATATGTTGTACAAGAACTATAAATGATTACTGGGATATGCATCTTTATATATCTGCAGTGAAAGCAAGGTGATAAAATGTAGCTAATGTTATTGTGCTAAGTCAATAAAGTGGTTTAAAGAGAAATGCCCTCCCCTTGAAACCACCAGTGCAATGTCAAAATTTACATTGCCCCGAGAAAGAGGTTTGTGTTTATGTGATGAGGTTATGTATACTATGTATTCAATAATTTATCAATTCATTAAAATGTTGAAGTTAAACTATACTCACCTCCACTCCAGCAAGTGGTGGAGAGGAGCTCCCTTAGCACCCGCTGACATCTTCTACCAGTCTTCTTCTGGGTTCTGATCATTGAATTGGCTACACTAAGATGATGTCACTCTTGCACATGCACAGGAGTTCGTTCATCTTGGCATATATCAAACCTGTACACTAAGCTGCATATGCACAGCGCAATATACATTAAAAATAAGCAAGCAAGAATACTTTAATATATAAGAATACTTTAATGAATAACTGAAGAGTGCAAAATCTGGTGCAACTGTGCATAGTAGCTTCTTTCTTCAGCTTCTTTCGTCAGCTTGTTCAATAAAGCTTTGATAATAAAATAAAATTGAAAGCTGCTTTGTTTCTACGCAAATCAACCCCACTGGGAGTCTCTTCTGCATTCAAAAATCTGACTTCTACCTTAAGTTAGCTACCCTCTGTCTTGTCAACTAGTTCAGGCATACCCCACTTCTATTTACTAAAGCTGGAAACTGAAAAATCAGGTTCCCATCTGCATAGAAACCAAAGAGCATATAACCCCAGCTTGTTCAATTAGGTTTTGTTAATAAAACCTTGAAGCTCATTGGTTTCTATGCAGAAGTGAGCCTGATTTTGCATTTTCAGCTTTAGTAAATAATCCCCATTGTGTACTTAAAAGTGGAGTATGCCTGTACATCTCCAATATGTCTGAAGTTTAAAGTTTGTATGTACAAAATAAGTACCATATTTATCGGCGTATAACACGCACCGGTGTATAACACGCACCCCAAGTTTAGGAGGGAATTTAAAAGAAAAAAAACTTTTAGGAGGGAAGTTCAAGGAAAAAAACTTACATTTAAATGCCCATCAATGCAGCCTTGTCGGTGTCAATTGCAGTTCTGCATTGCAGCCTTATCAGTCATTTGCAGCCTTGTCAATCATTTGCAGCCTTACATTGCAGCCTTGTCAGTCATTTGTAGCCTTCCATTGTAGCCTTGTCAGTCATTTGTATCCTTCTATTGCAGCCCTGCCAGTCATTTTTAGACTTGTAAGTTGTTTGCAGCCATCTATTGTAGCCTTGTCAGTCATTTGCAGCCTTCTATTGTAGCCTTGCCAGTCATTTGCAGCCTTGTCAGTCATTTGCAGCCTTCTATTGTAGCCTTGTCAGTCATGTGCAGCCTTCTATTGTAGCCTTGCCAGTCATTTGCAGCCTTCTATTGTAGCCTTGCCAGTCATTTGCAGCCTTGTCAGTCATTTGCAGCCTTCTATTGTAGCCTTGTCAGTCATGTGCAGCCTTCTATTGTAGCCTTGCCAGTCATTTGCAGCATTGTCAGTCATTTGTAGCCTTTTATTGCAGCCTTGCCAGTCATTTGCAGCCTTGTCAGTCATTTGCAGCCTTCTATTGTAGCCTTGTCAGTCATGTGCAGCCTTCTATTGTAGCCTTGTCAGTCATTTGCAGCCTTGTCAGTCATTTGCAGTATTCTATTGTAGCCTTGCCAGCCATTCGAAAATGATTTGATTTAAAAATGGCACCGCCGAGATACAGAGCGGATGTCCTGTGTATCTTGGCGGCGCTCAGTACTTCTCAGTGACCTTCGGGTATTTTTAGCTGCAATTGGCCATTCTCGGCTATTTTCGGCCACACTCTGCCGTTCTCAGCGGCTTTCTGCTTTCCGAAAGCTGCCGAGAAAGGCAGAGAATGGCTGAAAATAGCTGAGAATGGACAAAGATAGCCCAAAATACCCGGAAGCCTCAGAGAGTGGCAGAAGGGTATAGAAACAGCGGGGGATCGGCGTATAACACGCACCCCCGATTCCCCCGATTCTGAAAGATATTCCAGAATGCTTGATGAAAGAACACAGGGTGGCAAACACATTTTTTCTTTGGGTCCCTAATGATTCATGTACTGTGTAAAAAAAAAAAGAAAAAGATATATACTGAATAAACCACCTCCCACAAAGCAGTAAGTACCCTTGAATAAAATAAAAATAAAATATTTTGGTAAATATTTCCTTTGTTTTTGGAATACTAAAAAGGCATAATGAAATATGAAATACTTACCTTAGAACGAGGTGCCGGCATCTCACCCAATTCACACCGAGGGAGCTGACATGTTCCCTTGGTGTGTCTTCCGGGTATCACGGCTTTGGCGCTGTGATGTCGTGACTCCCGCGCATGCACGTGGGAGACTTCTTTCCGGCAAGGTCCGGCGTCTGCCGGGCTTTCAGCCGAGAATCCCCTGTGTGCATGCGCCACTGCAGTCAACGGCTCATTGCGAGGGGAATGTACGGTTTAGGAGATATTTTTTTTTACCCACAGGTACCGTATATACTCGAGTATAAGCCGAGATTTTCAGCCTCTTTTTTGAGGCTGAAAGTGCCCCCCTCGGCTTATACTCGAGTCATCGCTGTCTGCCCGCTCGATCAGCGTGTCGAGCAGACAGACAGCGGCCATTCTATAATTCAAAAGCCGCGCCCCCGGCTCCGCCTTCGCCTGTGATAGGCGGAACACTGAATTTCCCAGCAGCCTGTGTTCCGCCTATCACGGACATCGTATCATCCTCGTACTACGGACGAGGATGATACGATGTCCGTGATAGGCGGAACACAGGCTGCTGGGAAATTCAGTGTTCCGCCTATCACAGGCGAAGGCGGAGGCGCGGCTTTTGAATTTTACAATGGCCGCCGAGGCGCCGACGAAGAGGGCAGGGGACGGAGGCAAGGCAAGGCACGGCACGGCACGGGATGGGACGGGACGGAGGCAAGGCAAGGCACGACACGGGACGGAGGCAAGGCACGGCACGGGACGGAGGCAAGGAGGCAAGGCACGGGACGGAGGCTCGGGACAAAGGCTCGGGACAAAGGCTCGGGACACAGGTAGGCTGGACACACACACACACACACACACACACACACACACACACACACACACACACACACACGGATGGATACACACACACACAGGGATGGATGTATGGATGGAGACACACACACACAGGGATGGATGGATGGAGACACACACACACAGGGATGGATGGATGGATGGATGGAGACACACACACACAGGGATGGATGGATGGACACACACACACACAGGGATGGATGGACGGACACACAGGGATGGACGGACACACAGGGATGGACGGACACACAGGGATGGACGGACACACACACAGGGATGGACAGGCATGTCTCACCCTCGGCTTATACACGAGTCAATAAGTTTGCCAGTTTTTTTGGGGGTAAATTGGGGGCCTCGGCTTATATTCGGGTCGGCCTATACTCGAGTATATACGGTAATCCTTATTATAGGCTTACCTGTAGGTAAAAGTTACAAATTTGACTATACAACCGCTTTAACTGGCTTTTACACTTTAGTACTTTCTAAATCACGAAAAATATTCAGATCACTAAACTTCAAAAATTCAATATTTGCATATTTGCTCTGAGTTAATGGCTCAGAGTATTAAAGCAATAAGGTTTGCATGACAGCCCGGAAATTAGCATTTACTGAATGATAAGTCTACAATGGCAAGCTCTCTGAGAAATAGTTTCATTTAAGGATATATCAGCCTTTAAACATGTTAATTTAGCACTATAATAAGCCCATGTGTGGGCAACTGTTTTCAATGTCAGGAAAAGTAATTCAGACCTTCATAAGTTTAACATTGCACAAAAGAGCCAGCTTGCAAATGAATTTGACACATAAGTGTATAAATGCTATAGAGGTTATTTATGTGATTGGAGCTGTGGCCCTGAGCTACAATGTTCCTGATTTATCTTAAAGATGATCCACTCGGCTATGATGGGCAATAGCTCCTTTGTTTTTATTTCAGTGTCCATAAATCATCACATACTGACCTTTCTTGCTTTTCTGAAATAATATTGTATTATAGCAGCTAACCAGATTCAAACTGTCACCTTAACTATTTCTAGTGCAGGTTTTAAAATATGTTTTAAAAGGAATGACTATTTGCTTTGAGCTTTATACACTAGTATTCTCAAATAATGTAGAGCTCACGGACTAAATAGCAACATAACAGATTAATAATTCTGCTACAATAAGTACCTGAACTAAAAATGTTTACATTTTTTTAATGAATGTATTTTATTTATTCAGGTAAATGTATAATAGGTTGACTAAAAGTATAGAAATCAGCATTATTAATTAAAAAAAAAAAAAAAAACTTTTGGGGTGTATGATTTTACAACTTTCAATAATGTATAAGGAGCATAATACACATTTCTTCCATATAGAACAAAATGTTTATGTCACGCTATATAAATAGTTATTTCAACCAGGTGAGACATAAATCCTATATAGACATCAATAAATTGTGAATCCTTCACATAAAGTGCTCATGTGTAAAGATGCTTTATCCACTTAAGCCCCAGTCCAATTTGCTGGCCAAAGACCAGAGCACTTTTTGCGATTCAGCACTGCGTTGCTTTAACTGACAATTGTGCGGCCCTGCGACATGACTCCCAAACAAAATTGATGTCCCCTTTTCCCACAAATAGAGCTTTCTTTTGGTGGTATTTGATCACCCCTGCGGTTTTTATTTTTTGTGCTATAAACAAAAAAAGATCGACAATTTTGAAAAAAAAAAGCATCATTTTTTTTCATTTTGCTATAATAAATATCCCCCAAAAATATATTAAAAAACATTTTTTTCCTCAGTTTAGGCCAATACATATTCTTCTACATATTTTTGGTAAAAAAAACAAAAAAAACGCAATAATCGTTTATTGATTGGTTTGCACAAAAGTTATAGCATTTACAAAATAGGGGATAGTTTTATGGCATTTTTATTATTATTTTTTTTTTAATAGTAATGACAGCGATCATCGATTTTTATTTTTTATTTTATTTTTATTGTGACTGTAACATTTTTGGGACCATTGTCATTTATACAGCAATCAATGCTATACAAATGCAGTGATTTCTGTATAAATGACACTGGCAGTGAAGCGGTTAACTACTAGGGGGCAGTGTAGGGGTTAATATACTATAGCACTTTATGATTTGCTGTGATTAATCAATATAAAGTATAATTATTTTGTTCACTATATTTAAGCACTGTTTATGGGAGTGTGACTGATGCTAGCAGCTGTACCTTTTAGTAACCTCTTATATATAGGTTATATATTTCCTCATATTGGCACAGCTTGTTTATATGTTTAGGTGTCAGATACTGTACTAGTCATTAGTAGCTTGCATAATGATTTACACACTATTTCTAGTGTATACATTTCTTACATATGTCTACCTGTTTGAGAGTTTTTAAAATATAACTTTTATTCACTCATTTAATAATCCTTTAAATCAATATTTTGTGACTTGTTTTTCACAAAATGGTCTGTCTGTCCGATCTTCCTTTCCCTAGTATTCTTTGATAGCTTATCACTCCCCTCTCTATTTCTCTTTCCTAAATATTGTCAAAATCTTTGTTATCCTTATCACTATAATTAATATTGTTACCATGTTATTGCATTACCTATATTTTCCCTAGTAATTTCATCTCTTTTTCTGTTTTCTTTTCCCCCAGGTAAGTAACCAATGAACTTGTATAAAGGTAGTTTTATTTTTGCAAATGTGTGCAAACTAAACCTCTCTTTTTTAATGCATACTGTTAGACAGGATAATTCTGTAGGTTGATAATTTTCTTTGGTTTTGATTGACATGCATCACCCTTCCTTGTGCTTCTTTCTGTGAAGGCCAGATATAGGTGGGGACAGTGACCTTTTTGACTGAATACTGGTGAGGGGGTGCACTGGACACCTTTACCGCCATTGAGCTATATGCTGGGTGCCCTGTGCCTTTAAGGAAGGATGGTCTCCCTCCAGGGTTTCCACTTTCTAGCAATAGCTAGCCGCAGATATGAAAACATGGGAAATGATCATGTGTGATCTTTGGGACCAAGTGTCAATAAAAATGCCTGTTTTTGATACATACTGTTAGACAGGATAATTCAGTTGGTTGTAAGCTGGTTGACAAGTTGAGCTGAGAATTTTCTTTGGCTTTGTTTGACATGAGATGCCCTTCCATGTGCTCCCTTCTGGGAAGGCCAGCTATAGGTGGGGGCAGTGGCCAATTGTTTGTACTGTTGCTCTTATTGAACATCCATGAACTTTATCATTGCTGTCACTGAACAGCAATCTAGGGTGTTTTTTATTATTACTGACACTAAACATTAATGAAGAGTGGTTAAGCGTTCTTCCCATTTAACACAAATTAAAGTGGGGGAGGTGATATTATTGTCAATGATGCAAATGCTAGGGGTTATTCTTGCTGCCACTGACATCAATCCTGGAGAATTTTATTGCTGCCACAGTTTACCCCAGGCCATATTTTGTTCGAAAATATCAGCGTATAGATGGAAAGGCATCTCCTTACAAGATACTGTATACATCATGAAGCAGTATCCATTTTATTTGCCTCATACATTTTTTGGCCACACCAATGTTTTATTGGCAGTAGACATTTTGCTTTTCATGCCTACAAGCTGTGCCTTCTATTTATTTTCAGAAATTGAAACTATGTACTGTATTTATTGGCGTATAACACTCACTTTTTCACCATGAAAATCGGGTGCAAATAGCATGTGCGTGTTTACGCCAATACAAAAATTTTCGTTTTTCCCTGAAACTTCCCTCTTAAAATGAATGTGCGTGTTATACACCTGTGCATGTTATACGCCGATAAATACGGTACTGTTTTTTTTTTTTTTAGTTTCAAATAATTTTATTACATTTTAAGGAATTACAATCACAAAGACATGATTTTTTTTTATTGTACTATTTGTTTAATCCATATACTAACTGAATACCAACCAGCACTATAGGCCCTGGGGTTGCAGCTTCCCGGCCATTCTAATACAAGTTCCATCCTCCTTATCACTAAAAGCCCAAATAATCAGCACACAACTTACAAAAACAGCCTCTGATTTACATGTATTCAACAGACAGATAACCAGGAAGAAGAGGAAGGATGTGTGAGTAACCCAGCAGAATAATCTCAGGAAAGGGCCAACCTAATGTGGGCTATAGTAACATGACATATACTTCTGCTTCTTCCACTGAATCCGAACAAAGAGGAGATTTACTCTCATGGCTTTTTAAATCTAAAAAAGGGGTTGTAGTGGTTTCCAAATGTCTGACGCTCATACTTTGAAATTGGATAGAGCAAGAGTAGCGGTCCAATTATTCAGAATCAAAACCCTAAAAACTAAGATTGAAGGTCTGGAAAGACATTAAAACAAGCCAATATTTGATTCCAAGGCCTGCCTGAATCTACAGTATTTCAGCCTGATTGGAAACACGTCTCACTTCTATTTCAACTAAAGTGGGCATGCTGTTGCTATAAAATTAAAAAGTGCTGCTGTGCATACAATAAAGTTATATCATATACTATTACTATACCATGAGAAGGTACCAATAGTGTAAGCTTAGTTCATACAATCTACGTGAAAAAAAATAAAAAATAAATGAAAAATAAAAAAAAATAAAACTAAAGATGCAATAATGCCACTAAGTACTAAGGGAAAAAACACAAGCCCTAGAGCATATGCATTATATGATAATTCACACTCAACGTAAAATAATAATAAACATATAAAGTGTATACCGTATATCCATACAGATGGACTAAATATACATATGGACAATTCAAATATGATTAAACAACCATACAGGGCCATCTTTAATATTGATTTTACCCTGGGCAAAAAAAAAATGTTGCCCCCCCCCCCCCCCCCCCCCCCATGCAGTTTCACTCTCCACCTGCTTTGAGACATATAATAAAAAGCAGCAAGACTCAACATCAGTTTACTGAATCAGATTAGACAGCAATTGCGTTTGGTTGCCAGAGGTTACAGTGTATCATTACCACTCACTGACTGGTTGCTAGAGGTTACAGCACATCATTTCTGCTTGTTGATTGGTTGCTAGAGATTACTGTACATCAATACTGCTCATTGATTGTTTGCTATAGGTTACTGCACATCATTACTGCTTACTAATTGGTTACTAGAGGTTATAGCACATCATCTCCTCACTTCCTGCACACCATGGACTGGGGAGATGAGGGGGCCCATTAATAGACATTAAACTCCTAGGGATCCTAGGACTCCTGGGATCAGTGGCAGTGCAGTGCTGACTTTCAAGCATGCCCCTTCACCTCCCCAGTGGGCATCATTCAGTATAGGTGATGGTGGATATGACATGAGGGGGGGGGGATGATATACATATGAATATCGCCTCTATTTACATATGAATCCTGCCGGTCTGCCCCTATTTAAACATGACTGTCATCTCTATTTACATGTCATTGTTGGTATTTGCATATAAACACAGGATCTGCAGGTGAGTCATCTCTACACAACAATAGGGCAGAGCTGGGCAGCATTAGTAACAGAACTTCACACTGAGCTATCAGGACACTGCATGCGACTAAAACCCCAAGAAACAAGGGAATTTAAACTGGTATAGTTGCCAAGTATGAGGCAGATGCTTTGGGCCCCACGGCAATGACAGGGCCCAGGGCATCTGCCCCTTTTTCCCTGCCTTAAAAACAGCCCTGCAACCATACACAAATTACAAAAACTAAGATTATAAATGTGAATAAGGCCTGGCTGAGCTTGATGGCGGTCGCTTATGCTCATAGCTCCGGCATCCCAGGACGAATACATCTGTCAATCGCAGGTACTCTTGCCTCTATTACTCTCCTAACGATGGGTACAGCTTCCCGCACGTCCTCGGCCTCGATCTCGCTCCCCGCGAGAGAACACAGCCGGACAAGCGCTTCATAACATCCCGGAGATGTTCCGTGCACAGCGAAGAAACATGGCGCCTTCCCGCCACAGTACCTCACAGGCCTCAGACACACGCTCTACTCCTCAGAGGATGATTGTGCTATCAGACACTCTCCCGGCTGGGAACACGGCAGCACAAAGAACAAGCGATTCCTATACACAGGAGATACCCTCCACACAACCGATCAGTATGAATGACTTGCGATCGATAGCTGCAGATATCAAAGACACCCTGTCTGCGGCCATCGCAGACCTCCGGGTGGATATTAGAGGACTATCCGATCGCATGCACACTGTGGAAAAAATAACTGACCAACATGAAATAACACTTCGCAAAACCACGAGGAAACTGGATACCCACACATTACAAATGAGAGATATACAGCGACATTTAGAGGACTTGGACAATAGGGGGAGACGTCATAATCTGAGAGTTAGAGGCCTCCCTGAATCGGTTGAAAACGACCAGATTACTTCAGCTGTCATGTCCATCTTTAACGATGTGCTGGATAGACCTCCCCAGTCTAACATTGAGATAGAGCGCATTCACCGTGCATTACGGCCTAAAGGAAGAGACACTGACCCCCCAAGGGACATCGTTTGTTGCCTAGTCAACTATCGTCTTAAAGAAGACATACTGAGAGCTGCTAGATCTAAACAGAATATAACGTTTGGAACTGCACCTATTCAAATATTTCAAGATCTCTCTGGTATCACCTTGCAACATCGCAGAGATTTACGTCCCTTGTTGGATGTCCTGAAAACCCGCGATATAATGTACAAATGGAAATTCCCATTCTGCCTTACAGAATCACAGCTGGGCCGTACAGCACACCTTAAGGTACCGGAAGATTTGCCTAACTTCTGCTCTATTCTGAACATCCTCTTGGTTGAGGTGCCTAATTGGTATGCTTCTTTTCACCCATTGATACCCAAAACACCCAAACACCACGTGGAACCGATGGAGGCTCAAGATTCCACCTTCCGCAGACGGAGATCCCCCTCTGGGCCCAGAGGACACCGTCCGCCTGACATCGCCCGCAGGGATCATAGCCCCTCTTCTTCTCCACGCTCCCTATAAGGATTATCGAGTCTCCATTTTGTTATACTGTATTCCATTTTGTTATACTGTATTCCATCTTCAAACTTTGTATGACCAAGCTAGAATTCTAACTGCTAAGACATAGATGCTCGCTATTTGGAAAATATGCTGTTTTCTTAGAATGCCCTTGGCCGCGAGAGTTTGTACAGAGAAAGCCAAGATATGCAATTATCTTATATTCCCTTAACTGCGTCTGTGACATAGAACGTCTGGATCACAGACTACTAGCACAATGTTGTTGAATATTGTAGTCTTATTCTTATCTCGTGAAGGTTAATGACGTGCTTTGCCATGAAGACACGATTTCTGCTTATTCTGCTTGTTCTGTCAATAAACCTGTTACTAGGAAAAGTTTGGTGTATAACTACAAGGGGGAATGGGAATCCCTGATTGGCTACTCCACAGGGTGCCACCCCAATTGTCTCAGCATATAACCTGTTGTATTCAAAACATTAAATGTAATCATTATTCACATACATCTCGTGTATGAGTCTTGGTTATCTCACCGGTGAATGGGACTCCCAAGTACATCCAGACCACGGCCTAGGAAAGATAGGAAGAGGGAAATCGAGCACCTAACAGAGCAAGGACCTACCTTTACAGCTGGTACCAGAAGTGGGGTCATCGATCGGCAGGTGAGTGACTACTGATTTATTTACCTTATTGGTGAGGATCTTTTGGTGTCACTTATACTGCCGCGGTGACCGCCACGTGCTGGACCTGTATTGCTGCTGTGCCTCCGCGGTGGGCTAGGCTGGCCCATCGGGAGAAGTAGAGGGCTCGTACCTAAAAAAGAGAGTCCGGCTAGGTTGGCCTGACTTAAAACTATTAAGTAAAATAGATTAAAAGAGAGTCCGGCTAGGTTGGCCTGACTTAAAACTATTAAGTAAAATAGATTAAAAGAGAGTCCGGCTAGGTTGGCCTGACTTAAAACTATTAAGTAAAATAGATTAAAGGAGAGTCCGGCTAGGTTGGCCTGACTTAAAACTATTAAGTAAAATAGATTAAAGAGGAACATTACAGGGAAGGGAAGCAATAGATTGCGCCCTCCCCACATAAGGTCGGATGTTCAAGGGACGCCCGAAGGGTAATTTGATCAAATCAAACACAGTGCACATTTTATCTAGTCATGTAAAATGATTGTATGTGATTTAGTTGTTCATGTTTTTCTTTCCAGGTTACGTAAGTATTTCAAACTTGCCTTTTCAATTGTTTTTTTTTGTATTTTGCTGTTCTTTCAATGTCTTTACCTTGGGATCCAGATTGCTGTGAAATTGTTAACCCTTGCCCTCACTGTACTGTTGGTTTATTGTTTCTTAAACAAATTGATATCCTGATATTGATAGCCACTCGCCCAGGGGGATATTCCACTAGACTAGGAGAACGCCCTGTGTACCCCCAGGACGAAACTTCTCCCGTTGTCCCGCTAGTCAGAATAAACCTGCATAGCCCAGTCAGTGAATCCCACCTCCTTGCTGAAATGGAAGAAGTTCAACAACAGGTGATTCGTGCCACTGGCTGCTATCACCTCTGCCCCCTTACCAAGCATCTCATAACACCCCCCCATAATGGGGAATACTGTAGGCAAAGATGGGACCCCTTATGAACAACCTACTCCCTATCAGTATGTGCAGACTATAGTGCCCGGTCCCTATGTAGAACCATTTTGGAGTCAGGTTAGGGAAAGGTGCCAGCAATTAGGGATCCATGATATAGGTCCCGCGGGCCCCTGCAACACAGAAGATTGGCATGTAGTAAAAAAGATTTGTCAGTTACATAAGCACTCATACCCCCCCGGGAAGTGGGATGTAGATTACATGAAAAAATCTTGCAAGATATGGGAAGCCCCTCTAAAAATTTATAAAAAAAGCATGCCAAAAATCATGCCCTCACAGAAGGAAAACCAATACCCTCGGCACCTATAACTACACCCCTGAACGCCCCAGAAATAATCCCTTTTATAGTGGGTCCCTTTTTACCACTACTGTAATGGCCAGAGGGGAGCCAAAAGTAGTACAGCTGCTAAAATTAATTAACCCCAAATGGGCTACCCAACCCCTGGAAGATTTCATGTCAGACACCCGCTCCAGGGAAACTTCCGGGGTTTTTGAACAAAAAGGGGGGTTATTTTATAACACATTTGAACCCCCAACCCCTTTAATGGCACTCCAACCATATGCCCCCACTCGAAGACCAGAATATGCCCCCCAACCACCAGACCAGGGTTGTTTCAACTGTGGTCAAATGGGACATTGGAAGTCCAATTGTCCCTACCGTAGGGGCCAAACGGGACCTTGGGGGAAGGGAAATGGACGAAGGCGTTACCCTAACGCCTTTCCTTCAACTCCACAACATCAACGTCCCCCAACTTACCAAGGACCAGTGTCAGGCCCCAGATATCACCAGCCCTATCAAGGACCCCAAGGACCCCCTCCACCTAACAATGCCGCCCTTCGTGTTCCACCACCCCCACCAGCCCCTATTCCCATGCAATGGCCTGCCACCCAACCCTCAAGCAGGACATAGGGCTGCCTGGAGTATGTCCCTTCCCTCAGCCTGGTATGTTACAATGTGTCCTGGAGGAGCCTACCCCAGGTGATCCTGGGTGTAGATGGAAAACGCATTTGTTTTCTCATTGACACTGGTGCCACCTCTAGCTCCATCAATGATGTGACCTTTGACACGCCACAATGTTCTGAGGGAAGCTCCATAGGTATTAATGGGACTCCTGTTACCCACCCTATCACCCCACCCTTATCAGTAACCACCCCGGAGGGGGTGCTACTTTGCCAACAATGGTTTGCCATCCTGCCCCAATGCCCAGTCTCCCTGATGGGAAGGGACTTAATGTCCAAACTGGGAGTGGTGATCAAATTTGATCCACAGGGAGCAGTAACTGCCAGCTCCGCACTCTGCGACTTACAAGGCCCAAAGAGACAATCCAAAAAAGGGTATTTTGTACTCTTACCTGCCTCCCTGGAAACCCATGCTATTTGGGCAGAGAATAACGCGAGTGTAGGTTTCATCCCATGTACCCCGTACACCCCCCAAATGCGCCCAGATTCAGTACCTGTCTTTCAAAAACAATATGCACTACATTCTGACAAAATTGAGGGGATTACACCCCTCATCAATAGGTATGTAGCCATGGGCATCCTGACACCCGTCATCAGCTCATGGAACACCCCCATATACCCAGTGCGAAAGGCAAGCGGGGAATGGCGCTTGGTACAGGACCTCAGGGCAGTCAACAAAATGGTGGTTCCCCTCCCCCCTCTGGTCTCAGACATTGCCTTTATTTTTTCTTGCATACCGGCAAACTCTGTGGCCTACACAGTAATTGACTTAGCTAACGCTTTCTTTAGCATCCCTGTGGATCCACTGGCCCAGCCCATGTTTGCTTTTTCTTGGGGGGGGGGGGGCAACTGACCTGGACCCGTCTACCGCAGGGCTATGTGGACAGCCCGGCAGCCTTCTCTATGGTATTGAATGAGACAGTCAAATCCTGGCAATCGAGCGCCGGGTCGGTACTCATCCAATATGTGGATGACCTCCTTCTCTGCAGCCCTACCCCAGAAGCTTGTGAAGAAGACTCAAAAAACTTGCTGGATCACCTAGCCAAGGCAGGTCACTTGGCCTCACGGAAAAAGATACAGTGGGTGACCCCTACTGTAGAGTACTTGGGGTGCATCCTCAACAAGGGAGAGAGAAGTGTTTCCCCCCACCGTGCCGCAGCCCTTAACGCTCTGCAGCCACCCAGGGACAAGGCCGCCCTCTTGTCTTTCCTGGGAGCAATCGTCTATTGCCGGCAATGGATCCCTGACTGCTCATTTCATGACTCCATTCTGAGGAGGGCCACGCTCTCCACTGCGCCAAAAGTGGTGGAATGGACGGAGGAAATGTTACACTCATTTAACACCCTCCTCTCCTCCCTTGCCTCCGCCCCGGCCTTAGGACTAGTGGACTACAGGAAAACTTTTTATCTATATTGTGTAGTTAATGGATCTGCCTTTGCAGCAGTTCTTGCCCAAGAGCAAGGTAATTCTTATCGACCGGTGGCTTTCCTTTCAAAGAAACTCCCACTCCAGGTCCAGGGCATGCCTGCTTGCCTCCAGAACATGGCCGCATGTTCCATGGCCATTCAAGAAGCCAACAAGTTAGTTCTGGGACACCCCCTAACTGTATACACTACCCACTCAGTCACCCACCTTATCCAAAACCTCAATACACAACATATGACCACCCAAAGAGCCAGCGGGTATGAAATCATTCTTCTAAACACCTCCAATCTAACCATCAAACACACCTCTGACACCTCCCCCATCCTCAGGCTATTACATTCTCTGCTCAAACTCATGAATTATGGTGAACCATCCAAAATGCATGACTGCACAAAAGTGTTGGACCAAGTCACCTCCCCACGTAAGGACTTAACAGACGTACCTCTGGCCGGTGCAGAGGAAGTTTTTGTGGACGGCAGTTGCTCGCGCCCTTCGGATTCCACTTTTCTGACAGGATACGCGGTAGTACAACTCCCAGATCTGGTTCTGGAGGCTAAGCCACTTCTGCCTTCCTCGGCACAGGTCGCGGAACTGGTAGCCCTCACCAGAGCATGCATCCTGTTCACAAATAGGGATGTCAATATTTACACTGACAGTCGATACGCCTTCGGCGTGGTTCACGATTTCGGGGTGATCTGGGCTAACGGGGTTTAGAACGGGTGATAACAAAATTATAGCCAATAAGGAGCATATCCTGGCCCTTCTCCAGGCTATACTACTGCCCAAACATTTGGCGATTATTAAAGTCAAGGCTCACACCACCACTGGTAGCTACATTGCCCGAGGCAACGCCCTTGCGGATAGATGCGCTCGAGCGGCAGCAAATTCCTCCACACATCCACCCGCCCCTACCACGATATTTTTCCAACAAGATTTTTCAGCGCCAGATTTCCCCTCAGTTGCAGCCCAAATCCAATCCATGGCCACAGACGCTGATGTCCTTTTCTGGGTCGAACAAGGATTGTCCAAAGACCAAAGAGGCCTTTGGACAAATGGAGGAAGCCAGCTCGGCCCTCATCCTTTCCTACCTGCATGGTCCCGGACATATAGGGTCCCAACCCTTGCAACAGCTGTATGAAAAAACCTTAAAAGCATTAGATGCACAGACTGACATTAACCTATATTCTTTACAGGAAGAGTACGTGAAACATCTGGTAAGTACAATAGAAGAACATAATGAACAAGTTGCTGTCACCTTTTCTCCTCTTCCAACAGAACCTACTCACCCCTTCATCCCGGGGGATAAAGTGTTGATCAAGCAGCTTGCCCAACGGAAGCACGTGGGGCCCATCTACTCCGGTCCATGGAACGTGGAGAAGGTCTCCAGGACTGCTGTACTCACAGACTACACCCCTCAGTGGATCCATGCCAGCAGACTAAAAAAATGCCCCGAACCTCCACCGACTCCAGAACACCCCCAGAGGACACTTGCCCAAGACCAACAGGAGGACGCCACCACCAAAGGGACCCCGGAGACGAACCTACAGACCCTCCAGGAACAGTTCGGCAGAATCTCCCTGGACTTTCCTCCTCCTCCCACCAGCTCGGACTGAAGTCTTTGCAAAAAGAAAGAGACAGGGGCTTAGAAGATCAGTATGTACTACACACCATTTTGCTCTGGTCGATAGTATTGACTTTTGTGGTATTTGGGGGGGCATACTGGGATTTTTCAAGAAAATATTTCTCGTATTAGTAATGATAGTGTTGTTGATAGTAATGTTCTATGTGATCGCCAAGGGCTGCTGCATAGCAGCCTCCAAGGTTTCCCATCTAACAATAGCAACCAAGCCCAATGACGAAGAGAAAGCACTTATGGCTTTCTCTAAGGATGTCTGGTATAAAGGATGATCATAACTTCGTGCCAAAGTTATGATCACAGGAGGGATTATAAGGATTATCGAGTCTCCATTTTGTTATACTGTATTCCATTTTGTTATACTGTATTCCATCTTCAAACTTTGTATGACCAAGCTAGAATTCTAACTGCTAAGACATAGATGCTCGCTATTTGGAAAATATGCTGTTTTCTTAGAATGCCCTTGGCCGCGAGAGTTTGTACAGAGAAAGCCAAGATATGCAATTATCTTATATTCCCTTAACTGCGTCTGTGACCTAGAACGTCTGGATCACAGACTACTAGCACAATGTTGTTGAATATTGTAGTCTTATTCTTATCTCGTGAAGGTTAAAGACGTGCTTTACCATGAAGACACGATTTCTGCTTATTCTGCTTGTTCTGTCAATAAACCTGTTACTAGGAAAAGTATGGTGTATAACTACAAGGGGGAATGGGAATCCCTGATTGGCTACTCCACAGGGTGCCACCCCAATTGTCTCAGCATATAACCTGTTGTATTCAAAATATTAAATGTAATCATTATTCACATACATCTCGTGTATGAGTCTTGGTTATCTCACCGGTGAATGGGACTCCCAAGTACATCCAGACCACGCCTAGGAAAGATAGGAAGAGGGAAATCGTCTCCTCACTTCTCTGCTCTTGCAGGAGATCTATAACTGACCCTCTGTTCATTATTCTACTGCCAAGTTGGGACCTCTCCCCTACGCGCAAGTTGTGTAAGTTTGTGATTGCTGCACGTTGGCGAAGCTTATTTTACAGTTAATGCTTTTTGTTGTGTGGCTCTTCTTCTGTTGTTGCCCGTTGCATATTTCAACTTTTCTGATCACACCTTCTATCTGCTCTATGTTATTGTCACTGCTATACTCAGAACTTGCTTCATTTGTATTAAGCAACTTGGATGACCAAAATGGGACCTGTTGTCGTTCTTCAAACTTACTTTAAAACTACAACTCCCATACTGCTTGGAGATCGGTAACAGCTTGCATTGCGATTGGTTGCCCTGCATCTCCTTATATGTCCAATCACATGCTATTATACTTACCCATGCATCGCACTTCTAGAACTGAACTCTCAGGCAACCAAGTGCCTCTACCTCTGGACGGCAAACTTACATCAGCAGAATGTGGCTAGTTTGATTTAGCCTCCTTACCCTCCTGCCTCCGAATGTTATCAATGGCTGGCCGACTTGTGACTTTTTGTCCCACAATGGGTATGTGTATCCTGATTGATTACTCACATGAAGCTTCTACGTTCTGCATGTACGTATCGAGAAAATTGGTAGTAACCCCTTTACACATTGAGCTGCTGGATTGCTTGCAATTCTTGCTATTTAGCAGTATGTCACTCAATCTACAACTTATCTCCGACATCATTGAACGGTGACACACCAGCGGTTCAGGGAGACATGATTTCTTCGGTTTCAGTTCTTTATTGGAATGGTCTCTACCGTGACAATGACGCATTTACCACAGAAATATACTTACCGTATGACCCATGTCTCCGCTTGTCCCCTGATACTGGATTTATGATGTATCTCCTGTGGATAAGTATTATTGTCCTGCAATGCTGAAATCTGTTTTTATCATTTACAATTTGTTTTCTTCTGATTTGAACTTCTTCAGAGACCAGTCCCTGCTGGTAAAATACTTGTGCTATGTTATAATGTGTTCCTTCTGTTTAAACCAAGCAGCTCCAAAATCTCAATACAGTATTCATTTGTCTTATGCTTTTCCTCACGGGCTCTCACTTTATAGCTTATAGTTACTTGTAGGCTGACTGATGCTTATTTTGTTTGAGTTCACATACTAATCTCTACTCAGGTGCCATACACAATGGGACCCCTTTAGACCTCTACCCCATCGTTAAATTTTTCCCGTCTAGGTTTTATACCTCACTTGTACATGGCACGTATCAAAGTCCTGGATTGCCATACAGGCACTCATTCTACAGTTTCTCTTTGATCCACCGTTAGGTTAGGTTCTGGCCAACCCCAACGTGGGGTGATACTCGGGAACCCCTTCCCATAGAGACATGGGCTCCCTAGTTAATCCTACTCCACTCTATTTCGAATACCACTAAACAAGTGGTCTGACCCCCCCCCCCCCTGCGTACGCAACGACCCTCTTAAGTGTTTATTTAAGTTTCGGCAAGCTATTACCTAATTTCATCACCCCCATCCGCTCCCCCAACCCCCTATACCTAACCCACCCACATTGAGCGCGACATGACGGACATGCACTCACAACCGGATAACCCCACACCTCTCTCTACTCTAGCTAACGGTACTAAATTTTACTCGATAAATGATAGGGGTTTAAACACTCCCGAACAACGATCCAAACTGCTTTATACCCTGCACCGATCGCGCGCACAAATAGCCCTCATACAAGAAACCCATTTTCAAACTGATTCCATTCCCAAATTACAGGACTTACATTACCCTACTGTTTATCATGCTACTACTGCTGACTCAAAATCCAAAGGAGTCTCTGTGTTAATCTCCAAACATTGCCTCTTCACTGTCACAGCAGTTCAAACGGACCCACAGGGTCGATACATATTCCTCAAAGGACACCTCCATAACAAGCCTCTTACTATAGCCAACATATATGCCCCAAATGCACGACACGTACCATTCTTCAGAGAAACTCTCTCCCAAGTCACTGCCTTCCAAAAGGGGATTCTTATTCTTGGGGGAGACTTTAATGTACCGTTCACCCCAGCCCTAGATACCTCCAATGGTACCTCCTGTATCACGTATAGAGCATTACGGGCCATCAAATTACAACTCCAATCCTTAGCCCTACACGACACTTGGCGTACACTACATCCAAATACTAAAGACTTCACATATTATTCTCCCCCCCATAACAAATACTCCCGAATAGATCATTTCTTTCTCACACAAGCTGATATATGCTACTTAGAACAGGCATATATTGAACTTACCCTTTTATCAGACCACAACCCGATCACCGTCACACTCACTTTGACGCAAACACCCCCTCGGCCGTCTGTTTGGAGATTAGATGACTCTCTGCTACTAGATACTGAAAACAAACAATCCATCACAGATTGTTTACGACAATTGTTTACTTCACAGACAACACTTGTACGGAGTCTTCTAGAGAAACCATCTGGGCTGCGCATAAATGTGTGGTGCGAGGTATGTTTATATCTTTAGCCGCAAAACGAAAAAAAATTAGAGAGGCACGTATTGCTGCCTTGCACCACCAGGTTCATATTCTGGAACGGGCTCATAAGCACTCCCTCGCCAAATCCGATCTTACTGAACTTACCAAAGCTAGGGAAGAGCTACTAGAAGAATTACAAATATCGGTTAAGCGCAAATTTGCTCTCACGCACAAAATGTTTTATGAGTTTGGGAACAAGGCTGGCAAGTTCTTAGCGAAAGCCCTGCAGAAGAAAAAGATGTTACACACTATACACAAAATTGTGTCCCCAACTGGGAACTCTATTGTTGCACCAGATGCCATAGCACAACAATTTGTACAATATTTCCAGTCACTCTATAATTTACCACAGGACTCTCCCACAGCGGCTGCTTCACCTAGGGAAGATCTTATAAGAAAACTTTCTCTCACAATACTCCCCGACACCCTTAAACACACTTGACATATCTTCACTAGATGCTCCTATCTCCTTGACTGAGGTCAAAGAGACACTCAAACAATTAAAAGCAGGCAAAAGCCCAGGCCCAGATGGCCTATCTGCTGCATATTTTAAGTCCTTCCCTGAAATTTTGTTCCCGCACTTTATTGAGACCTTTAATGCCCTTCTGCAGTCTACCAGACAAAATTCGGACCTTCTAGAAGCGCATATTACCTTAATACCTAAACCAGATAAAGATTCCTCCTTAATTCCTAACTACCACCCCATCTCTTTGCTCAATGTTGATCTGAAGATCTATGCCAAAATTCTAGCGAATCGTCTGTCACCCCTACTCCCTGATCTGATCTCTACTGATCAAGTAGGTTTTGTCCCTGGCAGAGAAGCCAGGGATAACACCATTAAAGCATTAAACATACACCACTGGCTCACGACGTCCCATACAGAGGGCTTCTTCCTTTCATTGGATGCTGAGAAGGCGTTCGACAGGGTGGCCTGGGATTATATGTTCTCAACGTTACAATTTATTGGAATCCCCCCTCAGATGCTACAAATGATAATGCTTCTATACTCAACCCCTACAGCGAGGATAAAAGTTAATGGCCACCTGTCGAACGCCTTCTCCATTACTAATGGCATGCGCCAAGGATGCCCTCTTTCCCCACTCATTTTCGTGTTAACACTAGAACCCTTTCTTCGCATGCTCAGAGAAAATCAAAACATAGAAGGGATAATGGTTTAAAAACAAGACATACAAAATCGCCGCATACGCAGACGATATCCTGCTCTTTCTATCCAACCCCATTATCTTCATACCCAACCTTCTACACGACTTAGATACCTTCCGCTCAATTTCCAATTTAAAAATTAACTTCGACAAATTGAAAGCTTTGCCAGTCAACCTACCGGAACGGCTCGTAACACAATGTAAAGGGAACTACCCTTTTCACTGGGAACGCCATGCTTTAACCTACCTGGGTATTAAACTTCCTAACACTCTTTCCCAATTGTATGAATACAATTTCGGCCCAATGCTCCTGAAAATACAAGAAGATCTCTTGAAATGGCATAAAACGTCCTTCTCATGGTTTGGGAGGATTGCAATACTAAAAATGAGCATCCTCCCCAGATTGCTTTATTTACTACAATCTATCCCCATTGAACTCCCCAAATCATTTTTTAACACTTACAAAACAATATGCAGAAACTTTATATGGTCCCATAGATCCCCAAGAATAAGCTGGGCGAAACTCATCCTTCTCAAGACTAAAGGAGGCCTAGGGTTGCCAGACATTCACACCTATTACCATGCTAATCTATTAAATAGGATAGTGGACTGGCACCTACATCATCAATCAAAAGCGTGGGTCCAGTTAGAACAAAAAATTACTCCTCTCCCGTTGATTACCTTACCATGGATTCCTAAACCTTCTATCCCTGCAGTGTGTTTGACACACCCCTTGGTTGGACCCTCAATTCGTGCAATACACCGAACATCTCATACCCTTGGCATGCAGCTACCGCAAGGCCCGATGACTCCTCTATCTGACAACCCAGAATTTCCACCCGGAATTGCATCCAGCGGACCCTCACGATCACAATCCCATTCCACGTATAGGGCACATCAATTCTTCCGACACAAAACATTGCTTTCTTACCCTGAGATGGCAGCCGAATTTCCAGAGCTGCATCTACCATTCTTTAAGTTCCTACAAATTCAACATTTTTTTCACTCGACCAAGCCACTTTCATGCTGGAGTAGGGAACTTACCCCCTTTGAAACTCTGTGCAATAATGCGGAACCCCAGACACATATCATTTCCACTATGGTTACATTGCTCAATTCAGATAGTTCCTCGCTCACCCCCATGTTGCAGTTGTGGGAGACTGGGCTTCGTACTACCTTGACTAAAGATGATTGGACCTCGATTTATAACCACACGCACAAAGGCTCAATAAACGTGTCTACACAAGAAAATAGATATAAAATCTATTCAAGATGGTACCGCACCCACGACAAAGTGCATAAAATATTTCCCGATGTTTCCCCTATATGTTGGCACTGTATCTCAGCAGTGGGCTCTTTCCTACATGTGTGGTGGGATTGCCCGTTGATTCAGACATACTGGAAAGAGGTCCATGATAAAATGACTCAAATAACGACCTATCAACCGGAATACTCTCCAGCTCAATACCTTCTGCACCACACTCCCATACCAAACCGTAGCTATAAGAAATCACTGACTCTACATTTGATAAATGCAGCCACACAATGTATTCCCAGACGCTGGAAATCGTCATTACCCCCCACTTTAGAAGACTGGTACCGACAGATTGACAGAACCGAAGAAATGGAAAGACTCATCCATCAATCACATGATAAACACATCAAATTTACCCAGATATGGGCGTGCTGGATTCATTTTCGGTCCTCCTCTACCTATTCATCTTTACTTCAACCTGACCTAAGACGCTCCACGCCAGTTTAATTCCGTCACCCCTAATACCCTTTACATTCCTTCCCTTCCCCCTTCCCCCCCTCATTTCCTCCCTTATCACCTTTACATTAGAAGACTCTAGGAATTTCTATATACAATGGCCTTTATGTCCACACGTCCTGGTGTTGCAACAATGTGTGGTTCTCAGATGCACCAACTATTGGTTGGAGACCACTTTCTGAAGCCTACATAAATACACACGGCAAGTCTCTCACCTCCACATCGAGTTCCCAATAGGGGTGGATGGATAGGAGTCACAGGGCCCGTTTACAGCTCTGCTGGTCTTACAGACACAACCCTTAGAACCCCCCCCGACAACTATGGCCAACTGAGCTGGAGTCTTCACGAATATAGACTACCCAAATTGTACCTCTAAATTCCCCTGCACTACACACTGCTCGTACTGAGGATCAGCACTCCGTACAATCCCCACTCATTACCCGAGAGGCATGTTCGACCTCTACATATCTTACTCCTAGCTGCCTATCCTGTTAAGAATACCACACTTGTACAGCTAGCTCTAAACACGCCATATTCACTTGGTTTACTTTACATTATAATAACAACTAGCCGCCTAAGGTGATAATACTATTTGAAATATACTGATATTTCCGTGTGTATGGCAGTTGCTGATTGAATATACATATGATTTTGTTAAGATTACTGTATTTACTTTGACTGTATTGTTATCTATACTTTAATAAAAATGTTTGAAAAAGAAAATAAATAAATAAATAAATAAATAAATACATAAATAAATAAATGTGAATAAATCAAAAAAAGCAAATGTGTGAATAATATCCATATAGATATGTCCATATAGATAGATAAATATCCTGGTGAACAGTCCAAAATCAAGATGGAAAATCCTAAAGGATAAGAAGACACAATTCAAAGTGTGAGGTGAAGAGCATTAAATGCAGAAGGAATAAAGGGTGCCAAGGAATCACACCACCCACATGTACCAGAGACAGTGATCCCACTTAGAGGTCATGGGGCCCCTTGCTGTTCCACAGCACCAAATATTCAGACACAGCACTCCATTTAGGTGGGATCCTGTGTAAATGTGCTCAACAAAGAGGGATAAGCAAGAAGGGACCACCATAGTGTTTTTTTTGTTGTTGTTTTTATTTAAACTCATGGACTTTCAATAAGGTGATGACAATCACAGGCCTTTAACAAACAATAAGCATAGCCGGATCCCAATAGCTCCCAGTTGTCCCTGGAAGAAAGTCCCTCTGTCCCTCTTTCCTCTTCTTTTGTCCCTCATTTTGGTCTGATCTATTTAGTTGTAAATTGAATGCACTTTTAATCTTTCAAAAAGTATTTCTCAGTGATAAACATTTCATCCAATTTCTAAATTGCTGCCTTTGTAAGTTTCAAAAGCCAGGATAAATAAATCAAAGTTGTAAAAAAACACATAGGTGGGTTTAACTAATTGCATTTTTGGTATAATTCTCTTTTAAGGGGGTGTGTCGGACACCTTCATACTTTTGCTAATAGTTGTCCCTTGTTCCCATCTCAAAAAGACCTCACGCTTTAAGCCCCACCCAATGTGTTTCCCTGTAAAAAGCATCTTCAGGGGAAAGAGGCACAACACGGATGTCCATTACTCCCTTACATATGGTCCAGGAAGGGGATACTGTATACTGCAAACAAACAATGTCTGTCCAAATCCTAAAAAAACAGCTAAAATGTGAACGAGTGAAAAACAAAAGTGATTTTGAAGTCTAAACTTGACAAGTTTATGCAATAAAAAAACTTTGTATAACAAAAAATATATATAAAAAAGGCGGAAATACATACATATTAATGAGACCCCGATAAAGGCGATATTTTGTGGTCACAGATTAAATTAACCTCCAAATAATGTTATATGCCTCAGAATCTGCATTTTAACAGACTAGTTCTGAAGATTAGTTGCATTAAAGAAAAAAAAAAATAACCACTAAAGAGACACTAAATGTAAAAAAAATAAAATGACATGAGGAAGAAAGAGGAAAAATTAAGCATTGCTTATATAACAAATGATGCCCAATCAACATAGTGACACCGTAGATAATATATTTTTTCATAATAGATTTACTGGGTATCGCATTGTGAAATAACACTCTTGGGATTACTTTCTCGGCAGTTAGGAGAATATTTATCTATGGCAACCAGTTTTAAAGTAGAAGGGTCTCTGTTGTGAAATCTAGCATAGTGCAAACTACGTCCTGCGTAGCCTTTTTTTGATGTTTGACAAATATTCGCCAATTCTAACTCCCAGTGCCTGTGTGGTCCACCCCACTTATTGCATTTCACACAGGCACTGGCAGAAGTAAATTATGAACCTAGAAGAGCAAGTGACAAAATCTTTAATCTAATAGGATCTCTGGGTAACAGTGGAACTACAGCTCTTGATATGCTGAGAAATGCAACACCTACAAACATTGCATGTTCTACACAGAAAAAAACCAACTAAGTTTCCAAATATAGTGGTCTTAGAAGGTCTGTCAACCACATTGGGGGAGATCTTATCACACAAGTTCAGGGCTTTTCTAAATATAATATTTGGTCATTAAGGTATCACTTGCCTCAACACTGTCAAATTATATTGACTATAGAATGTGGTACAAAAAAGACCACTCAAATGTATTATTCTCATGGGCATTTTTATCGTTGGGTACTAACAGAGAATTCCGGTCCAAAGCGTAAACTTTCTGTATTTCTTCTTCCAGAGCTAAAGCAGGATAACCTTTTTAGGAAAACGTATCCTTTAATAAGGCAGTCTGTGAGAGATAATCATCCCCCATGAAAGCAGTTTCTGTGTATTCTCTGTAACTGCTCCTTGGGGCTAGTGCAAAGCCATGATGGATGGTGGCAGCTATCAATACAAATGTAACCATTTAAATCAGTTTGTATGTCCTAGTCCTAGTGAACAGACTGCCAGCTTGTTTAAATATATCAAGATCAAGAAACACAAGTAGAACTATATTCACAAATGAATCTAATACCACCATCATTATAATGAAGACGTTTGATAAACGAACGTAAGGAATCTTCGTCTCCCTGCCACAGAAAAAAGGCATCATCTATATAGCTGTAGCACTAACCACCGAACCTTCTCCGAACTTGAGACTGACAATAGAACCAATTGAATGGATTTTATTTGCAAACTTCAACCATTGAACAGTCTTTGAACTTGGGATCAGAGGGTTGGGAAGGCATTCAGGTACTCTCAATGTCAAAGTCTATAAACGTTAAGGAACTTGCTTACTTTGACTGCATCCAGAGAATAGCCATTCGCAGCTGGATGAACACTCAGGTTGGACAGACCCTCTCTCACAAGGCCTAGCAGCCAAAAAAGTGCTTACTCAGGTCCTGCTGGCTCTCGGACTAGGGAACGTTATGCGTGCCTTCATTAAGGCACTCTATGTGAACCCGAGAGCCAGAGTTAAGGTTAACGGCTGTCTGTCGAACGCCTTCTCCATCCATAATGGCACAAGACAGGGGTGCCCTCTGTCACCGCTACTTTACATCCTGACCCTGGAGCCCCTCTTACGATGTATTCGAGCAAACCCAGACGTACAGGGGATAGAGGTCCGTGATAAGGAGTACAAGATCGCGGCTTTTGCGGACGACATCTTGCTCTTCTTGTCATCGCCTCTGACATCCATACCTAACCTCCTGCCTATCCTTGAACAATTTAAGCTTATTTCGAACCTGAAAATAAACTACTCAAAATCATTTGCCCTAAATATTTCCTTACCAGATAACGTAGTGAAATTGTGTCAGTCGAACTTTCCCTTTAAATGGCAAACAGATGCGATCACTTACTTGGGCATTCAGCTCCCGAAAAAACTGGACACTCTCTATGAGAAAAATTTTGCCTCAGAGCTCAAGCGCTTGCAACAGGATCTGAAAAAATGGGATACTCCGACTTTATCCTGGTTTGGAAGAGCCTCTGCTCTGAAAATGACAGTTCTCCCCCGAATATTGTACAAAATGCAAACGGTACCAATACGCTTACCGCCAATATTTTTTGCAACGTACAAGAGAATGTGCAGAAGTTTTCTTTGGGGGTCAAAACCGGCGCGTATTAGTTGGCCGAAGTTGGTTCTGCCTAAAGCCAAGGGAGGGATCGGACTCCCGGACATATTGAGGTACTATTGGGCAGTACAGATGGCCAGAGTTGTTGACTGGAGGATACATGAACGCTTTAAAGACTGGGTCAGTCTTGAAAGGCGTATGGCGGATCGGGATCTTCGCTCCCTCCCTTGGCTTTCCAAATTACCGCCTAGTTCCCCCCTTCACTCACACCCGCTTATCGGGGCGACTCTCCATGAATTCCAGAGGGTATGTAAATCGCATGCGCTCTCTAACGCGGTCTCCCCGATCACGCCTATAAGAGGCAACCCTGACTTCCCTCCCGGACTGGATCAGTCTTATTTGGCACAGGAATGGCCATATGAGGAGATGCTGGCTAAGCACTTTTTCCATAGGGGTAAGTTTGCACGGCAACAAGATTTAGCGGCAATTTCTAGCACTAAAGCCTTCCCCCTCTGGCATTACATTCAACTAAAACACTTTTTAGATCACCCGGAGAGAAAAAGGGGCTTCACAAACGCACCCACGGTGTTTGAATCTTTATGTTTGGGCTCAGCCCCACAGGATCATGTCATTTCCGCAATCTATGCGTCCCTGTTTAAGGATACTCACTCTGCTCTGCGCTCAGACCAAGAGTTCTGGGAAGCGGCACTGGGTAGGGAAATAGGTGAAACTGAATGGGACCGCATTCACTTATCTATCCACAAAGGGTCCCTCAATGTAAACGCCCAGGAAAATGGGTACAAAATGAAAACTAGATGGTACAGAACCCCAGAATTGTTGCATAGGATCTTCCCGACTGTGTCGGATAGGTGTTGGAGATGTGAACAAGAAGTCGGGACGTTCCTCCATGTGTGGTGGACATGCCCCTTGCTTCAGCCTTATTGGAACAGGGTGCACGAGGTGGTCTTGAAAGTGTCTTCCTTGCCCCTGCAATTTGTCCCAGAGCAATACCTCCTCCACCTATCCGAGATATCCCCAAAAAAATATTTTAAGTCAGTAGCCATGCATATGATTAACGCTGCCAGGATGTGCATCCCGGCCTTATGGAAGTCTAGAGCCCCACCTTTGATTAGAACCTGGATACACCGTATCAATCGCATTGAGACGATGGAGGAGCTGATCCATTCATCGCATGACAATATCTCTAAATTCTCTGCAATCTGGGAACCTTGGCTCACCTTTAAGAAATCACAGCACTACCAGACACTGCTACAGAGCAACGATTGAAATCGGACGGGGTACTGTTAATGCTGTGATCATCTAGCAGTTGAGCAAATGCCAGGGAGAACTAGGCACTGCGCCTGGCCCTCCCCCCCCCCCTTTTTTTTTGTATTTATAACCTGAGTCGCTGTCAGTCGCAAACGGAAAGGGTAGCTGGTGGTATCCCCCACCCCCTCTCTGCTCTGTAGCTTTATTCTTGGCAATCTCGCTTCAATTTTTAAGTCTGGGCTTCTCTTCCCCCCCTCCCCCCCCCCTTTTTTTTTTTTTTTTTTTTTTTTTTTTCTTCTTTCTCTTCGCTCTTCCTCTCCTTTTTTCCTCTCCCCCTCTCTCCCTTCCCCTCCCGTTGATATCCCCTATAGGGCTACTACTCCCTTCGGGAATGAATAGGCATTATGGCAAAGTGGTGGGGATTAACAAACTCACAGTAGCAATTGTTGTTACTGTGACCCCTGCAGCTTCCATACTTATGCTAGTCCACACATCCCAGTGTAGCTGGGAGCCTGGTCAGATCCTTAATTCGACCTTAATTTTAGAGGGAATTACAAGGGGGTATACTCCATCGGAGAGGAACCTGAGGCGGAAGCACAGGTGAATCTCGGGGGAGCCCTATACTCATTAGGAGATGTTAAAGTTACATTGGGGTTTTGTAATTCCTATGCTTGTTGGAGCTGTGTATCTCAGTGGTCTCTATATCACCGCTTGTTTAATCTGTTACATGTTGCACTTTTGGTTACTCAATGTTTTTATATTGTTCTTACTCAATGTGCCTTTGTATGATGCTCACTACATAATAATAATAAAATATTTTGGAAAAAAAAAAAAAAAAGTGCTTACTCAGGAACAAAGTCTTTAACACCGACCTTGTTGCAGAACACATAGGAAACTAAGCTTTAGAACACTTGTAGGATACCTGGATCTTTCAGCCTACTTTGAGATATCCACAAGTCTGGATTCTCTCGGTTACTTCGGCCCTTCCAGGCTCTTGTTAAGAAACCCCCCGTGCGTGGTATTCTTCTAAAGAGTCCTTCCATGGAATGCTCGAAGTCCAATGGGTCTCTCCCAAACCGGAAACGGCACCCATCCACCTCAGAATCCTCCTCTAGTTTCCATGCCTTGGGCTAGCCAGCCCGAGGCATCAAAGTCGGGCGGAACCGCACCCCAGGCAATAGCCTTCCTGGGGGGTGGGTCAGGAGGACCACGACCATATAATCAGCTCTTCATACTGGACCGGAACCCCCAAACCACGTGACGCCCGTATCTTAAATACTCTCTCCCAGATAGCACAGCGAGAGGGCCACTCCCACTGACCTGGCTCCGAGAAAGAGTAATCCAAGCACCTGACCAGACCATAGTTCCATGCCTGCCACCAGAGACAGTGCCCCCTGTGGCCAGGCTGAACATCTCACAGACAAGTCAGATTGACACAGAAGACAAATTTAGAAAAATAGACCCAAAAAAAACTGTAGCTTGGGTAAAGTTTTATCTTTGAAAAACACAGCACAGTGTGCTCTTCAGGAGCCTGGCACTGCATAGCAATGTCAGCATAGCAAAATTAATCCTCTGGTACAGCATAAATACCTTGTTCCTCCCACTTCGCCATGAATAAACTGGCGAGGCTAGGGGCAAAAGTAGCCCCTATCACCACGCCTGTACGCTGCAAAACAAAATTCTCTGCATACCAGAAATACACTCACCAGCCACTTTATTAGGTATACCTGTTCAACTGCTTGGTAACACAAATTGCTAATCAGCCAATCACATGGCAGAAACTCAATAAATTTAGGCATCTAGACTTGGTGAAGATTACTTGCTCAGATTTAAACTGAGCATCAGATTGGGGAAGAAAGAGGATTTAAATGATCTTGAACATGGCATGGTTGTGAGTGCCAGACGGGCTGGTTTCAAAAACTGCTAATCTACTGGAATTTTCATGCACAACCATTTCTATGGTTTACAGAGAATGGTCTAAAAAAGAGAAAATATCCAGTGAGCAGCAGTTATGTGGACGAAAATGCTTTGTTGATGTCAGATTTCAGAGGGGAATGGGCAGACCAGATGATAGAAAAACAACAGTTACTCAAATAACCACTTGTTACAACCAAAGTATGCAGATTACCATCTCTGAACGCACAACACATGGAACCTTGAAGCAGATGGGCTACAGCAGCAGAAGACCACACCAGGTGCCACTCCAGTCAGCTAAGAACAGGAAGCTAAGGCTACAATTAGCACAGGCACACCAAAATTGGACAACAGAAGATTGGAAAAATGTTGCCTGGTCTTATGAATCTCGATTTCAGTTGTGACATTCCGATGGTAGGGTCAGAATTTAGCGTGAACAACATGAAAGCATAGATCCATCCTGACTTGTATCAACAGTTCAGGCTGGTCATGTAATGGTGTTGGGGATAATTTCTTGTCCCTTGGTAGCAATTGAGCATCATTTAAACACCATGATATACCTGAATATTGTTGCTGACCATGTCCATCCCTTTATGACTATATAAACTGGTTTCTTGAACATGACAATGTGTTCACTGTACTCCAATGGCTTTCACAGTCACCAGATCTCAATCCAATAGAGCACCTTTGGGATGTGGTGTAACAGGAGATTCCCATCATAGATGTGCAGCCAACAAATCTGCAGCAACTGCATGACGCTAAGAAAGAAACAATCTGAATGACCGTACTTCAATGAAATATCTTCATTAATGACAGTCCATACAGCAAGGGAATAAACCTAACCCGTTTCACACTGTGACTACTGGTGCTTACTCATAGCTGAATCTTAAAGCGGAGTTCCGCTTAAAAAAAAAAATTAAAAGTCAGCAGCTAAAAATACTGCAGCTGCTGACTTTTAATAATCAGACAATTACCTGTCCCAGGGTCCAGCAATGTGGGGGATTGAAACTCCGCTCGTCTCCCCCTCCACTTGGCGGTGCCAGCATTGTAACTGTGGGCACCCGGCTGTGGCTTCACATGCACGCACCATGCGCCACGATTGGCTGCGCAATCACCTGGGACCTGTGACATGTCCCAGATGACTGCCTAGATGAAGGGGGGAGAGTTGATCTCCCTTCCTGTGCTGAGGGAAGTGACGTCAAGAGCTCAGGTGCTGAAGAAGGCAGACTATGAGGGACCCCCTAGCAACAGATATTTAGAGGTGAGTAAAAAAAAAAAAGTCTCCAATTTTTTTTATGTACAGTAATGAATTTTTTTGGGGGGGATGGAACTCTACTTTAAGCAACTAAAAATTACATATATACACATACAAATACATACAAAATGGGCTTAATTGAAGGATTTGTACATGCCCACTGCAAGTGGCGATCTGACTCTAATTGATACTAAGATGAATCAGCTGAAACGTGGCCTTCACAGGCACCATAACAACCCCTTAGACCCCTTTCACAGCAAGGGCATTTTGCAGGCGCTATAGCGTTAGAAATAGCGCCTGCAATCCGCCCTCAAACTGCTGCACCATTGTCTCCAGTGTGAAGGCCCGAGGGCTTTCACACCAGAGCGGTGCGCTGGCAGGACGTCAGGAAAAATCCTGCCAGCAGCTTTTTTGGAGCGGTGAAGGAGCGGTGTGTTTACCACTCTTCCACCGCTGCTCCCCATTGAAATCAATGGGGCAGTTCTGCAATACCGCCGGCAAAACGCTGCTATTGTGGCATATTGCGGGTGGTTTTAACCCTTTCTCGGCAGCTAGCGGAGGTAAAAGCTCCTCGCTAGTGGCCGAAATGCGCTGCAAATCCGACGGTAAAACGCCGCTTAAAATAGCGATGTTATACTGCCGACGCTATGGGCGTGGCAGTGTGAAAGGGGTCTAACGGGTGATGCAGTCAGAAAAAAAAAATACTTATTGTAGTTCATATATTTCATGGTGTAAGAATTCACTAGTGAAAAGACATCTCACCTAAAAAAAAAATCCTAAAAACAAGAATGAAAAGTAAAAACATCAAAAAACAAAGCACATATAATCATATATATATATAAATATGTTAATTGAAGCTGGAGGGTGTGCGGCCCTTACAGAAAACCCTAAATTAAAATTATGTAAACGTATTTAATACTAATTAAATATATTATGTATATTGCCATTCTAAAAACCCATATATAGATAGGAAAATTAGCCAACATGGTTTTCCAGCACAAAGATTTCTCCAGCAGAAAGCAAAAATCAGAACACCCCTAACACCATTGTCAGTCCTCGTCTCCCATAGTAGTGAAATTCTTTCTAAAATAAGACTGCTCAATAAGAATTATTTTTGGATTGAAAAATGTATATATGTACTATGAACAAGGAGAAGAAACATTACCTTAACGGAAAAATTCTGATGTAAAGTGTAATGTATAAGGTTTGAAATGTGTAGGGTGCACAAATGGTGTCTGACAATATTCTATATACCATGTAGAAATACATATTACCACTAGGGATGGGCTGTTCAGTTCGCAACAGAACCGAACACCGTGAAAGTTCGAACCCGAATAACGAACCCCATTAAAGTCAATGGGAACAAAACGTCAAAAATCTAAAGTGCCCATTTTGAAGGCTTATATGCAAGTAATTGGGCATACAATGGTTATAGGGGTCTGGGTCCTGCCCTGGGGGGACATGTATCAATAAAATAAAAGTTTGTGAAAAACATAATTTAAATGAGCTTGGGATTTTTTGATTTTTAAAGTGAAAGACTAAAAATTAAAAATTCCTTCCAATATAGTGCCTGTGGGGTTCCATTAGTCTACGTGTAAAGCGGCAGATCTGTACCATGTCTAGAATCTGCTGCAGCAATAATTGCATTTATAAAGCAAAAAAAATTAAAATTTACCTGCAAGCTGCCTTTATTTTGCTCACCAACAGCTGGGGAGCCAGTGTGTATGATGAGGTCTCAATTTAGTGCACTGAGAACAAAATGAGAGATTTTTAGGATACATTCTGGTGTCACTTTGACTTTGTATAGAAGTAACTGCTGCATAAAATTGGTCTTTGGGTGTTGATGGCGCCTTCCCACCGTAACCCTATAGAGCTAATCTTGATGAAAGCAAAAAAAAAAATGCAATAATATGCACCTGCCAAATAGGTGCTGAAAAATTGCTCTTTGGGTGTCAATTATGCCCATGAAACCTATACCAAAAACATTCTTCCAGATGAAATGATTGAAAACCCTCAAAGCTAGGCAGCCTCAAAGTCCTGCAGAGATTCCACATCCCAAAAAGACTTAACCAGTGACATCGACATCAGGGGCTTCATAGCTGGTAATCCAGGATTGATTCATTTTATAAAAGTCAAGCGGTCCACGTAGTCTGTGGACAGACAAGTTCTTTGATCAGTAACGAAACCTCCTGCAGAACTGAATGCCCGTTCTGAAAGCATGCTGGATACAGGGCAGCTTAACAACTCAACAGCATACTGGGTCTATTCTCATGACGCTGCTGATGGGATGCGGAAGCTGACAGCCCTGGGCAGCGAGGACTAAAAAAATTCCGAAATGCCTCACTTAGGCAGATGCCTTCTCCAACATTCCTCTCTTGACCAACAGAAGACTCAAAACAACATTTTCCACGACACTGTAACCTACTGGAGTCAGGAAAAACATTCAATAAAATCCTCTAACATGTCCTCAAGATATTTTATCTTCTGCACTCTCTGTGGGGATGGGATGAGTTCTGAGACCTTCCCCTTATAATGGTAGTCTAGGAGGGTTGCTAACCAGTAATCATACTTCTCCTTTATGCCACATATTGTTGGGTCCTTTCGCAGGCATTGAAGAATGAGGTTGACCATGCTCCTCAAATTTGCTGAGGCTTGAGAAGCAGACTCTTCAGGGTCACCCAGGATGACCGCATCTGGAACTTCCTCCTCCCAGCCACGTACTACTCCTAAGGATCCCGGGGTTGGAAAGACGTCACTTACAGATTGACGCACGTCTTCCTCTTCTTCGGAACCTATTAAAGTGCCAGAATCCTCCTCTCCTCCTGTGTGTTCTGTGACATAGGAAAGATGGTGTCTGGATAAAGTGGGCCTTGAGAGGAAAGGAAGTCCTCTTCTTCCTCCTGCTGCTCTGCCTCCAGTGCCCTGTCCATAATGCCAAGCAGAGTCTGCTCCAGCAGGAACACAGGGATTGTGTGACTGATGCATGTACTGTCCCAGCTCACCATCCTTGTTGCCTCCTCAAATGGTGAGAATACAGTGCATGCATCCTTAATGATCAGCCATTGGCATGGGGAAAAAAAGCCAAGGCAGCCTGAGCGTGTCGTCGTGCCATATTTGCACAGGTACTCATTGAGGGCCTTCTGCTGCATGCCCCCCAAAAAAGTATTTCTATCCGTGCCCCTCCCGAGTCCAGACTCTGGATCCGCCCCTGGGTGGGGGGGGGCATGCAAATTTTTTCTATGGGGCCCTGTGATTTCTAGTTGCGCCCCTGGTCCGACCAACATACTGCATATGACACAACTTACATGTGATGATGTACACCAGAAATCTTGTGTTACAGTTAATGAAGGATGCTATTCTAGATGATTTATTTATGGTGGTGGTTTGAATAGTGTCCCCCTTTAAAACATGCAGACAACACAAGCATCAACTATACCCACATCGAAATGTGCCCTTGAACTGCAACCAATGTGGACATGATTGTTTACTCATGTAAAGACTAGGTGACAAAGTTCCACCTAGAATGGGGGCTCTGCGTGATATGGTCTTAACCCCTTCATTAGATCTATTATAATCTTTAATTCTATATTTGTTTCTATTCCTTTCTCTGGTCCTATCTCTTGTCTTATTGGCTTTGTTTTCTTGTAATAAGTTCTCTTGTGGAGTGTTGTCAGCATAGCTCTATATAGTGTTGTTCTAGGATAACCCCTGTCCTTAAAGCATTTAAACATGATCTCTGCCTCCCATTTATAGTCATCACCCTCACTACGAATTGTCCAACCTCATAAAGTATGTTTGGAATGGCTGTAGTCTGCTTGTAAGAGAGCATTGCCAGCCGTGTGTTTCCTGAAAAGACTGGTTACCACTCTACTGCCTTCTCCCTTTAAACACACATTGAGAAAATCAATAGAGATAGAGCTACTACAACTTGTGAACTTCAAGTTTAAGTTATTATCATTTAGATAAACTAGCCATGCATTCAGGTTGCCAGCCCTATCAGAAATTATGAACAGATCATCTATGTAGCGACAGTAAGAGAGGGTATCTGAACGGCAGGGAATATCACATGCAAAGATGCGGGGTCTCTCCCACCATCCCAACTGCATGATGTTATCATGTCAATATGGTTCAATATCTCTGAGGAATGTTTCCAACACCTTGTTGAATGTGTTCCACAAAGATTTAAGGCAGTTATGAAGGCAAAAGGGATCAACCCAGTACCAGCAAGGTGTACCTAATAAAATGGCTGGTGAGTGTGCATATACAGGTCTTAATTGCACTTGTTAAAGCAGAGTTCCACCCAAAAGTGGAAGCTCCGCTTATCTGCCTCCTCCCCCCTCTGGTGCCACATTTGGCACCTTTTGGCTTTCCGGGGGAGGGGGAGTGGATACCTTGTTTTATTTAATCAAGTTGTGATTAAATGCCACCAAAAGAAAGCTCTATATGTGTAAAAACAAAGATAAAAAAAGTAATATGGGTACAGCATTGTATAACTGCACAATTGGTATTCAAAATGTGACAGCGCTGAAAGCTGAAAATTGGCCTGGACAGGAAGGGGGTAAAAGTGCCTGGTATTGAAGTGGATAAAGGAAGTCCTACCAGAATGTCCACAATGCACCTATAGAAAAGATCCTTCCTTTACAGCAACTGCAACTGGGAGACAATATATTATCATAGACTGCATAACAGCAGGACAGGGTGGGTGGTATTAGTCCTTCAATGTCCATGCAGAAAGGAATATATAGGTTAGAACAAAGAGACTTCTCTGGAAAAGGATCAGGAACATGTACAGAATATATACTCAAAACATACATAAGCATATCAAGACACAATGGCAGTTGTCACAATAAGGACCCTTCCTCTCTGACCTTTTTCAGAAATTGCAAAGTACCAACCCTATTGGAGGGGGAGTAACAAGCTGATTACCCTCAGCCAATGGGAATCCAAATGGATATATGAGATGCAAACTTTACGCCCATCAGGTCACAACATAAAGTTTGATGTCAATGTTTTTATTATGGATTTTTAATGTTGGTGTAGGTTTTCATTTACATTCTTTGGATCCCATGTTTAGGCGGTAGTTGTTCTGGGGTATTCTTGATAGTGGTAGAGAATACTTATCATCAGGTAGAATTATAAATCAGGTTATTAGGTTATTTTGAGTATGTGTTTTTCATAGGAATGTATTCATTTTTATTTCCAATACATTCTCAATGCATTTTTATTCTTGCCATTATGTCATTATATACATCACAAACCTCATTTGGATGGATCCATGGTCTCTCCGTCAACCACTGTTTGTTTTTTCCTGCTTCACTGAGCTCTGCAGGCAGCAATAGTGTAAATAAAGGTCTGGGATTAATCTTGGCCAGTCCAGTTACCATGGAAACATTCTTTGTCTATAACAGCTCGCAGACATGCCACTTTGCTTACATCCTGATGAAGTCACATCGGTTGGTGGCATATCTTGTAGGGGTGAAGCCAAGAGATGTCACTTCCAGTCCAGAGCCTGATGTTGGAAGCAATGTGTACTAATGCTGGCAATTGAGCCCGAAGATTCACACTTCCATGTGAGTTCATATTAATGCAGTTTTAACTTGCTCCAATTTTTTTTAAAAAGGTTGTGTTTTAATGTGGACCGGTCCAGACAATCTATCTCTGGAAAACATGATTTGACAGAGGATCATCCATTAAAGCAGAGTTCCCCGAACATACTGTATCTGCTGACATTTAATGTCCTGGAATCCAGTGATGTCGGCACCCAAGCCAATGTTTTCATCGGCTATCGGGTGCTGTAATCGGCATTGCCTGTAAGGGAAACTGCCATGGGGATATCAAACATGTCCAGTCTTAAAATTGCGCACTCTCTTTGGAAACCAAAAAAATGATGGTGCCCTAAATTCCCCATAGAAGATTCTTTACATGCTCTTACAAGTCAGAAGTTTGGAGTTAAATATGAACTATGGCCCTAGAATTATTGCTCACACTCCAATATTTACAACAATACCTCACATGTGTGGTGTGATCAATGTTTATTAACACATGCTTGCCTATGCTTAACTTTTTATATATATTTTATATATATATTATATATATATATATATATATATATATATATATATATATATATATATATATATATATATATATATATATATATATAATTCTTTTATTCACTTTTTTATATATATATATTTTTTTACTTTACTACCATTACAAGCATGCCATGTGACAGGTCTATTAGACCCCCAATGTCTCCCCTCTTCTCCAATGCAACTATTTCAGCATATATTGTATTGGAATAGCTGTTTTCTTGGCTGCACTATCAGAGGAATAACAACTATGACCCCAGAAGAGTACACATTGTTACATTGTTACACATTACACATTGTTGCCAAAGTCATTAGTCACAGAAAGGAACGAGGAATGGCTTGATCCTTGATTTCCACCTGCTTACTCCGGGGAAGCCATTTCCTGTAGTCCTGGGCTCCCCAGTGGAAGGGGAGAGCCTGAGGAAGATCACAGGAGCCGCTAGGGTTGCCAAGGGGGAGGGGGCCCTTTGAGAGCCTTGTACAAATGTTATCAGAAAGCCCTTTGCCAGCTCTTAAAGACAGCATCATTCACAGCTGCAGAATTTTCTAAAACGTGAGTGGGTTTGCCTAATTTATTGACACAATAGGTCCCAGCATTCTAATATGAATTTTTTTTTACCCCTACCTATGTTAGGAAACCATAACTGCCTAAAAATAGTTAAAATCTTAAAGAGAGTTTTTAAAATAGTTACATACAATGTATAATTGTTTCCTTAGTTCCTATATTTCTGTATATTACAAAACATCAAATATCAAATAAAATAGAAGTTTGAAAAACATATATGTGTTATCCCATAGTATTGTGTGTGTAATGCATGTAAATGAACATATGGATCCATGATAGCCAGTGTGAAATTGTATAGTGTATCTAAAAACAAAACTTAATATGGAAAGGATTACCATCTTTGGCTTTTATTTTTTAATTGCTATCTCTGTCCCCGTCAAGAAAATGAATTGTATTTGTCAAAGTAACTATTGTCGCTGGGGCTGAAAGTTAGGGAAAATCCAAAATTTTGAGATGTCACCAAAGTAGAAAGAGAGGTGACATTCCAATGCGGACGTGTGTTGTAGTGACAACTGCCTAAAATCAGATTTATGTAATTTTAGAGATACTTCTTTTCACTTTTTTTTTGTAAGTATACGTTAATGTTCACAGTTAGACATAGATGGCAAAATAATGTTGCCTTAGGATATACTTAAATATAATCATGAAGTTGACAATTCTGTTATGATATACTATATTATTTTTTGTTATTAGGTTCAACTTACCTGTTCCAAAAAATCCTTGAAAATAAGCAGGATATAAATTAAAATGACATGACAATAATTCTTTGCAATACAATCCCTTTAACACAAGAGGGCAATATTGAACAACACATGTCTCTCTTATTCCTAGTGCTTCTGTTTAGCTTTATTTCAGTGATCATGTATGTTACAGATTGCCTTAGTAATGTTACTATAATTATCATCACCTAGGAAATAATAAATGGAATAAGATAGACTGTAAATATGTATTTACACTTTTCATATATTAAATGTACTAATCAAATAAATAAAATATGGCTTGGGCTTGTGAAACATTAATTGGAATGGGTTTGTTGTGTTTCACAAATAGGTTAGATAGTACAAACCAGTGATCAGTGCACCAAAAAATGTTTGTTTCAATGGACATTCGCAGAACAGTTTAAAAAAAATCTGCAAACCCAAACATATTGCCTGAACTCTATGGGAGCCAAAACTTGTGTTTTGTCTGGCATTTTTCAAGGCCAATTTGAAAGCTTTACATAAAAAAGGACTTCGGTAGCTGGGTACTGCCATGAAAGTCACCAATCCAAAATATATATATTTTTTTAAAAAGCATACATATGCAAAAAAGTTATATGGTTACAATGGTTACATAAACCAGCTTGCTGGCTCACTCCTTTACAACCAACTATTCTTCACACAGAATTCAGATGGGTCGATCAGTTTTCGATCAATTTAAATTCAAATTATTCAGAAAATTTTACATTTGTTAGAAAATTAATAAACAAAACTAAATGAAACTAATTTGGAAATAAATCAACAAAACGGAATTAGTAACATAACAAATCTATCCAAAATGGAACTAAACAAATGTTTCTATTCTGCACATATCTAGTTTACATATGCCCCACACCATTCCAATTGCTTAACATGCATAAAATCTGAAAGCACATAAACGGTTTAATTAGAGAGACTAGCAACTAAATGCTTAGTGAGGTCTGAAATAAGGTTACATTAGCAAGTAAAGTACGGTATATCTGAAAGCCAGTAAGCAAATAAAGATCCTTCAGTAGAATGTAGTAGTTGAACCAGACTTTCATTATTTAATCTGGGACTGAGGCAAGCTAAGCAGAACCACTGGAGACATTATCACAATGGTTTACAGTCACTTAGAATATGCTGTGGAGTGTTTTTTGTGAGTCCAGCTGCATGTATTAATGTGTACCAATTGTATATACTGTCTGAATCTGCTGGTTTATGTTGGGGAAAAAAATCTATATGGTAATCAAGGGTATAATAGCAAAGGTGTCTGGGGAATAGTGACATTTACAATGTAAGGAAAGTAAGAATAGCAGAGCAAGAACCTAAAGGTGAATAAAAAAATAGTCAGTGGGGGGCAACATAGGGTGGTAAGGAGTGGGGTTGGGATAAGGTTGGGATGGCGTATGACTGGTTTGTCCCATTTCTGCACCCACCAGAAAGCATCAGAAGGTAAGATTAGATCAAATCGGCATAACCAGAGTTGTTTGACTAGCATTGCATGTTCAAAGGTTGTATTAGATGGATAGATTATCAAAAAGTGTACATGACCATTGTTTTCTATACAGTACGTGTCTAATGTGTATTTAGCTTTTGCCTGTAGTCCCTTGAATTGAAAAACTCAATCTATTGAGACATTCTTTCAATGTGGGTACTGCACCAGTGTAGCTAGAGGTAGTAGAGATTTTGTCGAGTTCAACAAGTCATTGGCCAACACTTTCCTGAAAAATGTAATGTTTTTTGATGTGTTTTGCATTTTTTATGCTTTTTTTTTGGCCAATTTTTTTTTGGGCAAATTAAAAAATGCAAAATATGGCAAAATTGCACTTACTACATGCTTTTCTGCAGCTTCTCCATTAAAGTATATTGAACTAAAAAAGAACCCTTTTGCATTTAAAAAAGTCCTTGACTCTTGCAGTGGTTGCAGTGGCTGCAAAAAGCATAGATGTGAACGTGTTCCATAGGAAACTGTTAAATGGACCGCAGTGCATTTCTGCAAAAAGCACTAAAAAACATATAGGTGTGAACCAGACCTAAAACAAAAATGTATTAAACTGGAGCTTATCTTTGGCTGCTGAGTAGATTGAGTACAGGTGTTTTTTCCCTGCCCAGTTATGGTATACTTGCTATATCTTGATAGCTAGAGGTGATCAATGTTCCACTGGAGTTGCTATTTTGCATAGTTTTACATATACAGTTGCCTGAACCACCAGATTACAACACTAGGTGGCATCAACCTCAGCCTCATAATATTTATTTTTTATACCAAAAACAAACCAAAGTCAGCGCTATGGCGTCAAACATAGTCTGATAGCAACAGTTGATATATAAATCCTGACAGGTATGTATAAATAAATAATTGCAGGGGGCGTGGCTTGCGTACGCATGAGCATGGATGCCTAAGCTGTGAGCTCTGCTATCCAGACCGGACTAACAGACGCCATCAGAGTGACATCCAGCTTATGGACATCTCTCCTTACTCCCACAAGCTCCGCCATCGCAAAATCCCGCAAACGGAACCAGGACAGAGGCCTGAAATGGCTGGTGACCGTATCTTTCCAGCCCTGCCAAGCACAGGGAACAAGCCAAGATGGCGCCGCCCAACGAACAGCGCTATATTCTCTGGACTACACCGACCTCCCTGAGAATCCACAAGAAATACAGCTTGGTTTGACATACTCTTTTCCTTATGAATCATCCCCAGCAACTCCAGTCTCCCAAAGCCCAGCCAAATTGAAGATGTGGCTGGATATGAATGCTATCTCCTCACTGCAATCCTCTATATCTCAATTCCCAACATCAGGGCAGCCGGTGCTGGATACCACTATGAAAGATATGCTCTTATCCCTACAATCCTCTCTCATGACTAACCTATCCTCACTGATTAATAGGTTTTCATTAGAAATGAAGCATATGGATAATAGAATGCAATTTGTGGAAAACAAAATGGAGGAATGCACTGAAACAGTGAATGACCTAGTTGATGCATATACTGAGCAAAAAGATGACTCCCTATAGATCAAAACAAAGCTTGAGGACCTCAAGGACCACTCCCGCAGCAATAACATTAAAATACGTGGGATCCCAGAGTCCGTCCGGTCCAAAGAATTGCACAACTATGCCAGCACCATGTTTTCCAGTATGCTGCCAGATCTTTCCCCAATTTAGCTTACCATAGACCGCATCCACAGATAACCTAAACCTTGCCATCTTGACGCGAAAGTACCCAGGGATGTGCTCCTGAGGGTCCATTTTTACCAGGCAAAAGAACAAATCCTAACAAAAACAAGGGAATTTTCACCACTCCCAGCACCATACTCAAATATCCAATTGTATGCTAATTTATCACAATTTGCACTCCAAATGAGGAGGCAGCTTAAAACCATCACAAAGGCCATGAACAATCACAAAATCATATACAAATGGCGCCACCACTTTGGCCACCTACAACAGCATACCCCACACCATATCCATCTTGTGCCAGGGAAGAAACCAAGATCAGCCCCTTCAGCTTTGGCGTTTCCGCATGCATGTTTGCAGCGGAACGGCGCTTCAACAAAGCATGTTCGCTGCTCCGCTGAGCGGTGTGCGCATAACGTGAATTCCTGTGGGCCTATAAGAGCTGCCTGACTGTTCAGACAAGTTGCTGGTTCTGTCAGAAACCATGAATCAGACCGAGACAGAAGTACAATTAAATCACACTTGTTTATTAATAAAAAATAAAAAGGTAAATAGAGAAAGCGTAGTCAAAGCATAGCCAGAGTCCAGTAACCGAATCGAGTAGTTAGCCAGTCCAGAGTTCAATAACCAGATTGGGTAATCAGCCAGGCCAGAAGTCAGGGATCCAAGTAGAGCAACAGCAAGCAGGATAAGGAGCCAGAAGGGATGTCAGCAATCCAGTCTTTGAACAGAACCGCAGGAGATGGTTTCGTGTGATGTGACCAAGGCGAAGGCAGATATGAAGTGAGCCGGACAGCTTTAAGTAGGCAGGTCAGACGAGCTGGATAAGGAACAGCTGGTAACTGTGGAGAGAAATGGAAGCTGGAAATTAGCTGACAGCTGAGCAGCCAGCCCAGAGAAGGAAGGGCTAAGCCAGCCCTGACAGGTTCGTCTCTCAGCTTCCCTGTGATCTTTCTTCCTGTTTCCTGCTGATCGTCTACCTGTTGTGACCTGGATTTTTTGAAACTATGCTGACTGACCTGACCTCTGGCTTGTTTTACAGACTTCCTGGCTTCCCTTTTTCTGACAGCTTGGAAGGAGATATGAAACTTCTCCATGCCTGGGGATTCCTGCCAGATCTCACAATTCACCCTGAACTCAATGGAAATCCAAACCCCTTCAGTTTCAGTCACAGCCGGGAGAAATTCAAGGACAAACAAAAATGAATTGTTTAGCCCTCAAAAAGCTACTACCTTGAGCAACATTACTAGTCTGGTCTGGTTATATGCTCAAACACCTGCTTGCTGAACTTTCCCCCGAATTCAGTCAGCTGCTCCGTTGAGCTACTCATTGCTGACATACTTGTTTTGTTCGTTTTTGTCTTCCACAGTTGTATTTTTTTTCTTTCTTTTTTTTGTTCTATTTTTACAGTTCCTACAATTCTGCCGTGTCTATATATCCAGCAACTTCTGACAAACACAAGGCGTTTCTCTTGATCGAACAAATGCACCAGTGAAGAGCTCCTCACCTCCTCAACAGCTGGACTCCTGCAAACTGGTCCATCATCCACCAGGAACTGTAAGTCATTTACAGCTCTGCTACACTACACTAACACTCACCATGGGGATCACCATCCTGTCCCTTAATGCAAAGGCCTAAACCATCCAGCGAAACCTGCCTCCTTATGGAAATCGGCAATCGCCCATAACTGTGACGTCCTGTGCGTCCAAGAGACACACTTTGCTCTAAATGCACCTCCTAAATGTCAACACAACAATTTCCACATATATTTCAAATCTCCTATTCTAAGAAGCAATGAGGAGTATTAATTGCTATTAGAAACACTGTATCTTTTCAACTTCAACAATGTGTCACTGATCTGGAAGGCAGATACATATTCCTAATCTCTACAATTAACAATATGCCATATACCCTGGTCTCCATTTACGCACCAAACCAAAGACAGATGCCCTTTCTTAAAAAAAACAGCATGAAAAAGCAGCACGAAAAAATCCAAGAAGGCCATATGCTGCTATGTGGATATTTCAACCTAGCCCCGAACAACGTGATTGACTCTACTGCAGGGACCAAAAGACATGCTTTTCCTTTGGATAATTTTACCACTTCTAATGAATTGTATGACGTGTGGAGTTGTTATCATGCGAGCGATTGGGATTTTACATTTCTCTCGCCGTGTCACAACACCTACTCGAGAATTGACCCGTTTTTAGCTGATAAGTGGCTACTACACAAAATATCGAGCTCCACTATTCATACCACCACCTGGTCAGATCATGCTCCTATTAGTATCACCATTTCCTTTGACTCACCTCAACCCAACTCCTATATATGGAGGGTTAATAACTACTTACTTAACCACTTGCCGACCGCCTCACGCCGATGTACGTCATCAGAATGGCACGGGCAGGCATAAGCACATATATGTACGTCCTTTGCCTCCCGCGGGTCGGGGGCCCGATCGGGCCCCCGCCCGGTGCCTGCGGCGGTCGGTTTTCGTTCGGGAGCGATCCCGGACGAGGGGACGGCCATTCATTCATGGCCACCCCCTCGCGATCGCTCCCGACGAATGGAAATCCCCGGTGACATCACTTCCTCTCCTGTAATGTAAACACAGGAGAGGAAGTGATGTATTCTCTCCTCCGTGTCGGTATTTTTCGTTCCGACACGGAGGAGAGCGGATCAGTGAGTTGCACCAACACATCCCACACACAGTAGAACATGCCAGGCACACTCACACCCCCCCTTTACCCCCCGATCACCCCCCCAATTACCCCTGCCCCCCAGTCACAGTGACACCAATGTCATTTTTTTTTTTTTTTTTTTTTTTTTTGCATTGGTGTCATTTGTGACTGTAATAACTGTTAGGGCAGTTAGGGTTAGCCCCCTTTAGTTCTAATGTACCCCCCTAACCCCCCCAATAAAGGTTTAACCCCGTGATCACCCCCCGTCGCCAGTGTCACTAAGGCTGGGTTCACATTGCAGCGGTTTATGAGAACGAATGTGATTCGCACCGCACTGCAGTGCAAATCACATCCGATCTCTGTGCGATTCGAGTTCAGCCATTCGCCGCACCCGCCGCACCCGCCGCACCCGCCGCACCCGCCGCAAATTCGCACGGGACCCTTTTTTTGGCCCGCAGCAGAATCGGATCGCATGGGTGTTCACACCATGCGATCCGAGTTTGCAGATCGCACTGCGATATGCGAACTGATCTGGGGGTGTCAGTAACATTTCACTGACACTCCCAGCAGTTCGCATAGGGCAGTGTGAACTGCCGCCGGGAGGCATGCGATGCGGGAACCCGCCGCGGATTCGCGGCGTTTCCGCATCGCTCCAGTGTGAACCCAGCCTAATAAGCGATCATTTTTCTGATCGCCGTATTAGTGTCACAGGTGACGCTAGTTAGGCAGGTAGGTATTTAGGTTCGCCGCAGCTTTTTATAGCGCTAGGGACCCCCATATACTACCGCATAAAGCCCCCTGATTGCCCCCTAGTTAACCCTTTCACCAGTGATCACCATATAACTGTTACAGGTGACGCTGGTTGGTTAGTTATTTTTTTATAGTTTCAGGGCACCCGCCATTTATTACCTAATAAAGGTTTAACCCCCTGATCACCCGGCAGGTGTCATTTGTGACTAATAACTGTTAGGGCAGTTAGGGTTAGCCCCCTTTAGTTCTAAGGTACCCCCCTAACCCCCCCAATAAAGGTTTAACCCCGTGATCACCCCCCGTCGCCAGTGTCACTAAGGCTGGGTTCACATTGCAGCGGTTTATGAGAACGGATGTGATTCGCACCGCACTGCAGTGCAAATCACATCCGATCTCTGTGCGATTCGAGTTCAGCTATACAGATAGTATGGCTGAATTCGTGTCGCACCCGTCGCACCCGCCGCAAACTCGCACGGGACCCTTTTTTTGGTCCGCAGCAGAATCGGATCGCATGGGTGTTCACACCATGCGATCCAAGTTTGCAGATCGCACTGCGATATGCGAACTGATCTGGGGGTGTCATTAACATTTCACTGACACTCCCAGCAGTTCGCATAGGGCAGTGTGAACTGCCGCCGGGAGGCATGCGATGCGGGAACCCGCCGCGCATTCGTGGCGTTCCCGCATCGCTCCAGTGTGAACCCAGCCTAATAAGCGATCGTTTTTCTGATCGCTGTATTAGTGTCACAGGTGACGCTAGTTAGGCAGGTAGGTATTTAGGTTCGCCGCAGCTTTTTATAGCGCCAGGGACCCCCATATACTACCGCATAAAGCCCCCTGATTGCCCCCTAGTTAACCCTTTCACCAGTGATCACCATATAACTGTTACAGGTGACGCTGGTTGGTTAGTTATTTTTTTATAGTTTCAGGGCACCCGCCATTTATTACCTAGTCTCACTAGTGTACCCCTAAATTTAGGGGTGTCTACTTTCTAAAATGGGGTCATTTGGGGGGGGGGGGTTTGTGCCATCTTGGCATTTTATGGCCTTCAAAACTGTAACGCCCTTAGAAAGCCTGAAGGCGGTGCTTGGTTTTTGGGGCCCCGTACGCGGCTAGGCTCCCAAAAAGTCCCACATATGTGGTATCCCCGTACTCAGGAGAAGCAGCAGAATTTATTTTGGGGTGTCATTTCACATATGCCCATGGCATGCGTGAGCAATATATCATTTAGTGACAACTTTGTGAAAAAAAAAAAAAGTTTGTAATTTTCCCGCAACTTGTGGCAAAATATAAAATATTCCATGGACTCAACATGCCTCTCAGCAAATAGCTTGGGGTGTCTACTTTCTAAAATGGGGTCATTTGTGGGGGTTTTGTGCCATCTTGGCATTTTATGGCCTTCAAAACTGTAATAGGTAGTGAGAAGTGAACTCAAAAAATTACGCCCTTAGAAAGCCTGAAGGCGGTGCTTGGTTTTCGGGGCCCCGTACGCGGCTAGGCTCCCAAAAAGTCCCACATATGTGGTATCCCCGTACTCAGGAGAAGCAGCAGAATTTATTTTGGGGTGTCATTTCACATATGCCCATGGCATGCATGAGCAATATATCATTTAGTGACAACTTTGTGAAAAAAAAAAAAAAAAAAAAAAAAGTTTGTAATTTTCCCGCAACTTGTGGCAAAATATAAAATATTCCATGGACTCAACATGCCTCTCAGCAAATAGCTTGGGGTGTCTACTTTCTAAAATGGGGTCATTTGTGGGGGTTTTGTGCCATCTTGGCATTTTATGGCCTTCAAAACTGTAATAGGTAGTGAGGCGTGAAATCAAAAATTGACGCCCTTAGAAAGCCTGAAGGCGGTGCTTGGTTTTCGGGGCCCTGTACGCGGCTAGGCTCCCAAAAAGTCCCACATATGTGGTATCCCCGTACTCAGGAGAAGCAGCAGAATTTATTTTGGGGTGTCATTTCACATACGCCCATAGCATGTGTGAGCAATATATCATTTAGTGACAACTTTGTGTAAAAAAAAAAAAAAAATTTTTTTTTTGTCATTATTCAATCGCTTGAGGCAAAAAAATAAAATATTCAATGGGCTCAACATGCCTCTTATCAATTTCCTTAGGGGGTCTACTTTCCAAAATGGGGTCATTTGGGGGGGTTTTGTACTGCCCTGTCATTTTAGCACCTCAAGAAATGAGATAGGCAGTCGTAAACTAAAAGCTGCGTAAATTCCAGAAAACGTACCTTAGTTTGTAGATGTGACAACTTTTGCGCAAACCAATAAATATACAATTATTGACTTTTTTTTTACCAAAGACATGTGGCTGAATACATTTTGTCCTAAATGTATGACTAAAATTGAGTTTATTGGATTTTTCTAATAACAAAAAGTAGAAAATATCATTTTTTTTCAAAATTTGCGGTCTTTTTACGTTTATATCGCAAAAAATAAAAATCGCAGAGGCAATCAAATACCATCAAAAGAAAGCTCTATTTGTGGGAAGAAAAGGACGCAAATTTTGTTTGGGTACAACATTGCATGACCGCGCAATTACCAGTTAAAGCAGCGCAGTGCCAAAGTGTAAAAAGACCTCTGGTCATTTACCAGCAAAATGGTCCGGTCTGAAAGTGGTTAAGTGGTAATTATATTCCCTGATGAAGTCACATGTCCAAGTGACAATACGAGTAGGATTGGACTAGGAGGATATCAGAAGTGACGTCCGTAGTACAAACGTGGAGTCCATTCATTTGGTGCTGTTGCTTTGTTTGTATTCTGCCTATATACTACATTTTAAATGTGAGTACCCAGGACTATGTCCTTTTTAGAAAAAAGTTTGATTTTATTACATACTTCACTATTGGAGCTCCTTCTTTTCTCCTATGGATGTGAGTAATGGTTTGTGGCTGAGGACCTAGAGGGGACCCCCTATATTGCCTATACTATCTGATTGTTGAAAGAAATATCTGCTGTTTACCTTACAGCAGTAAGGTAAGGTAGTCATTGCACCTAGTGGACACCTATTCACGAGATCACCGGTGGAACTATTGTTTGCTCACGGAGTCATCATATGTTTATGGCACAGAATGGACACACAAAGTGCATGTTTTAATATGGACTGAGAACTTTTTTATAGAAATAGACACTATCACTATTGGATACCAATTACTCTGTTGCACCTTATTGGATATCTGATTATTCATTGTTTGGTTATTATTCGCTATTACATTACTTTTTCATACTATTTATTTTTTTATTCTGTGTTTCCCACTATATGCACTATGGATTGAATCATATTTTGTATTTAATATATATATACATTTTTAGCTTGACTATATGTAATTTTTGGCACTGGATGCACTTTATTGTTTATTGTCACTAGATGCACTTTAGTGTAAGAGGGATCAAATGTTAGATTGCATGCTATTGGATACTATTGAGTGAGCACTTACTCACTATTAGAAAGGGACAGCAGTCATTGTATAATCATCTGCGCATTGTATATTGGCATATACATTTATATTTATTAATTTATTTATTTGCATTAATTGTGGAGCGCAACACCATTCAACATATACACAACTACTTACTTTACGCCCCATATTATTCCACACCCATCAAACACCAACTAGAGGAATATTTCTCACTCAACAAAGCATCAGTTTCTGATCCGCTGGTGGTGTGGAGTGCTCATAAATTTCATAAACTTGTGATTAGAGGGGTTTTCCGTCAAATGGGAGCCAGAGCAAAGAAAAAAAATACTCAGAGATTGGATGAACTTACAAATGTGTTATCCGCCACCGAATCCCTGAATAAAACCAATCCTTTTCCCCTCCTACAATCTAAAATCTTTACACTCCTACACGACTTAAGGTCCCTACTCCTTGAAAAATATGAAAAATCATATAGAATACTCAAAGCAACTACATACACCGCAGGGAATAAAGCAGGTAAAGCAATGTCCTTACATGTTAAAGGGTACAGAAACAAATCCAAAATACCATTCCTACACCACCCCCACTCCAACGAAAAGTTACTTAACTACTTCCCACCCGGCCAATGTATATATACGGCTGGGTGGGTGCTCTCTCCTTCTGACTGGATGTTCCCGGACATGGCACATCTCGGATCAGCAGGAGGGCTCTGTGATTGGCCCTCCTGATCACATGACGGTCGTGTCCAATCACAGCCGTCATGTGATGTAAACAAACAGCCGGTTGCTAGGCAATCAGTTCTCCTCTCCTCACACGGAAGTCGTTGCTGAGGAGAGGAGAGCAAATGGCTGCAGCTGGCTGGTGATCAGTGAGTATGAGCTGTTTTTTTACAGCTTTTTACTCACTGATCAAAAACCTAGTGTAATACACAATGTAAACACACATGTCCCCACACATGTCCCCAAATAATAAAAACACATTTCCCCAAATAATAAAAACACATGTCCGCTCCTCACGGGTGTCCATTGGTGTGTTGGGAAGTTTGCGAGTCTGGACATCAGCTGGATGCATGTCTTCCTCAGGCAGGGGAGGGAGCCCGAGGCTCTTTAGAAAGGATTCACTCTCTGGAAGATCACGAAGGGTGTGCTGGGTTCCATTTTTGGACACAAGTAGACGAAAGGGAAAGCCCCGATAGTATGGGACCTTGTGATGCTGCAAGTAAGAGGTAATTGGCTGAAGATTCCTGCATTTAGCCAGGGTGATGGGGGAGAGGTCACTGAAGATCTGCAACTTCACTCCCTTGTAGACAATTTTAGGTTTGTTGCACGTGGATTGGATCAGTGCCTCTTTGCTTTCAAAGAAGTGGAACCAGACAATAATATCTCTGGGTCTAGCCCCTGCAGGAGGCTTGGGGGCCAGAGAGCGATGAGTCCTGTCCAGGCACCAGTCTATATCCACTACCGTGGGAGCCAGAGTGTTAAAGAGGCCTAGCAGATAAGCACGTAAGTCAGAATCTCCCACAGTCTCCGGGATACCTCTAAAGCGCAGATTCTGGTGTCTCTCTCTATTTTCAAGATCCTCCTGTTGGAGCTGTAGTTGAGACACTGAGAGGCGTAGGTTGTGGTTGTCTTCCTCAACAGCCTGAACGTAGCTGACCATCTCATCAAATTTGTTTTCAATCGCGTCCATGTGATCACCAAGCTGGTTGATTTCCTTTCGCAGTTCCACCGCAAGTTTATTTACCTCAGCCGAGACATTGGTTGTGATCTGTTGAAGCAGGAGATGTAATTTGGCATCTAGCTTGGCGTCCAGTATATCAGGGGTAAGGATCCCCTGCGGGAGTGTCAGACACGAGTCGGAGGCTTGGGGGACAATAACTGGGGGGGTGCCAGAGCCCTCCATTCCCAGGGGCAGGTCTATATTGGAGAAAGGGTCCGGCGGGGAATGTGAGGGGGATGGCTGTGGATTACAGAGCGGTCAGCGGAGCACAGGGAAAGAGCGTCCGTCCTCCGTTTCGGCCGGACACGCCCCCTCCACCACCAAAGAACTTTTGGAATAACACGCAGAGGCAGCACCCTGCACAGGTGGAGCTCTGTGGTGTGATTCAGGCAGTGTGCTGCCCTTAAGCTGGCCCCCAGAGGGCATCCTGCCTCGTTGGAGATTTGCTTCCTCCTCCTCCTCCTCTTTCCTATCAGGCACCCACGTGGAGTCAGTGGCAGTATGCCGCAGCTGGTGGAACATGACTGCCAGATTGCTGTCCTTCTTGTGCATCCCCTCTCTCTGGGCTCACACTACTGCCTTCTTCTATCTGGGTATCATCATCAGAGCCTTCAAAACGCTGGGCATCCTCCTGGAGCATGTACCCAACACTGTCCTCAAACAGTTCGGGGGACTCCTCAGGAGGACATGGTGGGTCTAGGGAAGGAGTGACTGATGACATTAAGACGAGGGAAGAGGATGGGTTGGCAGCTGCTTTGCCAGTACCCTGAGCCTGGGTGAGAGAGGATGAGGAGGATAAGGAGGGCTTGGTCATCCACTCTACCAAGTCTTTGGCATGTTGCAGCTCAACATGTCCAGCTGCCGAAAATAAGGACAAGCGTGTCCCATGGCCACGTGCTGATGGGGATGCACCGCATCCATGACCAGCACTGTTGCCTCCAGACACAGAGCCTGCTTGCCCTCTTTTATTGGCTCGTGACTGTCTGCCTCTCCTTGTTGGCCTTCCAGACATACTAATGGCCTGCAGGGAGATGACAACACCAGTAATTGGGGTAGATTTAGGTGCACACTGAGCAGATGACACAGTACACTGACTGTAATTACTGCAGCTGCCTGCCTGTGGTATAGGATCTGAAGAACACAAGCAATTGGGGTAGCTTCAGGTGTATACTGTGCAGGTGGCACAATACACCAACTATTACTGCTGCAGCTGCCTGTGGTATAGGAACAGAACAACACCAGCAATTGGGGGTAGCTTCAGGTGTATACTTTGCAGGTGGCACAATACACCAACTGTAACTGCTGCAGATGCCTGTGGTATAGAAACAGAGCAACACCAGCAGTTGAGGGTAACTTCAGGTATATATGGTGCAGGAGGGCCAATACACCCACTGTAACTGCTGCAGCTGCCTGTGGTATAGGAACAGAACAACACCAGCAATTGAGGGTAGCTTCAGGTGTATACTGTGCAGGTGGCACAATACACCAACTGTAACTGCTGCAGATGCCTATGGTATAGAACCAGAACAACACCAGCAATTGGGGATAGCTTCAGGTGTATACTGTGCAGGAGGCACAATACACCAACACTAACTGCTGCAGCTGCCTGTGGTATAGAAACAGAACAACACAAGCAATTGGGGTAGCTTCAGGTGTATACTGTGCAGGAGGCAGAATACACCAACTCTAACTGCCCTAGGTTCAATTACAAGAAAAGAAGACACTGTCCCTGCCTATCCTTCTCTCTCTCCGAACGCCGCAACACACTACACAAGGCCTCCGCACAGATGGCCTTATAAAGTGGGGGGCATGTACTAAACCCCCTGAACTATAATTAATATGGCTCTCCTCACTGCCGGCGCTCTGATTGGCAAAGCATGCGGGTCACAGTGCATGCTTGGCCAATCATCATTAAGCGATGCACTGCGATGGTGCAGTGCATTGTGGGCTGTGAGCACCACACGAATATGGCGCAAACGGCCCATAAATTTCTGGCTTTGCCCGAACGGATGAACAGCTGGTGTTTGAGTGGGACATGTGTTCGACTCGAACACCCAGCTCATCCCTAATTAGTAACTGTACAACGGCTTCAATTTATTGTATACTGTGTACACCACCAGAAGTGTAGTAGAAACTGTACACACTGTATTAGATACCGTGTACGCCACCAGAAAAGTAGTAGAAACTGTACCCACTATATATTAGATACTGTGTACACCACCACCAGAAGTGTAGTAGAAATTGTAGACACTCTATTAGATACTGTGTACACTGTCTGAAGCGAATTAGAAACAGTGCACCATTAAATGCACTGTAGATATAGGCTACACTGGATTCAGAGTGTATATTATATATACACTGCCACTAACTGAATAACCTGCCTGCTTAATCAAACTCAAGCTATCTCTCTGTCCACGCCAACAACACTAAAGATGGCCACCGTGTAAGCAGCCTTATATCATGTGGGGAGTGAACTTAGTCCCCCTAAGCCATAATTGGCCAAAGGCACCCTGGCTTTGGCCAATTATGGCTCTCTCAGCAGAGCGCACTGTGATTGGCCAAAACATGTAGGTCATGTGCATGTTTTGACCAATCATCATACAGCAATGCACAGCGAAATTGCAGTACATTATGGGGCGTTTTGCAGGGCTCAAATTTGCCACGAACTTCCCATAATGTTCGCTGTTCTATGAACAGGGCGAGCACCCAATGTTTGAGTCAAACTTATGTTCGACCCAAACATCAAGCTCATCCCCACTGGTAATTTGGCCATTTTTTTGACCAGGAAGGTTGATTCTAATGTTTAACCACTTCAGGACCGCCGTATTGCCAATGTACGTCAGCACAATGGCACAGGCAGGCATAATCACGTACATCTACGTGATTGCCTTCCAGCGGGTGGGGGGTCCGATCGGACCCCCTCCCGCTGGTTACGGCGGTCCGATTCGGTCCAGGAGCGCTCCGTGATGAGGGGATGGCCGTTGGTTTTCGGCCACCCCCTCTGGATCGCTCCTGGCCAATGAGAAGCTTCCTCCCCTGTGTATTGTTTACACAGGAAGGAGGAAGTAATGTCATTCTCCTCGGGGCGGTCTTTTTGACCGGACTACGAGGAGAAGAGTAAAAGTAAGTGTGCACCAACACTACACTGACATGTAGGTACACACAGGCACACAAACCCCCCCCCCCCCGATCCCCCCCCCTGATCGCCCCCCGATCCCCCCCCGCCCCCCCCCCCCCCAGTCACAGTGTCACTGATTGCATTGATCATTTCTTTACTGATCAATGCATTCAGTGTCAGTTGTGACAGTAAAAACTGTCAGAACAGTTAGTGTTAGGTCCAGGGTAGCCCCCTATCACCCCCCAATAAAGATTTAGATTTAGGTTCCCCGTCAGGTTTTTATATAGCGCCAGGGACCCCCATATACTACCTAATAAAAATTTGAACCCCCTGATTGCTCCTAGTTAACCCTTTCACCACTGATCACCGTATAAGTGTTAAAGGTTTAACCCCCTGATCACCCGGCGGGTGATATCAATTAGGTTTTAGGGTCAGGGTCTGCGTCGCCCCATGCAGCGCTAGGTTAGTGCCAGTACCGCTAACACCCACACGCAAAGCATACACCTCCCGTAGTGGTATAGAATCTGAACAGATCAATATCTGATCTGATCAGATCTATACTAGCGTCCCCAGCAGTTTAGGGTTCCAAAAAAACGCATTGTTAGCGGGATCAGCCCAAATACCTGCTGGCACCTGCGTTTTGCCCCTCTGCCCAGCCCACCCAAGTGCAGTATCGATCGATCACTGTCACTTACAAAACACTAAACACATAACTGCAGCGATCGCAGAGTCAGGCCTGATCCCTGCCATCGCTAACAGGTTTTTTGGTAGCATTTTATATTCAAATCCGGAAGGCAGTGCTTGGTTTTCGGGGTCCCGTACGTGGCTAGGCTCCCAAAAAGTCCCCCACATGTGGTATCCCCGTACTCGGGAGAAGCAGCAGAATTTATTTTGGGGTGTAATTTGACTTCTGCCCATAGCATGTGTGAGCAATATATCATTTAGTGACAACTTTGTGCAAAAAAAAAAAAAGTTTGTAATATTCCCGCAACTTTTGGCAAAATATAAAATATTCCATGGACTCAACATGCCTCTCAGTAAATAGCTTGGGGTGTCTACTTTCCAAAATGGGGTCATTTGGGGGGGTTTTGTGCTATTTTGGCATTTTATGGACTTCGAAACTGTGATAGGTAGTGAGGAGTTAAATCAAAAATTTGCACCCTTAGAAATCCTGAAGGTGGTGATTGGTTTTCGGGGTGCCGTGCGCGACTAGACTCCCAAAAAGTCCCACACATGTGGTATCCCCGTACTCAGGAGAAGCAGCAGAATGTATTTTGGGGTGTCATTTCACATATGCCCATAGCATGTGTGAGCAATATATCATTTAGTGACAACTTGGTGCAAAAAAAAAAAAGTTTGTAATATTCCCGCAACTTGTGGCAAAATATAAAATATTCCATGGACTCAACATGCCTCTCAGTAAATAGCTTGGGGTGTCTACTTTCCAAAATGGGGTCATTTTGGGGGGTTTTGTGCTATTTTGGCATTTTATGGCCTTCGAAACTGTGATAGGTAGTGAGGAGTTAAATCAAAAATTTGCACCCTTAGAAATCTTGAAGGTGGTGATTGGTTTTCGGGGTGCCGTGCGCGACTAGACTCTCAAAAAGTCCCACACATGTGGTATCCCCATACTCGGGAGAAGTAGCGGAATATATTTTGGGGTGCAATTCCACATATAACCATGGCATGTGTGAGCAATATATCATTTAGTGACAACTTTTTGTAAAAAAAAATATTTTTTTTTTTTTTGTCATTATTCAATCCCTTAGGACAAAAAAAATAAATATTCAATGGGCTCAACATACCCATCAGCAATTTCCTTGGGGTGTCTACTTTCCAAAATGGGGTCATTTGGGGGGGATTTGTACTGCCCTGCCATTTTAGCACCTCAAGAAATGAGATCGGCAGTCATAAATTAAAAGCTGTGTAAATTCCAGAAAATGTACTCTAGTTTGTAGACGCTATAACTTTTGCGCAAACCAAAAAATATACGCTTATTGACATTTTTTTTACTAAAGACATGTGGCTGAATAAATTTTGCCCTCAATGTATGACTAAAATTTAGTTTATTCGATTTTTCTTATAACAAAAAGAAGAAAATATCTTTTTTTTTCAAAATTTTCGCTCTTTTTCCATTTATATTGCAAAAAAAAAAAATCGCAGAGGCAATCAAATACCATCAAAAGAAAGCTCTATTTGTGGGAAGAAAAGGACGCAAATTTCGTTTGGGTGCAATATTGCATGACCGCGCAATTACCAGTTAAAGCAGCGCAGTGCGAAATTGCAAAAAGACCTCTGGTCCTTAAGGTATTTATTGGTCCAGAGCTGAAGTGGTTAAACTTATTCTGTTGTAGAGAGTTTAGGACATGCAGTGAATTTGCTATTTTATTTAAATACTGAAGAGGTTTGAGAAGTGGAAACACTACCTCACTAATGCTCTTGGATACACAAACCTTTCTGATAAATTCCAAAAGTAGTCAGTTGCCACAACTGAACCAGTTTATTGTTCCAATGAAAATACATATTTTTTTTATGAGTCGTTACATTTTTACTGTCTCCCGGAATCTCCTGCATGCGATAAATATTAGCAATTCTAGGGATCCTTGAAACTAAATACTCACTCTTCAATATATTTACTACTAGGTTTAAACAAAGCACAGCTGCTACATTAGAGATGGTTAAGAGTTCCGGTTTAATTTTGTGGTCTCAATTGAAATCCCAAAGAAATGGCCACCCAGACGATCCTCACACATAGGAGAAAAAAAAGGGACACACACACATACACTCACAAACACAAACACACATGCATGAAATGCGTGTGTTCTTTTGAAACAACAATGTGTGGATCATTTTTAAATTAGATACAGTACAACGATGGGTACTGTAACTAGTCACAAATATGTCCTGGATGCCAGATGTTCCTCTGCAGACGCTGTTTTTTTTACTTCTTAATAATGTATAAACTGCTTCCAAAATGTAATTTTACCTAATTAAACAAAGCAGGCTAGTGACCAATGACTGGTGAAGGGTTCATTTATTTATACATTCTTTGTCCTGACCTACATCAGCTGAGGACTGATAAACGTACAGTATCTGAATTTGTACAGAGAGTTTGAAGTTTAAGCAGATTAAAGCTATGATACTTAGAGCTCAGTTACTAAGCACAGAAATATCAAACAACATCAGAGTATTTTTTTATACAATGGATCCCTAATACATTCAATAAGTCATCCTTTAATTTTGACTTCATAACTGTATATGACAACATCAAAATACAGCTTCACTGAGTAACTCAAGTCAACTTTCTACTTCCAAACACACCCAAAAAAACACATACAGTGCCCTGAAAAAGTATTTATACCCCTTGAAATGTTTCACATTTTGTCATTTTACAGCCAAAAATGTAAATGTATTTTATTGGGATTGTATGTGATAGACCAACACAAAGTGCCACTAATTGCGAATTGGAAGAAAAATGCTTGTTTTTTAAACTGTTTTACAAATAAATATCTGAAAAGTGTGGCATGCATTTGTATTCACATTGGTCTATACTACAGCAAGACCCACACTTAAAAACCACTATTCCTACAGTGCCACAATTTGCCTATAGGAAGGCTCCAAATATAAAAGGGAAAATCGCTCCTAGCAAAATTAAATCTGCCCAATCTATTTCCAATAACATTCAACTAACACTCATTCCTCTGGTGGGCATGTTTCAGTGTAAAAAATCCCTGTGCCTGACTTGTGCTCATATTGAACATGGTCAAAAATCCTTTGCTCATAAGGGTAAGACATACACATTCAACACCTTCCATAACTGTTCTTCCATGTTTGTGGTTTACTGTCTAGCTTGCCCTTGTGGCATGCTATATGTGGGCCATACAATCAGAGCCCTTAGAGCCAGATTTGGGGAACATCGCAGATTTGTCGATGTTGCTCTCCCTAAACACAGTGTCCCCCGCCACTTTCTAGAATATCATAAACAATCATCCAAGGATCTAAAAGTTTGGGTCCTTGAATCAATTCCAGATAAATTTCCCCCAGCAGAATGTTTCAAAAGACTGTGTCGTCAGGAAACATATTGGATTTTCACTTTGGATACTATGTCGCCTAGGGGAATGAACGAGGAGATCAAGATCAGCACTGTTATTTAATCAGGTGCTGGTGTGATTTTTTTTTTTCCCCTGGTCATGCCTCAGTGGGTTGCCTGGTTACTGGTGAATGGATACCCAGTTTTATCCACTAAAAAGCTCATTTGGGCAACAAACACAAATTTGGCACTTTTTTACCACCCCCTTTTTGTTTTTGTTTTTACCACCCCCTTTTTCCTCTCCCTTTTTTTTTTCTTCCCCTTTTTTATACAATATTATGTTCCCTCTCGAGAGTATTGGGACAGAAAGATGTTTGTATATACTCACGTATATACATGCGTTTGTTGCACATATACATGTTTACAACTGCACGTACGTGCAGGTATGTGGGTATGCATGAGCTGTTATTGTATTTGTGTGTGTATATGTATGACTATATGTGTGCACACATATATACACAGTGGGTATCACCAGCATTATCCATTAACCATTTATTATCTGAATATTCGATTTTATCCTTTTGAGAAGTATTTTTGGTCATGATATAACTTAGAATCTTAATATTATACCTAGCATAGAGTCCTCTCTTTCCATTCTCACCATTTTATTAATTCATTATAATTTATAATAATCAATTGATTTCCAAATTGCTAATCATTTTCTTAATTCATTTTTTAGTTAATTTACTTATAAAAATGTATTAATTTTAAATTTGAGGTATATTTATACATTTTATATTTATGTATTTAATCAATTAGTGAATTGATCGATTTCTGCAAACGTTATAAACTTATCTTCCACTATTAACCACTTGCTTACTGGGCACTTAAACACCATTCTGCCCAGACCAATTTTCAGCTTTCGGTGCTCTCACAATTTGAATGACAATTACTCAGTCATGCAACACTGTACCCAAATGAATTTTTTGTCCTTTTTTTCCCACAAATAGAGCTTTCTTTTGGTGGTATTTGATCACCTCTGGGGTTTTTATTTTTTGCGCTATAAATGAAAAAAGACCGAAAATTTTGAAAAAAAACGCATATTTCTTTGTTTCTGTGACAAAATTATGCAAATTATTAATTTTTCTTCATAAATTTTGGTCACAATTTATACTGCTACATATCTTTGGTAAAAATAACCCAAATTAGTGGATATTATTTGGTCTTTGTGAAAGTTAGAGCGTCTACAAGCTGTGGTGCGAATCGCACAAAATTGATCACATCTGATGTACTGGTGGCCTATCTCGCTTCTTGTGACCCGAACAAGTCAGAAAAGTATAAATACCCCCCAAATGACCCCTTTTTGGAAAGTAGACATTCCAAGGTATTTAGTAAGAGGCATGGTGAGCTTTTTGATGTTGTCATTTTTTTCCCACAATTCTTTGCAAAATGAAGATTTTTCATTTTTTTTATTTTTTCTCCACAAAATTGTCATTGTAATAGGTTATTTCTCTCACGTGGCATGTGTATACCACAAATGACACCCCCCAAAAAATTCTGCTACTCCTCCTGAATATTACAATACCACATGTGTGGGACTTTTTCACAGCCTGGCCACATAGAGAGGCCCAACATGCAGGGAGCGCCATCACGTGTTCTAGAAGCATAAATTACACATCTAACTTGTTGACTATTTATTACACTTTTGAAATACCAGGACAATGACACGTGACACTGATGACAGATGGCACTAATACGTGGCACTGATGACACGTGGCACTGATGACAGATGGCACTAATATGTGGCACTGATGACAGATGACACTAATATGTGGCACTGATGACACGTGGCACTAATACGTGGCACTGATGACACGTGGCACTAATACGTGGCACTGATGGCACGTGGCACTAATACGTGGCACTGATGACACGTGGCACTAATACGTGGCACTAATACGTGCCACCGGTGACAGATGGCACTAATACGTGGCACCAATGACGCGTGACACTGATGACAGATGGCACTGATAAGTGGCATTGATGACACGTGACACTGACAACAGATGGCACGTGACACTGACAGGTGGCACTGATGACAAATGGCACTGATACATGGCACTGATGACAGATGGCACTATGTGGCACTGACACGTGGCACTGACGACACGTGGCACTGACGACACGTGGCACTGGGGGCAGGTGGCACTGGGGGCAGGTGGCACTGGGGTGGATGGCACTGGGGGCAGGTAGCACTGGGGTGGATGGCACTGGGGGCAGGTAGCACTGGGGTGGATGGCACTGGGGGCAGGTAGCACTGGGGGCAGGTAGCACTGGGGTGGATGGCACTGGGGGCAGGTAGCACTGGGGTGGATGGCACTGGGGGCAGGTAGCACTGGGGTGGATGGCACTGGGGGCAGGTGGCACTGGGGTGGATGGCACTGGGGCGGATGGCACTGGGGCAGATGGCACTGGGGCAGATGGCACTGGGGCGGATGGCACTGCTGGGGGTGGATGGCACTGCTAGGGGAGGATGGCACTGCTAGGGGAGGATGGCACTGCTAGGGGAGGATGGCACTTTATTTAATTTTTTTACTTTTTTTTCTTTCACAGTCAGAACGGCTGCCGCTGCAGCCGTTCATCTCTCCCCTCTCGCACTGTCTGTGCGAGGAGGGAGAGCGGCGCTGAGAGATGATCTCATATGTAAACATATGAGATCATCTCCCATTGGATACGCCGATCACGCTGTAAACGGCCGCTGTGATTGGCCGTTTACAGCGATCTGTGTTTGCCTGTCCCCGGGGGACACGGCGAACACAGAACTTCCGCGATGCGCGCCCGCGGCGGCGCGCATTGCGGAAGTAAACATCACGCCGTCCAGGGACGACAACCCGGACGAAGGCGCCTGCTCTACTGCCGTCATTCGGCCATAGGGCGGGCGCGAGGAGGTTAATTAGCAAGCTTCTTACTCATATTTACATTCACTTCGGTCTCCAGCCATCTACCTCTTTGAATCTGTGTATTTGATTGACGGGCTGGCCAGCCCATCAGATCTCTCTGTTTCTATTTCCTCTGTAATATAAGACTGCCAGGTTTGCCAGCCAATCATGGTCTGATGAAGAAGCTGTAGTTTCGAAATGCATTACCATTCCTTGCCACTGAATAATCACATTTCCTGTTCCTGTGAAGTCACGACCAGCTGCTTCTTGTTTCCTGCCTCCTGGTTCCCAGCATTCTCTGGATCCCTGTAAGATCACACCAGTGCCCCAGGCTGCAAAGGGAAGACTTTTTTGAGACTCCAGGACTGGCGATTTTCACCACATACTGAACTCATCTAATTTAACCTGTGAGTTACTACTTGTTTTTATTAAATATATGATTTATACTGCACTCAGTCTGGTGCCCCTCTGTTCCCGTATTCACCCTGCCCCCCCCCCCCCCCCCGAGTCAAGACTTTGTAGAACCACCTTTTGCTGTAATTACATCTACAAGTCTTTTTGTGGATGTCTCTACCAGCTTCACACATCTAAAGAGTGACATTTTCACCCATTCTTTTTTGCAAAATAGGCCATGCTCTGTCAAATTGGATGGAGAGCATCTGTGAACAGCAATTTTCAAATCTTGCCACAGATTCTCAATTGGATTTATAACTGAACTTTGACTGGGCCATTCTAACACATGAATATGCTTTGATCTAAACCATCCCATTGTAGCTCTGTATGTTTAGGGTTGTTGTCCTGCTAGAAGATGAACCTCTGCACCATGTCTCAATTCTTTTGCAGACTCTAACAGGTTTTCTTCTCAGATTGCCCTGTGTTTGGCTCCATCCATCTTCTCATCAACTCTGACCAGCTTCCCTGTCCCTGCTGAAGAAGAGCATCCCAACAACATGATGCTTCCACCACCATGTTTCACAATGGGAATGGTGTGTTCAGGATGATGTGCAATGTTAGTTTTCCACCACACAAAGCATTTTGCTTTTATGCTAAAAAGTTAAATTTTGGTCTCATCCGACCAGAGCACCTTCTTCCACATGTTTGTGTCCCCCACATGGCTTCTCGCAAACTGCAAACGGGACTTCTTATGGTTTTCTTTCAACGACAGCTTTCTTCTTGCCACTCTTCCATAAAGGTCAGATTTGTGGCGTGCACAACTAATAGCTTTCCTGTGGACAGATTCTCCCACCTGATCTATAGATCTCTTCAGCTTTTCCAGAGTTACCATGGGCCTCTTGGCTGCTTCTCTGTTTATCGCTCTTTTTGCCCGGCCTGTCAGTTTAGGTGGACAGCCATGTCTTGGTAGGTTTGCAGTTGTGCCATACTCTTTCCATTTTCAGATGATGGATTGAACAGTGCTTCGTAAGATGTTGAAAGCTTGTTTTTTTTTATTTTTATAACATAACCCTGCTTTAAACTTCTCCACAACTTTATCCCTGACCTGTCTGGTGTGTTCCTTGGTCTTCCTGATGCTGTTTGTTCCCTAAGGTTCTTTAACAATCATCTGAGGGCTTCACACAACAGCTGTATTTATATTGAGATGAAATTATGCACAGGTGGACTCTATGTACTAATTAGGTGACTTCTGAAGGCAATGGGTTCCACTAGATTTTAGTTAGGGGTATCAGTGTAAAGGGGGCTGACTACAAATACATGCCCCCCTTTAACATATTTATTTGTAAAAACATTGGAAACCATTTCTCATTTTTCTTCCACTTCACAATTATGTGCCACTTTGTGTTGGTCTATCACATAAATTCCCAATAAACTACATTTACATCTTTGGTTGTAACATGACACAATATGGAAAATTTCAAAAGTTATGAATACATTTTCAAGGTTTTGTATATTCGTTTTTTGACCAGTTTTAATTGCAATTGGTAATGACTGAGGAAAAATGTAGCAAGTAAAGCTGAGTTGAACTACTATCACCTGACTTTCAGAAAGATTGAGAACAAAAAATTGTTTACTTCCACCTTGGACCAGAAGTGACTGTCAGGGCTGGGCTTAGCCCTTCCTTCTCTGAGCTGGCCACTCAGCTGTCGGCTAATTGCCAGCTTCTATCTCTCCAAAGTTACTCAGCTGTTGATGATCTCCTGCTCGTCAGTCCTGCCTACTTAAGCCGTTCAGTCCAGAGGATCTCTGCCTTCACCTTGGTCAACATCACAGAAACTTTCTCTTGCAATCCTGTTCAAGACTGGCTTTGCTGACATCCCTTCTGGCTCCAGATCCTGCTTGTTGTTCCACTACATAGGTCCCTGACTTTTGGCTTGGCTGACCATCCGTTCCGGTTACTGAACTTTGACTATGTTTGAACTACGTTTGTTCATTTTACTTTTATTATTATTAAACAAGTGTGATTTAACTGTACTTCTGTCTCGGCCTGATTTCATGGTTTCTGACAGTAGGTGAAGGCCATGAATTCAGAAGATGCAGTCAATTCACTTGTTGGTACTATTTTTTTTCTAGATTGGATGAACTGGATCACTGCATAGATCAGTTTGCCATGGCATTACAAACACTCCTGAGTCACACGGCTTACCTGGAATTTCCCACTGTGGCCTCCCCGGTACATTCTATGTTGCAGGCCGACCCTGCTGCTGCTCCAGTCTCTGTGCAGGTATTACCTCTATAAGAGGCATGCCTGGTTCTGCTCCACTTCCCCAGCAATTTGGGGTTGATCCAGTCCAATGGAGAAGGTTTCTTTCTCAACCAAGTTGAAAAATACTTTGAGATGCTGCCCCAGGCGTTTCCCATGTACAGAAGCAAAGTAGGTTTCGTGATATCTTTGCTTTCTGAGAGCCCTGGCCTGGGCAAACCCTCTATGAGAAACGCAAAAAACTGTTGTCTTGAGCTACCTTAAGTTTGTGGCTGTTTAAAAGGGTATTTGATGTTCCCACATGCTCCGTTTCTGCTGCCAAGTATCTCATGTCCATCGAACAGAGATGAGAACTGTTGCCGACTACGCCATCGAATTTCGTACTCTGACAGTAGAGGTTGCGTGCAACAATGAGACCCTCATGGCTGCTTTTTTCTCATGGTCTCTCAGATATCATCAAGGATGAGATAGCAGCCTGAGATATACCCACTGAGCTGGAGAAGTTGATCATGTTTGCCATTCTCATTGACTCCAGACTCAAAGACGCGCTTGCGGAAATCTCCTGTACATTTGTCTCCAAGCTTTGCAGTCCTACCCATGCCTCCTTCACCTCCCATGCCTCCTGGTATTGAGTCGGCCAGTGAAGGCGAACCCTTGCACTTGGGTTTTAAACGTCTTTCTGTGGATGAGAGAGCCTTTAAGAGGAGGGATAGATTGTGCTTTTATTGTGGCCAGACAGGTCACTTTTTGAAGTCTTGTCCTACCGTCCATGGACGCCTGAACCTTGAGGTCCAGTCACAGACAGATCTTAGGTGGTGTTGGTTCATCCCCAGTTATCCACAAGGATAAGCCCCTGGTTTCAGTCATCCTTTCTTGGGCTGAGTCGTCCGTCAAGATACAGGTTCTAATCGACTCTGGGGCTACAGGCCTGTTCATTGATGCTGCCTTTGTATTGAAGCACTAAATTCCATTGCAGCTGCGTGACACTACACTTGTCATTGAAGCTCTTGATGGGAAACCTCTACAGCCTACCCATGTGACTCATGAGATGGTTCCATTGTCCATATCCATAAGGGCTCTTCACCATGAGATAATCCAATTCCAAGTTATTTCCTCACCTAAGTTTCTGCTGGTTATTGGTTATCCTTGGTTACAGAAGCAAAGCCCCTCTTTTGATTGGCTCCATGCTGAGGTTCTCTCCTGGTCACCACAATGCAGTGAGACATGCTTTCAGAAGGTAGCCAAGGTCCTGTGCACCTTTTTACCCTCCTCCCTGCCGGAGGAGTACCGTGATTTTAGCAACGTCTTTGACAAAGGTCAAGCCGGTAGTTTGCCTCCACACCGTCCATATGATTGCGCAATTGACCTTCAACCTGGTGCCATACCCCCTCATGGCCGAATTTACCTTTTGTTGGTCTTGGAGGATAAGGCCATGGAGGAGTATATTGCAGACGCCCTTTCTTGAGGTTTCATCCACAAATCCTCACCTCCCGCTGGTGCTGGTTTCTTTTTTGTGAAGAGTGGTGAACTGAGACCTTGTATTTATTATTGGGGTCTCAGTCATTTCACTATTAAGAATGCCTGTCCAAAGAGAGCAGCTTTTACTAATGTGAAGAAGCGTCTGAGAGACAAACAACTTCCTTATAGCATGTTATATCCTGCTAAGCTGAGAGTTGTTAATGATGGCAAGGTCCAATTTTTCATCTCATTATTGGAGGTGACTTTAACAAGGTAATGAATGCTGAGCTGGATAGGCTCCGATGCACAGGAACACAATCTCCTGTGTTAAGAGACTGGGCGAATGCCTATGACTTGACAGACATATGGCGATGGAAACACCCAGATAGGAGAAAGTTTTCTTGTGCATCGACGTCCTATAGGTCTCTATCTAGGTTGGATATGTTTTTTCTCTCCATAGATGCGTTGCAGAGGGTGGGGGAGTTTCCTACCTACCAAGAGCAATCTCTGATCACTCTCCCCTGCAATTGACCATAAATGTGTCTAAAGCGTCAGGTAAGCAGGTATGGCAGATGAGTCCTTATTGGCTGCAGAAACCCATGGCGTTATACACATGTAAAGATGCGGAGACTAACTTCTGGCAGGAAAACCGGGAAGAGGTTTCAGAATTAATCACGTGGGACACCTTTAAGGCGGTGTCCAGAGAGGCTTACATGAAGGGGTGCTCAATCTGCGGAAAGCAAATGGGGAACGAATACAGGGGTTGGCCTCTAACTTAAAGGAGGCGGAGGATCGCTGTGTTGGGGATCCTTCCCCTCTTTGTTATCAGCACTTACAAAGAGCCAGTAGGGAATATTACCTAGCACTTCTATCGAAAACCCAGAAAAAGGCACTGTACCAACGTCAGAGGATCTTAGACATGGGAGACAGGAGCGGAAAACTGCTGGCATATCTGGCTGCACCAATTCCTGATCCCATAGTTGTCCCTTGCATTTATGATGCTTCTAACATACTGAGAGACTCACAGGAGGAGATTATAGAGACCTTCCTGAAATTTTATACAGACCTGTATTTATACCAGGCTTACTATACCCCCCAGAATTATATGAATACGTAGACACTATTGATTTCCCTACTCTGTCATTGGAACAAAAAATGGCCCTGAAAGCGCCCATTTCTGTGGAGGAGATAACGCAAACCATCAAAACTTTCGCTAAACACAAAACCCCGGGACCAGATGGATTTCCCATTATGGTACTTGGAATATGGTACTTGGAATACCAGGAAGCCCTGGTCCCTAGGCTGTGTAAACTTTTCTCCATTATTTTAGCACAACACTCATCTATGAAAGAAGCTCTTATGGGGGAGTGGCCGGAAGCCGAGGAGGAAGGACACGCTAGAGAGGAGCTCCGCTAATCCCTCTCGCCATCCACCTCCATCCGCGCCCAGGTCACTTTGCAAAGACTCCCAAACCACCCATCCTCTCTGCGGGAGACATCCGCCACCTGTTAAGGCCATTTTTGTCCTGCCACAACACATCCGCACTCCCCAGACCAGCTCACGGCCGCGGAAATAGTAGCCGGCCGGATGCCGCCATCTTACGGCCTACTCTAACTCAGCAACCACGAACATCGGCATACAGGCAGGCATATTGGCATCCACGTGACACACAGCCTGAGGGATACTCCCACCCATGAACGGGAGCCTGTGGTCGGTCGGCGGCCGGTGGAGGAAAGATCGGACCACAGAAATTTCAGGTGAGCCCCGGCGGCCCTCTTGCTACACCCTGAGCCAGCCGAAAGACTCCCTCCTCAGAATCCTCCGCCCCTAGTGTCACCGATTCCCTGGGAAAGAACAGATCCCCCCGCCATAGCAGTGATCGAGCACCCCAGGAAGGGATATCTACTACCCCACAGCCTCTTCCCCACTCTGGGACTGAGGCCCCGGCCTAATCAGCAGCCATCTTGGAGCTCTCACCCAAAGACCTTCCTTGGCTCTTTTCTCCTCCAGTTTATCTCTCAAGCCTCTCTGCCAGTTAGTGTCTTTGCACCCGGAGTCTTACCACACCGCAGCTGTTTCTCCACCACCCCCCCCGTTGTCTTGTGATCTACATGTTACAGATATCACTATTGGGGCCACACTTCGGGTCCCCTGAGTCGGCAGCCATGTAATCATTCTACGTTGACCCTTGCCGCCTTCTTACGCCCCTCCACAACGCATAACAATCACCTTCACAACGGGGGGCAACGTAACTGAATAATACCTAGTGCCAGTGCCTCATGGTGAAATACGGGCCAAAGCACCCTACTTAGTCTCTGTCACTGGATCTGCGGTCCTCACAGACACTTGACCGCTTCCTGAGCAGATCTGCATCCCCATCCCTATCTTTGGCTTCCACTACATCCACACAGGTGACCTCCCAAGCCACGGTGCAAAACACCTCAAAGACCCTGTCAGACACCCCTTCAGAAATAATGGCTGCTCCTGTAATGGTAAAAGTCCTGGATGACAAACTGCGGGCCCTCCTGCAAGACCTGACCAGCAATGTCTCTAAGGAGATGGGAAAACTTGCACACGAACTGCGGGGGGAGCTTGCCCAAATCGGTCAACGTACCAATGTCTTGGAAACTAAATTTGATGATTTGATACAATACGTACACATTTTGGAGGAAGACAATGCCGGCCTGAAACAATCTATTTTCCAGCTTCAGTCCCAACAGGAGGACTTGTAAAACAGGGAACGCCGTCAAAATTTACGTATCAGGGGGGGCGTGGCCTGCAGCGGAACCGAATGGACGTTTGATTCCAGAGCTCCTGCTTCCCCAAAGACAACACGGCGACAAGCGGCTAATAGGACCCCGATATTCGTCCACATACCTGGCGTTTTGAGAGGGGCACACCTGGTGAGCATGATGGGCAAGCGAAAAGGCTCATCGAAGCCTCAGCGGCTCACGGATTTCTTCCTCCAACCGCGCCATCAAGGTAGGCAAGATGGCGCCGACCACCCTTCTCCACTGACTGCAAAGCATAAACTAAAACTGCCCACAAATACCTCATCCCCTAACAATATAGACTCCTACAGCGACCAGGCTTCCCCACCGGCATCCTCTCCCTCGGGGAGCCCAGCTAAAGTGAAATTGAAGCTGGATGGCTCTGGATGCAGTCCCGCGCTGAGCCCGGCCGCAGACTCTGAGGATGACACCAGGGAACTCCATGACTCTATTTCCAATTATCCTACTACCAATCAACCAGTGCTGGATACGGTACTGAAGGACATGCTGGTCTCCCTGAGGAGCACACTCCAAGCTGACTTGATGGGCTGCATGAATAGACTCAGCGGAGCTGTGAGAAAGGTGGAAGACAGGGTTGATCATTTGGAAGGCAAGATGGGGGAATTTGCTTCCACCATAAATGACTTGGTGGATGCGCACGATCTGCAAGAAGGGGAGTCCACATGGGTTAGAGATAAGCTGGCCGACATTGAGGACAGGTCCAGGAGGAACAACCTCAAGATTAGAGGAATTCCTGAATCCATCCAAGCCTCGGATTTGCGCTCCTATGCTACCGACCTGTTCACCTCTTTACTACCCAATCTTTCAGCCATTGAACTGTCTATCGACCGGATACACCGACTACCAAAACCTTCGTATCTCCCAGACAAAATCCCCAGGGATGTGATTCTTCGTATGCATTTCTATTACTCAAAGGAACAACTGATGCAGTACGTTCGTAAGCAGGAGCAGCTCCCTCCTCAATACCAACACCTTCAGTTCTATGCTGACCTGTCCCAGCATACACTACAAAAACGAAGAAATCTAAATACGATCACGAAAGTTTTGCGCAACCATCAAATCCCCTATCGTTGGGGGTATCCTACCAAAATTACGATCACATATCAGGAACGCTCGTTTGTCATAGACTCCTTGGACAAAGGTATTACCTTACTAAAAGAATGGAAGATTCTCCCTGATCCTAAGGACAACAATGCAGACGCCTCCAATCGTCGGACGCTCAGCCCGGACTGGAAGTCAGCGACACCGCGAAACGCCAACTCACAAGTTTGATTGTACACCAACGGGGTCTTTTCTCCTCTAGTTGGGGAGGCGGGTCGTTCGTTGGGCCTGAACTGTTACCCCGAATTACCTGAGCAACACTCGGTTGCTTACGACTCACCCCTTCCCCCTAGAGGGGTGTCTTGGTTCTAAGTTAGAGCTTATCATGCTCTCTTTCTTTCAATATTTTAGTTATGTTTATACAAGTTGGATTTTCTTCTTTTTTTTTCATTCAATTACTTTACATGCATTTTCTCTTTTCCTGGAGTTTTACCAGTTCCTGCAAATCCGGCAACTCACCTTAAGACCACCTGTTCATCGTACGGACAGCAGCTTGCAAGACCAACTTCAAAAGCGGTTTACAGACCACACTCAATCTCGGCTTAACTGTGAGTACCTTCCCCATGGAGTGGTCATTTTACACCTGCTAACACCTCTAGAAGACGTCTTCTATTCTCTTTTTATGTATACAGCACATATCACACTTTCATCCCCCGACTATTCCCATGGCCATTAACTTCTTATCTATTAATACTAAAGGACTCAACCACCCTATGAAAAGGAAGTCTATGTGGAAAGAAGCGTTATCTACTGGGTCAGACATCCTCTGCGCCCAGGAAACCCATTTCTGCCAACATGCAGCGCCTGTCTGTAAACATAAGAACTTCCCACACACGTTTTTCGCAAATGCCACTTCTAAAACGAAAGGGGTAATGATAGCAATCAGAGACTCTGTCCTTTTTAATTTACATACGGCAATTGCTGATCCTCAGGGTCGCTACTTGATTGTGATATGTGATATAAATCAAACGAATTACACCATTGTAAATGTCTACGCCCCCAATACCCGTCAAGTTTGTTTCTTTCACAAAATTATGAAGAAGGCTCGGAAACATGGCCAAGGATCGATGGTAATCTGTGGTGACTTTAATATTGTACCTGATACGTCCATTGACACTACCTCCACGTCCAAACGCATACCCCTATCTCTGGGCAGCACACTGCATAGCGAGGATGTTTATGACGTATGGAGATGTTTGCATACAACGGAGCGAGACTTCACTTTTTTTTCTGCCCCTCACCACACATACTCGCGAATAGATTTGTTTTTGGTCGATCAACACACATTAACTAAGGCACTATCGGCATCTATCAACACCATCACGTGGTCTGACCACGCGTCTATCACGCTGTCTCTGAAAAACTCTTCTACATTTGAATCAATCCCTCTTTGGAGGGCGAACTCATACATTATGCAACTGCCTGAATGTAGATCGTATATCGAGGACCACTTGGGGGAATTTTTCTCCCTCAACGGGCCCTCGATGCCTAATAAATTTGTGCTCTGGAATGCCCATAAGGCATACATTCGGGGGATTTTTATTAAACTGGGAGCTGGGGAGAGGAGACGGAGGCAGCAGAGGATACGTGACATTACTAACAAAATTCGTGATTTAGAATCACAAAACAAACGGGCCACTTCCCAATCTTTGACTGAACAGCTCCACAGACTGAGACACGACCTGAGGCTCCTTTTACTGGACTCTTTTGAAAAACAGACAAAAAGACTAAAAATGACATATTACACTCAGGGCAACAGGGCAGGGAAACTACTTGCATACCGACTTAAAGGGCATAGACTGAAATCAAAAATTCCTTACATCCTTCACCCCACTAGCAAACATAAGATGTTACGCCCACGAGATATTGCAGACGCATTTAGCGACTATTATGGTTCCTTATATAACTTAAAAGACGACTCTACCACTACTCAGCCCTCACCCTCCTTGATTAATGACTTTTTACAACAGCTATCCTTGCCTACTCTATCCTCACAGCACGTGGAACAACTTAATACACCTTTTACGTCTGACGAAATTCTCAAAGTTATTGACTCACTTCCTGGGTCTAAATCCCCTGGTCCTGACGGTTTTTCCGGAGACTACTATAAGACGTTTAAAACGTATTTACTGCCTTGTCTGACAGAAGTGTTTAACGCTGCCGCCGCTTCCTCTTCCTTCCCACACGAAATGTTGAGTGCAATCATAGTGACTTTGCCGAAGCCAGGTAAGACCCCTGATACACCAGCCAATTTTCGTCCTATATCCTTACTAAACACGGACGTGAAAGTCTATGCCAAACTTATAGCAAACCGGCTAGTAAATATTCTGCCCTGTTTAATACATCCCGACCAAACTGGGTTTACGAAAGGACGACAAACCTCAGATGCTACGAGGAGGCTGACCAATATCATCCATCTGGCTGGCGCTGGGCGGGGGCCTTCTCTGCTCCTTGCGTTGGACGCGGAGAAGGCCTTCGACAGGGTCCACTGGGGATATATGAAAGCAGTCTTAACCAAATTTGGATTCTCTGGTATGATCCTTTCGGCTATAACGGCCCTCTACTCGAATCCCTCAGCGAAAGTATACACCTCGGGTGTACTTTCTGCCCCCTTCCCAATATCAAATGGAACGCGCCAGGGATGTCCACTCTCCCCTTTGATCTTTAATTTAATTTTAGAACCCCTGGCGGAACATATAAGATCCCACCCCAATATCACTGGATTCAAAACTCGAACATCTGAACACACGATAAGCCTGTTCGCTGATGACATTATCTTGATGCTCACGAACCCTGAAAAGTCTTTGGCTTCGGTACACGACACTCTGAGACTATTTACCACGTTGTCTTATTATAAGGTTAATGAGAACAAGTCTTATATCTTGGGCATGGGCGTGGACAAGGATATGCAGTCGAGAATTAGCGCACGGTTCCCCTATAGGTGGAGTGAGAAGGGCATAGAGTATCTGGGAATCACCTTGACCCCCACATCCGGGGAATTATATACCAATAATTATATCCCTCTTCTTAAATCCCTACCATCTAAATTGCAAGCCCTTGATAAAACAGAACTCATCTGGTCAGGTAGATTGGCAGCAGTAAAGATGATAGTTTTGCCCCAACTACTCTATCTGTTCAGGTCCCTTCCCATCCCTGTCCCCATTAAATACTTTACTGAAGTACAAGCAATAATAAACAATTTTCTGTGGAGAGGGAAAAGGGCCAGGTGGGCCTTCAAAGACTCACTGACCGCGAGAACAGCAGGGGGAGTGGGCAATATACAGATCTATGATTACTACATAGCTTCCATACTAGCCCAACTGAGGACGTGGTTCCCTGACTCACCCCCCACGCGATGGCAGGATCTTGAGGAAAACCAAATCCCCAACTCTAGCCTGTACAACTATTTACTGACCCACGTAGCCAATGCTCCCGACCTTGCCAATTTGGCCCCCTCTATAGTGGCATCTCTACGAGCTTGGAGGGTACTTCTTGCGCAAACTTTTACCGTCCCTACTTCTACTTTAAAAATCCCTCTTGGTAGTCTCAGTGTACTCATCCCCGACCTGCAAATATCTCATTGGCAAGCAAAAGGTATAAAACACATTGAGGATCTTATGATAGGTCCAGCAATGAAAACATTTCGCACATTACAAATTGAATACGGCCTGGCAGATTTGGATAGTTATAGATACATCCAAATCAAGCATCTTTTCCAATCTCACAATATCCCAGATATACAACTCCCCTGGAGGATTGCTTTATATCTTACTAAACCCTCTACTAATCTAAGGGGGATATCTCTTTTTTATAACACCCTCAACGACAAACTAACATTCCGCAAAACTTCCAACATTCATGCTTGGGAAAAGGACTTGGGGAAAACATTTACAGAAGCCCAATGGAGAGCCGCGCTGAAAGTAGCTTACGCATCCACCAAATGCATCAACCTTTGGGAACTGACGCAAAAAATACTGCGTCGTTGGTACATTACTCCCTATAAGATATCCAAATTTGCCCCCACTGCATCTCCACTTTGTTGGAGACAATGTCAACACCCCGGCACCTTGTACCACATCCTTTGGGAGTGTCCTAAAATACGGACACTTTGGAATAGGGTGTTTCACTTGTGCTCACAAATAGCACAATTTCCCATCCCCGCTGACCCGGCACTGGCCATCTTATTTCTAAATATTGATCAAATACCCCAACCAGCCAGAACGATTGTTTCCCATATTATACTGAGCACCAAACTGGCCTTAACGCGCCACTGGAAAGATCTTAACGCACCCACGTTCGGGGAAATTGTCATGACTACCAACACACATGCTATGTATGAAACTCTGTTTGCTTCAACCCAAGGCAGGCTCGGCGTGGCCAGAGCTAATTGGGAAAGGTGGACTGACTGGTTTACTAATTCTAAACTGATATGATTGTAGAGTTACAATAACTTAGACTTGTGAAGGATCACGAGGTCATCTGTGTTAAAACTCCAAAACTCAAGCCTTTCTTTTCTTTCTTTATTCTTGTTCTACTACTTTACTGCCTTTTTGTTCTCTTCTATTCTTCATTTCTTCCATCTTTGTTTTATTCTATACTCGTTGAAATCTTGGGTGCTCTTCACCCGCTCTATATTCTTATTTTACCTACAAGCCATATTACGCTTACCCGGATACAGCGCAGTGGATGTCACCTGATTTGTTTAATGTCTCCGGGGTGGGTGGAGGTCTTCCCCCTCTGAGCACAGTGAGTACCCACTAGGGGTGCCGGAGGGGGGGCCTCTTCTCTTCTCCACACTGGGGAACAGACTGGATATATAGGCTATCCTTATTATTATCTTCTGCCTATCGTTCTGATAAACCAGCTGTGATGTACTTCTGCTCTTAGATACCTTCTCTACATTATATATCCTGTGCGTGTCTTATGTGCTTCATATTTATATTGTAAGTGAAATTTTGCTTCACCATGTATGTAGGTATATCTCTGTTACCTTATGTTAAAATTTTCAATAAAAATTTATTGCAATTAAAATTTACGTATCAGGGGTGTTCCTGAAACTGTCCGCAAGGGGGAGGTCAGACCATACCTACTCAGCCTCTTTAATGTGGTAGCCCCTCAGATTCTGGAGATTAGATAGAGCCCACAGATCCCTGGCCCCAAAACCTCCAACAGGAGCTAATCCCAGAGACATTATAGTATACTTCCATTATTACGATAGCAAAGAAGCTTTAACCGCGGCCACTCACAACAAGTCTCGTCTAGAATTTAAGGGGGCAAAGATACAGATTTTCAATGACTTATCTCCAATTACTCTTGCTAAACGTTGCAGCTTCCGCCCTGTGACTATGCATCTGCCGAATCACCAATTCCCATATCGATGGGGGTTCCCCTTCCGCCTGTCGGCCACAAAAGACGGGATCCAATACTCCATGAGGGACTTACAGGAAAGTGAAGCATTCATCCGCAACCTTGGCCTTCCACCACTACCAGACGAAGACCCCACACCTCTTCCTACAACGCCTAGACCCGCATCCATCCCAGGTCGGATTTGGACCCCTGCTCATCAAAAGTCACAGAAAACCTTCTCCACCCCTCAGTGCAGTCCATTTCCCAGAGTCCCGCCCTGAGGGGAACCCAGCCCCAATACCTGGCTAGATCTGGCTTCGGCCCATATGTCACCATGTTTCCCCTGTTTTGGGGCGTTCACACCCATAAGTGTCTTTCATCATTCTTATGGACTAGAGAAAAGTCTCATTCTTGTTATCTTCAGACGCGTGGGTCGCTCCAGATGATCTGGAACCCCTTGTATGCCTCCTTTTGTTCCATGGCCTTGGCTGTGCACTCCTGGGTGGTTTTTACCCCCAGGCTTTTTTTCTATAGTTTTTTTTTTTTCCTTTTTTATATGTTTTTTTTTGGCCTATTTTCCATTTTTGACTTACCTAACTCACAGTTTTATATATCTTCATTTCTTATTGTTGATATTGTATTCTTTTACTTGCTTTGCTTCCACAGGATACACCATGGTACATATTGCTTAGTCAATCCGTATGGGTATTTATGGCTAGTATGTGTTTCTTATGGTTACCTTAAGCTAATGCCAATCCATAACGATGGCTTTACGGGTACTTACCTATAATGTTAAAGGCTTTAACTCTATTCATAAGCGCTGGTTAGCTTTGAAGGAGTTCAAATCTTCAGCTGCGGACATAGTCCTGGTCCAGGAGACTCATTTCTGCCCTGGGGGCTCCCTTAAATTTGCTGCTAAACACTTTCCAAATTCCTTCATGGCTTACGATCCCTCTGGCAAAGTGGGGGTTGCAATCCTGATTAGGAAAACATTCCCATTGAGGGTAAAATCATTGTTTATAGACCCCCATGGTAGATACATTCTCCTGGACTGCAACTATCTCTCCCGCTCTCTCACTGTGATTAATGTTTATGCCCCTAACTCGAGTCAAATTCAATTTCTCTCTGACCTATTGGGCAACTTGGGCAAATACGCTCAACCCTTTATGATTTTAGGGGGTGATTTCAATATGACCATGTCTCCCAGAAGGGACAGACTAACGCTTTTCTCCTCCACTCCCTCACCTAAAATAGAATGCCAATCCACCGCATTCCGCAAACTTATTAGATTTCACAACCCGTTGGATATCTGGAGAATTAAACACCCTACCCACAGACAATTTTCTTTCTTCCACCCCCCCCCCCCCCCCCGAATAAGATGTACTCCAGACTAGATTACCTCCTTGTTACAGCCCCCTTACTGACATCGGGTCCAAGCCTAGAACCTGCCACTGGAGACTTAATGACTTTCTTCTCCTCAACCCCATCATTGAGGCACAATTATCCCAAAATGTATCATAATTTTTCCAACTAAACAAGGGTTCTGTAGCGGACATGTCCACCCTATGAGAGGCTCACAAGGCGTTCTTTAGAGGCCTGTGTATCTCAGCCGGCTCTCGCCTGAAGCGGGACTCGGCAGTTCAGAGACAGGATATCCTCTCGCAATTACGAAAAGCAGAAACCTTACTCCTGGCCTCCCCTACGGTGACACGTCTGCATGAGGTTACCTCTCTATGTGAACGGTTAAAGTCCCTTGATATGCAAAAATGCTCCAAGACCCTAATCTAGGCAAAACAGAAATTTTACGAGTTTGCTGATAAGCCCCACAGGATGTTAGTGAACAAGCTTAAACCATGTCCATTCCACTCTTATCCTGAGTTCCTCCTTTAGGTTGATGGTACCCCAACACATTGCCCACTAACAATGTCCAAAGTTTTTGGAACGTTCTATGACAAATTATATAACTGTTTGGCCTCCGATCCTAAACATCTATTCTCCCAAGAGGACTTTGACTCTTTTTGTTCCCCTCTAAAGCTGCCCAAATTGTCATCATCTCAGGTGGCTACCCTCAATGCGGCTGTTACACCAGAAGAGTTAGCGGCAGTAGTGAAAGAATTGCCCTCACACAAATCCCCTAGCCCCCGACGGCTTACCCTGTATATATTTTAAAACTTTCCTCCCAATCTTGAGTCCATATTTACTGAATCTTTTCTCATCCCTGCAGAAGGGTAATATTCCTCATCCACAGTTTCTACACGCCCATATCACAGTCCTTCTGAAACCTGGCAAATCCCCATCTTTACCTGACAATTACAGACCCATAGCCCTACTCAATTCGGATTATAAAATCTTTACTAAAATCTTAGCCAACAGACTCTCCTCTATGATTCCCGTCCTCATTCATAGCGACCAGGTGGGCTTTGTTTTAGGTAGGCGAGCTGGCGACAACACCAGACGTATCATCGATTTAATTGACTTGCTCGATAAAACCTCCTGCTCCGCCCTTATCCTCAGCTTAGATGCACAAAAGCATTTGACAGGCTCAGTTGGCCCTACATGTTTGCCACACTTATGCGTTATGGTTTTTCAGGCTCTTTTGTATCGGCCCTCCAAGCCTTGTACTCCCGTCCCACATCACAAGTTCAATTGGCGTCCTTTATATCTCCAATATTCACACACAGCAATGGCACTAGACAGAGCTGCCCCCTTTCCCCCCCTGCTATTTATCCTGTGCCTTGAACCCCTATCTGCAGTTATCCGAGAGAGCCCGGATGTAAGCGGGGTCTCCTTGCGACGGAGGGAATATAAGCTGTCTCTATTCGCAGATGACATACTTCTCACTCTAACAAAACGACACATTTCACTCCCCAATCTACACACCATATTAGATGCGTTCGGCAAACTCTTGGGTTATAAAGTTAATACGGCTAAGACAGAAGCCCTCCCCATTCATATCCCTCCTACGCTTCTTGCTTCCTTACAAAACAACTTCCCGTTTAATTGATGCCCTGTGTCACTTAAATATCTAGGCATACATTTAACGGCATCCTACCGTGCATTATACCAAGCTAACTTTCTCTCCATACGCATGGCCTACTCCGTAAATGGATGGACTGTCCTTTGTCTCTCCTGGGTAGGATAAACATTCTCAAAATGGCTATACTCCCAAAGTTTCTGTATCTTTTCGAAACCTTGCCAATTGCACTCCTTATGCCTCAGCTTAGGAATATTCAATGGGCCTTCACTAAATTCATATGGGGAAACAAATCACATAGAATTGCCCGCACAGTTGTTTTTGCCCCGCGCTCACATGGAGGTCTAGGAGCACCCGATATTGTAAAGTATTATTATGCTGTCCACCTATCAGCGACCGTCTCCTGGTCATCATGCTTTGCAACAAGTAGATGGTCGGAGCTGGAGATGAGCGTTACCAGCCCCGTTCATCCTTGTTCTATGCTATGGTCTGACTTATCTTCTTCCATGACACAACTTAAACGCATAAGCCTAGAACCAATGCTATTTACTTTATCTATTTGGAAAAAATGCCACAAGATGTTCTCTCTCTCTTCCCCATGCCCGCCCCTTTTAAATGTTATTTGCAATCCAGACATACCTGACATCCTCTCTTCTGTGACTATGGCTCCATGGTCTCAAGCGGGCATTTTTCAACTCCGCCATTTGGTCCATCCAGTGACCCGCAAACTGATATCCTTCCCAGATCTCCAAAACAAATTCAAAATACCACAACAGTCTTTTTTTTAACTTATCTCCAATTTAAACATTATCTCTGCTCCATATCTCCTGCCATGGTCTTAGAAAAACCTAATGCCTTTGAGGACATAACCAGAGAGGTCTCATATCCTCTATATACAGGATTCTTCATGACTCATCGTCACCAACATTGGAATCTCACCTCTACATGCGAAAGTAGGCCAAGATTTTACCCACTCCTATATCTCTTCCTCAATGGCAGGGGTTCTGGACTTCCATTTCTAAAGCCTCTAGGTGCGTGGAGCAGAGAGAGACAGCCTACAAGGTTTTTATGTTCTGGTACAACACTCCTGAAGTTTTGCATAAATATGACCCCTCACTATCCCGACTATGCTGGAGATGCCTACAGAACGTGGGTACGCATTACCATATCTTTTGGGATTGCCCATTGATCATACCTTTCTGGTCCATGGTTCAATCCCTGCTCCAATCAGTATTGGGGAGAGATATTCCGCTGAATCCAGCACACTACGTATTGGGCCTTCCGGTCCTGGGTATCCCTAAATATGCCAAAAAACTGATGGCCTTTATACTTCTAGCTGCCAAAAGAGTAATTCCTACCCACTGGCTGTCTCCTGTTCCTCCAACACAAGCCCAAGTAGTCTCATCCATTGCACAGATGCGTAGGATGGAGCATATGACGGCAGTGGTTCAGGACTCCCTGGCTCAACTTTCTAAGATATGGGATCCCTGAGACATCTCCTCTTTCAACCCGGAATCCACTCCTGGTCCCCCCTAGGGCGCATCAGTACCTTTATCTCTAAGCCCTTGTACACAAGGTCGGAGAGTCCGACAACCAAATCCGTCTGGGTTATTCAGACGGATTAATTACGGACGAGGTCCGGAAGTGATGTTGCATACACACGGTCGGACTAAGTTGTCGGAATTTCCGGTTACCAAGAACGCGGTGATGTAAGCCGTGTACGAAGGGCCTAGAAAAGGGAAGTTCAGCACCATGTCCGGCACCCTTTGGGCTCCTTCTGCTGATCTTGTGTGCATCGCACGTTAGTAGAAGTTTGGTGAGAGACGATTCGCGCTTTTCAGATTTGTACTTCAGTTCGCTACTGCTCTTCAGTTTCTGCTTATCTTTGTGTATCTGATAATCAGTGCGTGTAGTCAGTAAGCATTCGTTTCTCATTGTGGACTATATCTTGGTATAGTACGCTTTGATTTGCATTGCTTATTGTCTGCTTGCTTCTGCTATTCAGGTCGTTCTTTCAGGCATTGCTGTTTATCGGTGCTTTCTGTTGTCTGTTCTGACCAGCCGACCGTTTTCAAACCATGTTTCATCTATGTACTCGTCGTAGAGTTTGTGCTGTGCAGGGGCTTTGTGTTGGGGTTCTTACTTTGACACAAGCCCGGTCCATGAACAGGGAGGGGAGGCGTTTGTGGACCAAGAATTGGTTGCGCCAGCGTGACCAGTTCTCGCACATGCCTTTGCTCCGTGAGATTTGCGAGAATAATCCTGATGATTTCAGGAATTATCTCCGGATGACGGACCCTGTTTTTCACCGTCTGCTGGCTTTGCTGACCCCTTATATCACCAGGCAGGATACCTGCATGTGGCAAGCCATCACTCCGGAGCAGAGACAGGATATCCTCTCGCAATTACAAAAAGCAGAAACCTTACTCCTGGCCTCCCCTACGGTGACACGTCTGCATGAGGTTACCTCTCTATGTGAACGGTTAAAGTCCCTTGATATGCAAAAATGCTCCAAGACCCTAATCTAGGCAAAACAGAAATTTTACGAGTTTGCTGATAAGCCCCACAGGATGTTAGTGAACAAGCTTAAACCATGTCCATTCCACTCTTATTCTGAGTTCCTCCTTTAGGTTGATGGTACCCCAACACATTGCCCACTAACAATGTCCAAAGTTTTTGGAACGTTCTATGACAAATTATATAACTGTTTGGCCTCCGATCCTAAACATCTATTCTCCCAAGAGGACTTTGACTCTTTTTGTTCCCCTCTAAAGCTGCCCAAATTGTCATCATCTCAGGTGGCTACCCTCAATGCGGCTGTTACACCAGAAGAGTTAGCGGCAGTAGTGAAAGAATTTCCCTCACACAAATCCCCTGGCCCCCGACGGCTTACCCTGTATATATTTTAAACATTTCCTCCCAATCTTGAGTCCATATTTACTGAATCTTTTCTCATCCCTGCAGAAGGGTAATATTCCTCATCCACAGTTTCTACACGCCCATATCACAGTCCTTCTGAAACCTGGCAAATCCCCATCTTTACCTGACAATTACAGACCCATAGCCCTACTCAATTCGGATTATAAAATCTTTACTAAAATCTTAGCCAACAGACTCTCCTCTATGATTCCCGTCCTCATTCATAGCGACCAGGTGGGCTTTGTTTTAGGTAGGCGAGCTGGCGACAACACCAGACGTATCATCGATTTAATTGACTTGCTCGATAAAACCTCCTGCTCCGCCCTTATCCTCAGCTTAGATGCACAAAAGCATTTGACAGGCTCAGTTGGCCCTACATGTTTGCCACACTTATGCGTTATGGTTTTTCAGGCTCTTTTGTATCGGCCCTCCAAGCCTTGTACTCCCGTCCCACATCACAAGTTCAATTGGCATCCTTTATATCTCCAATATTCACACACAGCAATGGCACTAGACAGAGCTGCCCCCTTTCCCCCCCTGCTATTTATCCTGTGCCTTGAACCCCTATCTGCAGTTATCCGAGAGAGCCCGGATGTAAGCGGGGTCTCCTTGCGACGGAGGGAATATAAGCTGTCTCTGTTCGCAGATGACATACTTCTCACTCTAACAAAACAACACATTTCACTCCCCAATCTACACACCATATTAGATGCGTTCGGCAAACTCTTGGGTTATAAAGTTAATACGGCTAAGACAGAAGCCCTCCCCATTCATATCCCTCCTACGCTTCTTGCTTCCTTATAAAACAACTTCCCGTTTAATTGATGCCCTGTGTCACTTAAATATCTAGGCATACATTTAACGGCATCCTACCGTGCATTATACCAAGCTAACTTTCTCTCCATAATCTCGGAAACGCATGGCCTACTCCGTAAATGGATGGACTGTCCTTTGTCTCTCCTGGGTAGGATAAACATTCTCAAAATGGCTATACTCCCAAAGTTTCTGTATCTTTTCGAAACCTTGCCAATTGCACTCCTTATGCCTCAGCTTAGGAATATTCAACGGGCCTTCACTAAATTCATACGGGGAAACAAATCACATAGAATTGCCCGCACAGTTGTTTTTGCCCCGCGCTCACATGGAGGTCTAGGAGCACCCGATATTGTAAAGTATTATTATGCTGTCCACCTATCAGCGACCGTCTTCTGGTCATCATGCTTTGCAACAAGTAGATGGTCGGAGCTGGAGATGAGCGTTACCAGCCCCGTTCATCCTTGTTCTATGCTATGGTCTGACTTATCTTCTTCCATGACACAACTTAAACGCATAAGCCTAGAACCAATGCTATTTACTTTATCTATTTGGAAAAAATGCCACAAGATGTTCTCTCTCTCTTCCCCATGCCCGCCCCTTTTAAATGTTATTTGCAATCCAGACATACCTGACATCCTCTCTTCTGTGACTATGGCTCCATGGTCTCAAGCGGGCATTTTTCAACTCCGCCATTTGGTCCATCCAGTGACCCGCAAACTGATATCCTTCCCAGATCTCCAAAACAAATTCAAAATACCACAACAGTCTTTTTTTTAACTTATCTCCAATTTAAACATTATCTCTGCTCCATATCTCCTGCCATGGTCTTAGAAAAACCTAATGCCTTTGAGGACCTAACCAGAGAGGTCTCATATCCTCTATATACAGGATTCTTCATGACTCATCGTCACCAACATTGGAATCTCACCTCTACATGCGAAAGTAGGCCAAGATTTTACCCACTCCTATATCTCTTCCTCAATGGCAGGGGTTCTGGACTTCCATTTCTAAAGCCTCTAGGTCCGTGGAGCAGAGAGAGACAGCCTACAAGGTTTTTATGTTCTGGTACAACACTCCTGAAGTTTTGCATAAATATGACCCCTCACTATCCCGACTATGCTGGAGATGCCTACAGAACGTGGGTACGCATTACCATATCTTTTGGGATTGCCCATTGATCATACCTTTCTGGTCCATGGTTCAATCCCTGCTCCAATCAGTATTGGGGAGAGATATTCCGCTAAATCCAGCACACTACGTATTGGGCCTTCCGGTCCTGGGTATCCCTAAATATGCCAAAAAACTGATGGCCTTTATACTTCTAGCTGCCAAAAGAGTAATTCCTACCCACTGGCTGTCTCCTGTTCCTCCAACACAAGCCCAAGTAGTCTCATCCATTGCACAGATGCGTAGGATGGAGCATATGACGGCAGTGGTTCAGGACTCCCTGGCTCAACTTTCTAAGATATGGGATCCCTGAGACATCTCCTCTTTCAACCCGGAATCCACTCCTGGTCCCCCCTAGGGCGCATCAGTACCTTTATCTCTAAGCCCTTGTACACAAGGTCGGAGAGTCCGACAACCAAATCCGTCTGGGTTATTCAGACGGATTAATTACGGACGAGGTCCGGAAGTGATGTTGCATACACACGGTCGGACTAAGTTGTCGGAATTTCCGGTTACCAAGAACGCGGTGATGTAAGCCGTGTACGAAGGGCCTAGAAAAGGGAAGTTCAGCACCATGTCCGGCACCCTTTGGGCTCCTTCTGCTGATCTTGTGTGCATCGCGCGTTAGTAGAAGTTTGGTGAGAGACGATTCGCGCTTTTCAGATTTGTGCTTCAGTTCACTACTGCTCTTCAGTTTCTGCTTATCTTTGTGTATCTGATAATCAGTGCGTGTAGTCAGTAAGCATTCGTTTCTCATTGTGGACTATATCTTGGTATAGTACGCTTTGATTTGCATTGCTTATTGTCTGCTTGCTTCTGCTATTCAGGTCGTTCTTTCAGGCATTGCTGTTTATCGGTGCTTTCTGTTGTCTGTTCTGACCAGCCGACCGTTTTCAAACCATGTTTCATCTATGTACTCGTCGTAGAGTTTGTGCTGTGCAGGGGCTTCGTGTTGGGGTTCTTACTTTGACACAAGCCCGGTCCATGAACAGGGAGGGGAGGCGTTTGTGGACCAAGAATTGGTTGCGCCAGCGTGACCAGTTCTCGCACATGCCTTTGCTCCGAGAGATTTGCGAGAATAATCCTGATGATTTCAGGAATTATCTCCGGATGACGGACCCTGTTTTTCACTGTCTGCTGGCTTTGCTGACCCCTTATATCACCAGGCAGGATACCTGCATGTGGCAAGCCATCACTCCGGAGCAGAGGCTCATCGCCACGTTGCGCTACTTGGCGACAGGGAGAAGCCTTCAGGACCTCAAGTTCTCTACAGGCATCTCCCCCCAGGCTCTGGGGATCATTATTCCAGAGACCTGTTCTGCCATCATTCAGGTCCTGCAGAAGGACTATATGAAGGTAAGTTTTATCCTTTAACATCACATTCTATGTATTTAATGATTGCTAATGTCTTGCATTTCTTTCCTCATTCCCTAATTACCATCATTGCAATATGCTTGAATTCATATGCTCTGCCCCTTTGTCCTCAGGCATATTTGCCTCACTTCCCCACCATGCTCTTCTTGGCCCATAAAACTATAGTGTAGTCACTTACCAATGTCTTTTGTCAGCTCCATAGTATTGCTTTCCCCTAAACACCCCCTAAATTGTCTACAAGCGTTATGTGTGTGCTTCAATTCATGCAGAGTGACTTTTTTTTTTATGGCTGTGCCAAACTCATTAGGAACCCCCCTCCCCCCAACTGCTAGGTCAGCTGCTAGCAATCCTCTATCTGCTGACTTTACCAAACCCAATACACACTATCTACCTTTTTTTTTATTTAAAATTTTATTGAAAAAGAGGATACATAACAAAGAATACAAAATCACAAGGACAAAATAATTTTTGTGTTAGAATACAGGTTGGGTAAGAGCAGTTATATGACATAAAATGTAGTATGAACATAGTACTCTTTACAGGGAGTGAAAAGGCCTACCATTCCCCTTCAGAGGAAGGAGAAGGGGAGGCCTCAACTGGATGAATCTGAGATTAGTAAAGCACCATGATGTCCTTAAAAGGAACCAAGTTATAACGTGCAACATACATGAAGATAAAAAGACCAGGGGGAAGACGGGGAGGGGGGGAGGAGGGGGAATGATCTGAGGCAGGTATGACTGCTCGCTCATGGGGGGGGGGGGTCCAGCATAGATCCGAACTGTCGGTAGAAGAGGGTATAACCCAGTGTGAGGGGGGAGAGGGTCTGGAATCCTCTGTCCTGTAGTTTGAAGCTTCAGGTTGTAACTTTATAACAAAGTTCGCTGTTGGCGGGAGTCCCTTGTGGATGAAGGAGTGGTCCTCAAGGTGAGCTCGTTCCTGTGGAGTGAGCTTAGAGGCTATGAACATATCCCATCTGTTGTAGAAGTGCTGTTTGGCTTTTGCATGGTACAGATTTGTATTCAGTTTGTCTCGAAAAAGAAGGTGCATGAGGTCCCTACTGACTTGAGAAACAGAGGGTTTGGCAGCGGTTGTCCTCTTGGCTAGAATGGCTCTCCTAGCAAGTAATAGGCAAATCAGGGCCCATTCCTTGCCCAAAGGTGTGGGAGTGGTTGACCATGGGAGTAGTTTGGGGTCCCAGTGCCCAAAGAAGAGGAGCAGCGGATCTTTAGGGAGCTTCAGGAGCATGATCTCGAAGATAAAGGCCAAGATTTGCTCCCGGAACGTTGAGATGACAAAGCAAGACCAATAGCGGTGAGTTGAGGGAAGGTTTAGGTTGTTGACAGAGAGGACATAGTGAAGTAGGCTTGTGTAATTCGTTTCGTAAGGAATCGAAATTCGGCCGAATTTTGCATCTTTCGGACATTCGGATGCATCCGAATGTCCGAATAAAAAAATAACGAATAAAAACGAATACGAAAGAAATATAACGAATGAATTCGAATGAATTCAAATGAATTCGAATGAATTTGGTAATTCTTTAAAGATCTAATGAAACAAAGGGTCAGCTCAAAGTAAATCTTATAGTCCAATCAGCTAATTAATTTTGTGTTGGAGGTTGGATTACTGGCAAAGTGCATTCCTGAGAACTGAGTTAGAAGGGTGTTGTGTTGTATTGTATTTGAGCCGAGGAGAAGTGACGTTGTCATTGTGTGTGTTAAAAGATTCAATAAAAAAACGACTTTCCAAACTACGAATCATTATCATGACTGTCTATACATACATAAATTGCGAATTTCAACTAATACGAATGAATGAATTCGACACTCTACAAATAATAACGAATTATCCGAAAACTTATTAACGTAACATAACAAATATAACAGAACGAAATTATGTATTTTACGAATGACAACGAACCGAAACTAAACTAAATTTTCCGTTGTGCACAAGTCTATAGTGAAGCAGGAGATTGATGTGGTGGCGCTGAGGGCAGGAAAGGTATGTGTGCTCGGTGAGCAATTTTCAATTGGGTTTCCCTCCAGGATTCATTTGGAATCAAGTTGTACACTGAGTTGAGGCCATGCAGGATCTTTTCCACAATGCCATCGTCTGAAAAGTCTTTTGCCCAGTTGGAAACTGAGGATGATTCCAGAGGAGGCGTTGTTTTCAGAAGTAAAGGATTGTAGATGTCGGAGATACTGTAGAAGTCTTTATGAAGGAGTACTTCAATGAAAGAAGATTTGAACCTTGTGCTTTCCTCCCTACAGGTTTTCTGTAAAAAGCTCAGACATTGGCCATGGTGAAAGGCAGATGAATCTGGCAAAGAGAACTTGTCAGTCAAAAAGCGGAAGCATAGTGCACGACCAGAGTCCAGGTCACATAAGGAGGAGAAGGTGGTGAGGCCCTTTTGTCACCATGCTTCATAAGGTTGATGGTCCAGCCCCGGAGTAAAGTTTGGATGACCTTGTATCGGGAGGTATCTTGAGATGAAAGGAGACAGTTTGAGACCTTTCCTTGCCTCCCTCCAGGCGATAGCTGTATCTCTCAGCAAAAGGTTATGTTGGAGTGACGGCGTAAGTTGTTTCCACTTACAGTGGAGAAGGGCTGCTAGGGAGTAGGGGTGTGTCATTGCAGCCGCCAGTTGATTTGAGCAGCGGGATTTTTGGGTTATCCAGTCTAGGCCCACCCTCAAAAGACAGGCTAGGTTATACATTCTTAGGTTGGGGAGGCTAATACCCCCCTCGATTCTGGGAAGGTGGAGTTTGGAGAAGGCTATGCGGGGTCTCTTGTTTCGCCATATAAATTTGGAAATCGCAGAATTTAGGAGTTTGGTATCCTTGTGTCTAAGAAGTAAGGGTACCGTCTGGAGGGGATACAAGAGGCGTGCAAAACTAAAAATTTTGACCAGATGACACCTTCCCAGAAGCGAAAGAGGCAGATCCATCCAGTTTTCAAATTCCTGAATAATTTTGGCAAAGAGGGGAGGATAATTCAGGTGGTAGAGAGAAGAAGGGAGTTTCCCTATTTTGATACCTAGGTATGTGATATGGGATTTTGCTATTATGAAAATGGAGTGTTGTGCCCATGCTGGAGATGGAAGGGAGCCCAAAGGGAGTATCTCGCTCTTGGAATAATTTATACGCAATCCCAAGCATTTTCTGAATCGGTCAAAAATATATTTAATCGTGGGCATGTCTGCGGACAGGTTGATGGAGAAGATAATGGCTAGGTCACTGTTAGGGTTGCATCTAGCGTGTTCTAGCGCTATCATCACCTTCCTGATATTAATGGTTGCCGTTCTGCCCTTGACAAAACCTGATTGGGCAGGGTGTATCAGGGAGGGGGTGATGTTGGCCAGTCGATTGGCTACTATTTTGGAAAGGATCTTGACATCAAGGTTTAAAAGCGAGATGGGTCTATACGACCCAGGTTCTTGTGGGTCTTTCCCTTTTTTTTCTAGCAGTTTGATAATTGCTTGATTGCCTGATGGTAGATAGGGGCCGCCAGACCATATGTGTTGGTAGACATCTGTAAGAGTCGGGGTTAGTAGTGAGCTTAAGGATTTGTAAAATTCGCCTGTTAGGCCATCTGGGCCGGGGGCTTTGGAGGAGGCTAGGTTCCGAATCGTGGAGGATATTTCCGAGGGAGAGATGGGGGCATTTAGTGAGTCGAGTTGGGAGGGAGATACTCGGGTCAACTCGACTTTTTCAAGGAAGTTGCGTGCCGTGGGCTGGTCAATAGGGTCCGCCGCATAGAGGGCAGAGTAGTAGCGTAGCATAGCCGCATTTATGCCTTTCTGCGTGGCCGTTACAATACCGTCTGAGTCGCGTATGGATGAGATAACCATCGGGCGGTAGGGTCTCTTGCATAATCTGGCAAGGAGCTTGCCAGCTTTGTTGCCAAATTTATGTAAAGTAGCATCAAGGTAGGCCCTTTTGGTGGTTTCCAATGTTTCGGCCCAGGTGTCAAAAGACTGCTTGGCTATTTGCCAAGCCGTCCGGTTTTCGGGAGAATCATTGGTATAGAGTTCTCGCTGGGCTTGGTGAAGTCTGGAACTGGAGGCTTTGTAATTAAGAAGGGCATGTCTCTTAAACGAAGATGTATAGGAGATAATGCGTCCCCTGAGGAAGGCCTTACCAGCATCCCAAAACAGGTTTGGATTGTCAGTATGCATTGCATTCGTTTGAGTGTAGATTAACCACTCTTTTTCCATGTATGATTGAAAGTCTGTGTTGTGTTGAAGGTAGGACGGGAAACGCCATATTTTGGGGTTAGGGTGAATGTCGGGGGTCTCTAGAGTCACCGAGATGGGTGCGTGGTCCAATATAGCTATGTCATGAATTTCTGCTCCCGGGAGCATGGAAATTAGGTCGTTCGAGCAGAATATATATATATATATATATATATAAACATTATGTGGGTGAGAGTAAAAGGAGAATTTGCGGTCGGTCGGGTGGTGTAGTCGCCAGATGTCATGTAGGTGGAGAGAGTCCATCGTCGACGCAAGGGTCATGGGATTGGTAGGGGCTGAAGAGGAGACGGGGCGCGGAAGCGAGGACTTATCGTCAAACGGATGAGATGTGGAGTTAAAATCGCCCCCTACAATTTGTGGAAGATGAGGAAAACATAGAAGCCAGCTAGTTAACGTGCTGAAGAATTGTTTTGTGGGGCTATTGGGGGCTTAGATATTAGAGATCACAAGCTCTTTGGTCCCTATACGGGCCCGAATAGAGAGAAGTCTGCCCTGTTGATCTGCGTCTGTAGATAAGATCTTACAGGGAAGGTTCTTATTGATGAGGATAAGTACTCACGCCTTTCGGCCAACGGCCTCAGAGCCGACCACAGCACCCACCCATAGCTTCTTCATCCGGTCAAAGTCAGGTGAATAAAGATGGGTTTCCTGTAATAACGCTATGTCTGTTTTAAGCCTTTTAAGGTGCCGTAGTACCTTCAGTCTTTTGGAGGGGGAACAAAGCCCTTTAACATTCCACAAGACTATTTGTAGCATGGTGAAGCGTTAAAGAGGACATGATTGGAATGTATTAATATCATGTGTTTGTGAGGACCTAAGTTATGCAAAAGTGAGAGCGTTACCCTATAAAGGGCCGACATGGCCCCCGATACGGCAACAGCGTGTAGGGACAGCTCGATAACAGGCGTAGCGGAGGAGGGAGGAAAATAGAGGAGGTAGGGGAGGGAAGGGTATGTGTGCCAGACATAAATACAAAGGAAGCAAACATAAACTATTACCAACTTCACTTTTTTCTGCATGGGGGTCACTGTGGAGACCAGCTCCCATAACCAAGCCTCGTGCCTGACGCAGGTACTGCCGCCCTACAGAGAGGGAACGGGGTACGCCGTCAGCCCAGGCGGGGTCTTTTTTTTTTTTTCTGCCAACTCAGTAAAACCAATGATCTCCGAGGAAAACCCAGTCCTCACACCCGCTGCTTGCTCAGGTTACCTCTCGTATCTTTACATCATGGTGGCGTTTTTTTTTTCCATACATATATTTATATATATATATATATGATATGCAAAATCCAAACAACTTTCATGGCTCAAAACCTACCTACGTTTGTCTGGTCAACATCTCCTGTACTCAATACTCACCCCCACCCTCCACTAATTATCCCCCCCCCACCTCCCCTACCCCACCTAGTAGATCATTATGTAACTAAATACATTATACATATCTATACCCGTTTAAATCGGTACCCTTAATCCTTCTGAGGTACTCCATCTCCCTTTAAATTCCTGCCAGCTTTTTCATTTATCCAGCGTATGCTTATTACTTCTACCCCCCGAGCTATCCTCCAAACATTCCATCTTATATATCCCTTCTACGGCATCCACCCACTCCCACATCGTAGGTGCTTCCGGCTCTTGCCATTTTTTTGGGATTAGTTTTTTCCCCGCATTTAATAAATGTGGGGTCAAGGACATCTTGTACTGTTTTACGCTGCCCTCTGTAGCATGAAACAGGACCACCCAGGGGTCTGCACTTACTACAGAACTGGTTATGGTCTTAATATGCGATAGGATCTGGTTCCAGTAGTTCTTAATCTTCGGACACCCCCACCAAATATGAGCCATGGTGCCTATTTCCCTGCATCCCCGCCAACATTCCCCTGACGTATCTGCTTGAAATTTGCTCTTTCTATCTGGGGTATAATACCACCTCGACAAACATTTATAGCTCATCTCTGCGGTTTTGGCATCGATGGCTGAGCTATGGGCCAGTTTAAATATTTTACCTAACATTACCTTATCCTTTTGTGAACCTAGTTCCCTTTCCCATTTTTTGACGAATGGAGGTATTCCCAACTCCCCCGTCGACAACAGCAACTTGTACCACCTAGAAACTATCCCCTTAGAATTCTTTGATATAGACAGTTGTTCCAATGTAGTCATTTCGTCAGCCGCCCTAATCGGTTGAGGTAATGTCTTTATGAAGCGGGAGAGCTGGCAGTACCTCCACTCATCAATCACCATTATATCTGTTTTTTGTTTTAATTCGTGGAAAGGTGCTATATTACCTTCCTTCATTACATCTTTAAGCTGTGCTTCCTTCTTTACCCAGTTGCCTCCTATCTCCGTGCAACCTGGCAAGAAATATTTATTATCCTTTAGTGCCATGAGGGGTGAATTATATTTTCCATTGACGTGCTTGTATACCATATCCCATATTCGGAAAGTGTTACGTGTTAAATTATTTCCTATTCCTAATTTCTGCCTCTTATGTGGGGGGTTCCATATTTGTTTACCTAATTGTGCTCCACAACTTTCGTGTTCAAGTTTTACCCATTTTTTTTCTATATTATCCCTTTTGGTCCATTCGCTCACCCTAGACAGGGCCACCGCTTTATAGTACAACTGGATGTCTGGGATTGCCAGCCTACCTCTATCTTTTGATTGTCTCCAGCTAGCAAATGCTATTCTGGGTTTTTTATGCTTCCATATAAATTTGTTTAGAACTGATTTCAGTTTAACCAAATATGTATTAGATAGCGCTATCGGTAACATCTGAAGACGGTACAAAATTTTTGGAAATATTATCATCTTCACGATGTTTATTCGCCCCAACCAAGATATAGAGCTTTTACTGCATCTCTTACACTCCGCCTTAATTTTGTTTAGTAATGGTATGTAGTTGATGCGGTAGAGTCTCTTCTCAGAATTAGCCAGTTTTATGCCCAAGTATTTAAGTTCCTTTCTCCACGGGAAGCACCAATTCTGTTGAAATGTTTGCGCCTCTATCTTATTGATATTTATATTTAGTATTTCTGATTTTGATCGATTTATTTTAAAGTTGGACAATTCTCCGTATTTTTCTAGTATCCTTATTAACCACTTTCAGACCGGACCAATTTGCTGGTCAAAGACCAGACCACTTTTTGCGATTCGGCACTGCGTCGCCTTAACTGACAATTGCGCGGTCGTGCGACGTGGCTCCCAAACAAAATTGACGTCCTTTTTTTCCCACAAATAGAGCTTTCTTTTGGTGGTATTTGATCACCCCTGCGGTTTTTATTTTTTGCGCTATAAACAAAAATAGAGCGACAATTTTGAAAAAAACACATTATTTTTTACTTTTTGTTATAATAAATATCCCCCAAAAATATATAAAAAAACATTTTTTTCCCTCAGTTTAGGCCGATACGTATTCTTCTACATATTTTTGGTAAAAAAATCGCAATAAGCGATTATTGATTGGTTTGCGCAAAAGTTATAGCGTTTACAAAATAGGGATAGTTTTATAGCATTTTTATTAATAATTTTTTATTATTTTTTTTTTTACTAGTAATGGCGGCGATCTGCGATTTTTATTGTGACTGCGACATTGTGGGGGACCCATCGGACATTTTTGACACATTTTTGGGACCATTGTCATTTATACAGTAATCACTGCTATATAAATGCAGTGATTCCTGTGTAAATGACACTGGCAGTGAAAGGGTTAACCAGTGGGTGGCAGTGTAGGGGTTAAGTGTTCCTAGGGGTGTGTTACTAACTGTGGGGGGGTTGGGCTTTCATTTAGTGTACACTGATCTCTGCTCCAATCACATGGAGCAGAGATCAGCGTCACTAGTTGCTAGGCAGAATGGAAAAATGTTGTTTACACAGCATTTCCTCCATTCGGCCGCTCTGTGAGACGATCGCGGGGATGCCCGCGGCGATCGAGTCCGTGGGTCCCGCGACCGGACTCACGGGGGTCCCGACCAGCTCGGGAGCGCGCCGCCAGCGGCGCGCTCCCGATGGTAGGGTGGCATCGAATATTGGACGTACCTGTACGCCAATATGCCTGCCCGTGCCATTCTGTCGACGTACATCGTCGTGCGCTGGTCGGGAAGTGATTAAATTAGGGACAGACTGTTTGGGATTACATATATAAAATAATATATCGTCTGCGAAGGCTGATAATTTATGTTCCTCCTTCCCCATTTTTACCCCCATTATGTCAGGACTATCTCGGATTGATGCGAGGAGGGGTTCCATTGACATCACGAACAGGAGGGGTGACAGGGGACACCCCTGTCTTGTCCTCCGTTCCAGTTCAAATTTAGCAGACTCCTGTCCATTAACTTTTACTCACGCAGTGGGTTGATTATATAACACTCTCACCCTCTGTATTGTTATCGGGCCTATTCCCATCTTAGCCATTGTTTGAAACATAAACCCCCAGTCAACTCTGTCGAACGCCTTTTGTGCGTCCGTAGACAGAAGTAGACTGGGGGTCTCCCTCCGTTGCATCTGTTGGATCAACAACAAGGTTCTCAGACCGTTGTCTCTCCCTTCCCTTCCTGGTACGAACCCCACCTGGTCTGGATGGACCAGGCTCTTCATCAGGACCCTTAATCGCTCTGCTAGGATCTTCGCGTATAGTTTCGTATCTGTGTTGAGTAGCGAAATTGGCCTGTAGCTGGTGCATTGGGCTGGGTCTTTCCCGTCTTTGTGAATCAATGTGATTGTGGCCGATAGGCTCTCACTGCTCATGCTAAATTTCTCTCCCAACCCATTAAAATGGCATATTTTTGGTGTCAGAATTTCTCTGTATATTTTATAGTAGAGTGTTGTGAACCCGTCCGGTCCAGGAGATTTTCCCGAGGCTGATTTTGTCAAAGCCTTGTTTATTTCTTCGACCGAAATTGGTCGGTCAAGGGTCTCCCTTTCTAACGTACTAATTTTGGGTAGTCTAATTTTTTTTAGGAAAGCGGCAATGTTCTTCTCACGAACCTCACCCTGTACCTTTTGCTCTCTGTCTGAGTAAGTCTCTTCATAATATTTCCTAAAGGTTTCCGCAATTGCTTTCGTTGAGAATACCATATTACCATTTTTATTCATTATTTTGCCAATAAAATTTTTTGTTTTTTCTTTTTGCACTATCTTAGCTAGATATTTACCCGTTTTATCCCCCCAGAGGTAGCGTTCGCGGGCTCTACTAATCAATACCCTCCTGGTTTCTTGTTCTAGGAGGTCCTTTAATTCCTCGCGGGTCTTAACTAGTTTTTTGTATATTATATCCCTTTGGGGCTGATTTTTTTTATGCTCTTGTTCTAAGTTATAAATCTCCTCCGTTAACCTTTTCCTTTTCATGGCCCTCATTTTTTTTTTTTTGACCCTACTGCGATCAATATTCCTCTTATATAAGCTTTATGTGCTTCCCACACTATTTGACCTGCAGTTTCCGGGATATCATTCAGTGCAAAGTAGTGTTCGATTTCTTTACCAATCCTGACTCTATCCTCTTCATCATATAGCAGGTCTTCATTGATCCGCCATGTCGAGGATCTTATCTTATTACTTAAATTGTTAATTTTAATCTTGACAGGAGCATGGTCTGAGAGGGTGGTTGCTTCTATTCTAGCATCGACCATCTGATCTAGTAACCCGTGATCAATAAAAATATAGTCAATACGGGAGTATGTCGCATGTACCGGGGAGTAAAACAAATAATCTCGACTTTTTGGGTTCATAACTCGCCACGCATCTACCAGCTGGCTAGTAAATAATTTTTGCTGAATATTTCTTAGCTGATCGTTTCTCATCCTCTGTATCCCGGATGAGCTATCTACTCCCGGATTGAGACAAAAATTAATATCCCCTAGCAATATCACGTATCCCTTCTTGAACTTAGTTAACTTATTTAATATCGTCTGTAGGAACCCAATAGGGTTGGTATTAGGGGCATAAATGTTCACTATTGTGCAATCCATCTCATATAGTGTACCCTTCAGGAACAGATACCTCCCTTCCACGTCGCTCATCCTATCTACTAATTGAAATTTCATTTTTTTTTAAAAGCCTATCGCAACCCCTCTACTCCTTGTAGAAATTGTATCGCTGTAATACCAACTGGGGAAGTTCTCTGAATATAGTCTAATATTTGATGTCAGGGAGATATGTGTCTCCTGAAGAGCCACCACGTCAGCCTCATATCGCTTTAACTCTGCCAAAATCTTATGCCTCTTGGTTGCGGTATTCAGTCCCTTTACATTGTATGTTAAGAAATTTATACCATTCATTTGACCCTTAGCTTCCTAATTCCCTGACGCCTCTCTTCTCCTACTCGGGTAATAATATTGGATTTTTCAAATGATCTACTTTTCCTCCCTATCCCTCGTCCTCCCTCCCACAATACCCTCCCCTTCACCCTTTTACCCAATCTGTACCCCACCTCCCTCCCCTCTGCCCTTACCCCCCTCCCCCATCTCCCCCCTTCCTGCGGCCTAAACTCGGCCCTTGTCTGGTGGATGGTCGTATGGACTCTTACCATCTCTCAGACAACTTGTTCTGAGGGTCTGAGGCTCCCTAACCTACGCCTCCTCTCTCCTCTCCTATTTGAGCAGGAGAGAGGGCGCATCCCCTACGTCTCCCACCCTCCTTCCATCATCTTCACTTACCACCTTCTTTCCCCTCTTCCCCCCTGTTCCCCCCCAGCTAGCATCTATATCACGTTCCTCCCGACCATGATAAACCCGTCCTCTCTCATTCCCAGCCTGGGAGTTCCGGAATACATAGATCCAGTCTCTTGCAAAAGTCTGCCAGGTCTTCCGGATATCTCGGCTTCGCTGATTGACCGTTTTTAAAACCCATCAAACATGCTGGAAAACCCCAACTATATTTCACATTTCGCGCAGTCATCTCTACTAGCAGCGGCTTCAAAAGCCGTCTCCTCGCTAGAGTCGCATAAGATAGATCAGAGAAAATTTGTATCTCGCGACCTTTGTACTGTCGTATGGTTTTTCCTCTGAGCTTTCTCCAGAGTGTTGCCTTATCCTCAAAATAGGTAAATCTTACAATGATATCTCTGGGTCTCTCTGTGTCAAATTGGCGTATTTTGCCTATTCTATGGATCCTATCAATTTTTGGGGAGTTTTCTCTCTCATCTCTCCAGTAATCGTCGAATATGCTTTCAAGTATCTTTTTCAGGTCTTCTCCCTTTTCCTCCGGGACGGATCGAATCCGTAGATTTTTTCTTCTACTTTGGTTCTCCTGGTCTTCCAGTTTGTACCATATCTCCCTCTGCTCTCGTCTTACTGTTTCTACTTGCTCCTTCATTTTGTTTACATCCTGGGTTTGTTGTTCGATGCGATTCTCCGTTGCCTCTACTCTCTCTAACAGGCTTCCGAGATCCTCTCGGAGCCCACAGATATCCCCCTTGATTGCATTTTCAAGACTCAGGAGCATCTCCCGCATTTCTCCTTTTGTAGGGGGTAGATCTATTATCCTTGACTCATCCGTTTTGCTATTGTCAATATCGCTTTCAATCCCGATCTCCGCTCCTATGAGTGCGGTAGTATCCTCCTGGTGTTTACCTAGACCCTTTCTCTGCTCTTGGTCAGAGTGTTGTTTCTTGCCTGTACCTGTGTGTTTGGGGCTTCCTCCTTGCATTAAGTATTGTTGTATAGTGGTGTCTAAACCTTTCTCTTTAGAAGATCGCGAGTTTTCGCTTTTAGCGGCTTTATTGGCTGATTTACTCATGATGTCTTTTGGAGTCCTTTGCCTCTTTCTTATTTTACCACTTTCTTTTCCTCCTTGCCCTCCCTCTCCTCCCCTCCTTTAATCAGGCCTAGTATGTCCGTTTAATAGAGGTCAGTCCACAGTTTTAAGGCTATGGTGCTCGCTTTGTGCTTCACTATGGATGTTTATGAGTAATGATTCAAAACTGTTGTTTTTCTGATGGGATCTTCTCCCTTTACTTTATCCTCGGTTAGAGTCAGGTTTTCCAGTAAGCTGGGCTCCTATATGTTAAGACTCCTTTAAGTGCCGCCCACAATGTTGATGGTAATCTAGAAAAGCTTTAATATCGTTACTATAGATGTACCATTTGTCTTTATTTGAAAGATCTACTTAGCTGGCCCTGCATATATTTCAGCCGTTATTTACATTATCGTATTACAAGCTGTTTTAGAACATGCAATTCAAGACCTGCAAATATGCGGACCACCTGAGGCACACACCAAAAAAAAAACACCAAGAAAGAAGTATCCCTGTTTATCGTGATAGAACCGTCCCGGGTATTCCAATGTAGCTTGCCAGTATTGATCCTGGCTTCTCATTCACGGTAGAGAAAGCATGTGCCTGTGCATATAAGTTTATCAGCATTAGATCCAGACCTGCTTGAGCGGTATTAACAATAGGTTATTACTAGGTATTCTAAATCTTTATGACAACGCCGCCCAATTGGCTTCGCTTCCTTTGCCACTCAATCAGGATTTACGCGACAATGTTGCAGGATCATACACAATTAGATACACCATGAGTGAGAAACATATCTGTGAGAGAGGGTTGTTCGCAACAGAGAAAATTCACCGACATATACCTCTGGGGCTTCGCAAAAATGTTCACATTTCACATCTGCGGTGTGGAGCTATTATAATGCTCACCTTTGCTCACAGTCAATTTGTTCTCCCATTCACTGTAGGACATTCGTATTCACTATAGAACATTCGTATTCACTGTAGGACACATAGGTTATTAGAAACTGACCACAGATGGCTCATGCTTGCACAGAATCAATACAGGGTTGTTTCAAGGTATATCATATTGAACTTGTGTCTTAAATTATGAATAAGAAGCCTGTGAGTAAGGATCCTTGAAAAGAAAAAAAAGAAAAACAGGGGGAGTTTCCCCTCTCACACCTCTGAAGCACAACTCTTTGTCTGAGTAGGGAAGTTGTAATGCTCCACAGAGAAACAACACCTTGTTCACCTCCCACTACACTACACTGGCAGGGGGCATCTCATCCCCACGCTCAGCTGTGCAGTTCCCAAACAGTTAAATTCTATCGCATTGCATATTACAATACCGTCCTTGGTTTGTCTCAGGCAGTTGTTGTTTTTCGTTCTCCACGGTGTCTGTGTGTTCTCCGGAGTTTCATCCAGGTTCCCCACTAGTGCAGAGGGGGGGTGAGGGGGGGTCGAGTCACCGCACGCTGGCAGTACTTCATACGGGCGGTCCGTTTCTGATGGCCGAGCGTGGAATGCGGCATAGGTAGCGTGTTACAGCGGGGGGTGCTCGTATTCGCTCCGGTCGGAGCTACACGCTTCCTCTGGTATGGACGCGGCTTCCATCTCCAGCTCCCCGTGCTCACGCCCCTTGACAGCGCAGGTCAGCCCCTCCCCTCAGGCGCGCACAGCGACCTCACGTCCTGTGCCCGCCCCTCATCATGAGTCGCGAGCAACCCTTCACCAGCCCAGGCGGGGTCTTAAGTGTGCAAGACGGTCTGCACAGAAGAAGCCCTAGGGGAAATGCAAGTGCAAACCCGTAGAAACAAATCACGTAATAAAAAAAAGAAAAAACATCTAGAACAAGGAACAGTATGAATTACGTATGAGAACAAGGTACCAGTCAAAGTAACTAAAAAAGCCCTTTCACCCCTTCCTGATACTACCTGAAAAGTGTGAACGGCCCAGAAGGGGAAGGGTTCAGAAACGGATCACTTCATCCAGGTGAGAAAGGGTAGTGAGCAGGGTCTTGAACCTAGGAGAAAAATGAGAGAGACAGCAGGGCACTGGGGCCCATCAACGTGAGTTCAGGGTATGTTAAGCCGGACCCGAAGCCCTGAAGCGCTTGTGAGAGTCTTTCCGTGGGCTCCTTTGGTCCAGGGCACGGTTGACTGGAGCCACCTTGGGTGTGGGGCTGAGTTGAGAGCCCGAGCATAGCGATTTCAGGAAGCGAGTTGCCTCATCAGGGTCTTGAAACGAAAGTTGTTCGCCGTTGGGTGCTTTGATCTGCAGAACCGCCGGAAATGCCAGAGTGAATTTCAGTTGTAGTTGATGGAGTTCCCTGCAGATGTGTTGGAAGGCCTTTCGTTTCTTGGAGACATCCACCGAGTAGTCAGCAAATATTAAGATTTTGGCTCCATCAATCTGAAGGGATCTGGATTGCCGGTATTGCTGCAAAATGGATGCTTTATCCGAGTAGTTCGGATATTTGGCAATTATCAGGCGCGGGGATTTACAGTCTGAGTTGAACGCTCCCACACGGTGTGCACGTTCCACTGTAAAGGGTCCCCCGAGACCCAGTGCCTCCGGGATGCGGCGTGTGCAAAGTTCTGACAGAGTGGACTGGTGAAGCTATTCGGGGATTCCTACAAATCACAGGTTACTCCTCCTGGACCTATTTTCGAGGTCGTCAAGCTTTTCCAGCACATATTTATTGGTTCTGTCCTGGGCTTGTTCCAGGTACTGTGTCTGATAGAGTTCTTGCTCTAAATTAGAGATGCGGTTTTCAGCCTCATTTAATCTAGAAGCATGTTCCCCTTAATGAGCTTGACATTTTTGCATGCCTGTGCTGACAGCTTTTTCCACTGAGGCAGCAATCATAGGGGAGAGGAGAACAGCCACAGCCTGTGCCAAGAGTTCCGTATGATAGTCCTGCAATGGTGGGGGTGGCAGGGATTGCGGCATGAAAAGAGGTGATGCAGGGCCAGGCTGATGTGGAGGGGCCGGGGACTGCTGGGATGATGTGTCTTTGGAGGCTGTCTGGCCTGCTGTGTGATCGCCTACCTCCATTTCAGGCGCTGTCTCCTCCGAAGGGGCCGCACAGGCCGGAGCTTTGTAGGCCGAAGCCGGGGCCTCGATTTGCGGTGGGGCATGCCACGCAGTGGCGGCCGCGTATGAGCGCGGCCCGTTTTTTTCCACAAACCGGTCCATCGTGGAGCCGGTGGTGTGGGGAAGGCTGCCGGTTGGTGTTGCGGGCAAAATCGCCGGATTAAATGCCGATTTTCAAGGCCGGTTTGCGGGAGCTGTGTGAGAGGACAGCTACTCCATACGGCGCCGGAATCGGAAGTCCTATCTACCTTTTTGATGGTCACATTTATGGATGAATTTACCAAAGCATGTAGTGCAAGGGCCTGCCTCTATACTTTCAAATGCAATCATTTTTTTTCCCTATTATTATCTTGATATGTAATAGCAGAATGTGAAAATGTTCTTCCATTTTGTTCTCTTTTTGGTATTATGACACTTCTTACCTGTCCGGTGGGCTGCCAATAGTGTAAGTAAGGAGGGGCTTCCCAAAGTATCACACATTATTTAGGCATTCAGCTCTCAATCAAGTGGAGAGGGTTACCTGTCCAAAACACCCCCCCTCATTTTTAGCAAGGGCCCATCAGATGGGGTGTATGGGGGGTGGGGGAGGGATGGGGGGGGGTGATGACTCTGATAAGGGGACCTTATACTTTAGGCTTTAAATACTCAGTTCCCAAAATGTTATACTGATCTTGGCCAAAAATGTTGATGTCTAATCTGCTTGCAATGTTGATTTGATAAATTACTAATTTTTGGTCTTGTTTCACTCCACACTGTCCTTCAACGCCATAGGAATGGCAGACGGTGGCCTCCCACTTTGCCAGTCATTGGGACTTTCCCAATTGTGGAGGTGCAATTGATGGGAAACACATCCGCATCGCCCCACCACCCAACTCGGGGTCGTACTATTTTAACTACAAGGGGTTTAATAGTATTGTGATGTTGGCGTGGTGTCTGCAACCTATGACTTCCTGTATGTGGACGTGGGGCAAAATGACTGGATGTCGGATGGTGGAGTGTTCTCACGGACGGAGTTCTACTGGCGTCTCCAGAGTGGCAGTCTGGGCTTGCCACCCCAAGAAGAGAATCAGGAAGGACTCCCGTTCATCTTCGTCGCGGATGCGGCCTTTCCCGTTGAGGACCCTCACCCCGGAGCAGATGATGGGAGATAACGCATGTTGACACACTCTGTGCATCTTCCAAATTTTGATTTTTATAAAAGACAAAGGTTGTTGTTTAAAAGCAAAAAAATAAAAACCTAGCTAGTTTGGGGTGTTTCACACTCTCCCCAAAACATCAATGATGTTCTTCATTTTATTTTTAACATCATTGATGTTTTGCTGTATATTTTCTAAATCCCGATTGCACCCCATTATCTTCCCAATCAGGATCTGGGCACTTTCACTGGTAAAATGTGATTCTTCTTCCACTTTACCTACAAAACAAAGCAAAAAAAAACACACCATGTATTATAAATATGCCGACATACATTGATGAGCTTACCGGAAGCTGTGTTCTCCGACACTCACCTGTTGTGGTGACAATTTGTCCAACTTCAACAATCTCTCCTTCCTCCTCCTCCTCCTGCTCCTCTGCTTCTGGTTTTGGAATTTTGCCTTCTTTGGGGGGGTGGGTCCCTGGTGTCTTCAGACTTCCCGAGTCTTCTCTCCCCTAGGAGAATGTAAAAAAGGAATAATTAGCACACAGAGGGCAGAAATAGGAATATGAAACATTGCTTGGAAGTGTTGTACAATTGTGTTTTTTGGCTGAGTTCCAAGGTGAGAACATTATTGTGGACACTTTGTTAAGCTGGAATACTTACCTGCAGAACGATGTTTCTTACGAACGAATGAAACCATGAACTTGAAAGTGGCCATTTTAAACTGCACAACATGAAATCAAAGCACATGGAGCAGTATGCAAGCAAGAATAATCATATGAACACACGAAGACTACTTACTTTGAAGAACACGCTTGATCCTTCTGTACTGATCAGTTTCAGGTCTGACCAGCGTTTTCTCAGTTGATCCATGGATCAGCGTACCCCAAAATTCTTCTGAAGACTCTTCACAACTTTAGTCATGATCTTGGCCTTTCTGATATTTGGGTTTGGGTAAGGTCCATACTTCCCATCATAGTCGGTCCTGTTCAATATGTCCACCATCTCCAACATCTCTACAAAAGACATATTTGAGGCCTTAAATCTTCTCTTCCTGGATCGGGACTTTTCAGGCTCCGGGCTTTCCTCACCCTCCTCCTCGTTAGTGGAACTATGATTGCGCACCTGCGTTCTCTCCGCCATGTGCTCCCCCCACTGCGCCGAAAGCGAAGGGGCGGGGAATAGTCTAGAAAGACCGCCAGGGGCGGGCGGAGTTTCACGCATGTGCACTGTATATAAAACGCAATGCGCGTGTGTCGTCCGTACGATCTGTGAACAGAGGGAGAAGCGGACTCGACGATCGTGCAAATGAAGGTAACATTTTGAACTTGGTACATCACTAGGCTATACTGCTTCTAGATTGAGGCCTGTATTAGTGGAGTTTAGCCTGACATTAGGGTTTGTCTTGTGTTGTGTCTTGCAGAGATTATGGATGGTTTCAATGATCACAGTTTCCTCCCTCTGTTCATCAATAAATACAGGGAGCTGCCCTGCCTGTGGCAAGCGACGCACCCTCATTATAGTAACAGACAAAAGAGGCAGGCAGCAATGGAGAAACTGGTTGAGTTTGTAAAGCCAGTGGTCCCCAAGGCAGACATCCACTATTTAAAAGTGAAAATTGGTGGCCTGAGGAGTACATATCTGAAGGAGAGGAAGAAGGTGCTGCAGTCCATGCAATCTGGAGCTTCAGCAGATGACATTTATGTCCCCAGGCTGTGGTATTATAACAGGATGCAGTTTCTATCAGACCAGGCTGAGGTCAGAGAATCCTTCTCTACTCTTCCTTCCACGTGTCCTATGCTACATTCCACACCCGCTGAGTCTTCCAACGTCCAACCTGGGCCTTCCACTCAGGAAGAACTGAAGGAGCCCAGTTTGAGCCAGGTATAGTATTGTTGTACATATTCTGGGAGTAAAAATGAATGATGTTAACTTGATTTTTGCTCACTAATTGCTGATTTTAGAAAGTGTTTCACATATCAATAGACAGTAGTGGCCAAAACCTTTGGGACAAGAAAGAAAAATGCTGGGCTCAGAATGATAGTCTTTTGTATTGCTTAACAATTTGCAACAGTCTTGATGTGAAAATTGTGTGGGTGTTTGATGAACCAAAAACTAAAACTATGTCCCTTTTTCATACACAGGAAGACTTCAGCCAGGAGGAGGGTGTGGAATGCAGCAGCCAGGAGGTGGCTGTAGAAAGTGCCAGCCAGGAGGAGGCAGGGGTAAGCAGGAGCCAGGTGGTGGGGGGCGGATGAGACTGACAGAATACCAGGTCCCTCCCCTCCGCCTTCCACGCAAAAGGCGAGAAAGGCGGGAATGTGGAGGAGTCAGCTCTGAGGCTGATCAGAGAGGCTTCTGCGGCCCTCAAAGCCACCCCCACCTATCAAGAGGCCTTTGCCGCCTTGGCTGCGTGCAAATTGGAGAAAATGGAGGAGGGGTAACAGCTCTTGTGTGAGGAGATAATTATGCACACCCTCAACAAGGGTCTGTTGGGCCAAATGACACAAACAACACACTTGTGTGATTTGGTCCATGCCCCTCCTCCTCCTCCTTCTGCCACACCTCCAGCACCACAGCCACAGCCTGGAAGGAAGCGTGGAAGGAAGACCAGAGAGTGATGACCTGGGTTCAGTCTGGTCTGACAGAAGATGCAGCCTGTTGTAGTACCATAGCCTGGGAACATAGATGTCATCTGCTGCTGTTCCGGGTTTCTTGGACTTCAGGACCAGACTTCTCTCCCTCAGATATGTACTCCTCAGGCCACCAAGTTTTGCGTTTAAATAGTTGATGTGTGCCCTGGGGGCCAAAGGCTTTGTTAATCTCTCCAGTTTCTCCATCGCTGCCTCCCTCTTTATCTGTTACTGACACCTAAATAAAGTTTTTTTTTGTTTGAAGAAATACTTGCGCATGTGTTTTACTTCAAAAAGGCCAATTTATTTGTGAGCAGGCAGGTACATTTCAAAAATACAAAGTGAAACGAATAACAAGGGGTACCAACACTAAACAACCTCCTGTAGATTAAAAAAGAAAAAGAAAATATAAAAAAGATAATAATGTTGTCGTGGTAAGTTGACACACAAAACACACCCCAAAAAATGCAAAGATGAGCAAACTGTCAAAAAAGGAGATGTTTATGAAAGAAACAAACACAAAATTCACCCAAAAAACAATAAAAAAAAATTGTGTAGATGTGATGATTTAAAAAATTGTATTGCTGAAATGAGTAAAATACGTTCGCTAGAAGTGTGTGTGACTATGAGCAGCAAAAGAAGTTCATTCTTGCAGCATTGTAAAGAACACGAGAATGCGCTTCATGAAAGAATTTTTAAAGCGTTTCTCCACCCTAAAGGGGAAGTTCCGCTAATCTGATCCCTCCCCCCTCCGGTGCCACAATCGGCACCTTTCAGGGGGGAGGGGGTGCAGTTACCTGGATAATCCAGGTATCTGCACCCACTTCCGGGACAGACTGCCGCAGACCCCCGCAGACGCCCCACCCCCCCCCCCCCCGTTGTGTTCTGGGAAACACACAGTTCCCAGAACACAGCGGGGACCAGAAGAGACGCGCAGCGTGACTCGCGCATGCGCAGTAGGGAGCCGGGCAGTGAAGCCGCGACGATTCCCTGACAGAGGATGGCGGCGGGGGTAGCAGAGAGACGAGCGATCGCTCGTCATCTGCCGCCGACATCGCTGGACCCTGGGACAGGTAAGTGTGATTTTATTAAAAGTCAGCAGCTGCAATATTAGTAGCTGCTGGCTTTTAATATTTTTTTTTTTTAGGTGCAGAACCACTTTAACATTGCAGCGTGATGAATGTGCTATATCGATTACGAGCAGTAGTGTTACCTGAGCGAGCGCTTCCGTGTCCGAATTTGATTGTGAGCATGCGTGGCACCTTGTCCGTCAGAGTGGGCCACACATGATCGAAGTATGTCCGATCGGAGCATTTTGTCGGAAAATTTTACCGGCAAGTTGGAAAAGTTGGTCCGTCGGATACTCCGATGGAAACAGTCCGATGCAGACCACACACATATCCAACAAAACGATCCGATAGGAAACACTCCGTCGGAATCTCCGACCGTGTGTACAAGGGCTTACTCCCATAATATATTTTATCACTGTGTGGTCATTATATACATATTTCCCTAATTAACACGGATTTAAAAATTCTATCAAAAATTCTAGCCTCCCTTATAAATTCTGTAATCACCACTTTAATAAACTCGGATCAAACTGGGTTTATCCTGGGGAGATCTACTTATAGTAACATCCGTAGATTATTCACAAACTTCCAGGCCCCAAATATACTATTAGTCCCCAGAGCAATAGTGTCCCTTGACGCCCATAAGGCATTTGATTCAGTGGAATGGCCTTATCTCCTCTACATTATGGAAAAATTTGGATTTGGAGACAATCTTATTACCTGGATTAAAATATTGTATGATCAGCCCACAGCCCATTTTAGGATTAATGGCACCATATCTGGAGCCTTTAGAATTCGCAGAGGCACTAGGCAAGGGTGTCTTCTATCACCTCTTTTATTTGCATTGGCTGTAGAGCCCCTTGCTAGATTAATCAGAGCTTCACCCGAACTACAGGGAATGTGGATAGGCTCATTGGAGGAGCGTATATCGCTGTATGCAGATAATATGCTGCTTTATCTATCGGATCAGAAATATACGATCCCCAAACTTCCCAATCTAATCACTGACTTTGGTGCATACTCGGGGCTGAAAATGAATTGGACTAAATCCAATATAATCCCGATAGATTCTGACTCACCCTCCGATCTCCCGCAAAACTGTCCATTACAGGTTGTCACAATGTTTAAATATCTGGGAGTTACTGTTCAATTACCAATCACTAAATATATACCAAACAATCTTCTCCCCTGTATAGACTACCTTTAAAGTGGTTGTAAACCCTTACAAACCCCTTTGACCTACAGGTAAGCCTAGATTAAGGCTTACCTCTAGGTCCAATAAATATCTCCTAAACCTATACGCTCAGCCAGTAGCAGAAGAGGGGAATACCGGGAGGCCATTGAGGGCCTGAAACATGAATGCAGGGACCTGTGGCGGTTGCTGGGCGGTCTCTGCGAACGCGGTGTCGGTGAGAGAGGCTTCTTCTCTGAAGTAAAAAAGGAACTCCTGAGGGCGAGCCAGGAGGGATCCCAGGCGGCCAGGAGAAGGGGCTCTTCCCAGAAAGTGTTGCTGGAATCGGAGGAGAAGCTGTGAACCCCGGTGGAGGAAGTAGCCTCAATGGGTGAGGAAGACCAGAGGTGGAGAGCAGCTGGGTGAGCATGGCCCCCGGAGCCGTAAGTGCGGAGGGTCCCCGGATCCCTGTTGTCTCACCTTCTCAGCCAGAGGCTGTGGAGCAGATAGATCTGGGTAGGGTACCCCATGATGCACAGGGAAGCTCCGGGGGAGAGGCAAGTCGGATGGAACAGCATGGAAGGAAGCTGGTGGTGGTCCTTGCTAGGGGCCACCCGGAGGGACCTGTGAAGACTGGCGGCCGGAGGTTGGTGGACGGTGATGTTGTGCGGGCCCCCCCAGTGGCCCCGGTCGAGCCTGCAGCATCCGGGACAGTGCGAGGGGTGCCGGCCGTAATGGCGGCCCCCGCCGCAGCCGCATGTGGTGAGGGGGAGGTGCGGGCAAGCACGGACCATGTTCGGGAAAAACATCTTGGACAAACATCCTCTGCAGACACCAGGGAGGGTGGGGGCAGGGAGATGGATGTGTCACTTCCTGTTTCCGGAGGTGCGGCCAGAAGTGACCTCCGTGAACTGGAAGTACCACTTGCTGTGACCCCGGAGGTTGTGAAAAAATGTACTGAGGAGGTGGGGACACCCCGGGCCTCGATGACCAAGTCTCCTGCTCCTCTGGGTCAGGTAGGGTCTTTGGGGGTCTCTGGGGCTCCTCTGGTGGCTACTGCCATGGGTACCCCGGAATCCTCCAGTGGAGCTTTACCCGATGGACAGACAAGTTGGGGGGAGTCCCCTATGGGGGAACTAAGGGGGGAGTGCCCAGCCCTGGATTTCATCAGGGAGCTGGAGGGGTCCCAACAGCAGGAGCAGGATATGGCACAGGGGATGGAAGTGGGTTCCTCTCAAGCCCCCGCTGCTGTGGGGGGTGTGGCTACATCCCCATCTACGGAGGTGGTTGAGAACAAGTCACATGTTGGGGGGGATAGAGGGTGGGAGTGGGGTGGTGTGTGCTGCTCCGTCAGAGCCCATGGGCTCGTCTCAGCAGGGGTCTGGCCCTTCCCCATATTGGGCACGCAGGAAGAGGCAAACCTCTTAGGTGCCCTGAAAGCTGGGCGCTCATTTGTCCAGGTGGCAGGTTCCTCTGTTCCTCTGGGCCCCCTGTATGGCCAGTTTGGTGCCCAGAACTTCAGCCCCCCCCCTGAGAAACAGCTCCAGGGGGCACAGGCATGGTCAAGGGGTACGGGGGGTCCGGAGAGGCGCAGGGGGAATGTGGTGCAGCTCAGGTGGGAGGGGACGGCCGCGTGTCCCAGTAGGGGTCAAGTAATTGACTACCTGATGGGATTACGCTTCAAGGTTTCTGACTTGTTCACGGTCATACATCCTGCGAACAGCAAGGAGTTTGATGTGAGCTTCGTCTCCGTGGTCTCTATGGAACTTTTCCTGACCCTGTATGAGATCGTCAGGAAGTCAGATCCGTGGAAAGGTTTCCGTGTAAGTAGTACCTCTCTCGAGGCAGGAGGAGATAAAGAACATGACCGTCTTGTTTAGAAACGAGTCCCTTCCTCCTGAGGACATCGCAACCTGGCTGGCGTGGTATGGGCAGCTCCAGACAGGGTTGAGGAAGAATTTGGACAAGCGCAAGGCCTGGACAGGTGCTTGGTTGGTCAGGATCCGGCTCAAGCGCCACAACAACACCGTGGCGCATGTACCCGGGAGTGCGTTTATAGGGAGAGACCGGATCCTGGTCTTCCACCCTGGCCAGCCCCGTCGCTGTTTCAAATGTGGCAGTCCCACGCACCTTAGCGCGGACTGCACTATGCCTCGCTGCGTGAGGTGTAATGGTTTCAGCCACTCACCTGAGAGTTGCAGACTTATAGTCTGCAACCTATGTGGGGAAATGGGGCACCCCTTCAGCCGTCGCCCCAAAGCTTTTAGGGGGTGCCAGACTGAGGAGAGTGCTCCAGGCCCGGAGGGTGGGCGGGTCCTTAGACAAAGTTGGGGCCCCAATCCTTCTGGGTCACAGAATGAGGGTGCCCCCCTCCCTCAGAGGGTCAGGCCCCCCAGGCGTGAGCAGGGGGCGGGTACTGCAGGGGTGGGTATGTCAGCAGGTTCCCCAGCCCTTCTTCTTCAACTTCCCCGTCCGTCTCTCCCCTCCCAGTTGTTCCATGTCTGCCTCCGGATCCGGCGGCCCTTCTCATGCCTCCTCCCGCCTCCACGGAGGTGGTGGGTGGTCGGCGGGTTGGCCTGGAGGGTGGTATCCCAATGGACACCTCAGAGGTGGGTAAGGGGGTGAATAAGCACCCCAAGGAGGTGTCTAGTGGGAGGTCGGACGGTGAGAGTGGGAGAGAGCCCCCCAAGTCGGGCTGGGTTAAGAAAAAGACAAAAAAAATGGAAGAGGAAGGGCCTGGGGAAGGAAGGTGGTGAGGACCCTCAGCCCAGCACCAGTCTGGGGGCGGGTGGGAGATCCTCACTTGCCCTCTGGAACCGTTTTGGGGTCCTATCCTCTGTTTCTGAGGAGGATTAACTTGGGTTTGTAATATAGAGAGGAACGTAAACTATAATCACTAAGGATGACGGTACCCGCTCCAATACGCCTTGCGACGATTAATGTTGCAAGTGTGCGTTCTGTGGCGGCTAGATTTTCAGCCTTTGATTTTCTCTGCCGCGTTGAAGCCGACATTTTGTTTTTGCAAGAGACCTGGCTGGCATCTGTGGCAGAGATGCACCTAGCAAAGAGGGAGTGGAGACATGGACCCTCCCTCTGGTCTCTTGCGGCTGAGCCCTGCAGTGGTGTTGTGGTCCTTTTTAAGACCGGTTCGGTGGCTTGTCGACGAGTGATTGAATTAGAAATCGGTAGGTGTTTGATTGTGGATGCAGTCATGAGAGGGGAATTTCTCCGCCTCATAAATTTCTATGGTCCCCAGTCAAGGAGAGGGAGGAAGGACCTTCTTGCGCTGCTGAAACCATACATGTTTACATCCCAGCAGGTGGTCTTTGGTGATGACTTTAACCTAGTCACCAGGTCAAAGGACCGGGCAGGCACCTCAGGCCCTCTGGGATATGATAGTATCTTTTTGAATCGCATAGTGAGGGAGGCTGGGTTGGTGGATGTGCACGTTCACCACTTCCCCAACCTCACTGGTTTCACATACTCCAGAGGTAGTAGTAAGAGTAGACTAGATAGTTTTTTTTTGAAGGGGGACTCATCCTTTGCGGCTCCTGTGCTGCATGCGGTCGAGTTTTCCGATCACTGTATGGTGTCGGTCACTCTGAATGTGGCGGACACCCCTCAAAAGGGTAGGGGCCTGTGGTGACTAAATGGGTCGCTACTTGAGGACCCTGAAGTCAAGTCGGCCTATGAAGACTTCTTTATGGAACATGCTTCGCTCCTTGAGAGCAGCTGCTCTCGCCAGGAATGGTGGGAAGTAGTGAAGAAGAGGTCGGAAGGCTTCTTCCGTGAAGTCTCTGGTCGTCAGGCAGCTTCCCGGTACCAGGCCTACCAGAAGTTGCGCAGGCGGCTTGACCACTTGGTTTCTGATGGTGGCCCTCAGGACCAGATTTCAGGTCTGAAGCTTCAGATGAAGGAGTGTCAGTATGACCGTCTCGCCTCGCCGGTTCTTGAGAGGGATTACGGGAAGTTCACCAACCCGGACCCCTACAAGAGCTGTGGTGACACGGTGAGTGGGAAGGTCATACACGGACTGAGGGAACCCCTCGGGTTCTTTGGTGAGGTCCAGGCCGGGAATCCTGGGGATCGTCAGAGACCATTTTTCGGACCTCCTGAAGAAGAAGCCTTTGGACCTGGGAAGAGCCAAGAAATTTCTTGATGAGACTCCACTTGAGGTGGGGTCCGACCCCCTTAGCTCTTTGACAGAGGAGATCTCTGTGGCCGAAGTTGAACAGGCCATAGACTCTTTGTCTCTAAAGAAGTCGCCGGGACCCGATGGGTTCACGGCGGAGTTCTACAGGACCTTTAAGGGCCTCTTGGCTCCTTGTCTGAGGGAGGTGTTCAGCGAGTGTTTGGTGTCTGGCCTGCTTCCTCCCTGAGAAGGTCGGCCTTGATCCTTCTGTCAAAGGGGAAAGATCCGTCCCTGGTGGAGAATTGGCGCCCTATCGCCCTTCTCTCCACGGATAGAAAGATCCTGGCAAAGATACTGTTTGTGCGTATGTCTGCAGTCGCGGGCAAGCTACTGTCTGTTTCCCAGCACTGCACGGTTCCTGGCCGCAGCACCTTTAGTGCTGTCCTCAACATCCAGGAGGCTGTGGAAAGGTGCAGGGCAACGGGTGACGGGCGGTATCTGTTGGCATTAGACCAGGCGAAAGCTTTTGACCGGGTGAACCATGAGTATCTCTGGCTTCTCTTGGGGAGATACGGTCTGCCTGATCAATTCATCGATTGGCTCAGAGTTTTGTACAGAGAGTTTTGTACAGAGTTTTGTACGGGGCTGAAAGCTTCCCTCTTGTCAATGGTTGGGTGGGTCCTACCTTTCCGGTGGACTCTGGTGTTAGGCAGGGCTGCCCGCTGAGTCCCCTGCTCCACGTCTTTGCAGTTGACCCCTTCGTAAGGAGGCTAGACTGCGGACATCTGAGGGGGGTCCAGGAGGAGCCCTGCAGTGGCCCGGCTAAGGCGGTAAGGGTGGTGTCCTATGCGGACGACGTCTCGGTAGTAGTGGCTAGCCGAAAGGAGGCCCAGTTTGTGGAAACACAGATTGGAGATTACTCCGAGGCATCCAGTTCTCTGGTCAACTGGACTAAGAGTGAAGTTCTCTGGTTGGGGAGGGAGGGTGAGCAGTTTGCCCTCCCAGACGTGTTCCTCAAGCCCCGGCCAGAAATTAGAATTCTGGGCATCCTTTTTGGCCAGGGTGACTATCCCAAACTAAATTGGGAGCGCAGGCTGGTGAGTGCCACCCAAAAGGTTAATGCCTGGAAAGGCTGGAAGCTGTCACTGAGGGAAAGGGTGAGTCTGGTCAAAACCTATTTGCTTCTCGAATTCCTCTTTGTCAGCTACGTTTGTCTTCTGCCAAGATCGCTCTATGCGCGGATCTGTGGTCTATTCTTTCTGCTTTTGTGGGGAAACAGGCTGAATCTGATAAAGAGGGAGGTCACGTACCGACAGAGGAGGCATCCCACGGTTTTCTTTACCGTGGTGTTTCTTAAGTTCAACCTACAATTCATTTTTCAGGATGAACCCTCCCTGTGGGAACGCTCATGTAAGAACTGGTTTCTGGTTTTCCTGAGTGGGTGGGAGGGGGGTGGTCGCCCCGGTGATCTACGGAGATCCCATGGGTACCTCCCCACCTATGTTTCAACTGCCCTAAGGGTACTGAGGCGGTGGAGGATAACGGCCCTGGAGGTGGGCTCCTTGGGTCAGCGCGAGCTGTACCAGCGGGTCATGACCTCTGACTTTTTGAGACCACTAGCCTTAAGGGATTGTCCGGACAGGGTTCTCAGGGAGGCATTAGCCCTTCTGAATTCTAAGAGAATTCCGGCCAAGTTCTGGGATCTTGCATGGAGGGCGTTCCATGGACGGCTCTATGTGAGGTCGAACTTAAAGTAACAGAGTCTTGAGGACAGGGGCTGTCCTCGTCCCGAGTGTGGAGGGGCAATGGAGACCATGAACCACTTTTTGGTTGAGTGCCCTTTCAACTTGGAGGTTCTGGGGGAGGTTGGGGATGCCATTGGCTATCCCCGTCTCCGGGCCCTTACCTATTCTGAGAGGGTGTATGGTGACTTCAGGGTCCGGAGGGGTCATGAGTTATCGTCGCTGTTTTTAATTAGTACAGTTTGCCTTTATTACACCTGGCATGCACGGTGCTTAGTGTGCACTAGGGGCAAGTTCCTGCCCGTGCATGAGGTGGCGGGTGACATCTTTTGGGAATTGGTGAAGGTGAGGTATCTTGAAGGAGAAAGAACGGGCAGGGAAAGGTGTGCCAGATTGTGGAGAGGCTTTTCTTTCCGGCCACCTTGATGATCCTCCCCCTTCTTTTTCCCTAGGTGGTGGGTCTGTCTGTCCTGTCCCTCACGTTTAGTTTTTTGGGCAATCTAATTTTAAAAGCATGGTAGGCACTGAAGGTTTTGTTACGTTCCTGTCTATAAAGGGTGTGTAGTGTATATACCCTGTTTCCCCGAAAATAAGACCTAGCATGATGGTTGGTAATGGCTGCAATATAAGCCCTACCCCCCAAATAAGCCCTAGTTAAAGTCCTTGTAGGTCTTATTTGCAGGGTAAGGCTTATTTTTGGGGAAACAGGGTAGGGCTTATTTGAGGGGTAGGGCTTATATTGCAGCAGACACTGACAATCACGCTAGGTCTTATTTTCGGGGAAACAGGGTAGATAGGTTGTTATTGTAGATAAACAGTTTTAATCCGAGTGACTTTTCTTTTAAGCTGGTGAAGAAAGCATGTTTTCTTTTCTATTTTATTAAGTCTATCCAAGTTGGTTTTCCTTTCTTCTTTTCAAGAATGAGTATTTATGTCTTTGTTTTGTAAATACAACTGGCAGCAGTTTTTTCTTAATAAAAACCTCCACCTATATAGCTAGCTATATTGCTCTTCTGTAATAGAGCTTGCAGTCAGTTGTAGGAAATTGTACGTGTTGTCTGCGTGCCCTAACCGCGCTATATACCATTATATCCACCTATATAGCTAGCTATATTGCTCTTCTGTAATAGAGCTTGCAGTCAGTTGTAGGAGATTGTGTGTGGTGTCTGCGTGCCCTGACCGTGCTATACACCATTATATCTACCTATATAGCTAGCTATATTGGTCTTCTGTAATAGAGCTTGCAGTCAGTTGTAGGAGATTGTGCGTGTTGTCTGCGTGCCCTGACCGTACTATACACCATTATAGCCATATATAGCTAACTATATTGGTCTTCTGTAATAGAGCTTGCAGTCAGTTGTAGGAGATTGTGCGTGTTGTCTGCGTGCCCTGACCGCACTATACACCATTATATCCATATATAGCTAGCTATATTGCTCTTCTGTAATAGAGCTTGCAGTCAGTTGTAGGAGATTGTGTGTGTTGTCTGCATGCCCTGACCGCACTATACACAGTTATATCCGCCTATATAGATAGCTATATTGCTCTTCTGTAATAGAGCTTGCAGTCAGTTGTATGAGATTGTGTGTGTTGTCTGCGTGCCCTGACCGCACTATACACCGTTATATCCACCTATATAGCTAGCTATATTGCTCTTCTGTAATAGAGCTTGCCGTCAGTTGTAGGAGATTGTGCGTGCTGTCTGCATGTTCTGACCGCACTATACACCGTTATATCCACCTATATAGCTAGCTATATTGGTCTTCTGTAATAGAGCTTGCAGTCAGTTGTAGGAGATTGTGCGTGTTGTCTGCGTGCCCTGACTTGCAGTATACACCATTATATCCACCTATATAGCTAGCTATATTGCTCTTCTGTAATAGAGCTTGCAGTCAGTTGTATGAGATTGTGTGTGTTGTCTGCGTGCCCTGACCGCACTATACACCGTTATATCCACCTATATAGCTAGCTATATTGCTCTTCTGTAATAGAGCTTGCCGTCAGTTGTAGGAGATTGTGCATGCTGTCTGCATGTTCTGACCGCACTATACACCGTTATATCCACCTATATAGCTAGCTATATTGGTCTTCTGTAATAGAGCTTGCAGTCAGTTGTAGGAGATTGTGCGTGTTGTCTGCGTGCCCTGACTTGCAGTATACACCATTATATCCACCTATATAGCTAGCTATATTGCTCTTCTGTAATAGAACTTGCTGTCAGTTGTAGGAGATTGTGCGTGTTGTCTGCGTGCCCTGACTTGCAGTATACACCATTATATCCACCTATATAGCTAGCTATATTGCTATTCTGTAATAGAGCTTGCAGTCAGTTGTAGAAGATTGTGCGTGTTTGTCTGCGTGCCCTGACCGCACTATACACCATTATATCCACCTATACAGCTAGCTATATTGGTCTTCTGTAATAGAGCTTGCAGTCAGTTGTAGGAGATTGTGCGTGTTGTCTGCGTGCCCTGACCTGCAGTATACACCATTATATCCACCTATATAGCTAGCTATATTGGTCTTCTGTAATAGAGCTTGCAGTCAGTTGTAGGAGATTGTGCGTGTTGTCTGCGTGCCCTGACTTGCAGTATACACCATTATATCCACCTATATAGCTAGCTATATTGCTCTTCTGTAATATAACTTGCTGTCAGTTGTAGGAGATTGTGCGTGTTGTCTGCGTGCCCTGACCGCACTATACACCATTATATCCACCTATATAGCTCTTCTCTAATTGAGCCATCTGCCATCTGCATGATTTAGTGGGTGTTTTGTGCCTCCAGCACAATATACACTACCCAATTGCTGGTTTTCCCATCTCCCTTCAGGCCTTTACCATGTCTGGAAGGCCAACAAGGAGAGGCAGACAGGCACAAGCCGATAAAAGAGGGCAAGCAGGCTCTGTGTCTAGAGACAACAGTGCTGGTCGTGGACACGGTGCATCGTCATCATCAGCACATGGCCATGGGACACACTTGTCCTTCTTTTCGGCAGCTGGACGTGTTGAGCCGCATCATGCCGAAGACTTGGTAGAGTGGATGACCAAGCCCTCTTCCTCCTCCTCATCCTCTCTCACCGAGGCTCAGGGTACTAGCAAAGCAGCTGTCAACGAATCGTCTTCCCTCGTCTCAATGTCATCATCAGTGACTCCTTCCCTAGACCCACCATGTCCTCCTGAGGAGTCCCCTGAACTCTTTGAGCACAGTGTTGGGTACATGCTCCAGGAGGATGCCCAGTGTTTTGTAGGCTCTGATGATGATACTCAGCTAGAGGAAGGCAGTAGCGTGAGCGCAGAGAGAGAGGATGCTCAAGAAGGACAGCAATCTGGCAGTCATGTTCCACAAGCTGCAGCATACTGCCAGGTTTGCTCCAGGGATGAAGAGGGAGGGGATGATGAGGGCACTGACTCCACGTGGGTGCGTGGTAGGAGAGAGGAGGAGGAGGAGGCACATGTCCAACAAGGCAGGATGCCCTCCGGGGGCCAGCTTAGGGGCAGAACACTGACTGAATCACACCGCAGAGCTCCGCCTGTGCAGGGCGCTGCCTCTGCGCGTTATTCTAAAAGTTCTTTGGTGTGGGCCTTTTTTGAGACGAGTGCATCAGATCACACCAGTGCTATTTGCAACATATGTCTCAAGCGTATCTCGCGTGGCCAAAACATCAGCCGCTTGGGCACCACAAAGACCCACACCAAAGAACAAAGCAGACCTCTCCTTGCTCCTCATCAGCTGGGATCTCCAACCCCCCTAGACCTTCAGTCCTCTCTGAAACCTGCTCTGAGAGGAAGGAATGTGTAGATTTAGGTGTGTCACAGCCAAGTGCTTCCGGGCACTCTGCTAGCAGTACACCCACGTCCGATTATAGCAGGAAAATTTCCCTGCCCCAGCTGCTGGACCGTCAAAATAAGTTCACTCCCAGCCATCCACATGCCCAGCGGTTGAATTCTAGCTTTGCTAAATTGCTAGCACTTCAACTGCTGCCTTTTCAGTTGGTAGACTCGGCCCCCTTCCGTGAGTTTGTACAATGTGTGGTTCCTCAGTGGCAGGTCCCCAAACGCCACTTTTTCTCATGGAAGGCGATTCTGGCTCTCTACCGGCATGTGGAAGGCAATGTAATTGCCTCACTGGACAGGGCAGTCAGCGGTAAGGTGCATATTACCGCTGACTCATGGCCCAGCAGGCATGGACAGGGACGTTACCTGTCTTTCACGGCCCATTGGGTCACTCTTCTGGCAGCTGGGAAGGATGCAGGACAAGGTGCAATAGTGTTGGAGGTTGTTCCGCCACCACGCCTCCAAAATGCTACTACTGGTTGTGACACACCTCTCTCTTCCACCCCTCCTCTTCTTCTTCCTCCATGGCATCTTCCAGTGCTTTGTCCTCAGAACCAGCAGTGCTCCATAGGTGTTCAAGGGGCTACGCAAGTACGCAGGCAAAAAGATGCCATGCCGTGCTTGCGCTGGTTTGTTTGGGGGACAGGAGCCACACTGGGGAAGATATTTTGTCAGATCTGCAGGGGCAAGCCGAGAGGTGGTTGACGCCATGCCAGCTTAAGCCAGGAATGGTGGTTTGCGACAATGGCACCAACCTCCTCTCTGCCCTCCGACAAGGACAACTGACCCATGTGCCCTGTGTGGCTCACAACCTTAACCTGGTGGTGCAGCGGTTCTTGAGCAGGTACCCGGGCTTACAAGATGTCCTGAGGCAGGTCAGGAAAGTCTGTGTGCATTTCCGCAGATCATTTAATGCCAGTGCTCGGCTGGCTGAGCTCCAAAAGGAGTTGAACCTGCCCAAGAACTGCCTTATATGTGACATGCCCACCAGGTGGAACTCAACGTTGGCCATGCTGAAGCTGCTGCAAACATAGCAGAGGGCCATCAATGAGTATCTGTGAGACTACGGCACCGAGACGGGGTCACTGGAGCTCGGTTTTTTTCATAACACCAGTGGGGCATGATCAGGGATGCATGCACTGTCCTGTCACCATTTGAGGAGGCCACGAGGATGGTGAGCAGTGACAGTGCATGCATCAGTGACGCTGTACCTCTTGTCCACCTGTTGGAGCATGTGCTGCGTGGAATAATTGACAGGGCACTTGAGGCAGAACAGAGGCAGGAAGAGGAGGACTTCCTTGCCTCTCAAGGCCCCCTTTATCCAGACAGTGTTCCTGCTGTCCCACCTATCACACAGGAAGAGAATGAGGAGGAGAAGGAGGATTGTGTCAGCATGGAGGTGGAGCCTGGCACTCAACTTCAGCAGCAGTCTTTAAGGGATGATTTACAGTCCCAAGAAACCCGTGAACTTGTAAGTGGCTTGGAGGAGGTGGCTGCGGATCATGTTGTCCTTAGTGACCCAGGGGACTCCGGACCGAATGCCTCAGCTAACCTACGGTGCATGGTCTCCCTGATCCTGCAAAGCCTGCGGAAGGATCCTCGTATTCTTCGGATCAAGGAGAGGGATCTACGTTACAAGGGTAAGGTTGTGGACCTTATCTTGCCATTGCAGAGGGAGCAGAGGATGAGACATCTCCAGGAGGCCTTGCAGAAAGGTCTGTGCAATGCATTCCCAGAGACTGGGAGGTTACAAACTCCTGGTCCTGGACAACGTGTTGCTGAGGCTTCGGTCAGTCACAGAAGGAGCGGTGGAGAAGGTGGCCATCTGACCGATGCGTTCAGACAATTTTTTAGTCCACAACCCTAAGGTATGATCGGTTCCAGCAACCATCGCTAGCGTCTGATTTACATGGTCCAGGAATACCTAGGGGCAAGGTCAGACTTGGACACCTTTCCCACCGAAAATCCTCTGGCTTACTGGGTCTTGAGGATGGATCACTGGCCAGAGCTTGCACAGTATGCAATTGAGCTACTGGCCTGTCCTGCATCCAGCGTTCTTTCGGAACGCACCTTCAGTGCTGCTGGTGGCTTTGTTACCGATCACAAGGTGCGCCTGTCCACCGAATCAGTTGATCGACTGACCTTCATCAAGATGAATCAGTCAGCTACCAGGCACCTGAAGCTGATGTAACCGAATAATTTTTTTTGAAATGTCACATCCCTTCAAGACTGCCTATGCTGATGCTGAGTGACTGTCCTGCTATGTTGACTGTCTATCCTCTTCCTCCTCCGCTGATATCTTGGAAGAACATTTTTGGATCTGGGTGATGCTACCAGCCCAATTTTTCAGCCCCTGTTTAACCACTTAAGGACCAGGCCTCTTTTTCAGACTTGGTGTTTTCATGTTTAAAACTGTTTTTTTTGCTAGAAAATTACTTAGAACTCCCAAACATTTTATATTGTTTTTTTTCTAACACCCTAGAGAATAAAATGGCGGTCATTGAAATACTTTTTTTTACACCGTATTTGCGCAGCGGTCTTACAAGCGCATTTTTTTTTTAAAAAATGCACTTTTTTGAATAAAAAAATAAGACAACAGTCAAATTAGCCCAATTTTTTATATTGTGAAAGATAATGGTATGCCAAGTAAATTGATACCCAACATGTCACGCTTCAAAATTGCGCCCGCTCGTGGAATGGCGTCAAACTTTTAGCCTCAAAAATCTCCATAAGCGACATTTAAAAAATTCTACAGGTTGCATTTTTTGCGTTACAGAGGAGGTCTAGGGCTAGAATTATTGCGCTCACTCTACCGATCGCGGCGATACCTCACATGTGTGGTTTGACCACCGTTTTCATATGCGGGTGCTACTCACGTATGCGCCCGCTTCTGTGCGCAAGCTCGTCGTGACGGGGTGTTTTTAAAAAATTTTTTAATTGATTTTATTTATTTTTACACTGTTTAAAAAAATAAAATAAAAAATGGATCACTTTTATTCCTATTACAAGGAATGTAAACATCCCTTGTAATAGAAAAAAGCATGACAGGTCCTCTTAAATATGAGATCTGGGGTCAAAAAGTCCTCAGATCTCATATTTGGGCTAAAATGCAAAAAAAAAAAAAAGAAAATCTGACATTTAAAAAAAAATATACCTTTAAGAGGTATGGGCGGAAGTGACGTTTTGACGTCGCTTCCGCCCTCCTATGGTATAGAGACGAGTGGGGGCCATCTTAGCCTCACTTGTCTCTATGCCCAGCTAGGAAGAGGACCCGATCGCCTCCGCCGCTACCGACGGCTCCGGTAAGCGGCGGAAGGTGCGGGAGGGCGGCGGGAGGGCGGCGGGAGGGGGGGTGGCACCTCTCCCGCCGCCGATAGCGGTGATCTTGCGGCGAATCCGCCGCGGAGACCACCGTTATCGTACAGCCGACCGCCGCCTGAAGAGATGGATATCTCGGTTGTGGCAGCAGCTGCTGCCGTTACCGAGATATCCCTCTTCAAAAAAAGGACGTACATCCCCGTGAGGCGGTCCACAAGTGGTTAACAGGGGCGTGTAATTACAATTATTAATGCAATGCTTTGCAGCAGGCCTCATTCCTGCAATCCAACTAGAGTATATGGTAGAGGTTGCAGTGTATAGGCCCAATTTTTCGGCCCCTGTTTAACAGGGGCATGTAATACAATGTTTAATGCAATGCTTTGCAGCAGGGCTCATTCCTGCACTCCAACTAGAGTATCTGGGAGAGGTTGCAGTGTTGTGACACCAGCAAGCAGTGCTTAAGGCCCAATTTTTCAGCCCCTGTTTAACAGGGGCATGTAATACAATGTTTAATGCAATGCTTTGCAGCAGGGCTCATTCCTGCACTCCAACTAGAGTATATGGGAGAGGTTGCAGTGTTGTGGCACCAGCAAGCAGTGCTGTTTGCTGTTTAACAGGGGCATGTAATTCCAATTCTTCATATAATGTTTCACAGCAGGGCCTGTTCCTGTGCCCACCGAGAGTAACTGTGAGGACTTATAGTGTTGTGGCACCAGTACCACCACCACAACCACCAAAGCCCCAATTTTTCTACCACTGTTCAAAAATGGCATGTAATTACAATTCTTGATATAATCGTTCACAGCAGGGCGCTCCAGTGCCCACCAAGAGTCACTTTGAGGGCTTACAGTGGCAACACCAACACCTTGTTCCACCATTTCTGCAAAGCATGTAGGGCAGGCCCCTACTTTCAAACATCCAACTTACAAACGTCTCCTACTTGCAAACAGAAGGAGACAACAAGAAGTGAGAGGAAAAAAGATGGACGGCAAAACAAATTATACAGGGGTGATAACCCTTCCCTATGTTTTCATAAAAGCTTAAAAATAGATTTTTTGACTGGAGCTACACTTTCAAAATTTACCAGTTCAAAATTACAAACAGATTTTACTTAACACAACAAACCTACACAGTCCCTGTCTTGTTTGCACTGCCTGTATACTCCTGTTATGAGTATATAGGGCCTGGGGGCCCACGCCTTTCCTTTTTTTAATATGGGTATGGGGTTCCCCTTAATATCCGGACAAGACCCAAAGGGGTTGGTAATGGCCAGGGGGGGCTACCTATGCCATTTTTCTCAATGATTTTCATCCGTATTGCCAGAACCAGATATTACATTAAAACCGCAAGCAGTTTTAAATGACTTTTTTTCAGTTAAATGTCATTTTGTGCAGGGACTGTTCTAAACACGGGAAACATGTGCCACTTCACATGCATACTATAGACACCCCCCAGGCACGATATTTAAAGGACTATTTCACTTTTTTTTCTTCACTTTAATCGTCATTAAAATCAGTGCTCCCGAAAAAAGGGCAGTTTTTAAAAACATTTTAGGCATTGACCCATGTCCCCTGGGGCAGGAGCCAGGCCCCCAACCCCCTTTTAGGATAATATCTTGCATATTTTAAAATAAGTACTTTTATTTCAAACATTCGAGTCCCATAGACTTCAATGGGGTTCTAAAGTTCGCACAAATTTTCGGTCCGTTCGAAAGTTCTGGTGCGAACTGAACTTGGGGGTGTTCAGTTCTTCCCTAGTGAGGGTGCCAAAATCTAGGCTAAGCTGTGAGTGAGATAAGGTAAGTAAGGGCGTTGGGGGATGCTATATCCATAGACAATGTCACTTTTCCTTGCATGAGCAAGGTGTACCTTTTAACTATCTTTTTAAATTGTGGGCCATTTACCCCACACTACATTTTCTATTCTAATAATAATGATTTATGATGCAGTTTCAAGGCTTCATCCTATTTAATTATCCTTAAGAATACCAGAATATTTTTTTCTGAGAGAGGAAAAAACATTGACCTTGCCATTAAATCTGAGATAGTATCCAACAAAGGCACACACTCTACATTTGAGAAAATGCTAGTTCACAAGGATGGTAATTTACAAAAGTTTGTAAGAATGGTTTAGTAATTCCAGATATTCCTTCTACAAAACAATATTCTTAAGAAAATAGGTAAGTGGTGTAAGTGGTGCTGCATGACAAAAAAAAAGTTAACAAGATTTCAGCTTCTATTTCTTTTCTGACTAATTTAAGTCCAGGTTTTTGTTATTTAATAAATCCATTGCTGATGCAATGAGATGTTTAGTGATATATAGCACTGCCTTATCATCATGGTTGTCTATGTATCGTTCCATGAGTGCTTTTTATTTTTTGCTTATTTACTGTTATAATCCAAATCTTTAATTGAAGACACGCATGTAGTTATAATATAACTGTTTTAGGTGTATCACACAATCTAACAAACAAATGAACGATAAAATTAATGAGAATCTAAACAAGGCATTTTAGGTTTCTATCAATTTCTTAGCCATTACAGTCATTTTAACAAATACTGTTGTGTTTCACATAAAGTACAGTCTGAATCGAAAGTGAATATAATTGTATAAATTACAAATTGAGTTAACCTTCAGAATATTGCTACATTGATTAATGCTGATTTACTCACCAGTGGTGATAAAGATCAATTACACAGCTGCATATAGTGACTAGCAGAAGTGTTTATATACTTTCAAAGAAAGTATGTTAAAATTCATTTAGAATAACATGGTCAATATAAAACACACAGTAATAATAGATACACCCACATGCTTTAAGAAGATTAAATCCAGAGATGCATAGGAAGGAGTTGAAAGATGGTCAGAAAAATGAAAACATTAAAGGAAAAAATTAAAGCGGAGGTCCACCCTAAAATGGACCTTCCGCTCATCGGATTCCTCCCCCCCTCCGGCGCCACGATTGGCACCTTTCAGGGGGGAGGGGGGTGCAGTTACCTGGATAATCCAGGTAACTGCACCCACTTCCGGGCTAGCTCTCTGCGGAAAGGGGCGTACATTACGCCCCTTTCCGCAAGTGCCCGCCCCCTTCCGCAAGTGCCCCGCTGCCTGCTGGGAAACACACAGATCCCAGAGGCAGCGGGGACCGTCCTCATTGCGCAGCGCGGCTCGCGCATGCGCAGTAGGGAACCAGGAAATGAAGCCGAAAGGCTCCATTTCCTGATTCCCATACCCAAGATGGCGGCGGCAGCACTCGAGTGTCGATCTAGAGATCGGCTTCGGGTGCCGACATCGCGGGTGCGCTGGACAGGTAAGTGTCACTATTTTAAAAGTCAGCAGCTGCAGTATTTGTAGCTGCTGACTTTTAAAAAAAAAAAAAAAACGCGGAGTCCCAGCGGACTCCCGCTTTAAGTCACAGAAATGTCAAAATTAAAGGTTAGCTTAAGTTAAAACAGAAAATACTTGGAAATTGCACAGTGAGATAATGTGAGGAGTAATCATATAAATATATATCTATATTGGAATGGTTTTAACAGAAATGTAAGTATACTTATATATATTGTAGACATGTCACTGGAGAAGTGGTTGAGGGGGTGTACATCTCACCTAGGTTGCTACACAGTGTGAGATGGTAAGTCCAGGATGGATCAGTTTCTCAGCAGCAATATGCTGCTGAGTTGTTATTTAATCTTGCCGGGCCTGGGTTTATATGGAATGGCAGGTAGGTTTGGTAGAGGGACCTGTCATTCCACACCCCCCATCCCTCGTTCCAGTTCTGGGTTTTGGATCAGGTGAGCTTTGATCCTAATTAGCCTGGGAAGGTAAAGGCTCTGCGGGCCTGCAGGTGTTTGCTCTCAGCCAGGGAAATGAACAGTCTGTGTGTTGGAGGAAGCTGCAAGCACAGCCACTGCTGGAGCTAAAACCCACCCTGCGATATCCAGGCGAAAGACGCTGTGTTTATACGTGTCAGATAGGTGAGAAGAACCTGTTAGTAAGCGCCCAGCCGGGCTAGGTTGTTTTCTTTTTTTTGTTATTATTTTGTTCCTGTTATACACAAGAAGCACGGTGTTGCTGTATATTTTGTTTGTTGGACTGTTTGTACCACGAATAAATGCCAAGGTCTGCTTTATAAATTTCAAGTCTGCTGTGAACTGTGTCCAAACTCACCCTACCCCGGGAAGATCCCTTACAATTGGTGGAGAATGCGGGCAACACGGTTGCTAGGGGCAACGGTGTGGACAGACTTGGCTACAGCTGCTTATGTCCTGGGTGAAAGCTGCAACTACACTCCAAGAACAGTCCAGCAACATGGAGGAGATGCTGAAGCAGTTTATGCAAGTGAGTTTGCAACAACAGCAGGCTCAGACAGAGGCCAATAGACGACATGAACAGTCCATGGCGGCACAACAGCAGATGCATAAGGAAGAGTTGCAAGCTTTGCGCCAAAGCCAACAACAACTTATCGAGCACCTGATAGTAAATCGGGAGGCGCCTGTGGTTGCTAATCCACCCACAGTGATGGGAGCCGCTCCAGAGATTTTTTTTGGGAGAAGGACTGTGCAGAAAGCGCTGCAAAAGATGACTGCTGAGGACGATGTTGAGGCCTATCTAACAGTATTTGAGCGCGTGGCTGAGCGAGAGAAGTTACCAGCCGCTGAGTGGGCAGAGGTAATTGCGCCCTATTTAACAGGTGAACCTCAAAAGGCCTACTATGACCTCAGTGAGCAAGAGGTTAAGGACTATACTCGGCTAAAAGAGGAGATACTTGCCCGACTAGGAGTTACTACTGCAGTCCGTGCCCGGAGGGTACGCAACTGGAGCTACAGTCTGGACAAATCAGCGAGGTCCCAGATGTATGACCTAATCCATTTGGCAAGAAAGTGGTTGGAGCCAGACACTTCTACTCCTGCACAAATCCTAGAGAAGGTAGTGATGGATCGCTACCTCCGAGCGCTTCCTACTGACCTGCAACGCTGGGTGGGACAAGGTGATCCTAAGAATGCAAACGAACTTGTCAACCTTGTGGAGAGGTTCCAGGCGACTGAGGACTACCTCCGTGATGTTCCTGCAGCATCTTCACCTCCCCGGAGCGCCAGATCTGTGCCGTCAGCTGGTAAGAGACTTCCATCTATTGGGGGAGTGTGGAGGGGTGCTGATGGAGGGAAAAGGGCTCAAGTGGTGTCTCAGGGACAAAAGACTGGTGATGGTCCCGGGTGGCTAAGGGGCTCTGAAAAGGACTCCTTGCCAAAGAGACCAGGCCCTATCCAGTGTTGGAGATGCCATGAGGCGGGACACGTGTCGGCCCATTGCCCTCTTACCACTGAACCCATGGAGTGTGACGCTAGCCGGCGTCAGTCGCTGTTTGCGGAACCATCTTGTGCTGCAGTTCCTGGACTAGAGACTGAACCGCAAATCTGCAATATTACCATCAATGACCTTCCCGTTGAGGCGTTAATGGACTCGGGAAGCCTCGTAACCTTGGTGCATGCTAGCCTGGTGGCTGGGGACTTAGAGTCTAAAAAGCATATGAGTGTTGTGTGCATACATGGTGATACAAAAGTGTACCCTATAGTGCTGGCTAAAGTCGGGACTGAACAAGGCACCGTACAATATGAAGTGGGTGTGGTAAAAAACCTCATGCATAATGTAATATTGGGGCGCGATTTTCCATTATTCTGGGCTCTCTGGGAAAAAAGAAAAATCCCCAAAAGGAGTGGGGATACCTCTAAGGGGGTTGCTTTGTCCCCTGTGAATGATAGAAGTGTGCAGGATGAAAATGATTGTTCTCCTTTGCAGGTCCTGGCTGGGGAGGAGGAGGCTCCTCCCACTGAGCAAAATATACTAGACTTAGAGGTGTCTAGGGATAATTTTGGCGCTGCACAATTACAGGACCCCACTCTCAAAAATGCGAGAGAGCAGGTTGCTGTTATGAATGGGGTACCTCAGGAACCAGATGCTGAAAAAAGATTTCCACATTTTTCGGTGACTAATGATCTTTTCTATAGAGTCAATAAGGTTAAGGATGAGATTGTGGAACAGCTTCTGGTACCTAAGCCATACCGGCGTCAGGTGCTTGACATGGCACATAACCATGTTCTTGGGGGACACTTGGGGACTGACAAAACGCGAGAGAGGGTTCTCCAGAGGTTTTTTTGGCCGGCGATATATGATGACATTAAAAAATACTGCGAGTCGTGCCCCACATGTCAGGTTAGTGCCCCAGTGTCACATTTTCGCAGTCCTTTGGTTTCGCTCCCTATTATAGAGGTGCCTTTTGAGCGTATTGCCATGGATTTAGTGGGTCCCGTGGTAAAGTCAGCTAGAGGACACCAGTATATTTTGGTAGTCATAGATTATGCGACCCGCTATCCTGAGGCTGTACCCTTAAGAAACACTGCATCTAAAACAATTGCACGTGAGTTGTTTTATATGTTCTCTAGGACTGGGATCCCCAAAGAAATCCTAACTGACCAAGGTACGCCATTTATGTCAAAACTGATGAAGGAATTATGCAAACTATTTAAAGTCTCACACATCCGTACCTCTGTATACCACCCCCAGACGGACGGATTGGTGGAGAGATTTAATAAAACTTTGAAACATATGTTGAAGAAAGTGGTGGGAAAAGATGGTCGTGACTGGGATCATTTATTACCCTACCTCATGTTTGCTATTAGGGAGGTGCCCCAAGCATCCACATGGTTCTCACCATTCGAGTTGGTCTATGGTCGTCACCCTAGGGGTCTACTGGACATTGCAAAAGAGACATGGGAGAGTGAGTCCACCCCATACAAGAGTGTTATTGAGCATGTAGCACAAATGCAGGACCGTATAGCCACTGTAATGCCCCTGGTAAGGGAACACCTCCAGAGAGCTCAAGAGGCCCAAAGTAGAATTTACAACCGGTCCGCAAGAATCAGGACATTCAACCCAGGCGATAGGGTCCTTATACTAGTCCCCACTGTTGAGAGTAAATTCTTAGCGAAGTGGCAAGGTCCTTATGAAATTGTTGAAAAGATCAGTGAGGTGAACTACAAGGTGCACCAACCAGGTAGAAGGAAGCCTTTCCAAGTTTATCACATAAACTTGATCAAGCCCTGGAAAGACAGGGAATCCTTGGTGGCGACAAATACTGTTAATAATTTGTCACCACCAATCCCTCCAGTCAAAGTAGGTGATGCTTTATCAGTGTCACAGAAACAGGAGGCTCTGGAATTTTTACAGAAAAACAAAAACAAGTTCTCTGACCTCCCAGGGCGTACCCACCTCATCCATCATCACATTGAAACTGAGCCTAGAAGCAGAGTAAACCTAAAGCCCTATAGGATACCGGAGGCACGTAGGAAAGCCGTATCTGACGAGGTAAAACGTATGCTTGATCTGGGGGTAATTGAGGTGTCACAGAGTGAATGGTCCAGCCCGATTGTGCTAATCCCAAAGCCCAATGGAACTTGGAGGTTCTGTAACGATTTCAGAAAGTTGAATGAGATCTCCAAGTTCGATGCTTATCCTATGCCCAGGGTAGATGAGTTGATTGAGAAGTTAGGTAACGCCAGGTACATAACCACCCTCGATCTCACAAAGGGCTACTGGCAGATTCCACTTTCTGGCGAGGCTAAAAAGAAAACTGCATTCTCCACCCCTGATGGGCTATTCCAGTATGTAGTGATGCCATTCGGGTTACATGGAGCGCCTGCAACTTTCCAGAGGTTGATGGACTTGATTCTGCGACCACATCGGGATTACTCAGCCGCCTACCTCGATGATGTGGTCATTTTTAGCCCTGATTGGGAAAGTCACCTCTGTAAGGTACAGGCTGTGTTGGATACCATAAGTGATGCAGGGTTGACCATAAATGCAGAGAAGTGTGCTCTAGCCCTAGAAGAGGCCAAATATCTGGGCTACATTGTTGGGAGAGGATTGATTAAGCCACAGCTAAATAAAATTGAGGCAATACAGAATTGGCCTAGACCCCTGACAAGGAAACAGGTTAGAGCTTTCCTGGGTATTACCGGTTATTACCGTAGATTTGTGCCGAACTTTGCCTCAGTTGCTGCTCCACTAACTGACTTGACAAAGGGCGGAAAGACAGCAATGGTCACGTGGACCCCAGAGGCCGAGAAGGCTTTCCAAAGCCTTAAGTCTGCCTTGTGCCAACCACCTGTGTTAGTTACCCCCAATTTCAGGCGAGAATTTCTGGTCCAGACAGATGCCTCTAACACAGGCTTAGGTGCAGTACTCTCACAAGTAGTGAATGGTGAGGAGCATCCGGTGACGTACTTGAGTAGAAAACTAACCCCGGCCGAGAAAAATTATGCCATTGTGGAGCGAGAATGTTTGGCAGTGAAGTGGGCCCTAGAATCTTTAAAGTATTACTTGCTAGGCAGGAAATTCAAGTTGGTGACAGACCATGCCCCCCTAACATGGATGAAGTTAAACAAGGAGAGAAATGCAAGAGTGACTAGATGGTTTCTGTCCTTACAAAACTTTAATTTCACTGTGGAACACAGGCCAGGGAAATTACAGGCAAATGCTGACGCATTGTCGAGGGTGAGTTGTCTATGGGGACAAAAGGCTCAGCCCTCCGGTCTGAAAAAGAGGGGGGGGATATGTAGACATGTCACTGGAGAAGTGGTTGAGGGGGTGTACATCTCACCTAGGTTGCTACACAGTGTGAGATGGTAAGTCCAGGATGGATCAGTTTCTCAGCAGCAATATGCTGCTGAGTTGTTATTTAATCTTGCCGGGCCTGGGTTTATATGGAATGGCAGGTAGGTTTGGTAGAGGGACCTGTCATTCCACACCCCCCATCCCTCGTTCCATTTCTGGGTTTTGGATCAGGTGAGCTTTGATCCTAATTAGCCTGGGAAGGTAAAGGCTCTGCGGGCCTGCAGGTGTTTGCTCTCAGCCAGGGAAATGAACAGTCTGTGTGTTGGAGGAAGCTGCAAGCACAGCCACTGCTGGAGCTAAAACCCACCCTGCGATATCCAGGCGAAAGACGCTGTGTTTATACGTGTCAGATAGGTGAGAAGAACCTGTTAGTAAGCGCCCAGCCGGGCTAGGTTGTTTTCTTTTTTTTGTTATTATTTTGTTCCTGTTATACACAAGAAGCACGGTGTTGCTGTATATTTTGTTTGTTGGACTGTTTGTACCACGAATAAACGCCAAGGTCTGCTTTATAAATTTCAAGTCTGCTGTGAACTGTGTCCAAACTCACCCTACCCCGGGAAGATCCCTTACAATATATATATTATATTGTATAATTGTTAGCTAAAATATACCAAAAGACTAAAGCCTCATACACATGATAGGATTGTTGGCAGACAGAGCGTCAGACTTTTGTCTGAAGGGCGTGTGCCTGGATTTTGTCTTGCATACTAACGGCACACAATTGTCGGCCAACAAACACAAACGTAGTGACGTACTAGACATACTACATGAAATTTCAGTTCTTGAACGCCACCCTTTGGGCACCTTCTGCTAATGTCATGTTTGGTGAGCATTGATTCCGAGCATGCATGTTTGTACTTTTGACTTTTGTGTGACAGACTTGTGTACACATGATACGAAAATCTGACAACAGACCGTTGTCCGCCGAAAATTTACTAACCTACTAACCAACATTTGTTGGGCGAAAGTTGGAAAACAATAGCTATGATTAAGCATCAATATTGATGTGAAATGCGTTAGCCTGTCTGTACCTTTCATCACCATGATGTAAGAGATTTTGGCTCTTCTACATGGTTTTGTTACGAATAAAAGGTGTTATTCGGAATGCGGCCTTTCAGCTGTTTTCTTCAATTTTCAACAACATTTCAGAGCCTGCACCTGAAGTTGTGAGTGGTGAGGGCGGTTATTAGAGACACCAACACGCTTGGAGCGACATCCCTATCTAACATTTAATGCAAGGCTGCCACATTTTGTCAAACTTGCCAATTTTATCCTTGCCAATGGCTTCCATTTTCACATAAATCAAATCTTGATGCCTCCTATGTTTAACTTTGGCTTCAAATTTAGAAGAGTAGTTAATGAGCCCAGCTGGATGGGTAGCTCGAACACCTCTAATGCCAATGTGAATACTGCTCTCCAAAAGTCTTGCATCACTGGCAATCCCATTAAATGTACATGTGAGTACCAGAGTCTGAACAGATACAAGAATAGTTTGCAAGGTAACTAGGGATATATTTTGCAACTCTGCCCAGAACCAGATCTCCTCTGGCTAGAACTTTGTATTTAGCTTCCATTGCTACCACATTGGGCAAGGAAGACTTTGTTACAGACCATTCTCCTGTATCAAAGGTGCATCATTCTCCCATTTAACAACATGAGATGGGGGACCCACATTGGGTTTGAATGCCAATTAATTGTAGAGAATTTAAATAAGTCCTCTGATATGCAGGTCACATTTACAAATATACTCAAAGTGGGACAGCTGATTTAGTACGACATCTGTCCATATGTAGGGCATATTTTAATTTGTAAATAAGGAAACAGTTCCAATTAGAGAAGTCCAAAAGTCTCACAGAGTGCTGGAAAGGACTGAAAATATGTTCCATTGACTAGCTTATATAAACAAATGAAACCAACCAGCTGTGGTCTACACCTGAAAAGATGTTTGAGGGTCCCATGGCAGAAAAAAAGCTGGATTTCAGAGAAAAAAAGAGTGAAGTGAAATATGGGGTGACTGCAGACTGTATGCTGTTTTGAACTTGTCCCATATTGAGAGAGAATGCCTCATAACAGGATTAACTATAGAGGATCTGTTAACTGGGCATAGCCACAAAAGATTGGCCACTGAAAGAGGATCACAATCGACTGATGTGCAGCGTGATAGTAAGCAGCAAAGTTTGGTAATCCTAGAACCCCCTCAAAGTTTGGAGAGAAATAAGGTATTTTTAGAAATACACAGTTTGGATGCACCCCAAATGAAGGTGGTAACTCTCCATTGTTTAATCCGTAGGAAATATGATGGTACAGGGATTGATAAAATGATTCTGATGAGATATAAACATTTGTGTAAGATAGCCATCTTACTACATTAATTTTACCTATCCAAGAAAGAGGGAGGAAGGACCGTTGCATCAAAAGTTCAGTAACTTGCTTCACCATTGGAGGAAAATTAGCTATGAAATGGTCTGAAATATTTATTGTGAGACATGGGCCGAATGCCCCCAGATTCGGTTCGCAACAGAACTTTCCAACATTGCAAAAGTTCGGAACCAAATAATGAAACCCTATTGAACTCTATGGTACCCGAAGTGGAGAAATCAAAAGTGCTTATGTGCAAGTAATTGGGTATACAAAGGATATGGGGGTCCAGCTACTGCCCTGCAGGACATGAATCAATGAACACCAAGTTTATAAAAAGCATAATTTTTAAATGATCAGTGATTCAATGATGCATAAAGTGAAACCATAAAAATGAGAAAAGACAATAAAAAAAAAATCCTTTATAAATAGTGTCTTGAAGGTCCCCTTATTCTGCCTGTAAAGTGGCACATCTGTGCCACGTAAAGAACCTGCTGCAGCAATGCTGACATTTATAAAATAAAAAAAAATAACATTTTCCCTGCAAGCTTTCTTTATTTTGTAAACAATGGCTTTGGGAGCCAGTCTGTATAAGGCCACAATTTAGTGCACTTGGAACAAGATTCAAGATTTTTTGTATAAATTCTAGTGTCTCTTTCGCAGACTTTGGATAGAAGTAATAGGTGCAAAAAAAATTGGTCTCTGGGTGTGGGTGGTGCCTTCACACCGTAACCCTATAGAAAATTTAAAAGAGAGCAGAGAAAACCAACCAATGAGAAATCCTGACAACTCCTACCACATCCCAAAAATGTCTGAGAAAACAAATGAGGATTGCCCCATGGGATTGTGTTGGTAGAAGAATTGTCAGGATTTAGAAAAAAATATATACTTGCAAAATATATATAAAAATATGAAAATCGTATTAAATGCTTAAATACAAATAAGGACAATACAAATCTAAAAAACATTAGAATGAAATAGAACATATGATATATCAGCTACTAAATGTTGAGACACACGAATATACCCGACATGAAGTCAGATGTAGGTGGTAATCACAACAAATCCCAACATGTTTTGGAAAGTAAATCCACAAGACTAAATTGATGATGTATCCATATCCTTCCTCAGGGGTTAGAAGGTAGCATGTTGATATTGTTCTATTAAAAAATATATACAAGTACAAAAGTAAGTGAAAAAATATATATAAACATTTGAAAACATGTACATTATTTTAGCAATTAATTTACATCTGGCAGAGATAAATAGACATTCACAGAACACAATACTTACAAATCATGTGTTTCTTTAAATTATTGTGTAGCCTAGTTGAAACAGATGGTCCTTCACACTTCAGATATTGCTGAATCGCATAGCAAAAAGGTGTCACTGAAGGCAGAAAGAGACAGGCAAGCTTTCATGCCCAGTATAAAGAAGTAGAAACAATACTAAATCGCCACTGGCATGTTTTGCGTCTAGATAAAGTGTTAGGACAGGTCCTTCCATCTCGCCCTTCATTTATATACAGAAAAGCCCCCAACTTTGGAGATCAGGTAGTGAAGAAAGTGTTGAACCCCCCCAAAAAAACAGAAACCTTTTGGAATAGGGATGGATTTTTTTCATGTAGAAGGTGCCAACCCTGTATGAAACAAAATAACCCAATTAGAGGTTTGACGGAGTTCATATCCACAGGTAATAATAGGAAAATGGTAATAAAAGAATTTATTACATGTAACTCTACGCACGTGGTATACGTGTTACAGTGCCCATGTGGGCTCATGTATGTGGGAAGAACGAAAAGGGCCCTAAGGAAACGCATATCCGAACACATGTACAATATAGAAATCGGATTTAGTGATCATAGCATGTCCCTTCACTTCAAGAAACATCACAATAGAGACCCATCCTTATTAAAGTTTTGGGGAGTGGACAAGGTTCACCCCAATTGGCGGGGATCGAATATGGTCCGCGAAATTTCCAAAAAAGAATGCCAATGGATATATCGGATGAACACTCTGACTCCCAATGGGTTAAACGTTGAATTAGACGTAAATTGTTTCATTAGTGATTTTTAGAATCGATTTAGGAGTGGTCCCAGTATTCAGATTATGCGAAGAGCAACTTTTTTATTACACTTTTTTTGATTACAGTTTTTATTATAGTTCTCATTGGAAATATTGGGTTTTATTGGTCACCCTTGAGTATTATTACAGAATAATTGTGTCAGGTTATTATATATGGAGTTTATAAGTTGTAAAGGTACATTCCTTTAAGAAAATAGTAGTCGTATGTTGAGAGAGGGGATTAGTTACATTTTAGATTACGCAACTGACAAGTGGGAAGCATTATTTTATGTAGGTGGTGATTATATGGGTAGGCTGGACTCCAATATGAGAATTAGTAGGAATAGGTCTGCAGATATTCATATACGGAATAAAGATCCAGTTATGGTGGTGTAAATATGGGTAGAATTACACATCTATGCTGAGGATAGTAGTTTTTTAAAATTATTTTTAAAATTATTTTAAAATGATTTCTAATAAATATATTTTTGGAAAAATATTTTAATATAAATCCACATGCACATTTAGGTATGTAGGCTAATATAGACTGTCCGATAGACGCATAAGTTTGTGTTTCTTTGATGAAATTGCCCTCTGGTATGCGGTATTCTTACCACAATGAGTTAATTAGCGGAGATAGGCAGTAGCTTTGTTTCATTTTTAATTTCAATTGTATTTCACTTCTGATTTTAGCATCTGGTTTATATATGTGATTTTAGCATCTGGTTTATATATGTGAGGTATCGGCATGTTTAAGTTTGAGTCATTGGAAGGTTCAGTTGCTGAGTCAGCTGAATATTGAACAGAATGTGATGTTGTATAGAACTACTATATTAGCTATTTCGCTCCTACTTGATAAGTGGATGTCTAAATAACCAAAGAGTTTAATAAGTGGATGTCTAAATAACTAAAGAGTTCAAGTGTTCACAGTGTATAAGCCACAACGTCGCATGTAAGGTGTATCTAGAAGAGCGGCATTTAAAGCAGCCAAAGATAGTTATTAAAAAATTCCCGTCGCAGCACAGAGATCGGGATGTGTATAGTCCATTCATTGAATCTGCGATGTGCTTAATGGGAGTGATGTGGTGGACACTGTGTCTTTATCTGTACGAGAAGCGTGAGAATATATGCTAGTTTCATTGGAGGCTGCTGCTTGAGGCTGCTGCTTGATTCTACTAGCAGGGAGAAACAGAATACATGTCATAAAAGGTTGTGGATCCGGCTTCTCTATGAATTCTCTGTATAATGAAAATGACAGTTCAAACTTAGAGCACCTTGATTAGCGGGATTGGAATTCCCTCTGACAAAGTAATGAAAGTCATTGTGATATATTCGCTGGATACTGTGAGCACCGTGAATGTGAGCATATTATCAGAGATCTGACATTCCTGCATCGGTGTAGTGTGTGAGGGGAATAAGATGTTTTTTCTAGTTTTTTATTTTTATTTGTATTCTAGTTTTTATTTTTATTTTAATTTTATTTTAGTTCCAAACTCCTCTGATTCTTTAATTAATTTTTTAATCCCTCTGAGAAATGAAGTGGTTTTAAAAAAACAGCATTTGTAAAAGCCTCTGACAGGTATCCTGCAAAGAGAGCTGCGTATAGAATATAGGTGGATTAATCACTATTCACTTATATATGTCTATGAAGGGTTAATACCATACGTATTAAAAAGTAGTCAGGACTGATTGCCTCCACCCTCAGATGATGTCAACACGACGAAACGCGTCAGGGTGGTAGCACACGCTTAGCAGCATAGAGGAACTGACAGGAGGGAGGAAGAGAAGCACAGCTTTAACCGTGAGCTATTATGTGATGACGGTCATTGGCGGCTAATGCTAATACTTCTCCCCAGACCTGACTGTGATAAAGAACTATGCACGTTGAGTGAACCAATGTTTTAAAGGATTGTTTTTTTGTGAGTGCAATATTTTTTATTGAAATAAATTGTGTTTTTACAAGACAGTATCACGCTATGTTTGTTTCCCGCAATTGCTTTTTTCCGAGATCTTGAATTACCCGGCACTTATGAAGCGGATGAGATCCAGCCGATGAGGAGTAATATCTGAGAGCCCGCATAACCAGGCACATCTGGTAAGAATATAACTAAGGGGGGTCGCCTCATGCCTGAGATTGTACCCCAGCAAATTTGGGAACACTGCATTTCACTGTTGGAAGTTTAATCACGTTAAGGAAGGATTGCATCGTATACCCCTTATGATCTGTACCAGGATACTTTGTTTCAGTTTTGCTTCTTATTTTGTTTATGGACTGAAATAGATAATCTGTTTCAGTTCCTCTTTTCCTGGAACCATCTTGATTATTCAGTATAATCTGGACATATGGACAGTTATCATGGACAATAACTATTTTGTATGACTATATTGTGGAGGATACACGTGCTTTCCGTAGAACAATAGTTTGCACTAGAACAAATAACATATATATTTTTTTTTCTCTCTATAGAGGAATATGCGCTGTTGTTTCTACGGGTGAATTGATTTATTCATTTATCTTGTAGATGTCTATTTAAAGCTTATTATGCTGCCTAGAATGCTAGGCCAAATATATAGTATGCAAAGCTGGAGCAGAAATTCTCCCAGAGATAGAGGCGGAAAATCAGGGCATACAAGGAAAGCCAAAGCAGGCTGTAGACAAATGCCTGCCAAAAATAATAGGATAAAACTAAGCCTTACAGTGTGTACATAAAAAAATAAAAAAATAAATAAAAAAATGAATTGGTAATTTAAAATGTAGTTGTTATAGATGTTATAACTAGATGGGTGTCAAAACCTGAGACATGGCCCAGCATCAATTACACTGCCCTGTCACAGTAATACACCCATCTAGAAAAAGTATCAATAAATGAAATGAAAAAAGATAACAATGTACTGTAACTGATTACAAAAAGTCTCCTACCTCAAAACACAGACGCCTTACCCAGATGTCTGGGACGGGACTAGTATCCTGGCTGTGTAGCAATTAATGATTGCAGCTTACCTAGTTTATAAAGTACAGCGAAGTGGGAGTGATAACAACAATTGTCCTATCACAGACTTAAGAATGGATTAGGCACCTGCATTACGGGGCTGAGTCCGGTGTTACGGGCGGGCCAAAACGGGACCCCAAAAACCAAGCACTGCCTTCAGGCTTTCTAATGCCCCGTACATACGATCAGATTTTCCAACGGAAAATGTTCGATGGGAGCTTTTGGCGGAAATTCCGACTGTGTGTAGGCTCCATCAAAAATTTTCCATCAGAATTTCTGTCACACAAAATTTGAGATTGTGTGTCAACAATTCTGATGCACAAAGTTCGACGCATACTTGGAATCAAGCAGAAGAGCCGCACTGGCTATTAAACTTAATTTTTCTCAGCTTGTCATACGTGTTGTACGTCGCAGCGTTCTTGAGGTTCACAATTTCTGACCAACTTTGTGTGACCGTGTGTATGAAAGACAAGTTTGAGCCAACATCCGCTGGAAAAAATCCATGGATTTTGTTGTCAGAATGTCCGATCAATGTACGATCGTGTGTACGGGGCATAAGGGTGTACATTTTTGATTTCCCTCCTCACTGCCTATGACAGTTTCAGAGGCCATCGAATGCCCATATGGCACAACCCCCCCCCCCCCATGACCCCATTTTGGAAAGTAGACACCCCAAGCTATTTGCTGAGAGGTATGGTAAGTATTTCGCAGACCTAACTTTTTGTTACAAAGTTTTGAAAATTGAAAAAAAATAAAAAAAAGTATTTTCTTTCTTCATTTTCAAAAATAAATGAGAGCTGCAAAATACTCACCATGCCTCCCAGCAAATAGCTTGGGGTGTCTACTTTCCAAAAGTAGGTGCTGCAGTGGGTACTAGGGGTGTCTCCATGTGGGAAACTTTACCAAAAAAGGTAAGTATTCCAGCTTAAATAGACAGACAATTGGATGACACTTCCAAGCAATGATTCATATTCCTATTTCTTGCCTCAAATATCTGTGTGCTAAGTATACCTTTTTTTTAATCACATAGGTGAGAAAATACTCGGGACATCTGAGGACACCAGGAACCCCACACCACAACCTGAGGATGTGGATTCCAAGGTTCATGAAGTGGTTAAAATATTGACCACAACAGGTAAGTGTCTGAGACCACAGCTTCAGGTAATAGATGTATGCCTGCATATTTATAATACATGGTGTGTTTTTTTTATTTTTAGGTGATGTGAATGTTGTGAAAGAAGAAACTCATTTCACCAGTGCAAGTGCACAAGTACTCATTGGGGAGATAATGGTGTATAATTGGGAATTAGAGAAGATAAAGGAAAATATCAAAGATGTTGAAAAAAAGACTCATTGATGTTTTAGGCAGACTCTAGAATACCCCAAAAAAACTAAATTTTTACAGTTTGTCGTGATATTTTAGAATTTTATATATTTTTTTTAAAGTAATTTAAAAGCCAAATTTTGAAGATGCACACCATGGGGGTTATTTACGAAAGGCAAATTCCCTTTGCACTGCAAGTGCACTTGGAAGTGCAGTTGCTCTAAATCTAAGGGGTAGATCTTAAATGAGCGGAAGCTCTGCTGATTTTATTATCCAGTCACGTGAAGCTAAAATGCTGTTTTTTATTTTCCTTGCATATCCCCCTCGGGTCTACAGTGACTTTACGTCCAAGTGCACTTTCAGTGCACTTTCAAGTGGACTTGCAGTGCAAAGTGAATTTTCCTTTTGAAAATATCCCCCAGTGTGTATCTGCCATCATAGGATATCAAGGTACGCGTTTTGTGGGTGCAGCCCCTTCTTTGCAACTAAAGTAGGTGAGAGGAAGGGGTTGCACCCCCGAAACACGTCCATTGAACTCCCATGATGAGAGCTAGCACATGTTGACATTAGGCATGGGATCTGGAGGGAAATCCCCATTTTGACTCCCAATTTGTGGGCATCTTCAAAATGTTGCTTTCACAGGGGTGAGATCACCCCATCTGATGAAGACAAGATCAACACAATTTGGACATACTAATGTCTGATATTGCCATCAATTTATCAAAGTTGGACTTTGTAATTTCCCGAGTTGTGTATTGTTTTATGTTTTAAAAATATGCCTGTTTACCACAAAAAAATATATTTTTACTGTCCAAAAAAAATGTTTTATTCAAATAAATATGTTGGTTTGTACAAAAACCCTTTTCTTCCTTTTCAAATATTTTATTGAATATAATGCAATAAAAAGAGTCATACAATAGATTTATAGTTAAGTAGAATGTATAAAAGTGTGAAATGAGGCTTCTCAGTATATTAACAGGAGGTGAATACTATAATAACAGTCATGTAATTTGGGATATATTAGTTTAACACATTATAGCTAAAGATAAACATGTATAAAGTTTAATAACTGGATTAGATACATAGTAAAAATTGTAGTTTCGAAGTTTAGGGTTGGAGGAGATTTGGTATAATATAGGGTAAAAGAAAGGTTGTTACCAGGAAGGTATAGAGAGGTAAGTAGATAATTCAGAGCCAAGATCCAACCATGTGGCTTGGTAATTCCCTGAATAAAAGATACTTAATTAAACCATCCCTAAAATCTCCTCTATAGTAATAACATTAGGAAATATATAACTCATTAATTTAGCTTGTACATCTATATATAGTAAAAGGAGAGGGTGTGGGGAAAGCAAGGGTGGGGGAAGCATATATAAGGGTTGTGGAGGGAGGAGACCACTCCGAAAGAAAATGGTATGTTAATAAATTCTACATGTAACATAGGGGGTAAGATATATGTTTGATTAGTTGTTTCATGAGAATATAAGAGATTGGTCTAGACCATGTGGTAAGTAGTGTTCAATCCAAGGAAGCCATAATGATTCGAACATGGGAACTTTATCTAGTACGGTTGCCTCTATTTTAGCGTGAATCATGGCTTGCGTTACTCTATGTTTGAATGTTACCATGCATAAAGTGGGTGTTTTCCAGGCTTTTGCAATATTTTGTTTGGCAGCCGTGGTTATCGATAATAGAAGTTTAAATTGGTGGTGAGTTAAAGTTTGAGGTTTATTATTCAGGAGTGCTACCGTAGGGTCTGGTTCTACTGTGGTTTTGAAAATGATAGAAAGAATTTTGAATATTTCTGACCAAAAAGCTCTGACTATGGGACAATCCCACCAAATGTGTAAGTGTGTGCCTAAGTCAGCACATCCTCGAAAGCAGTTAGCTGGGTATTGCGGGAGGAATTTTGAAATCCTAGCAGGTACTAAGTACCATCTAGAAAGCACCTTATAGTTAGTTTCTGAAGCTACTATATTTGGGGAGGCCGATCTAGTAGCCTGCCATATGCGAGTCCAGTTTAGTTTGTCTGGTTGAAGATTTAAATCATTTTCCCATTTAGATGTATAGGTTGTTGCTTGGCTAATGCAGACCCCTCTGATAGATGGTTTAAGGGCTTCCCAAAGTGTCAAAGGGTTTGTATCTAAGGGATTGTTGTTAGCAAGGTAGTCTTGTATAGCATTTTCTATATCTTGTCTGTATTTAGATTTGGTTAGTAGACTGTCATTTATACACCAGGTACGGTAATTAGGTCTTGGAATTAATGATGAAAAGGATGTCATTACAGCATCATGATCTGACCAAGAGCATGGTACAATTTGAGAGTTAAGGATAAGGGGAGAGGTACTAGTGTTTATAAGGAGATGGTCAATTCAAGAGAATTGTTTGTGAGGATGAGAATAGTGCGTATATTGTTTCCTTATAGGGTTATGTTCACGCCAAGTATCTAGTAAGGAATGCTGATTAAGAAGGTTTTGGTATGAAAGGTGCTGAGCATTTACTGGAGTCGGGGATTTGTCTAGGAATGGATATATCACTTGATTAGAGTCTCCACAGAGCGTTAGGGTACCAGTTTTATGTGTATCCACTAGTGAGAACAAGTGAGAGAGGAAGGACAATGGATTCTTATTCGGGGCATAGTAAAAGACTATGGTAACTTTGCAGTCTAGCAAGTGGCCAGAGAGTAGTAGGTATCTTCCCTCGGGATCTTTAATTTATTTTTTAAGTATAAACGGTGTGGTACGGTGAAAAGCTATTAAGACACCTCTCTGTTTGGTAGAGGCCGAGGCAGTATATGTCTGGGGGTATTGTTGACTGAAGAATTTTGGGAAGGATTGTGTTGAAAAGTGTGTTTCCTGTAAACATACCACTTGTGCTTTAAGCTTGGAAAAGTATTGGAACACTTTAGTTCTCTTTGAGGGGGAGTTGAGTCCCTGTACATTGAGGGTTAGAATATTTAAAGTAATTTTTATGAAGAAGTGGACTATCAGGAGAGTTGTGGGTATTTGGTTAGGGCAAGGAAGGGTATATGGGGTAATGTAGATAGGAAATTAAAAGTATGAGTTGAATCTGGTAGTTGAAAGGGGTATGAGAAGCTTTGGTATCGAAAAAAGGGTGGCTCCTATGTGGAGCAAGTATTCAGTGGGTGGTAAAAATCACCAACCAATGGATACTGTAGGTCCAAAGAGTATCCGATTACAGCATCGGGTACTCGAGGATCAAGTTGAATACACAGTATGTTATGACCAGGATTATGACAGCCATTCAAAATAGTCTATAAATTTGTAAACAAGCACGTTTTTAGAACTATTATATAACTATATAATTATACTCGGTAGATTAACAAAAGTACTAAAAAAATTAATAAATTAAAAAAAAGGTGTATGAAATAAAAATAGAATTAGTGGAGCATCTCTGAGGTCGATTTTAAGATGATTTATAGTGCTTGTCTCATTAATTATAGCTGTCCTGTACCCATTAATCAGAAGTAAAACCCCCGACAACAGGTCCAGGAGAGGATAATAATATATATATTTTTTTTTTAAATGAAGGTGTTGCAAATATACAGAGTATTGGCACTATATTAGCATTTCAATTAAGAACGTTATATTATGTTAGGGTGTAAGACCACTCGCAGTGTTATTTACTGATGATGTCACTGAATATATGATTTAAGGCAGAACATGCCCTAGGGGTTCTATATCACATATAAGAATATTAACATCAGTCCATCTGTTCTTCTTGAGCTGATGGAGGTGAAGTAGTACGGCACCTTTTATGCATACTGGGATGATCTTAAAGATTAGAAGTGTCCTGTGGTTGTTTAGGAGAGTTAGATGTTGCTCGACGTTTGGATCCTTCAGCTGTTCCCTCTGATGTTGACAGGCGAAGATCTTGAATTGCTTCAATGAGATCATCTTCCATTTTACAGGTGAAGGTAGAACCTCGGTGAGAAAAGCGGACAGCAAATGGGAAGTTCCAGCGATAAGAGATGCGATGAAGTTGGAGAATCTGCAAATGTGGCTTCATCGCTTTTCTTTTCATTAGAGTTTGCTGTGAGAGGTCTTGAAAAATCTGATATTTATGCCCCTGAAAGATTAAGGAATCTTTACTACGGGCTGCTTCCAATATTTGTGCTTTAGTACGGAAGTAGTGTAATTTTATTACAATGTCCCTGGGGGGGCCATCCCCTTTTCTGGGAGCCAGGGTTCTATGAAACCTGTCCATTTCCAGGCGCTCTATAGGGATTGATGGGACTAATTCCTGGAAAAGAGCAGTAATAGTGGATTGGAGATCTTCTATAGCCTCAGGGATGCCACGGATACGAAGATTAGATCTCCTGGCTCTATTTTCAAATTCCTCGAGTTGGCTGCTGAGGGAAGAATTTTCTTCCCTAAGGGCTTCTATTTCTTCTTTTTGATTATTTGTAATAACTTCCAATTCATCGATTCTCTGTTCTAGGACAGATGTGCGACGGCCCACCTCATGAATCTCTCGTGTAAGTCTCTCAGTAATTGTATCTGAGGTGTTTTGTAAAGCCTTTTGTAAAACTCTTTCAAATTGACATAATAAGTCAGAGCCAGGAGGAGAGTTCTGTAAAGTAATGGGAGTCATTCCAAAATCAAAATCTGTCTCACCTTTCAGTGTAGAGGGAGAAATCCTTATTTGTGTCTTTTTTTGTGAGGAAATATTTCAGGGGGGTGATGTTCCCGTCATTTTAGCAGTAGTTCCAGTCAGAGATGTTTGGGCTTTTAAAGCTTTAGATTTAGATTTTTTCCCACTGTACATAGTATCAAAATGTGCCCTGATGTCTCAGTGACAAATGTAACAGTTTTGTAAAGCGGTGTGCTGCTATAACTTGCCGTTATTAGCTGTCAGGTCCCGGTATCCACGGAGCTCTAAGCAGCCATGTACTGCTCAGTTAGCCGCGCGCATGTGCTGTCCCAAAAACCCTTTTCTAAACGCACATGTGAATGTGCACAGAGTAAAAATGTTTCTTCTCAACAATGTGTGGCTTCTTCTTTCAATGCTCAATAGCAGATTTTGGTTTAAGTTGGTGTTTACAGACATAATGGGGGTTATTACCTAAAGGCAAATCCACTTTGCACTACAGGTGCACTTTCAATGCAGTTTCAGTGCACTTTCAAGTGCACTCTTGCAGCGCACTTGTAGTGCAAAGTGGATTTTCCTTTAGTAAATAACACCGCCAGTGCTTTATAATTTGCATCAATCAGGCCATTTTCGTCACTCCAAAAAATGAATTCAGGGTGCTGAAAATTATGAACATTATTATCATTAACACATTAGATACATTAACAACAAAAACAAGGCTTGTGTATAGCAGAACTACAACATAACAGTTAGCTGAAGAAGAGATTGTCACCTCATGTATCCAAGAAATTATGTTTGCACTATTGAAGAAAATGGCCAAAAAAAAAGCCCATTGGATAACCTAAGAGGCCGCTTAAAGAAACACATGCAGTAAATCAAAGGAAATATTTTTCAGTTTAAAATACAAATTTATTTAAATACATATAATGTGATGTTAAAGGATAAAAGTTACCCTAATATAGTCCTTCTGCAGGACCTGAATAACTGCAAAATAATGATTCCCAAAGCCTGGGGTGAGATGCCTGTCGAGAACTTGATATCCTGCAGACTTCTCCCCGTCACCAAGTACCGCAAAGTAGCGATGAGCCTTTGCTCAGGAGTGATGGCTTGCTGCATGCAGGTGTCCTGCTTCATAATATAAGGGGACAGCAAAGCCAACAGATGGTGAAACACGGGGTCCACCATCCGGAGATAATTCCTGAAATCATCAGGGTTATTCTCATGGATCTCCCGCAAAACAAAGGCATGTGCAAGAATTGGTCATGCTGGAGCAACCAATTCTTCGTCCATGAACTCCTCCTCGCCCTGTTCATGGACTGGGCTTGGGTCAAAGTAAGAACCCCAACACCAAGCCCCTGCACAGCACAAACTCTATGATGAGTACGTACCCGCAACATGGCTTAAAAATGGTTGGCTGGTCAGAATGACCTAACAGAACACACTGAAAATCAGAAAGGCCTGAGAAGAGCAAGCTGATCAGAAATGAGCAGACAAGAATGCACTGAAAATCAAATATGTAATATAAAAATACGCACTGAAAACCAGATGCAAACTGACTACAGGCACTGAAAACCAGATACGAACCCACAAGCACAAACTGAAGAGCAGTAATGAACTGAAAAGCATGAGACTGAAAATCACAAATTGCCTCTCACCAAACTTCCTCTTTATAGTGCCGTCATACGGGTTGTACGTCAGCACGTTCTTGATGATCAGAATTTCTGACAACATTTCTGCGACCGTGTGTATGCAAGACAAACTTGAACCAACATCCGTTGGAAAAAAATCCCAGGATTTTGTTGTCGGAATGTCCGATCATGTGAACGTGGCATTTGACTTTTCTGCTGCTTTTGATACAGGTGATTACTCACTCCTGCTGAAAAAAACTTTAATCCCTTGGCCTCCAAGACTTTGGATTTTCTTGGTTGTCCTCCCACCAATCTAAGTGTCATCTATAACTCAATATAGTACTCTCCTTTTCCTCTTTGCATAGGGGTCTCCCAAGAATATATCCTCAGACCCCTTCTATTCTTGATCTACAGTTCCCCCCTTTGTCAGTTATAGGCTAAGTTTACCTCTAAAAAAAACGAATACATACACACAAATTTACAGGTCAAAAAAATGTGCATTAATATTTTTTTTCTACAGGAGCCTGAAAAGCATTGTAAAATTAACAGATTGTGGGTGCAATTCCAGGCTGTGCACAGTCCTCCTCTAGCTTTGTGCCTGCATTCCCTTACGGCTTTCTGTTACAAAGAGTGAATGTACTACAAGTGTGCTGATCAGCATGCTCACAGCCCATTCAAGCTACAAGTACGTCTGCCACAGTGGAAGACAGAATCTTCCCCCATCTGCTGTCATGAGGGGGTGAGGGGGTCGGGGTGATTAATAGTAACATCTTACACCCTTAATATGGATGTAACATATTACCAAAGGTACTTATTCTTTAATATCCTTGCATGACTTCCAATACCATCTCTTTGCTGATGACACCCAAATTTATCTCTATCCTTATCTTACCCCTTCAGTCTGCTCACACATTATTAATTTACTAACCAATAGTCAGTGTGAATGTCAAACCAAGTCTTAAAGCTACATCTTTTTAAAAATGAGATCATAATATCCAAATCTTGCAGCCTTCATCTCTGTTACATTTCCAGAATATGCCCCTTCTTAACCAATAACACCACCAAGATATCATTTTACTTTCCCATTTTTCTCACCTTAACCATTGTGACTTCGTCCTCATTGGTTTACCTCTACACAGACTATTCTCTCTTTAGTCTGTTATGAATGCTGATGCTAGAATCATCCACCTTATAAAATGCTTAGCGTCCACCACCCATCTCTGCCAATCCCTCTCATAGCAGTGACCTGTCTCTAGATACTGGAAAGAGCTCTGCCAGCTCTGCCCTGGCGTTTGTATTCAGCAGAAGTGTTGTACCATGATGACATCATGTGTGGTGCTGTGTTTATACAGTATTTGCTTCAACAGCATATCCTATGGAGTGGTCTGTAGAAGTATTGCTTAGCACTGGATGTTGGCTGTCAGTGCTGCAGTTCTAGTGCAAGTGATAGCAGGAGAGCCCGCAGGAGTTACTGAGACCTGCTACTAAGGGATGGCCGAACTGTTCACTCGACGGTCGGTTCGCGGCGAATTTGGCATGTTCGCGATTCGCCCGATCGGCGGACTATTGCCGCTGTTCGCCCGGCGGACATATGTGTTTACAGTGTGAAAGAACTTTGCCCATGATGACACATCCATCATGGGGTACAGGACAGCCAATTGAGACATTTCAGCACATGGACAATTGGACATTCCTCCTACCTTATAAATAGACCTGATCTGGCGGCCATTTTACATTCTGTCTTATGTCAGTTTAGGGACAGGATGCTGTGTGGAGCAGGGAGAGACTGTAGTGACACAAATCGCTAGCTATTAGGTCCACAGAAGTATTTTTTAAGGATTGGTATAGGTGTAGTACAGTATATAGGGTTCAGTGCACTGCTGTGCTGGTGATTGCAGCAGCCTGTCTTTTGTCAGTGTAGGGACAGGACGCTGTGTGCAGCAGGGACAGTCAGTTTAATCACTAGCTAGCTATTACTATTAGGTCTACAAAGGTCCTTTTAAGGACTGGTATAGGTGTACAGTATATAGGGTTCTGGTGCACTGCTGTGCTGGTGATTGCTGAGTGCACTGCTGACTGATTCTGCAGCTGTCTTTTGTCAGTGTAGGGACAGGACGCTGTGTGGAGCAGGGACAGCCAGTTTAATCACTAGCTATTACTATTAGGTCCAGAAAGGTCCTTTTAAGGTCTGGTATAGGTGTACAGTATATAGGGTTGTACACGTATAATATACTTTCTTCCAAATATAGAAAGAATATTATACTTGACTGCTGCCCGATTCTGCAGCAGTCCTTTATCAGTGTAGTGACTGAGGGACAGTCTGCAAATCACTAGCTACTAGGTCCTTTTAAGGGCTAGTATATGTGTACTATTTGGTGTGCAGTATAAAGGTGTGTAAAATACATGTACATATAGAAAGCATAGTATAGTGCTTTTCCACTGTGCAGCATTGTGACTGCAGAGCGGTTTTGCAGTGATACTGCAAAGAGTGACAAACGCAATAAAAAAAAGTATTATAACTGGTGTGATAGACTAGTGGCCCCCAAAAAGGACAGATTGAAGCGGGGTGTTATATACCTTCTTCCACATACATACTGCACTTCTCTAGAGACTTTTGTCACAGGGTCATTTCAAAAATGACAGGCAGGGGAAGAGGCAGGCCCTTCCGCAGGGGTGGTAGGGGTAGGGCAGGAGCAGCAGACTTGAGCCAAAGTGGCAAATTGCAGAAGGTGCGTGCGATTACGTCAAAGGGCGCACCAGACTTGGTTGAGTGGCTCACTCAGCCTTACTCTTCTTCACCCTCCTCATCCTCTCGATCTGCACCCTCTTCACTCTCTGCTGTGTGCACCCCCAACACCACTACCACCATATACCTTCCGCTTGAGTAACAGGAATTATTTTCTGATCCATCACAAGACATTTCCAATGCGCAGCCATTCTTGGCATGGGATGAGGAAGAGGAGGTAGCAACAGCCGCCACTTAGCAGTCTGACGACAGTACCCAGATCAGCCCAAGGAGGAAGTTGGTCCCCGGTGTTGCTGCTTACTCTCTAATTATAGCGGTGGGGAAGGTGATGTTGATGATGATGTGTCTAGTGATGTCTCGTGGGTGCCCACAAGAGAGAAAGAGGAGGGGAGTTCAGAGGAAGATATGGACCAGCAGATAGGGAGGAGAAGCAGGCGGAACATAGATTGCACAGGAGGGACAAAGCAGACTGCTAATGTATCAGGAGCAAGGCATCAACCATGTACAGTCACATCTTGTGCTCCCAGGATGCCGGCACATGGCTCCGCAGTGTGGGATTTTGTTAACGTGTCCGCTGCTGACAATAGTGTGGCCATCTGCAATCTTTGCAGTCAACGCATAAGTCGCGGTAAGCCCAACACTCACCTAAGAAGGCACATGAGCTGCCATCACCGAGCCCAGTGGGAGCAACGGAACCCACAAAGCCACATTCCAGGCTCTCACCGTCCAGCCTCATCTTCTACTTCTCCTTATCCTCTCTCCTCACAATTGTCCTCCACTCCACCTTCCATCATGCCATCCTCATGTTTTTCTGTAAAAAGGCAGGCTTCCATTGGCCAAATGTTCGAGCGTAAAAAAATGATGACGCCGGATAACCCTCTTGCCCAATGGTTGTTTGCTGGCTTGTCAAAACTTGTCAGCCCACCAACTACTGTCATATAAACTGGTGGACTCGGAGGCCTTTCGAAAATTTGTGGCCATTGGAACACCACAATGGAAGATCCCAGGAAGGAAGTATTTCTCACAGAAGGGCATCCCAGAGCTATATGGCTATGTTCAGCGGCAAGTGAATGTATCTCTGTCACACAGTTTCGGTGCCAAGATGCATCTGACCACAGCCACGTGGTCTAGCAATTAACACGGGCAGGGAAGGTATATGACTTTTACTGCCCACTGGGTGAACCTTCTGATGGCCATCAAGCATGTAACCCGTGGCACCCGTGTAGATTTGGTTTTACCGCCACGGATTGCATACAGGCCTGCCTCTTCTTCTTCTCCTCCTACTCCATCTCTTCCACTGCACCGCCCAAGCTCCCCAGAACCTATTGGACATGCCAGGTGAGACGTTGCCATGCTGTGCTGCGTCTGTTGTGCCTGGAAGCCAAGAGCCACACTGGCCTTGCACTCCTTTCAGCTTTGCGTTCACAGATCTTACACGGCCATGGCTCGCCTTGCTTACATTCAGCGGTGACTCAATCTGCCGGTCAGATGTCTTATTTGCAATTTCCCGACGCGATGGAACTCAAAGTTATATATGCTTGATAGGCTGCTCCAGCAGAAACGTGCAGTTAACGTCTACCTGTACGAACTCTGTGGCAGAACAGGTTCTGGGGAGCTGGGTTTTTTTTCACCGCGCCAGTGGCTGCTCATGCGCGATGCATGCAGACCTCTGCGGCCATTTGATGAGATCACCAATCTGGTCATTCGCAGCCATGGCGCCATCAGTGACATGGTACCTTATGCCTTCTTTATAGAGCATGTATTGCGTTGTGTCATTGATCAAGCCGTGGAGGAGCAGGAGCGTGAAGATGAGGAAGTCGCAATGCTGGATGAATTCCTAAGGGGGGCTACTCTATCTGAGACAAGTCAACAACAGGAGTCTGAAGAGGAGTCAGAGGAGGATGGTGCCGGGCGGATAAGGAGGAGCAAGAAGAGCATGCTTTAAACCTTTCTGGGATCCCTGTTGTTGTGCGTGAATGGGGAGAGGAGAACGAGGAGGACAACATTATCCTGGATGATGAGCAGGAGCCAGGCCACCACACCGCTTCCAGTTTAGTGCAAATGGGGGCCTTCATGCTCCAGTGTTTTAACAGGGACCCTCATATAAAAAGTATAAGGGTCAAGGACCAGTACTGGGTGGCAACGTACTTAGACCCCGGTACAAACACAAAATGGTGGAAATGTTACCACCGTCACAGAGGGCTGTCAGAATGGAGCACTTTCAGGCCTTGCTTCGAGAAATGCTGCATTCTGCTTTTGCGTGCGTTGGCAGAGGAGGAATTCCCACTCCCAGAGAAAGAGTTGCGGGTACCAATCCAACAGCGCCTGCAAGAAGAGGGCGGTTTGAAGATGTGTTGGTGACTTCTGATATGAGGTCATTCTTTCAGCCGACCCATCGACAGGTCTCATCCGGATCCAGCATCAGGGAACGCCTAGACCGACAGGTGTCCAACTACACCGGGTTAATGGCCGATGTGGAGGCTCTGAGGAGTGAACACCTGGAATACTTGGTGGGCAGGCTTGACCTCTGGCCAGAGCTTGCACAATTTGCAATGCAACTGTTGGCTTGCCCCTCATCCAGTGTCCTGTCCGAAAGAATGTTCAGCGCGGCAGGGGGGATCGTGACCGATAAGCGCACTTGCCTAGCTCACAGCAGTGTTGACTATCTCACATTTATAAAAATGAATGAGGCATGGATCTCGGAGGAATTCAACACAAGTGACCAGTAGACCATGTATATCTCTATAAACAATTTATTTAATCGAGCACACAGACCTTTTTTCTACATTTGGCTCACTTCCTTGTACAAAAAAAACACACCGTACTATATGCCCGTACCCTCCTGTTTGAAGAGGTTGACTGGTGTCATATTTTGGGGCCCAGCAGCGAGTTGCTGGTATCAGTGCTGCTGTCAATGCTCTCTATCTCGGTGCTGGTGTCAGTGCTCTCTATCACGGTGCTGGTGTCAGTGCACTCAATCACGGTGCTGGTGTCAGTGCACTCAATCACGGTGCTGGTGTCAGTGCACTCTATCACGGTGCTGGTGTCAGTGCACTTTATCACGGTGCTGGTGTCAGTGATCTATATCACGGTGCTGGTGTCAGTGCTCTATATCACGGTGCTGGTGTCAGTGCTCTATATCACGGTGCTGGTGTCAGTGCTCTATATCACGGTGCTGGTGTCAGTGCTCTATATCACGGTGCTGGTGTCAGTGCTCTATATCACGGTGCTGGTGTCAGTGCTCTATATCACGGCGCTGGTGTCAGTGTACTCTATCATGGTGCTGGTGTCAGTGCACTCTATCACGGTGCTTGTGTCAGTGCACTCTATCACGGTGCTTGTGTCAGTGCACTCTATCACGGTGCTGGTGTCAGTGCACTCTATCACGGTGCTGGTGTCAGTGCTCTATATCACGGTGCTGGTGTCAGTGCACTCTATCACGGTGCTGGTGTCAGTGCTCTATATCACGGTGCTGGTGTCAGTGCTCTATATCACGGTGCTGGTGTCAGTGCACTCTATCACGGTGCTAGTGTCAGTGCTCTCTATCACGGTGCTGGTGTCAGTGCACTCTATCATGGTGCTGGTGTCAGTGCACTCTATCACGGTGCTGGTGTCAGTGCACTCTATCACGGTGCTGGTGTCAGTGCTCTATATCGCGGTGTTGGTGTCAGTGCACTCTATCACGGTGCTGGTGTCAGTGGCCTATATCACGGTGCTGGTGTCAGTGCCCTCTATCACGGTGCTGGTGTCAGTACACTCTATCACGGTGCTGGTGTCAGTGCGCTCTAACACGGTGCTGGTGTCAGTGCGCTCTAACACGGTGCTGGTGTCAGTGCGCTCTATCACTGTGCTGGTGTCAGTGCGCTCTATCACGGTGCTGGTGTCAGTGCACTCTATCACGTTGCTGGTGTCAGTGCACTCTATCACGGTGCTAGTGTCAGTGCTCTCTATCACGGTGCTGGTGTCAGTGCACTCTATCATGGTGCTGGTGTCAGTGCACTCTATCACGGTGCTGGTGTCAGTGCACTCTATCACGGTGCTGGTGTCAGTGCTCTATATCGCGGTGCTGGTGTCAGTGCACTCTATCACGGTGCTGGTGTCAGTGGCCTATATCACGGTGCTGGTGTCAGTGCACTCTATCACGGTGCTGGTGTCAGTACACTCTATCAGGGTGCTGGTGTCAGTGCGCTCTAACACAGTGCTGGTGTCAGTGCGCTCTATCACGGTGCTGGTGTCAGTGCGCACTATCACAGTGCTGGTGTCAGTGCACTCTATCACGTTGCTGGTGTCAGTGCTCTATATCACAGTGCTGGTGTCAGTGCACTCTACCACAGTGCTGGTGTCAGTGCACTCTATCACGGTTCTGGTGTCAGTGCTCTATATCACGGTGCTGGTGTCAGTGCACTCTATCACGGTGCTGGTGTCAGTGCACTCTATCATGGTGCTGGTGATCATCTCCTGCACCCTCTTCATAGCCTACCTTGACCTTTCCTCTCCTCCATTGCCTTCATGCGCTCCTGAGTCCTGAATTGTCAAAATTTCACAGATAAATAAAGAATGCTTGTAGTTGTCGATCCCAGATTCACTTCATACATGTGTTATGTCAGTGGCCATGTGGTGGGACTATGTGTGCACAGCTAGTAAGTATTTTGTGGCTGAAAATATGACCTGTACGTTTTTAAAGTTCTCCTGCCATTGAAGTCAATGGGGCCCACCGCAAACTTTGCGGTTCGCAAACTTTTGGCTGCATTCACGGGTCGCGTTCGTGAAACGTCCCGTCGGAAGTTCATCCATCTCTACTGCTACTATTTTATAACAGTGCTGGGACAATTATTCAATCGCTGTTTCAAAAAGATGCTGGAGACTCAAGTCATTGAGGTCCTCTTTAAAAAGGGATGCTCAGTGACTGCAATGTAATATATGATTCGCTTTAGCTGCTAATTTATAAATGTCTATACCCAAAGCAATCACAAATAAAAGAAAAGACAACATTTATTTTAGGATGACATTAAAAAAGAGATTGTGATTTATCAGGGCAGACATAATGTAGGTTCACTTGTCAGTTAAATCTTTACATTACCAACCCTATATGATTTTATAAATAAAGACATATGTATGAGAATAAAGAATCTGCAAAATAGTGTATGTTTGTTTGTTTATGTGTGCTTATGTTTTAGAAAATGTATGTACGTGGCAGCTTGAATAGAACATATCACTAGTTTATGGTTTGTTTTTTTCCCCACTCTTTTCTATATAGATTTAGACAGACTTTGGTTCCTAGCAATTATGTGGTGATGGTTCAGGAACAGGATTAGGGTAAAGAAAAGTTGCAAAATTTAAATAGAAGCAACAAATGAGTAAAAAGGCCTGAATAAGCACCTAGAATCCTCAGAAACCATATAAATGCATAAAGAGCTTAGCACAGAATTTCACAATTCACAAATCAGGAGATAACCTTAACATGAGAAATTTGATGTTTCTTTAGAAATCTGATTTTTAAGTCTACTAACATATTAACAGTATTTTTCTATTTAATTCAGTAATCAAATATGTTTAAAGGAAATAATTTATATACATAGATCTACTGTATCATAATAACGCAATAGTATGTATAACAGCAAATTTAACCACTTGCTTACTGGGCACTTAAACCCCCCTCAGTCCCAGACCAATTTTCAGCTTTCAGCGCTGATGCACTTTGAGTGACAATTGCGCGGTCATACAACACTGTACCCAAATGAAATTTTTATCATTTTTTTCCTACAAATAGAGCTTTCTTTTGGTGGTATTTAGTTACAGCTCGGAGTTTTATTTTTTGCTAAACAAACAAAAAAAGATGCAAAAAAAAAAAAAAAAAAAAATCATGTTTTAATAGTTTGTTATAAAATTTTGCAAACGGGTCATTTTTCTCCTTCATTGAAGTGCGCTGATTAGGCGGCACTGATAGGCTGCATTGGTGGGCACTGATGGGCTGCATTGGTGGGCACTGATGGGCTGCATTGGTGGGCACTGATAGGCTGCACTGGTGGGCACTGATAGGCATAGTTAAGGCGGCACTAATAGGCACAGATAAGGCGGCACCGATGGGCACAGATAAGGCGGCACTGATGGGCAAAGATGGGCACAGATAAGATGGCACGGATGGGTGGCACGGATAAGTGGCACGGATGGGTGGCACGGATGGGCACTGATAGGTACCACAGATAGATGGGACTGATGGGCACTGATAGGTGGCACTGATAGGTGGCTCTGATAGGTGGCACTGCTGGGCACTGATGGGCGGCACTGCTGGGCACTGATGGGCGGCACTGCTGGGCACTGATGGGCGGCACTGGGGTGCAGCACCTGAGGCAGATTTTGGGTGGCACTGTGGGTGGCACTGCTGGGTGGCACTGTGGGCACTGCTGGGTGGCACTGTGGGCACTGCTGGGTGGCACTGTGGGCACTATGGGCACTGCTGGGTGGCACTGACAGGGGGGCACTTACTTTATTCAGGATGGCACTGCGGGTGGCAGGTGGGCACTGGCAGGGGGCAGGTGTCCTTTTAAATTGCTGGCCGTGATCGGGACTGATGTCCCGAACACGGCCGCCGGCGATCGGCTTTTTTTTTTTCTCCTCGCGCTGTCAGCGCGAGGAGGAATACTAGCCGATTACCGGCTCCGTTTTATCACATGATCAGCTGTCATTGGCTGACAGCTGATCACGTGATAAGGGGTCGGGATCGACCCCTTACACGGATCGGTGATCAGGCGAGTCTCACGGACTCGCCGATCACAGAGCGCGCCGCGCGCGCCCCTCAGGGGGCGCGCAGGCCGCTCGTAACCGGGACTACGTCAATAGACGTAGTCCCGAAAATGTGGGTCCGCGCTATTGCCGTCATTTTGCAATAGCGCGGGTCCCAAGTGGTTAAGAAAACTAAAGCAGATCTTCACTTAAAAGTAAGAGTACTCCCCACCCCCCACCTCTAACACAATGGTTTTTCTTATTTTTTGGAAAGGGGGTACCTTTTTTTAACAGGTATCTGCTCCTATTTGCCTATGCTAGAATAACATTTGCTTAGGCTGGCCCCCACCCTCAGGGCATCCTGGGAAATGTCTTACATTGCAGGAGGCTACAGGCCCAGTCCCTGAGAGATGTTGTGCCTTGGGCATGCACAGTGGGGAGCCAGCTGCAAGACCTTAGGGACCCAAGAAGCAGTAGTGGAGAGCCAAATTCCAACATTGGCTTTGGGGAGAACAGTAATGGCTTGTGTTTGTTTCTTAAAAGTCAGTTACAGATTCTGTAATTTTTTAAAAACTCAAATGAAGTTATGTTATATCCATTTGCCTACCATCAGCTTGTTACACACATCCATACAATCCCCTCCTTTGTATACACACCTTCTCTATGTCCAGGAAACTTCCTGCAGTTTCTTCTCCCCCCTGCTACTTCCCGCGCATAGCCACAAGAGACCTGGTGTCTGTAGAAAGACGAGCCCCCAATCCTTCGATTGGGAGGCAGTCAGAAGTCTTCCTCATTGAATGATCACTGTAACAGCCAATCACAGTGATCATTAAGTGTAATATTTGTAAACAGTAACACAAGTAACACACTAGCTGTTTTATCTCCTCAGTTCCCTGACAGAAAGCAATCTGTGAGTGAGAGAGCTACAGCTAACACAGACGAATGTTTATTGTATGCACAAGGAATTAGTTGATGCTTAATTAACCAGGACATGCCCTTATTTTACTACTTAACCCATTAATTTCAGTAGATCATCCTGTATAAGCATTATTTAATAGGTTCCTCTCCTGTTCTACGTTTCTATTTTAAGTTATTTGTGTAAAACAAATATTATAAAGTGCATACAGTTTAACCAGTTCCTGACTGGCGCACGCTGATGTATGTCGGCAGAATGGCACGGGCAGGCATATTGGCGTACAGGGACATCCATTTTTATATGCCGCCCTGCCATCGTGTGCGTGCCATCGCGTGCACGCCGCCGGTGGCGCACTTGCGTGCCAGTTGGGGCCCCCGTGAGTCTGGTCGCGGGTCCCGCAGACTCGATCGCCGTGGGGATACCATTGATCGTCTCACGGGGCGGCTCAATGGGGAGATGCCGTTGTAAGCAGCATCATCCCGTTCTGCCTAGCAACAAGTGACTCTGATCTCTGGAGCAGAGATCAGTGCTCACTAACACAAATCCCAGCCCCTCACAGTATGTAACATGCCCCTAGGAACACTTAACCCCTACACTGCCCCCCCCCTGGTTAACCCCTTCATTGCGAGTGTTATATGCACAGGAATCAATGCATTTGTATAGCATTGATTGCTGTATAAATGACAATGGTCCCAAAAATGTGTCAAAAATGTCCGATGTGTCTGCTACAATGTCACAGTCACAATAAAAATCGCTGATCGCTGCCATTACTAGAAAAAAAAAAAAATATTATTAAAAATGCCATAAAACTATCCCCTATTTTGTAAACGCTATAACTTTTGCGCAAACCAATCAATAATCACTTATTGCGATTTTTTACCAAAAATATGTAGAAGAATATGTATCGGCCTAAACTAAACTAAATTTTTGGGGGATATTTATTATAACAAAAAGTAAAAAATTATGTTTTTTTTTTCAAAATTTTCGATCTATCTTTGTTTATAGCGCAAAAAAAAAAAATGCAGGGGTGATCAAATACAACCAAAATAAATCTTGTGGGAAAAAAAGGACATCAATTTTGTTTGGGAGCCATGTCGCATGACCGCGCAATTGTCAGTTAAAGTGGCGCAGTGCCGAATCGCAAAAAGTGGTCTGGTCTTAAGCCAGTAAAATGGTCCGGTCTGAAAGTGGATATACATTGTTATCTTTAAGGGTTTGCTGTTAAAAAAATATGTGATTTAGGGTATATCTATTTTATTTTAAATCAGTAAGAACTTTAAATTACAGATGCATTATTAATACAGTATTAATACAGATGCATTATGAGAAAAAATGAAATACTGTATATGCAACAAAAAAAAACACCTTATTTATCTTGTAAATAACTTTAACATGCTTTGTACCAAAAATGTGATTTTAATGTTGCAGTAAATAGAGCAAGCAACGGCAAGCAAAATAAAATGTATATGTTTTCCCCCACGGTAAGGGTACTTGTGTTCAATATATTACTGAATTTTTCTTTTTTTTCAACTTTTTACTTCCCCCTTAAAATGCAAATTAATAAAAAAAATTCTTAGAGGACCTTAGGATCACAAGAAAATTCTGTTTGTCCTTAATAGACACATAGCAGAAATGTGAGAATATGGTCTGGTCCATAGGGGTCAAACAGGTGTGAAGAGCCAAATTGGTGAAGTCATATAGCCAATCTACAATGTAGAATTTAATATGAAGTAATTTATTAGATACGTCCCTACCAATATTTTTTAAATCTTTTTAACCATCAAAATTGAGAGCACTGACACCAGCACCGAGATAGAGAGCACTGACGCCAGCACCGTGATAGAGAGCACTGACACCAGCACCGAGATAGAGAGCACTGACACCAGCACCCCGATAGAGAGCACTGACACCAGCGCCGAGATAGATAGCACTGACACCAGCACCATGATAGAGAGCACTGACACCATCACCGTGATAGAGAGCACTGACAAAAGCACCATGATAGAGAACACTGACAAAAGCACCGTGATAGAGAGCACTGACACCAGCACCGAGATAGAAAGCACTGACACCAGCACCATGATAGAGAGCACTGACACCAGCACCGTGATAGAGAGCACTGACACCAGCACTGTGATAGAGAGCACTGAGACCACACCAGCACCAAGATAGAGAGCACTGACACCAGACCAGCACCGAGATAGAGAGCACTGATACTACACCAGCACAGAGATAGAGAACACTGACATCACACCAGCACCGAGAGCGAGAGCACTGACACCAGCACAGAGATAGAGAGAGAGCCCTGACACCAACAGCGAGATAGAGAGCACTGACACCACACCAGCACTGTCATAGAGAGCACTGAGACCACACCAGCACCGAGATAGAGAGCACTGATACTACACCAGCACAGAGATAGAGAGCACTGACACCACACCAGCACCGAGATAGAGAGAGAGCAATGACAACAGCACCGAGATAGAGAGCACTGACAGCAGCACTGATACCAGCAACTCGCTGCGGGACCCAAAAATATGACACCGCTCAACCTCTTCAAACAGGAGGGTACGGGCATATAGTACGGTGAGCTTTTTTTGTACAAGGAAGTGAGCCAAAGTTAGAAAAAAAGTCTGTGTGCTCGATTAAATAAATCGTTTATAGAGTTATGCATATACAGTACATGGTCTACTGGCCACATGTGTTGAATTCCTCCGAGATCCATGCCTCATTCATTTTTTTTTCTGCTTTTTTTTTTTTGTTGTAAAGTTTTTATTAAAGTTTTCTTTCAACATATTACAGAATAAGCAAATGCGGGCGCAGCCGCTACATTAACCAGATTCATCATTCAAAACAGGAGAATGTAAACTACAAGGAATCATTTAACCTTAACCTAAGGTCAAAGGACCTTTCTTATGGCAAATTGAACGGTTGAAACTGTGATGATTGCAGTATTCATGACTATATCTATTATGCATCTATCATTTTTACATGGAAGTGCTGCGGAGCATCACCCTGCGAGCATAACATAAACCTAGCTTGTGAAAATATGTATACACCCAGTGATGGCGTATCATTAGAGAAATATATGTGCTGATATATATTATCGGGGGTATCTAAGTGCACGCACTGTAACAGGGACATAGGTGAACAAGCAAATGGATAACTCAGGAAGAGGGTGAAGGTATCCGATCAGCCATACCCATTGCCTCATTCATTTTTATAAATGTGAGGTAGTCAACACTTTTGTGAGCTAGGCGAGTGCGCTTATCGGTCACGATCCCCCCTGCTGCACTCAACGTCCTTTCAGACAGGACACTGGATGAGGGGCAAGCCAACAGTTCCATTACAAATTGTGCAAGCTCTGGCCAGAGGTCAAGTCTGCCCACCCAGTAGTCCAGGGGTTCATCACTCCTTAGAGCGTCCACATCGGCCGTTAACCCGATATAGTCGGACACCTGCCGGTCTAGGCATTCCCTGATGCTGGATCCGGATGAGACCTGTCGATGGGTCGGCTGAAAGAATGACCTCATATCAGAAGTCACCAACACATCTTCAAACCGCCCTCTTCTTGCAGGCGCTGTTGGATTGGTACCCGCAACTCTTTCTCTGGGAGTGGGAATTCCTCCTCTGCCAGCGCATGCAAAAGCAGACTGCAGCATTTCTCGAAGCAAGGCCTGGAAGTGCTCCATTCTGACAGGCCTCTGTGAAGGTGGTAACATTTCCGCCATTTTGTGTTTGTACCAGGGGTCTCAGTACGTTGCCACCTAGTACTGGTCCCTGACCTTTATGCTTTTTATACGGGGTCCCTGTTAAAACACTGGAGCATGAAGGCCCCCCATTTGCACTAGACTGGAAGCGGTGTGGTGACCTGGCTCCTGCTCATCATCCAGGATAATGCCGTCCTCCTCGTTCTTCTTTCCCCATCCACGCACAACAACAGGGATCCCAGAAAGGTTTAAAGCATGCTCTTCTTGCTCCTCCTCATCTGCCCCGGCACCATCCTCCTCTGACTCCTCTTCAGACTCCTGTTGTTGACTTGTCTCAGATAGAGTAGCCCCCCCTGGGAATTCATCCATTATTGCGACTTCCTCATCTTCCTGCCCCTCCATGGCTTGATCAATGACACAACGCAATGCATGCTCCATAAAGAAGGCATAAGGTACCATGTCACGGATGGTGCCATGGCTGTGACTGACAAGTTTGGTGATCTCCTGAAATGGCCGCAGAAGTCTGCATGCGTCGCGCGTGAGCAGCCACTAGCGCGGTGAAAAAAAACCCAGCTTCCCAGAACCTGTTCTGCTGCAGAGTTTGTACGGGTAGTCGTTAACTGCACGTTTCTGCTGGAGCAGCCTATCAAGCATATAGAAGGTTGAGTTCCATCGCGTCGGGCAATCGCAAATAAGACGTCTGACTGGCAGATTGTGTCGCCGCTGAATGTCAGCAAGGCAAGCCATGGCTGTGTAAGATCTTCTGAAATGGACCGAGATTTTCCTTGCCTGCCACAAGATGTCCTGGACCCCAGGGTATTTGACAACGATTCGCTGCACGACCAAGTTTAAGACGTGTGCCATGCATGGCACGTGTGTAATTTTGCCCTGTTTCAATGCACTAAGCAGATTGGCACCATTGTCACACATCACTTTACCAACTGTCAAATTGAGCGGTGTTATCCACTGATCTGCCTGTGAACGTAAAGCTGAAAGGAGTGCAGGGCCAGTGTGGCTCTTGGCTTCCAGGCACAACAGATGCAGCACAGCATGGCAACTTCTCACCTGGCATGTCGAATAGGTTCTGGGGAGCTTGGGCGGTGCAGTGGAAGAGACGTTAGCAGCGGAAAAGGAGGAGTCAGCCAAGGAGGAGAGGGAGGAGGAGGAGAAGAAGAGGCAGGCCGGTATGCAATCCATGGTGGTAAAACCAAATCTACATGGGTGCCATGGGTTACATGCTTGACGGCCATCAGAAGGTTCACCGAGTAGGCAGTAAAAGTTATATACCTTCCCTGCCCATGTTAATTGCTAGACCACGTGTCTGTGGTCAGATGTATCTTGGCACCGACACTGTCTGCCAGAGATACATTCACTTGCAGCTGAACATGGCCATATAGCTCTGGGATGCCCTTCTGTAAAAAATACTTCCTTCCTGGGATCTTCCATTGTGGTGTTCCAATGGCCACAAATTTTCGAAAGGCCTCCGAGTCCACCAGTTTATATGATAGTAGTTGGTGGGCTATCAGTTCTGACAAGCCAGCCGTCAACCATTGGGCAAGAGGGTTATCCGGCGTCATCATTTTTTTACGCTCGAACATTTGGCCCATGGAAGCCTGCCTTTTTGCAGAAAAACGTGAGGATGGCATGATGGAAGGTGGAGTGGAGGACAATTGTGAGGAGAAAGGAGAAGGAGAAGTAGAAGACGAGGCTGGACGGTAAGAGCCTGGAGTGTGGCTTTGTGGGTTCCGTTGCTCCCACTGGGCTCGGTGATGGCAGCTTATGTGCCTTCTTAAGGCGGTCGTCCCTAGGTGAGTTTTGGGCTTACCACGACTTATGCGTTGACTGCAAAGATTGCAGATGGCAACACTATTGTCAGCAGTGGACACGTTAAAAAAAGCCCACACTGCGGAGCCATGTGCCGGCATCCTGGGAGCGCCAGATATGACCGTACATGGTTGATGCCTTGCTTCAGATACATTAGCAGTCTGCTTTGTCTCTCCTGTGCAATCTATGTTCCGCCTTCTTCTCCTCCCTATCTGCTGGTCCATATCTCCCTCTGAAATCCCCTCCTCTTCCTCTCTTGTGGGCACCCACGTGACATCACTAGACACGTCATCATCGACATCACCTTCCCCACCGCTATAATTAGAGATCTCGGAGTAGGCAGCAACACCAGGGATCAACCTCCTCCTTGGGCTGATCTGGGTACTGTCGTCAGACTGCTGAGTGGCGGTTGTTGCTACCTCCTCTTCCTGATCCAATGCCAAGAATGGCTGCGCATCGGAAATGTCTTGTGATGGATCGGAAAATAATTCCTATGACTCAAGCGGAAGGTATATGTGGTGGTGGTGTTGGTGGTATTGTCTTTGGGGGTGCACACAGCAGAGAGTGAAGAGGGTGCAGATCGAGAGGATGAGGAGGGTGCAGAAGACTAAGGCTGAGTGAGCCACTCAACCAAATCTGGTGCGTCCTTTGACGTAATCGCACGCACCTTCTGCAATTTGTCACTTTGGCTCAAGTCTGCTGCTCCTGCCCTACCCCTACCACCCCTGCGGAAAGGCCTGCCTCTTCCCCTGCCTGTCATTTTTTAAATGACCCTGTGACAAAAGTCTCTAGAGAACTGCAGTATGTATGTGGAAGAAGGTATATAACACCCCGCTACAATCTGTCGTTTTTGGGGCTACTGGTCTATCACACCAGTTATAATACTTTTTTTAAATTGTGTTTGTCACTCTTTGTAGTATCGCTGCATAACCGCTCAGCAGTCACAATGCTGCACAGTAGAAACGCACTATACTATGCTTTCTATATGTGCAAGTATTTTATACATGTATTACACCCCCATATACTGCACACTAAATAGTACACCTATACCAGTCCTTAAATGGACCTATGTGGACCTAGTAGCTAGTAATTTGCAGACTGTCCCTCAGTCTCTACACTGATAAAAGACAGCTGCAGTATCGGTCAGCACTCAGCTCAGCAGTCAAGTATAATAGGCTTTCTATATTTGAAAGAAAGTATATTATACGTGTACAACCCTATATACTGTACACCTATACCAGTCCTTAAAAGGACCTTTGTGGACCTAGTAGCTAGTGATTTTCAGACTGTCCCTCAGTCCCTACACTGATAAAAGACAGCTGCAGAATCGGTCAGCAGTCAAGTATAATAGGCTTTCTATATTTGAAAGAAAGTATATTATACGTGTACAACCCTATATACTGTACACCTATACCAGTCCTTAAATGGACTTTTGTGGACCTAATAGTAATAGCTAGTGATTAAACTGACAGTGCCTGCTCCATACAGCGTCCTGTTCCTACACTGACAAAAGACAGCTGCAGAATCGGGCAGCAGTGCACTCAGCAATTAGCAGCACAGCAGTCAGCAGCAGTGCACCAGAACCCTATATACTGTACACCTATACCAGTCCTTAAAAGGACCTTTGTGGACCTAGTAGCTAGGGATTTGCAGACTGTCCCTCAGTCCCTACACTGATAAAAGACAGCTGCAGAATTGGTCAGCAGTGCACTCAGCAATCAGCAGCACAGCAGTCAGCAGCACAGCAGTCAGCAGCAGTGCACCGGAACCCTATATACTGTACACCTATACCATTCCTTAAAAGGACTTTTGTGGACCTAATAGTAATAGCTAGTGATTAAACTGACTGTGCCTGCTCCACACAGCGTCATGTCCCTACACTGACAAAAGACAGCTGCAGAATCGGTCAGCAGTGCACTCAGCAATCAGCAGCACAGCAGTCAGCAGCAGTGCACCAGAACCCTATATACTGTACACCTATACCAGTTCATAAAAGGACTTTTGTGGACCTAATAGCTGGTGATTTGTGTCACTACAGTCTGTCCCTGCTCCACATAGCAACCTCTTCCTACACTGACAAAAGAAAGAATGTAAAATGGCCGCCAGATCAGGTCTATTTATAAGGTAGGGGGAATGCCCAATTGTCCATGAGCTGAAATGTCTCAATTGGCTGTCCTGTACCCCATGATGGATGTGTCATCATGGGTCAAAGTTCTTTCACAATGTAAACGTATATGTCCGCTGTACGAACAGCGCCCGAATCTGCTGGTTTGGTGAATCGCGAACACGCAAAATTTGCCGCAAACCGATCGCCGGGCGAACCGTAAGGCCATCTCTAATTGCAGCATGATGAATGTGCTATATTCATTACGAACGATAGTTTTACCAGACCGATCGCTTCCGTCTCTTAATTTATTCTGAGCATGCGTGGTACTTTGTGCATTGGACTTGTCTACACACGATCGGAATTTACGTGATCGGATTTTGTTGTCGGAAAATAGATCCATTTGAATAGAAAATAATAGATTAGAATAGAATAGAAAAATAAAACAGAATAGAATAGAAAGAATATAGCCATATTCCAAAATTTGCATTTCAAATAGAAATAGAAATGGGAAATACAATGTGAATAGCACCTCATCTATATGTTTGGAACATTGGGACAATAAAAAAAAAAAGGATTGCTGGTACCAGCACACCTTACAGACTCCTCAAGATCTATATCTCGCAATCTCCAATTTGTCGGAGACAATTTAAACAAGTACATTTTTATTGGGGTTGAAAAAAACAAAGGAGTTTTTGGAAGTCAATGTTTGCAATGATTTCAGATTTAAGAGATTACCTTATCAATTTTTCTCTTCAATGGCTCATCTAGGCTTAGGACTTGACATTTTTCCGTAAGGCTCAGTTCACTCTGAAACCAGCTGCGGATCGCACAGGAACGCTGTGCATCCTTGTTCTCCATTTTAGGGATGAATCAGGGCCACATTTTTGGCTGAATTTGGCCCTAAAACGGAGCCAAAGATGCACATCCTTTCTGTGCAGTGCGATCTGCAGCTGCCCCGGAGGTATGTAAACCAGCTCCATAGGGAGCCGGTCATATTCTCCTGCTATGCGAATTGGATGTGGGGAAACCCAGTCTAAAGGTATTGGACTATAGTGGCTCACATCCTTTTTTCTGATGGATTAACAATTAATGTTGGAAATTAAAATTCAGATGTGCTAACTCAAAATTTTAAGTAATGCTGTGATTCAGCATATAGCCAAAGTCCACTCATGCAAGAGTAATATACAGTCCACAAAAATAAGAAAAATAAGAAAAAGAAATAAGTCCAAAATCTGTGCTGGGGAATACCTTGATCATAATATACCAGCCAAACAATAGTGCTGCCACCAGGTGAATCAGTGAGATACCTCTCCCCTCAGGCTGCAACTCATGAGAAACCTATGCCTCCCATGATCGGCATACAGCGATTGTGCCTGTTAATAAACTCATTATTTTCTGGGTGCACAAATCCAACATCACCCTCTTCCTTCAGCCACCACCCTGCTCCGAAGGTTAGCAATCACTTCCCAACTGATGAATTCAGGTTTTCAGTCAAGGCACTTTCTTTTTGATGGAGGGAGGTTTCATCGTCATGCAATCATGACATGCTGTATCTTACAACAAAAAAAAAAAGTACTGTGAAGAATGTCACCAATTACTATATGGTAATGTACTGCACTATGTAGCTGAAACATTTATTGTAACATTCTGGTAATACAAATGTAATGTTTACAGTATGTACCTGTGTGTTTGTAAAGGCAAATGATTGTATAAGCAGTGTATTAGATTATTTGCAATTATGTTTGGAATGATACACTATGTTGTACAGTAACTTTTCTTTTCTAAAAATAATAAAAGTATATATTTTTTTAGAAGGCCAATCAATCTTTTTTGGAAAATTGTAACAGATGGGGTAGGGGAGGTAACATAAAGTATAGGATTGTCAGTATATATAAACATCTTATAGTGTTGGACTCCTACCTCAATGCCACATAAATCTATAATACATCTATAAATAATCTTTCCTATAGCTATGACTAAGGGCTTCATAACTAGAAAGTAGAGGAGTGGAAACAAGAGGCAACCTTGTTCTTATTCATACAGAAATAAACATAATAAACATTCCTTTGAATCTTGGCCAAAGGACACTAGTTTAATAGGGCCACATGTTTTTAAGACTTTTTTAGCCTATGCCAATTTGCATAAGAGTCAAGCCGCATACACACGGGCGGACTGTATGGCCTACTTAGTCTGTCATACAATCCGACGGACAGTCCGTCATACTTTCGAATGAACGGACTTGACCACACACGGATGCACAAACAGTCCATCAAAAGCTTGCGCGATGACGTGTACAGCACGTACGACGGGACTAGAAATAGGAAGTCCAATACACAGCAATGCACCCTTCCGCCGTGTAAATCCTTTCTGAGCATGCGCCATTCTTAGTCCGTCGAACTAGCCTACTCACGAGCGGATTGTCCGCTGAAACCAAAGTATGACGGACAGAATTACGGAAATTCCGAAATACTTAGTACGCCAGACTGCAGGCTGAAAAAGTCCGCTGAAGCCCACACACGAGCGGACTGTCCGCTGAAATGTGTTTCGACGGACTAAGTAGGCCATACAGTCCGCCCGTGTGTACGCGGCATCACTTCCCTAAAACACCAATTTCCATCGGAAGCCTTTTTGGTCCTGACAGAGACCATGCAGGTTGGTATAGATCAGTGTTTCTCAATTCCAGTCCTCGTGGCCCACTAACAGGTCATGTTTTCAGGATTTCCCTCAGATGAAACAGCTGGGGTAATTACTAAGGCAGTGAAACTGATCAAATCACCTGTGCAAAATAATTGAAAGCTTGAAAACATGACCTGTTAGTGGGCCATGAGGACTGGAATTGAGAAACACTGGTATAGATGGTCTTCCATGTATTAGTCCTGTGAGTAGTAAAGTCAAATTGATGTAAATGAATTAAAGCAAGGACACAGGGTTTTAACCTATTAGCTAAAAAATTTAATATCAAGATGAATAGGGGAGATTAGCTGATAATTACCATAATTACCACACACCATGCAATCCTTCCCTAGTTTAGGGGTTATCACATTCTAAAGTTTGAGGCAGAAAGTATTGAATAACAGAAACCACGTTACAGACTTTCATCATAAAGGGAGATCATGCTTCTTTAAAAGTTTTTCCAAGTTCCAAAGATTTGTAGCCAGCTACTCCCACTGATATGTTTAACCCCCTCCCGCTGCCAGCCTAATGTAAACATTGCTATGCAGAGCCATGCTGGCAGAGAGAAAAGGGTGCAGTTGTGGGCCTGTGTGGATTCCTTCCCCCCGCTCACTCCCTGCCACTGGGAACCATCTATGTGCATTGGAATGTGCTTTCTTCCCCATGAAGATCTGTGTGCCAGCACGGGCTCTGTTCATTCCTCTGCTCTCCTCCTCCCTTCTGCAATGCAAGATCAGATCCAGTCAGAGACCAGGAAAGTAAGAGCCAATGGAAGCTTCAAAGAGGATTACTGTGCAAGGATTTTGGGAGATGTAGTCCTTAAAGGAGTACTGCACCCTAAATGTTTATAAAGCCTGGTGACTACTGGACCTCTGGGGCCCACAAACCCCTGCTGCTAGAGGAAGAGGGTTTAACCATTTTTCTCAGGCAAAATCTAGAGGGAGGGGACAGTCCTGAGAAGAGAGCTATGGGGCCAGACCTACAGTTAGGGTGTTTGCCTCACAGCTAAGTGACCAAAGCTAAGAGAACCTGTTCCCCCACATCATGTATCATGCAAAGGGGATGGACCTTCATCCAACCCTGCTGGAGCAGCCTTAAGAGGCTAGTAAAGAGAGAGAGAATTGCTGTGTCTTCAGGGTCCGAGCTGAGAGACTACAGCATGTGTGAAAGTCTGGAACTTAAACACTGGGAATTACGAGTGTCCAAGCTGTTGGGACCATGCACAAATGGTTATTCAACCCAGAGACTGCTTACACTTAGTGGCTTAGTCTTTGTGATTGATTCACATTTTTAAAAGGAAAGTACACCACTTAATGAAGGGCCCAACCAGAAGCTGGCCATTGTTAAGTTAACATTAGGCACCAGGTATTTTGACCACATCCAGGGGTATCCCGAGTCTAGGAATGCATACACTCACTTGCCATTGGGGTTGTATGCTCAAGGTGTACACCAGAACCCTTTTTATTCTTCTGAACTGGGTTGGGTTGTATAGAGACTCTATTTACCGATAGTTAGTTAATTTAGTCTTGCTATACCATTTCAGTGCCAGTTAGTGGGTAACTAACCATTCCACAATTTATAGTGTCTTTAAAGCGGGAGTAAACCCAGTTTCAAAAAACACTTACATTCCTGGCATGCCGGAAATGCTAACTTTCACACTGGTTGTGCTCTCAACCAAACTTTCAAACCATCCAATGGCTGGTTTAATAACTGATCACAGGTGCAGCATTATGGCAGTTGAAGAATCATTAGAGGCCAAGATGGCAGCTTCCTTGACTGAAAACGATAGAAGGGTTTACTACCACTTTAAGTCTTTGTAGATTCATGTTTATTGATTTACCCTCTGTTTGCATAGCACTAATGTGGCCTTATTCTTGTGCATACTTAGTGGTAGCCTACTAACCCTTAAGCTGTTTAAATGGCTTTAGTGTATCATCAATAGATATGAGCTTCGTGTTCCAGTCGAACTTACGATCGACTCGAACATTGGCTGTTCGGGCGTTCGGCGAATTCCGAACGTTTGGGCCGTTCGCGTCAAAATTCGAGTGACGCGCGCGCGGACCACAATGCACTGCGGTGGCGCAGTGCATTGCTGCCCCATGATTGGCCAAGCATGCACTGTGACCCCGCATGCTTGGCCAATCGCAGCGCCGGCAGCGAGGAGAGCCATGATTGGCCACAGGCATCCTGCCTGTGGCCAATCATAGCTCAGGCTGTGTAGTGCACGCCCCACACTATATAAGGCCGCCTTTGAGGCGGCCTCGTGTAGTGTGTTACTTAGCATCTGAAGCAGTGGGTGTTCTGTGTACCTTCAACACAGTACACACCAATCGTTTTTGGCTGATTTCCTATCTTGCTGCTGTGTAGTGGTTGTTGTCTGTGCCCTGACTGCAGTATACACCACTATATTCACCTCACCTATATAGCTAGTGATCTAGCTTTAACCACTTAACAACTGCCCATTGCCGATTAACGGCTTCAGGGCGGTTGTTTAACTCTGAGAGGCCGTTAATTAACGGCCTCCCAGAATTCTGCTCTCGCGTGCCCCGAGGTGTGCGCACTCGAGAGCATCCGTGACCGCCGGGTCGCATCACGGATCACGGTAAACGGCCGCTCATAGCGGCCGTTTACCACGTGATTGCTCCGTCAAATGACGGAGTGATCACTTGGAAACAAACCGGCGTCATGTTATGACGCCTGTTCCTCCCTCCCCTCTCTGTACCGATCGGTACAGCGGAGGGGAAAGAGATCGGTGTCAGCAGCGATGTGGGCTGCATCTGCAGTGCCCACATCGCTGCTCACCGAATTTAACCCCTCAATTCCCTGCCAATACTCTGCAATACCAGTGCATACTCTGCAGTACCCTGCCATTACTCTGCAGTACCCCGCCATTACTCTGCAGTGCAGTACCCCGCCATTACTCTGCAGTGCAGTACCCTGCCATTACTCTGCAGTGCAGTACCCTGCCATTACTCTGCAGTACCCCCCATTACTCTGCAGTAACCCCCATTACTCTGCAGTACCCCCCAATACTCTGCAGTACCCGCCATTACTCTGCAGTACCCGCCATTACTCTGCAGTACCCCCAATACTCTGCAGTACCCTGCCATTACTCTGTAGTACCCCCCCAATACTCTGCAGTACCCTGCTATTACTCTGTAGTACCCCGCCAATACTCTGTAATTCCCTGCCATAAATTGCCATACCCAGCCATACTCAGAGATACCCAGCCATACTCGGTGATACCCTGAAATACCCAGCCATAGACGCCCCCCACCCCTCACCGCCCTCCGGTGCTTCTACCAACTCGCCAGTACGATCAAAGCCAGAATCTTTTTATTATTTTTTATTTCAGGCTTCCCAGCCTAGAGGTGAGATGTGGGGTCATATTGACCCCCCAGATTTCACTGTAAAGAGGACCTGTCACCCCATATTCCTATTACAAGGGATGTTTACATTTCTTGTAATAGGAATAAAAGTGATCAAAAATATATTTTTGGGGGAAAAAATGTCAAACTAAAATAAATAAAGTAAAATGAACAATAAAAAAATAAAATAAAAATTAAAGCGCCCATGTCCCCATGTGCTCGCATGTGCCACACATGTGAGGTATCGCCGAGAATGTTAGAGCGAGAGCAATAATTCTAGTCCTAGACCTCCTCTGCAACTCAAAACATGTAACCAGTAAAAAAAAAATTAAAGCGTCGCCTATGGGGATTTTTTAAGTAGCGACGTTTGGCGCCATTCCACGGGCATGTGCAATTTTGAAGAGTGAGATGTTTGATATCTATTTACTCAGCATAACTTCATCTTTCACTTTATGCAAACATTGGGCTAACAAGTGGTTAATAATAGAGCTTGCAGTCAGTAGTGTTAGGAGATAGTGCGTGCTGTCTGCGTGCTCTGTACCCAGTACATACCGCTATAATATAGGGCAGGCCCCTACTTTCAAACATCCAACTTACAAACATCTCCTACTTGCAAACGCAAGGAGACAGCAGCAAGTGAGATGAAAAAAGATGGACGACAAAACAAATTATACAGGGATGATAACCCTTCCCTATGTTTTCCAAAAAGCTTAAAGATAGTTTTTTTGACTGGAGCTACACTTTAAAAATGTACCGGTTGAAAATGACAAACAGATTCAACTTAACACAACAAACCTACACAGTCCCTGTCTTGTTTGCACCGCCTGTATACTGCTGTTCTGAGTATATAGGGCCTGGGGGCCACACGCATTTCCTTTTTTTAATATGGGTACGGGGTTCCCCTTAATATGCGTACAAGACCCAAATAGGCTGGTAATGGGCAGGGAGGGCTACCCATGCCATGTTTCTCAATGATTTTCAACCATATTGCAGGAACCAGATATAACATTAAAACCGCAAGCAGTTTTAAATGGTGTTATTTCCGTTTAATGTCATTTTGTGCAGGGACTGTTCTAAACACGGGAAACACGTGGCACTTCACAGGCATACTACAGACACCCCCCAGGCACCATATTTAAAGGAATATTTCACTTTTTTTTTCACTTTAATCGTCATTAAAATCAGTGCTCCTGCCAAAATGGCAGTTTTTAAAACTTTTTTTTGCAGTGACCCATGTCCCCTGAGGCAGGAGGCAGGTCCCCAAACCCTTTTTAGGACACTATCTTGCATATTAGCCGTTAAAATTAGCACTTTCCAATTCGAACGTTCGAGTCCCATAGACTTCAATGGGGTTCTAACGTTCGTACCGAACGCGGGGGTCGTTCGCAAGTTCTGGTGCGAACCGAACCGGGGGGTGTTCGGCTCATCCCTAATCATCAAGGATGTCAGTGGGGGATCAAGTGGTTTTAAGAGTCATGGCAGAATAGAGAACCCATTATCATTAGTGGCTCCTACACTACAGATTTATTAGTGACAAAGGTCTTTTCCTCCATGATGGGTTTATTTAGTTCCTCCATCATGTCTTTAGAGATGGTCGAGCTGTAAAGTGAAGGTTGATGGTAATGGCTCTTGGGTTATATACTTTTTTATTTCTCTATGGGTAGTCAATGACTGGTATGGAAGCGATAGAGGATCACTGATGGAAACATTTTAAAAGGAGTTTCTTAACTTTTTAGGATCCATATTGAAAAATCGGATCTCCACCATCTGCCCTAAAATTTCACAAGTTAAACAAGAACTTCTACATCTACTGTTCAAAGACAGACTCAACACCGACATCAAATGTGAAAGATCCAAAGCGTGTTTCCACTCCAGATAGCAAGCCTTCATGGTCTCAGCACTATCTCCAGAAGACCTTGATATCTTTGGACAGTACTCATTCTCATACTATGGAACTCTTCCTACACTCCCAGGGAAGATGACCACCCTGATGATCAACCCACAACTGGTGGAACTTAACCTTAACTTGAAGCAAAAGTCCGTTAGGACCCCTACCCCTCCATCAACCTCAACCTCTCCACCAACCTTACGACAGAGAGTGCCCCACATAATACTTCAGCCACAGCCTTGGTGTCTCCTTCCCTCTTACCTGCTCAGCAAGAACCTTTCTCACCATCCCTCCCTTCTATTTGTTTCTTTTGTTCCACCTTGTAGTCCTAGGGAACCTCCATAACATATCCATCCAGGTACCTCTGTATGATAGTTAGTGTCTTGATTTGTTGTATCCAACTCCTGTTGTCATGCCACCTATGCACGCATGTACACAGCCCCTAGATTACATGGCTCACTCAAATTACGTTGTAAAACAATATTACTACTATTGTTATAATCTGTATGGATTTTTTTTTCAATAAAATCTTTTTGAAAGAAAAATAAACTTTTTTTATGGCCGTGTAGTTCTAAGAGGATCTCTCATTGCCTCCTAGCATTACCAAAACCTCATGAAGATTTGGTATTCCCAGACCCTTTTAGGTACCACTAGGCAGTCAATCTCTTCATGATCTTAAATTGAAAAAAGCACCCCCAACTAAAATGCTGGATGTATCTGGAACTGGACGTAGTGCCGCTCCCTCTGCAAACTCTGCCTTGGCAATATTCCTCCCTTCTTCCACCTGTTAATGGGTGTTACTCTGAAGGTTCTTCTAACTCAGGCTGCATTTCCTCTCCTAACATTGGCCCTTCAGGGATGTCACTGGTAATTAGGGGTGACAGAACTACCATCTAGTGTTTCTAATCCTTGCTTCAAATCATTTCTCACTTCCAAACGAATTCCACTCAAGGATTTTGTGTCAGGTAATGGGTGGAAGTCTATCAGGGAAATACAACCTATGATCTCTGCACCTTGCAAATTCAGGCAAGCTATTCAAATTCACCATTTTCTTTCCTCAGTGGCATTGCAGTCATGCTCTCCACTATGGCATGGTTTATCGCTGACATATAAGTTGATTTCGAGACTGAGTGAGGGTTTTTCCCTCCTTTTCTGAGAAAGTGGGAAACTGAAACTGACCTTGATCTCAATCTGATGAAGGAACAGAGGGATTATATTTTGTTTCAGGGCTTTCTTTCATATTTTCAGGTAGTGTTCACTGATGCAGCCTTTTTGTGAAAAGGTCCAGAGAGTCAAATTTGAACTGCCTGCTATTCAACTCAGAATCGATCCAAGGCATTTCTGCTACACCTAACTCTTATGCCAAGAAATATCTTCTGGTCCATTTGATCAATTTGCAAAAGAACACTCACCCAAGCTCTACCGCTGTATGATGTAGCTAGTGTGCAGAGTGGATGGGTCTCTAGCTAATTGAGTTCACAGAGAATCCATAACATGTACAAACCAGCAACTCGACAGCTTCTCCATAAGAACTTTTATTGTAGCATTACAGCAGTAATATCATCCAAAACACTGACGGGTTTCGGCCTAAGCCTTCATCAAAAGCTATTTTTGTGATGAAGGCTTAGGGCGAAGCACATTTTGGATGATTATACTTCTGTAATGCTACAATAAAATTTTCTATGGAGAAGCTGTCAAGTTGCCGGCATGTACATGTTATGATTCTCCATTTGATCAATGTGATTAAAGTATGCATACCCTGCCTGTGGAAGTGCACTGAACCCCATTGATGGGTCAATGGTTTGCTGCAATTGAGGATATTCAAACTATGGAGTGACTATTAAATGAGAAAATGAGAACCACTAGAAAGTGGTTTTATTGGAATACGTTTAAATTCTCCTGGGACTATAGGTTATATCTTTATCTATGCTCACCATGAAACACAGAAGAAGTATAGGTGGTGTGGACACAGGGAGTTTTGTATTCCATCCGTAGCCTTTCATAACCCCCATTTTTTTTCTTTTTTCTCATTTCCCCTTTTCTCTTTTCTTCTGGTCTGTTTGTTAATTCTTAATAACATGGTCCACCTTAGTCAACCTTTTAGACAGGGTAGCCTATTTGTTTTCACTACACTAAGAAAACCTGGTTCTTCCAAGCTTAACTATAAGAGATCTGTACCAAGTCGATGGAGTCTTGCTTATGTATGGTTGTTTAATATTTTATGTTACATGTGTAAATTGGTTGATACTGGAATTGTGCAACTGGCTATGCAGTATATTGTGGGAGCATATGGACTGACTACTGTCTTTATTGCAAGCAGTTTTGTAGACGAACGTAATAAAATATTAAAAAATGAAAAAAAAATAAACATTTGCTGAGTTCTCGACCATCATCCCCATGTTGATAAAATAAATATGTTTTATCACAGAGTTTAAAATGGTTTTAAAGGCTGGGTGTTTCCTACCTTAACCACTTCAGCCCCGGTAGGATTTACCCCCTTAATGAAAGGTCTTTTTTTGCAATACGACACTGCGTTATTTTAACTGACAATTGCATGGTCGTGCAAAGTTGTACCCGAACAAAATTGATATCCTTTTTTTCCCCAACAAATAGATCTTTCTTCTGGTGTTATTTGATCACCTTTTTTTTTTTTTTTTTTTACGCTATTTTGAAAAAAAAAATAAAAATATTTTTTTACTTTCTGCTATAATACATATCCAAAAAAAAAGGCCAATATGTATTCTGCTACATATTCTTGGTAAAAAAAATTAATAAATAGTTATTCTTTACTTGTAATGGTGGCCATCGGTGCGGTGGACAAATCTGACCCCAAATGGCACTTTTGGTGACCAGTGACACCAATACAGTCCTATAAAAATGCACTGATCCCTGTATAAATGGCACTGGCAGGGAAGGGGTTAACACTAGTGGGTGATCAAGGGATTAAGTGTTCCCTAGGGAGATGTTTCTTACAAAGGCAGATCTCCATTCTGTCTCTCTTTTCAGGTATTGCGAGCTCTCGTGGCACAAACTGTTAACTGCAGGAGAAACAGCAGATGCCATCAAGATTTCTGCCTTGCCAAGCTTCCCATGAATGGCTGAGCAGTTTAAGACTGAACCTCTTCTTGTGCAACTTCATTGTGTGACTGCATGTCTTCCTTAAAGGGGGTTGTAAACACTCTAGGCTTTTTCACCTTAATGCATTCTATGCATTAAAGGGATTGTAAAGTGATTTTTTTTTAAATAACAAACATGTTGTACTTACCTCCACTGTGCAGCTCGTTTTGCACAGAGTGGCCCCGAACCTGCTCTTCTGGGGTCCCTCGGCGGCTGTCTCGGCTTCCTCCCACAGGTGCTTCTCACATTCATGCGAGCTCCCTCGCATGGTGAGAAGCATCTGCGGGCGCACTCCCGTGATACAGCCGGCGGCTATAGCTGCTCGCTGTATCACACGGCCCCGCCCCCGGCGCTCCGCGTCAGTGGATGTGATTGACAGCAGCGCGAGCCAATGGCTGCGCTGCTTTCCATCCATCCACTCCAGCCAATCAGCTGCCAGGTGGAAAGGATGTCGGGGGACGAGCGCAGGACTTTCGAGGGGTGAGGTAAGTAAAACGGGGGGCTGGGGGCGCAGGCACTGTCAGATTTTTTTTACCTTAATGCATAGAATGCATTAAGGTGAAAAAACATTTACCTTTACAACCCCTTTAAGTTGAAAAACCTCCGGTCATTCAGCAGTCCCCCAGAGCCCCCCTCCCTTTTACTTACCTTAAGCCGATCCTTCCATTGACAGGGATGAGCACAGCAGCTCCAGCTACTGTCTTGGGTCCTCATTGGATAGATTGATAGACTGATAGCATACTAGGTATGTGATGGTGCAGAGTGGCCACCCTGCCTTATGGAGGTTAAATCATCTCCAAATATATGAATTGAGATGACATACTGGATTGAGTGTACTGGGTGGTGAAATGGATGGAGTGGGAGTGAATTAGGGTACCGTATATAAGCTGTAACTAGTCACCGATAACTCCAACCTCTGAAGATGTCAAGTGTAAGGGGTGAAACATGTTAGGTGGTAACTATCAGTGATGTAATTTACGGTTGTTGGAGCGCATGGCAGAACACACGTTGATGAGTCGCTTCCGGTCCAGTGATCCTGCTCTGTTTTAAGTTAGTGTAACCAATTATACATGTGATTTTAAATAAACAAAATTACCTATGTGGATCCCTTCTCTCATTCTCTTTACATGTGAGAATGAACTATCACCCTAAGCATTATTACTACACAAAAGGAGCAGCCCCAGAGGAGGAACACAAGTCCCAGCAATTCTAGGAGTACCGTTGCACAAAAGGAGTGGTCCCAGAGGAGGCATACAAGCCACAGCAACACCAGGACAACTGAATATCAAGTACATATGACTCTTATGTCATACAACTGTTGGTGAGTAGGTGGGGACACTGGAAGGGAGCACCACACTGAAAAGATTTAGCACTTCGGTAAAAGGAATAGCACAGAACACTACTAAGAGACTGTTCTTTTTTCATTTCTTTTTTCATTTCTGGAAGATATGTGGATATTGACAATTTTTTTGCATGTGTTTAAATAAATGTGTTATTAATGCATTTTAGAATTTATATAGGTAGCACTTTAGTGATGGTTTGCAATCACTCAAAGATGACTGAAAATTCAGAGAATTTCAGGGACCTCAGCTTCAACAGACTTAATATATTTTTAATTGGGGCAGAATAAAATGGAACATGAGAGAGTAGGAGTGAATGTTGGTTGGAATTTTCTCAGCAGCCTCAAGACCTACCAAGATGACCACCACATGTTCTCCAAAGAGCTCAGTCCATTACCATTTACGGGGGGGCATTCAGGGTAAGGTGGAACATGCAAAGACTGCAGAGGGTGTGGCAAAACTTTTGTCTTAGGCAGGCCATACACTGTGCAAATTTGTTTCCTGCAGCCACGATTAGCCCCATTAATACAGTGTTGACAGGGGATTCCCTCCTGCTGAGCAATTATCTTCCCAATAATTATTATTATTATAATTGACAGTGATTATTTCTAGCAGCTATAGCAGCTGCTAGCAATAATCACAAGAGAATTCGGCAGGCTGGTTGTACCCAAGTTGATTGATCAACTTGGTACATTCAGTCTGCCCATTAACTGTTCAAATCTCGGCCAGTTCCTTCTGAACCGGCCGTGATTCAAACCATGTATGGACGGCCCTACTATTACAGAGGGGAGAGGGCTGTAACTGTTTGCAACAGTTACAACATAATATTTCTGCACAATAACATATGAGACAAAATAGCACTTCTCCTGTTTTAAGCCTGATTTACAGTATTACAAACTCAGGCACATTTATATTTAAAATCTCTCCCAGATAAGGAGGTGTAACCACAAGCTTTGCTGAAGTTCTGTTCCATGCCAATCTCAATGACACTGTGGGGATGATTTATGAAAGTTGTGCTCCATCAGGAGAGGAGCACGGCGAGGCACAACACATATTTTCATATTTACGAAATGGTGCGCCGGGAACAGAGAGCTAATCCCCCAATTACTACAGAGATCTCTGTGCATGGGAGAATGCAATCAGTGCGCCACTATGGACATGGCGCACGGCATCTTCAATTCAATATTAACAGAAGATGGAGGTGGCAATATTATGGGGTGATGTGAAGAAGTTTAGTAACACCTACTCAAGTAACAAATATGCCCAACATAGAATGAAAAAGTAACTTTTTCAGAGCAAGCCTACTGTGCCTTCAAGTACATTTAGAACTGCATGAGATTGATGTGCATGTGCAAGCGGCACTTGCGCTCGTTCAAATGAGTTTGTTCACTGCACAGCCAAAATCTTAGTAAATGTCAAGCAACGTAAATGCAATTGCATGGGTTGAACGGGCGCACCTCTAAACTTGACTTTTTTTACACTGGTTCACCTTTATGTATTTTTTGAAAGGAGATTTAGACACAGGTCATGTTAGCATGTTACATTGCCAATATGTGACATGCACCTTGTTAAAATTATGTAAAAAGACTCGCTCCTCTAGCTCCTCCTAAAAGGGCATTTGACCTTTTCCCTCTAATGCACATGATTTCTTTGGGCTAGCTTTTGCTTTTAAAAGGAGAACTCCACACTCCATTTTCCAATGCTCTTGTCTACCCTTCTAATGTATATGATTTCTTTGGGCTAGCTTTTCCTTTTAAAGGGGAACTCCACACTCTATTCTCCAATGCTGTTGTCTCCCCCCTCTAACCCCTTGGATTTACATGGGCTATCTTTTACTTTTAAAGGGGAACTCTCCACTCCGTTCTCAAAAGGCTGTGAGCTGGCTTCCCCAATCCAACCCCATCCTTTTTCAGAGCATACAACAGGGCCAGCTAGGAAGGGGGCGATAAGAGCGATTGCCCAACCCCCTCCTGAACCATACAAGGCCACATTCACTCAACATAGCTGGCTGCCTTTGGGGCAGGTTGGGTTCAGCCCAATACCAACCACAAAGCACCTTGTACCCAATAGTTTAAAAGGGGGTTTCCACATTCTGTAAAGCCCCCTGTCTGCAGGCCTCCACAACCCCAGCCTAGGGTTGTGTGTAAGAGACCCTTGTCCCCCTGAATATGGGAACAAAGTGGTTGACTTTTGGGGTGCCCGAGTCCCTCCTGCCCCCAAGCATCCAGCCCCTTTCGTGGGCTGGATTGCTGTGTGTTTGGCTAGGGGTTTGTTACTGTGTGGAAGGGGCACAATATTTTTCTAGTTTGGGGTGGGATTTTTCACATGGGGGTTCTCATTTTAAGCCTTAACATACCAAAATGACCCAATATGTATTGGGGGAGGCAGGCTATTTTTTTTGTTTTGGGTTAAAATCTTGCAGCTTCAATGTAGATGTGTAAGTTTTCTCTAAAGCCATACATCTTTGAAGCAGCATTTTGGTTAGCATTATATGCTACATATGTAGCACTTCACAGGCAGAGTACCCCCCCCCCCCCTCAAGTTACTAGCTTTTCTTTTCTTTTTTTCGTTTTTGGGGTTGTCCAAATTGGTGATATTGATATATGTTGTTAGGGTGGAACCTGGGCCATACCCCTTTTAAGGCCAATAACTAGAAGATAAGCCAGCCAAGTCAGTTCCCATAGACTGCAATGGTATTTGTTGTATAACTTTTGTCCATGTTACGCTCTTTGCCCCCCTGGACCAGGTGTTTGTTCCCACCTGTAATTTTGTAGCATGCTGGATGATGTGCTTAATTTTGGACAGGGGGGTGGCTTATTTTGTGCTAGCTGCATTTGGGTTGGTCTTGCCATGCTTAGGGACTTTTTTTTTTTCAGCTTTTTGTGTGTGAACAGCACTTAGATGTTTTTGAGCATGCTGCGAGAGTGTGATTTTTGGGTTAGTAATTTAAGTACATTCTTTACAAGTGTACCCACTTTGAAGTTCTGTCTCTGCACTGGGTGAACTTGCATTTTGGGTGTTTCATAGACTGCATATGCATGTTTTCAATTGCCTCATTAATATACAAACCTATGTTATATAAAGATTGCAGATAGCATTCTTTACCTTGCTCTTAAAAGAAGAAAGATTGTGTGTGTGGGGCCAGAAAGAGAGTACATTTGGGTGTTCTTATAGAGTTTGTAACACATGTATTTTCTCTATGTATTTTGTTTGTTATGTATTTGCAAAACAGATGTGTTTTAGAGCAAGTTTTTTTTTTACTTTGGTGTATTGTATTTTGTTGGGTGTGGGGATATTTTCCCCTGAAATATTTTTAATGTTGTCAATGTGTCGTTTGTAAGCGGTTTCACTTTAATTGTCTGTGCTGCATTATTTTGCAAAATCTTCCTCAAGATGTTGTAACTAATGTTTAAATCCTTAATAGATGTCTGTGTGTGGGTGCAGTCCTTTTAGCTCCTGTTAATTTCCTCTGCAAAATGGTCAGACCTCAAAACCATATTCTGTTAGTGTCTCAAATTAACATATTTTTTTTATTTTTTTTTGCTTTCCTTGCTTTTTTTGACCAATGAAATTTGTGGCACATTTTTATGTTTTTATGTGTTTTGTTAATTTTCATGCAACAGATTTCCCAGCTACAGCTTAACTGAGCTGATTGGCATGGCAAAAGAAACAAGGTGTGATTTATCTAAAAGCTACTTTCCTGACGCCTTCATGGCAGCACACACTGGGTTGTGACTCCGTCCCCACAACCTGACAGGATTGGATAGCTATAAATTTGAAGGGGAGACCCCCCCCCTGCATTCTCTTTTTTATCCTCACCTGACAGGTTGGTCGGACGCGTTTCCATGTGACAGATGAATTAAGCCTCTACCGCATTCGCCCCAGCAGGTTCAAGCCTCTCCTGTTTGGAAGTCCCTCCTGTACAGTCTCTAAAGGAGCTTCTATGGAGGGAGCCCCCCGCTCTGGTGGTCTCAAGGGGTGTTTATGTTTTTCTCTGCCTGACATTTTTACAAACTTTAAAGAAGCTTATTCTGCAGGGGATTCCCCTATCTTGCCTCTCCATTTCCTTTCCTAGCATCCTTAAGTTTTATATTCTGTGGGAAAATATATTTTGTACCTTTTTTCCACAGCGGAGGGTACAGGTCTTGCTGGCACCTGTTATCCCTCTTGTCCGCCGTTTGTTCCGTCGTTCTGCGCATTCCCAGTCCTAAGATTTTTCCTCCTATACTTTCTTAGGGTTTCCCTCTTCTAAGATGGCGCTGGGGCACTCGTATCGCTTCCGTCCACTGCCCACGCAGACCACCATCAGCAAGTTAGGTAAGAGGCTTCTCCAGTTAGGTACATATTGAAGGGGAGATCAAAAGAGTGCCAGATGCTTAGTGCTGCCTTTTTTCTTCCGGCAGCCCAGCTGAGTCGAGAACAGCAAGTTCTAGACAGGGAAGAAGATCCAGCCATACTTAAGCAGAAAATCGCATAGAAGCTGCTCAAGATCCCCTTCACGCCACCGGAGGCATAGCCATTCATGGCATAGCCACACGCACCGTAGCCAGTCAAGGCGTAGGAAATCTCCTCCTTCGCACCATCAAAGTCGCCATGCCCGTCCTGCACCAAATGCCTGCTGGGTATGCGGTGCCCCAGCTTTGCCAGACAAGCTCGCCTGTCGTTCCTGCTTCAGTGAGGCCACTAGAGAAAAGGAGGCGGATGCTAGAATGGTCACGGATCTCTTTAGGGAGTCCGTACGAGAAACATTGCTTGAGTCAGCAACGCCAGCTTTGGATAGAGCGGTTCCTAGCACATCCTCTGCGGAACCTCGCCTCACCCAAGCATCAAAATCCTCCTCTGAGGACGAGTGTCAGGATATGTCAGCTGGCTTTGACTTTTCCCTGGTGGAGCCTTTTGCGAAATCCGTTAAGGAGGCAATTGGCTGGCAGGAAGACGCGGCTAATCCTCCTAAGGTACGGAAATATTTTCCGAATTTGAAAAGGGATCCGGAAACCTTCCCTTTTATTGAGGAGCTTGAGGACCTCATCAAGGACGAATGGGAGAGATCAGATAAGAGAGCTAGCCTCTCTAATAGACTGGCAAAAATGTACCCTTTGAAGGAGGCGAAGGTGAAGCCCCTTATGAATGCCCCCGTCGTCGACTCTTCATTGATGCGCCTGGCCCGTCATGTAACCTTACCGATCGAGGATGCGGTCTCTTTCTGGGATATTTTGGATCGGAAAATGGATCTGGAGTTAAAAAAAGCTTATTCCACGGCTGGAGGGGCCTGTAGACCAGCGATTACTACGGCGGCAGTAGCCAGGGCCATCTCAGGATGGGCATCCGGAGTGGAAAAAGATCTCAGAGATGGCGTTGAGATGGAGAAGATAATATCCTCCTTGCAGGAGATCAGACTAGCAGGGGATTTCGTAGCAGAGGCCTCGGTAGACATTATTATATCTTCCGCGAGATCAATGCTGGCCTCAGTAACAGCAAGAAGAGCTCTATGGCTCAAGCCATGGATTGCAGACGCAGCTTCTAAAACCAACTGGTGTCGGATTCCTTACGATGGTTCAAATCTGTTCGGTGCCAAACTAGATTCGGCCATCTCCAAAGTTTCCGGGGGAAAATCAGGTATGATCCCTTCCGACAGAAGACCTAGGGCACAGAGAGGTCCAGCTTTCAGGCGTAATTTGCTGGACAAATACCGGGAATCCAGATCCTACCGTCCAGGTAGGGAGTTTAGGAGGGATTGGAGGAGCACAAAGACCTCCTTCCTCAAATTACAGAAGTCCAAGGCCACCCCGGCTGGGGATCAGCCAAAATCATTTTGAAGATCTGCCTGCCCACCCGGCCCAGGTGGGCGCCAGGCTGAAAAGCTTTTTCAAAGTTTGGGCAAGTCACATAAAAGATTTATGGACTCTCTCGACGATGAAATTTGGCCACAAATGGAAGTTCAAGAATGGTCTTCCACCAAGCTACTTCCGCGCAACCAGGCTTCCGTCTTCCTCAACCAAGAGGAGCCTGTTAGTAAAATATGTAACGGAACTGAGACAAAAGGGTGCAATCCTAGAGGTACCATCACACCAAAGGGGGAGAGGGTTTTATTCCCCTCTTTTTTTGGTGAAGAAGAAAACAGGCGACTTACAGCCCGTACTAGACCTCAAAAGACTCAACAGAGGCATCCAAGTGGAGTCCTTTAAAATGGAGAGTTTACAGTCTATTCTCCTAGCCATAAACCTGAACGACTGGATGCTTTCTATAGACTTGTCGGACGCCTATCTTCATGTACCAGTTCACCCGTTTTTTCAGAAATTTCTGCGTTTCGCCATAAATCAACACCACTTCCAATTTCAGTGTCTTCCGTTCGGCATCTCCTCAGCTCCCAGGACATTTACCAAAATTTTGCTACCACTAGTAGCTTTTCATTAGGGAGAAAGGATTACGAGTCCACCACTATCTGGACGACATCCTGCTGTTAGCGAAGGATCAAGAATCTCTGACTCTCCATCGGGAGATTCTCCTTGCGACCCCCCAGAAATTTGGGTGGATAATCAACTGGAGAAAGAGCAGTTTGCAACCAACACAGAGAATGGTCTTTCTGGGAGCAGACCTGGACACCAGACTAAACAGGATACAGCTTCCACAGGAGAAGATCAGACCTCTAGTACAAAAAATGCAAAGGCTATTGTCGACAGATCGGTTGCCGGCCAGAGTCTGCCTAAGTGTTCTGGGGTCCATGTCAGCAACTATACCTATGATCCAGTGGTCCCAGTGGCACATGAGACCTCTCCAGAGCTCATTTCTCAGGCAGTGGGATGGAGTATCGATGCATCAGACCATCCTGGTTCCCAGTTCAGTGAAGCAGTCGATATGGTGGTGGGCTCACCACAGCAATCTCGGGAAATACAGGCCGATAATTCCTCCAGATCCAGAAATTATAACTTCGGACGCCTGCCAGATGGGTTGGGGAGCTCATTTTCAACACCTGGCAGCCCAGGGGCAGTGTTTTTTTCAGGCTTTGGGCTTAGTTTCCAACATCTTGGAGCTCAGAGCGGCTTTCCAAGCCTTGCGAGCCTTTGCGCCGCTCCTGAGAGGCAAGAATGTAGTTATCCGCATGGAAAAAAAGTGGCAGTGGCCTACATTCAGAGGCAAGGAGGTACCATGAGTGTCACTCTGATGGAGGAAGTTCGGCCCATTTTAGATTGGGCTCAGATACATCTTTCAGGGCTGGGAGCAATATATGTTCCAGCAGCGCAAAACATGTTAGCCGACTGCCTGAGTCGGGAGACCCTTTCCAACAACGAGTGGCCCCTGAACCCCCAAACCTTCGCTCTTCTAATGGAAATTTGGGGAATGCCGGAGATAGACCTTGCGGCTACACCAGCGAATACCAAATGCCCCAGGTTCTCTATGACCGTCAGAGGCCCGGACGTGACGTTATGACATCACGTCCGCACCTCGCATTGTAAACAAAGATGCGATCGCAGATGTCAGCATGAGATCGGAGAATTTTTTTTCCAATCTTATGCTTTATAGCCTGGAGGAGAGATGTGTGGTCTATTGACCCCGCATCTCTCCATAAAGAGCACCTGTCATGATAGATTCCTATTATAAGGGATGTTTACATTCCCTGTAATAGAAATAAAAGTGATAAAAAAAAGTAATGTAAAAAAAAGTGTAAAAACAAAAAAAAAACAAAGTAAAATAAAAAATAAAAATAAAAAAATGTTTAAAAACGCCCCTGTCCCCAGTAGCTTGCGCTCAGAAGCGAACACACATGTAAGCCCTGCCCACATATGTAAACACAGTTCAAACCACACATGTGAGGTATTGCTGCATGCTTTAGAGCGAGAGCAATAATTCTAAACTGGTAACCTGTAAAAAAAATTCAAAGCGTTGCCTATGGAGATTTTTTAGTACCGACGTTTGCCGCTATTCCATGAGTGTGCGCAATTTTAAAGTGTGACATGTTAGGTATCTATTTACTCGGCATAATATCATCTTTCACATTATACAAAAAAATTGGGCTAACTTTACTGTGTTATTTTTTAATTAATGAAACTGTTTTTTTTTACCAAAAAAAGGGCGTTTGAAAAATGATTGCGCAAATACCGTGCGAGATAAAAAGTTGCAATGGCCGCCATTTTATTCCCTAGGGTGTCTGCTAATATATATATATATATATATATATATATATATATATATATAAAATATGTTTTGGGGGTTCTGAGTAATTTTCGAGCAAAAAAAAGATGATTTTTACATGTAGGAGAGAAATGCCATATTGAAGTGGTTAACATGCAACCCTATATGCCAGGCTTCAAACTGTTTTTGCAGCAATGACTGACTACAGAATGCAACATCCACCTGCTCAATAATTTCTTCCATCTTTAAACAGGCACTATCTGTATCTTTACAAAGTGACAGACCTTCCATCTGCCATGAGGAAATGTCATGTTATGTCATGTTTCTTATCTTAAGGCTTTTATGTTTATGTAGCTTTTTCATTACAGTTTCCTTTGCAGAGATGTACTGCATACATTTTATTAGATTTTTCTGTGACCTGTGGCCTTTAAAGTGTATTTCAACTTTTGCATCCAAATTGGGATAACACCAACTTTGTATTTGTTACATGTTCCCAGTCAAACAGTATTACTTTTAAAAAAAATGCTCTTTACCTTTTTAAGTTGAATATATATTTATTAAGGTTTAACAAAGAGTGAAAAGTGTAAAGTTCAAAAGTATCAGATGACAAGTCCAGTATATCACATATATTCAGGCAAACCCGTAATCAAAATGAGGCATAATATACACAAAAGGCAAAGAACAACATAATAGGTATGGGCCCAGAGGCCAACTGCACACCACATGTGGGAGACTGAGAAAAATAACTATGAGGAACAATGGACCCATTATGGGTGTATCCTGGAGTCTGAAGGGTATAGTGATTAACCAAGTAAGGGGGGAGAGCAGGAAAAGAAAAGGAGAAGAAAAGAAGGAGAAAGGGAGAAGGGAGAAGGGAAGAAAGAGTAGTCTATTAGATCAAGCCATTATATCTTGAGCCAAAACCTGTCAAATCTGAACTATGGGGAGTAAGTCTATGTAAAGGTAAACATAGAAAGGAAATCAGGGCAAGTCCAACCGGGGATGCTCAAATGCTCAGTAATGCCCCATCTAAAATTTAATAGAAGGTGTCATAAGCTCATCTGCAGAGAGGAGAACTAAAAAGGGACCCCAGTACCAGGGGGAATCAAGCCATCCATTACAGTAGCCAGCCTTTAAGTTTTTTGGAATCTGAATAGTGCATCCAGCTGTACCAATCTTTACCTGTTTAAAACCATGTTTCTGAAAGCTGCAAGACTGCAAATCCTGCTTAGTTCTGTCCTGCTATTTAATCTTTATGAGGAAGCAGGGGAGTTATGTTTGTCATAGTTAAACTTTTTTTGGACTGTGCTGGTAGGGTTTCATGATCACTTGTTAACTAAATGAGTAGGACTATCAGTCCTAACAAAGGTTAAATATAATTGAACATTAATGCAGTGGGGGAGAGTTATTAAAACTGGAGAGTGCAAAATCTGGTGCATTTCTGAACAGAACCCAATTTTGTTTCTAGGTTTTATTGCCAAAGCTTAAAGCGTAACTCCACTTTTGGTGAGAAAAAAGCATTCCCCTCTGGGTGATCTATGTGCATTGCAAGGATTTTAACAAACTTTGTTGCAGATTCCTACCTTTTGTTATTTAGAAGTAATCCCTGTATGTGCCTCTGGTCTGAGTGGGTCTAACGGGAGGGGTTTCAGAAATATCTAACAGGTGCGCATCTGCAAGGCAATAATGAGGAAATCTGCTGGGCCTGCATCCCTTTACACGTGTTCCTACAGGGAGTATCTCACCAAAAATTACATTGTTGTTGCAGGGAATGCCTGAAATCTAACTTAGGCTGACTTCTTGGAAAATTGGTGAGACAATCACACAAGCAGGAAATTATGTCTCTGGGGAGTGGTCAGTACACATTCTGTGTACAGAACAACTCCAGGAAGCCATGTTGCAATGTATTCTCAGAATGTTACAGATGTGGATTGAAAAGGAAAGGTCATTTTTTTTTTTTTATCGTTTTTATTGAAATTTTCCAACAATTAACCATATGCAAATGGTACAAACAGATGACAGATAAAAGGTAATATACAGTCCTTTAAACATATAGTGCACTATCATATCTATAAAAAGAAATATAGGTAGACCTTTGACAAACATTCGAGTCACATGGGTATGCAATGGTTCACAGGTGTTAAACCATGTTAGTCGCAATGCGTCTTGTCACATAATACCATGTGCCTGTAGGTACACGATGGGACATATGTATTGAATAACAATAGAGCAGAGAAAAAAAAAAGAAACAAAAGAGAGAAATAAGGAGAAAGATGGGGAAGGAGGGGGAGGTATAGGAAGAAGGACTGGGGTATATTACCCCATGGTCTGACCTACTTATTGCTTATAAAGCAGAGAACATGAGCAAGTCATATATACTCATTGAGAAACAATGCCTTTCCAAATTTTCCAATTACTATCATATTTTTTCTTGTTACCTTGTTTGATTACTAACAGTGATTCATATACATAATGAGTCTGAGTGCGTTTAATTACTTCTGATGGATTGGGGGCTTCATTGGATTTCCAGTGTCTGGCAATTAAAGATTTAGCTACCAGAAGGATGTGGGTGACCACTATGCGGGAGTCTGGAGGGTAGTTTTCAATACCTACATTTAGAATCGCCAGAGCTGCAGTAGGTGGTGTTAAGATCCCTGTAATTCTGGATATAATTCGGAATACAGTATTCCAGAAGCTGGTCAAGTTCTTACAACCCCATACCATGTGATATAGATTTCCTATTCCTCCACACTGTCTCCAAGAGAGGGGTTGATATGTCGAGGAGAATTTAGATAAGCGGTAAGGGGTTAGGTACCATCTCAGGGTGATTTTTTGAGAAATTTCCCAGTGACATATATTTTTAGATGCCCTATAGGTTGATCTCAATGCATATAGCCACTGGGAGAGTGAGATGTTAATATTTAGGTCTTGTTCCCATTTAAGGAATGGGTGGGATTTGATAAAGTCAAGTTTTTGTTGGAAAGCATTGTAGGGGCAGGAGTCTTCGTGTAGTATTGACAAAGTTCTTCTGGTATATTAACACTATGGTCAGTTATATTCCTCAAAAGGTGAGCAATTTGGGTGTATTTATAGATGTCATTAGGGGGTAGCTGAAACTGGCTTTGTAGAGAGGGGAATGGTTTGAGGATGTTGTCATTAAAAATATCAGAGACAGTCTGTATACCTTTCCTTCGCCATACAGCTAGAGTGAGATCAGGGATCATGCGCTCAAGTACTGTAATTGGTATGGGGATAGCTACTTTCCTGGTTGTTGAAGTGGTCATTTTATGGAGCGCTCTCCAGGATATTAGGGAGGCTTGTAGTGTGGGTGGTAATGCAGAAATGCAAAGTGGTTGCCATATATCTAGGAATAAAAGAGACTGCAGGTCGTTAAATGGACATAATGCCTGCTCAATAATTGCCCATGGAACCTTAAGGGATGGATTGATCCAAGGTCTAAGTTGAGTAAGGATAGACGCTCTAAAATAGTCGTGTATGTCTACTATGCCCAATCCACCCGCTTCACCAGAATGGTTTTAGAACACCGTGGCCACTTCGAACACCACACATATTTGGAAAGTAGAGAGTTCAGAGCTTTAAGGTAGGTGGTGGGTAGTGGTATCGGAAGGGCATGAAATAAATAAAGAATTTGGGGAAGTAGCAACATTTTAAATGAAGCTAGTCTACCCATCCACGACAATCTTGGAGAGACTATGTGCTTCTGTGGTAAGTTTGCTAATTAGAGGGGGATAGTTAGCTTCTGCCAAGTCGTGTGGATCTGCTGTCAAGTATAGTCCTAGGTATTTTAACTTTGTGTCAGTCCATATGTAAGGGTATTCTGCTTGTAATTTGGAGCGAGTAGCATTTGAGATATTCAATGGTAATATAAGATATTTCGTGTAAGTAACGTTATAAAAGGAAATTTGGCTGAATTCTTCCAGTATTCTGTGTGCTAGGGGTAGAGAGGTAGCTGGGGAAGTTAGGAATAAAATGATGTCGTCTGCAAAAAAATTAATGCTGTGACGTTCTTTTTGAAATTGGAAACCTGGTAAATCAATGTGAGTCCTAATCCTCTCTGCCAATGGTTCCATAAGTACCGTATATACTCGAGTATAAGCCGAGATTTTCAGCCTCTTTTTTGAGGCTGAAAGTGCCCCCTCGGCTTATACTCGAGTCACCGCTGTCTGACTGCTCGATCAGCGTATCGAGCAGACAGACGGCGGACATTAAAATTCAAAAGCCGCGCCTCCTTCTCCGCCTCCGCCTGTGATAGGCGGAACACTGAATTTCCCAGCAGTCAGTGTTCCGCCTATCACGGACATCCGTTCATTCTCATACTACGGACGAGTATGAGAGGATGTCCGTGATAGGCGGAACACAGTGAGTGTTCCGCCTATCACAGGCGGAGGACGGAGGCGCGGCTTTTGAATTGTAGAATGGCCGCCGAGAAGAGCGGCGATCCTGGAGCGGCGATCCATCGGCACGACACGGGACGGAGGAGGCACGGGACGGAGGAGGCATGGGACAGAGGAGGCACGGGACAGAGGAGGCACGGGACAGAGGAGGCACGGGACAGAGGAGGCTCGGGACGACGGCGGCTCGGGACGGAGGCTTGGGACACAGGTAGGCTGGACACACACACAAGGCTGCACGGACACACACACACACACACACACACACACACACACACACACACACACACACACACACACAGGGATGGATGGATGGATGGATGGATACACACACACACACACACACACAGGGATGGATGGATGGATGAATACACACACACACACACACACACACAGGGATGGATGGATGGATGGATACACACACAGGGATGGATGGACGGACACACACACAGGGATGGATGGATGGATGGATGGACACACACACAGGGATGGATGGACGGACACACACACAGGGATGGACGGACACACAGGGATGGACAGCCATGTCTCACCCTCGGCTTATACACGAGTCAATAAGTTTTCCAGTTTTTTGGGGGTAAATTGGGGGCCTCGGCTTATATTCGGGTCGGCCTATACTCGAGTATATACGGTAAATAAAAAATTGAGGGGGATAGGAGACACCCCTGTCTCCTGCCATTAGAGATATGGAAGGGATAAGAAAGAATATTGGAGGTATACACTTGGGCACAGGGATTGGAGTATAAGGCTAAAATGACAGAGAGGATAGGGCCCTTGAAGCCAAATTTTTGTAATGTTTGCCGCATATAGCCCCAGTGAATCCTGTTGAACGCCTTCTCTGCATCCAAAGATAGGAGCAGAGAAAGCATTCGAGAGGCTCTAGCATATTGCATAATTCCAATAACTCGTCTAGTCGCGTCTGACTCTTGACGTCCTGGAGTAAAACCTGATTGATCCAGTTTGATCAGTAAGGGTAGAATGGGGACAAGTCTGTGGGCAAGAATTTTAGCATACAGTTTCACATCGGTGTTAAGAAGGGATATGGGCCTAAAATTAGCTGGGGTTGTGGGCTCCTTACCGGGTTTAGGGATAGTAACGACATAGGCCTTGAGCATCTCAGAAGGAAAAGAGGCAGAGGTCATTGCTTCAGTGTAAACGAGTTTAAGAGTAGGAGATAAAAGGTGCGGAAAAGATTTATAGTATTCATTAATAAGACCATCAGGTCCAGGGGACTTGCCAGACAGGAGTGTTTTAATTGCATTCAAGATCTCAGGCTCCGTGATGGGGGAATTGAGAGATATTAATTTGTCTGGTGTCAGAGATGGTAAGTGGAGGTTTGCAAGGAATTTCTGAATGTGGATATCTTGGGGTTGAGGAGTATTTAGGTCGTCATGGAGATTATAGAGAGATGCATCTTAATCTGCAAAAGAGTTCGCTATGTCTTTTGGATTGAACATTTTTGAGTCGCCTGGTGGTAAGGGATTTTCGATTTAACTCTACTGATTTTCAGTCTATGGGCCAAAAGTTTACCTGCTCGATTGCCAGTGGAATATTGAGACATTTTAAAAGCAGTAACATATTTGTTATAGTTTTCTAGGAGAATGAGCCTGAGATCTGAGCGCAAAGCGGACAATTTGTTTTCAGCGCTTATGGATGGAGTTGTATTATTTTGTGTTCTAATCTCATGCAAAATGCGATCAATTTTCTTGGTTCTCTGCCTCTTTTTCCTAGCAAAGATTTGCAGTATAATACCTCCTATGAATGCTTTATGAGAACACCATAGAGTAGCTGACTGAGAAACAGAATTAGCATTATCTGTAAAAAATTCAGTTAAATGATTGGCAATATTAGTTGCATGCAATTTTTTTCTGGAATATGTTCAAATTGGCCCGCCACAGATATGCAGGGCTGGGGGCGTGCCCCTCCAACACCGTAATAGAAACAGGTGTGATGTCAGACCACGAGATGTTGTGGATGGTGGAGGAGGACACCGCCAACACTAACATCTTATCTACCAATATCATATCTATTCTAGAGTAGGTGTTATGTGTGACTGAGTGAAAAGAGTAGTCTCTCTCGTTGGAGTGTTGACATCTCCAGACATCATATACATCTTCTGCGTTCATAAACGAATGAAGTTGTGGAAGAGGTCTTTTGGGTGTAGAGTCCATTCTGAAATAGGCTGTGGCATTGTAATCTCCACAGACTACCAACGAGCTCTTTCTGATGTGGGATATTTTAAGAAAGACTTTCCTTAGAAAACGCAGCTGATGAGTGTTAGGGGCATATAAATTAACAATCGGAAAAGGTTTGTTGCTCAGTTCTGCCACTAGGATGACAAAGTGATCCTCCGGATCAATTTGGGAGTCTATAAGATGGAACGCCACAGAGTCCCGCACAGCGATAAGGACTCCTTTAGTTTTTGTGGGGGCTGCTGCTAGAACAACATGAGGACATTTTTTATGTTGAAAGTGGGGTGGATTGGAAGAGTAGAAATGAGTCTCCTGTATGCAGAGGATATCCACCTGTAATTTCAATGCTTCCTTCCAGGCAGAGTTTCTTTTGCCCGGATGGTTTAGGCCAGTGATGGCAAACCTTAGCACCCCAGATGTTTTGGAACTACATTTTACATGATGATCAAGCACTTTGCAGTATAGCTGAGCATCATGGGAAATGTAGTTCCAAAACATCTGGGGTGCCAAGGTTTGCCATCACTGGTTTAGGCCATGGACATTAAGAGAAATTATATTCAGTACCATTAATGAGATTTATAAGAAGATAAAGACAGTACCTTGTAAAACCAAGAAGGGATGTTGGGCAGTATCGAAGTTTCGTGGAGACAGTCAGGTCCTGGGTTGAAGCAATGAACTTCCAAGGCAGTGCAGGCCAACACCATTGTCTCTGAAGAGCTCTTCTAAAGGGTGAAGAGGTTAGGTTGGATCCACGATTGTAGGTCAGACCAAAGATATGTGAAGATCATTAGGTTGGGAGAATTAAAGGGGAAGAAAAACAAATAGGTGAAACAGGTAAATAAAAAGCGAGTTCTTGAAATAAGTCTGGGGGCAGAACAATTGCCCATTCACGAGTGAGGGGGAGGAAGTACGTGTCATACGCTCCAAGGTGAAAGGGGGATCCACTTGAATTTGTAGTAGATTAGGCTAGGGGGGCACCCCGCCAAGGCAGCTTTTATTTTTTAGGTTTACTCTTGTGTTTGTATGATACTGGTTGCCACATATCTTGAGTATCAACCCTTGCTGAAGTATGGGGTGTTTCTGTGGTTTGATCCGGAATAATATCCAGTGACCTAAGGAACTTAAGACCTTCATCAAGTGAGTTGATCACAGTGGTTTTGTCTTCCTGGGTCACAAATAATTTTGTAGGATATCCCCATCAATACAAGATCTTGTGGTTGCGTAGTGCCTTTGTTATAGACAATAGTGATTTACACAGCCGCATCGTATGTTGAGATAAGTCAGTAAAGACTTGTAAGTGCGAGAATCTTTCTGGCGGTTGTGTGTTCTTGCGAAAGGCCAGCATAAATTGCTCCTTGGTTCGAAAAAAATGTATGCGCATGAGGATATCTCTAGGAATATTATCTGGGAGGTGTGAAGGCTTTGGGATGCGGTGAATTCGGTCAATGACCAAATCTGATTGCGAGGCGGAAGGTAGGAAGGCGGCTAGGAGATCTGTAGCATACTCCTGTAGCTGGGCTGTTTGTATAGTTTCTGGGACCCCCCGTAATATGACATTATTCCTTTTTGCCCTGTCCTCAAGGTCAGCCAGCTCAGCTTTGAGCATGGCTATGTCCTCCGCCTGTTTTTGGTGGGCATCTACCAGGGTGTTATGCGAAGATGCAAATTCCCCCATTTTATGCTCCACATGCGTTATCCTGCCATCCAATTGTCCCACTTCAGTTTTTAAAGTACTCATACACTTTAACATGACCGCATGCAATGAACTTCTTAATGAAACAAGCATGTCCTTTAGAATGGTGTCAGATAGTGGTTTGTCAGTAGTGGGGAATGCAGTAATACATTCAGCTAGCTCCCTCGTGTCATCCATTGATTCCTGCCCCTTGCTTACCTGCAGTATGTCTGTAGTCAGGTGGGGCTTGGATTTGGCAGGACTGTAGGTGTTCGGCATGGAGGCTTGAGGCAAGTGAGGGGATGAGCCTTCTGATGAACCCAGACTGGAGGAAGCCGAGCTAGGTCCGCCGGCCGAGCGCGGAGAGCTCCACATGGTACCGGCGCCATTTTGGAGAGGATCGCGGCCCGCCGGAGCGAAGAAATCCGGCAATCGCTTCGGTTGTATCGATCCCTTTCTCTTACGGGCCATCCCAAGATGATCTCTGGGTGTTCAGCCAGCGGGTAAGAAGTGTCAGCCTTGCTGGAGGTGCCCGTGATGCTGAGGGTTCCCGGAGTTGGAGCAGAGCAGAGCTCTTAAGCATCCATGCTCTTGCGCGGTAGCCACGCTCCCCAGGAAAGGTCATTTTTAATAACATTGAATTACAATATGACTTGTGTCACATTTGTATACGCTATATTATTTTTTCTTTATTTTCTATTTTTTTCTCCACAAAAGTGGTTACCCTTTAATTGAAAAAGCTGAATTTAGAAGCCATTTGGCTATCATGCACAGCTGCACTAGATCCTGAGTGATGCAGCTTTAGTAAATCTACTGTCTTCCAGCCTTGTCACTCAAGTCTGTCTCCACATTGCCATCTTTTCAAAGCAGTAGAAGCTGCCTATAGAGTCCTATAAAGCCCCATACACAATATCAGATTGTCTGCTGATTTTTTTCCATCAGATTTACCAAAACCATATAATATGAGGTCAAACCTTAGGGGTTTCAATATGTATGCAATCAGGCAGGCCCTTGTACTACATGGTTTTGGTAAACCTGAAGGAAAAAAATCAGCAGACAATCTGATAGTGTGTATGGGGCTTAAGAAATATAAAAATGTATCTTTAGGTATGCTGCTTACATGGGATCACAAAACAAACATATAGTGGTGGTTTCTCACGTTTTCTAGCAAAAGGTAAAAATACACTTTTACGTATTTTAGCCGCTTCAAGGGACCAACGAATCAAGGCACTATGCATTCCAAATGCATGACTTAAATGATCCTTTGAGGACTGAATAGAACAAGAGGTATGTTTAAAAAAATTCAGATCACATGGTTTGTAATTTAAGTTTCCTCTAACAGAGGCAGATGTTTCTACTCATAGTTGCCTTTCTCACACCTGAACTCTCCTCATCTAAGTAATATCCAGTATTGATATCTGCTTCTACCACACTGTACAATGCACGCAACAATGTACACTGTACTATGCAGAAGTGTTAAAACATCCTTAGGCACAGTACCAAACATAAATGTTAAATGTCAGCTCTAAGGAAGGATATAAAGTAATTCTTTTCATACCAGCAATTCCTCAGAGGCACTGTGTAGAACGTTATAATACAATAACTAAATTAGCTCAACATATGAAAAATCTTCAGGCCTCAAGTGTTTTCATTACCATATGTTGTGCCATATTACCATCTAGAAAATCTATGAGCTGTTGTTCCTACCTTTTAGTGGCAGAATTAAAAGTTAATATATTTAACCCACTTGCAGTAAGCTCAGGTTCACACTGAGCTGTGGGAATAAAGCCGTACAAGTTCAGCTGAACTCGCACGATTTTACTCCTGCATGTAAATCGCAGCCTGAAATTGCAAAAAGTAGTACAGAAACTACTTTTTGAAATCACTGCAGTGCCACAAATGCAAAGTCGCACCGATTAAGACAGTGCCATTGTCAAATTGTATATCAAATCGGCGGCAATTGCCGGCAATGGCACTGTTCTAATCGGTGCGACTATGCATGGTTAACAATTGGTAAAACATATTTGTGTTACAAGTGAGAGTCATGTAACAATGCATGTGACAATGCAAAAACCTTGAGAACATTGATTCATTTCTGAGTCATTGCACGGGTTACTGTGGACAACAGCTATGAGCAACAAGCAGCTAAAAACAAAAAGGTAATTTAAACGTCTATATGTTTATGTATAAATTGGTCCTGGTCATCAATTTTTAAGAGGTAGTTGGGTGTAGAGGAATCGGTTGTGGTGTAGGTTAGGTCCATTGCTGGGGTATATTCATAGTATGTTGGGTTATGGTGAATGCGATGGAATGGACTTCAGTGGTATATGCATGTAGTTCTTTTGAGAGAGGCTTGGTTAGGGGAATGGGGGGGGGGGGAGGGATGAAATGAAAGCATGAGGTAGGGGAGTTTTAGGAGGTGGGAGGGGAAAAGAAAGAGAAAGAAGAAAGAGATTAAAAAAAGGGAGTGTGGTAAAGGGGTATTGGCCGTCTCTTACTTCCCTCTCTATTAGCTAGTAAAATATGTGTCACTCCTAAGAGTTCATAGATGTCTCAGAGGGGGGGCGACCCTTAGTGGAAAGGGGTCAAGGGAACAGTTTATGTGGCATAAGAGGGGTATTATGATTATTGGAGGTCAGTAAGTTGTGTAAGATGTTGTTCTGGTTGGTTGGGCATATTATACAACTGAGAGAATTCTGTGGTTGACTTGAAATGTTTCCAGCAAGCCCATTTAATTCCAAATTATTTGGGTGTGTCTCATGCAATGTGAATGAATTCTTCCATTTCTGATACTTTGTCTATTCTGTTGAACCATTCCTTGATTGAGTGGGGAGGGGGGTGGTAGAGCCCCAGTGTATGGGGATGCATTGTTGTGTTGCATTAATCAGATGCATGGTAAATGATTTACAGTAGGTTCCATGTGGAATGGGTGAGTGGTGTAGTAGGAATTGAGCTGGGGATAGTGCCAAGTCATAAATTGTCACTTTAGAAGTAATGCGACAAATTTCCTGCCAAAATTTTGGATATTGGATATATTGAGGTATATTTGTTCCCATTCTTCTTGTGATAGGGTTATGGAAAAGTCTCTTTTCCAGGTTTTACATGCTTTAGTGTCATTAGGATGGAAGTCCACGTGGAGAATTGAGTGCGTGGTGGATATAAGATTATGTTGTGGGGATTTTTGTATGCAGAGCATTTGTATTCACAACATTTGATGTTGTGGAGGTTTTTGTATGCAGAGCATTGAGTCGTCTTGAGCAGGAGTCCCTTTTGTCTAAAGATTTGAGGTAATGTGTGAGCATTAAAAATGTCTAGGAGGGAATGGGTGGTTTGTCCATTCGGGCATACAGACGGGAGTTTGATAGATATTTCCCATGTTTGTAAAAATTATGGGCTAGGATTTGGTATTCCGATCAATAGTCTTTCATGTATTGGTGGTTCATACCTGGGGGGAAGTCTGGGTTCATTCTAAGTGGGGTTAGTGGACTGGGAGTGAACAATAGCGAGGTATGGGTGTAAACTTTGCGAAAGAATTGTATGGTGGGGCCAATTAGTGGATGTGCACGTAGTTCAGATGGAGAATGGCGTTCCAGTATTCACAGTAGGGAATTGAGGGGAGGGTTGTAAATGAAGCTTCCAATCTACAGTAGGGAATTGAGGGGAGGGTTGTAAATGAAGCTTCCAATCTACAGTAGGGAATTGAGGGGAGGGTTGTAAATGAAGCTTCCAGAGAGGCACAGTCTTTATAGGAATTATGGACATTCCAATTGATTATTCCAGACAGGTGAATCACTTTAAAATAATTGAGGATAATTGAGGATGTCTGGCAGACCTATCCCGCCTAGATTTTTTGGTAGGGCAAGTTGAGCATAGGTAATCCTGGGTCTTCGTTCATGCCAAAGAAATTTGGAGCACAAGATTTTATATGTTTTAAAAAAAGCCAATGGGAGACATATCGGTATCATTTGCATAATGTAGAGTAGTTGTGGTAGAGCATTCATTTTCAGTATCGCTGTTCTACCAAACCAGGAAAAGATTGGTTTGTTCCAGTTTTTGAGGTGAGTTGTTAGTTTAGTTACGAATGGTAAGTAATTTTTCATATATAAGCAGGACAGTTTGGAGGGGAGCTGTATGCCTAAATAGATAATCAAGTTGTGTTTCCATTGGAAGGAAAAGTTTTACTTCTACTTGGTTCTGTGGTAAGGATATATTAAGAGCAAAGGATTTGGGAAAGTTAATTTTAAGGTTGGAAAGTAAACTAAAGTGTTTGAATTCAGCTATGATGACCGGAATCATTGTTAGTGGTTTCGAGAGAAATAGTAGGATGTCATCTGCAAAGGCGGCGAGTTTGAAGTCGCCTGGATCCCTTGAATGTTGAGGTTGGTTCTTATACTGTGAAGGAATGGCTCCAAGGTGAGTACAATAAGGATGGGGACAGAGGACAGAGGGCAGCCCAGTCTTGTCCCATTGATGGGGAAGGCATTTGACAGAGTGTTGTTAACACGAACCCTGACGGTGTGATTCATGTATAGGGACAAGATGAAGTTAAGCATGTGTGGCCCAAGCCAATGGTTTTTAGTACTGTCTCTATGTAGTCCCATGACACCCTGTCAAATGCCTTCCCCACTTCCAAGGATAGGAAGAAGCCCTTTTTATTTGTTTGCATCATTATGTGGTGCAGGTTAATGGCCTTGATGGTGTTGTCTCTAGCCTCACGTCCGGGTATGAATCCTACTTGGTCTTGTGAGATAATTGATGGTAGGATTGACAAGAGCCTGTTGGCTATTATCTTAGAAAAAATGTTTATATCCACATTTAGTAATGATATTGTTCTGTAATTTGTGGTTTGTGTGTGGACTTTCTCTTCTCATGGGATGACTGTTATGTGTGTCTCGAGCAGAGGGTTAGTTGAGGACAGGGAGGTAAAAGATCCTAGTAAGGGGGTCTTTGTACTTCTGTGAAAGTTTTGTAATAAGTGGCTGAGAGGCCGTCTGAACCTGGGCTTTTGCCAGGTTTAAGCTGTTTTACTGCTTGGCCCCATTCTTTTGGGGAGATTGGTCGTTCTAGGTTTTTGGCCTTATCTGGGGAAATCGCTTTAGGACAGTATTTGTTTAAGAAAGTGTTTATATCATTACTTCTGCTCTGTGGGAGGTGGGTGAAAGGATTGGACACTTTGAGATTGTACAGTGATGAGTGGTATTTTTTGAATTCCTGAGCAATATCACTGTTATTTGAGTATATTTGGGAGTGGGAGTGTGTAGCTTATGTACTGTGGTTTTAGCTTTTTTCAAACATAGTGCTTGGGCTAGTAAATGTCCGCACTTGTTACCAAACTCATAAAATTGTTTTTGTGATAGTGTGTATTTCTTCTTGAGATTGCGCCCAAGTTCTTCTTGTAACAGTGTGCGAACTTCAGTTAGTTTTATGTAGGTTTGGTGAGCTAAAGTGCATTTATATGCAGCTTCCAAAGACTTGAGTTTGGTGAATATGTCTTTTAAGTCAGGTGTTTTTCTCTCTTTTTTGATCGCTATGGCTAGGGAAATACGTTTCCCTCTTATCATACACTTGTGTGCTTCCTACTGTGTCAATTTAGAAGTGTCAGGAGTGTCATTCTCATTAAAGTAGTTCACTAGGCTTTTGTTGATCTCCTCCGTTCTAGTTTTTCAGTAAGGATGGACGGGTCTAGTCTCCAAATTGGAAAATGTTGGATTTTTTCTGGGAAAGTCAGTGTGGCGGTAATGATATGGTAATCAGAAAGAGTTGTAGGTTCTATCTTTGCCGCAGACAAACAAGATCTGTCTTGTTGAGTTATGAAAAGGTAGATGAGATGGGAATACTTATTGTGAGGGGGTGAAAAGAAGGTGACATCTTTATCTTTTGGGTGAAGGGTACACCAGGTGTCATGCAATAGGAGGTCCTGAAGGCAGATTTTTTTTTTGTCGCAGTGCCCGATAAGGTAAGTGTGAAATGCCTGAGGATGTGTTGAGCAGAAGATCAAGGGGGACATTTAAATTTCCTCCCAGGATTAGAATCCTGCTCTTGAAAGTGGATAGAAGTGTTGTTATATTGCGGATGAATGGGACTTGGGCTGTTTTGGGGCTGTAGATTTTTAAGCAGTGTGATAGTTCTGTCTTTTAGAGTGCCCTTCAAAAAAATGTACCTACTCTGTTCATCTATGAGAGAGTCTGATATTTGGATTGGTGTGTTTAAAGAGATTATTATTATTTTCTTTTTGTTTACAAATACATTAATCAGTATTGAGAGTGTTATACAGAGCTAGAATCCTTGTAAATATGAACATTCATCAAAAAAGAGTGCTAAAATCCAAAAGTTGTGTAGGTAGCTCTCATAATGCTCAAGGTCTTGGAATGCTATTGATTAACTTTTTACAAAACAAAAACATTAAAATTAAAATAAATACTGCTACTAGTGCAACAGGCTTTATATAAAACTCACAGCATATCTATCACGTCTAATTTATCGGCATAGGTTCTCATATAGTCAAGGCACTATTGGTTTTTAAAGAAAGCAGGCCCATACCAAATCTCGCTCTTAGAATCAGAACTGATTTCTGGTGCCCACGAGGCAAAAACATCCCCCAAACCAGCTAAGAAGCAGGCCAGGGGGGCCCTTTTAACTCAAAGATTTGCATAGAATTCATAAGTGTGTGGTGGATGCGTTCAATCAGTTTTATTGACTCCATGCGAAGAAGCACCTGGGACCATGGGACTGAGGGTTTATGCGAATTCAGGGTTATTGCCCACTGTATAGCAGTAAACAGCGTGTGGACCAATTTTTGCTCAGGGGGTATGACCTATGGGGGGTCAGCAAACAAAATACACATTTGGTATGTCAAGGTGATGCTTGATCCAATTATTTGGAGTACTTTCATAGTTGTCTGTTGCCAGAGATCGCCAAGAGCCTTACAGCTCCAGAAAGTATGGAGGAGAGTACCCCTCTCGCCACAGTCTTTAAAACATCTATCCTGGATGTCTGGGAACATTCTATGAATTCTAACTGGCATATAATACCATCTAGTGCACAGTTTTTCTTTAATGACAACTGAGTAGGTACATTTATGCATATTAGTGACCATATCTCGCCAGTCTTCTGCTGAAAACTCCAGGCCAACCTCAGATTCCCATCCCAGCATTGCTTGAGATTTAGCTTCTGTGTGGTAGTCATTAAGGTACATATATAATGTGGAGATCGCCCCCCTATCTCTGGACGCTTTGTGGTACACATTTTCAAAGGGGGTCCTAGCATCATCCCTTATTTGGGAGATAGCCTTTTGGAAGAAATGGCGTATCTGTAGGTATTTGTAGAGATCTGAGTTGGGTATGGCATAGGTTTGGTTCAAATATTCAAAAGAACAGAACGTGGTGCCCTGTAGCAATGAATGCAGCGTCACCGGTCCTTGTGAGGACCAGTGTGCAAAGTCCACTTCTGCATGAAATGCCACAGGGAAGTCAGGGTCACCCAAGAAAGATGTCAATAGGGAGGGTTTAGAAAAGAGCTCAAACTTTACTTTGTACAAGGTCCAGAGATATAGGGACTGCCCAACTATTCCATTGAGCTGGGATGTAATTCTATGGTTTACAGCATTAGTCCATTAGTCCATAAAAGGTCAAATACCAACGATAAGTCAGTTTAAATGCTAATTCCCATAGTGAGGCGCAACATGTAGCTTTATAGGTGGATTGGCAGGCCTTTTCCCATTGTTCCAGTGTAATTTCCCAGTGTAGAATTGCTGCTGAGCTAGTAAATGTAGATTTATGGTGGAGTAATTTGTAAAAGAGGGAGATACCTTTTTGTCGTTCCGTGTTGGATTTGTAGTAAAGCCATGCTTCGTGGGGTAGCGTACATTTCCATGAATTTAGTGAAGCGAGGCAATGTTTGGTGCGTAAATATAAAAAAATATCAAAGTTTGGGAGTAAGTATTCTTTTTGTAAAGTTGGGAATGATTTTATGAACTTAACCATTAGGTCTGATAGTGAGGTTATTCCTTTTGCTTTCCAACGCTCATAGGATGTTGACTGCATCAGTAGGTGTAGGGTCTCTATGGGTATAGGAACTGTTACCCCTTTAGAATGGGAAGTTACTGAGTGGATAAATTGTGTCCACACTTTGATGGTTGCTACTATGGTCGGAGAGAGTTTGCTAGGGGGTTTTGCTCCTAGAATCGTTGCGAATAGCCATGAGGATAAGTTCCCCCCTGGGACAAGAGAGGCTTCCATCTTCCCCCATAGGGTGGAACTAGGAGATAGTGGGGACCATGCCTTGGCCTGCGTTAGGATAGAAGCCATGTAGTAGTCTTGGAAGTCTACATAGCCTGTACCGCCAGCCATTCGTTGTTTAATTAATTGGGAGTGTCCGCATCTAGCTTTTTTACCTAGCCATACAAATTTAGATAGTAGTGATTGGAGTGATTTGAAGTAGCTAAGGGGAAGTGGAATGGGTAAGGTACGGAATAGGTAAAGTATTTGGGGAAGGTGTAACATTTTGAATGCTGCTAGACGTCCTGTCCATGAGAATTCGTACGTCGCTAGTCTGGTGAGGTCAGATTGTAATTTGGTGCGAATCGGTAAATAGTTAGCTGCAAACAGAGATTCCGTAGATTTAGTCAGCTGAATACCTAGATATGTTATGCTCTTCTCTGCCCACGCGAAAGGGTAGCGGTCTTTGAGTCGAGCACTAGTGGACGAGTCTAGACCTAAGTCTAAAATATACGATTTGGATTCGTTTACCTTGTAATATGAAGCAGTACTAAACCAAGCTAGCGTCTTCTGGATTGCGGGGAGGGAGCGTTCAGGATCAGTGATCATAAGTATCACGTCATCCGCGAACAGGCTAATTTTGTGGTCTAAGTCAGCGAGGGGAATGCCGGTGATTTTGGTATTGGATCTTATTCTTTCAGAAAGAGGTTCCATGATTAGATTAAAAATTATAGGCGAAAGTGGACAGCCCTGTCTTGTACCATTAGAAATTTGAAAGGGTGAGGAAAGAACGTCCGTTGAGAATACTCGGGCTGAGGGGGAAGAATATAAGGCCATTATAGCATCTTGTATTGGGCCGATGATTCCAAATTTGGTTAATACTGCCGACAGGTAACCCCAGTGGACCCTGTCAAATGCCTTTTCGGCATCTAGGGACAGGAGAATAGAAGGGAGTTTATTTGATTCTGCGTGATGAATGATATTCAGTAGTCGTCTCGTGGCGTCCGATGTTTAGCGCCCTTTAGTAAATCCCGACTGGTCCAGGGAAATTAGGGAGGGTATAATGTCTTCTAGTCTATTGGCTATCATTTTTGCGTACATTTTCAAGTCAAGATTCAATAGTGAAATGGGACGGAAGTTTTTAGGAGATGTAGGTTCCTTCCCAGGTTTGGACAGGGTTACTATCATGGCGGAAAGCATTTCTGACAGGAAGGAGGCGGACTCGGCTGCTAGATTAAGTGTGTGGGACAGGGGATGGGGCTAGGATGTCTTTGAATTGTTTGTAATACTCTCCAGTGAAGCCGTCTGGACCTGGGGATTTGGAGCAGGGAAGCTTATTTATTACTGATATAATCTCATTGACTGAAAAAGGTGAGTTTAATACTGATAGTTGTTCTTGGGATATAGACGGAAGAGACAGGTCGTTAGGAATGCTTGGATCAATTCAGGTGTAGGTTGGGCGCTGTTTGGGTCTGCGTTAAGATTGTAAAGGTCCCGATAGTATGTGCTAAAGGCATCGGCTATGGCTTTTGGTTTAAGGAGTTTTTCGTTGGTGTGTGGGTGGTATAGATACGGGATTTTTGTCTTGTTCTTATGGCCTTTGATTTTTAGTGACATTATTTTACCTGCTTTATTACCCGTGTTGTAGGTTGTGGCCTTGAGCAACTTGTACGCTTTTGCATGTCTTTCTAGCAGCAGTGACTGCAGTTCGTTACGCAACGTAAATATTTTAGCTTGGAGGAACTGGGAGGGATTAGTTTTATTCAGGGATTCAGCGGAGGAAATGTCAGTCGTGAGTTTATCCAGTCTCTGGGTTCTTTGTTTTTTGGCTTTAGCACCCATTTGGAGGAACACACCTCTCATGACTGCTTTGTGAGCATTCCACACCACCCCCCGGGTCGGATTCTGAAGATTGATTGATTAGGAAGTATTCTTCCAATTGTTGCTTGATAATGTCAGAGAATTGAGGCGAGGTAAGGAGGTAATTGTTTACTCTCCATATAAAGGAATCTGAATCATGCGAATCATCAGAGATGTTCATGCTGATGGGGGCATGATCCGACCAGGTGGTGGTGTGGATGCTGGAACTCGAAGTTCTCTGAAGTAATCCGTTTGTCGGCCAAAAACAAATCAATACGTGAGTAGGTGTTGTGACGCGGCGAAAGGAATGTAAAATCTCTCTCGCTCGCATGACAACACCTCCAGACATCATACAAGTCGTTAGAAGCAATAAAAGACTCTAAAGGAGAAGCATATCGTTTAAACCCTGCCGTGGAATCCATTGAGTTATTTGGAACAAGGTTAAAGTCTCCGCAGAGCAGTAACATACACTTCTGTACTTTTTTCACCTTTTTCAATGTTTTCTTAAGAAAGGTAATTTGGCCTTGATTGGGAGCATAAATTGTAACAAGGGTGTAGGGCACATTGTTGATTGTACAGTTCAAAATAATATATCTACCGTCCGTGTCAGTGATAAAATCCTGCAATGTGAACAATACAGTGTTCTTTATGGCTTTTAGTACACCCCGTTTCTTCTGGGAGGAAGAGGAGTGAAAGACGTGTGGGAAGAGCCTGTGTTGGCATTTCGGTGTGGCGTCTATGGCAAAATGCGTTTCCTGGACACATAAAATATCACAGTTGTGTGCCAATGCTGACTTCCAAAGGGAGTTGCGCTTCGCAGGGTGATTGAGCCCTTTTGCGTTAAGGGAAAGGATGGTGATTCCCATGGTATACTGTAGAGGTGTGTGATAACAGATTAAGTACTTACAGTAGATGTGTGCACCGGATCAAAGTTCAGGGTACCAGCCGGTACAGACGAAGCGGTTGATAACTGAATCCGGAAGTCCTAGTGAGACGAGAGGGGAGGAGACGGCTCTACAGGTACAATGAGAAAACTAGTTAGGATTATTGGAAGACACTTATCTGTAAGCTTGGGCTGTGTGTGTCATACACTCGTGGAAGACTCGATATAGTGATAGCTATGAGCTGATAATAGTGAACCAGAAAAACCAACGAACAAGAAAACCAATATAAGATATAAAAAAATAAAGAGACAAAACAAAACAAAAGAGAGAAAAAAAAAAAAAAACACTTGAATGTCAGTGTGCAACCGCTCTTGTGAGCAACTGACTAATTTATGGGGAAAATTTCAACAGTCAGGTGTGTAGTCGCAGCTCCAGACCGGACTAGTATAGTCGCTGAACGTAGCAGGACGGACTTGTCGTTCATCGACGGGTTGATTTGGGTTTCTCCCGATTAGGACCAAAGATGAATGGGTTGTTACATCCGTCAGGGCCCTGTTGAGGTTGTGGGGGGTCTAGTAGAATTCCCCATGCATGGAGGAGCTTCAGACCACCCTCCAAAGTGGAGATGGTGTGCGGAATACCATTATGACTGGCCAAGATGGTCGCTGGGTGGCGCCATTTGTAACTGATCTTGTGGTTGTTCAAGGCTTTAGTGATGGTTCGTAGTTGCCGCCGCAATTGCAGAGTGTACTGAGATAAATCCGCATACAATTGGATATTTGAGTAGGGCGCAGGTAGTGGAGAGAGTTCTCTAGCCTTCTGAAGTATTTGTTCTTTCGCCTGAAAGAAATGAACCCGAAGAAGCACATCCCGGGGTATATCCAACTCAAGGTGGCGGGGCTTCGGTAACCTGTGTATTCGGTCGATAGTGAGTTCAACAGGGGTAAGTTCAGGGATCATGCTGGAAAACATAGTGGATGCAAAGTTAAGCAGCTCTGCGAGTTGGATGGACTCCGGGATTCCGCGTATTTTGACGTTATTTCTTCTGGAGCGGTCCTCGAGGTCCGCGAGTTTAGCCTTGATCCAAAGAGATTCATCTCTTTGTTCGGAATATGCGTCGACTAACTCATTGACCGTGTCAGTACATTCCCCCATCTTGGTCTCTATACATTGCATTCTATTATCCATGTGTTTCAGTTCCAAGGAAAAATTATGGATCAGGGATGATAAATTGGACATAAGTGACGATTGCAAGGACAAAAGCATATCCTTCATTGTTGTGTCAAGGACCGGTTGCCCTGTAGTTGGGAACTGTGCAATTGATGATTGCAAATCAGATATAGCAGACTCATTATGGAGGCCTGTACTTACTGCGCCTGAGGCCTGGTTGTTAGGATCCATCCGCATCTTCGATTTTACCGGGCTTTGAGAGGCCAGGGTTGAAGGAGAGGTGTCAGGAGGGTAGGATGCTTGCATCACTGCCTGTATGTCCCGAGGATGATCATCTGGGAGATCTGTGTAGCTCAGTGAGGTCCGCGCTGTGCCGGCGGCGCCATCTTGGGCCTTGCTGCGAGGCTGAAAGGAGAAGGACTCCAGTTTCCTCGGACCTCTTTCCTGGTACCGCTTGCGGGACATCGCTATGGCGGAGGGTCGGTAGTAGCGTACGAGGATCTTTAGGGTTGATAACGGCGGAACGAGCGTCCGTTATTCGCTGTTCGTCCGGTCTGGATAGCGGAGCTCTCTGCTTAAGCGTCCATCGCCGTGCGCGCGCAAGCCACGCCCCCTACCCATCACACTTTTGAAGGTCCTGGACCACCAGGACAGTGAAATTACCCACAAAATTACCCCATTTTGGAAAGCAAACACCCCAACGTATATTCTATGAGACATGGGCTGCAAATAGGTACTCAGGTACTCCGATGGGCTGGAGATAGGTACTCTGGTACTCTGATGGCCTGGTGACAGGTACTCTGGTACTCTGATGGCCTGGTGACAGGTACTCGGGTACTCTGATGGCCTGGTGACAGGTACTCTGATGGTTTGGTGACTGGTATTTGGGTACTCTGAAGGGCGGTGACAGGTACTCATATGGACTGTGACAGGTACTCGGGTTCTCAGATGAACTGTGACAGGTACTCGGGTACTCAGATGAACTGTGACAGGTACTCGGGTACTCAGATGGACTGTGACAGGTACTCGGGTACTCAGATGGACTGTGACAGGTACTCGGGTACTCAGATGGACTGGAACAGGTACTTGGGTACTCAGATGGGCTGTGACAGGTACTCAGGTACCCTGATGGACTGTGACAGGTACTCAGTACTCTAATGGACTGTGACAGGTACTTGGTACTCTAATGGACTGTGACAGGTACTCGGGTACCCTGATGGACTGTGACAGGTACTCGGGTACTCAGATGGGCTGTGACAGATACTTGGGTACCCTAATGGACTGTGACAGGTACTCGGTACTCTAATGGACTGTGACAGGTACTCTGTACTCTAATGGACTGTGACAGGTACTCGGGTACCCTGATGGACTGTGACAGGTACTCGGGTACCCTGATGGACCGTGACAGGTACTCGGGTACCCTGATGGACCGTGACAGGTACTCGGGTACCCTGATGGGCCGTGACAGGTACTCGGGTACCCTGATGGGCCGTGACAGGTACTCGGGTACCCTGATGGGCCGTGACAGGTACTCGGGTACCCTGATGTGCCGTGACAGGTACTCGGGTACTCTGATGTGCCGTGGCAGGTACTCGTGTACTCTGATGGGCTGGGACAGGTACTCGGGTACTCTGATGGGCTGTGACAGGTACTTGGGTACTCAGATGAACTGTGACAGGTACTCGGGTACTCAGATGGGCTGGGACAGATACTCGGGTACTCTGATGGGCTGTGACAGGTACTCGGGTACTCTGATGGGCTGTGACGGGTACTCAAATACTCTGATGGACTGTGACAGGTACTCTGATGGACTGTGATTGACAAGTACTATGAGTGGTGGTGACAGGTCCTCTTTATTGGGGGGGGCTGCAGGCAGGCAATCAGTGTGATTGGTGTACACTAGGCGGTAATGAGATGTTACTGCAATCTCCTCCTCACACACGATCGGTGTGAGGAGGAGAACAACCCGGTAACATCTCGTTACCGCGGTTTGTTTACATTTTAGTGATCGGCTGTGAAAGGATCACAGCCGATCACGTGGGTAAACAGCCGGCCAATGGCTGTTTACCAGCGTCGGTGACGAGCAGTGTTCCCGGGGAACACGCCACCACCGACGTGCACGCGCAGCGCGCTCACGATCGCGCGCATGCGCCGTGCACAATCGGGGTGTGACCATCTGTGATCGGCCGTGACTTCATCACGGCCGATCACGTGGTAAACAGCCATAACCATTGGCTGTTCACCCCCTTCGGTGGCGAGCGGTGTCTCCGTGACCCGCCGCCACCGAAGAAACGGGGGCGCGCGCATTCCCTGTTTAAACGGGAGGCCGTCATATGACGGCCTCCCGCCACAATAGATGCGCCACCTGGCCGTCATTTGACGGCCGGCGGTCAGCATCTAGTTAAGAGTTGTGCTGGTCTTATACCCGGGTATTGTAAAGATTCCATATTCCAGGAGAACTCAAAACTGCTCTTTAGGGATGATACCAAGGAATGCGATAAGTTTATAGGCATAGCTACACACTTAGAGGGATTAACTCCCAGACCCGATATATGATTAAAGGTGTCTGATGCTGCAAATAGGTTGGGCAAAGAGATTAAGGGGTCAGTTAAGAAGGACGTCATCTGCACACAGACTTAATTTAAATTCTTGATTATTGTTACAGTATCTTTTGATGTTGAGGTTGCTATTGATATGTCGGCCAGGGGTTCAATTGCAAGGGCAAATAAAAGAGGGGATATGAGGCAGCCCTGTCTAGTACACCTCCCCAGAAATAAGTATTCTGATGAACAGCCTGGAAGTTTAATTCTGGTTTGAGTTTGGTAAAGCGCATGGAAACCATTTACAAATTCTCCCTGGATCTCGAATTTGGATTGAATGGTGTCTAAATATGGCAAAAGGACACTATCAAAGGCCTTATTAATGTCTAGACTCAGCATCAAAACTCTGCGTGAGTGCAAGTCGGCATATTTTATAATATTTGATGCAAGGCATATGTTATCTGTTATTTGTCTAGTAGCGATAAAACCCCTTTGATCTGGGGAGATTAATGTTGTGATAATGGATGCTAGGTGATCTGCTAACAGGTGGCTAAATATTTTTAAGTCATGGTCTATGGTTCTGAGGAAGGGAATGATCGTTTCCTGGCTTTGGGATCAATGACATGTTGGCCATAAGCATATCAGTAGGGAACAAGTCTCCGACTAAGACTTTATTAAAAAGTTTAGTCAATTTCGGGGTTAATAGTCCAGAAAACTTTTTATAATATCAAACTGTGAAGCCATCTGGGCCTGGGGCCTTAGAGGGTTTCAGAGTGCAAATAATTGTGGCTACCTCCTCTTCTGTGCAGGGATCATTCAGGGATTGCAGTTGTTCCTCAGTAAGCTTAGGTAGGGAAATGGAATCCAACCAGGATTGGGATAATGGAGTAATGGGGACCTGATGGTCAGCCAGTGGTGTTTTATAGTATTTGGAAAACAGTTGTAAAACCTCCTTTAGATGGGAGATGAGGTTCCCTATCAAGTCTCTCAGCTTATAAGTATGTGTGCATTGTAAGGATTGTTTCAATTTCCTAGCAAACATGGTCGAAGCCAAATTGTTATACAGTAAGTAGGAAATAAGCCCTGGACCACCTAAATGTTTTTTCAGTTTGCTTTTTCAGAGCACTTTTTACATTTCTACTCAGAACTGGCAGCCCCCTATGGACAGTTTCTTTTTAATTATTTTAACTATTTTAATTATTTTACCTTATTTTTCATGGACATTACTGACTGTAACAGCCCACTGCGGTCATTAATACTATTTATACTCTATGTTCATTCCCATTCAACACTATATGAGTTTTTTTACTAGTCATATTCAGAGTGCGCCGTATTATCTTTTGTTTTTTAGGAGACTGGTTGAGCAATTCTTGTGTAGGGGTTCGACCATGTTGGTGATACAGTTTTTCTAGGTCAGCCGTGAGGGAGGTGATATCTAGGAGCTTTTGGCGTTTACGCTCCGAGTCAAGCTGCATAAGCCGTCCCCTCAGTACCGCCTTGTGTGCTGCCCACAAGGATGCAGGGGAGATCTCCCTGACATTATTGTGTGTAAAGTATTCTGATATGTATTCTGTTATCTGGGATAGTGCTATTGGGTCTGCAAGCATGGAGTCGTTGAGCCTCCAGGCTCCCACAAATCTGGAGAGACCAGCGTGAGAAAAGACACAAGACACCATATGATGATCAGACCATGGGCATGCATGAATTCTGGCTGAGGTAGAGTTTGCTGTCAATACAGTTGTGGAGTATACAGTGGTGTGAAAAAGTGTTTGCCCCCTTCCTCATTTCCTGTTCCTTTGCATGTTTGTCACACTTAAGTGTTTCGGAACATCAAACCAATTTAAACAATAGTCAAGGACAACACAAGTAAACACAAAATGCAATTTGTAAATGAAGGTGTTTATTATTAAAGGTGAAAAAAAATCCAAACCATCATGGCCCTGTGTGAAAAAGTGATTGCCCCCCTTGTTAAAACATACTCTAACTGTGGTTGTCCACACCTGAGTTCAATTTCTCTAGCCACATCCAGGCCTGATTATTGCCACACCTGTTCACAATCAAGGCATCACTTAAATAGGAGCTGCTTGACACAGTAAGGTCCACCAGAAGATCCTTAAAAGCTACACATCATGCCAAGACCCAAAGAAATTCAGGAACAATTGAGAAAGAAAGTAATTGAGATCTATCAGTCTGGAAAGGGTTATAAAGCCATTTCCAAAGCTTTGGGAATCCAGCGAACCACAGTGAGAGCCATTATCCACAAATGGCGAAGACATGGAACAGTGGTGAACCTTCCCAGGAGTGGCCGACCGCCCAAAATTACCCCAAGAGCGCAGCGACGACTCATCCAAGAGGTCACAAAAGACCCCACAACAACGTCCAAGGAACTGCGGGCCTCACTTGCCTCAGTTAAGGTCAGCGTTCATGCCTCCACCATCAGGAAAAGACTGGGCAAAAATGGCCTGCATGGCAGAGTTCCAAGGAGAAAACCACTGCTGAGCAAAAAGAACATCAAAGCTCGTCTCAATTTCTCCACAACACATCTTGATGATCCCCAAGACTTTTGGGACAACATTCTGTGGACCGATGAGACAAAAGTGGAACTCTTTGGAAGGTGTGTGTCCAAGTATATCTGGCGTAGAAGGAACACTGCATTTCATAAAAAGAACATTATACCAACAGTAAAATATGGTGGTGGTAGTGTGATGGTCTGGGGCTGTTTTGCTGCTTCAGGACCTGGAAGACTTGCCGTGATAAAAGGAACTATGAATTCTGCTGTCTACCAAGAGATTCTGAAGGAGAATGTCCGACCATCTGTTTGTGTACTCAAGCTGAAACGAACTTGGGTTCTGCAGCAGGACAATGATCCTAAACACACCAGCAAGTCCACCACCGAATGGCTGAAGAAAAACAAAATGAAGACTTTGGAGTGGCCTAGCCAAAGTCCTGACCTGAATCCTATTGAGATGTTGTGGTATGACCTTAAAAAGGCCGTTCATGCTCGAAAACCCTCTAATGTAACTGAATTAGGACAATTCTGCAAAGATGAGTGGGCCAAAATTCCTCCAGGATGCTGTAAAAGCCTCATTGCACGTTATCGCAAACGCTTGGTTGCAGTTGTTGCTGCTAAGGGTGGCCCAACCAGTTATTAGGTTTAGGGGGCAATCACTTTTTCACACAGGGCCATGATGGTTTGGATTTTTTCTCACCTTTAATAATAAACACCTTCCTTTACAAATTGCATTTTGTGTTTACTTGTGTTGTCCTTGACTATTGTTTAAATTGGTTTGATGTTCCGAAACACTTAAGTGTGACAAACATGCAAAGGAACAGGAAATGAGGAAGGGGGCAAACACTTTTTCACACCACTGTATGTAGTCCAGCTGGAGTAGCTGTTGTGGGGGTGGGAGTAAAAAGTGTACTCCCTGTCCCCTAGGCTATGAGCTCTCCAGGTATCCAATAGCTGGTGGGTTTTTAGTTGGTACTGTAGCGATTTTGGGAAGACATTAGTGGTTTGCCCCTTGCTACTCCTGTCTAGATATGAGTGTGCTACCAGGTTAAAGTCCCCACCTATTGGCATGTGGGGAGAGTGGTATTTATCCAGCGTTAGGAAAAAGCTTTTAAAAAAGGAGGCCTGAGAGTCATTAGGTGCATATACTGAGGCAATGGTGATACTTTTTCCCTGGATACACCCCTTAACAATCACAAAGAGATTATCTGGGTCTCTATAAGTGTGTTGTACATCAAGGATAACCATATTCCTTATACAAATTGCCTCCATGTTTCTTGGACTCATATGTGGTATAATAACCTTGTTGAAAGGCCCTATCAAAATAGTGTGGTTGGTTTTGGGAGGAGAAATGTGTCTCCTGGAGAAGTAGGACTTCAGCCCCAAATCTCTTGTAAGCTCTAAAGGCTTTCCTCCTTTTATCTGGGGAGTTTAAACCTTTCAGGTGGTGGGAAATGACTTTAAAGCCCATAAGTTAGTGGAACTGAGAAGCGCATGGATATAGACAAGTCCTGGATACCTTGTGATCACGGTTTAAATTTAGCAAACCATTCTGCGGTAACCTTATGCATTAATAGGCTGATGCAATAAACAGCACATGAGTCACTACATTTCCACTTGTACATATATGAAATGGCAGAAATATTATCAAGTAACTTGCATGTAAAAAATATTGTGTGCAGCAATAAAAAACACAAGTAATAACTTCTGCAAATTCTTGTAAAAGTCAGTCATGACTGCAAAAATCAGCTTATCTACTATGGGGGTCAGGGGGGACAAACAATCACCTTGACCTAAAGAAACCTCCTAATTCAGATCAAATGGTCCAGAACTTTAATCAAGTTGTGAAGACTGTCTTTGCAACCTATTGATTACACAGAATCCAGTCCTGAAAAAAACAGAGGAGACAGATCCAAAAAATAATCAGGGACTATGAACTCGAACTGACTTGATTGGAGTGGGGGGACAATCAAATGGGTGTGAAAGAACTTCCATCTGGGGTAGAAATTGAACTTCAGTTACTGTACATGTGGGAAATCTAGTGACCATATCAGCCAGTGTGGGCCTGATGGCACCTAGTGTTGATTGCCGCGATCCCTCCTGGGAGAAGTTGTAGCCCAAATGGCCAACAGGCATGGGGTGGATGGCTTTCTTGGGTGATCAGCAGCATCCATGAGACCAAGCTTCACCAACAGGTCTTTCCCTTCTGGGATTGTGGTGAATGTGTAGGTGGTGCCGTTGTGTGGGACTTGTAGTTTGAACAGGAAGCCCCATCAATATCTAATCCTGGCAGCCTGAAGCACTGTTATCTACTTCATTCTCCTGTGCTTGTCAAGGGTGGTGGGTGATATATCTGGATATATTTGAATCATGATGCCCTCCTGCTGGATATTAGGTGTATTGCATAAGACTCTGAGAATCTCCTCTTTAATTAAGAAATCCTTCAGGCACAGTACAATATCCCTGGGAGGCCTGTCGGGGGGAGGTTTAGAGCTCTGTGAATTCTATCACATGTAAAGTGTTTGCAGACTTGTGCAGCTCGGATTTAAATTTTCTGGCTAGCTTGTCATACACACAGATGAAGCTGTCTTCCAGATCAGCTTTGTAAGCTGTGTATTGTACTCACTGTCCCCTGTGGAGTGCTCTGGTGGTGAGGCTTCAGTCTGTGTGCACGCTGGAGCTGTGTCCAGCTTTGCGCCATCTTGAGACATCCTGCTCTGCTCCCTCATGCGGAGTAAATAGTTAGTTAAGGATCTTTGGGCCGGTTTGCGCTGTGTGTTCCGTCAGAGGTGCGGTGTCTTTAGATGCTTGTATAGCTATTAGTAGCCCCAGGGAATAGGCTTTTGTCTTCAGTCTTTGCAGAGCTCTTATCCCCTGCTTCCGTCCATTTTCCCACCACTCATGCCCCCCCCTAAAGAAATTATCTTAAGGTTCAGGTTGTTATTGATCACTTTGGGTTGAGTCATGGTGATTAAAGAGGGGTTGGTGTCAGCTGCGTGGGAGTAAAGTAGGGGATGACCAATGTGGGGTAGTGGACTAAGATAATGGACTAAGAGATAAGAGGTGGAGGGAGAGAGGGGTCATCGGTGGCTACCAGAGTCTGCTATGATTGAGGATGTAAGGTAACGGTCTTCGAGTGGAGATAATCTTGTGTCCCTATGAGTTCAAGGAACAAGGTGGGGTGCCTAAAAAGGTGGGGCTGGTGAGGAAACCTAGGCAACTGCCTTTGCTATCTGTTCTCCCTGCCTGGTACTAAAACTATGGGGATGTGATGAGGAGAGATCTTATGATCTCATGGCTGAGGATGGGAGGAGTGGGGAGTACTGCTAATGAATTTTGGTTGGCTCTGCTATGAGCGTTTTTGGGAGGGTCTGCCATACCGTAGCAGTCCTAAGATCAACTACAGGGAAGGGTTTTATCATGTGTAGTAAGAGCAATAAAACAGCATTTTCAAACATTTTAACTAGTGCATTACATGAAACAAATTCAATACAAACATCACCAACAATGGACATGTGTACACACACATTGAACAAGTTCGAGGAGGGGTATGTGCACATGTATTGCAGTAAGTGTAAGTCTATATAACAAGGAAGTGTTCAAAATTGGAAGTTGGTTGCTCTGAGGCAGGATAGATGCTGCCATATGGAAGACATGTTTAGGAAGTGAACTTGGGGAATGTTGTTGGGAAATTACTGCAACGTATTTATGAGTATTTCATATACCGCCCTCAATTGTCAATTCTGTGTACATCATAGGATACCAATAGGTACAACTGTATATTAGAGTTATGATCACCAACAATGAGAATAGTGCTAGTTAAAAAAAGGGAGGGGGATACCCCAGCACATAATCGTGCGTGTACTAAACAATTAGTTATAAACCTGCTAAAGGGGGGATGTATTTAGGGTTAAGGATTGGGAAGGGTAAGGCAAACGGTGGTAGTTGGGTGGGGCTGTAGGGACAGGGTTGTGGGGTAGAGGGGATGAAAAAGGGCCCAGGTGCTGAGTAAAGTGCAACAGCATGGTTATAAGGGATAGAGACACAGTTGTAAAAACTGGCATTTGGGTCTCCATATGTTACCTGATCCCGGCGTCGATGAGGATGGATTGGCAGTCACATTATGGTTTCCATGTTGAGTTGCTGGGGTTTGTGATAACATTTTGGGTTTGTGAATCAAGTTCCATCAGATTATCAGCACAGTAGGGTCTATAGGTGTTTTTGATGGTTATGATGGTTTGTGATGTGGTTATGATATTGTACTCTTTGGGGCTGATTTACTAAGATGAATGCACTGCATCGGTTCATATCACAATTTGTGCGCCAGATAAATTATTAAGTGAGCCTATGAACCGGCGCACGCATAATCGCAACAGATGATAATATGCCGGTGCACGTGATAATAATCTCCCATTGATAATAGCACACACTGTTTTATTAACAGTCCATTCACACAGGGGCAACACGACTTCCAGCACGACTTGGACACGACTTGAGTGTAAATCACAGCGCGACTTGGGGCGAATTACAACACGACTTGGGCAGACTTACTTACTTTAAGTCACCTCCAGGCCAGGCGACTTTAATAAAAAAAATGGCATGGGTTCCCCTTCAAGAGCATACTAGGCCCTTCAGGTCTGGTATGGATATTAAGGGGAACCCCGTGTCAAAAAAAATGGCGTGGGGGCCCCTCAAAATCCATACCTGGCACTTCAGGTCTGGCATGGATATTAAGGAGAAGCCCACGCCAAAATAAAATGGTGGGGGGTCCCCCTGAAAATCCATACTAGACCCTTATTCGAGCACGCAACCTGGCAGGCAGCAGGAAAAGAGGGAGGGATGAGAGAGCGCCCCCCCTCCTGAACCATACCAGCCCACATGCCCTCAACATTGGGAGGGTGCTTTGTGGTCTCCCCCAAAGCACCTTGTCCCCATGTTGATGAGGACAAGGGCCTCATCCCCACAACCCTGGCCGGAGGTTGTGGGGGTCTGCGGGCGGGGGGCTTATCGGAATCTAGAAGCCCCTTTAACAAGGGGACCCCCAGATTCCGGCCTCCCCCTGTGTGAAATGGTAAGGGGGTACCCCTACCATTTCACCAAAAAAGTGCCAAAAGTGTTAAAAATAACAAGAGACAGTTTTTGACAATTCCTTTATTAAAGTCTTCTTCTTTCATCTTCTTTCTTCGGGTCTTCTTCCGTCTTCTTTCCTTTGGTTTCTTTCTACATCTTCTTCTTCCTCCACCTTCTTTTTCCTCCGATCCTCTGCTTCTTGCTCCGGTGTTCTCGTCCGGGATCTTCCTCCATGGCGTCTCTTCTTCCTCGCTTCCTTCTCGGGCCGCTCCAAGCAATGGGAGGCTCCCGCTGTGTGATGCTTCTCACGCCATTTTTATTTTTTTGCCACAGAGTTCCCCTTAATATCCATACCAGACCTGAAGGGCCTGATATGGAATTTCGGGGGACCCCCACGCATTTTTTTTTCTTAATTTTTTTTCTTAATGCTAACATGACCTGTGTGCAAATAGCCTTAAAAAAAACCCATAGAAGTGAACCAGCGCAAAAAAAAGTCAAGTTGAGAGGTGCGCCTGTTCAACCTATGCAAATGAATCTACATGTCTTGACATTTAATAATATTTTGCCGGCATCTTATTAGTGAATGGGGAATTGTGCTGTGTTACAGGCACAATTACTTTGTGAATATGAAAACAGCCTGCGTCGTCGTGCGCAGCAACTCATGGCGCAAACCTTTTGTAAATCAGCCCCTTTGTCTCCCGGTTTTGTGATGACAATGATTCTTTTCCTTTGTCCCATTCTTCATTTCTTCTCTTCCCTCTCTCCCCTCCAATTCTTCCATGTAGCTGTGCGTGCTTTTTAGCGGGAATTGTAGTTTGTATTCTTGAGGCTCAGTCCAGGGGTTATGTCTGTTTACTTGATTGCAGATGGGAGGTATGGATATATTTTGCAGGGGCTAGTCTCTCGAAGAAGTGTCACATATAGAAAATCGTGAATTGGTGTATCTTTTGCTTAACAAAGCAGCATCTTGGGTCTGTTGGTGTAGGTGGGCAGTGGAGATCATTGAAATAAGGAGAACGGGAGCTGATGCTATTTGAGTTAATATACATCCTTTGGTTGGTGTAGCAGTTGGGATCATTGCTGATATCTCAGTTGTAGGCTGAGTAGGTGATATATAGTGTGTGTCTTATGACAGCATAGTGGAAATGTTCGCTCCCTGAGTGTTTAGGAGGATCACTTCATGGGTTTGGGTTCCAGTAGGCACATGTTTGAGGGTAGGTAGGATTTGTTGCGGTTATCTCGGGAAATACTGGCTTGGTGAGGGGATGTGCACGGAATGTGTCACGTAGAATTGATGGAATTGTAAGAGTGACAGTACCTGATTATGAATGGCGTGCTCTGAGGTGCACTGGTGATGCAGTGGGGAGTTTTTTTTTAGGGGTGGCATGTGCTTTCAATGGTGATGATGGTGGAGGGTGGCCGCTGCAACATCCGATGCTGAAGATGCCTGCTTCACTGATACCTTCCATGGAGGTGGAGGTGGCCCTACTCAGTGGCGATTTACGGAAATCATTATACCAGTCTGGCAGTTCTATTAATGGGATGTTTAGAGCAGTGCAGAAGTGTTCCAAGTCTTTAGGCACTCTGATATTGGCCATGTGCCCTTGGACTGTAGCTGACAGGTAGAAAGGGAATTTCCAGCGGTATGTTATTGTCAGGGAAGTTGCCCACGGAATACAGCTGACATCCCCAAGCGCACACCTGTGCGCAAGGGCCAAAAAGTTCACCTAGATCTGCCACGGGCGTATCAGTGGACACGCATGCGTGGGTGTGTTCACGTGTCTGTGTGCGTATGTGTGCGCGTTCGCGTGAGCATGTGCATGCACCTTTTACCAGAACTGGCACCAGGCGGCCTATTTAAACACAGAAATCAGCACTGTCTAGTTGCTGCTTCATCTACAGCGTCACCTGAAATTCTGTTACCCTGTGTTGTTTCCTGAATACCATTCCAGCTTGTTACCTGACTACGCTTCTGCCTGCTGTTATTCCTGCTCCGCCTACCTGTTGCAAGACCTGCCTATGACCTGACCATGCTTCTGCCTGCTGTTATACCTGATCTGCCTACACGTTGCCAAACCTGCCTGCCGACATACCTGGTCTGCCTACTTGTTGCCGAGCCTGCCTGCAACCTGACCACGCTCCTGCCTGCTGTTGTTCCAGGTCTGCTCATCTGCTGCCAAGACCTGCCCATGATCCAGCTACGTCCAGCCTGCTAGCAGCCAAGTCCGGCTTCCCACCTGTGTGCTCTTGGCTCCTACCTGCACAGACTTCCGGACTTATTCCAGGCACTCCACCGTGCCCTAGCGCCAGCTGTCCCACTACCAACGGCTCTTGGGCCGGAGTTGTCCAGGAGGCCTTCCTCTACACGTCAGGCTCACCACCAGGTACGTAACAGTTATAGCTCTTGTCCGCAGTTCATCAAGTAGTGGTCTTATTTCCCTTCTATGTTACAATGTGATGTTAGATAGATCCTGATAGATCTTTACCTCTGTGCCTTGGAATGTTAGTTGATTGTGGCTTCTGGCTTTGCAGAGGATTTCTTCCTTTAAGGAGAAATCCATAAGGCAACAGACCACGTCTCTTGGTGGGTCTGTGTCTCTTCCTCTCTGGCACAGTGCTTGTAAGTGATCCATAATGATTGGGGTGGCAGGGGGGGGGGTCTCCCGAGGAGATCATTAAAGATGGCGATCACTGATTGTGAAAGTTGGCTAAAATGAATAGATTCAGGGAGACCTCTTACCCTGAGGTTGCTGTGTCTTCCATAATTGTCCAAATTTTCCATGTGGCGGTTAATTTCACATAGAAGTATGGCATGTGATTCTGTCACTTATTGATCTTGGCAAAGTGAAGCATTATGGTGGGCCTGTGTAACTTCTATTGCCTTCACCCTCAGTGAGATGGCCTGTATGTCTGAGCGTAGGTCAGATATAGCTGCTGACAGGGTACTCTTTATGTCTGCCACGACTGTACAGTAATTTCCTGGGTTTAGGGCTGGGGCCAAGCGTGCTCCTGAGGAGAGAGGGATCCTGTCAGGGAAGTGGGACTGGCGAGACGCAGTCTATGATGTGGGCATGGTGTCCTTAGGCCTCACCTGGAATATCTCTGGTATGTGTCGGCTTAGTTGTGTGTCAAGGGAGACCAGGATTTTGTCACCAAGACACTCTGGGATGTTCTCTCCATGTTCGGCTGGATGATATAAATGCTGGGACAGATTGCAGGACCTCAGGAAATGGGAGCTCTGAGACTAAGCATCCATCTTAGAAAGGGACCAAGCCACGCCTCAAGGCTTTAGTCTTTACATTACTTTTTCATTTGTTTCCTTTGTATTGTGCACGGGAAATCCTTATGATTCAATGCATTACATTATTTATTCACTACTTGATTTAATTGGCAAGCCTTTATACATCATATTTAGTAACTAATGGAAAAACTGTTTTAAGCTCACATTACTGACATGATTGCATTTCAAGAGCAAGCTTTTTATGTACATAACAAGAGATGAAAAACATAAATATATAACAGTGTATATATAACATAATCCACAGTAGCACTGTTAAATGTGTCCAAAAAATACAAAACATGTATAAATATACAGTGAAAAAAATGTTTTATATATATATATATATATATATATATATATATATATATATATATATATATATATATATATACCATATTTTTCGGACTATATGAAATATGGGGGAAAATGTGCCTGCGTCTTAGGGTGCGACTATACGATTGCCACCGCCACCCGCCATGATCCGGAGTGCTCCACAGCCTCGGCCTTAGGAAAGGCCGCGGCTTCGGCCTAGCTCCGGAGCGACAGCCATCAAATGACGGAGCGATCACTTGTAAACAAACTGGCGTCATGATGACGCTGGTTCCTCTCTCCCCTCTGTGTACAGATCTGTACAGTGGAGGGGAGATATCGGATGGCAGCAGCGCTGTGGGCTGCTTCTGTATTGCCCACAGCGCTGCTCTGTGACAAGTGCAGTCACAGCCATCCCTCCATACCCTGCCAATACTCTGCAATACTTTGCCTAGCCCTGGCAATACTCTGCAATTCCCTGCCAATACTCTGCAATACCCTGCCAAAACTCTGCAGTACCCCGCCAATACTCTGCCATCCCCTGCCCATACCCTGCCTATACTCTGCCATACCCTGACAACACTCTGCCATACCCTGCCAATACTCTGCAATACCCTGCCAATACTCTGCCATACCCTGCCAATACTCTGCCATACCCTGTCAATACTCTGAAATACCCTGCCAGTACTCTGCAATACCCTGGCAATACTCTGCCATACCCTGCCAATACCATGCCAATACTCTGCCAATATTTTCTATGGTAATGGTCACTCTGCATTTCATGGGCACTGGAAAATATTTTAGTACACCATTTGGTTGAGAATATTATTTTTTTCTTGTTTTCAATCTCTAAAATCTAGGTGTATAATAAATAAATATATATATATATATATATATATATATATATATATATATATATATATATATATATATATATGGATAATGAGAAATTCTTGTGAATCCACACCAATAAGACAGCCCTTATTGAAGACTGCAAAAACAATATGATGACACCAGTTCCTCCACCACAGTGATAAATGGGAGATAAACTCCTGTTAAGAAACAAGCTGATGATTTTGCCATTCACTCTCGTGTTTGGCAAACAAGCTCAAAGATTATATTGAACAGTTGCTGTAAACTGCCACACTCCATACACATGCCCGGGTTTGACTCCACATGTAGAAAATAGAGGTAGAAATGGAGCCTCCAATAGTGTAAAATCATTTGAGATATTGATCTATTTAAAATATATATTGCACGTGCATCAAATACAGTTAAAAACAGCCTTTTTGTAACATACACAAAGTGTATGTACAAGACATTCCGAGTGGCTCTGTTTTGCAATCTCACCACTGCTTCATTGGCTAGACATCAGAACACCATCCTAGCTTTATCACTTCCGACTTTGTCACATACGTTTTTTATGTAACCTCACATTCCAACTACATTCAGCAATGCGCAATATATCATCTTCAAAAAATTTATAAAACTGCATATCCAGGTTGCAGATTTTCTGTAATTTAAATTTTGCAAAAAAAATCATGTATTTTTAGGAAAAATATTATCATTTCATCACTCATTCACACTTTAGAAGCCTCGCAAATACTTCTGATAATTTAGGCCAGGACTGACCAAAGTGTGTCTGTTTTATTTTGCAAATGTATGTCAACCTGTATGTAAAGCCATATTTATTTATTTTAGTTTTTGATATAATGTGGAAGCATTTAAAATTCTTGTCAAGTTTTCACTGCTGTCTGTGTCTTCAATAGGGAGAGTTACTGTTATTATTTGTAACCCACATATCCAGTACAGAAAGCAATGGAATACTAAAAATGAGTTGTCTCATAAACAGGAGCTAAAGAGAAATTTACTAATGGTAAAAACTGTTCTGGAAAAAAAATTGTCTAAAAGAGGATATCCCCTCACTTTTGGAGAGATCTGCTATTTTGTGCTGAAAGGAAATTAAGAAAAACCTCCTTAATGGGACAAAGACAATTTGAAAAAAACACAAAAAAAAAGCAAAACATATTGGGCGCCTAAGGCCCTTTCCCCACGGGTTGTCTGAATAGGTCCACCTGTCAGTTTTTCATGTGGACCTGATCGGACCCGCACGTCTCCTCAATGGAGGGGTGGATGACAGCGGGCACATCCTCTGACAGCTGCTGCCATCCGATCTGATCCTGTCCACCAAAAACAGATGGATGGTGGATTTATTCCCCATTTATCAGGCGGATCGGATTGGATGGAAACAGACAGGTGGTCTGTTTCCATCTGATTGCCCCATAGACAAGAGGAGAACTGCATCCGTGTCCATGTACTTGAAATATACAACATTACAAACCATTATACAGTATTTAATGAAATAAAATACCAAAATTCTAGTAATCCACACACTATGTATAATATGTATATCGATTGTTACGTTGTCAGCTTAGAAAAAACAAGCGAGGTCTTCTAATAATTGTGCATTGCACATTTCAGTACTCATACACTTTGTACTTAGTTTTGCTTCGCAGTTGTGACATTTCTTTTGATGTATTTGATGTTTGCCCTATCTTGCCTGAGGGGATTTAAACCCTGCTTACCTCGTGTTACTGTGCACAACCAGCTGTTCCTTTAACACCGTATGTCTCATGGTCTTTTTTTTTTTCACTGGTTTTGTTGCTACGCAATTGGAAAGTCATCATTATAGCTGTCAGGTTGAACAATTAGATGAGGACAGAAGAATGACACCTGAGTTCCTATTTAAGACCTTTAAGTATTTAAGTACGCTGTTCTGCTCCCTGCAGTTGCTATACTTCAAGCACAAACATAGCTAAAACATTAAAAATAAATGAATTTTCACCAGAATAATGTTCCACATAAGAGCCTAATAATAACGGATGCTGATTCTTTAAAACTAAAATAATATGAACAATTTAAATTTCAGCATTTTATATTTTTTTTTTTGTTTTTTTGTTTTTTAACATTCTACTGTGAGAAAGGTAACATGCTGTTGATAGAAACCAGTCAAACCTGAAATTAAGTATGCATGAATATTAATAATTTGAGGCAATATCTCCTTTGGGCTCTACAATGTTATAATGGTGTATTGTTTTTATGATTAATGCTTGTTGAAATGACACTGACACAAAATGCATTTTTTCCCATACAAAAACTTAGTAACAGACAAGAGAAAAAAATACTATAGATTATATAAATGCAGTACTCAAACCCTTAACAAACCAGTCAAGTACATTATATAATTGTATCATTCAAATTGTAAGCATTATAAAATTATATCAAACAAATGCAAATATATTATTCCAAAAAGTAATGCAAAGTTTGTTTTGTGCACTGAAAAAAATAAGTATGTCTAACATCCTGTGCCTTAACGTGTCCTTCTTTGCAGATATCGTTTTTGTGCTTAACAATTAGTGTGATATTAGCAGGATCAACAGGTGAAATAAAAAAATAAAACCTTAAATTTTTTATTGAATTCATCCATTACATACACTCATGTACTTATTCTTAACCACTTAAGGACAGAGCCTCTTTTTGAGATTTGTTATTTACAAGTTAAAAAACATTTTTTTTTGCTAGAAAATTACTTAGAACCCCAAACATTATAAAAAAATGTTCTAACAAATGGCGTTTTTTTTTAGATACTTTCCGTCACACCATATTTGCACACCGGTCTTACAGGAGCACTTTTTTTGGAAAAAAAATACACTTTTTTGAACTGAAAAACAAGACAGCAGTAAAGTTAGAAAGTTAGCCCATTTTTTTTTTATATCGTGAAAGAGAATGTTACGCCAAGTAAATTGATACCCAACATGTCACGCTTCAAAATTCCGCCCGCTCGTGGAATGGCGGCAAACTTTTTAGGGTAACTCCACTTTTGTGGGGAAAAAAATTGGCAAATAAAGAAAACATAATATAGCGTATACAATTGTGACACAAGTCATATTGTAATTGAATGTTATTAAAAACTACCTTCCTTTTTCAGTCTGCAGCTCTGTAATTTTCTGAAAATGCAATACGGCTACCTGGTTTTGTTCTGTACACAGAATGTGTACTGACCACCCCCCAGAAACTTAATTTCCTGCTTGTGTGATTGGCTCACTGATTTTCCCTAAAGTCTGCCTAAGATACAAGTCAGATTTCAGGCATCCCCTGCAACAAAAATTTTATTTTTGGTGATATACTTCCCAATAGGAACTCATCTAAAGGGATGCAGGCTCAGCAGATTTATTCATTAGTGCTCTGCAGCTGCACAGTTGATTGATAATTATTAAACCACCCCATTAGACCCACTCAGAACAGAGGAACAAACAGGGATTTCTTCAGAATAACAAAGGGTAGTGTATCGCTGCTATCCTTGTCTACTAATGTGTATTAGCAATTACAATGAAAGTCTATGGATGGTTCTATGGCTTAGTGTTTGGCGCCATCTAGCGGGCAATTACTGAAAGTGAACTTAAATTATTTTTTCTTCCACAAGCATTGAACTATTTACAGGAAGTGACTGTTATTTACATTCGGGAGTTGACGCTTTTTACCCAGGATGCCAGTGACCTATCGATGGACACCCTCTCTTGCACTGCATGCTGGGTAGGACATAAAAGGACCCCATTCGGCCATTTTGGGTCTCTTGGGAACACGTGGCCTGTGGGTGAGGGCTAGTGCGGAGGCCTCCCGGAGTAAGCGGCCTGTTGCCTTTGCAGAGCACAACCCTGCTCGGTTTGTGGGTGACCTGAAGTGCCCGAGACACAGTGATCAGATTGAGAGGATCCAGAGACACTCCTTTGAGCATTGGGAGACCAGGTCCACCTATCGAAATGGAACAGAGTGACGGAGCCGGCTGACACAGAAGCAACCTGCAAACACCGGACCAAAGTTACCATGCCGAGCTTCCGATCCAGTTGGTTAGTGGGTTGCGACCCACAGTTTTCTAAACTTTGCACCTAGTCAGACTTATATACAGGCCTCGCTGGGATACTTAGTCCTACGGAGGAGGAGTATAGCAACTGACACTAAGCTAGGCATAAGGCCTACTTATTATCACATCTCAAGCATTGTACTATATTTATGGAATACGTTGGCAGATGGGCACATACAGGCAGAATCACGTACCTGTACTTTGCCCTTTAAGAGGCGGCGGGGGAGCATGCAAGCCACCGGCGGTGCGCTCGCACACCTGTGGGAAGCTCCATGAGTCTGGTCGCAAGTCCAGCGATCGCCTCACGGAGAGGAAGAATGGGGAGATGCTAAAGTAAACAAGCATCTTCCTGTTTTGCCTAGCAACAGGGACACTGATTTCTGCTCCCTGCTAAGCTAAGCAGGCATAAGGCCTACTTATTATCACATCTCAAGCATTGCACTATATTTATGGAAGCAACACTAGGATCATCTTTAACTCAACTTTAACTGCTTTAACCTTGGATTACAGATGATAAAGAATTATCATTGCTAGCGAAGATCAGAAGACTAAAGACTGAGGACTTTAAGTGAGATTTTATGCATAGCTATAAAAGTAGGGGGAGCTCCTATATATATATATATATATATATATATATATATATATATATATATATATATATATATATATATATATATTGTAATGGGCGCCGTGGCTGGGTCCTGGAAGGACGCTATATTTCCCCTCTGTTTGGGTTGTGCTCTCTTTAAGGGAATAAAATTGATTAACCCACCTGTTAAGGAAGTGTCTTTAAAAAGCAAGACAGGAAGTTGTAGATGGGTGTGGAGGAGTGGAGAACACATGGTGGATGGTGTTTGTTCTGGGTTACAGCAACTGAAGTGGACAGCAGTGTCCTGTTTGGAAGGCTCCAGGCAGGGGAAGCTACCTGCCAGCAAGATCAAGCTCTGTTTGGATAGAGACAGCTATTCTGAACTGTGCAAGCCGGTGAGACTAAAAACTTTTTCCTTTGTGTTTTTGGCTGCTGTAAAGCGATTTAAGTTTAATAAACCCTTTGTTGTGAGCAAAGCCTGTGTCCTGCGATCTACCTGGTCCCCCTAACATTACAAGTGGTGCTCGAATGCGGGCAGGACAAAGTAACAGGCGTTTTTTCTTGCTATTTTTTTTTTTGTGTGGATTTGAACTGACATTTAAAGGGACAGTACAGTGAATTTATGTCCTGGGTTAAAGCTGCACAACTACGGAAAGCTGAAACCATGGAGGAGCTAATTAAACAGCTGTCCTTGGCGAATATACAAGCGCAGACCCACCATGAGGAAGCTAATCAGCGCTTAGCAACCCAGCTGGAGGTACAAAAAACGCAGCTGGAGGTACAAAAAACGCAGCACAACGAGGCACTGGCTTTGCAGCAAGAAAATACTCGCCTGTTGGTGGCCCAGTTAGCAGCCCAGCAAGCGACCCAACAAGGGGTTATGCAGGCTCAGATGGCGGCCTTAAAAGAAGCAGTGCAGCAGCTGTCTCAGGGCCGTGAACAAGTGGCCATTGCCCCTGGCAACCAGGTGACCATAAGGGCAAGCCATTTCTTGCAGAAGTTGTCCCTGAGTGATGACGTAGAGGCGTTTCTGGCAACATTTGAGAGGACGGCAGAGCGAGAAGGGTGGCCCCAGGACCAGTGGGCCGGCTTAATTGCTCCTTTCCTCACCGGAGATTCTCAAAAAGCCTATTTTGACCTACCACCAGAAGATGCTAAAAATTATCAAAAACTAAAGGCAGAAATACTGGCTCGGTTGGGGGTGACTACGGCCGTTCGGGCCCAACGAGTGCACCAATGGAAGTATCGTTCAAACCGGCCACCGCGATCTCAAATGCATGACCTGGTGCAACTAGTAAAAAAATGGCTGCAGCCCGAAGTGTTGTCTGGCCCCCAAATTGTGGAGCGGATCGTGCTGGACCGATACTTAAGGTCACTGCCAGATGACCTTCAACGGTGGGTCAGCCATGGAGACCCCAAAACCGCGAACTGCCTTGTTGAGATGGTGGAACGATATACGGTGCTGGAGGATCTGCTTGGCCCCAACAAGCGTCAAGGGCCCAGTCTGCCACGGCCCTTCCGACCAACTGCCGCCCTTCGAAAGGATGTCCCCAGGAGCCCTGGAACCAACCCCCCGGAAGGCCAAGAGTCACACCCGTTACCCCCTCAGCGACCTGTTCCTGATCGGAGAGGAGGGGATGTACAATGTTGGCGATGTCATGCCTGGGGCCATACCTGGGCCCACTGCCCATTGCAGGAAGAACCCATGGAATGCGGGGTTCTTCGGAGGGGGTCTTTTTATGCCCATAAATCGTGTACAACACACCTTGACCTTGGAGAGAGGAATTTTGAGTGTGAAGTCCAAGTGAACAACCACCCTGCATGGGCCTTGCTGGACTCTGGAAGCATGGTAACCCTGGTTCACCCTAGAGTAATTGGGAAGATCAGTCCGGTAAGCAAAATTTTGCGGGTTGTGTGCATTCATGGGGACACTAGAGAGTACCCTCTCATCTCGGTGTCCATCTCCACAGCATGTGGCACTGGTACTCAAGAGGTGGGGGTGGTAAAGAACTTGGTACATGACGTTATCATAGGACGAGACTGTCCATTATTTGCAAAACTTTGGAGACAAGGAGAACTATCTGAAAGGTCCAGAGACTGGGAAGAAACTAGTCCCTCTGTTCCTGTTGTAGAGGGTAATAACCCTGAGATGCCACATGTTCATAATATGGACCCAGTTGATAAAAACGCCAAGACTTTGGTTAATAATGATGAAAATAGTGCTGATACTGTTAAAAATGTCAATATGTGGGGTTCTCAGACCTACCTGAACACTGAGGGGGGGGGAACCTTCCCCGCTTCAGGTAATGCTGGGGGAAGACGATGAGGAAATGGCCTCTACCCCTGACTTGCCAGATTTGGGTGTTCCCCAGGGGGCATTTGGTACTGCCCAGATGCAGGACCCCACTTTGGCCAGGGCACGGGAACAGGTTGTAGTAATAAATGGGGAGCCCCAAGAGCCAGGTGCTAATGAGCGGTGGCCACATTTTTCAATATGTAATGAATTGCTTTATCGGGTTACTAAAGTGAGAGAAAATGTGGTAGAACAATTATTGGTACCCCAACAATATAGACGCAAGGTCCTGGACCTGGCCCATGATGATGTTTTAGGGGGACACCTGGGAGTTGAAAAGACGGAGGCACGGATCGCCGACCGGTTTTACTGGCCAGGCTTGAAAGCAGAGGTAAGAAGATACTGTACCTCTTGTCCCACCTGTCAGTTGACCGCTCCGGCGACCCATTTCCGGAGCCCGTTGGTCCCTCTGCCCATAATTGAGGTCCCATTCGAGAGGAAAGCCATGGATATAGTGGGTCCCTTGGTAAAGTCGGCTCGAGGTCATTCTTACATACTAGTGATCCTCGACTATGCCACTCGATATCCTGAGGCGCTACCCCTGCGGAATACCTCCTCTAAGGCTATTGCACGGGAGTTATTCCAGTTGTTTACACGGACAGGTTTTCCCAAGGAAATACTCACAGACCAGGGCACCCCGTTTATGTTGAAGGTTATGGCTGATGTATGCAAACTGTTCCGGATTAAACAGCTGCGCACATCGGTCTACCATCCCCAAACAGATGGATTGGTAGAACGTTTTAATAAGACCCTTAAGTCTATGCTCAAGAGAGTGGTACAAAGGAATGGGAAAGACTGGGACTGCCTGTTACCAGCTCTCCTGTTTTCTATCCGAGAAGTGCCCCAGGCCTCCACTGGGTTTTCGCCCTTTGAGTTGGTATATGGGCGGAGACCTCGCGGATTACTGGACTTTGTTAAAGAAGAATGGGAAAGTGAATCAATTCAGCATAAAAGTGTTCTTGAATATGTCTCTCAAATGCAGGAGAGGATCCGAACGGTGATGCCGCTAGTTAAGGAACACTTACAAAAAGCCCAGGAGGCTCAACGACGGGTCTATAATAGGGCAGCCAAAATTAGGAACTTCCAAGTGGGGGATCGAGTAGCAGTGTTGATTCCCACTGTGGAAAGTAAATTCTTGGCCAGATGGCAAGGCCCTTTCGAGGTTGTAGAAAAAAGTGGGAGAGGTAAATTATAGAGTCCACCAGCCAGGCAAGAGGAAACCCTTCCAGATATATCATGTAAACTTGTTAAAGCCCTGGACAGACAGGGAACCAGTGACCTCCCTGGCTAGTACAAAACTTGAGCCTCGGGTTGGGGTGGAGAGTGTCCAAGTAGCAAATACCCTGTCTAAAACCCAAAGTCAGCAGGCAAAGGAGTTCTTGCAGAGAAATAAAGAAAAATTTTCAGACTTGCCAGGGCTCACTAGTGTTATAGAGCATGATATTGTCACAGAACCAGGAGTCAAAGTTTTTGTCCGGCCCTACCGCATCCCAGAGGCTCAAAGGAAGGCCGTTTCAGAGGAAGTTAAAAAGATGTTAGACCTAGGGATTATTGAGGAATCGCAGAGTGAGTGGTCAAGCCCGATTGTGTTGGTACCGAAGCCCAACGGGACTCTGCGATTCTGCAATGATTTCCGGAAACTTAATGAAGTTTCCCGGTTTGATGCCTACCCCATGCCCCGGGTAGATGAGCTTATCGAGAAACTAGGTCCAGCCAGGTATATCACTACGTTAGACCTTACCAAGGGGTATTGGCAAATACCGTTGACTAAGGCCGCTAGAGAGAAAACAGCTTTTTCTACCCCAGAGGGGAGTTTTCAGTACAAAAGGATGCCTTTTGGATTGCAAACTGCTCCAGCCACGTTCCAGAGAGCAATGGATAGGATTTTACGACCTCACCGGAAGTATGCCTCAGTATACTTGGACGATATAGTCATTTTTAGCAAAGACTGGGAATCACATTTGCCCAAAGTGCAGGCAGTGCTGGACTCTCTTTGGAAGGAGGGGTTTACAATAAACCCTGAAAAATGTGCTTTGGGAATGGAGGAGGTGAAATACCTGGGTTATATCGTGGGTAGAGGGGTAGTGAAACCTCAGGTCAACAAGATAGAGGCTATACAGAATTGGCCCCGCCCCCTCACAAAAAAGCAGGTACGTACATTCCTGGGCATGGTGGGATACTACAGGAGGTTTGTACCCAACTTTGCCACATTGGCGGCTCCGTTGACCGATCTGACTAAGGGTCGGAAATCGGTCATGGTGGAGTGGAATGCAGACGCTGAGAAGGCTTTTTTGGAGCTCAAGTCGGCGCTGTGCCAACACCCTGTCCTGGTAGCACCTAATTTTTCAGAAGAGTTTCTTGTCCAGACTGATGCTTCCGATGTAGGATTGGGAGCGGTGTTGTCACAGGTTATTCATGGCGAGGAACACCCGATAGTCTTCCTCAGCAGGAAGTTAACACCAGCAGAGAAAAACTATGCCATAATTGAACGAGAGTGTCTGGCCATTAAGTGGGCTCTGGAATCCCTCAGATATTACCTTTTGGGGAGGAATTTTAGGTTGATTTCTGACCATGCCCCTTTAACATGGCTGAGACAGGGAAAAGGGACTAATGCCAGGGTTACCCGGTGGTTCCTGGCACTCCAGGAATTTAAATTTGTGGTGGAGCATAGGCCCGGGAGACTGCATCAAAATGCAGATGCCCTCTCCCGAGTCCATTGTTTGAGCTCCACTGTTGCCTCCACCTCCTTGGCGTTGGGGCACAGGGGGGGGATATGTAATGGACGCCGTGGCTGGGTCCTGGAAGGACGCTATATTTCCCCTCTGTTTGGGTTGTGCTCTCTTTAAGGGAATAAAATTGATTAACCCACCTGTTAAGGAAGTGTCTTTAAAAAGCAAGACAGGAAGTTGTAGATGGGTGTGGAGGAGTGGAGAACACATGGTGGATGGTGTTTGTTCTGGGTTACAGCAACTGAAGTGGACAGCAGTGTCCTGTTTGGAAGGCTCCTGGCAGGGGAAGCTACCTGCCAGCAAGATCAAGCTCTGTTTGGATAGAGACAGCTATTCTGAACTGTGCAAGTCGGTGAGACTAAAAACTTTTTCCTTTGTGTTTTTGGCTGCTGTAAAGCGATTTAAGTTTAATAAACCCTTTGTGAGCAAAGCCTGTGTCCTGCGATCTACCTGGTCCCCCGAACATTACAATATATATATATATAATTCATTGTCCTGTCATTCTATGTTGGGATGATAGTACAATTGCTGTAATCACCTGTACAAATATATTTAGTAAAATATACATTGGTTAAGTACATTGTTGTGTGGAGTATTGTTTTTTCCCAGCAGGTGGAGCCAGGGGATCCTGAGAGGACAATACAGGTATATTGTGATATATTATATTGTACTGTATTGTACTGCACCACAGCTGTGTCAAGGGGACTGAGGCATGTTAGTGGGGTTTTGTTACTGGAGTGCAGGCCCAACTCAAACCAACAGCTCCTTCGGGAGTCAGTGCTACAGTAGGACAGCAATGGAGGTTGTTATAATCCTTCTTTTTGTATATAGATCACCCAGAGGGGAATGTTTTTTTCTCAACAAAAGTGGAGTTACGCTTTAAACATGCTTAAACTGGAAAGCTACAATATATAACATTTTTATTTTTGGATTTAGAAACTCTTTAATGGAAATTCTAGTGAGACTTTGTATAAAAATGCATATACCGTGAATAGTTAAAGTAAAAAAAATAGTGTTAGGCTGATGCATACCTCAAAACTACTTATTGCAAGCCAGGACGAATGAGAGGAAACAACATTTTCAAGCATAATTCACAATTCATGTACAGAGCCTTGCATGTGAGACCCAGTTTTGTTGTAGTGAATTTGTCTATTAATAATTAATGGTAAGTCAGCATTTTTACAGCAATGTTTTCCACAATACCTGTGGTTTTATAGGCACACCCAAAGCTGCTATGACTAAAATGTTGCTTTACCTCAGGCACAGAAACACTTCCACCAAAGTAAAGTCTCACGAGCTGAATACAACAAAGTTGTTAAGGTCAAAAAAGTGCTGGGAAGGTTTTTTATATAATTTGCTGCCATAGAACAGTGTTTTATCAATAACAGACCTGAATTCCCTAATAAGGTTATATTATGTAAGTATGCTATAGGCAAATTTACTCATGCACTCTATAATCATACATGTATTTATGTCACTTTTGTTCTTGCTGAGACCTGAGAGAGGAATAACTGTCAAGACTAGTTTTAGCTGTCTACTTTAAATGTCTATTATACATAACCTAGCAAGCTAACATATAAAAGTACTAGGAAACATTATGCCTTATTTGTTTACCTAGTTTGTATATACCATATATAGAGAATATCAGAGTTTATCTTTTCATCTAACACAAGTATGTGTTTTGCTGAAATAAGTGTAAATTTGTGGAATCAATATAGAACATAATTAGTTAAATTAGTATTAAACCCAAAAGCAAAAATGTAGTATATTGCAGATTACTAATCCTCAGATGTGGTGGCTGTATTCATTTTCTTTTTTTTAGGTTTTGTTTTCCCTTGGAGATTTAGCCAGTAACACTCCTCCAGTTCTCCACAGTGGATAAAGTAGCACAGGGGCACATTTTGACCGCAGCATTGTCAGTCTGGGGGGGGGGGGGGAGAGAAGTGTTAGATACACTAGCAGATTTCAATACACTAACAAATTGAAGTCAAACTCCAGCTCACACTTTGTAAGCAGTTACAGAAAACAGTTATTTTTTTTCTTTTGGGTTAAAGGTTTTACATAAATAAATTACCATAAAGGAAAGAAAGCTTAAAAAAAGGACACTAATGTATCCATCACATCTTATGCCACGTACACACGACCGGACTTTTTTGACGGACTTTGCAGCTGAGGTCAGCTGGACTTTCAAACGAACGGATTTGGCCACACACGATCACTCCAAAAGTCTGACAGATTTGAATGTGATGACGTAGAATAAAGAAGTTCATAGCCAGTAGCCAATAGCTGTCCTAGCGTCGGTTTTAGTCCGTCGGACTAGCACACAGACGACCGGATTTTTTGACCGGACTTGAGTCCGTCTGAAAGATTTGAAGCCAGTTTTACTTCTAGGTCCACTGGAGCCCACACACTATCGAATTGTCCAACAGATTCTGGTCCGCCGGACCAAATCTGTCGGAAAGTCCCATCGTGTGTACGTGGCATTAGAGTTGGTAAGCTGCAGTATAATAAACATTTGCTTTTGGGTTTAACACTGCTTTAACCACTTCCCAACCACCTCACACGATATACATCGGCAGATGGGCACGTACAGGTAGAATCATGTACCTGTACGTTGCCGATTAAGAGGCGGCGGGGAGCATGCGTGTGGCCAGCTGGGAACTCGCACACCTGTGGGAAGCTCCATGAGTCTGGTCGTGGGTCCCACGATCACCTCACGGAGAGGAAGAATGGGGAGATGCTAAAGTAAACAAGCATCTCCCTGTTCTGCCTAGCAACAGTGACACTGATCTCTGCTCCCTGTGATTGGAGCAGAGATCATTGATCTGTAAAACACAGCCACGCCCCCCCACAGTTAGTAACATGCCCCTAGGACACACTTAACCCCTACACCGCCACCTAGTGGTTAACCCCTTCACTGCCAGTATCATTTACACAGGAATCAGTGCACTGATTGCTGTATAAATGATAATGGTCCCAAAAATGTGTCAAAAATGTCCGATGTGTCCACCATAATGTCGCAGTCATGATAAAAATCGCAGATCGCCACCATTTAAAAAATAAATTAATAAAAATGCCATAAAACTATCCTTTACTTTGTAAACGCTATAACTTTTGTGCAAAACAATCAATAATAGGTAATTGCGATTTTTTTTTTTTTTTTACCAAAAATACGTAGAAGAATACGTATCGGCCTAAACTGAGGAAAAATTATTTTTTTTATATATTTTTGGGGGATATTTATTATAGCAAAATGTAAAAAATAATGCATTTTTTTCAAAATTGTAGCTATTTTTTTGTTTATAACGCAAAAAATAAAAACCGCAGAGATGATCAAATGCCACCAAAAGAAAGCTCTATTTGTGGGAAAAAAAGGACGCACATTTTGTTTGGGAGCCACATCGCATGACCACGCAATTTCAGTTAAAATGACGCAGTGCCAAATCGCAAAAAGTGCTCTGGTCAGGAAGGGGGTAAATTCTTCTGGGGCTGAAGTGGTTAAGATGGATCTCCGCAATACAATAGAATCATAATACAGCATGTCGTAAAGCCTTTGTAATTAAAGGCTGTCTTGTAAAGAATAACATTTTGACTAGTTTTAATCAGGCAAAAATGAAAAGACACATTAAACAATATCTAAAAAATATTTTTGATTAATCAAATAACGTGTTTCCTAGGGAAATCATAAGAAAAAAATATATATACTTAAAGCGGAATTCCACCTAGGGAAAAAATAAAACAATTACTGTTGCTGCTGACTTTTAATATTAGGGCACTTACCTGTCCAGGAAGCCCGCAATGTCAGCACCCCAGACGATCTTCGGATCGACTCCTAGTGCTGCTGCGGCCATTCCTGGTAAGGGAACCAGGCAGTGAAAACTTTTGGCTGCACTCCTGGTTCCCTACTGCGCATCTACGAGTCACGCTGCATGTTCTGATTGGCCCCTGCTGTTCGCTCGGAGGAAGGGAGGAATCTGAACAGCAGATTCCATTTCTGGGTGGAACTCTGCTTTAATGATCTCCCTCATTTAGAAAGGTTTTCAAATAAAATAATATTGTTGAAGAGTTTGTTTTGCTAAATGCATTTTTTATTTGGCCAGTTAGTAGCATAATCACTGCAGGGGTGGGCAATAAATAAAAGGAAAAGATAAATCTATGTTCTAAAGCAGTGGTCACCAAACTGTGGCCTGGGGCCAAATGTGGCCATTTGCTTGCCTTTATCTGGATCTTTGGAACCCAGCAATGGACAAGCATTCCTTCCACTGACACCAATGATGGGACACTGTTCCTTCCCTTGATATCAATGTTTGGCACTATTCAACCTCTTAATACAAGGTATACTCTGATTGATGTAAAATCTACAAAGTTTGCAACATTGCAATGCATGGTTAATAGAGTGGCGGACAAGGCAGAAACAGTACCATAAAGCTAGCTAAAGAGACAAAGTTGTATTTTAAGGTATATACTTATGTTGCGTACACATGGTCAGATTTTCCGATGGGAAATGTTGGATGTGATCTTGTTGGAAATTTTGTATGCTCCATCGAACATTTGATGTCAGACTTTCCGCCAATAAATGTTTGTTAGCAGGTTCTCAAATTTTCTGCCAACAAAACTTTGTTGTCGGAAAGTCTGATTGTGTGTACACAAGTCCGTCACACAAAAGTTCATGCATGCTTGGAATCAAGCAGAAGGAGCCACACTGGCTATTGAACTTCTTTTTTCTCTGCTCTTCGTATGTCTTGTATGTCACGTTCGTAATTGTTGACCAACATTTGTGTGGCCGTGTGTATGCAAGACAAGTTTGTGCCAACAACCTTCAAACAAAAATCCACGGTTTTGTTGGCGGAAAGTACGATCGTGTGTACACGACATTAAGGTTATATGTCATAATCCAGGGTTCCTACTCTAGTCTAAGCCCCCGTACACGCGGTTGGATATTCCGATCACCAAATCCGTTGGATAATTTCCGACGGATTTTGTCCGGAACTGATGTTGCCTACACACGGTCGGACAAAGTTGTCGGAATTTCCAGTCATCAAAAAAGCGATGACGTAAACCTCATATGACGGGACTATAAAAGGGAAGTTCAGCACCATGTGTGGCACCCTTTGGGCTCCTTCTGCTGATCTTGTGTTTATCGCGTGTTAGTAGAAGTTGTGCTTCAGATCGTTACTGCTCTACAGTTTGTGCTTGTGGGTGCATATCTGCTTATCAGTGTGTGTAGTCAGTTTGCATTTGTTTGTCATTGCGGCCTATATCTTGATATAGTAGGCTTTGATTTACAGTGCTTATTGTCCGCTTGTTTCTGGTTTTCAGTTCGTTCTTTCAGGCCTTGCTGTTTATCTTTGTTTTCTGTTAGTCCGTTCTGACCAGCCAACTGTTTTGAAGCCATGTTTCATGTACATACTCGTCGTAGAGTTCGTGCTGTGCAGGGGCTTGGTGTTGGGCTTTTAGCTTGGACATAAGCCCAGTCCATGAACAGGGCGAGGAGGAGTTCATGGAGCAGGAATTGTTTGCTCCAGCGAGACCAATTCTCACACATGCCTTTGCTTCGTGAGATCTGGGAGAATAATCCTGATGATTTCAGGAATTATCTCCAGATGACGGACCCCGTTTTTCACCATCTGCTGGCTTTACTGTCCCCTTATATAAGCAGGCAGGACACCTGCATGCGGCAAGCCATCACTCCAGAGCAGAGGCTAGTTGCCAATACTTGGCGACAGGGAGAAGCCTGCAGGACCTCAAGTTCTCCACAGGCATCTCCCCCCAGGCTCATGGGTTCATTATTCCAGAGACCTGTTCTGCCATCATACAGGTCCTTCAGAAGGACTATATTAAGGTAAGTTTTCTCCTTTAACATCACATTCTATGTATTTAAGGTTTGCTAATGTATTGTATTTCTTTCATCATTTCCTAATGACCATGATTGTAATATGCTGTAATTGATATGCTGTGCCCCTTTGTCCTCATGCATGCTGGAAGCTTTTAAAGTTCCTTTTTTGCCCTTCATGCATATTTGCCTTCACTAACCTCCCCAGCATGCTCTTCTGGGCCCATACATCTCTAGCCTAGTTACTTATCAATGTATTTTGTCAGCTCCATAGTATTGCTTTCCCCTAAACACCCCCTAAAATGTGTACAAATGTTATGTCTGTGCCAGTGGCGGTTGGTTAAGTTTTAGGGTGGGGGGGCGCAAGACCCTGCCCCTGCACATCATATACCAGGCTGCACATTTTACACCGGGCTCTGCACATCATATACCAGGCTGTACATTATACACAGAACTCTGCACATCATATACCAGGCTGCACATTATACAAAGGGCTCTGCACATCATATATCAGGCTGCACATTATACATCGGGCTCTGCACATCATATACCAGGCTGTACATTATACACAGGGCTCTGCACATCATATATCAGGCTGCACATTATACACAGGGCTCTGCACATCATATACCAGGCTGCACATTATACGCTCTTGCTGTCCTCTCTCTTTTTTTTGAGTGCTGCCATCCAACTATCCCAAAAAAATAATGAATTTGATAAGTGTGTGTGGGGGAGGGGGGCAGTGTGCTGCCATCCAACCTCTAAACCTCTAAACGAACCTTTTGTAAAAGCCTTCAGTATTCATGTCATGTGACATTACGTTTTCTGATCCTCTATACAGCGGTGGGCAGGGGCAGAAATTAATAATACAGAAAGCTAATTAGTGAAAAGTGGTGTTGATAAGCGGGGGGGTTGCTGCCATATCCTACCACTGCAAAAAATGCATCTAGTTGAGAAGCTGGGGGTGATCTGCCATCTGCCCAACAGACAACATTTATGAGGTTTCTAAGCGAGGGGGGGGTTCTGCAGTCTGTGCCACCGAGGATCAGCTGTGTGAGCTTCCACCACTGGATTGAGCGGACGCCACAGAGCAAGTTTTTTTGGGCAAATGAAGCACCTCATCTGCAATCTCATGATCGACGTGGCGCTTTCCATATTGCACTGCGCCCGGCGCCGGGACGCAGTGCACGTAAGGACATTTAAAAAAATATATTTAAAGGGACATGTTTAAATCATTTTTTTTTTTTTGTTTTTTTCTACTGCCAGGGGGAAGTGCCTGGGTGCCCCCTATGGACGGGCCGCAACTGGTGTGTGCTTAAATTCATGCAGAGTGCCAGAGTTTTTTTTTTGCTGGACCAAACTCATTAGGAACCCCCCTTCCCCAACTGATAGGTCAGCTGATAGCAATCCTCTATCTGCTGCCTTTGCCAAGCCCAATACACACTATGCCTACCTCTTTTGTGGTCAGATTTATGGATGAATTAACCAAAGCATGTAGTGCAAGGGTCTGCCTCAATACTTTCAAATGCTACTGTATTAAGTTTTTATCTCCTATTATTATCTTGATAGGTAATAGCAGAATGTAAAAATGTGCTTCCATTTGTTCTTTTTTTGTATTATGACACTTCTTACCTGTCCAGTGGGCTGCCAAAAGTGTAAGTAAGGAGGGACTGGCCAACGTATCATACATTAATCATGCATTCAGCTCTCAATGAAGGTTACCTATCCGAGGAATCTGATAAGGGGACCTTCTCCTTTTGGCTTTAAATACTAATTTCCAAACATTTTATACTGATCTTGGCCAAAAATGTTTGTGTCTAATCTGCTTGCAATGTTGATGTGCAAAATGACTATTTTTTTTCCTTGTTTGACTCCACAGTTTCCTTCAACACCATAGGAATGGCAGACTGTGGCCTCTCACTTTGCCACCCATTGGAACTTTCCCAATTGTGGAGGTGCAATTGATGGGAAACACATCCGCATCATCCCACCCCCCAACTCGGGGTCCTACCATTATAATTACAAGGGGTATAATAGTATTGAGATGTTGGCGGTGGTGTCAGCGACATATGACTTCCTGTATGTGGACATGGGGTAAAATGGCTGGATGTCGGAGTGATCGTGCAGACGGAGTTCTACTGGTGTCTCCAGAGTGGCAGTCTGGGCTTGCCACCTCCAGAGGAGAATGTGGAAGGACTCCTCTTCGTCTTTGTCGTGGATGAGGCATTTGCGCTGGCAAACCATCTGATGCGGCCTTTCCCGGTGAGGACCCTCACCCCGGACCAGAGGGTCTTTAATTTCTGGCTGTAGCCAGAGCCAGAAGAGTAGTGGAGAACACTTTCTGGATAATGGCCAGCCGGTTTTGCCTATTTTTGACTCCAATCCACATGGTGGAATATAAACTCAATCATATTGTGCTTTCGTGCTGCATTATGCACAATTTTTGGAAGAAACACTCACTGAACTATGTGGCCTCAGTTGGGCCTGAGGCAGACTTACCTGAACATGCCAACCTGATGGCCCTTGAAGCTGGCCATCCTGGCTTGCCCCCCCCCCCCAAAGTGCCCGCGAAGTCAGAACACGATATATGGAGTACTTTGTGGGTAGGGGGGCCATTGATATGCCAGACAATGTCTGAGAGGCATTTTTAATACATTTTTCTTTCAAACTGCAATAATATTTGTTTTCATTTACTGCTTGGGTTTGTTTTAGGTGTCTCCTAGCATTTTTTTGGTTAATTTGGGGCCTTTTTCTTCAACAGTGCAAAACAAATTTCTGTGTGAGATGAGGTGACAGTATCTTCTTCAGATAATATTATAATGTTGTGGGTCTGCTACATACATACATATGTAGTGCATTACTGACAAAAATATTGCTCATTTTCAGCACCATGACAGAAATGTGTGGAGTCATGAAAATGGCGTGATTGGGGAAAATTAAAAAGCACTGTGGGTGTTATTTACTAAAGGCAGATCCACTATGCACTTGGAGTGCACTGCAAAAGTGCACCTGAAAATTCACTTTGAGTGCAAAGTGGATTTGCCTTTAGTAAATAACACCATTTGTCACAGAAAACAACAACTTTACTACAAATACTGCTTTTGCGCATTGAAAAAGGAAGCCACACATTGTTGATAATTAAACCTTTTACTCATCAAATTACCCATCTGAGTACCCGAGTACCTATCCCAGCCCATCTGAGTACCTGAGTACCTGTCACAACCCATCTGAGTACCTGAGTACCTGTCACAACCCATCTGAGTACCCGTCACAGCCCATCTGAGTACCTGTCCCAGCCCATCTGAGTACCCGAGTACCTGAGTACCTGTCCCAGCCCATCTGAGTACCTGAGTACCTGTCCCAGCCCATCTGAGTACCTGAGTACCTGTCACAGCCCATCTGAGTACCCGAGTACCTGTCACAACCCATCTGAGTACCCGAGTACCTGTCACAGTCCATCTGAGTACCTGTCACAGTCCATCTGAGTACCTGAGTACCTGAGTATCTGTCACAACCCATCGGAGTACCGGAGTAGCTGTCACAGCCCATTTGAGTACCTGAGTAGCTGTCACAGTTCATCTGAGTGCCTGAGTACCTGTCACAGTCTGAGTACCTGTCACAGTTCATCTGAGTACCCGAATGCCTGTCACCAGCCCGTCGGAGTACCCGAGTACCTGTCACCAGCCCGTCGGAGTACCTGAGTACCTGTCACCTGCCCGTCGGAGTAACAGAGTACCTGTCACCAGCCCGTCAGAGTAACGGAGCACCTGTCACCAGCCCGTCGGAGTAACAGAGTACCTGTCACTATCCCATCAGAGTACCCAAGTACCTGTCACCAGCCTGTCAGAGTACCCAAGTACCTGTCACCAGCCCGTCGGAATAACGGAGTACCTGTCACCAGCCTGTTGGAGTACCCGAGTACCTGTCACCAGCCCGTTGGAGTACCCGAGTACCTGTCACTAGCCCGTCAGAGTAACGGAGTACCTGCCACCAGCCCGTCGGAATAACAGAGTACCTGTCACCATCCTGTCAGAGTACCCGAGTACCTATTTTCAGCCCATGCCTCATAGAATACACATTGGGGTGTTTACTTTCCACAATGGGGTCATTTTGTAGGTAATTGCACTGTTATGGTGCTCCAGGACCTTCAAAAGTGTGATAGGTATGAACAAAATTAGATGTGTCATTTATGCTCCTAGAACGCCTGAAGATACCACTTCCATGTATGACCTCTGTATATGGCCATGCTGTATAAAAGTCTCACATATGTGGTATCGGAATACTCAGGAGGAGTAGCATATTGTGTTTTGGGGTGTAATTTTTGCTATATACATGCTATGTGTTAGAACTATCTTATAAATGGACAACTTTGTGTAAAAAAAAAAAAAGATTTTAATTTTCTTTCCATGTTTTCTGAAGACTTGTGTAAAAAAATTAACTGTTCAAAAGACTCATAATACTTCATAGAATATACTTTGGGGTGTTTTTTTTCCAAAATGGGGTCATTTCGTGGGTAATTCCATTGTCCTGGTGCTCCAGGGCCTTCACAAATATAATAGGTCGTTAGGAAATTAGAGGTGTCATTTATGCTCCTAGAACACCTGAAGGCGCTCCCTGCATGTTGGGCCTCTGTATGTGGACACACTGTGTAAAAGTCACACACATGTGGTATCGCCATACTCAGGATGAGTAGAAGAATGTATTTTGGGGTGTAATTTTTGCTATGTACATGCTTTGAGTTAGTTATAAACTGACCACTTTGTGTAAAAAAAAATATGTTTTCATCTTCTTTCCACGTTTTCCGAAGACTTGTGGAAAAAAATTAACTGTTCAAAAGACTCATTGTGCCTCAGAGAATATACGTTGGGGTGTCTGCTTTCCAAAATGGGGTCATTTTGTGGGTAATTCTACTGTCCTGGTGCTCCAGGGCCTTCACAAATGTAATAGGTCGTTAGGAAATTAGAGGTGTCATTTATGCTCCTAGAACACCTGAAGGCGCTCCCTGCATGTTGGGCCTCTGTATGTGGACACACTGTGTAAAAGTCACACACATGTGGTATCGCCATACTCAGGATGAGTAGAAGAATGTATTTTGGGGTGTAATTTTTGCTATGTACATGCTTTGAGTTAGTTATAAACTGACCACTTTGTGTAAAAAAAAATATGTTTTCATTTTCTTTCCACGTATTCCAAAGACTTGTGGAAAAAAATTAACTGTTCAAAAGACTCATTGTGCCTCAGAGAATATACGTTGGGGTGTCTGCTTTCCAAAATGGGGTCATTTTGTGGGTAATTCTACTGTCCTGGTGCTCCAGGGCCTTCACAAATGTAATAGGTCGTTAGGAAATTAGAGGTGTCATTTATGCTCCTAGAACCCCTTACAGTGCTCCCTGCATGTTGGACCTCTCTGTGTGGCCAGCCTGTGTAAAAGTCCCACACATGTGGTATCGCCATACTCGGGAAGAGTTGCAGAATGTATTTTGGGGTGTAATTGGAAGTATGCATATGCTGTGTATGAGAAATAACTTGTTATTATGACAATTTTGTAAAAAAAACAAAAACAAAAAAAAAAAACATTCTTCTTTTTCCCAAGAATTGTGGGAAAAAAATACAAACTTCAAAAAACTCACCATGCCTCTTACTAAATACCTTGGACGGTCTACTTTTCAAAAAGGGGTAATTTGGGGGGTATTTGTACTTTCCTGACATTTCAGAGCCTCTAGAAATGAGATAGGCCGTCAGTACATCAGGTGTGATCAGATGTGATCAATTTTCAATGATTTGCACCATAGCTTTTAGACTCTATAACTTTCAAAGAGACTAAATAATATCCACTAATTTGGTTTATTTTTACCAAAGAGATGTAGCTGTATAAATTTTGGCCCAAATTTAGGAACAAAAATGACTTATTTGCAAAATTTTATCATAGAAACAAAAAAAAGTGTTTTTTTTTTCAAAATTTACGCTATTTTTTCACTTATGTCGCAAAAAATAAAAAAACCCAGTGGTGATTAAATACCACCAAAAGAAAGCTCTATTTGTATGAAAAAAATGATAAAAATTTGGGTACAGTGTTGCATGACTGAGTAACTGGCATTCAAAGTGTGAGAGCGCTGAAAGCTAAAAATTGGTCTGGTAATGAAGGTGTATAAATGCCCTGTATTGAAGTGGTTAAACAGGCCTATATCAAAGCATAATATACAGAACTCAGGAACTTACAAAGTTCAACTTTGAAAAGTGAAGACAATATCAGACATGAGTATGTACAAACTGTGTTGATATTGCCTTCATCACATGAGGTGTCACCCCTGTAAAAGCCAAATTTGGAAGATGCACACAAATTGTGAATCAAACTGGGCATTTTCCTCCTGATCCCATGCCTAATGTCAACATGTGCTAGCTCCCATCATGGGGGATCAATGTACTTGTTTTGGGGGTGCAACCCCTTCGCCTCAGCCACATTAGTAGCAAGAAAGGGGTTTCACCCACAAAACGTGTACATTGATCCCCCCATGATGGGAGATAGCACATGTTGACACACTGTGTGCATCTTCCAAATTTGGCTTTTCTAAAAATATAAAACTGTTTTTTAAAAATGAAAATGAATGCTAGCTATTTTTGGGTGTTTCAGATTCTCCCTAAAACATCAATGATGTTCTTAATTTTTTGTTGAACATCATTGATGTTTTGCTTGATAGTATCTAAATCGCGATTGCACCCCATTATCTCCCCGATGATGATCTGGGCACTTTCACTGGTAAAATGTGATTCTTCTTCCACAACATCCACATCACCTAAAAAAAAACACAAACAAACAGTGTATTATAAATATACAGGCATACATTAATTAGCTTACCTGAAGCTGTGATCTCAGACACTCACCTGTTGTGGTGCCAATTTTGCCAATTTCTACAATCTCTCCTTCCTCCTCCTCCTCTGCCTGTGCTTTTGGGATTTCCCCTTCTTTGGGAGGTGTGGGGTCCCTTGGTGTCCTCAGACGTCCTGAGTCTTCTCTCCCCTATGAGAATGTAAAAAAGGAATACTTAGCACACAGATATTTGAGGGCAGAAATAGGAATATGAAATATTTCTTGGAAGACCAAGCAATTCAGGAGGTGTTGCCAACCGGACAGAGTGCTACCAACCTGGCACAAAGATCACTTTTATTCACTTTTATTGGCAGGGGGAGAGGGGACCCCTCTCCTGCCACGCTCCGGTGCCCTCCACTGCTTACCAGAGCCGTTGCCAGCGGCGGAGGTGATCTGGTCCTTTCCCTAGCTGTGCATGGAGACGAGTGAGGGGAAAATAGCTCCCACCTGTCTCCCTGACACTGCAGGGTGGAAGAAATGTCAAAACATCACTTCCGCCCATACCTCTTAAAGATAATTTTTTTTTTTTTTTTTAAATGACAACTTTTTTTTATTGCATTTTAGTGTAAATAAGACCCCAAATCTCATATTTAAGAGGTCCTGTCATGCTTTTTTCTATTACAAGGGATGTTTACATTCCTTTTAATAAGAACGAAAGTGACAATTTTTTTTTTTTAAAGAAGAGTGAAAAAAAAAGGGAAAAAAAAATGTAAATGGGCCCGTCCCGCCGAGCTTACGCGCAGAAGCGAGGGGAATACGTGATTAGCGCCTGCATACGAAAGCAGTGTTCAAACCACACATGTGAAGTATCACCACGATCGGTAGAGAGAGAGCAATAATTCTAGCCCTAGACCTCCTCTATAAATCAAAACATGCAACCTGTAGAATTTTTTAAACATCGCATATGGAGATTTTAAAGGGTAAAACTTTGTCGCCATACCACAAGCGGGGCAATTTTGAAGTGTGACATGTTGGGTATCAATTTATTCAGCGTAACATTATCTTTCACAATATAAAAAAAATCGGCTAACTTTACTGTTGTCTTTTTTCTTTATTTAAACAAGTGTATTTTTTCCAAAAGAAAGTGCACTTGTAAGACCGCTGCGCAAATACGGTGTGACAGAAAGTATTGCAATGACCACCATTTTACTCTCTAGGGTGTTAGAAAAAAATAGATATATAATATTTGGGGGTCTTAGTAATTTTCTAGCAAAAAAATGTTTTTACATTTTAAACATCAAATCTCAGAAATAGGCTAGGTGACAAAGTGGTTAAAGTGTTTTCTAATAATGTGCAGTGAGCAGGATTGCTATATATATATTTTTTTTTTCCACATTTTCTGTTGTTTTTTTCTCTCGTTTCTGCTTTCCTACAGTATATTTGTTCATCTAGACCACCATTGTATTGCACTGCATTGTACTGTTTCAATCTCTATATTCACAGTATATTTTAATCTTGAGCCAAATAAAATATTTTTGTATAATTTTGTATTCTTTTTTTTCTATGCTCCTCTTTCTTAACAACAAGCACCGTCAAAATCCCTCTGACCTTTCCACTATCATATTTTCTATTTTTGGGATGTTGTGCCTATCCTTATGTGGAACCAAACCTTTTTGCCTTTTTTTTTTTCCAGATATGACCACTCATCTTTATGGCTTGAAGTAGTTTCACTTTTACATAACAATACATATATTACATTTTTATAGTCACATGTTCATAAACCTTAACAATATATAGTACAGATTGTGACTGAAATATTTTAAAACATAGTTACAACAATGAACATTATATATATATATATATATATATATATATATATATATATATATATATATATATATATATATATATATATATTGTTTTTTTTATTAAAGTTTTACAAAAGAGGAAACATACAAACTTCCAAAGTAAGAATTTTACAGTATGAACAGTGACATAATGTATCTAAATTAGTTTAGACAGGTTGATAAACACGGACATATTAATGTATCCACTCAGGTTCAGAGCTGACAGCTATAGCCTTTACATACCATTCTTCATATTGCAGCTAAACCCTATACAATGTCCATAAGATTACCATGAGTTTAAGTAGTAAGCATGGAGTAAATTTTAAGCATAGAAAACATAAAACTGTAAAAAAGATACTTGACATTAAAATAATACAACAGAAAGGTTTGGGAAGGGATAGGGAAGAGAGGGGAAGTCTAAGGGGGTTTAAGGATTTGAGATGGACCCGGTATACCGTATGTATTAGGGGTACAGTGGTGTGTCAATGATATTTGATCCTCCATGACTTCCAGACATCAGCTCGTTTTACACCATTACTTAGTCTTTGGAGCAATAAAGTTTCATATATACAATTAGTTTTCACAATTGCAATAACTTCAGAGGCATTGGGCACCACATCTGACTTCCACTTTTGAGTTATGAGTGATCTAGCAGCTAAAAGAATATGTGTTTCAACCGTGCGATACTGAGGAGGGAAGGCCTCAATACCTAAATTTAAGAGAGCTAATCCTGGTTCAGAGGAAGAAATTATTTCCGTAACAGAGGAGATCAATCTGAACACACTACCCCAAAAGCTAGTCAGATGTTTGCAGGACCCAAAAACATGTTTAATAGTACCCACTCCTCCACAACCCCTACAGCACAAATTAGAGTGTTTATTTGAAAATTTAGACATCCTGTATAGTGTAAGGTACCATCTTAAGGATATTTTTTGATATAATTCCCAGTGGTTAACACACTTAGAGGCTCTGTAGATTGAATTAAAAGCTTGTTGCCACTGTTTCGGTGTGTATATCTTCCCTAAGTCCCCCTCCCATTTCAAGTAGGGGGAGGACTTGGTGAACACATTTTTATGCTGGAGAAGGCCGTAAAAGAGAGAGATACCTTTAACGGTTGTACGCTTGTTCGTATAATATTCCCAGACATCCTCTCGCAGGTATATCTGGTGTGTTTGTAGTGAGTGTAGGAAATGAGATATTTGACCATATTTATATGCCTCAGCAGGCCCAAGGCCATATTCAGCCCTAAGCGTGTTAAAATCTTTAAGCTGTCCTTCCCAAAATAAATCTGATACTAGGGTGATACCTTTAATCTGCCAGTCTTTAAGGGTGAGGTTAGGGATAGCTTTGGTAAGCAACTCGATACATGTGGGCACTTCAATTTCTCCCGATTCCAGCCCTTCGATCCGCCGGAGGCCCCTCCATGCCCAAAGAGAGGCTTGAATCGTAAGAGGTAATTGTCGCAGGGGAAAGGGCCTCCACTGGTCGAGCCACAGCAAGGCAAGAAGGTCTTCTGTCGGAGACATGGACTGTTCAATATCCCACCAAGGGGCAGGTGATTGTCTATCAAACCAAGTTTAAAGTTGGGTGAGTACAATAGCCTTAAAATAATCCTGTATCTCTACGTGTCCCATGCCCCCCACCTTCCTGTTCTTTATTAAGAGAGTTTTAGGTTTTCTAGGTTTCTTTGCTTGCCAAATATATTTATTAAGGAGGGAGTTGAGCGACTTAAGGTGTGGAGCTTTTAGTGGTATGGGGAGCGTACGAAACACATAAAGGACCTGAGGCAGTAAGAGCATTTTGAACGAATAGATTTACCTTGTGGTCCTTGCCCTGGAAGGCGAATCCCCGGATGTCCGGGTGTGATCTAATTTTTTCAGCTAAGGGCTCAATCAATAAATTAAAAATTGAAGGGGATAAGGGACACCCCTGACGCGTACCATTCGTAATGGGAAAGGGGCTAGACAAGATACTGGAGGTGTATACTCTTGCAGAAGGGGTAGAGTAGAGGGCTAATATTGCAGAAAGGATAGGGCCTTCAAAGCCAAATTTACTTAGGACAGAGCTCATATAGCCCCAATGTATCCTGTCGAACGCCTTCTCCGCATCCAAAGAGAGTAGCAGAGAAGCCATTCGACGGACCCTTTCATGACACACAATGTCAATCACCCTTCTGGTCGCGTCAGATGCCTGCCATCCTATTGTAAATCCTGATTGATCTGGGTTTATAAGTGTGGGTAATATATGGAGTAGTCTCTGGGCAAAGATCTTAGCATAGATCTTGACGTCCGTATTTAGAAGTGAGATGGGGCGGAAATTGGGCGGTGTATCTGGAGATTTACCCGGTTTGGGGATGGTGGCAACATATGCGCTAAGCATCTCAGGAGGGAATGAGGAAGAAGTAATCGCTTGGGAGTAGATTCCCTGTAATGTTGGGGACAGTAATTCACCAAATTTTTTATAACATTCACTAGGAAGGCCATCAGGTCCTGGGGACTTACCTAGTGGTAGGGATCTAATGACCCTCTGTATTTCTTCTTGCGAAATAGGGGTATTGAGGGTAGAAAGTTGTTCTTTAGATAATTTAGGGAGTGAAACACTATCCAAAAATTTTTGGATTTCTTCCTCCGTTGGTTGTGGGTTTTTTGTATCTAATTTAATATTATACAGGGAGGAATAGTATTGGGCGAATGTGTCTGCCTTTTTGCCTTTTTGAATTAAAGTTCAGATTTTTTTTTCTAAAATCCAGCTCCCCTATGTACCAATATACCATAACTGTACCTCAGTTGCCAACAAAATTAAATAAAACTTTCTTTCATTTTCAGAACATGTCTTGTTGTGTTCCATAGAAAGCTTCAGAGATTTCCTGGTATATAGATTTGGGACATACTGTAAGATGGCCAGTAAGACACAAGAAGCTGTTTACCAGCTGACCTCATTAGAACATACCTCGCACCCATCAACTAGGTTTGCACAGCATCCTGGAATCCCTCCATGCATGGATTGTAAGCTGCCACAGCTGCTATGTTTGTATAGCATACCCACATTCAAGGCCCAGGCTGAATGCTAAACTCTGCTACATGCTGTCCACAGCCCATGGGTTATACTTATGATGTAGTACAAGGGCCTGCCTAATTGGATACAGGTGAATGGATGGGTAGGTGGGCCCCCCTATTCCATAGTTTTAGTAAATCTAAAGGAATTTGTACAGAGATTGTACAATCAGATGTGTAGTGTATGGCCGCCTTTATAAACCTGAAATGAACCTGTCATGCTTTTAGTGTCATTAATTGTCAATGGCATCCCTAAAGCAGAAGCAAACATACATTTTTCCATGTTTAAAAAACTAGCAAAAAATGCAGCAAAACACGTAGTGAAAAACATGCAACCTGCAACACACCAAAATGTCCCATGAGCTCCTTTGTGACGTGGTGTCCTATATCTGTCACAGGTAAAACGCACCCACTACGGTAGGTGTAAGTGGGGCCTGCAAGTGAAATTGGTCTGTTTATACAAGAACAATGAGGTTCCATTCACATATGTGCATTTCTGAACGCAAACCGCACAGAAAATGTCTTGTGTCTCAGAAATGTGCTGCAAAAGCTCTAAAAAGCATGATAAAAAATGCACACGCTCCACTCTAAAAAAAAGTTCTGGAGCTTCTTTAAGGTGTATGTTGCGCATAGGGAAGCCTATTCAAGTATGAAGCGCAATCAAAATTAACAGGCACACTCCAGTGGAGGCTGCAACAATCCATAGTGTACTTTTGTGACTGTCACATAAATGAGTTCTTATTAGTTCATGGTGAGATTTAGTCCATACATGAATACAAAGATTGCTTTCCTTAGTGGTTGCTGGCTCAAAGAAGAGCTAGATGAGACTTTGGGATTGAAAGTGAGACAAGAAACAGAGCCATCTAAGTGAAGCAGTTTAACAGCTAAAACGTAAGTATTACACTCACAAAAGATGATTATAACCAGCATATAATCTATAGATCATCTGCTCTGCCTCAGGAGAGGTGCTGTGTGTCTGTGGCTGTTGGTACTGTCGTGGATCCGGTTGCGCTGGTGGCTCCCAGTGCTTCCACGGGACTTGGCGGTGCTCAGAGACATTCAGAAGCACAGATGACATCGCTACCGGGTACAGGGTCAGCAGGCATGGCGCGTGTTCAAAGCATGCATGCTCCTTCCTCAGGCTCTGCTGGGCTAGCACTTCCAGGGTGCACGGCGGTGCTCGGAGACACTTGGAAGCACATATGGCGTCACTACCGGGTACAGGGTCAGCTGGTGTGGCATGCACGCATTAGCCCATCAGAGTCAAAGTAAGAGGCACGCATGCTTCGAACGCGCAGCACACTGGGTGACCCTGTACCCGGCAGTGACATCATCTGTGCTTCCAAGGGTCTCTCAGCACCGCTGAGTCCCCAGGAAGTGCTTGGAACCGCCAGCAGTGCCAAATCTGCGGCAGTACCAATAGCCACAGACACACAGCAGCTCTCCTGAGGCAGAGTGGATGATCTATACATTACATACTGGTTATAATCATCTTCTTATTCGTGAAATTCTTAAGTTTTATCTATTAAACTGCTTTACTGCTACACTTAGATGGCACTGCTTCTTGTCTCTCTTTCAGCCAATTCAAGTGAATGGGCTGCCCTATGTGTGACAAGCAAAAAACACTCCAAAACAAAACACAAAAAAACTGCATGAAGGAATGTGAGTTCCTGCTAAGCAGAGATGTTAATGGGGCTTGTCAGTTGAGTGTCTCCATCCACTCCCTCCTATATACTTGTATAAAGCTGGCCATACACTATGCAATCTGATCGTTGGAAACATACAAAATGTTAATTGAACCTCATTGTTACTGTGTAAATACACCAATTCAAATTTCAGGCCTCATGCACCCATAGTATAGTGGGAGTGCATGGTTTTTGGGCTAATTTTCCTATAGTATTGATTTCAATGGACTGCTCTACATGTGGCCAAGTAGCTCATGGAGTATCTTGCATGTTACGGGTTACACATTTTTTTGTCAAAAAGATTTTATTGAACATACAATAGAGTATTTGACAATAGGTTAAATTATACAACAGAAGTAATGAAGCTCAGAGTTATATATTCAATACAATGTAAATGATATATTCATCTATAATTACTACTATAACACTAACGCATATTAATGGTATGGTTTATTAGAGGAATTAGCTTCTTAAGTAGGAAAGAGCTTCAAAATCATAATAGGAATAGATAGAGAAGAAAGGAAAGATAGGAAGAAAAGAAACTAAAGCCCCGTACACACGAGCGGACTTTTCGACATCCAAACTCCGACGGACCGAGTCCGTCAGACTATCCGATCGTGTGTGGGCTGCAACGGACTTTAGCTTCGCCAAAGTCTGACGGACTTTAGAAATGAAGCATGCTTCAAATTTTCCCGACGGAACTCCGCCGGACCCGGTCCCCTTCGAAAAATTCGCTCGTGTGTGTGCTACTCCGACGGACTAAAACCGACGCTAGGGCAGCTATTGGCTACTGTCTATGAACTTCCTACGTCGAATCCAGTCGTACGTCATCACGTTCGACTCCGTCGGAGTTTGGTGTGATGGTGTGTGGTCAAGTCCGTTCGGTCGAAAAGTCCGCCAGAACTCCGTCGGAGCTCCGGCGGAACTCCGGCGGAACTCCTTTGGAGATCTGTCAGACTTAATCCCTCTCGTGTGTACGGGGCATAAGAAGAGAGGTCCGCAAGGCCGAGTCGAGGGCTGCCATATCACTCAGAATCCATATACTGTAATCACTTACCCATTAGTTCAGCTACCATGGTAATAGAACTTCTTTGTTAAAATTTGATGGTAAATATTTTTTTATCCACGGATGCCATACTTTTTCTAATTTAATAAGCGTGTCAGCTTCAAGAGCTGCTATTTTGGCTTGCATCATAGTGTTGTTCATCCTATTCACTATCTCATCCACAATCAAAGAAGGGGATTTCCAGGCTCTCGCAAGTGTTTGTTTTGCTGCAGTGAATAAATTAACAATTAATTTAAATTGTGTGTGTGTTAGAAAGTCTGGCTTTTGATTGATAAGTGCCATTGAGGGATCTGGGGTAATGGATATTCCTAACATTTTAGATGCTATAGTAAAGATCTCATTCCAATAAATTTGAGCTTTGGGACATGACCACCAAATGTGGAAATGTGTTCCTAACTCAGCGCATCCACGGTAACAATCTGATGAGTAGTTATGCACATATTTCGCTATTCTAGCCGGTACAAGGTACCATCTTATTAGTACTTTATAATTCGCCTCTACCGCTAATATATTGGGAGAGGCTGTTTTGGTTGTTAACCAGACTTGATTCCATTCTGTGGTTTCCAGTGTTTTTGTTTTAAGTCCACCTCCCATTTCTGGACATAAGCTGGTTTTACTGTTTCAGGTTTAGCTAACAATTGAACATACAGTATAAGGTTGAAATTACGCCCCTAGCATGAGGGTCGTTTTTACAATATTTTTCAAAGTTAGTTAAATTAGTTAGTGAACTGTCTGTGGTTAAAAGAGGCATAAAGACATTTTTGATCTGGAGGTACCTAAATAGTTCTGATTGTGGTATTCCATAATTATCACAGAGGGTTGGGAAAGGGATAAAGGATGAGGAATTCACAAATTTGTGCATCTGTAGCATATCACTTCTAGCCCATGCTCTGAAAGATCTAGGAGATACCCATGCTGGGTAAAATGCAGGGTTTTTGTAAAAAGATAGTAGAGGATTATGCAATGATTGCAAGTAATTTCTGAATCTGTCCCATAGGGAAACAAAATGTTTTGTAATTGGATTACGAAACCCTCTACGACCTCTCGGTGAGAGCCAAATCAGGTTTGCCATTGACAAGGGATCACATTCAGCAGCTTCAATCATTACCCATAGAGGGGATTCTTGTAGTGCATGATATTTAGTTAATGATGCTATATGTGCTACTCTACAATAAGATGCAAAATTAGGACAACCTAGACCTCCATTTAATGGTAATTGGAATTGGTAAGATTCTGAAAAGGTACAATAATTTGGGTAAGACTGTAATTTTTATTGTGTTGATTCTTCTGAACCATGATAAAGGAAGGTGGTTCCAAGATTTCAACATATTTGTTATGTTTTTTTTAACATTGGAGGGTAATTAGCTGAAAAAAGATCTAAGAGTGATGCAGTGAGGTGTATTCCTATATATGGAATTGATTTATCTGCTCAGGTAAAGGGGAGACCTACCTTAGCTGAACTTAATTCTAAATTTGAAAGAGATACATTTAGTGCTACAAATTTCTTGGGATTAATGAAAAGGCCAGCGAAGGTAGCAAAGTCATCAAGTATTGGCATTAGGTTAGGGCCTTATACTTGTGGCAATGAAAGAAATAGGAGGATATCATCCGCGAATAGACAAATTTTGTCTTGAAATCCCCCTACTTCAATACCCATTATGGTGGGTTCTATAAGAAGTGCAAATAACAGGGGTGAAAGCCGACACCCCTGCCTAGTGCCCCTTTCAATATTAAAGGCGTCAGATTTATAACCTGCATATTTAACATATGCTTTAGGTTTCTTTCAAAACATTTTTATTAGCAAGTAATAAAATAATTACACAGTACGATATAGATTTTGTGCATGCGAAAATATTCGGTGTACAAGAAGTAAGCAATAACAATGGGACACAGTCCCTATAATACAACATCAAAGAGAACAATGGTTTATGCAGTTCGGATTATAAAAGAGAGTAATACTCCAATTAAACAGTCAAGTGTCATATAATCCGGGATCACCAGGGGAGGTAAAGAAGGTGACTCCCCGGACTAAGATCTATACGTTAGCGTAGAGTACAGGTACTGCGAGTGCCGCGATTTTCGGCAATAGGGGGATAGGATAGTGATAGAAGTTAGACTAGGAACAAGCAAAGGAATAAAGGAAGGAAAAGAGAGGAGAGGGAGGTAGAGAAGGAGAGAGAGGCTGTGGATCGACCGGCCCGCACGGGCCCCGGGCACGTATAGAAAGGGTCTCTTTAATATGTTGAAATTTAGATACCTATAAGGTCGGGGTCTAGGCCAGGGAGTAAAAAGTGTGTGATCCACGGCTGCCAGACCTTACGAAATCGGGGCATGCGATCTAAAATTTTCGCCTCAATTTTACAGTGAATCATTGCTTGCGTAACCCTATTCTTAACTTCGGGTATAGGGAGTAAAGGCGTCTTCCAAGCCCTAGCAATCGTTTGCTTTGCAGCCGTTGTAAGTTGGAGAAATAGAGACAATTGGTTTTTAGTGCAATTGTGGGGTGCAAGATTAAGTAAGGCTAGAGATGGATCGGGTGGTATAGGGCATCCCAGAAGTAGGGAGGCTATCTGGAATATAGCTGTCCAGAAACTTTGAACCATAGGACATGTCCACCAGATATGCAAATGAGTGCCTGCATCAGCACAGCCTCTAAAACAAGAGGCAGGATAACCCGGGACAAATTTAGCTATCCTACTGGGGACCAAATACCACCGCATGAGAACTTTAAAATTTGCCTCAGTGGCTACAACATTTTGAGAGGCTTTACAAGTATTGGACCATATTTGCGACCATATATCATCGCTGTAATCTATATTAAGGTCCGCAGACCATTTTGAGGTGTAGGGTGGGAGGGGAGCAGGCAAGGAGGTGAAATGAGAATACAAATATGCTTTAGGTTTATTATATAGTGCCCTGATCCAGTTAGTAAAATTTGGGCCAAAACCCCACTTCTGTAATGTGTAATGCAGGTAGGACCAGGACATAGAATCAAAAGCCTTTTGAATATCAAGTGAGAGAAAGCAGGAGGGAATGTGACGTGTTTTGGCAATTTGTGTTAAAAGAACTGCTCTCACCGTCCAGCCTTGTCTTCTACTTCTCCTCTCTCCTCACAATTGTCCTCCACTCCACCTTCCATCATGCCGTCCTCATGTTTTTCTGGAAAAAGACAGGCTTCCGTGGGCCAAATGTTCGAGCGTAAAAAAAATGACGACGTTCTCCTCTCCCACGGTGTCAGGGCTTCGGACTGTTGTCTACCTACGCAACCTCCTTAGATCACTTGATATGCAGAAGATAGACAAATCCCTCCTATGGTCAAAACAGAAGTTTTACGAGTACTCTAACAAACCCCACCGAATACTAGTAAACAAACTTAAACCTCGACCTTTCCAAGCCTATCCTGACTCCCTTAAACAACCCGACGGTTCCTCCACTTACTGCCCTCTCACTATGTCTAAGGCCACGTACACACGGGCGGACTGTCTGTCCAACTTAGTCCGGTGAAACGTGTTTCAACGGACAGTCCGCTCGTGTGTGGGTTTCAGCGGACTTTTTCAGCGGACAGTCTGGCGGACTAAGTCTTTCGGAATTTCCGTAATATTATCCGTCCAACTTTGTTTTCAGCGGACAGTCCGCTCGTGAGTAGGCAAGTTGGACGGACTAAGTATGACGCATGCCCAGAAAGGATTTACAGGGCGGACAGGGCGGAAGCGCTCGGTCTTGTAAAACTAGTGTTCGTATTGAAGCTAGCATATTCGTCATGCTGCTAATTTTGTGGTTTTTTAATATAGCCCATTCTTTTCTTCTTCATAATGCAAGAAAAGTGAAGTAGCTTTGCTGCTTATATTCACACAGAGTTATACCAAATGTTTTTATTCATCCTCATCCTATGATTAATCTTCCAATTTTAGAAAAATATTTTAAAAAAAAAATAAAAAAAAAACAAAAAAAATATAAAAAAAAAAAAAAAAAAAAAATATATATATATATATATATATATATATATATATATATATATATAAAAAAGGGAGGGTTTGAGGGTTTGAAACAAGATGGACTTGCGTTTTTTTTGGCCAAGCAGGACTATGTAAGTAGAGATAGATAGATAGATAGATAGATAGATAGATAGATAGATAGATAGATAGATAGATAGATAGATAGATAGATAGATAGATACCCAAACCAGCATTTTAGCTTACACATGATTGCATGTTCAAAATCAGCAGAGCTTCCCCTCATTTCAAATGTTAAGCCTCAAATTTACAGCGACTGCACTTCCAAGTGCACTTGCAGTGCTTTAAAAATTGCACTTGAAGTTAGCATATTTATATTAACATGAACGTGTGTTTTGTAAATAACCCCCAGAGTCTTTTGACATGTACCTGCCTACTCACAAATAAACTCTGTTTTTTAAGCCAAAATAACAAAAAAAAACATACAATATTTTTGGAAATAATAAATATTTATTTTTCGTCAGAACAAAACTAAATCAAGAGGGAGGCAACACTGGAGACAATTTTGAAGTTTGTGAAGCCTTTTGTCCCCCAGGCACACATCAAGTGAGTGGCCACCAAAATTCAGAACCTGTGTAACATTTAAATAGGGAGCACAACATGGTCCTAGAATCCCAAAGACCAGGAACAGCAGCAGATGAGATCTATGTCCCCAGACTGTGGTACTACAACAGCCTGCATCTTCTGTCAGAGCAGACTGAAGCCAGGCAGTCACTTCCGACTCTTCCGTCTAGCCTTCCCTCCACGCTTCGCTGGAGGCTGTGCCTCTGGTGGTGGACTTGTGGTAGGAGGAGGAGGAGGAGGAGGAGGAGGAGGAGGAGCAGTAGGGTCTGTGTTATACAGTTTGGTGGTCGGTGTTAGCTCACCCTTCAGACCCCGTTGAATGGCATAAAAAAAAATGGCTTCGCACAAGTTGCGCTGTGCCTTCTCCATTTCTAGCAACTTGCTTGCCAAATAAGTACCGTAGGCCTCCTCAGGATCGGGGGGTTTGCTCAGCACTTGGGTGGCTTGGCGTATAAGTGCCAAGGACTCCTCCTCTGTCCGTGTCATCCTCCTGGGCCTTTTGCTGGCTAGGCGGAGGGGAGGGATCTGGCTTTCGGTCCGACTCCTGCTGGGCCCAGCTAGCTCCTGTGTGTGGCTGGTCCCGGCCTCCTCCTCCATACCACTGGTCCCGGCCTCCTCCTGGGTGAGCTCATCCTGTGTAAAAAACAAAGAAATCAATAAATAAAATATGTCTATATTTTGAAATCATCAATCACTAACAATTTTACAGTTCTCACTTGCAAATACATTTGTCTTGAAATACAAAAGGCTATCATTTTGACACCATCATTTTTCCATCAGTTCACCAAGATTTGAGCCACATTTGTGGAAACTACTGTATCCTTATATCTAATTTAATTTGTGATGAAATCCTAGATTTGGAAGCAATTCAAACATTGAACTTTACATCATTAATATTTGAGCAACCCTAACTTTAGAAACTAAAATATACCTGGCTCCAGCTGGGCGCATCAACTTCGTCCAACAAGGAAGGGTCTGGATCTTCCAGGGATGGCTCACCTGAGGTGGAGGGAAGGGTGGAGGGAAGGGTAGACGGAAGAGTGGAAAGTGACTGCCTGGCTTCTGACGTGTCATCCAGAAAACGCAGCCTGTCATAATACCACAGCCTAGGTACATAGACCTGACCTGCTGCTGATCCTGATGTTTGGGAGTCTAGGATCTTTTTGCGCTCCCGCCTATACACGCTACGCAGGTTCTGAATTTTGGAGTTCACAAAGTCAATGTCTGCCTGGGGGGGTCGGGTTTTCACAAACGTCAAAACTGTCTCCAGTGTCTTCCTCCGGCCAGGACGGCTGGAATATTGTGGGTGTTTGGAATCCCAAAGGCTCCTGTGAGATTCTATTATATCAATAAATGTGGAGAGGAAGGCCTCCTCCTTAAAGGGGTCTGGGTTATACTTTTGCATTTTGATTTCTGAAAAACAAAAAAAATAAAATAATGTCAGACCAAATGCACACTATTTATATTGTGACAATGTAGGCGAGACCCACACTACACCCACACACACACTACCACACACGCTACCCCCCCACACACACACTACCCCCCACACACACCCACACTACCACACACGCTACCCCACACACACACACACTACCCCCCCACACACCCACACTACCCCCACACACTAACCCACACACACACACTACCCCCCCACACACCCACACTACCCCACACACACTACCCCACACACACACACACACACTACCCCCCCACCTCCCCCCCCATACACACACACACACTACCCCCACACACTACCCCCCCACACACACACTACCCCCCATACACCCACCCCCCCCCCCCCCCCACACACACACACACACACACACACTACCCCCCATACACCCACCTCCCCCCCCCCCACACACACACACACTACCCCACCCCCACCCCCACACTACCACACAAAACACCAACCCCACTCAACCACCAACCCACATAAAAATCAATTAACCATCAATAAGGTGAAATCTCACTATATACATTCCTAACGCAGGCTTAAAATTAAAATAAAATAAAAAGATAACCATCTTACCGTCGCGTGTAGCACTCGCTGCTTCCGTTCGGACAAGCGTACGGCCTCGCGGTAACGCTTTATATACAGCGCATGCGTTCAAGCTCCGCCTGCGTCGCCCACGTTGCCCACCCTGGCGTTCCGTGTGACCGTATTTCCCTGCCCCTTTTACCCTCGTTCCGCTGTGGGAGATTGATAGGTGAAAATGCCAGACGGAATTTCAGTGAGCAGCGCGGAGGAAAGCCCTGAACCCCATGCTTCCGGAGCAAGGAAGAGATATAAGGCCACAAACATGGCCTTTGAAGAGATGGTGGAGATGGTGGATATATTGAGAAGGGAGGATTATGATGGGGAAAATGGCCCGTACCCCAAACCCAATATCCGCAAAAACGGCATCATGGATATGGTCGTCGAAACTTTGCAGAGCAAATTTGGGGTACGAAGAGGCAAGGATCAGCTCCGGAAACGATGGTCCGACATCAAGTCCAGGGAGCCGGACCAATATCATCCAATCAAAAAGGCCCTGAAAAAAAGTGAGTAAACTCCGCGTTTATCTGTCGGACATAATCGTTCGTATAGGTATTATATATAAATCTGGCGAATTTGATCGTTCGTGTAGTTAATAGTTCATGTAATGAGCAAATATGCTTGTTCGTATATGTGGACGTAAATAGCATGAATTTGTATATGGTGTAAATGTATCTGGTTTTGGATTAGATTTTAATTAGTTATTAATTTTTTTGTATTGTTCATGATAAACTGAATTATCAAACTCAGTTTAGGATATAAATTTTTAATAAAGTTTCATAAATTTATTCAGTGTAATGTAGTCTCAATAAAAAAATGAGATAGATAGATAGATAGATAGATAGATAGATAGATAGATAGATAGATAGATAGATAGATAGATAGATAGATAGATAGATAAAATGCTGGTTCAACATCTGGACTGCGAATCATTTAGTGTAGTTTGGGACATCATAGAACATTTTTTGACATAATCACACACAGGTACTCCAGGGGATGATTCGAGTGTGTCCGTCTGTGAAACTTGGACAAAAGATATAAAGTATCACAGTTTGGTTAAAGGCTAGGTTCACATTGCTGCAATATACGAGATCAAATGTGATTTGCACCGCACTGCAGTGCAAATCACATGTGATCTCTGTGTGATGCGATTTCAGCCATACATATAGTATGGCTGAATTTGCATCGCATCCGGCCCAAACTTGTACATGGCCCTTTTTTTAGTCCACAGCCGAATCGGATCACATGGGTGTTCACACCATGTGGTCCGATTCCTGTCCGAGTTTAAAGATTGCACTGTGATATGAGAACTAATTTGGAGGTGTCAATAAAACTTTACACTGATACTCCCAGCAGGTCACATAGGGCAGTGCGAACTGCCTCCGGAAGGCATGCGATGCGTGAAACCACAGTAGATTTGCAGCGTTCGCACATCGCAGCAGTCTGAACACAGCCTAACTAAAAAAATGTAATTTTAATGATGTATTAAACTAGGAGCTTGTAATAACCAGCTAATAATTGTACACCACTTCAAACCAATGTTTTATATTCCAATTTCTGAACTCAAATATCACTATGCTTAAAAGTATACCTTTTTTTTTTGTTTTTTCATTCTCATAGGGGAACAAAGACTCAGACAAGAGGCGGAGCAGCCCAGGACCCCCCGACCTCACCAGCCTGATTGGGCAGGTAGCCCCAGCCCCGTGTCCGTGATGGAGCTGCCCAGCCCCGTGTCCGTGAGGGAGCAGCCAAGCCCAGTGTCCGAGCTGGATCAGCCCAGCCCAGGGCTAGATGTGGAGGAGGAAGAGGTGGTGGAGATACACACCCCACAAAGTGAGTGTCTGACAACCCAGCTTAAGGTAAACAATTAATGGCTGTATATGTTAACCAATTTTTTATCTACACATGTTTTTAGGTGATGATCTGGTTGTTGAAGGACAAGCCGTGGAGCCATTTACGACCGACAGTGCCCAGAGGCTGATTGGGCAGATCATGACCTGGAATGGCAGGATTGATTTAATGGAGAACAACATCCATGCCATGCAACAACAAATCCATGCCATGCAACAACAACTGGACACTATGAGGCAGGAAATGAAGAACATGATCAATGTTTTAGGGAGAATCTAAGCCCCTTTTCCCTAAAACGAAAGATCATGTTCTTCATTTCCTTGCCAAAAATGTTTTAATGTTTTTATAACATTGTTTTTAGAGGCCAAATTTTGAAGATGCACACGGTGTGTCAACATGTGCTATGTGCCATCAGAGGATCGCAATGTACGCATTTGGTGTTTGCAAACCCTTCCTCATTCTAGTATGTGAGAGGAAGGGATTGCACCCACCAAACACGTCCATTGATCACTCATGATGGTACATAGCACATGTTGACATTACCAATTTTTGCTGTGCATCTTCAAAATTTGGTTTTACCCCTTGTTTTCTGTAAATAGTTAAAAATTAGATTTTATGTATTTTTTTTATAATTTTATTATATATATATATATATATATATATATATATATATATATATATATATAGATATATATATATAGATATATCTATATATTTATATGTTTCCCCAAAAAAAAAAATTACAAAAAAAAAAAACCAAAAAAAAAATATCTAAAAAAGAGGCACTGGTTGGAATGTGCACTATTAAAAATTCAAAAAAAAAAGATGTGTGTGTGTGTGTGTGTCTACTTCTTTCAATACTCAATACCAGTTTGGGAAGTCATTTTGTGTTTTCTGTCACAAAGGGCCTTATTTACTATTGGCAAAAAACACTTTGCAATACAAATGCACTAGGACAGGAATATGCAATTAGTGGAAATCCAGCTGTTGCAGAACTACAAGTCCCATGAATCATAGCAAGACTGACAGCCACAAGCATGAGACCCAGAGGCATGATTGACTTGTAGTTTTGCACCAGCTGGAGGTTGGCCAATTGCATATCCCTGAATTAGGAGAATGTAGGAGACAAGCACCGTGAAAAGCAAACAAGAACCAAACTTAAAAATTTGAACAGACAATACATATTTCAAGAAAATACATTTTTATTGGTCAGCTGGCATTGGTATAGCCCCCCTACCATTAAAATAGCTGACATACCGGTCACGCACCTCACGTGCTGTTTGGGGGGCTAAGCCAGGAAGGGCATGATCCAGCCCTGTGAGTTCTGGTAATATTAGTCCGGCCTCAGGCCCAATAGGTTGCAGGTACTGGTTCCCTGAAAGTTTGCGGAGAAAATTGTGCAAAATGCAGCAGCAAAGAATCACATAGTTCAGTTTATACTCTGCTAGGTTGATCGCTGTCAGTAACAGACGGAACCGGCTGGCCATAATGCCAAAGGCACTCTCCACAACCCTTCTTGCTCTGGCCAACCGTTAATTAAAAACCCTCCTCTCCGGGGTGAGGATCCTTTGGGGGAAGGGTTTCATCAGATGGTCACTCAGACCGAACGCTTCATCAGCTAGAAACACAAACGGTAGACCCTCCACATTCTCGGCATCTGGTGGCAAGTCCAGGCCACCAGTGATGAGACGGTGGCAGAACTCGGTCTGCCTAAAGCCTCCGTCAGACACCTGGCCGTTCTTCCCCACATCCACATAAAGAAAGTCCCATTTTGCTGACACCACCGCCATTAGCACCACACTATGGAACCCCTTATAATTCCAATAGTAGGACCCCGAATGGGGTGGGGGCACAATCCTCACATGTTTCCCATCGATCGCCCCTCCGCAGTTGGGAAAGTCCCAACGGGCAGCGAATTCGGAAGCCACAGTCTGCCATTCGTGTGGCGTGGAAGGAAACTGGGGAGTCATACACAGGAAAAAAAATAAATTAGTCATTAAATCAAAACAATTCATAACAAATAAAACTCAAAAACATTTTGGAACAACAGTTAAACAGAAATATTGAAAAAAAAATTCTGCCAAAAAAAAAAATAGACGGCCCAATTCACAGATTACTCAGCCCTCTGACTAATTAATGAGTAGACAATACCTGCAACCAATTTGAGTGGGGTGGGGGGACTAATTAATGAGTAGACAATACCTGCAACCAATTTGAGTGGGGTGGGGGGACTAATTAATGAGTAGACAATACCTGCAACCAATTTGAGTGGGGTGGGGGGACTAATTAATGAGTAGACAATAATGCAAACAATTTGAGTGGGGTGGGGGGACATATATATATATATATATATATATATACACACATACACACAAAGGGTGTATACAAAGAGTATACAAAGGGTGGGGGGGCAGTAAAATAGTACAATGGAGCTGACAATATGAATTATAGAGAAAAACAGTCTCGGCTGTGGGTGTATAGGGGCCCAGGATTGAATGCTGAGGACGTTAGTGAAAGCAAATATGCACATGGGACACAAAAAGGTAAAAAGCTCAAAAAAATTGACACAAAAAAAAACAAAAACAAAAACAAAAACATCAAAAAAACAAAACAAAAAAAATGCATGCATTCATATAAAGGGGACATTCACATCATATTCCTGTCATGGATATTAAAAGTCATGATGAAATGAATACAAACATACAATGCATATAATGCATATAATGCAATATTAAAAGAACAAACTTACCTTCATATATTCCTTCTGCAGGACCCGAATAATGGCAGAACAGGTCTCTGGAATAATGATCCCCAGAGCCTGGGGGGAGATGCCTGTCGAGAACTTGAGGTCCTGAAGGCTTCTCCCTGTCGCCAAGTAGCGCAACGTGGCGACGAGCCTCTGCTCCGGAGTGATGGCTTGCCGCATGCAGGTATCCTGCCTGCTGATATAAGGGGTCAGCAAAGCCAGCAGACGGTGAAAAACGGGGTCCGTCATCCTGAGATAATTCCTGAAATCATCAGGATTATTCTCACGGATCTCACGGAGTAAAGGCATATGCGAGAATTGGTCACGCTGGTGCAACCAATTCTTTGTCCATGAACTCCTCCTCACCCTGTTCACAGACTGGGCTCGGGTCAAAGTATTAACCCCAACACCAAGCCCCAATATAGCACGAACTCGTTCCCGAGTACGTCCACTCTCCATGGCTTTGAAACGGTCGGCTGGACAAACAAGCTCAACTGAACTCACTGAAGAACAGCCAGACCTATGAAGAACGACCTGAAACCCAGAAACGAGTGGACCAGAAACGCCTAACAACAGGTACAACTGATCCACGCGTACCGAAAGACAGATACAAACCTCGCAGGTAGACTGCGCCGCAGTAAACGGACAAATTAAGCTGAAGTCTGAAAAGCGCGAATCGTCTCTAACCAAACTTCTACTAATGCAAAGTCAGCAGAAGGAGCCCAAAGGGTGCTTTGCTGTGTCTTGGACTTCCTATTTCTAGTCCCGTCGTACGTGCCGTACGTCATCGCGCAAGCTTTCGGCGGACTGTCTGTTCATCGTGTGTGGTCAAGTCCGTTCATTCGAAAGTAGGACGGACTGTCTTTAGGATTGTCTGACGGACTTAGTTGGCCAGACAGTCCGCCCGTGTGTACGCGGCCTAAGACGTTTGGTAACTTCTACCATAAGCTGTATAATTGTCTACTCGCTGATGATCAATACACTTTCACCCAGGAGAAGTTTAACTCCTTCGTGGAATCACTGCCCCTCCCCCAGCTTTCCCCTGACCACCTCCCGTCTTTGAACTCTCCTATTTCCCCTGAGGAACTAGCTGCGGTTGTGGAGCATCTTCCCACCCAAAAAGCTCCTGGCCCTGATGGCCTACCTTACTCCTACTACAAAACTTTCCTTCCATTGCTGAGTCCGCACCTTCTTTCCCTATTTTCCTCCTTATTGAAAGGCACCATTCCTGACCCCCAGTTTCTCCATGCTCACGTATCTGTGATCCCGAAACCAGATAAAGACCCCTCCCTCCCAGACAATTACAGGCCTATCGCGCTGTTAAATTCCGATTACAAAATTTTTACCAAAATATTGGCAATCAGGCTGTCCCGTTTGCTACTACAACTTATCCATAAAGACCAAGTCGGTTTTGTACTGGCTAGGCATGCGGGAGACAATACTAGACGTACTATAGATTTGATTGACTTACTAAACAAAACGAACCGCCCAGCTCTTATATTGAGCCTTGATGCTCAGAAAGCATTCGATCGACTCAGCTGGCCATTTATGTTTGCCACGCTCTCTCACTTTGGCATTGCAGGTCCCTTCGTCGCCGCCTTGAGGGCACTGTACTCCAGCCCCTCTTCGCAAGTCCAACTCTCCTCCTACTTATCGCCATCCTTCTCCCTCAGTAATGGCACTAGGCAGGGCTGTCCACTATCCCCCTTGCCTTTTATTCTCTGTTTGGAACCCCTGGCAGCGGCTATCCGTTACCACCCTGATATCGGCGGGGTACGATTACGCCAAACTGAGTATAAATTGTCTCTATATGCTGACGATATTCTACTGACTTTGACCAGACCCCTCACCTCCCTTCCCTCCCTACATGCTCTCCTGCACCAATTTAGCTCGATCTCTGGATATAAAATCAACACTACCAAGACGGAAGCTTTACCTATCCTTATTCCCCCCGTAGATCTTGCCTCTTTACAGCGCAATTTTTCTTACCGTTGGTGTACGGCCTCCCTCAAATATCTAGGAGTTAACCTTACCTCTTCCTACTCTAGCCTGTATCATGCTAATTTCCCACCACTCTTTCGGGACATCGACCGACTCTTGCGACAATGGGGCTTGTATCCCATTTCCCTCTTGGGTCGCATCAATGTCCTGAAGATGTCCATCATGCCATGACTTTTATACCTATTTGAAACATTGCCGATCCCCATTCCCATGTCCCAACTCAAAGCGACTCAGAGGTCCTTCCTTAACTTTATCTGGTGCTATAAGGCCCACAGGATAGCTAGTTCCGTACTGCTCACCCCCAGAGCTAGGGGGGGACTGGGGGCCCCAGACCTCCTTAAATATTATTATGCTACGCACCTGAAACCGGTCATAGTATGGTCCCATAGAATGTCATCCAGTGTGTGGTCTGACATTGAAATGAGCATTACCACCCCGGTCCACCCCTGCTCGCTGATTTGAGCGGAATTGGAAACCTCCATACATCAACTTAGGAACCTTTCTCTCAACCCCATGCTCTTTACACTTTCTATTTGGAAGAAATGTGCCCAGCGTTTCTCCCTGGCCTCTCCATGTTCGCCATTATTAAACGTATTATTCAACCCTGACATCCCAGACAGCCTGTCTTACCCACGCATGCTCCCTTGGACGCGTGCGGGCGTTTTCCAACTTCGTGATTTGGTACATCCACTTACACATTCGCTCCTATCCTTCGCTGACATTCAACGTAAATTCCAGGTCCCCAAGGGTTTGTTCTATTCCTATCTTCAAATCAGACATTACTTTAGCTCCAAAAACCCCACCCTAACCTTGAATAACCCTACCCCTTTTGAACTTCTCTGCTCCCAAGGTCCAAACCAAACGAGACTCATCTCTGAGATTTACAAGTATTTACAGGCCTCTCCCTCTTTCTCTGGCCCAGGTCACCTCTATATGCGTAAGTGGTCTCGGCTTCTTGGCCAGTCCATTACCACCCCCTAGTGGCTAAAAATTTGAGAGACTGCCTCTAAATCGTCTCTGTGTAGAACAGAAAGAGACAATATATAAAATCCTAATGTTTTGGTACAGGACCCCACAGCTCCTACATAAATACGATCCTCGGGCTTCCCCACTCTGCTGAAGATGTCGGAAGGCTATTGGTTCTCTTTTTCATATTTTCTGGGAATGTTCGCTCATTAAACCTTTCTGGTCCTCGGTCCATGTATATTTGCAAGGACTGTCCGACACCATCCTCCCTCTAACCCCAATCCACTTTCTGTTAGGCTTACCCTTTCCTGATCTGCCTGCCAATGTTCAGAAACTCTTAGGCTATATTCTATTGGCAGCAAGACAGGCCATACCAGTCAGATGGCTGTCGCAGTCCCCGCCAACACTCCCACAGATATTGCAAACACTAGAATAGATCCGCAGGATGGAGCACCTTACCGCTGTTATTCATGATACTTTGCCTAGGTTTTCCCGAGTTTGGGACTTATGGGACCATTCCCACCTTAATCTGGGACTCCCTACAACCCCCCCCCTGAGGATTAACTGATGTCTTTCCTTACCCCCCCCCCCTTCGCCAGTATATGTTCTTCTCCCGGGGATGCCTCAGTCTGGTATAGGCCCCTCCCCGGAAAGAGCGTACTCCAGATCCAGTGGTTGGCTATGCCTTTCTTGCAGACACGTAGCTATCTGGCCTACCCACCCATTGGACTCTCTCCTACACCCCCCCCTCCTGACTCTTCCCCCCCCCGTTCCCCCCGTTGCTAGATGCACTACTGCTTTAACTGAGCCTGTGACTTGATATTGCCTGACCATTATACCACTGTGTTTATTTTCTGTTTATTTTCTGCTTATTTTTCTTTTCTTGCTCTTTGGCCTACGGCATGTAACATTGTTGACACTGATAATCATTTGTTGTTATACTTCCCTCTGTAAATTCTCTCTAAAAATTTTCAATAAAAATACAATTGATAAAAAAAAAAATGACGACGCCGGACAACCCTCTTTCCCATCGGTTGATGGCTGGCTTGGCAGAACTCATAGCCCACCAACTATTGCCATATAAACTGGTGGACTCGGAGGCCTTTTGAAAATTTGTGGTCATTGGAACACCACAATGGAAGGTCCCAGGAAGGAAGTATTTCTCACAGAAGGGCATCCCAGAGGTATATGGCCATGTTCAGCGGCAAGTGAATGTATCTCTGGCAAACAGAGTCGGTGCCAAGATACATATGACCACAGACATGTGGTCTAGCAAACCGGGCAGGGAAGGTATATAACTTTTACTGCCCACTGGGTGAACCTTTTGACGGCCGTCAAGCATGTAACCCGTGGCACCCGTGTAGATTTGGTTTTACTGCCATGGATTGCATGCAGGCCTGCCTCTTCTTCTCCTCGTCCTACTCCATCCTCCCTCTCCTCCTCGGCTGACTCCTCCTTTTCCACTGCTAGCGTCTCTTCCGCTGCGCCGCCCAAGATCCCCAGAACCTATTCAACATGCCAGGTGAGACGTTGCCATGCTGTGCTGTGTCTGTTGTGCCTGGAAGCCAAGAGCCACACTGGCCCTTCACTCCTTTCAGCTTTGCGTTCACAGGCAGATCAGTAGCTAATACCGCTCTATTTGACAGTTGGTAAAGTGGTGTGTGACAACAGTGCCAATCTGCTTAGCACATTGAAAGAGGGCAAAATTACACACGTGCCATGCATGGCAAACATCTTAAACTTGGTCGTGCAGCGATTCGTTGTCAAATACCCTGGGGTCCAGGACATCTTGTGGCAGGCAAGGAAAATCCCATTTCAGAAGATCTTACACGGCCATGGCTCGCCTTGCTGACATTCATCGGTGACACAATCTACCAGTCAGACGTTTTATTTGCGATTGCCCGACGAGATGGAACTCAACCTTTTATATGCTTGATAGGCTGCTCCAGCAGAAACGTGCAGTTAACGACTACCTGTACTAACTCTTCAGCAGAACAGGTTCTGGGGAGCTTGTTTTTTTTCACCGCGCCAGTGGCTGCTCATGTGTGACGCATTTAGACTTCTGCGGCCATTTGATGAGATCACCAAACTGGTCAGTCGCAGCCATGACACCATCAGTGACATCGTACCTTATGCCTTCTTTATGGAGCATGCGTTGCATCGTGTCATTGATCAAGCCATGGAGGAGCAGGAGCAGGAAGATGAGGAAGTCGGAATGCTAGATGAATTCTCGGGGGGGCTACTCTATCTGAGACAAGTCAACAACAGGAGTCTGAAGAGAAGTCAGAGGAGGATGGTGCCAGGGAGGATGAGGAGGAGCAAGAAGAGAATGCTTTAAACCTTTCTGGGATCCCTGTTGTTGTCTGTGGATGGGGAGAGGAGAACGAGGAGGATGACATTATCCTGGATGATGGGCAGGAGCCAGGCCACCACACCGCTTCCAGTTTAGTGCAAATGGGGGCCTTCATGCTCTAGTGTTTTAACAGGGACCCCCGTATAAAAAATTATAAAAGTCAAGGACTAGTACTGGGTGGCAACGTACTTAGACCCCCGGTACAAACACAAAATGGCAGAAATGTTACCACCACCAAAGAGGGCTGTCAGAATGGAGCACTTCCAGGCCTTGCTTAGAGAAATGCTGCATTCTGCTTTTGCGTGCATTGGCAGAGGAATTCCCACTCCCAGAGAGAGTTGCAGGTACCAATCCAACAGCGCCTGCAAGAAGAGGGTGGTTTGAAGATGTGTTGGTCACTTCTGATATGAGATCATTCTTTTAGCCGACCCATCGACAGGTGTCATCCAGATCCAGCATCATAGAACACCTAGACCGACAGGTGTCTGACTATATCAGTTTAACGGCCGATGTGGACACTCTGAGAAGTGATGAACTTCTGGACTACTGGGTGGGCAGGCTTGACCTTTGGCCAGAGCTTGCACAATTTGCAATGGAACTGTTGGCTTGCCCCTTGCCCAGTGTCCTGTCTGAAAGTACTTTCAGGGGGATCGTGACCGATAAGCGTACTCGCCTAGCTCACGAGGTGTTAACTACCTCACATTTATAAAAATGAATGAGGCATGGATCTCGGAGGAATTCAACACATGTGAGCAGTAAACCATGCATATGCATAACTCTATAAACGATTTATATAATCTAGCACACGGACCTTTTTTCTAAATTTTGCTTACTTGTACAAAAAAAGCCTACCGTACTATATGCCCGTACCCTCCTGTTTGAAGAGGTTGAGCGGTGTCATATTTTTGGGTCCCACAGCGAGTTGCTGGTGTCAGTGCTGGTGTCAGTGCTCTTTATCTCGGTGCTGGTGTCAGTGCTCTCTACCATGGTGCTGTTGTGGTGTCAGTGCTCTCTATCTTGGTGCTGGTGTGGTGTTAGTGCACTCTAGCATGCTGCTGGTGCCAGTGCTCTCTATCTCGGTGCTGGCGTCAGTGCTCTCTATCATGGTGCTGGTGTCAGTGCTCTCTATCTTGGTGCTGGTGTCAGTGCTCAGTCTCTATCACGGTGCTGGTGTCAGTGTTGTATCTCAGTGCTGGTGTCAGTGAGGGAGATAGCAGTGGAGAAGCCAATCAGCAGGCAGTGCCAGCACCATTGGGGAGGATCAGCACTGGACTGGCACCTCCAGACCACCGCAGTAGAACCCTGCATAGGTGGGTGTAAGGGCTGGGTAGAGGGATGGGTCAGGGGCTCAAGCACAGGTTGGCACACTGGGCCACTGGCACAGGACTGTGCTGCCCTGACTGTGGCACTGAGCATCTCCTGCATCCCCTTCATAGCCTGGCCTGACCTTGCCTCTCCTCCATGGCCTTCATGTGCTCCTAAATTGACAACATTTCACAGATAAAAAAAGAATACTTGTCGTTGTCAATCCCAGATTCACTTAATACCTCTGGTATGTCAGTGTACATGTTGTGGGACTATGTGTGCACACCTAGTAAGTATTTTGTGGCTGAAAATATGACCTGGAGGTTTTTAAGGTTTGCCTGCCATTAAAGTGAATGGGGTCCGCCACGAACCTTGTGGTTCGCAAACTTTTGGGCACGTTTGCGGATCGCATTCACGAAACGTCCCTTCGGAAGTTCGTCCATCACTAGTCATGAGATGAGGATAAATAATGAATAAAGAAGTTTGTGAGAACTCTGTGTGAATATAAGCAGCAAAACAACTTAATTCTTCCAGCATTCTAAAGAAGAAAAGATCACAGAATTAGCAGCGTGAGGAATGTGCTAGCTCCAATACGAATAATAGTTTTACCACACGAGCGCTTCCGTCTAACACTTGCTTCAGAGTATGCATTGTTTTTGGTCCGTCGGAACAGTATACAGATAAACGGTTTTGCCGCTAGAAATTGATTCCGTCAAAAACATTTAAAACGTGTTCTATTTCTAGGTCCGTCAGAATTTTCGAAATAAAAAGTCTGATGAAGCCCACACACGATCGGAATATCTGATGAAATGATTCTGACCTTTTCTGTTGGAAATCCTGGCATTAGAAGGTACCATCCCGTAAGAGACACATAAAGCAAATCAATAGAATTTGTGGGACTTTACATGTACCTTTTAGGGTTAGACAAATACTAGCACAATTGATTAAAAATTGAACAAAGCTTTATTTAAAGTTACATATAAAGTCATGCTTCAGGTGATTGTAACCATATTGGTGTACGTGCATCAGAGACAATTGAGTACTATCCATGATCCTTTTTTTTTTTTTGCAATAACATACAATTCTTCAGGACTAGCTTTTAGGGTATGTCTAATTCTTCATGATCCCAGCAGTACTGATTCACAAAAGTTTTAGCAGAATGTTAAAAAAAAAAAGGGAAAGGAAAAACAGAAAAAAAAAACACACACAAACAATTGTACATTGGAAGGGTAATAAAGCTAACATAATTTATGAGAGAGCTACAACTCCCTGTCTTATCTCACAAACTATGTTAGCTTGCTATGCTAGCTTGCCATGTACATTTGTTTGTGTGTGTGTGTTTGTTTTTCATTTTTCCTTTCCCTCAGAGATTGCGTTTTTTTAACATGCTGCTAAAAGTTTTGTGAATTAGTACTGCTGGGACCTTGAAGAAGGGGACATACCCCGAAAGCTTGATCCAAAAAAATTGTATGTTAGTACAAATAAAAAAGTATCATGGACAGTACTCAATTGTCTGTTACATAAATTCTTAAAAGACACAATTTGTTTAAAAATAATGTTACAAACGGGTGTTCTGGAGTGTTGTTATTCTGGCAAAAAAAAAAAGAAGACATTTGAGCAGCAGATCAACTACCTATGATATCTTTTTATAGCAAACTAATAGTTCTACTTGATTTATCCACCATGACGGAATATGAGGCAGAGGTGAGTATTGAATAAGTAAAGCACATAAGAGTGGTAAAAAATGTGCCTGTGTATTCGTTTGTCCAGCCTGGTGGTAAAAGACCCTGGCGGGCCAGTGGGCATTGTCTCCAAAAACCCCATGAGAGAAAGATGTCACCATGTATAAATGGACGACGTTGATAGCATGGGTATTGATGGTAAATACTTAATATACCTATCAATATCTAATATTAATGTAAATGTGGGAGGAAAAAGTGGAAAATTAGGGGAAAAGAGGAAAAAATGGAAGGAAGAAAAAAAGGGGGTAGGAGGGGGAGGGAAAGAAGAGAGGAGAGGAAGGGGTGGAGGGAAAGGGAGGAAGGGAGGGGAAAGAAAGGGGAAGGGGGAAGGAGAGAGAGGGCAAAGAGGGAGAGTGGGAAGAGAAAGGGGAAAAAAAGAAAGGAGGGAAGAAAATAAAACACTCCTTTCCCACTCCCCCTCCTTGCCCCCATCTCCTCCCCCCTTTCTTTCCCCTCCCTTTCCCTCCACCTCCCCTCTCCCCATTTCCCTTATCTCCCCACTCCTTCCCATCTCCTTTTTTCTTCCTTCCACTTGTTACTTTCTTCCCCTTTTTTCCCCTATTCCCCCCCTATTTGTTCTCCCCGCTCCCCTTCCTCTCCCCCTTCTCCTCTTCCCTCACTCCCCCCACCTTTCCTCCTTGCCTCCCCCCTCCTTTTCCCCTCGTTACTTATTCCTCCCTCCCACCCCTCCCCATTCTTCCTTGAGTTCTTACCTGATTTTCACATTTACATTAATATTGGATATTTATAGGTATATCAAGTACTTACCATCAATATCAATACTATCAACTTTATCCATACATAAATGGTGACATCTTTCTCTACTGGGGTTTTTTGGAGACAATCCCCATGGGCCCCCTAGGCTCTTTTGCCATCAGGCTGGACAAACTAATACACCAATCAAGTAGAGCTATTACTTTATATTAAAAAGATATAGGTCTACTCTTACATATCAAATATCTAATAATAAATGTTTTTGATGGATAATATCCTGTTTGTATATTGTTACAGTATATAACAAGCTCTGAGGCCCTGACAAAGCAGGTTAGCCCATGAAACACGTTGGCCACTCTAACCAAAACTTTTTAGCCAGGATAACAATACCCTGGAAAATCAGTTTGTAACATTGTTTTTAAACAAATTCTGTCATTTAAGAATTGATATGTAACCTTAAATAAATCTTTGCTTAATTTTTAATCAGTTGGCCTAGTATTTGTCTAACCCTAGAAGGTGAAATCCCATTAATTTGATTGTATTGCTTCATATGTTACCTATTCTGAAGTCGCTCCAGTCAGGTCAAATGACTGGTTTCCAGCTGCAGTTTCAGTGTAGGTGAGGGACAGCCGACAATGGATGCCTCATAGTAAGCCTAGGGGTGACATCATCTCCCAGGCACTTGAAGCCATTGTCACTGTCTCTCCTTTACACTGAAGCTAGTACTGGTCATGTGACATAGACATAATTTATTTTACAGGGTAGATAGAATAGTCCTAGAATGTAGACATTTTCTTTTGCAGGGTACATTGAATACATTGAATAGCATTATGCCATGTCCATATGATCAGACTTTCCGACAACTAAAACATGGACTTTTTTCCAACGGATGTTGACTCAAACTTGTCTTGCATACACACGGTCACACAAATGTTGTCGGAAATTCAGAACATCAAGAACTCAGTGATGTACAAGATGTATGAACAGCCGAGAAAAATGAAGTTCAATACCCAGTGTGGTTTTTATGCTTGATTCTGAGCATGCATGGACTTTTGTGCCTCAGACTTGTGTACACACGCTCAAAGTTTTTTGTCTGAAAATTTGAGAACCTGCTCTCAAACATTTGTTGTTGGAAATTCCAACAGCAAATGTACAGTGGTGTGAAAAAGTGTTTGCCCCCTTCCTCATTTCCTGTTCCTTTGCATGTTTGTCACACTTAAGTGTTTCGGAACATCAAACCAATTTAAACAATAGTCAAGGACAACACAAGTAAACACAAAATGCAATTTGTAAATGAAGGTGTTTATTATTAAAGGTGAAAAAAAATCCAAACCATCATGGCCCTGTGTGAAAAAGTGATTGCCCCCTAAGCCTAATAACTGGTTGGGCCACCCTTAGCAGCAACAACTGCAACCAAGCGTTTGCGATAACGTGCAATGAGGCTTTTACAGTGTCCTGGAGGAATTTTGGCCCACTCATCTTTGCAGAATTGTCCTAATTCAGTTACATTAGAGGGTTTTCGAGCATGAACGGCCTTTTTAAGGTCATACCACAACATCTCAATAGGATTCAGGTCAGGACTTTGGCTAGGCCACTCCAAAGTCTTCATTTTGTTTTTCTTCAGCCATTCGGTGGTGGACTTGCTGGTGTGTTTAGGATCATTGTCCTGCTGCAGAACCCAAGTTCGTTTCAGCTTGAGTACACGAACAGATGGTCGGACATTCTCCTTCAGGATCTCTTGGTAGACAGCAGAATTCATAGTTCCTTTTATCACGGCAAGTCTTCCAGGTCCTTAAGCAGCAAAACAGCCCCAGACCATCATACTACCACCACCATATTTTACTGTTGGTATAATGTTCTTTTTATGAAATGCAGTGTTCCTTCTACGCCAGATATACTTGGACACACACCTTCCAAAGAGTTCCACTTTTGTCTCATCGGTCCACAGAATGTTGTTCCAAAAGTCTTGGGGATCATCAAGATGTGTTGTGGAGAAATTGAGACCAGCTTTGATGTTCTTTTTGCTCAGCAGTGGTTTTCTCCTTGGAACTCTGCCATGCAGGCCATTTTTGCCCAGTCTTTTCCTGATGGTGGAGGCATGAACGCTGACCTTAACTGAGGCAAGTGAGGCCTGCAGTTCCTTGGACGTTGTTGTGGGGTCTTTTGTGACCTCTTGGATGAGTCGTCGCTGCGCTCTTGGGGTAATTTTGGGCGGCTGGCCACTCCTGGGAAGGTTCACCACTGTTCCATGTCTTCGCCATTTGTGGATAATGGCTCTCACTGTGGTTCGCTGGATTCCCAAAGCTTTGGAAATGGCTTTATAACCCTTTCCAGACTGATAGATCTCAATTACTTTCTTTCTCAATTGTTCCTGAATTTCTTTGGGTCTCGGCATGATGTGTAGCTTTTAAGGATCTTCTGGTGGACCTTACTGTGTCAAGCAGCTCCTATTTAAGTGATGCCTTGATTGTGAACAGGTGTGGCAATAATCAGGCCTGGGTGTGGCTAGAGAAATTGAACTCAGGTGTGGACAACCACAGTTATAGTATGTTTTAACAAGGGGGGCAATCACTTTTTCACACAGGGCCATGATGGTTTGGATTTTTTTTCACCTTTAATAATAAACACCTTCATTTACAAATTGCATTTTGTGTTTACTTGTGTTGTCCTTGACTATTGTTTAAATTGGTTTGATGTTCCGAAACACTTAAGTGTGACAAACATGCAAAGGAACAGGAAATGAGGAAGGGGGCAAACACTTTTTCACACCACTGTACACATGGTCGGACTTTCCGACAACAAGCTCACATCTAACATTTCCCGTCGTAAAATTCTGACAATGTGTACGTAGCATTAGAATAGGAGTGGAAGTAGATTTAGACTAGGATTTGTTTGGCTCTTTCAGTCCCAGTAAAAATGGTTACTAGGACAACTATAGAGGTACATTTTTTTCAGAAGTACACAGATGGCAATAAAAAAGTCAACAACAGGAGTTTTAATCCCTCAACAGAGTTAAAAGGTCATTGTCATAAATTTAGAAAATTACATTTTCTTGACTTTTTTTTTACTGTGAACAAGCTTAGCTGTCCATACAATGAAACTTTATGTTCAAACTGAGATTGATCTGTTGAGTTTTTTACATAGCTATGTTGTTTGCATAGCTTACAACACACAATCCATCACGTTATGTATGTTTTACATACTAAAAGTATTATATGAGAATTTCTCAGGGTAGGTATAGAAAAATACAATATTTTTTTATATTCTACAGGAAAACTATAACATTAGCAGCACTAAACAATCACAAGAAAGGATTGAAATAACAATGTCCAATAAAAAATGTAGTGAATAATGGATCGTCCATCAGAAAAGTTCATACGGGTTTAAATTCAGTTGAATACCATCACCACACCGTGTGTGCATCAATCCTCTAAGGTAATGTACTTACCAGACATCCATAGGTATTACGTTTGCGTTTTTAACAATCTCTGTCAGCAGGCACTGCGTCTGTCCATCTAAGTATTGCTCACAACAAGCAAAAGAAAAATGTACACATAGCATAATTCAGTAAAAAAAAAAAATATGATAAAATAATCCCCCTTACAAATGCACACTTACAATGTTTAAAATACACAAAGGCATGTAACAGGCATATAAAATTTCCAAATCTCTCATCTCTATCATATGTCCACCTCTCACTGCTCAACTGATCTCTCACAAAGTGATGTTCCCAGGCCGGGTAAACAGATAGTCCAACGGCATGGGTTGCTCCGTGGTCACACCTTGACACGTTTCCTCATCACTTTGTTGCCCTCTCATCGCTTTGTAATAGATCAGCTGAGCAGTGAGAGGTGGACATATGATAGAGATGAGAGATTAGGAAATTGTATATGCCTGTTGCATGCCTTTGTGTATTTTAAGCATTGTAAGATTTTTTTTTTTTCTATTGCAGGCTTCCCAGCCTAGAGGTGAGATCTGTGGACTTATTGACCCCATATCACTGTAAAAAGGAAAAAGCACCTGTCGTGCTTATTGATATTACAAGGGATGTTGTAATAGGAATAAAAGTGATAAAAAAGTAAAAAGAAAGTGTCAAACTAGAAAAGTAAAATGAACAATAAAAAAAAATTAAATCGCCCCCATCCCCGTCGCATACGCAAGTCGTACCCACATATATAAACAGTATTCAAAGCACACATATGAGGTATTGCCATTAACATCAAAGCAGGAGCAATAATTCTAGCCCTAGACCTCCTCTGTAACTCAAAAAATGTACCCTATTTTCCAGTGTATAAGACGACCAGGCATATAAGACGACTTCCTAATTTTACTTTTTTTCTACAGTTTTTGCCTATACTCACTGTATAAGACGACTCCCATTTCGAGACTTCATATTTCCTATATTTCCTTTTTTTTTCTTGAGCTGGAACCATACCGCCCTGAGCCAATCACGGCAAGCGTTGTATTCTATATGTGAATACAAAGACTGCTCGGATTGGCAGAGGCTGCAACTTCATCAGCCCACGCCTCTCTGTAAAAGGTTGTTTTATATACCGGAAAATACAATAACCATTAAAAAAAATTAAAGCATCGCCCATGGGGATTTTAAGTACCAAAGTTTGACCCCATTCCACGAGTGTGTGCAATTTTGAAAAATTGCTGCGCAAATACCGTGCAAGATAAAAAGTTGCAATGACTGCCATTTTATTCTTTAGGGTCTCTGCTAAAAAAAAAAAACATATATAATGTTTGTCATTTTATGTCATTTTATAGCAAAAAGATTATGTTTTTTACATGTAGGAGAGAAATATCAGAACTGGCCTGGTGGGCAAGTTGCAAATACCTTTTTATGTAGTGCACATTTCAAAAAATTACAAGTAAATATACTGCATACCTTACCTTTTCAATTAAATCCATAAAGCTGAGTACACAATTGGTGCGTTAAGCAGAGTATGCAGCCCTCCCAGTATGACAGATGTTGATTATTAGTCCTGGTGGAAAACCTCCCATCTTTACAGTACATACTGTAATGACAGCCCATCAATGAGATTAACCACTTGAGTACCAGTTTGTAATGCCTCTTCATTACCAGCCCATTTTTCAGTTACCATTGCTTTTTTCAGTGCTTTCAGTACACTTGATTTTATTGTTTACTCAAGGTCATTGGCTTGAAACACACTGAGGCGTATGGATCAGTACAACTGCCAGACAACTGCCCTGAGTCAAGTGACATCATTATTTGTATAATTAGCTTTGATTTTACAAATAATCTCTGACTGAGAGTTGCTAAATCACCATGTCATGTGTCTTCATATCAGTCGTGCTACAAGGATGGGACTTGGAATTTGGGAGATCTTGCTGTATTTTCTTACCTGGATCTCAAATATAAGAAAAAGAAAAGAGCAGCAGGACATAGCTCAGAGTGCAACAATGACAGCACCTGTCACGATTTGCAGATTGCAGCACCTTGAGTTTAAAGTTATAGTGGAAAGAGCCTTGCTGTAAAGATCAGAGGCAAGTAGTACTCTATGCCAACATTTTCTAAACTTTAGACAATTAAAAATGGTAGCAGGTGTTGTAAACAAGTGTCAAAACACACTTGCAGCATAAAAATGTCCCTTTAACAAATGTAGTAGATAGCATTTCTTTTTTTTTTAATTGTCTTCCTCCTTCCCTATTCCTCCTCCTTCTTTTTGTTTTTGCATTTGTTGTTTTGGTAAAAATAAAAAAATGCTCTATAAGCAGAGATATTAAAATTTATATAATATATTTGTTTGTTTGAATTGTTCCCTTTTTCTTTTCTTTCTCTTTCTTTGAGCTAAAATGCCTGACTATATTTTTCTGTTCTTTTCATATTTGTGTTTGAAATGGCAATAAAAATTAATTAAATAATAAAAAAAAGACAGCATTAAATTCAACATAATAAAAATGGACATTGATTAAATGTTGTTAATTTATTTATTATTATTTTTAAAGGCACTGAAAGTACAGAGCGTTTGTGAGAAATGAATATATAAAAATGGAAAATAAATAACTTATACAAACCTGCCGATTTTGTAGTATAAAGCTTTAGTGCATTTCTGAACAATTCTGTTTTGTGACATCTTAACAGAAGCAAAAAATAATTTTTATACCAAAAAAACAAAACACATATTCTAAGAAGTGAATATCCATGCACAGGTGTTACTACACAAAAACAGATTTTACACCAATTTAAACTATTTACAGTTTAATATTTGCTGTGGATAATCCAAATTATTTGGGGGTCAAGGTGTATTATATTTACAACTTTAAAATAAAGGCATGTTTGACTATATTTTACACACTTTTTTAACCAGTTGTATTATCATGACCAGTTAAATCATACATGCACCTTAAAAAATAAGGCCAGTGCCACTCACATCTTAGCATGCTTATTAGGCTGACAAATATAACACTCATGTGCAGGCAACTGGCTCTTATCATGCCCATGGCTTGTCCAGAGTCTAGCCGTCTTTAAATAATGCAGCAATACAGTGATGGTGTGATGAACCTTGCATATGACCATAGAACATTTTTTACATCTGCTTCACAGACATCCATTGTTCATAACAGAATGGACTCTCAAAATTACCAGAACATTGCAACATGCTAATATTTCTAGGCACTGGGCAGGCTAAGGTAATGACAAGACCAAGTCTCTTGCAACTAAGGTCTATGATTATTTTTATAACCCTGATGAGTAAACTGTGGGGATGAAGACATGGCTTCTTTATAAATACCGTTGAGTATATGCAAATAACTGTATTTGGATAATTTTTTTCATGGGTCAAATATATTGCTAAAAAGAATTTAAATTACTGTGAAAAACACAGTGGTGGAAAAACACAAATCTAATAACCTCAAAAAATGTATTTTTTACAGCTTTTGTAGAATATGTTTTTTTTTAACACATTTTTTTTGTGTCTCATAAAAGAAGGTCAAGTCAGGTTTTTAAATATGCTCTAATCTCTAGTTCATATACAGCTCTTACATTTATTACTAAATTGAATAATTATGAGTGTAAATTTATGCTCAAAATATACAATTTTATATACATAAATACAAAATTCATAGGCATAAACAGATATGTAAATATATATGCAGATATGTACACCAACATTGTGGAATTTATTTAATAAAGTTGGAGAGTGTAAAATCAGGTTCACTTTTGCATGGAAACCAATCAGCTTCTAACCTCAGCTTGTTCAATTAAGTTTTGGCAATAAAACCTGGAAGCTGATTGGTTTCTATGCAGAAGTGAGACTGATTTTGCACTCTTCAGTTTTATAAAATAAACCCATGTATCTACAGAAGAAACTCAAAACACAAGCATGCCACAATTCAACATTGATGTTATAGCAAAACTTGTAATTTTGGTAGAATTTAACCCTTCAACGGTTACATTGGCAATAGCTAATGCTAATGTATTTTATTGGTAAAGTCAATATTCTGAGAGATTTGTGGTTTATTTTACAAAATATAAATAAAGTGGTAAAATAATTCAGAGCTTTATTATATACAGTTTCTTTACAACATCCAATATTCATCTTAAAACACAAGCACATCTCCAGATATGTACATATCCCTGAGCTTCCAAATGGTTTTATGAGTGTGTTTGTTTAGTGTCTGATTAAGACAATTCACTAAGGCACTTCATATTGTCATAGCGGAGTTCAAAAGGAAGTATTCTATAAAGTCTTAATATTGAGTGAAGTTCATGTTTGCTGCTCTAAAACTTCTAAGTAGTCAGGTTCTGCATGGAGATTAGCTTTAAGTTCAAAATATTCATTTTTGGTTTGTTCAACTAAAACCTTCCTTGGTCTGGTATACATAATTGTTTCCATTAATTTTACTTCCTCCCGGGTCCTTGGATAATGTACCTCAATATCTGGTTGCAAATGTGCCATGCTTTTTCTTAAATATTCTGCAATTCCAAGTTGTTGGATTTCCCTTTCTTTTTCAATCAAGTTTCTATAAAGGTAACTTGCATCTTGGAAGGATAAAAATTCTGCTGTTGGATCACTTGCTTTTAATTTTACATTTGAATCTCCTTGCTGTGAATTATTTTCCCTTTCTAAAAGTCCTCTGCAAATTCTCTTTGGATCATTAAGTTCCATATCTTCCTCTTTTTCTAAATGTTTTGGTGTGAATGGAGGCGTTTGATATACCTGAACAACTGGATTTGCTATTCTTTGTTCAGAAATAGTTGATGCAGGTCTTTCTGTAGTGTGGCGAGTTGTTTTATGGCCATACATACTGTACTGAATGTGAACAGGGCTGGTTTCCCTTATTTTTCCATTTTCCTGTTTCTTCTTGTAGCGTTGTCTCCTATGCAACACAAGAACAATTATTCCAGCAGAGCAAAGAACAACTGTTATTAAAAGAATTAGAAGACCAAGGATTAACACGGAAAGGGGTATGTAATCAGATAGTGATTTTAATATAGTATCAACTTGATTTGCAGCTGTGAAAGGTGGAGTAAGGTTGTTGAAACTTTGAGTAGGGAACACTGGATTATTTAATAATTCAGGACACAAATCTTCTTTGTCAAGAGATTTCAATTCAATTTTTGCCAACTCTCTAGGGGAATGACATAAAATCTCGCTGACAACAAGTAGTTTATGGTTTTGGATCCATTTTTTTAATCCAAGTAAACTGCATGTACAATTCCATGGATTGTCTTGAATTTCAATTTGGGTCAGCAAATTCAGATCTTCTAAAACCTTACTCACGGGGATGCTTACAAACTGGTTTGATTTAAGATTAAGCTTTGTTAATGGAACTCCTAAAAATACATTTTCTGGTAATGTTTTTAGAAAATTATTATTTAGGTAGAGGGCTTTCAATTTTGGCATTACGGAAAAAGTTCCAGTTATAATTTCCTTAATAGCATTGTATTCCAAATATAAGTACTCAATGGCCATCAGACCCATAAATATCCCAGGATTTAAACTTCTCAGGTGGTTTCCATTCAAGTACATCTTCTGTAATTTAGTCAAATTCTGAAAAGATAGTTCTTCAACTATTTCAATTTGATTGTTGCCTAAATGAAGCATTTCTAATGTTCCATATTCAGTAAAATCATTTTTATAAATTCTGTGAATAATATTGCCTGCCAAAATGAGCTTTCTTGGATTTACAGGAGGTGGTTCAAGGTCAGACATACTTTCAATATTTCGTTCTTGACAATGAATCAAAGTACCAGAGAAACCAGTGTTAGAACAATGGCATGGAATAGGACAGTAAATTCCAGGAGTTGCAGTAGAAGCCTTTGGGAATACATAGGTCTCTTTAGTTGGAATCTTTGGAAGGAATGTTAACTTTGTTGGTATCTGACCATCACTAATGGAAGATGTACCCAACAGTGATAAAGGTACTGAGGGTTCCTCTAGGTCACTACTAGGAGTGGTAATGCAGAACATCTCTTTCTTCAATTTTCGTAGAGTACTACCCTTAAGATCAAGAGGATTATAGCATATAACATCACCTATTGAAGACTGCTGAGGCATATTTTCCAGCCAGATTTTTAGTTGTAATAATTCACAGTTGCAAACCCACTTATTGTCCTCCAACTGAAGTTCTATTATCCTGCCAATGTGCTCTAACAATCCAACATAAGAAAGAGTTTGTAGCTGATTTCCTCTTAAGTCCAAATGAGTCAAAGGTACAAAGCGAAAAATATTTGCTGGCAAAAAGTTAATGGCATTATCATTTAGGATAAGAACTTTCAGTCTGTTAAGCTTGCTGAATGTATTTGCTTCAATGGTAGTAATAAAGTTATTATCTGCTTGGAGGAATTCCAGATTCTCAAGTCCAAGAAAAGTATTTTCTCTGAGTGTCTCCAGTGAGTTGTGATTAATATGAAGTTTCTTCAGCATGCGTAGATCATTAAATGCTCCTGGTTCAATCTCCACAATGTTATTAAATCCAAGGTGTAAAGAAATTAAATTGCTGAATTCCAAAAACTCATTTAAATGTAATTTATACAAATCATTGTTTAATAGGTTAAGCTCTAGGTATTGGGACTGTGGTACTTTGATTTCTGATAACTGTGTGATGCCTTTTTCTTCACAGTTCACAAATAAGGAACCATCTTTTTCATCACACAAACACACATTTTCACATGATTTTGTTAGTATAGTATCAAATGTAGCACATGTTGCTGAGGTACTCAGAAGTATATAAACCAGGACTGTTGAGATCATGATGTTCGTGATAATTTTTCCTGAAGAGAAAAAAATATAGTTTAATAGCAAGAAATTGCAAAAATATTCCTAAAAGTGCAAAAATAACTGCAAATGTTCAACTAAGGAAATGCAATGTACAGTAGATATGAATTTTAAAATAACATAGCAAAACTGTAAGCTAAAACACATTCAATTAAAATTGGTATTATAACATGTTATAACAGAAAGATTTGGTATGCTCACCAGATTTCACACAAAAAGTTTGCATAAACAATAAATGGCTTATACCGGTGCCAGTTGTTAACTTTAACTTGCTTAACCTTTTTTTCCCCCAGACAAACACACAATTATGCAAGTTGTTTTTGTGGAAAACTGTACACATATTTGTAGCATCACAACAACCAAAAATCGATTTCCTAAATATTTAGGAATTTATTAAAACCTTTTAAAACTATGTTCAGTGCAAATCACACATATGCACACTGTCTGCTGTATATACTTAATACCCAGTACATTGTTTATCCACAAAATCACTTTAACAATCACTATCACTGCAGGCTTTGGGAGCCCAGGAAAAAAAATGGTTAAGTTGAAATCATGATTGAGCAGAGTAATCATTAAGGGTCATTTATCAAAGAATTTTAAAGTAATCTTTGTATCTGCCAGGCTTTTTTGAGTGGTTTTGAATTTTTGCTTGTTAAAGAGGAAGTAAACTTCCTCTGCTAACATGTACCTATAGCCTAGCCTATAATAAGGCCTACCTATAGGTAGTATAAATATCTCCCAAGATATTTACATTACATGCAGGCAGTGACATCAAGGGTGCATGCGTTCTGAAGGAATGGCCACAAGTGCTTCCAAGCCCTGTGCCATGAATGTTGGTTTCCGCATGCATGTGTGGGAGTGACGTCATAGAGACTCTGGCCATTCACAGAGCCGGAGCCTGCAAACCTGTAAGCAAGACAGGTGAAAATGGAAGTGGCTGCAGCAGTGACATTGCACCGCTGGAACAGCTTTGTTTAAGGGTAAGTTTCACATAATGTGCTAGTGTGTGATACATACTAGCACATTATGAATTTACCTTGCATGAAGAGAAAAAGGAAAGTCCAGCGGTATACAACCGCTTTAACTGGTCCTGAACTATGCATCACAGGATTTGCACCTGGAAAGGAATACCCATATTAAAGTAAAGCTGTGATTTGTCCATGCTAGGTAAAGATTTAAAAGGTTTATTTATTGTTCACTGCTCCAGCAGCACATGTATGCATTCCTTTTACTCCTTTACATTTGTGATCAGCGGTTGGGTGCAAATAAATCATCCAGTACTTTTGGATAAGGATGATAATGCCATCTCTGTGACATGTATCCTTTTTAACCAATGACACAACTAAGATACTACTTTACTCCTTTGTTATATCTCATCTTGACTATTGCAACTTCCTCCTTGTTGTACTACCTTTAAAGAGACCATAAGTCTTTTGTGAATTCTGCTACCTAATTCATCTACCTTTAGCACCATCTAGTTGTACTAGGTATTATGGTAGATTTTTTTTAGTGTAGGTAAAATGCTTTAGCTCAGGGCTAAGCCTAAGCTGTGAATCTGGGTCAGGGTTCAGTAAGTTAGGGCTAGATGACTCATCCTAGCAGGCTCTCTGGTGCCTCCCGCTGTTTTCTGGGACATTGGAGAATATTCTGAACAAAGTGGAGAGAGGTTAGGAGGAGCTGTTTGCAACATTTTTGAGGGCCTCAGCCAATCCCCAGTAAAGGGCTGTCAGAGGGCAGGCTACCTCATAATAGGCATGAGTTATGCCAGCAGGGAAGTCAGGTGGAAGATGGAGATAGAGTGCTGAGGAGGCTGTTGTGGCCCTCAAGGGTACCCTCTAGTCTGGGGGGAGCTGATTTTAGGCCAGGGCTCGGGTTCTGGAAGGATCCTGCCTTAACACATTGAGAAAACCCTTCCTGGAGGCACAGGAGCAAGGAGAGAGGATAGCAGGAGCAGAGCAGCAGTACTGGGGGAGACCTCCTGAAAGTTATCCTGGGGGGGATGGTTAGGGGGCCTCAGCCAATCCCCAGTAAAGGGCTGTCAGAGGGCAGGCTACCTCATAATAGGCATGAGTCATGCCAGCAGGGAAGTCAGGTGGAAGATGGAGACAGAGTGGTGAGGAGGCTGTCGTGGCCCTCAAGGGTACCCCCTAGTCTGGGGGGAGCTGACTTTGGGCCAGTGCTCGGGTTCTGGAAGGATCCTGCCTTAACACATGGAGAAAGCCCTTCCTGGAGGCACAAGAGCAAGGAGAGAGGATAGCAGGAGCAGATCAGCAGTACTGGGAGATCTCCTGAAAGTTATCCTGGGGGGATGGTTAGTGTCTGTCTGGAGGACTGAGGTGGAGAAGTTAGCATGAAGGGCTGGTAAAGGGGCAGCTGCAGGCAGGGTTGGGTTGGCAGTGCCTGAAGAGGTGGTGCTGAGATCAGTAGCCAAGGAAAGAAGAGTACAAGCTGGACACTGTAATTTTTGCTACACAACCAAGGGGCATTGGGTTCCTGCCTGTAATGGGCCATTGTGTTTAATCTGACTTTCAGCTCTTCACATAGTGATCCAGCTGGGTTCTGCAAGCAAGTGTTCGCTGGAGGAAAAAGTGGAGCTTATATATAGAGACTGTATATAGGAAGAATGTCCCTGAAGTTCTGCTGAAGTTATATGGGCATCCCATAACCACCCATCCCTACCCAAGCTATTACCTAAATAAACCACAAAAAAAAGAAAGTCATGGACTGTTCTCTGTCTGTGGCGTGCCTATAAAAATTTGGTGTGTTTGGCTGTGCAGGGTGGGGGATTCCAGTTTAATTGTGCAGCCTTAGAGGAATGCACCACACACCTTACTAACTGCTTAATGTCTGCTGCCCCTCTCTGCAAATTGCAATCTCTCCATTAGCTATTGCTAATCCAATGGATACAGTTTAAATTATTAAAAATATACAGTCATCCACAACTCATCCCCAAGTCATATCACAATCCTTGTTTAAAAATATCACCCAGACCATCCCTCCCAGAGGCGTAACTAGAAACCTCAGGGCCCCGGTGCAAGAAATCAGGAAGGCCCCCCCCCCCCCCCCCCCGAAAAGCATGATTTTGATACTATATTTTTTTCCACTGTACAACAAAGTAAAACATTTCTGTCCAGCCTGTGTCCCCAGTGAAACCTGTGTCCCCGTTGCAGCCTGTGTCCCCGGTGCAGCCTGTGTCCCCAGTGCAACCTGTGTCCCCAGTGCAGCCTGTGTCCCCAGTGAAACCTGTGTCCCCAGTGAAATCTGTGTCACCAGTGCAGCCTGTGTCACCAATGCAGTGGTGGTACTGGAGGGGGGTGGCGGTGGTACTGGAGGGCGAGAAGTTTTAACCCGGTGGGATGAACCTTAACCACTTAACAACCGTCCTTAACAACGTCCTCCCAGAATTCCGCTCTCGATCATGGATCACGGTAAGCGGCCGCTCATCGCGGCCGTTTACCACGTGGTCGCTCCTTCAAATGACAGAGTGATCACTTGTAAACAAACCTCCCTCCCCTCTCTGTACCCATCGGTACAGCAGAGGGGGAAGAGATCGGTGTCAGCAGAGCTGTGGGCTGCATCTGCAGTGCCCACATCACTGCTCACCGAAATTTAACCCCTCAATTCCCTGCCAATACTCTGCAATACCCCCCAATACTCTGCAATACCCACAAATACTCTGCAATACCCACAAATACTCTGCAATACCCCCCAATACTCTGCAGTACCAGCAAATACTCTGCAATACCCCCAATATCCACAAATATTCTGCAATACCCGCCAATACTCTGCAATACCCACAAATACGCTACAATACCTGCCAATACTCTGCAATACCCGCCAATACTCTGCAACACCAGCAAATACTCTGCAATACCCGCCAATACCCTGCAACACCCGCAAATACTCTGCAATACCAGCCAATACTCTGCAACACCCGCAAATACTCTGAAATACCAGCCAATACTCTGCAACACCCGCAAATACTCTGCAATACCAGCCAATACTCTGCAACACCCGCAAATACTCTGCAATACCAGCCAATACGCTGCAAAACCCGCAAATACTCTGCAATACAGCCAATACTCTGCAATGCCAGCCAATATTCTGCAATACCCGACAATACTCTGCAATACCAGCTAATACTCTGCAATACCCACTAATACTCTGCACTACCCTCCAATACTCTGCACTACCCTCCAATACTCTGCACTACCCTCCAATACTCTGCAGTACCCGCCAATACTCTGCAGTACAATTCCAGCCAATACTCTGCAATACCCTGCCAATACTCTGCAATACCCTGCCATAAATTGCCATACCCGGAGATACCCAGCCATACTCGGAGATATCCAGCTATACTCAGAGATACCCTGCAATACCCAGCTATAGTCGGTGATACCCTGCAATACCCAGCCATAGACATCCCCCCCTTCCGCCGCCCTCCGGTGCTTCTACCGACTCGGCAATACGATCAAAGCCAGAATCTTTTTTTTATTTTTTTATTTCAGGCTTCCCAGCTTAGAGGTGAGATGTGGGGTCTTATTGACCTCCATATGTCACTGTAAAAAGGACCTGTCATGCCATATTCCTATTACAAGGGATGTTTACATTCCTTGTAATAGGAATAAAAGTGATCAAAAAATTTATTTTTGGGGAAAAAAATGTCAAACTAAAATAAATAAAGTAAAATGAACAATAAAACATTTTTTTTTTTTTTTTAAAGCGCCCCTGTCCCCATGTGCTGGCATGCAGAAGTCCCACCCACATATGAAAACGGTGTTCAAACCACACATGTGAGGTATCGCTGCGAACGTTAGAGCGAGAGCAATAATTCTAGCCCTAGACCTCCTCTGTAACTCAAAACAAGTAAACAGTAAAAAAAATTTAAAGCGTTGCCTATGGGGATTTTTAAGTATCGACATTTGGCGCCATTCCACAAGTGTGTGCAATTTTGAAGAGTGACATGTTAGGTATCTATTTACTCAGCATAACTTCATCTTCCACATTATGCAAAAATTGGGCTAACTTTACTGTGTTTTTTTTTTTAAAGCACAAAACAGTTTTTTTCCAAAAAAAAAGCATTTGAAAAATTGCTGCGCAAATACCAAGGCAAGATAAAAAGTTGCAACGACCACCATTGTATTCTCCAGGGTGTTTGCTAAAAAAACATATATAATATTTTGGGGTTCTATGTAATTTTCTAGCAAATAAATGATGATTTTTACATGTAGGAGAGAAATGTCAGAATTGTCCTGGGTGCTCCAGAATGCCTGATGGCGCTCCCTGCATGTTGGGCCTCTGTATGTGGACACACTGTGTAAAAGTCTCACACATGTGGTAGCGCCGTACTCGGGAGTAATAGCAGAATGTGTTTTGGGGTGTAATTTGTGATATGCATATGCTGTGTGTGAGAAATAAACTGATAATATGACAATTTTGTGAAAAAAAAAAGTAAAAAAAATCTTGATTTTGCAAAGAATTGTGGGAAAAAATGACAACTTCAAAAAACTCATCATGCCTCTTACTAAATACCTTGGAATGTCTTCTCTCCAAAAAGGGGTCATTTGGGGGGTATTTGTACTTTTCTCGCATGTTAGGGTCTCAAGAATTCAAATAGGCCATCAGTACTTTAGGTGTGATCAATTTTCAGATATTGGCACCATAGCTTGTGGACTCTATAACTTTCACAAAGACCAAATAATATCCACCAATTTGTACTTATTTTTACCAAAGATATGTAGTAGTATAAATTTTGGCCAAAATGTATGAAGAAAAAATTACTAATCTGCTAAATTTTATAACAGAAACGAAGAAATATTCATTTTTTACAGAATTTTCGATCTTTTTTCTTTTATAGCACAAAAAATAAAAAACCGAGCGGTGATTAAATACCACCAAAAGAAAGCTCCATCTGTGTGAAAAAAAGGACAAAAATTTCATATAGGTCCAGTGTTGCATGACTGAGTAAGGGTGTTTAAGTACCCAGTGGTCAAGTGGTTAAGTTTTTTGCCTTACCATAAGGTAAGGGGCCATTGCCCACCTGAGTGTATGGTCATGAAAAAAGGAATCCACTGGGAAGCGGTGTTTCTCCAATCAGATTGCACAGTTACAACAAAAAAACGAGCACCTTGAGGAACTATATATATACTGTTGAAGTGCCCTTACTGTTCCCTCCCATCACCTGTGTGTTGGACTAATTTGCTAAAGTAAATTCAGCAGCTTGCTGATCCACATGCAGCTCACTGCACATATGAACTTGGCTCTGTAGTGTGTTTATTATTTTGATACTTATGCACTTTTGCTTTCACATATGTTGCTCTAGAGCAGTGATGGCGAACCTTGGCACCCCAGATGTTTTGGAACTACATTTTCCATGATGCTCAACTACACTGCAGAGTGGATGAGCATCATGGGAAATGTAGTTCCAAAACATCTGGGGTGCCAAGGTTCGCCATCACTGCTCTAGAGTCTCGTTAGCGTATCGGTACCTAATCTTTATTGCACTTAGCACTTTTGGAATTGTGTGTTTTTTAAAAAAAGCTTAACATACTTATCTAGTGGCTCTGTAGGGTATTTACTTTTATCATTTTTTTTCCCACACTATGTTTTGGTCTACCTTATGAAATTCACGTTTATTAATTTATTGCACTTAGCACTTCTCAACGAGATAAACCTTATATACCTGATTTAGAGGCTCTGTAGGGTATTTATTTTTCGTTTAGAAACAGATTTTATAATTTTATCATTTTTTCTCACATCATGTTTATTCTATCTTATGATAAGCACGTTTATTAATATATTTTGGTCACCTGATTTCACTTTTATTTTAAATTAAGTTTTATACACTGCACCAAGACACATGTAGTTGTTATTTATTTACCCTGGTTTTATTAGCACATAGCACTTTTTTGCTTGCTGGGTCTGCTGAAGGTGATGGAGCTAAGCTTATATTTCCATTCTGGTGAATGTTTAGTCAGCTGACCATAGCTGCTCTGCAGTGCGTTTACTTTTCTGATAATTCTTCTGACTATATTGTTCGTATTGGTGTACCACGATTACACTGAACTTACCTTTCTGGTCAAACAAGTATTATATTTCTTGTGTGGGGTCTAGGTGCAGGCACCCCTGTAGTGCATTTACTAATTAAAAATATAAAAATAAAAATCTTTTAATTTTTTTAATAGCCTGGGTTTATTTCAGTGTCTGATAATTTATATAAATATAACTGTATTATATGCACTTCTAGCTAGAGGGGAAGAGTTTCATATTGTGTTAAGGGATAATACCCCTCCCCCATATCTTTGAGTGAGAAATACCTCTCCCACTCATATTTGTTGAGTGAGAAATATAGGGAACTATCCCCTCCCGTGTAATACCTTAACCACTTGCCGCCCCACCCTATAGGCAATTGACGGCTGCAAAGTGGTTTCATAATCCTGACCGGACGTCATATGACGTGATCAGGATTATGAGCCGCTGCGCGCCCCCGGGGGCACGCATCGCGGCGATCGTTATTGCAGGGTGTCAGTCTGACACCCGGCAACTACGATCTCAGTAAAGAGTCTCCGACGGAGACTCTTTCCCGCGTGATCAGCCGTGTCCAATCACGGCTGATCACAGTGTAAATGGGAAGAGCCGGTGATCGGCTTTCCCTCACTCGCGTCTGTCAGACGCGAGTAGAGGAGGGCCGATCGGCTGCTCCTCTAACAGGGGGGGTCTGTGCTGATCGATTATCAGCACAGCCCCCCCGAAGATGCCCACACTGGACCACCAGGGACGCCACCAGACCACCAGAGAAAAGGTAATCCTCCCTAGACCACCAGGGATGCCAGTCAGCACAATGGATGCCAATCAGTGCCCATAATGGATGCCAATCAGTACCCACAATGGGCATCACTGATTGGCATGCATTATTGTTTGGCACTGATTGGCATCCATTACTATAGTATAACACCAATGCCGCCTATGAGTGCCCACCTGTGCCGCCTATGAGTGCCCACCTGTGCCGCCTATCAGTGCCCACCTGTGCCGCCTATCAGTGCCCACCCATGCCCATATGTGCCGCCTATCCATGCCCATCTGTGCTGCCTATCCATGCCCATCTGTGCCGCCCATCTGTGCCGCCCATCCATGCCAATCCGTGCCAGCTATCAGTGCCAATTTGTGCCACCTATCAGTGTCCGTCCGTGTCACCCATCCGTGTCGCCCATCCGTGTCGCCCATCAGTGCCGCCTATCAGTGCCGCCTATCAGTGCCACATATCAGTGTCCATCAATGCCACCTCATCAGTGCCACTTCATTGGTGCCACATTGGTGCCCATCAGTGCCGCCTTATCAGTGCCCATCAGTGTAGCCCCATCAGTGCCCATCACTGAAGGAGAAAACGTACTTATTTACAAAGTTTTGAAACTGAAACAAAAAAAACATTTATTTTTTCAAAATTTTCGTTATTTTTTTATTTGTAGCGCAAAAAATAAAAACCGTAGAGGTGATCAAATACCGCCAAAAGAGAGCTCTATTTGTGGGAAAAAAATGATAAAAATTTAATTTGGGTACAGTGTAGCATGACCGCGCAATTGTCATTCAAAGTGCGACAGCGCTGAAAGCTCAAAATTGGTCTGGGCAGAAAGGTGTTTAAGTGCCCTGTATTGAAGTGGTTAAACCAGAACAGCGCGACACCAACCTACCCTCACGTTATAACTAAGTGGATTTGGTTTGATCCATCTCGGTGAACGCAGCAGTTCCTCGATCTATCTCATAATAGTGGCAGCGCAGGAATAACTACCCTATTACCCTTGGACTATAGGGTGCCCAGGCTGGACCACTTGCCAGAGCTTGCACAATATGCACTGGAACTTCTGCCTTGCTCTGTGCTCAGTTTAATTTCTGAGAGGGCTTTCATTGGAGCATGTTTTTTGCAGGTTTTGTGTTTGAGTGACGGTGCCCCTGTTCCCTGTAACTTTAGACCAGCTCACTTTTTTGAAAATGAACCAGTCCTGGGTCAGCAATGATTAAAAAATGGCTGCAGCTGATGCTACCAACCACATTATTTCTTATCCAACTGACCAAAATATTGTGCCCTACACTAATGCCATCTCCTACCTTCACCACACGTCCATCATTACCAGCTCCTGTCTTCCCTGCTGTTACCAGCTCCAGAAATCTCTGCTGGCTTTCCACCATTAACAGCTATAATTACCCTGCCCCATTCTGTTCCAGCACTGTAAAGATGGCACACACATAATGCTTCCAAAGCTGTGCCTCAGCTGCAAATTTTCTAATGTTTGCCGCAGTGTAAATCATGCTCTCATCTCATGGATTGCAGCCTACCTTTGTGCTATGGCCCTAAAAATGTTTGTGATTATATTGTCTCTCTGAAATACTTCCTCTTACATGGAGGGCAAGTCAAGCTGATTACATACTCTTTTCAACACACAGTTATGTAAGCAAAGGTTTGGAGATAGGGGGGTAATACAATTGCCTAAATATGGCCATTTTTGGGCTGTGATGTTACCACCCTTCCCTTATAATAATAATGACAGCTGGGGAGCTGTCATTTGGTGAGTGAAGTAATTGGACTAGGATCCTCTGTTTTGACTTTTGTTTTCAGGCTGCATGGATGTACATCGTGGCACTTTGAGGGACTGCACACTTTTTTTTTTGTATTTTTGGTGGGGTTTCAATTAAAATTCACACTAGACCCAGAAGGTTTGTTATAAATATTGGATGAATCCCACACCCTAGTTTTTTTGTGTGGGAGTCCCCATTAACATCTATACAAGACCCTCATCTAGGATAAATATCTAGTAAAGATGAAGTTAATCCTTGTTTATTTAAAGGAGTCAGCGATAGTTTTGAAAAACAGTATGAGGGTTCCCCTATAACTCATACTAGGCTCTTCAGGCTTTTGCCGTTTTTATAAAAAAAAAAAAAAAACATCTGTTACTGAGGCAGATTGATATCTTGAGGCCCCTTATCATAACACCTTCCCGTCCGGACTATAGTAAAATGACAGCTTGGCAAGAGCACTGTTGTTCTGGGAGGACATCATATAGCATCTTCCCAGAAGGCATGTCTTGCAGGGCCGTGCAGCAGCGCAACCTGTTACCAACTGTGATGACTGATCACTACACCAGCCTGCTGTCAGTATCATGTGATTACTGTGACCACTCACAGCAGATCACACGTCAATTGTAAACAATGGATTGCTTCTTTCATGCCATCCATTGTATACAATTTTTTCTAGCTGTGATTTGTCACAGTGATTACATGGTACAGACAGGGCCAATCACAGTCCATGTGATTAGCTTTGATCATTCACAGCCAATCACAACAAAAAACACTGAATGTGAAAGTAAAAACGGTTGCCTATATTAAATTATTATTATTATATTAAATTAAATTCAAAGGTATATGCAATCAAAATGTATAAAAAAAAATCCTGATTACTTCCCTAGAGTAGTACAGTGTTACTATGATAACACTGTATTGCTCTGGTGTTAGAAAACATAAATTAAAAAAATGCAATACAAATAAACAAAATTTAAAACAAAAAAAAAAGAAATTGAAAAAAAAACATATTTTTTTTAACATACAGTCACCAGTCAGTGTACCTGACCACTGCTACACCAGTTATATGATAATGCTGTACTGCACTGGTGGCAGCATGTAAAAAAAAAAAAATATATATATATATTTTTTTTTTTTTCTTAGTTTTCCAAATAATTGTGACAAAAAATACAAATTCAAAAAACTTGTTATGCCTCTTACTAAACACCTTGGACTGTCTACTTTCCAAAAATGGGTCATTTGGGGGGCATTTGTGCTTTCCTGACATTTATGGATCTCAAAAAAGGAGATAGGGTGTCAGTACATCAGGACTGATCAATTTTTTGAAATACTGTGTTTACCATAGCTTGTGGACTATAAAATTGATTTGGGTTATTTTCACCACAGCAATGTAGCAGAATACATTTTGACCTAAATTTATGAAGAAAGGTTATTTATTTGCAAAATTTTATAACAGAAACAAAGAAAAAACAATTATTTTTCTTTCAAAATGTTCAGTCTTTTTTCATTTATTTAGCAAAAAAATAAAAAATTGTGATTAAATACCACCAAAATAAAAGCTCTATTTGTGTTAAAAAAAAACATTTAAGGGGTACAGTGACTAGGGATGAGCCGAACACCCTCCCCCAGAACATGCGAACAGGCAAAACATTTGTGCGAACACGCAAACACCGTTAAAGTCTGTGTTTGGGGACCCGGGTCCTGCCCCAGGGGATATGTAACAATGCAAAAAAAGTTTTAAAAACGGCAGCTTTTTCAGGAACAGTGATTTTAATTATGCTTAAATTGAAACAATAAAAGTGAAATATTCCTTTAAATATCATGCCTGGGGGTGTCTATAGTATGCCTGTAAAGTGGCACATTTTTCCTTTGTTTAGAACAGTCCCTGCACAAAATGGCATTTCTAAAGCAAAAGTCATTTAAAACTGCTTGCAGCTGTAATGTAATGTAGATGAAAATCACTGAGAAAAACGGCATGGGTCCCCTCCAGCTCATTACCAGGCCCTTTGGGTCTGGTATGGATATTAAGGGGAACCCTGCACCCAAATTACAAAAAAAAGGCATGGGGTCCCCAGGCCCTATATACTCTGAACAGCAGTATATATTTGGTCCCCAGGTTACAAACAAGATAGAGACTGTAGGTTTGTTCTTAAATTGAATCTGTTTGTAATTTGGGACAGGTACATTTGGTAAGTGTAGCTCCAGCCAAAAAATCTATTTTTAAGCTTTTTGGATAACATAGGGAAGGGTTATCACCCCTGTAACATTTGTTTTGCTGTCTGTGCCCCTGTTCATAAGATTTTACCTCACTTTCTGTCCCAATGACAATTGGATTTTGAAAATTTAGCGTTATTAGGGAAACTAGGATTGGTGATAAAGCATCAGTGGAGACACCTTTTTCCCATATTAACTCTTACAGGAGAACATTTTCCCTTCCTAGGGGTAGATTTCCTCTCACTTCTTGTTGTCGCCCTCCATTTGTAAGTAGGAATCATTTGTAAGTTGAATGTTTTAAAATAGGGGACCACCTGTATATACTATACGACCTACTCTATGCACTTTGTGAAAAATTGGGCCTTAGGTGTTGGTGGTACCAGAACACTGTAAGCCCTCACAGTTACTCTTGGTAGACACTGGAACTGGCCCTGCTGTGAAATAGTATATCAAGAATTGTAATTACATGCCTTGTTAAACAGGAACAGAAAAGCTGGGCCTTAGACGGTGGTGGTGGTGGCACAACACTGTAAAGCCTCACAGATACTCTTGTTGAGTACAGGAACAGGCCCTGCCATGAAATATTAGATCAAAAATTGTAATTACATGCCCCTGTTAAACAGGGGCAGAAAATCTTGCCCTTAGGCAGTGGTGGCACAGCACTGTAAAACCTCACAGATAATCTTGTTGAGCGCAGGAACGAACCCTGCTGTTAAATATTTGATCAAAAATTGTAATTACATGCCCCTGTTAAACAGAGGCAGAAAAATTGGGCCTTAGGCAATGGTGGTAGTTGCCCTGAACCAAAAATATTCTTAGAAGCTGGTCCACGACTGGTCCACAACCAGCACTGTTGACTGTAGACACAGAGCCTGCTTGCCCTCTTTTAGTGGCTTGTGAGCATCTGTCTTTCCTTTGTGGACCGCGTTGTCGGATAATCCGACTGTGTGTGGGCTCCATCAGACTGTTTCCGTCGGAATATCCGACTGACAAAGTTTTAGAGCTGGGCTATAAAACTTTCCGACAACATGATCCGATCGGACTTTGTCCGATTGTGTGTAGAGAATTCCGATCTGACAAAGTGCCACGCATGCTCAGATCAAATTCCTAGACCAAAGCTATTGGCTACTACCCTGAACGTAGTCCTGTCGTAATGAAATAACGTCATCACGTTCTGAACGTTCGAATTTTCCGACAACTTTGTCCGACCGTGTGTATGCAACACAAGTTTCGGACAAAATCTGTCGGACAAAATCCGATGGATTTTGTTGGCGGAATGTCCGATTGTGTGTACAAGGGCTAATAGTAACTATGGGTGCACTGTATGCATCGTGTACACCACCAGAAAAGTAGTTGCAATTGCACTAGGGGTGAACGGTATTGTGAACACCATCAGAAGTCTAATAGCAACTATGGGTGCACTGTATGTATTGTGTACTGTGTACAACACCAGAAAAGTAGTAGCAACTGCTCTATGGGTGCACGACACTGTGTACACCAACAGAAGTGTAATAACAACTATGGAAGATAACAATGTAGCGCTACATTGTTATCTTCCTTTTGTATATGAATTTTGTCACATTCGTGTGTAGCAGCTGTTTTACTTATCTTCACAGGTTAGCGCGCTAATTCTTTTGTATTTCACATTTAATAACAACTATGGTTGTATTGTATTGTGTACACCACCAGAAAAGTAGTAGCAACTGTACTATGGGTGCACGGTACTGTGTACTGTGTACTGTGTACTACACCACCTGAAGTATATTAGAAAAAGTACACCAGGAATGGTCTGCAGTCAAATATAAGCTTGGCTACACTGGATGCAGGGTGTATGTATATATGTATGTGCATATATATATATATATATATATATATATATATATATATATATATAGTTGCTATATATGGTCTGTTTTTAACAGATTTTGTTACCAATAAAAACCATCTGGTTTTACCTATGGCAAACTTTTTTGTTTCTTTCTATGGGCTTAAACCTCATTTGAGTGCTGATTCCCACTAAGCCTGCAGGAACACTCGGCTTGATCAGCCACTAGAGGTGTCGGGAGGACCCAAAGGCCCAGGTCCGGTATTGGCCACAAGCTTCTACAGTTTGTCTAGCTGGTATGCCTTCAATCTATGCCTTCAATCTATGGGGTAGTGGATAGGGATGAGCCGAACTCCCTCCTGTTCGGTTTGCAGCAGAACATGCGAACAAGCAAAAAATTTAGCCGAACACATGAACAACGTTAAAGTCTATGGGACACGAACATGAATAAACAAAAGTGCTAATTTTAAAGGTTTATATGCAAGTTATTGTCATAAAAAGACATACATTTTTACGTTCGCAGTGATTTTTTTAATGCTTAAAGTGAAACAATAAAAATGAAATATTCCTTTAAATATTGTGCCTGGGGGTGTCTATAGTATGCCTGTAAAGTGGTGCATTTTTCCCTTGTTTAGAACAGTACCACAGCAAAATTACATTTGTAAAGGAAAAAAGTACAGTATTTATTGGTGTATATTGGTGTATAACACGCACTTTTCCCCCCCTAAAATCAGGGGGTAATCGGGGGTCCGTGTTATACGCCGATCCTCCGCTGTTTCTAAACCTTTCTGCCGTTCTCTGCTGCTTCTGGGTTTTTTCGGCTGCACTTGGCCGTTCTAGGCTATTTTCAGCCAAAAATAGTCGAGAATGGCAGAAAATAGCCGAGAACGGCCGAGTGCAGCCGAAAATACCCAAAAGCCACGAGAACTGCCGAGAACTACCGAGTGCCGCTGAGACACACAGGATATCCACTCTGTATCTCGGCGGGGCCATTTTTAAATGGCAAACACACAGACAAGACTGCAAATGACTGACAAGGCTGAATGGAAGGTTGCAAATGACTGACAAGGCTAAATGGAAGGCTGCAAATGACTGACGAGGCTAAATGGAAGGCTGTAAATGACTGACATGGCTAAATGGAAGGCTGCAAATGACTGACCAGGCTAAATGGAAGGCTGCAAATGACTGACAAGGCTGCAATGCAGGGGCTGCAAATGACACTGATAAGGCTGCATTGATGGGCATTTAAATGTAAGTTTTTTTCCTTAAACTTCCCTCCTAGAAGTTTTTTTCTTTTAAATTCCCTCCTAAACTTGAGGTGTGTGTTATACGCCGGCGCGTGTTATACGCCGGCGCGTGTTATACGCCGATAAATACCCTAATTTAAAATTGATTGCAATGAATTGTCAGGTCTCAGCAATATAGATAACACTCATTGAAAAAAAAGATCATGGGATTCCCCCCCCAGTCCATTACCAGGCCCTTTGGATCTAGTATGAATATTTAGGGGAACCACAAACCAAAATTTAAAAAAAAATTGTGTGGGGTCCCCCTAAAATCCATACCAAGCCCTTTCGAGTCTGATATGGAAATTAAAGGGAACCCTGCGCCAAATGGCGTAGGGTTTCCCCTCAAAATCCAAACCAGACCCTTATCCAAGCACACAACCTGCAAAGCCACAGGAAAAGAGGGGGATGAACCATACCTCCTGAACCATACCAGGCCACATGCCCTCAACATGGGGAAGGTGCTTTGGGGTAGCCCTCCAAAGCACCTTGTGCCCATGTTGTTGGGGGCAAGGGCTTCATCCCCACATCCCTTGCCTAGTGGTTGTGGGAGTCTGCAGTTGGGGGCGTATCAGAATCTTGAAGCCCCTTTAACAAGAAGACCCCCAGATCCCAGCATCCCCCTGTGTAAAATTGTAATGGGGTACAAATGTACCCCTACTATTTCACAAGAAAAGGTCAAAATGGTACAAAAAAGACAAGACACAGCTTGGGACAGGTCCTTTTATAAAAAAATAAAAATGTCTCACAAAGTTAGTTCATCCCGTCCGATGGACTTAAAAAGAAAAAAAAAACACCACCTCCATGGAAGGCTCCCACCATCCAATGCTTCTTGGCTTGTGACAGCACTTATATAACTGAGGGCGGGGCCACCAATTTACCCCGCCTCCCTCTGATGCCACGGGACTTCCCCATGGATTCCCCGTGGTGTCAGAGGGAGTGGGGTCATCCGTTTACGTAACTGTGTTGCCCTGCCCCCCTCTGATGCCACAGGGAAGCCATGGGGAAGTCTCTGTGCGTCAGAGGGGGATCACCCGGTTACATAACCTCAGTTATATAAGAGCTGTCACAAGCAAGGTATGGTTCAGGGGGGCCGCTCTCTCATCCCCTTCTCTTTCCCTGCAGCCCGCCAGGTTGCGTGCTTGGATAAGGGATTGGTATGGATTTTGGGGGGGCCCTATGACATTTTTTTAATTTTGGCACAGGGTTACCGTTTAAATCCGTACCAGACCTGAAGGGTCTGGAATGGATTTTTGGGGGACCCCTACGCCATTTAAAAAAAATTGGCACAGGGTTCTCCTTAATTTTCATATCAGACCCGAAGGGCCTGGTATGGATTTTAGAGGGACCCCCACGCAATTATTTTTTAAAACTTTGGTTTGGGGTTCCCCTTAATACTCACACCAGACCCAAAGGGCCTGGTAATGGACTGGGGGGATCCCATGCTCTTTTTTACAATGAGTTTTATCTATATTGCTGAGACCCGATAATTCATTACAGCCACGATCAGTTTTAAATTACCGTATATACTCGAGTATAGGTCGATCCGAATATAAGCCGAGGCCCCTAATTTACCACAAAAAAAATGGGAAAACTTATTGACTCGTGTATAAGCCGAGGGTGAGACATGCAGCAGCTACTGTTACAGCTTAAGAGTGGAAAAGAGGGTCAACAATGCCCATCTGCAGCTGTATACCTCCCTGTGTCCATCCCTGTGTCCATCCCTGTGTCCATCCCTGTGTCCATCCCTTTGTCCATCACTGTGTCCATCCCTGTGTCCATCCCTGTGTCCATCACTGTGTCCATCACTGTGTCCATCCCTGTGTCCATCGCAGCCTACCTGTGTCCTGTGCATGCCTCTTTGTCCTTCTGCAGCCTCTGTGTCCTTCTGCAGCCTCTGTGTGCCATTTTGCACCGATCTGCATGTTTAAAAAACATATGGTGGCCATGCCAGGATCGCCGTGCCTCTCCTCCTCGTCTGTGACAGACGGCGGCCATTCCACTGTTCAAAAACGGGCGCCTCCGTCTGTGATAGGCAGAACACTCAATTTCCCAGCAGTCAGTGTTCCGCCTATCACGGACATCCTCTCATCCTCGTCCGTAGTATGAGGATGAGCGGATGTCCGTGATAGGCGGACCACTGACTACTGGGAAATTGAGTGTTCCGCCTATCACAGACAGGGAGGCGCGGCTTTTGAATAGTGGAATGGCCGCCGTCTGTCTGCACGACACGCTGATCGGGTAGGCAGACGGCGGTGACTCGAGTATAAGCCGAGGGGGGCACTTTCAGCCTAAAAAAAGGGGCTGAAAATCTTGGCTTATACTCGAGTATATACGGTACTTTTTCCTTTACAATTGTCATTTTTCTGTGGTACTGTTCTAAACATGGGAAAAAATGTGCCACTTTACAGGCATATTATAGACACCCTCCAGGCACAATATTTAAAGGAATATTTCATTTTTGTTGCTTCACTTTCAGCATTAAAAATAATCACTCAATAATTCATTGAATCATGTCCCCTGGGGCAGGACCCAGGTCTCCAAACACTTTTTATGACAATAACTTGCATATAAGCCTTTAAAATTAGCGCTTTTTTTCATGTTAGTGTCCCATAGATAGGCGGACCACTGACTGCTGGGAAATTGAGTGTTCCGCCTATCACAGACAGGGAGGCGCGGCTTTTGAATAGTGGAATGGCCGCCGTCTGTCTGCACGACACGCTGATCGGGTAGGCAGACGACGGTGACTCGAGTATAAGCCGAGGGGGGCACTTTCAGCCTAAAAAAAGGGGCTGAAAATCTCGGCTTATACTCGAGTATATACGGTACTTTTTCCTTTACAATTGTCATTTTTCTGTGGTACTGTTCTAAACATGGGAAAAAATGTGCCACTTTACAGGCATATTATAGACACCTCCAGGCACAATATTTAAAGGAATATTTCATTTTTGTTGCTTCACTTTCAGCATTAAAAATAATCACTCAATAATTCATTGAATCATGTCCCCTGGGGCAGGACCCAGGTCTCCAAACACTTTTTATGACAATAACTTGCATATAAGCCTTTAAAATTAGCGCTTTTTTTCATGTTAGTGTCCCATAGACTTTAACGGTGTTCTGGCGGCTTTTGAATTTGCCCCGAACACAGCATATTGTTCAGTGTTCGCAGAACATCCGAACAACCAAAGTTCAGCCTGAACTTATTCTCGGGCCGAACCATTCGCCAATCCCTAGTGGTGGATTCACAGTGTCCATAAAGTAAAGAGGATCCCTCACATGGTGTTCTTAACCCCTATTCCCTGTTGGGAAGTTTCATGAAAGAGACTTATAAGTATATGTATTCAATGATTATTTTTTATTTAAACCTCACATTATATTTTTTTCACTGATTATTTTTATATCACTTATCCATCTGTTATAATGAATTATTTTTTGCTCATTCAAGAAGCCCCATGTGTGTTCTTTCTTTGGACTAGACCCATTTGTATTTTCCTTTCTTGCAGGTCATGCTCTAATTACTATCATGTGAATATTTGACTTGTTCATTGCCTGCTCACTACATTGTGTATATGTTTTTTCTCACTATTAGAGTAGCTATTTTTTCTTAATTTTTGATTTGGTGTGTACTTCACTTTTGAGTTGCAGCTCTTGTTATTTGTTGTATTGGAAGGAAAAAGGGAAAGGGGAAGTTAAAAGGAAGGGGGGTGGGGAAATTGTAGCATCAGATAAGAACAGGTAAAAATGTTATTTGTTGTATACTAGTGCAGTTTTTTCCTTTTAACCAATCCCCATTCTGACGGGAGGAGAGACAGATCTGCTGTTCCTAGTAATTAGGAACAGCGATCTGTCTCCTCCAACAGTCAGCCCCACCCCCCAAAGTTAGAAACACACATGAGGGAACACAGTTAACCCTTGATCACCCCTAGTGTTAACCCCTTTCCTGCCAGTGACATTTACACAGTAATCAGTGCATTTTTATAGCACTGATTGCTGTATAAATGTCAATGGTCCCACAAAAGTGTCAAAAGTGTCTGATTTGTCCACCGCAATCCTGCTAAAAAATGTAGATTGCTGCCATTACTAGTAAAAAAAATGAAATAATAAAAATGGCATAAATCTATCCTTATTTTGTAGATGCTAAAACTTTTGCGTAAGCCAATCAATATATCTTATTGCGATTTTTTTTTTTTTACCAAAAATATGTAGAAGAATACATTTTGGCCTAAACTGATTAAGGAATGTGATTTTTTAAATTGGGGATATTTATTATAGCAAAAAGTTAAAAAAAAAATTTTTTTTCAAAAATGTCTCTAATTTTATGGTTTATAGTGCAAGAAACATCACCCCCCGGGGAAGATTCACAGAGAACAGACATACGACCTCAAACAAAACCCACCATTTTAAGGCACATTACAGATTGGTGTACTTAATGCACCTAACCCATGTGAGTACCCTGTACTGGGGCTTTTTTGTTTGTGCAATAAAATTGTGTTAAACGATATCATGCTACAGAGTCTCTTTCTACTGTTTGTATATGAGGATCCAGCATCAGTGAGCAGTCTGGATCCATATAACTAACAGAATCCCCGAGGTGATTCATATGTGTGTTTGACCGAACTTAATTGCGAGTTCACACGCTCTAAGGTGAGCAACCATTGCCTGAGGGTGGGGAGAACCTGAGTGTGGACACTGCAACATGTTATTTCCATGTTTTTATGAATCACCATGTTATCTTTATTAAGGACTATATACTGATTATGTTGGACTGATCTGCGTTTGATTAGAACTTCACTATTAAGTACACTATAGCACATTATGATTCACCTTAGTGGCTCCATATATATATATATATATATATATATATATATATATATATATATATATATAACTTTTATTAGTTTGCTTATTGTTTTAATTTTGTCTGTTGAATGTGACACTTAAAGAGGAAGTAAACCCTGATGAGTTTACTTCCTCTTTGATTCCCTGCAAAGGTAAAGCATAATGGACTACTATGCAATGCATAGTAGTCCATTATGTGTCACTTACCTAACACAGGAGCCAGCGAAGTCACCACTGTCCCTTGTAGTCCGGAGCATCCATCTTCTTCCGGGTATCGCTGCTCCGCCGCTGTCATTCGGCGAGGCCGCGATGACGTCACTACCACGCAGGTGCATGGGAGCCGCCACTCGCGGCATATCGCCGTTGACAGCGGCGCGCTCAGTGCGCCTGCACGCTGCTGTCTATAACACATGCGCCGTAGACAGCGATGCCTGTCTTTCGGCAAATATCTCCTAAACCGTGTAGGTTTAGGAGATATTTCTTGGACCTACAGGTAAGCCTTAATCTAGACTTACCTATAGGTCAGAGTTGGTTGTAAGGGTTTACAACCACTTTAACACAGAATTTATCATTACAGCAATCAAAAATCCTATATGCAGCTTTGGAATATATTATAATTTTTGTTAGTTTATCACGGTTCCTTTATTATTATCAATAACATATATATATTTTTTTATTATTGCCACTTTAAAAGTATTTGTTGTAACTAATGTTAGGAGACGTGATCAGTGCTAGCAGCTGTCAATGATTAGTACTTGTCTATTATATTTTATTTTCTATATATTTTGTCACTTTTAAAACAGGTAGCTCGCAAGATCCTCATAGATTGTAAGAAATAAAAAACACAGAGGTGATTAAATACCACCAAAACAAAGCTCTATTTGTGGGGAAAAAAGGAAGTCAATTCTGTTTTGGTACAGCGTCGTACAGTTAAAATGACGCAGTGCCATATCGCAAAAAATGGCCTGGTCTTTAAGGGGTTAAACTTGCTTTTAAGTGTTTACAGCTTCTTGTGGTCTTAGCAGAACCTGACCACCCTCTCCCCCAACCCAACTGCCCATCAGAGTTTATGTTCACTTTTTATGTCTTGCCTTCATTGTCCTTTACTAAAGTAAATTGTTTTATGTATCTTACTGTGAATTTAATAGAGGTTATGTAAAAGAGAATACTGATTTTGGTAATGAAGACACGCATGAATTTGTGCATTTTAACATCTAGCTGTGCATCTCCAAATATGTCACTCTAGTATTTCCATATTATTTGGACTTGCTAACAAATTACACGTCTCTGAGTATTATGTCAGCTGAAAAAGTAAAACTTAAGCCTGGTACAGACGTACTGAAAGTTGGCTGGTTCAACAGGAAAGACCGGTTTCTGTTGAATGGTCATGTTGAGTCCCCACTGTCAGAATACAATAGAATAGTGAAAGATCCTTGCATCACACATCATTGTGTTGATGCAGGGATCTGTCAATTTTTTTTTTTCAACCTGCTGGTTGAATAAAAAAAACTGAACGTGTATACTTTCCTTTACAATGAAAAAAATACATTTAAAGACAAAAGCTCTTTTGGATTGTTTTGTGTTTTGAGAAAAGAAAATCTTTGATAAAAATGATCTCTACATAGAAGAGGTTAGTATGGTTTGTGTGAGAGTTAGCAAGAACGTAAACGAGAGTGGCGTTATGGTAGGGAGGACTTGCTGCACCAAAAACCTTGATTGTTCTATGCTGAAAGCTAACATACCTTTGCCATATATGAAGGATATTATAAGTATCTATATTTTAACCACTTGCCGACTAGCCGCCTCCATTATACTGTTTTTGTTTGGGTACAGTGTCGTACGACAGTCCAATTGTCAGTTAAAGCAACACAATGCCCTATCGCAAAAAATGGCCTGGTCATTAAGGGGGGAATTCTTCCAATCCTTAAGTAGTTAAAGCATATTACAGCGAAACAAAACCGCTCCATTTTAATTAGCACATTTTAAAACCCTATTATTTCACAGTTCGTTCCTAATGTTGAATGCATTAAATGTTCTTAAAAACACCCTACATGCATTGTGTTATTTTTTTAGAACCACAAAAACCTTTAGTGAAAGCAGGAAGTCTTCCCAGAGAATGTACTATACCTCTACACAATTACACATCAAATGCTTTCTAAAACTAAACATACGGCTAGCATGTGACATCTGAAATGAAATAAGATCTGACACATTTCAGTACATTCTATCTAATGCCCTCACACTGTTTCTGAGGTTTTAAATGAAATGCTCTCATGTAGAGGTGATAGGAAAAGAGAACAGCATTTATCATCACAATACTCTTTCAGAAGTCATACATGGGGTGCATAGTTTTATCAGGTCTTGTTAGAGCTAACCTTTTATTGTCTGTAAAAACTAAAATACATCAAATACTATGTTATCAATGTAAATTGTTTGATCATTCCTAGCTTGCAATGTACAATACGTTTCGTTCCAAGGATTACAAAGGATATATAATCTTCTGCTCTATTGCTAAATATGGTATGAATTTCTACTATTAGACACAAAACAAAAACTCAAGCTTTGAAAAGTGCAAAAATGTTCCTTTCGGTAAAAATAGGCTTATGATAAGATAACTTTGACATATTTTACTTTGTTTTTAGGAGGTTAATCTACAAATGTCAAGACTATCTATTTTTGGTGCTCAGTTAAAACAAAACACCCAATGCAGGAGACTAACTAAAACTTGATGACGATGAGAATATAAACAAATGTCAAAGCTCCACATAAGCAAGGGCAGACTTGGTTGTGTTTTATATACTATTTTACTTGGATGAATAATAGTAGATATAATTTCTAATTTAAGTAGAGGTCAGCTTTAAGCACACACATTGGCAGGAAAATTAGGTCTGCTGCCCAATTTGCAATGATATTCAACAAATAACACTGAGAATCCTCCTCCAGACTGCATAAAGCTGACCTTCACTAATCATTAGAGATTCTAAAGGGTTCTGCATATCAGCCCTGATTACAAGTATAACTTGCCACGCATTAGCGGTAGTGTTGAATTGTAAGTCTGTTAACTTGCTGCACATTTTTACTGGAAAATTGTACTCTTGCAAAGCACTTGAAGCTCTAGTTGACACTTTTCCAATTTGTAGCAAATTTGCGTGCCAAGTCTCTAGCAAGAGCAAAGTTGCAATGATGAGTCTAAAGCAAGAACTTTGCAAGTCTACAGCATGAAAATGTATCCACAGTGACCCCTGTGGTGGGATGACTATTACACAACATAACTGAACCAGAACTTGCAGCTGATGTGCAGAATGTTTGCAAAGAAAGTCAATCTGGAGTCATGCAAGGTGGGCTTGCTGAAATTGTGCAAAAATCTTGTGAAGCCTGACAAGTTTTGCAATAGCTTAGAAAGTCATTTTCAAACTTGCAGCACAATTGCTTTCTATCTGGGACCCTGGCCATTAGCTCAGATGTAAATGTTGTCCAATGCAGCACAGAAACTCTTTATTAACATTTTCTATTACTGTTTTTCAGCTTCTCTCTGGCTTTATATTCACATCTATTTTCTCAATAGCACAAGCCAACAGAATACAAGATGCTACAGTTTCATATATTTTAAGAGTCCTGAGAATGTCCTCAGTATTCCCTGAACATACTTACAGTACCTTATAGTTTACTCAACTTTCCCACAAATGTTCAGAGGTGACAAGAAGAGGAAAACAAAATAGGGAAACATAATCAAAGTATGGAATTATTTAAAATGGAACTAAACCCATTGATTTAACAGTTTTACAAAACAGCTACATTCAAGGCATGCCATACTTGATAACAAATAGACATACTAGAGGGAGTACAACTAGATGAATCAATGGTGGAGAAGGATTTGGATGTTCTGGTAGATGATAAGTTTATTAATGGCATGCAATGCCAAGCTGCGATTTCCAAAGTAAGCTAAATGGTTTCTTGTATAAAATGAGGTATAGACTGCAGAGAGAGAGATATTATTTTGCCCCTGTACAAATCATTAGTAAAAACCTTATCTGGAATATGCAGTTCAGTTTTGGAACCAGTTCTCAAAAAAGGATATCAGGGAACTACAGGACGTGTATAGAAGGGCAACCAAACTGATAAGAGGCATGGAAAAGCTCAGCTATGAATAAAGATTAGAGAAACTGAATGTATTAACTCTTGAGAAAATGAGAGGGGGGATATGATCAACATGTACAGTATAAATACATAAGTGGTCCATATAGTGAACCTGATGTAGAGTTATTAGCTTTAAGGTCATCACAGAGGAAAGGGGCACACTCTTTACATCTGGAGGGGGAAAAAAATACATTCAAGTATGAAAAATGCTTCACCACAGTTAGAGCTGTAAAAATGTGCAATAGACTCCCTGAAGAGCTGGTCTCGGCCATCTCAGTAGATTGTTTCATAAAATGCCTGGATTCTTTCATAAATGCACAAAATATAACTGAATAATAATATTTATAGGTAAAGTTGATCCAGGGAATATCTGATTGCCTCATGGGGGATCAGGAAGGATTTTTTTCCCCACTGGAGCAAATTGGATCATGCTTTATTATATTATTGTAAAGGATAATGCACTATATATGGATGTTTTTGATTTGTGTGATTTGTGTGTGTTGTGTTTTTTTAAGGGGATTGAAGTGGATGGACTTGTGTCTTGTTACTTGAGTCCTATGATAGACAGAACACTGGTCCAATGCCGGCCCAGGAGATGAGACTTCCTATTACAGAGGCTGCTGAGTAAACAAGAGATTTGCGCTGTATGTAATCTGACGGTGCTCGTCCTGTCCTCCTCCCTCTTCCCTCGTAGGCAGCCCAAATTGCAGCATCGGCTTATAATGCGCACACTATTTGCAACCGATTTTCAGGGTGAAAAAGTGTGTGTTATATGTCAATAAATACAATATGTAAGATTATGTACAACTATTTAAATACAGACGTGACCATCCAAAAGCACAGGGAATGCAGTAAAATCTCACTTCAAAATGATGTATGTAGGAAGTGATAACATTTTGCAACTGCAGTAAATATGTAAATGTTCAACTTTAGGAGTAGTAGTAGACTACTAGCATTACTTGACATATGTGGTAAACAGACCTTGTTCAACCAGGAAATTAGGCCAGCAATATAGACACGACACCATAAGAGTATGAGGTAATTCAACCATTATTTAAAATGCAGCAACATCTTCAGTGCATTTATAAAACTGATTGTAAACCGCTGGATTATTTTATTTTTTTACCCGGCAAGGTAAAGACATGATGTGCTAGTATGCAACACATACTAGCACATTATGTTAAACTTATCTTAAAATTAAGCCTTCCAATGCCAAGATCTCATCGCTGGAGGCCGCTTTCATCTTCACCCACCTTGCTTCTGCATTTGCGGACTATCTCTATGACTGGCCAGAGCTACATTGACGTCACTCTCACACATCCATGCAGTGGTGTGTCCAGAGTATGGCACATATGGCAAGTGCCATATGAAGGGGGCGCTCATGAGTGGCTGGGCAGCAAGGCACTGACTTACCATGGTCTCTTCTTCCCAGGGCCAGATTAACGTAGGGGATATTGGAGCTGCAGCTCCAGGCCCCTACCATGATATTGGCCCAATACAGAGATTGCATTCTCGCAAGACAGCTGAATTATAGGCCCAAGACAGCGAGCCAGCCTACTTCGGTGGCCGCTACACACATTGCCTTAGAGAACGCTGAGCTGAATAGCCTCTGTACTAGCGCTCTGAGGCTGAGCACGCAACTTTCCTTGATGTCCCAGGTGGCATGACATCATCCAGAGGCTGGCCCAAGAGGCTGGTGGGAAAAGAGTGTGGGCGGCGCTGGCACTGCTGCAAGCAAAGAGGAGGAAGCGCTGTACAAGTGAGCTCTGCCTCTGCATAGGACTGGGGAAGTTGGGCAGATAAGTGCAGCTCAGTGTACTGTCTCTGTCTGAAGTGGGTTAACTGTTTGGGAGGGAGGGAGGGAGGGTGGGAAGGGGGCTGTCAGTGCCTCCTAGGCCTATCACTACCAGTGCTCATTAGTGAAGCACATCAGTGCCAGCCCACCTATCAGTACCAGTGTCACCTATCAGTGCAATCTATAAGGGCAGCTCATCAATGTCAACTGCCAGTGTCACCTATCAGTGCCACCTGTCAGTGCCAGTGTCACCTATTAGTGCCCATCAGTGCAGCTCATCAGTGCCGCCTAACAGTGTTGGTGCTGCCCCATCAGTGCTGCCTTATCAATGCCCATAAATGCCATAAATCAGTGCCCATCTGTGCAGCCCAACAATGCTGCCTATCAGTGCTGTCTATCAGTGCAGCTCACCATTGTTGCCTATCAGTGCAGTTCATCAGTGCCAATCCATAATTTGTTAATTGAAAAATGAAAGAGCTTGACTTGTAGTTTTGTTATCTTTTTTTGTTAAGGTTATCTGAAAGATGGGTTTCAAATGTTTCGACAGGGGCACCGTTTCAGTACCATTTTCACTATATATGCCTCTGCATGCATGTGGGAGCTGCCGGTCATGGCATGCGGCTCTGAGGAAATAGCACAATTGGCTCTTCCTTTAGCGAGCACGCACCAGTGATGTCACTGGCTGCATGTACAGTAAATATCTCTTAACTAGATGCTGACCGCCAGCCGTCAAATGACGGCCAGGCGGTGCACCTATTGTGGCAGGAGGGCGTCATGTGACGTCCTCCCGTTTAAACAGGGTATACGCGCGATCATCCCTGTTCCTTCGGTGGTGGCGTGTCAAGGAGACAACACTCGCCACCGAGAGGGGTGAACAGCCATTGTGCATGGCTGTTTACCATGTGATTGGCCGTGTTGAAGTCACGGCCGATCACAGATGGTCACACCCCCACTGTGCATGGCGCTGCACGTGCACATCGGTGGCGGCATGCTCCCGGGAACACTGCTCATCACCGATGCTGGTAAAAAGCCATTGGCTGGCTGTTTACCCACGTGATCGGCTGTGATCCTTTCACAGCCAATCACTAAATGTAAACAAACCGCAGTAACGAGATGTTACCGGGTTCTCCTCCTCACACACCGATCGTGTGTGAGGAGGAGATTGCGGTAACATCTCGTTACCGCTTACAGTGTACACCAACACACACTGATTGCCCCCCCCAATAAAGAGGACCTGTCACCACCCATCATAGTACCTGTCACTCACAGTCCATCAGAGTAACCAAGTACCTGTCACAGTCCATCAGAGTACCCGAGTACCTGTCACAGTCCATCAGAGTACCTGAGTACATTATCATATATGCACTACTTTATACATTACCATGAGTTGTCTTATGGCAGCCAATTCATAATAAATAGACTGCTAACACATCACATTAGATAAAAAAATGCAGCGCCTTTTTTAGCAACGCAGCACACCACAACAAGCAATGGGCTGTGCTGTGCTCTGGTGTGTCATTCATAGCACACACAATGAATGGCACCACAATGGACTGCACATAAAGCAGGTTCATTGTTAGGTGTGGCAAGAACATGGAGTAAAAGCATTGCAACAATGCACATGGGTGAATGGGCCCTAAGAAAATCTTTCCTGGGACACATGGCCTGAGGCAATTTTGCTGTAACCTAAGCTATCATTAAGTATGCTTTATTGCCTATAATAGTATTTGTTCTGCTGTAGTGCTTTAACCTCCCTGGCGGTATGATTATTTCGGATTTTAGGTGCTAAAAGCGGTACCATTATTTTGCATGAAAATTTGGCGTTTTATATTGTAGTCCTGCAATTCTTAGGAATAACTCACTTAAATCTGTCCAAACCAGAGTCTAGCAGACATCCCGGGTATGATAAAGTTTGAAAAATGAAATCATAAATTATAATATAATAAATAATTATAAATAATTGTACCAAATAATAATATAACAATAATAAAAATTATTCAATAATGTAATCAAATCAAAAACACTGAAATTTGCTCAGTTGCAGAATTGTCACTGTCATTACTTTTCAGTATTTGATGACGGATCTCCCCACAAATCGCTATCGCTCAATTCTGCGAGTGATTCAAATTTATTATCGCTGATTTCTAGCTGGTCTAAAACCATTTTTGATGTAAAAGGACAGTTTGGTTGCTATGGACAATCTCCAGTTTCCAGGCATAAAGAACAGTTTTTATTACATAAAACTGCATGCAGGACACTGGGCAGACCACTAGGGACAACGGGGATGTGAAATATTTACATACAGCAATGTAATCTGTAAGATTACATTATACTGTATGTTTACTGTTTGTTTTACTTTTTGAATTTGGCGCCGATCGCTCGTACAGCGGGGAGACAACGCTGGATCCGAGGGAGAAGGTGAGTAAACGTCCTCCTGGATCCAGCGATGCAGTCCCGAGTCTGGCTCGGGGATACCGCTTTTGGTATGAAAATTCCACCCCGAGCCAGACTCGGGAATACCGTCAGGGGGGTTAAAATAAGTTTTTTGGGGCCATTCACGCCAGCTTGTTCTGCTATGATGCATTAAACACATGTGTGAACATGCATTCTCTGTCCATCCAACGCACCACAATGGACTATAAATGTATACTCTGCATTGCAGCGCAAGTGAGCTGCGAAGGTGAATTGGGTAAACACATAGAAACGCACCGTGGTGGCATAAAAGGGTCCTGATTTAAACAAAGGGTCCAATTGTTTTTTTTCTATAGGTCAATGTAAATACATGTGAGCACAAATAGTACAAAGTGCAAATTTTACTGAAAGCGACCAACTCTCCAAAATCCTTACCCTGTTTAACCACTTACAGACCGGACCATTTTGCTGGTCAAAGACCAGACCACTTTTTGTATTTCGCACTTTGTCGCTTTAACTGACAATTGCGTGGTCGTGCGACGTGGCTCCCAAACAAAATTGACGTCCTTTTTTTCCCACAAATAGAGCTTTCTTTTGGTGGTATTTGATCACGCCTGCGGTTTTTATTTTTTGCGCTATAAACAAAAATAGAGCGACAATTTAGAAAAAAAACGCATAATTTTTTACTTTTTGTTATAATAAATATCCCCCAAAAATATATAAAAAAAACATTTTTTTTCCCTCAGTTTAGGCCGATACGTATTCTTCTACATATTTTTGGTAAAAAAAATCGCAATAAGCAATTATTGATTGGTTTGCGCAAAAGTTATAGCGTTTACAAAATAGGGATAGTTTTATAGCATTTTTATTAATAATTTTTTATTATTTTTATTTTACTAGTAATGGCGGCGATCAGCGATTTTTATTGTGACTGCGACATTGTGGGGGACCCATCGGACATTTTTGACACATTTTTGGGACATTGTCATTTATACAGTAATCACTGCTATATAAATGCAGTGATTCCTGTGTAAATGACACTGGCAGTGAAGGGGTTAACCAGTGGATGGCAGTGTAGGGGTTAAGTGTTCCTAGGGGTGTGTTACTAACTGTGGGGAGGTTGGGCTTTCATTTAGTGAACACTGATCTCTGCTCCAATCACATGGAGCAGAGATCAGCGTCACTAGTTGCTAGGCAGAATGGAGAAATGATGTTTACACAGCATTTCCTCCATTCAGCCATCCCGTGAGACGATCGCGGGGATGCCTGCGGCGATCGAGTCTGCGGGTCCCGCGACCGGACTCACGGGGGTCCTGACCAGCGCGGGAGCGCGCCGGCGCCGGCGCGCTCCCGATGGCAGGGCGGCATTGAATATTGGACGTACCTGTACGCCAATATGCCTGCCCGTGTCATTCTGTCGACGTACATCGTCGTGCGCTGGTCGGGAACCGGTTAAAGCTCAACCTCTGTATTTTTCAAATGTTATCCCTTGCCCCCTCACCTAAAGCGGACAGATAGAATTGCAATTTTAGCTGCGGACAGATGAAGTTATCTACCACAGCTAAAAGCACACAATGCTTTCCTATGGTCCCTTTCACACACTGCGTTTACATGCGGTTTTGTGCAGATAGAAAAAATAAAGCTGACTGCTTCCAGGAACAATTTAGCGCAGTTATCTACACATAACTGCAGGTAATCTCAGTGTATTGTTTCTTCTGCGGATACCAGCGGCAACAAAGAAAGAAAAAAAAAACAGAAGGCACATCAGAAATGGCAAGAATGTTCCAACACAGCTAAACATAGCCGCATGTAGACGCACGTAAACGCAGCTAATCGTAATGTACAACTGCGAGTGAACGCTGTGCCAGGATTCTCTGAATTTCAAAATAACAAAACATGCCTTTAACAGCGGCAGAGCATCCACCTGTGTGAAAGGGCCTTTTATATGATATATATATATATATATATATATATATATATATATATATATATATATATATATTCTGTTCTTCTCGGTAGGGGGTGCAGTTAGACACAGCACAAGCCCATCAGCAGGTGACGGCCAATGGATTTCCCCTGGCACCTACTGATTGGCACGCAAGAAGACAGGACAGAGCTCTTCCTATGTAAACAAGGCAGAGCTCTGTCCTGTCAGTAGGGATGTGCTGGATTTTGTTTCCTTGCAAAGAAAGAAATGAAAACCAACACATCCCTTAGTGAAAGCACCTTAGAGTAAACACAAAAACACTGGTTAGGCACAAATTTAACCCCTTGAGCACCCTAGATGTTTAACCCCTTCCAGCCAGTGTCATTTGTACAGTGACAGTTTAAATTTTTAGCACTGATCAATGTATTAGTGTTGCTAGTTCCCACAAACTGTCAAATGTGTCAGTTAGTGCCAGATTGTCTGCCGCAATATCACAGTCCCACTATAAGCCATTACTAGTATACAAAATAAATAAATACAATTTCCAGTTTATATACCATAGTTTGCAGATGCTATAAGTTTTACGCAAACCAATCAATATACGCTTATTGTGATTTTTTTTTACCAAAAATATAGTTACATACACATGAATAAAGACACCAGTCCAACCTGAGTGAGTGTCTACAATTGTTCCTATCCCTGTACATTGCACACTCACATCAGTCCCTACCCTTGAGGATCCCACAATCCAAGGTCCCTATTCATATACTAGAACCAATTTTTGGACAGAAGCCAATTAGCCTACCTGCATGTCTTTGGAGTGTGGGAGGAAGCTGGAGTGCCTGGAGGAGGCCCACGTGGGCACAGGGAGAACATGCAAACTCCAGGCAGGTAGGGATTCAAACCAGTGACCCTTTATACTGCAAGGTGAGAGTGCTAACCACTACACCACTGTGCCCCCATATAAAGATGTACCAATATGTAGCAGAATACACATGAATGAAGAAATTTGATTCTTTTTATTTTTTATTATTATAGCAGAAATTAAAAAATATTGTTTGCTTTTCAAAAAAAAACAAAAAAACACTTTTAAGTACTCAATGGGGTTTATTTACTAAAGCTGGAAAGTGCAAAATCAGGCTCACTTCTGCATAGAAACCAATGAGCTTCCAGGTTTTATTACCAAAACTTAATTGAACAAGCTGGGGTTAGATGCCCATTGGCTTCTATGCAGAAGTGATCCGGATTTTGCACTTTCCAGCTTTAGTAAATAAACCCCATTGTGTACTTAAAAGTGGGGTATGCCCGTAGTGCAAACAATTCAAAACCCTGTGGTGATCAAATACCACCAAAAGAAAGTGCTATTTGTGGGGAAAAAAATGACATAAATGTAATTTAAGTACAGCATTGCATGATGGCGCAATTGTTAGTTAAATTAACATAATGTCATATAGCATGAAATGGCCTGGTCATGAAAGGGAGTAAATCTTCCAGAGGGCAAGTAGTTAAGAGGAGTAGGACAACAATGGCAGCTTGTATATTTCTTTCATGACAGGTTTAGTTTAAATCTTCAGCAACAAGATGCAAATGGAGCACTCACGGTGATATTCAAAAGTTTGATGGATGGCTGACATTTTCCATTATAAAGAGCTCTGAGATCAACAACTGCAAACAAAATATAAACCGAGTTCTTAGATAATATTATAGAACTAATGTATTGTATTAAATGAATCCTAATGTCAAGAATGCTTGCGATTTCTAGATATTGGGTTTGTGTTCCTAAGCTTTGAACATAATTCACACAGCTATTATCTATCTGCCTCACAATATGGCAAACGTTTTTCTCCTTATGCATCAAGAGGGAATGTGTGCACTTCATAAGATGAGTGGTCCAGTTACAATGAAGGGTGAGGCATCAATCACATTTACCACTTATCATAGTTGAAGAATTTGTTTGTAGACATGAAAGTATTGGAACTGCCATTCTGAAAATGTTGCCTTGCTGTGTCTAGCTTCAATACACTTGAATCACTGACCTGCATAATTGAGTGTCAGAAAAGTGTTAAAATCACTTATCTACATGCTTGTTCAAGGTCAATGAATTAGAAAGTGTTAAAGCCAAAGCATTAGCCTAACAGCCAGGAAAGCAACATTCTCAAAAGGTGATGTCAGCAATGGCAGCCTATTCTGATGTGCCAGGTAAACAATTTTTTTTTTTTATTGTTTATTTGAAACATTTTTAGAAATCTTACAATGCAGTACATAGAGTAGTGTGTGAGACATAACAAGAGCATGGTATAGTCAGATAATAAAGTTTTCCATATTGGATCAATAACGCATATTTACTTAACCATACAAAATAATAAAGGAAAGTAAAACATCAAAAAGTCTTAAAGACAACATAGCTAATAGTTAACATCAAGAAGATAAGGAAACGCAAATGTCACCGGAAACATAACAGGAGGTGTAAACAAGATAAGGTATTCAAGATGCATTGTTTGAGGGAATACTGAGAATCATCCCAAATTTTCCATATCTTATAAAAAAAGGGTAATGAGTCATCGATCATTGCAGTCAGATGTTCCATCCTATGGATATCAGCCATTATAGAAAGAAATTGATGGAATGTGGAGGGGGGGGGGGGTAGTGTACAACCAGTTTCTAGGTATAACTCGTTTTGCAGCTAGTAGAATGAAAGCCACTAGTCTCCCTGAGGCTTTAGAGATACCTGAAAAGGGGAGGCCTAATAGAAAGTGTATGGGGTTTAGAGGTATGGAGATATTTAATAACTTCTGCAAGAGTTTTTCCAGAAAGGGCCAATAGAAGAACACTCCCAGAAGATGTGGAATTGAGTGTCCGTAGTTTCATTACATCTCCAGCATTGTCTAGGGGCCATAGGGTTGGGGGTGTGTAGTATGTCTGGGGTTCTATACCAGAAGAGCAAAATCTTAAATGTAGTTTCTCTCTGCACTACACAGCGTGAGATTTTGGATGAGGAACCCCAGATTTTTCCCCAATCAACTAATGATATAGGTCATTGTAATATTTGTGGGGGGGGGGAGCTTTGTGTAAGATTTTATATATGGATGAGATTAGTTTGGGTTCATATGGTCCATCGGCACATAAAAGTCCAAAGTTGGTGGGTTTCTCTAGAGATAATGAGGGAGATTTAGAGAGGAAAAAAAGATAATTGTATATATGAGTACAAAAGTGATGTAGGGAGCTGATGTTTTGCTTGGAGATCTTCAAAAGACAGGAGTCTACGTGTCACTGGATGTACAAGGTGTCACAATTGAAAGATTTTCGAGTCCATGGGAGCATCCGTACATAGGATAAACCATCAGGGATGTCTGGGTTAAAATGTACATTCAAGAATGAAAGGCAGGAAAAGAGGGAGAACCGCTCCAAATATCTCTTCCAAATAGATAGAGTAAAGAGCATTGATACCAAGCATAGGGATCTTAGTTGAGGCATGTGTTTGTTTGAGGAGGGCCATAGCATGTAACATGGGTGTACCATAACCCCCATTTCAATCTCAGTCCATCTATTTGGGGCCCTCATAGATGTCCAGGAGGTCAATACTTGGAGATGGGATGCATAATAATATTTAATGACGTCCGGAGCAGCAAAACCCCCTATGTTTTAAGGCTAGGACTACTAAGCTTGCGATCCTATGGGAGGCATTGTTCCATACAAAGTGGAGACATTTCCTTTCGAGAGCTTTCAATTACGACATTGGGACTGAGACTGGGAGAGTCTCAAATAAGTATAACAGTTTGGGAAAAATCAACATCTTAAGAACATTAATTCTTCCAAGAAGAGATATAGGGAGAGAAGTCCATTGATTTAAAAGGCAAGTTATTTCCGTGAACATAGGGGGAAAGTTGGCTTGATATAGGGAGGAGTAAGAGGGTGTGATATGGATGCCCAAGTATTTAAGTGTGTGAGTGCACCAACGATATTTGAAGTTGTGTTGGATATGGGTGAGTTGGTCCAGTGGGATGTTAATGGGTAGAGCCTCAGTTTTTGAAGGATTAATTTTAAACCCCGATAAGGATCCAAAGGAGGCCAAGGTGCTATGTAGGGAAGGTAAAGGTATATGCGGATGGGTGAGAGTCAACAAAATATCGGCAAAAAGTGATAGAGTATATTCCCGATGTCGCAGTGGTACCCCCAGAATGTCTGATGGGACCTGATGGCCAAGGCAAGGAGTTCCAAACTTAGAATAAAGAGCAAGGGGCGACAAAGGACAGCCCTGTCTGGTGCCATTATTTAGGGGAAACATCTGCGACAAATGAGAAGACAGCTGTACCTTGGATGAAGGATTAGAGTATACCGCCTGTAAGGCCTGAATAAATGGGCCAGTAAACCCGTATCTAGAAAGGACTGCAAACATAAATGGCCAACTTAGGCAGTCAGAGCGATGGGCTGGTAGTTGTCTGGCAATGAGGGGTCCTTACCTGGTTTAGGAATAACAGTTATAAATGCATGTGGGAGGGTGCCTTTTAGTAAGGAGGAAAATAGGGTCAATAGATACAGGCTTAAAATTGTGGAAAATGTTTGTATTAGATATAAGGGAGCCCACCTGGACCTGGGGATTTATCGGACGGTAAACCTTTTAACCACATTCACTATTTCCTCTGCAGTGATAGGTGCGTTAAGCATAAATCGTTGTTTGGGGAAATCTCAGGTAATTTTAAGGAGGCCATAAAGTTGTCAAATTTTGCCTGTGTAAAATAGGAATTAGATTCAGAGCTCAAACAGTTATAAAGTCCTTGGTAAAAGTCACCAAACACCTTAGCCCTGGGACAATAGATGAGGGTACCATCTGGCTGCATTAGCTGATCAGGGATTGATAGGAAAGGACGTGGTTTAAGTCTGTTAACTAGCAGCCTATGTGGTTGGTTGGCATACTCGTAATATTTTTGTCTGGATCACAGTAAAGATTTGGATATCCTGCTCATGAAAAATGATTTAATGTGGTTAGGTAAGGTAATTGATGTGTTTTGGTGACTACAACTCAAAAGGATAAATCAAACTTGGAGGACTAGATAGGAAGAAAGGACACCTATTGGACTGGTACATTTAATTAGAATTGCAGGTGTGTTTTCCACCGCTAGGTGGAGTTCGGCTTGTTCCGATGGGTTGGCCGGGCTACTGGAGGCTGGGGATTGTGGCCTAAGAAGGAAGTGCTCCATGTGCTGACTAGGCCAGGACTGTGATGGCAGGATAAATCCGCAGGATATATCTTTTTGGTATCCAATTTTTCCCCAAGGATGCCCGGGGGCCACTGGCTATTGATGAAGTTTCTATGGATGCTGAAGTAGCAGTGCAGGGCCCGCAGACAAGGAGACTGGGACCGGAGCTCGGCTCTCACACATCACACATTACACGCAGCGCATGCTCCTCCAGGTCAGTTTTTTTTAGCGACTGTGTCCCATTTGTTGGGATGATGTTGTTCATAATAATTATTTTTTTTGGAATGCAGTTAAATGATTCCAAATAAAAATACAACATTCAGGGATCCATTCATTAAAGCATCTCGCGTGCAATATTTAGGTGCCCTGACACAATATCGCATGTGATCCTGAAACTCTCAATTCACTATGCTGTTTTGCAGTATTTACTGAAAAACACTGAACATACTCCATAAATACTGCATGGAAAAGCCAATTCACAGGAGGAAATAAAATAATTAAATGCATGTGTGATTACAGGAAGTAGTGATCCAGGCCTGTGGTATTTAAAGCAGAATTTCAGTCATTTCTTCATCTTTCCATCTATTAAATCTTCTGCCCTTGTTGTTTTAATTTTGAAAAGTAAAAAATGTTTCTTCTGCCAATAAATACCTCATACAATACATTGGTAAAAAGCCTAAGCTTATGACATCATGTACAGCTCTCTCTCTCACTGTCATGAGAGTTTGCCAGGAAGGCATGGGAGTGATTCATAAGAGGGCTACAGAGAGCTGCAGGGCTGCAGAGCTGGAGGTGTGTCTTTGTGTCTCTGTAAATCAAAGAAGTAAACAGGCAGAAGCTTCAGCTGCCCACAGTTAAAATAGATGCAGCCAGACTCAGTGGAGGGAGCAAGTACAAAATCTCAGTCAATATAAATATGCAAGTGGTTGGAGGGACGTTTCATGATGGCAAATATGTTTTTTATTACAAATGATGTAAGCAGAATGCAGTGCATCTTTAACCACTTGCTTACTGGGCACTTAAACCCCCCTCAGTCCCAGACCAATTTTCAGCTTTCAGCGCTGATGCACTTTGAGTGACAATTGCGCGGTCATACAACACTGTACCCAAATGAAATTTTTATCATTTTTTTCCCACAAATAGAGCTTTCTTTTGGTGGTATTTAGTTACAGCTCGGAGTTTTATTTTTTGCTAAACAAACAAAAAAAGATGCAAAAAAAAAAAAAAAAAAAATCATGTTTTAATAGTTTGTTATAAAATTTTGCAAACGGGTCATTTTTCTCCTTCATTGAAGTGCGCTGATTAGGCGGCACTGATAGGCTGCATTGGTGGGCACTGATGGGCTGCATTGGTGGGCACTGATGGGCTGCATTGGTGGGCACTGATAGGCTGCACTGGTGGGCACTGATAGGCATAGTTAAGGCGGCACTAATAGGCACAGATAAGGCGGCACCGATGGGCACAGATAAGGCGGCACTGATGGGCAAAGATGGGCACAGATAAGATGGCACGGATGGGTGGCACGGATAAGTGGCACGGATGGGTGGCACGGATGGGCACTGATAGGTACCACAGATAGATGGGACTGATGGGCACTGATAGGTGGCACTGATAGGTGGCTCTGATAGGTGGCACTGCTGGGCACTGATGGGCGGCACTGCTGGGCACTGATGGGCGGCACTGCTGGGCACTGATGGGCGGCACTGGGGTGCAGCACCTGAGGCAGATTTTGGGTGGCACTGTGGGTGGCACTGCTGGGTGGCACTGTGGGTGGCACTGTGGGCACTGCTGGGTGGCACTGTGGGCACTGCTGGGTGGCACTGTGGGCACTATGGGCACTGCTGGGTGGCACTGACAGGGGGGCACTTACTTTATTCAGGATGGCACTGCGGGTGGCAGGTGGGCACTGGCAGGGGGCAGGTGTCCTTTTATATTGCTGGCCGTGATCGGGACTGATGTCCCGAACACGGCCGCCGGCGATCGGCTTTTTTTTTTTCTCCTCGCGCTGTCAGCGCGAGGAGGAATACTAGCCGATTACCGGCTCCGTTTTATCACATGATCAGCTGTCATTGGCTGACAGCTGATCACGTGATAAGGGGTCGGGATCGACCCCTTACACGGATCAGTGATCAGGCGAGTCTCACGGACTCGCCGATCACAGAGCGCGCCGCGCGCGCCCCTCAGGGGGCGCGCAGGCCGCTCGTAACCGGGACTACGTCAATAGACGTAGTCCCGAAAATGTGGGTCCGCGCTATTGCCGTCATTTTGCAATAGCGCGGATCCCAAGTGGTTAAGTAATGTACAAATATAATATCCATTTTTGAGTAGTCTCTGACTTTTTGGATCAGTTCACTCAATAGTAATGCTTAGAAACCTAAATATGAAAATATGGAAATCATTGGGGTTGATTTACTTAGTTTTAAATTTACTAAGTATAACTAAAAGAATAGAGTGGAACTAAAATGGATAGAGTGGAGATGGATTAGAACACACATTGGGTTATATTGTTGTCTGTGTCCCCATTAGGGAAATTCACCTTCTGTATTTGGCCTGCTTACCATTATCACTGAAAGTAAAAGTTAAAGAAAGGAAATCCCAAATTTTTAGTTGCCCTCAGTAAAGTAATAGAGGGGATATCTTTCAATGGGGACACAGATGTCAAACAATTAAAAACAAAAATACAAAAAACAGGGTTATAGGGGCGTGGCGACCGAGCTCCAAGATGGACGTCTGAGCTGAGAGCTCCGCTCGGCCGCTGGAGAGAATCACCCTTTCGCAACTCCATCGGTGACATAGACCCACACAATTTCATTCGCAGCATAGCGCAGATACCGACGCATCCACTGAGCATGCCCAAAAATAAGAAGAACCCGCAGACGCCGCGGAAACTTCCGAACTTCTTCGGAGCGTGTGGGTCTGTACAAAATGGCGCCGGATCATGCGAGACTGAGCACCCGGAGAAGGCCTCGCAACAACAACATCTCCGGGCTACTTCCCTTAGCAGATCCTCCTCAGGGACTGCTAGCCCGACGAAAAGAAGCCCGGCCAAGCAAAGGCAAAGGATCTCTTCTCCTGGCGTAAACCGAGCGGATCGCGACATGGAGGTAAGCGGATCCGCTCCTATAGGCCTTACTCCACAAACACCAGTCTCCGACCCGATTGCCGCCTACCCCACCTCCGACCGACCGGTCTCAGATACAGTCCTTAACCCCCCTGGCGGTATTCCCGAGTCTGGCTCGGGGTGGAATTTTCATACCAAAAGCGGTATCCCCGAGCCAGACTCGGGACTGCATCGCTGGATCCAGGAGGAGGTTTACTTACCTTCTCCCTCGGATCCAGCGTTGTCTCCCCGCTGTACGAGCGAGCCGTGTCTCGCTCGATGCATCACATCGCCGATCTCCGTGCCCTGCGAGCGTTGCGACGCACGGGGACGGAGATCGGCCCCAAATTCAAAAAGTGAAACACACTGTATACATATAGTATAATGTAATCTTACAGATTACATTGCTGTATGTAATTATTTCACATCCCCTTTGTCCCTAGTGGTCTGCCCAGTGTCCTGCATGCAGTTTTATATTATAAAAACTGTTCTTTATGCCTGGAAACTGGAGATTGTCCATAGCAACCAAAACTGTCCTTTTACATCAAAAATGGTTTTAGACCAGCTAGAAAACAGCGATAATAAATTTGAATCACTCGCAGAATTGAGCGATAGCGATAGCGATTTGTAGGGAGATCCGTCATCAAATACTGAAAAGTAATGACAGTGACAATTCTGCAACTGAGCAAATTTCTGTGTTTTTGATGTGATTACATTATTGAATAATTTTTATTATTGTTATATTATTATTTGGTACAATTATTTATAATTATTTATTATATTATAATTTATGATTTCATTTTTCAAACTTTATCATACCCGGGATGTCTGCTAGACTGGTTTGGACAGATTTAAGTGAGTTATTCCTAAGAATTGCAGGACTACAATATAAAACGCCAAATTTTCATGCAAAATAATAGTACTGCTTTTAGCACCTAAAATCCGAAATAATCGTACCGCCAGGGAGGTTAAGGAGATGTTGCTGTCCCTCAAAGCCTCAATACAAGCTGACCTCACTGTGGAAGTCACTAACTGCCATAGAGAAGTATTGGCCCTGGGCAACAGAGTGGATCAAGTGGAACGCAGCATGGGGGAATGCACTACCTCCTTCAATGCTTTAGTGGAGGCCCACAGGTCCCATGGTGAGGAAATAGCATGGCTGAAAAGTAAGGTGGCAGACCTCGAGGACCGCTCTAGGAGGTGCAACATTAAGATTAGAGGTATCTCTGAGGCCATACCTCCAAACCAATTGCTGCAGTATGTACACACGCTATTCTCCACTAGGGATGAGCTTCGTGTTCGAGTCGAACGTACGTTCGACTCGAACATTGGCTGTTCGTGCGTTCGGCGAATTCCGAACGTTTTGGCCGTTCGCGTCAAAATTCGAGTGACGCGCACGCGGACCACAATGCACTGCGTTGGCGCAGTGCATTGCTGTCCGATGATTGGCCAAGCATGCACTGTGACCCCGCATGCTTGGCCAATCGCAGCGCCGGCAGCGAGGAGAGCCATGATTGGCCACAGGCATCCTGTCTGTGGCCAATCATAGCTCAGACTGTGTAGTGCACGCCCCACACTATATAAGGCCGCCTTTAAGGCGGCCTCCTGTAGTGTGTTACTTTGCATCTGAAGCAGTGGGTGTTCTGTGTACCTTCAACACAGTACACACCAATCGTTTTTGGCTGATTTCCTATCTTGCTGCTGTGTAGTGGTTGTTGTCTGTGCCCTGACTGCAGTATACACCACTATATTCACCTCACCTATATAGCTAGTGATCTAGCTTTAACCACTTAACAACTGCCCATTGCCGATTAACGGCTTCAGGGCGGTTGTTTAACTCAGAGAGGCCGTTAATTAACGGCCTCCCAGAATTCTGCTCTCGCGTGCCCCGAGGTGTGCGCACTCGAGAGCATCCGTGACCGCCGGGTCCATAAGACCCGGCGCATCACGGTAAACGGCCGCTCATAGCGGCCGTTTACCACGTGATTGCTCCGTCAAATGACGGAGTGATCACTTGGAAACAAACCGGCGTCATGTTATGACGCCTGTTCCTCCCTCCCCTTTCTGTACCGATCGGTACAGCGGAGGGGAAAGAGATCGGTGTCAGCAGCGATGTGGGCTGCATCTGCAGTGCCCACATCGCTGCTCACCGAATTTAACCCCTCAATTCCCTGCCAATACTCTGCAATACCAGTGCATACTCTGCAGTACCCTGCCATTACTCTGCAGTACCCCGCCATTACTCTGCAGTACCCCGCCATTACTCTGCAGTGCAGTACCCCGCCATTACTCTGCAGTGCAGTACCCTGCCATTACTCTGCAGTACCCCGCCATTACTCTGCAGTACCCCGCCATTACTCTGCAGTGCAGTACCCCGCCATTACTCTGCAGTGCAGTACCCCGCCATTACTCTGCAGTGCAGTACCCTGCCATTACTCTGCAGTGCAGTACCCTGCCATTACTCTGCAGTGCAGTACCCTGCCATTACTCTGCAGTACCCTGCCATTACTCTTCAGTACCCCCCATTACTCTGCAGTAACCCCCATTACTCTGCAGTACCCCCCAATACTCTGCAGTACCCTGCCATTACTCTGCAGTACCCCGCCATTACTCTGCAGTACCCCCCATTACTCTGCAGTAACCCCCATTACTCTGCAGTACCCCCCAATACTCTGCAGTACCCGCCATTACTCTGCAGTACCCCCAATACTCTGCAGTACCCTGCTATTACTCTGTAGTACCCCGCCAATACCCCGCCAATACTCTGTAATACCCTGCCATAAATTGCCATACCCAGCCATACTCAGAGATACCCAGCCATACTCGGTGATACCCTGAAGTACCCAGCCATAGACGCCCCCCACCCCTCACCACCCTCTGGTGCTTCTACCAACTCGCCAGTACGATCAAAGCCAGAATCTTTTTTTTAATTTTTTATTTCAGGCTTCCCAGCCTAGAGGTGAGATGTGGGGTCATATTGACCCCCCAGATTTCACTGTAAAGAGGACCTGTCATCCCATATTCCTATTACAAGGGATGTTTACATTTCTTGTAATAGGAATAAAAGTGATCAAAAATATATTTTTGGGAAAAAAAATGTCAAACTAAAATAAAGTAAAATGAACAATAAAAAAATAAAATAAAAATTAAAGCGCCCATGTCCCCATGTGCTCGCATGTGCCACACATGTGAGGTATCGCCGAGAATGTTAGAGCGAGAGCAATAATTCTAGTCCTAGACCTCCTCTGCAACTCAAAACATGTAACCAGTAAAAAAATATTTAAAGCGTCGCCTATGGGGATTTTTTAAGTAGCGACGTTTGGCGCCATTCCACGGGCATGTGCAATTTTGAAGAGTGACATGTTTGATATCTATTTACTCAGCATAACTTCATCTTTCACTTTATGCAAACATTGGGCTAACAAGTGGTTAATAATAGAGCTTGCAGTCAGTAGTGTTAGGAGATAGTGCGTGCTGTCTGCGTGCTCTGTACCCAGTACATACCGCTATAATATAGGGCAGGCCCCTACTTTCAAACATCCAACTTACAAACATCTCCTACTTGCAAACGCAAGGAGACAGCAGCAAGTGAGATGAAAAAAGATGGACGACAAAACAAAATTATACAGGGGTGATAACCCTTCCCTATGTTTTCCAAAAAGCTTAAATATATTTTTTTTGACTGGAGCTACACTTTAAAAATGTATCGGTTGAAAATGACAAACAGATTCAACTTAACACAACAAACCTACACAGTCCCTGTCTTGTTTGCACCGCCTGTATACTGCTGTTCTGAGTATATAGGGCCTGGGGGCCACACGCATTTCCTTTTTTTAATATGGGTACGGGGTTCCCCTTAATATGTGTACAAGACCCAAATAGGCTGGTAATGGGCAGGGAGGGCTACCCATGCCATTTTTCTGAATGATTTTCAACCATATTGCAGGAACCAGATATAACATTAAAACCGCAAGCAGTTTTAAATGGTGTTATTTCCGTTTAATGTCATTTTGTGCAGGGACTGTTCTAAACACGGGAAACACGTGGCACTTCACAGGCATACTATAGATACCCCCCAGGCACCATATTTAAAGGAATATTTCACTTTTTTTTTTCACTTTAATCGTCATTAAAATCAGTGCTCCCGCCAAAACGGTAGTTTTTAAAACTTGTTTTTGCAGTGACCCATGTCCCCTGAGGCAGGAGGCAGGTCGCCAAACCCTTTTTAGCACACTATCTTGCATATTAGCCGTTAAAATTAGCACTTTCCAATTCGAACGTTCGAGTCCCATAGACTTCAATGGGGTTCTAACGTTCGTACCGAACGCGGGGGTCGTTCGCAAGTTCTGGTGCGAACCGAACCGGGGGGTGTTCGGCTCATCCCTATTCTCCACCATTATCCCTGCGTTATCCCCTCAAGACTTGACCATTGATAGGATTCATAGGATCCCCAAACCAGCATTCCTTCCTGAAGGCGCTCCTTGGGATGTCTTGCTTAAGATGCATTACTATCATATCAAGGAACAAATTATGGCTGCGTTTCGTAAACGAGACAACAACCTCTCTCAATATGCAGAACTAATCCTGCTCCCAGACCTGTCAAGGCATACCCTTCAACTGCGCTGAAACCTGGCGACCATCATAAAGGCCTTGCGCAATCACAATGTGCCTCACAAATGGCGTTACCCAGAAAAGTTGTCCATTTCACACGATGGCACCACGTACACAATCTCCACTCTAGCAGAAGGTATTGCACTTTTGCGACAATGTAGCATAATACCACAGCAAAGCCCTCTAGAAACCCGCCACACAACTCCGCTCAATTCCAGATGAGTGGCAAGTGGTATCACACAGACGGGTCCCCAAAAATGTCACCGATGGAAATGCATGATCATACACCGTTAACCATTCAGTTCTCTCCTCGGACACAAAGGCTCTTCATCTTATCCCTTGTTCTTACCCCTGACATCTGTCATATATGAAGCTCTGTCTGCACCTGGATCACTTTCAAGATTCTATTTTTAACATTATGTTTGTTTTTGTTTACTTTTGTGGTTACACCTTATGTTTTCTTAGCACCAGACCTGCACATCCTGGAAAGACACTTCTTGCTCTGCTGCATATCCGGATACCCTGGCAGTACGTTATGTGCCGACCTCATGGAGTTAAGTTGACCTTGGCAATCCTCAGAGGACACAGTGAGTACGCTTGCAAGACATCTCCTACCTGAAAAATGACTATTACATGTGTTTCCATTAATGCCAGAGGTCTCAACCACCCTGTTAAACGTCACTCGTTGTGGTCCGAAGCCCAGAAACTCAGGGCAGATATCCTATGTGTGCAGGAAACCCATTTCCAAAAGGACAATCATCCCAAATGCACACATAGGAATTACCCACATGTGTTCATAGCACCCACTCCAAATAAAAAGAGAGGTGGTGTTGTCCTAGCCTTCTGTGACACTGTCTCCTTCCACCTCAAAAACTCCATCATAGCTGACAACGGTCACTACATCATTGTACAAGGTGACATCAACTCTAAACCATACACCATTGTGTCCATATATGCCACTAACACCCGACAGGTCAGATTTATGAACAGACTGCTCCGTAAAGTGCAATCTATCCAATATGGTAGTCTCATTATCGGAGGCGATTTCAACCTAATTGTTGATCCACAACTGGACACTTCTACTGTCACCCGTAGTAGCAAAACATACCTTAACAAGATCCTCCAAACGGAGGGATTGTATGACGCGTGGAGATGTACGCATGGCAATGAGAGAGACTTTACCTTCTTCTCCCATAGGCATGGTTCTTACTCAAGAATAGACTTATTTTTAACAGATAAATGGACTCTACAAAATGTATCATCCTCTAAGATTTATGATATTACGTGGTCGGACCACGCTGCCATATCACTCTCCATTCATGAGAAGGGTGTCTCCCCCTCTTCACCCATCTGGCGCTGCAATGTTAGACTACTACAAGACTCCGATACTAGGGAACTGATCTCTCAAAATCTACAAAGTACTTCCAACAAAATGAACACTCAGTAGAGAGTCCTTTTACACTCTGGAATGCTCATAAAGCATTTATCAGAGGTATCCTCATCCAGCTAGGCGCTAGAGCAAAAAAGAGATACACAGCGACCATAGACTCCATAACATCCGACATCCACAGCCTAGAAGCCCTCACAAAGTCATCACCCTCACACCAACTGACCAAGCAGCTATCTGTGCTTAGGGAAAAATTGCGGGACCACCTGGCCCAGAATTATGATATCTACCTTCGTCGTTTGCAGCTGCGCACTTACGCCAATCCAAACAGGGCAGGCAAATACCTTGTCAACAGGATCAGAGCGATACGCACTAAAACTAGAATTTCCCATTTAATACATCCCACATCTCACCACAAAATTATTAATCCTCAGGATATCGCGAACCAATTTGCACAATACTGAGGCATTTCCTCAAAGATTTGGATCTCCCTATGCTCTCTGAATCACAACTTGAATTGTTGAACTCACCCTTCATGATTCCTGAGATAGCATCCATTATCACCTCACTTCCTCATGGGAAATCCCCTGGCCCTGATGGATTAAATAACGAGTATTTCAAAACGTGTTCCACTATCCTCTCCCCATATCTCCAAAAAATCTTCACACAAGCAGCAGACTCAACAACATTTCCTCAGGAGATGTTAAAAGCCTACGTGACCACCATACCTAAACCTGGAAAGGACTCCACTACTCCAAGTAATTTTAGACCTATTTCCCTTCTGAACACGGATATAAAGATTTATGCCAAACGAATCGCCCTTAGACTAGCAGAGTTTATACCATCCTTAATCAAGAGCGACCAGATGGGCTTCATAAGGGGGAGACAAACTTCTGACGCAACTAGATGCATTGTCAATATTGTTCATTATGCCAATATGTCTAAAATGCCTTCTCTGCTGCTCTCTATAGACGCAAAGAAGGCGTTTGATAGAGTGGAATGGTGCTACATGAAAAAAGTCCTCCAGAGATTTGGCTTTCACGGTCTTATCTCCAGTGCAATGTTGGCTTTGTATTCCAGTCCATCTGCCCATGTCTTGACCGCTGGTATGCTCTCCACACCTCTTTCTATCCCTAATGGCACCCGCCAGGGTTGTCCGTTATCCCCAACTATTTTTAATCTTATGATTGAACCCCTGGCGGAGGCCATTAGATCCCAGGTCAATGTCTCTGGACACACGTTAGGACCCCGTAGTCACGTTATCAATTTATTCGCAGATGACGTTGTCCTGATGCTAATAAATCCATCCCAGTCTCTTCCCTTAGTTCATGAAACCTTGAAGAAATTTGAAGAGATCTCGTACTACAAAGTTAACTTTGCTAAATCCTTGATTTTAGACTTAGGAATTGACAAGCGTACCAGACTCCAGCTTCAAAATGCCCTCCCATACAAATGGAAGGATGATGGCATACCCTACTTAGGAATTATAATCACCAAATCCACGAAAATTCTGGTCTCTACCAACATCAAACCACTGCTCCTAAAGGTTGACGAAACACTCAAATGCATAGCCAGGACTGAATTGTCATGGATGGGTAGATTAGCAGCGTGTAAGATGCTGGTTCTCCCTCTCATACTGTATATGTTTAGATCCATACCTTTACCTATCCCGACCCATTTCCTTAAGACTTTGTCTACCACTCTGTGGAGATTTTTGTGGAACGGGAAAAAAGCTTGTTGCTCTCCTAACAACCTGACTCCTCACAGCCGCGTAGGTGGAGCGGGACTAATTGACGTTTCTGATTACTTATGGTCGACTAGACTGGACCAACTCCAACACTGGTTTAAAACTGTAGATGTACCTCTTTGGGTTGAGTTAGAAAAACACATAGCCCCGATACCGGATCTAGTAGCGCTACTCGTGAGTGATGTATGGAAGCCTTGGGCTCTCCACTCCACCGCCCCCACCATACAAGCCTCCTTACAAGCATGGAGGTTCTTCCTAAATCATGCCCATAAACTCCCCAACACCGTAGACTACAAATTTCCAATTAGCCTAATTGAAACTAGAATCCCTATGCTGTCTCTAAGACAGTTCCCTAAATACGGTATCCATACCATCCAGGATCTACTGTCCAATGGTAAGGCTCTCACCAGTGAACAGATCATGGATAAATATGGTCCCCCAACAGATATCAGTTTATGTGCATTCGTGTAGCACACTTTCTAAAACACAACCCTCCCCCCACACTAAAATTACCATCCATTGCATGGAACTTCTTCACTCTCAAGCGCCCCGCGAGGAAAGGCATCTTGCTTTTCTAGTCCATCCTACAGGACAAGCAGTCCTTTGTGAAGACAAAATCGATCAATACATGGGAGGCAGACTTAGGAAAAACATTCACGGACAATCAGTGGATGACTGCATTCCGCAAAATTCAAAAAGCATCACACTCTATTAATCACTGGGTAATGACCATTAGAATTATCAACAGATGGTTACGCCCCTTGGCTCGGGAATGCCTATGATGGACATAACAGCGGTCCAATGCCAGGACATCAACGGTTAGAGCCGTCCAGGGGGCAGGACAGGGCATGACTGCAAGCTGAGTCAAGCACACAGGAGATTGTGGCTCTGTATTTCAGTGGCACTCATTCCCCCCTTCCCCTCCGTGGCAGCCTATATCAGCATATAACATGCACACACAATTCTCCCCCTATTTTAAGTGGGAAAAGGTGCGTGTTATACGCATATAAATACGGTATTTTTCTACAGTAATTTCGCCAGATGTTTAGAGACTTTTTTTGTAAATATATAAGCATATACTGTAGATCATTTTCTGCAAAGAAAACTCCCAATCACTCCAAACATAATACTATATACATGCATATAACAATGGTTTAATCCCTTGTTAGAGCATATGTCTTATGTAGTGGGGATACTTTACTTATTCACAATTATTTTTAGAGCTATCTTCCCACTGACATCATTGATCTTTTTAGCTATCTATAAAGGGGTATTCTTCTCAGTGACCACAAGTGTAAAGAGCATTCTTCCAGCTTAACATCGCACTAATGTATCATGAGTTGTAGATATAGTCATTTTTAGCAGGGGTTTCTGTGTCTAAAAGGTTGAGAAAGGCTGCTGGAAAGTGTAACTAAAGGGAAAACTTTATTTTTCAATTTGAATAGAGTAATGGAGTGTTATAACCCCTGTCATTTTAGTTTGTCATTTATGTTCCATTAGGGAATTTACCGTTACTTCCTGTCCCATTGTCAAAACTGGAAGTGAGAGGAAATCCCTATAAATTAAGGGAATCCCTTGGGGTCCACCAGGTCACCAGAACTAGTGTCCCCATGTTCCACACTAGTTCTGGTGACCTGGTGAACCCTGAGGGATTCCCTTAATTTATAGGGATTTCCTCTCACTTCCTGTTCCCTCTATTACTTTAATGTACAAAAAAATCACACACATATACACTAAGCAAAATTATAAACGCAACACTTTTGTGTTTTCCCCTATTTATCATGAGCTGAACACAAAGATCTATGACATTTTCTATGTACACAAAATGCCTATTTCTCTCAAATATTGTTCACAAATCTGTCTAAATCTGTATAAAGCCATGTACACACGATCAAACAATCCTGTGGAAATTCAAGTCCGCCGGACAATCCGCCCATGTGTGGGCTCCTGCGGACTTTTTTTACCCAAAAGTCCGGCGGACTAAGAAAGTAGTTTTGCGCATAAATATGTTCGCCGGACTCGCATTTCGGCAGACAATACGGCCGTGTATATGCTAGTCCGCCGTACTTTTGAAATGAACAGACTTTTCCCGCCCAGAGCAAAGTCCGCTCATTTTGAGCGAGGCTCCAGGTAGCCGGGATCAGTGAAGGAGGCGTCACTGGCCCCGTCACCTGGTATAGAGTTAAAGGGGAAGCCCTACACCGAAAAAACGGCGTGGGGGCCCCCCTCTATGTCCATATTAGACCCTTATCTGAGCATGCTACCCGGCCGGCCAGGAAAGGGGGTGGGGACGAGCAAGCGTCCCCTCCTGAGCCGTACCAGGCCGCGTGCTCTCAACATGGGGGGGTGCTTTGGGGAAGGGGACCTTGTTCCCAGGTTGATAAGGACAAGGGCCTCTTCCCGACAACCCTGGCCATTGGTTGTCGGAGTCTGCGGGGCTTGTCAAAATATGTGAGCCCCCTTTAATAAGGGGGCCCCCGGATCCCGGCCCCCCACCCTATGTGAATGAGTATGGGGTACAATGTACCCCTACCCATTCACCTGTGAAAAAAATGTAAAAAAAAAACAACAACACACAAGGGTTAAAATACTTTATTGCACAGCTCCGGGGGTCTTCTTCCGTCTTTGGGGGTCTTCTCGCCGGACTCCTCCGCTATCTTCTGCTAGCTCTTTTACTAGCGGAGGAGCCCGGCTTTCTTCTTCCCCGCCGCCCTCTTCTTCCGACTTCGGGGGTCTTGTCCCCCTCTTCGGTTCTTCTTGCCGGGCCACCGTGCCTTCTTCTAGCTCTTTTACAAGTGGTGGCCCAGTCTTCTGTCACCGCCTTCTGTTCTTCTCTTCTATTCTTCTGTTCTTCTGTTCTTCTCTTCTTGAGCTGTTGCCTCGTCGCTGTCTCTGGCCACAATGACAGGCACGCAGCGTGCGGCGACTTATGTAGGGACATCGCTGGATGATGTCCATGCCCATTATGATGTCACAATCCCAGAGGATGCTGGGAAGTAGAGAAGAAGAAGAAGCAGCAGAAGAAGCAGAAGGTGGCGGCGACAGCAGAAGAAAGCGGAAGCCAGGCAAGAAGAACCGCAGAGCGGGACAAGACCCCCGAAGATCGGGACAAGACCCCTGAAGTTGGAAGAAGACCCCCGGATGGTAGCGGCGACGAAGGAGAAAGCCGGGCTCCTCCGCTAGTAAAAGAGCTAGTAACAGAGCAGAAGATAGCGAAGGAGTCTGGCGAGAAGACCCCCGAAGACGGAAGAAGACCCCAGGAGCTGTCTAATTAAGTATTTTAAAAACCTGTGTTGTGGTTTTTTTCATGTACACTTTTTTGCCCCAGGTGAATGGGTAGGGGTACATCGTACCCCATACTCATTCACATAGGGTGGGGGGATGGAATCTGGGGCCCCCCTTGTTAAAGGGGGCTCCTGGATTCTGATAAGCCCCAGCCTGCAGACCCCGACAACCAACGGCCAGTTTTTTTGGGAAGAGGCCCTTGTCCTCATCAACATGGGGACAAGGTGCTTTGGGGTGAGGTCCCTCCTTCCCCAAAGCACCCCCCATGTTGAGGGCATGTGACCTGGTTCGGCTCAGGTGGGGGGGGGCGCTCACTTGTTCCCACCCCCTTTCCTGACTGGCTGGGCTGCATGCTCGGATAAGGGTCTGCTATGGACTTTGGGGGGACACCCACGCCGTTTTTTCAGCGTAGGGGTTCCCCTTTAAGTCCATACCAGGTGATGGGGCTAGCGAGGTGTCAATCTCGCCGATGGAGGCGGCGACATTGACCTTCTTCACTAGTTCCATCTACCTGGAGCCATGTTCAAAATGAACGGACTTTACTCCGTGTGTGGGCAAGTCCGTTCATTTCAAAAGTCTGATGGACTCCCACCATAGTCCGACGGCTTGTCCGCCAGACCTAGTCTGCTGGAAAAGTCCGGCCGTGTGTGGGCAGGTCCGCTCATTCAGAAAGTCCAGCGGACCTCCACTGCAAAATCCGGCGAGTTGTCCGCTGGATTAAGTCCACCGGATAGTCTGATCATGTGTACGCGGCATAAGAACTCCTTCACAAAGGTGCTCAGTCTCGAGCTGCATGACAGTTTTCCAGGTGAATCCAGACTGAACCACAATGTATGTCTGTGGGCGGGCCAATGTAAAAACTAAAAAAACAAAAACAGAATAGGTTTGCATCCTTTTCTGTTTTTGTGAACATAAAGAAATGTAAACAGAGATCCTTCTACATCCATTCCCTTTTACATCTGTTTTTAGCAAGAAATAGAATTTTCATTTGTACTTTTGTAACCTATGACTCTTATAAACTCGATCTGTAAAAAATGGATGTAAAAAAGAAACTGATTTGAACTGAATATGGTTGTGTAAATTGATGTAACCTAAAGCAACATTCTTTTGTTTTTTCTTAGCACAAAAAATGACTGAACTTATAACGCCCATGTTAAAGGACCCTAGGGGTTGTAAAAAAAAACTAATTTTGGAGTACTTAAGATCTCTGATCTGAACAACGGTTATCAGAGATCAAAAAGTTATTTTTTTGTTATGTCCCTATAATCAGCTAATGTTTGAACTTCCTTTTATTTGGTTACAATGTACAATGAGAGATGCGAAGTCATGGCCAATAATGGCTGCATCCATCAAATCAGCATGTTGTTAAGGAATTCAGTACTAGTTCTCATATGTGTGTGTTTGCTATTCAGAGTTCTTTCTGCCTTGACATGCCAGAACATAACATTCTTTGTTCTTTTGGTGTTTACTTGTATTCTTTTCTCACTTCTTGTGTCTAAGTGCAGTGTATGAAGGTTATCGTGTGGTGAACAAAAGCAAAGCCCCAAGTCCTTTTCTTTGAACAGGTGTTTCACAAAGCCAAAAGTGCCATTTACTGTAGAATTTTTTACGGAAACAAGACCACACTGTAAATAAGCAAAGTGCAAAGTAAGTAAGTAATTAAAGAAAATATTTTCTTCTGAAGTAGGATTATTTTGAAATGCTATGTTTGCTTTGTCAGATTACTTAATGGTTTACTCTATTCACCTGCGGCAAAAGGTAAATGTCAGAGTCAAGAATTTTGTGTATGTTTTGCTCAGCACGGTACACTATGGTCTTTTATCGCATGCATCATTTTACCTCCTGAACGACATTTTGTGCATGGGAAAAACAAAGCTGAAAAATGGTGTTTCATTTTATGTCTCACACATTCTTTGTACATTGTGTGTAACCCCTTTTCTGACAATGAATCCATATTTTTTGGACAATGTCAATTAGGAGATATCTTTTGAAAACAAAATTAGCTAATCTTGTAGAATGTCAATATTGAATGTAAATAGCAAAAAATCACCTGCATGGTATCTATGCAATACTTTTTTCCTCTAGTGATTTAATAAATGAGGGAAAATATAAACATATATGTAAAGTCCAGGCAGAATGAGGGATATTTTTTAAAGGCTAAGGTCACCTTTAAAAAATAAAAATAAAAAATGCACATCTTTTTGCAGGTGAAAAACGAGCTGCGCGCGCACGTCGGTGGCAGCATGTTCCCAGGAACACTGCTCGTCATTGACACTGGTAAACAGCCATTGGCAGGTGGCTGTTTACCACATGATCGGCTGTGATCCTTTCACATCTGATCACTAAATGTAAACACTGTAAGCAGTAACGAGATGTTACTGGGTTTTCCTCCTCACACATCGATCGTGTGTGAGGAGATTGCAGTAACATCTTGTTCCCGCTTACAGTGTACTCTAATCACACTCATTGCCCCCCCAATAAAGAGGACCTGTCACCACCCATCAAAGTACCTTTCACAGTCCATCAAAGTACCTGACACAGTCCATATGAGTACCTGAGTACCTGTCACAACAGTTCATCTGAGTACCCACCACAGTCCATCTGAGTACCTTTCACAGTTCATCTGAGTACCCCAGTACCTGAGTACCTGTCACAGTTCATCTGAGTAACCGAGTACTTGTCACAGTTCATCTGAGTACCTGAGTACCTGTCACAGTTCATCTGAGTAACCGAGTACCTGTCACAGTTCATCTGAGTACCCGAGTACCTGTCACAGTTCATCTGAGTACCCGAGTACCTGTCACAGTCCATCTGAGTACCTGAGTATCTGTCACAGTTCATATGAGTACCGAGTACCTGAGTACCTGTCACAGTCCATCTGAGTACCTGTCACTGCCCTGTAGATTACCTGACACCACCCATCAGAGTATCCGAATACCAGTCACCAGCCCATCAGTGTACCCGAGTACCTATCTGTAGCCCATTGGAGTACCTGATTACCTGTCACCAGGCCATCAGAGTAACCGAGTACCTGTCACCAGCCCATCAGAGTACCCGAATGCCTATCTGCAGCCCATCAGAGTACCTACCTGCAGCCCATGCCTCATAGAATATACACTGGGGTGTTTTCTTTCCAAAATGGGGTCACTTTCCTGGTGCTCAAGGACCTTCAAAGTTGTGATAGGTAGGAATGAAATGAGAGATGTAATTTATGCTCCTAGAATGCCTGAAGGTGCTACTTCAATGTTGGCCTCTGTATGTGGCCAGGCTGTGTAAAAGTCTCACACATGTGGTATTGCCATACTCTGGAAGAGTAGTAGAATGCATTTTGTGTTGTAATTTGTTGTATGCATATGCTCTGTGAGAGAAATAACCTGATAATATGATAATTTTGTAAAAAAAAATCTTCATTTTGCAAAGAATTGTGGGAAAAAATTACAACTTAAAAAAAAAAACTCACCATGCTACTTACTTAATACCTTGGAATGTCTACTTTCTAAAAAGGGGTCATTTGGGGGGTATTTATACTTTCCTGACTTGTTAGTGTCTCGAGAAATGAGATACACCTGATGTATTGAAGGCCTGATTAGATGTGATCAATTTTTATTGATTGGCACCATAGTTTGTAGACTCCATAACTTTCACAAAGACCAAATAATATACACTAATTTGGGTTATTTTTACCAAAGCTATGTAGCAGTATAAATTTTGGGCAAAATGCATGAAGGAAAAATTACTAATTTGCTAAATTTTATGACAGAAACAAAGAAAAAGGCAATTTCACAAAATGTTTTTTTTTTTTCATTTATAGCACAAAAAAAAAAAACACTAGTGAATAAAAACCACCAAAAGAAAGCTCTATTTGTGTGGAAAAAGGGATGCAAATTTCATATTGGTAAAGTGTTGCATGACGGAGTAATTATCATTCAAAGTGTGAGAGCGCTGAAAGCTGAAAATTGGTTTGGGCAGGAATAAGTGCACTGTATTGAGGTGGTTAAAGAAGTTTCTCCCTTTTTCCAGATGTTAAAATTATTTACAGTTCTTATTTTTATTTTTTTATTAAAACATCTTTAAATTTTTACACATTTGTCCCAAGTATTACGAACTAAATTGCAGCAGTTAATAAACTGTTTTTTGTAGCATAACTATGGCAGGTCATAGATTATGCAATTCTTTGACCATTGAACACGGGTGTTTTTGTGTTCTACTGGCAGGTAGAGTGAGAGCCCTCCCCACTGGCAGAATAAATGCTGGCAGCAAAATTGGATAGGATGGTTCTCCTAAGTTGATTTCAGTACAATTGGCCTGGCCATAGACAGATCTAAATTTGGATGGTTCCTATTAACCGTTTCCCAACTGGCTCACATCTATTTACTGCGGCAGAATGGCACCACTGGGCGAAACCCTGTGCATGGCGGGTGTCCTGATGCACGTGGCCAGCGGGTGTGATCACCGCTGGCTACCCGCGATCACATGCACGAGCGCAAGCACAGGGATTTGTGTGTGCAAGCACACAAATTCCTGTTCTGTCAGAGGAGTGGAGACATATCATTTGGTCCTACTAAGTAGCAACAGCGATATGTCTCCTCCCCCAGTCAGTCCTAGCCCCATACACTTAGAAACACTAACGAGGGAACACATTTAACCCCTTGACTGCCGCCTAGTGTTAACTCCTTCCCTGCCAGTGATATTACCACCGTAATCAGTGCATTTTTATATCTCTGATCACTGTATAAATGTCAATGGTCCCAAAAATGTGTCAAAAGTGTCTGATCTGTCCACCGCAATGTCGCATTCCAAATAAAAATCGCAGATTGCCGCCATTAGTAGTAAAAAAATAAAACAATAAAATTCTATAAATCTATCCCCTATTTTGTAGACACTATAATTTTTATGCAAACCAATCAATATACGCTAAATACGATTTTTTTTTTACCAAAAATTATGTAGAAGAATTCATATTGACCTATATTAGATAAATAAATTTGTTTTTGTTTTTTTAATTTGTGGATAATTATTATAGCAAAAAGTAAAAAAATATAGTTTTTTTTTCAAAATTGTCGCTCTTTTTTTGTTTATAGCACAAAAAATAAAAACCACAGAGGTGATCAAACACCACCAAAAGAAGCTCTATTTGTGGAAAAAAAAGGAAGCAAATTTTGTTTGGGTACAGTATCATACAATCACGCAATTGTCAGTTAAAACGGTGCAGTGCCAAATTATAAAAAGTGCTCTGGTGAGGAAGGGGGTAAAATCTTCCGGGGCTGAAGCCGTTAAACTTTCCAAAATTTCCATCCATCTATAGCCGGCTTAAAAAGCAATGTGGACCATCTTAAATTCTGTTCTAGAAGCTAAGCAAATTGTGACAAAACCTGCCATGTTTTTTTTTTTTAAACAATTAAAAACATGGTAAAAAAAACATGGTAAAACCAAGAGTGATAGAGAAGATTTATGACACTGTTATTTGTTACACCACCAATCAAATGCACATGTTGCATCAATACAATTTTACAATTAATCGGGTTTGAAGCTTTTCAATTATTTAAAAAAGCAATCTTTTTCAGCAAGAGATAGGTGGTCACTTTGTAATATAAGTACAAATATCAAAAGCATATTGATAAATAACAACAATAATCATACCTCGATCGTAATAAAAACCTTAGGCCGTGTACACACGGGCGGACTGTTCGCCCAACTTTGTCCGTCAAACAGTTTGGGCAAACAGTCCGCTCAAAATTAGCATGGCCGGACATGGCCACACACGACGAACGAACAGTTTGCTGAAACCGTGCGCGATGACGTGAACGGCACGTACGACGGGACGAAAAATACGACGTCCTATACACTGCATTATAACTTTCGGCGTGTAAATCCTTTCTGAGCATGCGCGGAACTTAGTTTGACGAACAAGCCTACACACGGGCGGACTGTCCGCTCAAACAAAGTTTCAGCGGACAGTTTTACGGAATTTCCGAAAAACTTTGTTCGTCAGACTGTCCGCTGAAACTGTCCGCTGAAAGCCCACACACGAGCGGACTGTCCGCTGAAACACTGTTCAGTGGACAAAGTTGGGCGAACAGTCCGCCCGTGTGTACGCGGCCTTAGTGTCAACTTCATAAGCATAGACAATCAGCCCAAAACAAAAATCGCAGTATCCGTAGACCGCCGGAGACCCATACAGTGCAAACATGGAGGGGACACAAGGAGTGCTCCCCATCTACCATGAGTATCTAAATGGCAAAGGAAGCAAATATGATTATAGACCTTACAATAAAGGGACTGATATTGATAATGAAAAGATAAATATCTTCTAGATCAAGCCCTCCTGTTTTAAAAGGAGAGACTAAAAACAGAAAAAAAAAATGAGCTTTATCTGGTGCACCCTTCACGTGTCTACTAGTATGGGTCCTCAACAATCTACGGATATCACAGTTCTTGTGTTGGACTGATTGTCAATTTTTTATTTTTTTTTTGTTCATAATTTCTATATTAGAGATTTCACAAAAATGAACATAGTGTAAATTTATTGCAACAGGTCAGATGTTCTGACTGGATAAAGGCTTATAGGGTATGTTAACAATGTTGTTCTGGTCCAGTGGCTAACAACTGATTTTGCAAGTAAGAATAACATAACATAAGCATAACCAAGCTTTAGGCATTAACAAAGTTAGCTCCAGACGGTGGGGAAAACCTGCCATATTTTTATATAACGTGACTAAACAGGCACAAAGAGATAGAACACATGTATTACAATAAATGTAACTTCATAATATATCGTCAACATTTCTATAGCTGTGACTTCACTGATATGCTACATTGCTAAAAATTGTGCAGCTGTGTTTGTTTGTGTACAGAGGTGTATTGGCATCCCATTTATACACTAGAGAATTTTGTTGATATTATCCACTTGTAATTCCCCAAGCAACAGACTGTGAAAGAAAGGGAAATATGTACTCTAGAAGTCAATTAGGCTGTGCAGAAATGTTCCTATGCTGATAGAGAACCTGCTCGAAAAAAAATGAGTTTTAAGCTGCTCCCTTGTTATTTGCTCCCTAGTACTGTTGTCACCAAAATTTGCCCTGTACTGCCTAGACTGGTACTTCCTCTGGGAGTCATACTTAGGTGGACCTTTTACCTCAGAAGACTGGCTTTGCATGTTCTCTAACATCAGGAATTGTCCAGGAAATGGCTTTGAAATCACACACTAGGTGGTATCTGACCCCAGTCAAAATTCACAGGTTAATCCATCTATTTCCCCACATTTTCAGGGGGGGAGGGGGTGCTCAGAGTTAGCCACCCTTATATCCATCCTTTTTGGCAACAGATCACCTCTAAAATTGCCCGCAATGCAGGTTTTCCTATTACTCTTATGCCCCATACACACGGTCGGATATTCCAACCACAAAATCCGTCAGATTTTTTCAGATGGATTTTGGGCCAAACTTGTCTTGCATACACATGGTCACACAAAGTTGTCGGAAAATCCAATCGTTCGGAATGAGGTGACGTCAAACACGTACGTAGGGAGTATAAATGTGCCAGTAGCAAATAGCTTTTGTCTCTTACCCTTTTCTAAGCATGCGTGGCACTTTGTCTGTTGAAATTGTCTACACACGATCGTTTAAATTTAAACAATCGGATTTTGTTTTTTTTGGAAAATTTTAGATCCTGCTCTCAAACTTTGTGCGTCGGAAAAAGTCCGATAGAGCCCACACACGATCAGATTTTCCGACAACATAATCCAATCAGACTTTTTCCGTCGGAATTTCCGACCGTGTGTCTGGGGCATTACTTTACCCATGTGCCTGTTTGCTCCAATCTTGGATGCCCCCTCACCTCCTTAGTAGAAGACTGTTGCATAACTTTTTTAGTGCAGCTCAATAGAATATAGCCCTGAATTGGCACTCCCCAGAGACACATTGGGCCCAAGTCATCACTAGAATGGATATTATTACATTTATGGAGCGCATTTATCATACTGCCATGACTCCATGGTTGTATTCAATAATACAATGGGACTATTGGGATGTTTAGTAATAGGACTTTCTTAGGTATATTTATACCACTGTATAATAACCCTCTGCTCTGTCTTAGACCCTTTTCTCACTGGGGAGGTGCAGGCGTCAGCGGTAAAGCGCTGCTATTTTTAGCGGCGATCTACCGTCATTTTAGCAGCGGTATGTGGCCGCTAGGGGGGTGGTTTTAACCCCCACAAGCAGCCCGAAAAAGGGTTAAAACCACACGCAAAGTGTCGCTTTGCTGGCGGTATAGCCGCGCTGCCCCATTGATTTCAATGGGTAGAAGCGGTTTAGGAGCGGTGAATACAACGCTCCTTCACCACTCCAAAGATGCGGCTAAAAGGACTTTTTTCACCGAAGGGGCCGGCTTTTTCAGGTGCTACACAGCCGCTATTTTTAGTGCTGTAGTGCCTGAAAACCGCCCCAGTGTGAAAGGGGCCTTAGTGCTTTGTTATAGACGATCTCCATAATTTGGTCTACCCTCATCTTGTTTTATTTGAAAATCTCTTTGTATATTTTGAGCCTAATCAGGCTCCCTTGTTTATAAGTTTTGTCCACAGTTTCTATGCCTTTAAGGTCCCTTTCACACTGGGGTGGTGTGGGAGTCGGCAATAAAGTCGGCAATAAAGCTCCCCTATTTTTAGCGGCGCTTTACTGTCGTTTTAGCGGTGGTATGCAGCCGATAGCGGGGCGGTATTAACCACTGCTAGCGGCCGAAAAAGGGTTAAAACCGCCTGCCGGCGGTATAGCCGCGCTGCCCCATTGATTTCAATGGGTAGGAGCGGTTTAGGAGCGGTGAATGCACCGCTCCTTCAACGCTCCAAGGATGTGGCTAGCAGGACTTTTTTCACTGTCCTGCTAGCGCACCGCTCCAGTGTGAAAGCCCTCCAGCTTTCACACTGGAGTGAAAGGGGCTGTTTTTTTTCAGGCGCTACACAGGCGCTATTTTTAGAGCTGTAGCACCTGAAAACCGCCCCAGTGTGTAACGGGACTTAGGCTCTTATGTTTTCCATATACTCTTTGATATGTCATCATGTGCTGTTCTTTTCATATGCATTGGTATCACATTTGTAAACTGAGTTCCCATCTGTACTTCTGGATACTTTTTTGAATATTTTGTGACATCACATGTACTGTACATGTTTTATACTGATATATGATACCTCATTAAAAAAAAACACAGAGTAACTGAATCACATTGTACTTCTGTACCTTACAATCTGGTTGCAGGTAAACACACTGCATTTGCAACTTGCGTTTGGGATGTCAATAACATTGACACCCACTGCAGATCGCAATTGGGGGACCAGTGACATTATTACAGTGATCATTGTGAAAAAACATGCAATATTACTGTACTAATGACACTAGCAGGGAAGGGGTTCAGATCAAGGGTGATCAAAGGTTGAAATGTCTCACTAGGGGATGCCTGCTAACTGTGTGGAGGTTGCTCTGACTGGATGAAGACAGAGACCTATGTCCCTGCTTAGAAGGAACACAAGAGCTCTATCTTCTCCCCTGTCAGAATGGCAATCTGTCTGTTTACATAGGCAGACCACCGTTCTGCCTCTCTCGGGAATGATCGAGGGTGGCTCACTGATTGGCTCTCCTTCTGTCCAATTAGTGCATGATCACCCCTCCGGTGGCACATGCATGCCCCAAGTGCATGAAATGACGTACAAGTACGTGTTTTCGTGCAATAGAGCCAAATACCACCTGCAGTGGTACTGTACATTAGGCGGTCAGCAAGTGGTTAAAGAAACCTCTGCCCCGGACCATTCATTTCAACAACAATCTTGCCATATGATTATATACTGTATGTATTTAGTGTATTTATAAGCCTCCCTTGTGTAGACATCAAAAAGCCCTGAGACTGATGTTTCTTGGATGTGATGTCAGCAGGTCCAGCAGACTCAGAACTGTCCCTCAAGTGACATGTAGGTAGGAGAGAGAAGTAGTGGAGAAGTGGCCAGCACAGGCAGTAATTAAGACACTTCTAGAAGAGGAGAGGGCTATAACATGGCAAGAAGGAAAGGGTTATGATAGGGAATTTACTTTTCTCTAAGTACCCGTATTTATCGGCGTATAACATGCACTTTTTTCCCCCTAAAATCAGGGGGAAATCGGGAGTGCGTGTTATATGCCGATCCCCCGCCGTTCCTAAACTTCTCTGCCACTCTCGGCGGCTTTCAGGTATTTTCGGCCATTCTCGGGTATATTCGGTCGTTCTCGGCTATTTTTGGCCACATTCGGCCATTCTCGGCGGCTTTCAGAAAAGAATGATCGAGTGCAGCCAAAAATAGGTGAGAAGGGCCGAAAATAGCCAAGAATGGCCGAGTGCCGCCGAAAATACCGGAAAGCCGCCGAGAACGGGCGAGAACGAGTGCCGTTGAGATACACAGGTCATCCGATCTGTATCTCGGCTGCCCCATTTTTAAAATGGCAAAGACACAGACAAGCCTGCAAATAGCTGACAAGCCTGCAAATAGCTGACAAGGCTGCAATCGACTGACAAGGCTGCAATGCAAGGCTGCAATGGAAGGCTGCAATGGAAGGCTGCAATGCAAGGCTGCAAATGACTGACAAGGCTGCAAATGATTGACAAGGCTGCAAATGATTGACAAGGCTGCAATGATGGGCATTTAAATGTGAGTTTTTTTTCTTAAACTTCCCTCCTAAAAGTTTTTTTCTTTTAAATTCCCTCCTAAACTTGGGGTGAGTGTTATACGCCAATAAATACGGTAGTTAAATTTTCTAGCAAATTATGAGGCATTGCATACATTAAAATACTGTTTATGGAAAGGAAAAAGCACTGCAAGTAAGCATTTTAAAAACTTGATTTTCTTTGCTTTTACCTTTTAATTGTTTAAGCTCATAACAGGGTCTCTTCAAAGAGACACTGTCACCTAGCCCATAAATGGCAAATTGGCAGTGCCTTTGTAATGTGCACTTCATTCTAGTTATACTCATCTTATTAGCACTACCCTGCAGCTCCTGCCTGCTCAGTAGCCTGCACTGAAATCAACAGTGTTGTACACTAATGGGAGTAGTGATGTTGATCATCCAGTCACATGCTGGTGCTTGGGCCTTGTCAGGTCTGCCAGGAGATTCTAACCATCACTCCAGTTTCCTGACCGGTAGTCTTGTTATCCCAGTATCAGATGGAGGGAGGGTTGAGATACCGCAGCCATTATTAGGGGACCACAATAGAAGGTGCCAACAGCCTAACAAGGAACCACCAGCAAATAGCTCATGGTTAGTATAGGCCGAAGACAGGAACCATGTGGGAGAAATGGCAATCCTAAATGATCCAAGTCACCTGACCAAGGCAAACGTACATGGGGATCAACCAGAAGGTGATGTCGGGAACAGGCAGGGTCGGCAACAAAATCAGCATTAATCCAGGGGGTCATCTAAGAAGCAGAGCCAGGAACAAGCAAAGTCAGCAACCAGAAACACAATAACATACAACAGGTACCTATACTAGGGCAAAGACAGGAAGGAGTATAGATGAGTTATAGGTCACTAAACCATGTGACTGCCTACAGCTGGACACCGGGAGAGGCCAGGGTCCAAGATCAAGGAGTAGGGCATAGCAAGGGCTCTACACAGAAGGAAATTCCCCAGTGGCTCAGGCAGTAGGAAACCATCACCAGGTCCCAGGATCAATTCCTGGACACAGCGTGACAGGTTTAGCAATTGGCTGATAGACCTGAGCACTGTCACATTTGAGGAGGTCATAGGCTCCTATAGCAGTGAGTTTTATCGCAGGCTCTAACAGAGGCAGAAGCAGGAGGAAATTGCTGGTATGACAGGCATAACTTGTGTGGATGGGGGGACCTTTGCAAAAGCACTTTCACTTTTCCCGGAATGGACGAGATGTCATTGTCTCTTTAAATTTGCAGGAAGAAGGTCTCATGTTCTTTTACTCCTGGAAGCACCAGGTATTGTAGCTGGCTGCAATAGAGTAAAATGTGGTAAATGAGTGCCGGCATGGTAAGTATCAGTGAGTTAGAGGGCTGCCCTTTTTAAAGACACTGTCACTTCCCGCTATGTCATGGAGCAGAGAAGAATAGGAGGTGTTCGATAGTCAGGTTCTAGGGTGACAGCACTTCTTCTCCATAGATATGGTATGGTGAGTGAGCACTGTCACCCAAAGACAGAATTATATACACTTTATGGTTTTTAATTTTTTTTATTACAGTACATAATAGACATGTGCATTCGTTTTCGTCCGAATGCATTTTCGTCCGAATTTCAGCTATTTTCGTTTTCGTTTTGACAAACGATAACGAAAGCACAAAATCCGAAAAACGAAAGATCCGACATAAATAAATGCTTTATTTTCGTTTTCATTGTTACAACAGTTCGATATAGAATAGGAGATTCGACATGACTCTGACAACAATCTGTCTATAGAACCTGTGGTCGAATGTGCCTAACCTTACCTCTATTAGTCCAAGATTATATAGAGAAAATATTCGACAGAGAAAAAAGATTTGACAGAGAGAAAAGATTCTGCAAGTTACTGTCCTAAAAAGTGTTTGGGGACCCGGGTCCTGCCCCAGGGGACATGTATCAATGCAAAAAAAAGTTTTAAAAACGGACGTTTTTTCGGGAGCAGTGATTTTAATAATGATTAAAGTGAAACAATAAAAGTGTAATATTCCTTTAAATTTCGTAGGGGGGGGGGTTGTCTATAGTATGCCTGTGAAGGGGCGCATGTTTCCCGTGCTTAGAATTGTCCCTGCACAAAGTGTCATTTCTGCAGGAAAAAAAGTCCTTTAAAATCACTCGCAGCTATTATGAATTGTCGGCTCCGTAATACAGAGAACACTCATTGAAAGTCATTGATAAAAAAATAAATAAATAAAAAAAGCGTGGGGGTCCCCCAAATTCAATTACCAGGCCCTTCAGGTCTGGTATGGATATTAAGGGGAACCCTGCCTCAAATTTAAGAAAAAATTTGACGTGGGGTTCCCCCTAAATATCCATAACCAGACCCTTCAGGTCTGGTATGGATATTAAGGGGAACCCCGCATCAAATTTAAAAAAAAAATTGACGTGGGGTTCCCCCTAAAAATCCATACCAGACCCTTTATCCGAGCACGCAACCTGGCAGGCCGCAGGAAAAGAGGGGGGGACGAGAGAGCGGCCCCCCCTCCCTCCTGAACCGTACCAGGCCACATGCCCTCAACATTGGGAGGATGCTTTGGGGGTCCGTGACCCCTCAAAGCACCTTGTCCCCATGTTGATGAGGACAAGGGCCTCATCTCCACAACCCTGGCCGGTGGTTGTGGAGGTCTATGGGCGGGGGGCTTATCAGAATCTGGAAGCCCCCTTTAACAAGGGGACCCCCAGATCCCGGCCCCCCCCCTGTTTGAAATGGTAAGGGGGTACAAAAGTACCCCTACCATTTCACAAAGAAAGTGTAAAAAATGGTTAAATAAAACAAACACACTTTTGAAAAATTCCTTTATTAAAAATAAAAAAATAAAAAAAAGATTCCAGCGGCGGTAATCCACTCTTGCTATCCAGCGACGGACAGTCATCTCTCCAGCGATGTCTCATGTCATCCAGCGCAGCGAATCCTCCGTCCTTCTTCTGTCTCCGTGGAGGAGACACTGCAAGGATTCCGGCGGCTGACGTTTCTTAAATACAGAGGGCGGGGCCACCCGTCACCTGACCCCGCCCCCCTCTGACGCAAGGGGAAACTCGGGGTTCCCTGTGACGTAGGGGTGACCCGCACCCCTCTGATGTAACACAGGCAGGTTTCCGTTACATCAGAGGGGGGCAGGGTCACCCATACGTCACGGGGAACCCTGGGTTTCCCCTTGCGTCAGAGGGGGGCGGGGTCAGGTGACGGGTGGCCCCGCCCTCCGTATTTAAGAAACGTCAGCCGCCGGAATCCTTGCAGTGTCTCCGTGGAGGAGACAGAAGAAGGACGGAGGATTCGCTGCGCTGGATGACATTAGACATCGCTGGAGAGATGATCGTCCGTCGCTGGATAGCAAGAGTGGATTACCGCCGCTGGAATCTTTTTTTTATTTTTTTTTTTTTAATAAAGGAATTTTTCAAAAGTGTGTTTGTTTTATTTAACCATTTTTTACACTTTCTTTGTGAAATGGTAGGGGTACTTTTGTACCCCCTTACCATTTCAAACAGGGGGGGGGGGGCGGGATCTGGGGGTCCCCTTGTTAAAGGGGGCTTCCAGATTCTGATAAGCCCCCTGCCCGCAGACCTCCACAACCACCGGCCAGGGTTGTGGAGATGAGGCCCTTGTCCTCATCAACATGGGGACAAGGTGCTTTGAGGGGTCACGGACCCCCAAAGCATCCTCCCAATGTTGAGGGCATGTGGCCTGGTACGGTTCAGGAGGGAGGGGGGGGCGCTCTCTCGTCCCCCCCTCTTTTCCTGCGGCCTGCCAGGTTGCGTGCTCGGATAAAGGGTCTGGTATGGATTTTTAGGGGGAACCCCACGTCAATTTTTTTTAAAATTTGACGCGGGGTTCCCCTTAATATCCATACCAGACCTGAAGGGTCTGGTTATGGATATTTAGGGGGAACCCCACATCAAATTTTTTCTTAAATTTGAGGCAGGGTTCCCCTTAATATCCATACCAGACCTGAAGGGCCTGGTAATTGAATTTGGGGGACCCCCACGCTTTTTTATTTATTTATTTATTTATTTTTTTATCAATGACTTTCAATGAGTGTTCTCTGTATTACGGAGCCGACAATTCATAATAGCTGCGAGTGATTTTAAAGGACTTTTTTTCCTGCAGAAATGACACTTTGTGCAGGGACAATTCTAAGCACGGGAAACATGCGCCCCTTCACAGGCATACTATAGACAACCCCCCCCCTACGAAATTGAAAGGAATATTACACTTTTATTGTTTCACTTTAATCATTATTAAAATCACTGCTCCCGAAAAAACTGCCATTTTTAAAACTTTTTTTTGCATTGATACATGTCCCCTGGGGCAGGACCCGGGTCCCCAAACACTTTTTAGGACAGTAACTTGCAAATTAGCCTTTAAAATTAGCACTTTAGATTTTGAACGTTGGAGTCCCATAGACTTTAATAGGGTTCTAAAGTATGCTATATAGTTAGCTCCGTCGAATCTTCTTTATACATTCGACAGACACCATAAGCCTTCCAAGACAGATTCGACCGTAATTCATGTGGATTTTCGGACGAATGCAATTTTTGAACGAAAAACGAAATAAATAAAAACGAATTTCGGGAGTAACTAAATAAATTAAGCTTTCGGACGAAAACGAAATTCCGAAACGAAATATTTTACTCTGCACATGTCTAGTACATAAGTACCCCTTCATTGCTACTGTTCATTATAACACAGTGATTACTATAGCTACTGCTAAACTATTTGGCAGTCTGCATTTCTTCCTGCTTTTCTCTTAGATGTGTTTATTTTTATCTGGCTCTAGCCAGTGTATCCATTGTATCCACACCTGCTCATCTACTCCTTGCTTGTGGGCATATAAGAATGCCCTTGTTGGAGCACGCTTTGAGCCTATTTAACATCTGTACATTTTCTGACTATATTGCATTGGCTCAAATCTGCATCTCTGTCTTGTTCTGCATTTAGATTTCACTGTTCCAACCTGATTTTACTTGAACTGGCCTTTGGCTTCTGCTTTCTGCCATTGCTTTTGAATATTCTGATTCACAAATGGTACCTTACTTAATGTTGCCTTTACTCTTAGCTTTTGTCAGCATAGAAATCCTGGGGATTATTTTAGAGCAAACTCCTCTAGGAAATCTTGTACAGTTTAGGTACTTTCAAAGCCTGTGCCTTAGTAATATTTTTTTTCTGCCTGTTCATTACACAATGGGGGAGATTTACTAAAACTGGATTACTCTGAATCCAGTGCAGCTGTGCATGGTAGCTTCTAACTTTAGTTTGTTCAATTTAGCTTTGACAATAAAAACTGGAAGCTGATTTGTTTCTGTGCAGAGCTGCACCAGATTTTATGTTTTAATATTTTTTATTAAAGCTTCATAGAGTAGAAATACAAAGAATAACACAATATGAATCAAGTTAAAAACACAGAACAGGCAACAGACATGTTGGTGCAGAACAGTTTCCTAGAGAGTTATATCATACAGACTGAGGAGTCTTATCTCAAAGTGTTTGGAGACATAAACAATATCGACAGTGGTGAGAAGCAATATATTGTATATGATACAGGAACCTTCCAAGTAATGCATTGTATTGTAGAAATATCTTTCGGGACCTTATATAATGAGAAAGTTGGTCTTGGTAGTTACTTGCTAATAAACAAAGCGTACAGAGATTTTTATAGCTGGAAGCATAGCAAATATGCAATGGGATTAGTTTACATACGTCCAAAGATTCCAGGAGGAGTTAAAGGACTGGAATTTATAATTTTTAATGGTAAATATACATTCTAGAGAGCAGATATGGTTCAAGTAATTGGCTACATCTGACATATTAGGTATGTTAAGAGATTACCAATTGCATGTGATATTTAATGTAGCTGCCAAGAGAATGTGTATCACTATTGCTCTGGCTGAAACAGGAACAGAGACTATATTAATATGCAGGAGTGCCATGTCAACAGAACGTAAAATGGGCAATGCTGTAAATTCAGATATTATTTAAAAAATGTGTTTTCAGTACGACCTGTGTGAAGGGCAGTACCAAAGAATATGCATTAGTGAACCTGTTGTGCTTCCTTAAAAGATAACACTCACCAGAGATACTTAATTGTCACGCCTTTGTTTATAGTGCTCTTCAACACTCTCAAAGGGATAGTACTACTCATGCTGGGACTGCTCCAGGAGTCACTGTTCTTATTGTAGGAAAAAACTCCACATAGCGCAATCCCGTTCAAGCAAACTTTAATAAAAAACCTCCCCCACACTTAAAAACAAAGCTAGTATACATGTATTTGTCACATCAATATCGGTTCCTTATCCACCAATCATATGGCGTCTCACAGATCACGCTGCTGCTTGCTCTATAGCTGATGTCCGTCACTGTCAGCGGCATGTCGCATGGTCCTGCCTGATGCGTTTTGTCATTAAAACTTCATCAGATGAAGTTAAGATGAAACGCATCAGTCGGGACCATGGGGCGTCGGGAAGTGACATCATCGCGCCACCGACAGTAACGGACACAAGCTACAGAGTGAGCAGCAGCATGGTGGGTGAGATGCCATGTACTGATTGGTGGATAAGGAACATGTATTGATTTGACAAATGCATGTATACTAGCTTTGTTTGTAAGTGCAGTTTTAAAGGGGGGGTGGGTTAATAAAGTCTACTTGAACAGGATTGCACTATGTGAAGTTTTTTTTTCCTACAATAAGATCAGTGACTCCTGGAGTGGTCCCAGCATGAGTGGTACCCCCCCCCCCCCCCCCCTGAGAGTGTTAAAGAGCACTATAAACAAAGGCGTGACAATTAAGTATGTCTGGTGAGTATAAATTCTTAAGGGAGTGGGACTCTCATGGTGACAGTCCAGTTAATAGTGCATGGAAAAACATAAAGCAACACAAGTATATTGTTATGTGGAACTTGTGTGAATAACACATGGATGCCAGTTAATTACAGAGATGATTGACGTAGTGACGCTATTAGTACTTTATACTTTATCACTCTATTTTTGTGGAAAATGTTTATTAGCTATAGGGGCAGATAATGTCATAGGGATGCTCAACATATGATCAATGTACATATATTTGGTTTTAGAATTTTCTCCTGCAAATTGGCACTGAGTAGAGTCTAACAGCTATTTTGGAACACATCTCCGTGAGGTTATGCATTAGTGAACCTGTAGACTCACATTCGAGCCAACAATTTGGAGAAATTGTAGGGCACATTCTAGAGAACTTGTACTGACTGAAATACCATCTGTGTAAAATCTTTTGATATAATTCAAAGTGGCCTGTGCACTTAGTGGATTTATAAGTCCATTTAATGGCTGATTGCCAAGCAGCATCTGAGTATGTAACTCTCAAATCTCGCTTCCATCCAAGTATGGTAAAAGTTTTAACAAACATATACCGTAGGATGTGCTAAGTCTTTTGTCATAAAAAAGGTAAATTCCTCTTTTTGGGGTACTCAACAGAACTAAATAACAATATAAAGACACATCTAGAGTGAGAGTTATTTGGATGTATATATTTGTATATAACAATAACATTTGGTTAAAGGTAAACATATTCATTATGAATGTCAGTAAAGGGGAGTATTGTGCTATTTTCTAATATGTCTTTAATATAATGAATACCTGCTTGAAACCATGCTCTAAGATTAAGATGAGGTTTGTAGGTATTGAAGTGCAAGTGGAAGTATGATGTCAGAACTATCATCATTTAAACTAGGAGAAATAGTGAATGGATAGTATTAATAGTGGATTAAATAGCTGGATATAATGAGATTTGAGGGGTCTGTTTCCAGAGGGAAGCCATCAGTGTGGTTTTAGTATTGTTAGTCGGTAAAGAGAAGCTTCTAACCATGACCACAATTTGTGGGAATCTGTATTCCACCAATGTCAAGTTTGGTCTAAGAGTAAGGCTTGGTAATAATAATAAAGTTTGGGTATTGATAAGACATCTACTAGAACATGTTTTCTCTAAGAAAGATAAAGCATATTAAATTTTCATTCCCTTTTTAAATAAAGCAAATGAGAAGGGAGTACATTTCACTGATATACTGTTGAGGAATAGGGATGTGAACTGTATGGAATAGGTACAGTAGTTTAGGAAGAGAAAGGACATATTAAAAGCAGCTATCCTACCCACAGTGGAGAATTCGAAAGTAGTTAGGTGGTTTCATTTTCTTGAGAGTTTATCAAGAACATACAAAAAATTTAGGACAAAACTTTTTCTGACAAAGACAGTAATAGAATGCTGAGGTATTTTAAGTGGGTGGTTGTCCAAGCATAGGAAAATGTGACTGAATGGTGCTTTCAGTTAGAGGAGATATTTTAAGGCCTAATATTTAAGATTAGCTTTTGTTAACTTTATAATAGGATGTAGCACCGAACATAGAGATAATATGTTGAACTAAGATTGCATTATCAGCAAATAGAAAAAAAGAGAAAATATATTTTGTTATGAATGAGGCCAGTTTGTATACCAGAGGCATAAGAAAAGGATCTGACTTAGTGTTCAAGAGGCTCCATAACCAGTGCAAATATGAGCGGTGATAACGGGGAACCCTGTCTAATTCTGTTTGTAGTAAGGAATTCCAAGGACAGAGCGCCAGATGAAATGGCTCTTGCAGAAGGACAGGCATAGAGAGCCATGATGGTGGAAAAAATTGCACCACAAAAAAACAAATTTCTTTAAGACTTCCTCTAGGAACCCCCAGTGCAATCAGTCAAACACTTTCTCTGCTTCTACGGCTAGAGAGATTGTAGGGATCGTGTAAATTTACGCATTTCTGCGACCCCCCAGAACCCGCTCTCCCTATTTCCCTAGGACCTTTAGTCAGATGGACCAGCATGAAACTGCCCACCAAGATGTGACCCTTGATAAATGCACCTGCAATGAAAGTATATATATCACATCCTGGGTGATCACTGGAGTCCCTGCACTCTTGGATAAATATACTTATTGCAGGTGCATTTATCAGGGGTCACATCTTGGGGGGGGGGGGCGCAGTTAGCTGCAGCCGTGCCATCCAGGCTCCCTGGGGAGGTCATTTCCAGCTGGTCCATCTGTATAGGGGTCCAAGGGGAATAGTGGGGGTGGATTATGGGGGATTTTGATGCAGGTCTTAGGTGGTTACTTTGGTGAGTAGGGGTAACGGGTATTCTGGAGCGGAGATGGACACTGTGGCAATATTATGTATACCATGGCATGCTATTTCAAATATTTAATAAAGTAATAGGAGGTAGCCTTTAGGTGTTCGCTTATGCTTTGTTTTGTCTTTGGATGATCATATGCTGTGTGAACACCCTGCCCTTACATTCTGAGCAGCACCCTAACTAATTAATGACCATTTAGGCTCCCAGTAATTTTATTTTTATTTTTTATTTACTTCTTCATATATATATATATAATATATATATATATATATATATATATATATATATATATATATATATATATTAGCCTGGGGGTCAGGTAGCAGGTACAAAGCTCCCTGGAATGAGCAATCTTTCAGGCACAGATACTAACTAAAGTGAGGTAGTGACAAACAGTGTGGTGTTTGTTTGTGTTATATATGTCTGTATGCTATATATGTACAGTGTTCCAGGAAACAAATGGGAACAAAATAACAAAACAAAAACCTAGCCGTGTCTTGGCACTAACTATACAATATATACAGGCCCTAGCTACCAGGCTGAGCAAGCCTACAGCTTGTCAGCTTCCACAAATACCTTTTAACAGCTTTTTACCAACCTTTCGCTCTCACAGACCAGTGTTGTCTGTGTTTCCCAGGCAGAGAGCAAAGGCTGTCTGTCTCAGGTGAGCTTAAATTAGCCTGGGGGAAGAGGACCAAGACCCGAACTGGACCATGGATCAGAGATCCCTGAACGTGTATGGGAGGAGCCTGGGAGACGTATAAACCCCAAACAGGACTTTTCTCAGGTTTCTGGGCCGCTCTTCTAATATATATATATATATATATATATATATATATATATATATATATATATGGGTTAGGAAATCTGCAAACTTGCTATAATGCTCATCATTAGGGAATCCCTTTAAGCCTGGGGCTTTAGAGGAAGGGAGACTGTGAAGATTTCCGTGGTAATAAACAGATGGGACAAGAGTAGAGATGAGCCGAACACCCCCAGTTCGGTTCGCAGTAGAAAATGTGAACAGACAAAAAATAAGTTTGAACATGTGAACACCATTAAAGTCTATGGGACACGAACATGAATAATCAAAAGTGCTAATTGTAAAGGCTTATATGAAAGTTATTGTCATAAAAAGTGTTTGGTGACCTGGGTCCTGCCACAGGGGATATGTATCAATGCAAAAAAAAGTTTTAAAAATTGAAGTTTTTTCGGGAGCAGTGATTTTAATAATGCTTAAAGTGAAACAATAAAAGTGAAATACTCCTTTAAATTTCATACCTGGGGGGTATCTATAGTATGCCTATAAAGAAAACACGTTTCCCGTGTTTACAACAGCCCCTGCACAAAATTATATTTCTAAAGGAACAAAAAGTCATTTAACCTCCCTGGCGGTATGATTAGTTCTGGTTTTAGGTGCTGAAAGCGGTACAATTATTTTGCATGGAAATTTGGCGTTTTATATTGTAGTCCTGTAATTCTTCGTAATGTTGCAGGGAACAGAGCTCGGCGGCATTCGGGCACTGTGAATCGAGCGGAGGACAGCTCGATCACACAGCGTGGAGGACATCGCTGGATCCAGGGGACAAGGTAAGTAACTCTCCCTGTGTCCTCCCTGTATCCAGCGATGCGATCCCGAGTCTGGCTCGGGGTTACCGCTCGTGGGTAGAACTAAAATCCCAACCCGAGCCAGACTCGGGGGTCACCGCTAGGGAGGTTAAAAGTACTCATGACTATAATGAATTGTGCGTCCCAGCAATACACATAAAAGTCATTGAAAAAAACGGCATGGGATTCCCGCCCACAGTCAATTGCCAGGCCCTTTGGGACTGGTATGAATATTAAGGGGTACCCCTAACCAATTTTTCTTTTTTAATTGCGTAGTGGGGTCCCCAAAAATTTTATTTAAATATTAAGGGGAACCCCACGCCAATATTTAGAAAAAATGGCGTGGGGGTCCCCCAAAAATCCATACCAGACCCTTATTTGCGCATGTAAGCTGTCAGGCCGCAGGAAAAGAGGGGAGACGAGAGAGCACCCCCCTCCTGAACCATACCAGGCCACATGCCCTCAACATGGCAAGGGTGCTTTGGGGTAGCCTCCCAAAGAACCATGGGCTTTAGGTGTTGATGTGCCTTCACACAGTAACCCTATAGAGGTACTCTTGATAAAAGCACAAATTAGCCTTACTGTAAAAAAAATTAAATTTGATGCCCCCCGTCACATAGTTGCATGAAAAATTGGGCTTTGGGTGTTGGTGGTGCCTTCACCACGTAAGCTACTAGAGGTACTCTTGATGAAAGCAAGAACTAGCCTTGCTGTAAAAATGTTTAATTTGATGCCCCTGTCACACTTGTGGAAAAATTGGTCTTTGGGTGTTGGTGGTGGTGCTCACACTACACTATACTGACACACTACAGTATACTAACACTATACTAAATCTACACTAACACTCTAAACTCAGAGTCACAATAAGTTAGCACACTAACTCGCTAGTAGTAAACTGAGCCCTGCTCTATCTATCTCCACTCCAAAAACACACTGCAAAGGCTTCCTATGGGAAGGAACCTTTTATAGTGTGGGGTGGGACTATGAGCACTAAGCCATGACTGGACAAAGTCATCATCACTTTGTACAATCAGGGCTTTAAAAGTGCTCTGTGCTCTAATTGGCAAAGCTTTGCTCCTTACTAATGGTTAGGTATATTGCTTCATCCAATTTGGACCCTAGAATTCACTGTGAACCATGAAGTGAATTGTGAGGTGCTTGGTGGGCGAACATTCCACAAATTCAGGTGTTCACCCAAATGGTGAACAGGAGATGTTTGGGTAAAACTTTTGCTCAGCCAAAAATGTTTGATCAACACTATTTAGAGTGATACAAATTAGCCTTAAGCAATTTAACCTGCTTCTTGTAGTTGTATAGGAGTAGGAAACAAAGAGCATTCCTAAGGTGCAGTGATTTTGAAGCATTGGTTGAAGTGATCTCATTTATTTATCTGTTCAGTTTATTTTATAGATTGTATTAACCTCCCTGGTGGTACGATTATTTCGGATTTTAGGTGCTAAAAGCGGTACCATTATTTTGCATGAAAATTTGGCGTTTTATATTGTAGTCCTGTAATTCTTAGGAATAACTCTCTTAAATCTGTCCAAACCAGAGTCTAGTAGACATCCCGGGTATGATAAAGTTTGAAAAATGAAATCATAAATTATAATATAATAAATAACTATAAATAATTGTACCAAATAATAATATAACAATAATAAAAATTATTCAATAATGTAATCAAATCAAAAACACAGAAATTTGCTCAGTTGCAGAATTGTCACTGTCATTACTTTTCAGTGTTTGATGACAGATCTCCCCACAAATCGCTATCGCTCAATTCTACAAGTGATTAAAATTTATTATCGCTGTTTTCTAGCTGTTCTGAAACCATTTTTGATGTAAAGTGACAGTTTGGTTGCTATGGACAATCTCCAGTTTCAAGGCAGAAAGAACAGTTTTTATTATATAAAACTGCATGCAGAGCACTGGACAGACCACTAGGGACAAAGGGGATGTGAAATATTTACATACAGCAATGTAATCTGTAAGATTACATTATACTGTATGTATACTGTGTGTTTCACTTTTTGAATTTGGCGCCGATCTCCGTCCCCGTGCGTTGCAACGCTCACAGGGCACGGAGATCGGCTCCGTGATAGATCGAGCGAGACACGGCTCGCTCGTACAGCGGGGAGACAACGCTGGATCCGAGGGAGAAGGTAAGTAAACCTCCTCCTGGATCCAGCGATGCAGTCCTGAGTCTGGCTCGGGGTTACCGCTCTTGGTATAAAAATTCCACCCCGAGCCAGACTCGGGAAGACCGTCAGGGGGGTTAAGGCATCAAATTGCTGAGAACTACATGTCTTTGCTTAGAAGCCCAATTGTATTAGTTTCCCTCTAAAAACTGACTAGTAGGCATTTCAGGGGTGAGACCCCATTCACACCTGAGCGTTTTGTAGCTTGACGCCTGAAGCTACAAAACGCTGGAGGAGAAAAAATCCGTTATTCTCAATGGAGATGGTTCACATCTCCACTCCAAGTCGCCTGAAGCCCTACGCCTGAAGCTCAAACGAGTTCCGGATCCTTTTTTGTCACGCAAATCGGGCTGATTTGGGCGTTTTTCTTCTTTTAACATTGGTGACCTTTTGCCCTGCACAAATTTGCGGCAAATCGCGGTAAAAAAGCCGCAAATCGCTGCAAAAAACGATTGAAAACGCTACGCTCAGGTGTGAATGCAGCCTGAAACAGTTGACATCTTCTGATGTGTTCAAAGAAAATTAAGAGGTTAACGCATCTGTAAGTGAATGGTTATGCTCAGGATCCAATAGCAGGAATGTGTTTAGAGATGCAGGAATTTTCAGAGTGATGGGAGTTTGATCTGACCATTTCTATAGAGGAGGAAACTACATATGGAAAAGACCATGTATCCAAAACAAACATGTTAGGCCTGGAATAGAAGTGATGTATTGGAAAATAAAAGGTATAATCCATTTAAGCATTAAAAGAATTAGCAGCAAGTGAGTCTCTTGGAGGAAGAGAATGTCTCCTTTTAGAGAGTAGAGTTCCTTTTGCAGGACTCTTCTCTTATAGTGGCTATTGAGATCCTTTACATTAAAAGATATTAGGTTGAGCACCAAAACAAACAGAATAAAAGCTGGTTATGCTCAGGACCCGATAGCAGGAATGTGTTTAGAGATGCAGGAATTTTCAGAGTGATGGGAGTGTGATCTGACCATTTCTATAGAGGAGGAAACTACATATGGAAAAGACCATGTACCCAAAACAAACATTTGAGTCCTGGAATAGGAGTGATGTATTGAAGAATAAAAGGTATAATCCATTTAAGCAATAAAAGAATTGGCAGCAAGTGGGTCTCTTGGAGGAAGATAATGTCTCCTCCTGAGTACCCGAGTACCTGTCACAGTTCATCTGAGTACCCGGGTACCTTTCACAGTTCATCTGAGTACCCGAGTACCTGTCACAGTTCATCTGAGTACCCGAGTACCTGTCACAGTCCATATAAGTACCAGAGTACCTGAGTACCTGTCAAGTCCATCTGAGTACTTGTCACAGTCCATCTGAGTACCCAAGTACCTGTCACAGTTCATCTGAGTACCCGAGTACCTGTCACAGTTCATCTGAGTACCCGAGTACCTATCACAGTCCATATGAGTACCAGAATATCTGAGTACCTGTCACAGTCCATCTGAGTACCTGAGTACCTGTCACAATTCATCTGAGTACCCGAGTACCTGTCACAGTCCATCTGAGTACCCGAGTACCTGAGTACCTTTCACAGTTCGTCTGAGTACCCGAGGACCTGAGTACCTTCACAGTTCATCTGAGTACCCAAGTACCTGTCACAGTCTATCTAAGAGCCTGTCACAGTTCATATGAGTACCAAGTACCTGAGTACCTGTCACCGCCCTTCAGAGTACCCAAATAGCAGTCACCAGCCCATCAAAGTACCCAAGTACCTATCTATAGCCCATCAGAGTACCCAGGTACCTGTCACCAGCCCATCAGAGTACCCGAGTACCTGTCACAAGCCATCAGAATACCCGTGTACCTGTCACCAGCCCATCAGAGTACACGAGGACCTGTCTCCCGCTCATCAAGTTACTCGAGTACCTGTCTCCAAACATTAGAGTACCCAAGTATCTATCTGTAGCCTATCAAAGTAAAAATGCGTTTTCATTTTTTTTACACATTTTCCAAAAACTTCTGGAAAAAATGAACCGTTCAAAAGACTCATTATGCCTCATAGATTATAAATTGAAGTGTTAGCTTTCCAAAAATGAGGTCATTCCCATTGTTCTGGTGCTCCAGGGCCTTCAAAAGTGTAATAGGTGGTTGAGAAATGAGATGTGTAATTTTTGCTTGTAGAACGCCTGAAGGTGCGTCTTCAATGTTGGGCCTCCAGGCTGTGTAAAAGTCTCACACATTTGGTATTGACATACTCAGGAGGAGTGACAGATGTATTTTGGGGTGTAATTTGTTGTATGTATATGCTGTGTGTAAGAAATAACCTAATAATATGACAATTTAAAAAAAAAAAAAAAAAAAAAAAACAACTTAATTTTGCAAAGAATTGTGGGAAAAAATTACAACTTAAAAAAACATACCATGCTGCTTACTTAATACCTTGAAATGTCTACTTTCTAAAAATAGGTAATTTAGGGGGTATTTTCTACTTTCCTGACTTAGTGTTTCTGGTGTATAAGGCGACCCGGCATATAAGACGACCCCCTAATTTTACAGGACAAAAACGCTTTTACAACTGTGCTTCCCGTATAAGACGACCCGGCTTCCAAGGCTTCATATTTCTTCCTTCTTCCTGCTTTTGCTGGAGCCAGTCACAGCGAGCGATGTATTCTATTAATGAATACAAAGCCTGCTTGGATTGGCAGAGGCTGTAACATCATCAGCCCGCGCCTCTCTGACTCTCTGATAGGCAGAGGTTGTTACTCCAATCCGAGCAGGCTCTGTATTCATTTGAATACATCACTCACCAGGATTGGCTCAGTGGTATATACTGTATGTAGTCGAAGGTACATACAGTATTACCGAACACCAAGCAGGCATCCGAGGGGCTGACCAAGCGTATAAGACGACCCGTGCTTTTTGGGCAGTTTTTTTACATGTAAAAGGTCGTCTTATACGCCGGAAAATATGGTGATTTGCAAACTTTTATGACAGAAACAAAGAAAAAGCCACTTTTTTTACAAAAGGTATGGTCTTTTTTTTATTTATAGCACAAAAAATAAATAAAAAAACACTAGTGATTAAATACCACCAAAAAATTATATTAAAGTGGTACTCAACACCCACCAGAATAGCAGGATTTAACCACCAAATGTCCCCACTTTGCTGGAGACAATGTGAATGCAGGGGCTCTATATATATGCGTTGGTGTCGTGTACAGGATCTGTGCCTGTGAGCGATGGCGACACGCGGCCTACTGAGAGATCGTACAAATATTCAAACTATGAATGCATAACAACAATTGTTGCACTGAATAGTACTACATAAATGATCATCACGTGTAAGATGTTCCTGTTTTTTTCTGTTATGTTTAACTGCTTAAGGATCGCCTCACGCCGATATACGTCAGCAGAATGGTACGGCTGGGCACAAGTAAGTTGCCGTTTAAGTGCCCAGTCGTGGGTCGCGTGCGACCCGGTCCTGAGCTCCGTGACCGTGGGCGCGGGACCCGATCACCGCCGGTGTCCCGCAATCGGGTCACAGAGATGAAGAACGAGGAGAGGTAAATGTGAACAAACCTCTCCTCGTGCTTCCTAGTGAGGCTGCCACTGATCGTCTGTTCCCTATTATAGGGAAAGATGATCAGTGATGTCACACGCCAAGCCACGCCCCCTACAGTAAAAAAACACACACTTAACCCCTACACTGCCCCCTAGTGGTTAACCCCTTCACTGCCAGTGACATTTTTACAGTAATCAGTGCATTTTTAATCACACTGATCTCTGTATTAATGCCAATGGTCCCAAAAATGTGTCAAAATTGTCCGACATGTCCGCCATAACTAGTAAAAAAATAATAAATAAAAATGCCATAAAACTGTCCCCTATTTTGTAGATGCTATAACTTTTGCACAAACCAATCAATAAATGCGTTTTGCTTTTTTTTTACTAAAAATATGGAGACTAATACGTATCGGCCTAAACTGAGGAAATTTTTTTTATATATATATTTTTGGGGGATATTTATTATAGCAAAAAGTAAAAAATATTGCATTTTTGTCAAAATTGACGCTCTATTTTTGTTTATAGTGCAAAAAATAAAAACCGCAGAGGTGATCAAATACCACCAAAAGAAAGCTCTATTTGTGGGAAAAAAAAGACACCAATTTTGTTTGGGAGCCACATTGCACGACCGCGCAATTGTCAGTAAACCCCCCTGACGGTATTCCCGAGTCTGACTCGGGGTGGATTTTTTATACCAAGAGCGGTATCCCCGAGTCAGACTCGGGACTGCATCGCTGGATCCAGGAGGAGGTTTACTTACCTTCTCCCTCGGATCCAGCGTTGTCTCCCCGCTGTACGAGCGAGCCGTGTCTCGCTCGATGCATTACATCGCCGATCTCCGTGCCCTGCGAGCGTTGCGACGCACGGGCACGGAGATCGGCGCCAAATTCAAAAAGTGAAACAAACAGTAAACATACAGTATAATGTAATCTTACAGATTACATTGCTGTATGTAAATATTTCACATCCCCGTTGTCCCTAGTGGTCTGCCCAGTGTCCTGCATGCAGTTTTATATAATAAAAACTGTTCTTTATGCCTGGAAACTGGAGATTGCCCATAGCAACCAAAACTGTCACTGTACATCAAAAATGATTTTAGACCAGCTAGAAAACAGCGATAATAAATTAGAATCACTCGCAGAATTGAGCGATAGCGATTTGTGGGGAGATCCGTCATCAAATACTGAAAAGTAATGACAGTGACAATTCTGCAACTGAGCAAATTTCAGTGTTTTTGATTTGATTACATTATTGAATAATTTTTATTATTGTTATATTATTATTTGGTACAATTATTTATAATTATTTATTATATTATAATTTATGATTTAATTTTTCAAACTTTATCATACCCGGGATGTCTGCTAGACTCTGGTTTGGACAGATTTAAGAGAGTTATTCCTAAGAATTGCAGGACTACAATATAAAACGCCAAATTTTCATGCTAAATAATGGTACCGCTTTTAGCACCTAAAATCCGAAATAATCGTACCGCCAGGAAGGTTAAAGTGACACAGTGCCGAATCGCAAAAAGGGGCTTGGTCCTTTAGCTTCAAAATGGTCCAGGGCTTAAGTGGTTAAAAAAATTTTGAATAAAAATCATTGAACTTAAAATTGCTCCAAGAGCCATATATTTAGAGCACAGATGTTTCAACCAGGAGTAAGAGCCTTATTTTTATTCCTGAAGAAGAATTTTTTAGCGGAGCACATATCCTAAACCTGCTCCTCGTATTAGATTTTTTGCACTGCTCTCTGATCACCAAGCTATTCTCTTTGGTTAACCTCAAAATATGCATACAGGTCATCTGTTGTATGTGAAAATATGCATTAGCCTCACAATAAAACTCCTGGAAGAAAGCTGCATTTTGGGAGAAACAATCCTGCACCTACTACCTTCCTTTCATTGATACTGAAACTTTCCATTTAAAAAAAAAAGCTATTGTCAAGGCTAAAATCTAGACACATTTTGTTTTGAGTGTGTTAAAATTGCTCCAAGAGTCATATATTTAGAGCACATCTGTTTCAACCAGGAGTAAGTGCCTTGTTTTTATTCCTGTTTGAAGAAGAATTGTTTAGCTGAGCGAATGGTTTGTTGGACTGCAATTCCTGTCTTGACCTTTTAGAGTTTATACAATTTGTGCTGTCCATTTGGCTTGAAATCCAAATCCCATCCAATATTTTTTTTCAGGACTGTTTGAATGTATAGTTAATTTACAGCCTCCTACTAGACCTGCAGCCCAGGATTCTGGTCATGCTTCTGTTCAGTTCTCTAGTAAGAGCTACAGATTTATAAAATGTTTCTCAACTAACTTTGGCTAACACAACATTGAACCCAGACACTACTCACATGACTTTGCATTTGTCTGTACCTGCAAACTGAGACTCCTATGAACCTGTCCTTAGGCTGCATGTTACCTACTGCCCGGATAGATAATTGTGCAGAACAGAAAAAGTTGTTTAGCAGGCCATGTGCCTAAAGAATAGTGTTGTCTTTGCAGATATGTATGACAAATAGCAAAATTTTAAGGGAAAGGGATATATATATATATATATATATATATATATATATATATATATATATATATATATGAACCTGTCTCTAATAAATGGACATTGATTAGATTATGCCCTTTGTTGTCACTATCCTGAAATTGGCTGTGATTCTGGTCCACTACATGTACTCTTTATAAGCTTTTTCTTGCACTCATCTTTAAGTCTGAAAAAAAATTGCCAGGGCCACAGCCTGGGATATTACATCTCAACTCATGCATAGCCTAACCTGCATTCTAGTTATGTACAAATCCTTAGCCTGCTGCTTTTCTTGAAAATGGATTTCAAACACCTGTTCCTGCTCAACCAGTTTATGTAATTATTGATTTCCAGCACAAAATAGCTGTATCACATTGGTATTGTATATCTGAATCAAATAAACCTACAATAGGTATTTAAATCCTCTTCCCACCCAGCATAGCACTCATCAACAACTATTGTTCCTCCTATTACCTGTGTTCCATTTACAACTTCCTCTTCTGAATACAAGAGATTGTATCCTAACTATAAACATATGAAAAACAGTTCAGAAATAGCCGATTATAAATGACATATTTCCCTTCATTCTCTACACCCTAGTGTACACCTAGTTAAATAAAAAAGACATTGTCCACTGTCGTATTTGCAACCTATAAATAGGTCAAGTATCTATTAGATTTGCTTATGCAAAAGACATGCTATCGATACTTTCATTGAGATCAAAACAAAGAGCAGTGGAACAGGCATACAATGGTTCGGGAGAGTAAGAGTTTCTGAATTTTTTTTCTTAAGCCAATTCCTTTGGCACATTCAAATGCAACTTTTTATCAGATGGCGCACAATAATTTAGGGTCACTGGATGCAAACATTCAGTCCATTTTACACAGACCATTTCAAGTTTTTTTGGTTCCCTAACTTTAATCAGGATTTTTTCAAGATCTTTAGAATGTAATCAAGTAATTCACGTTTGTCAGTTGTAACATTTACATATGGCGTGGGCAGTTAATTTTCAACTGGAAATGAGGTAACTGGAAGTGACATGCAACGTTCAGATGCTCTTAGCCCCTGTACACACGGTCGGAGATTTCCACATCCAAATCCGTCGGATTTTGTCCGTCAGATTTAGTTTGATGGATTGTGTACGAAACTGTTGCATACACACGGTCAGACTAAGGCCGCGTACACACGGGCGGATTGTCTGCCCAACTTAGTCCGCTGAACCGTGTTTCAGCAGACAATCCACTCGTGTGTGGGCTTCAGCTGACTTTTTCAGCGGACAGTCTGACGGACTAAGTCTTTTGGAATTTCCATAATTTTGTCCGTCCAAACTTGGTTTTGTCCGTCCAAACTTGGTTTCAGCGGACAGTCCGCTCGTGTGTAGGCAAGTTGGACGGACTAAGTATGGCGCATGCTCAGAAAGGATTTACATGGCCGAAGGTTGCATTGCAGTGTATTGGACGTCGTTTTTCTAGTCCCGTCGTACGTGCTGTACACGTCATCATGCAAGCTTTCAGTGGACTGTCTGTTCATCGTGTGTGGTCAAGTCCGTTCATTCAAATGTTGGACGGACTGTCTGTCCGATTGTCTGTCGAACTTAGTTGAGCAGACAATCCGCCCGTGTGTACGCGGCCTAAGTTGTCGAAAAATCCGATCTTTCAGAACGTGATGACGTAATTTTGTTACGATGGGACTAGATTCAGGCTAGTAGCCAATAGCTTTGATGTAGGAATTTGATCTGAGCATGCATGGCACTTGGTCCGATCAAAATTCTCTACACATGATCGGATTAAGTCCGACCGGCCCAGTTGGTTGGGAAATATTTCCAACATGTTGGAAAATTGGGTCCGACGGAGATTCGGACGGAATCAGTCCGATGCATACCACACACAGTCGGATTATCTGACGACACGGTCCGATAAGACGCATTCCGACGGATTCTCCGACCGTGTGTACGCAGCATTATGCCTCTTCCGGGTTACTTTATATCTGGTCCATGGAGCTTCCTAGACGCGTTCAAATGCTCTGTAGCTTGTGAATAACAAGTGGATTTGTATATCTTCTTGCCCAAAATAAACAGAGATGCAACGCTATTGGGGGCTGCCTCTTCAGTTATTTTTATCTGGATCTGGAGGAGGAGAGGAGAGAGAGCAGACAAACAGCCTGGGAGAAAGCCTGAAAGTAGAAGGTAGACACAGATTGGAGCAAAGGAAGTATTTGGTTACAAAGGGTTATTAGACACACTTATTTTAGTAAGGGGTCGTGGATTGCTGGTGAGTATGGTGCAAAGGGGGTGGAGTATATGTGATTACAAGCACAAGAGAGTGGAGTTGGCACTTTATTTCTGAGCACTTTAATATGGACTCTTTCCCAATGAACTATTGATGAACTTTTACATATATTGCAAAGAGAAAAAAAGGAGGTGGTGAATTATAGTACCAATTTTAGCACATGTGCACATTTATTAGAGCTATTTCATTTATGCACTTTTAGGGTTTGAAAGCATAGCACTGACATGTTTTATTTTGTGGGAGAGGTACATTATAGTACATAATAAAAAAAAAAAAATATATATATATATATATATATATATACACATATATATATTTTGTACTTTTATACTGATAACTGTGTAAATATCATGGGGGGGGGGGGGGTTTGCACGCTTGCACATGGGTAGATACAAGTATTTGGACTAGAGACACAACACAAGCACTTCAATACTAGGTACATCACTTAAAGGCTAAGTTCACCCATTTTTTTTTATTAAACCAAAAAAAATGTCAAAGCAATAACTCCAAGGCCAATAATAAATAACATGTTATCTCCTCCCTCTGATTCCACAACATGTCTGGTTGACGAACGGCCATTCAGAAACAAACTGAAAAGCACGAAATGAAAAGCGTGAACTGAAAAGCGCTAAATGAAAAATGCAAAAAGAAAAGCGCAAATGAACTCTCAACAAATTTCTACTAACACAAAATTGGCAGAAGGAGCCCAAAGGGTGGCGCTAAAGAGCTGAAAAACCATGTAGTACATCTAGTACGTCACTATGTTCATAATTGTTTGCCAACATTTGTGTGACCATGTGTATGCAAGACAAGTTTGAGCTAACACCCTTTGAACAAAATTCCACAGTTTCGTTGTCAAAAAGTCAGATCGTGTGTATGAGGCATAATGCTGCGTACACACGACCGGACTTTTCGACGGACTAGGTACGATGGTCTTCCCGATGGACATTCGGTGGAGGTCCGATGGACTTTCTGAGCTAACGGACTTGGCCAAACACAAGCAAACCAAAGTCTGATGGATTCGAACGTGATGATGTACAACCGGACTAGAATAAGAAAGTTCATAGCATGCGCGCGGGAGATTTCTTTCCGGCAAAGTCCGGTGTCTGCCGGGCTTTCAGCCAAAAATTCCATGTGCGCATGCGCTGCTGCAGTCAGTGACGCATTGCGAGGGGAATATCTCCTAAACCATACAGGTTCAGGAGATATTTTTTTATTTTTACCTGTAGGTAAAAGTTTAAAAAAAACAGTATACAACCACTTTAACCTCCCTGGCGGTACGATTATTTCGGATTTTAGGTGCTAAAAGCGGTACAATTATTTTGCATGAAAATTTGGCGTTTTATATTGTAGTCCTGTAATTCTTAGGAATAACTCTCTTAAATCTGTCCAAACCAGAGTCTAGCAGACATCCCGGGTATAATAAAGTTTGAGAAATGAAATCATCAATTATAATATAATAAATAACTATAAATAATTGTACCAAATAATAATATAACAATAATAAAAATGATTAAATAATGTAATCAAATCAAAAACACTGAAATTTGCTCAGTTGCAGAATTGTCACTGTCATTACTTTTCAGTATTTGATGACGGATCTCCCCACAAATCGCTGTCGCTCAATTCTGCGAGTGATTCCAATTTATTATCGCTATTTTCTAGCTGGTCTAAAACCATTTTTGATGTAAAGGGACAGTTTTGATTGCTATGGGCAATCTCCAGTTTCCAGGCATAAAGAACAGTTTTTATAATATAAAACTGCATGCAGGACGCTGGACAGACCCCTAGGGACAAAGGGGATGTGACATATTTACATACAGCAATGTAATCTGTAAGATTACATTATACTGTATGTATACTGTGTGTTTCACTTATTGAATTTGGCGCCGATCTCCGTCCCCGTGCGTCGCAGCGCTCGCAGGGAACGTGATAGATCTCCGTGATGGATTGAGCGAGACACGGCTCGCTCGTACAGCGGGGAGACAACGCTGGATCCGAGGGAGAAGGTAAGTAAACCTCCTCCTGGATCCAGCGATGCAGTCCCGAGTCTGGCTCGGGGTTACCGCTAATGGTACAAAAATTCCATACCGAGCCAGACTCGGGAAGACCGTCAGGGGGGTTAAACAGATATGTACTTGAGGCAGTCAGGATGTCAGTGCCTTATGCCTCTTTTCCCTTAAAAACTAATTTACATGCCAGATTTTTTTTGTCTCTAGCTGACATCCTTCACTTGCACCAAACATCATAAAATCTATTATAGAACCCTGCCCAAATGGTATATAATAGAATGGCAACAATCATGCACATAACCTACCTAAACATACCAGTTGACTATTGGTGCTGAAAAAGCTACTCAATGAGGTTAATTTACTAAAGGCACATTGACTGTACACTTCACAAAGTGAAGTTTCACTCTGTAAGTGCGGTTGCTCCAGAACTTAGTAAATGAGGTAAATGTTTACTTTGCAAAGAATACCCAATCACGTGGAAGGAAAAAAAAAAAACACAATTTTTGCTTGGACATGATTGGATGATGGAAGTCAGTAGAGCTTCTGCTCATTTATTAAGCGCTGGAGCAAGTGCACTGTCTCTATGTGCCTTTAGTAAATAAACCTCAGTGTCTTCTAGCCATGCTCAGAAATTACCGTTTCAGATGTAAATTTAAGACAAAGCCCAAAAATATATCCCCTTCAAGAAAAAAAAATGTTTTGTTATTACATAACACCATCCCTGTAAAGACATTTGAAAAGTCCTTATCATCCTATAAATATAGTCAGGTAATGTAATGTGGTTTTCTTCACAAGGTTAGTCTGGAATAGTTCTAGACTACTTTAATGCATTTGATAATCTTAACAATTGAAAACTGCTTAGGTTTGATTAGTGGGCACTTTGAGATAAAAACATCGAAAAATATACAACTTGTGAAATTTGCTGCAAACACATGTGTGTATAATCAATAAACTGCAAGACATCAAACCGAGCTCCACCTGTGTGTGACAGGACATATTCCAGTTTACAAAATAAATATATAATCAAAAAGTCCTCACACAAAAGGTTGAACTCATTGCATAGTAGTTAACTAAAAAACATGTATATAATCGCAAAAAAATTATAAAAACATTTATGTATACTTATAGGGGGTCCATGCTCTGACATTGAGGAAACTTTTTTCAGGATAATCAGGGGTTAATGTGGATGATTCCTTTTGTCTGCTCAGTCTGAGCCATGTGGGAGCTTTCAAGATGCGCGTACGTTGCAATACCTTGAGGAGCAGGGGAAATCGGTTTTCAGCCATGACGGGGACACTACTCCTCCTGTAGAGGTCCCCTTTAGGCTGCATTCTGATTTCTACCCTATTAATTCCAGAGGCAGGTGTTTTAACTTGTTCCAAAGATTTGTTGAGAGAGATCCAATTAGGTTGACCTTGTACTCCAATAGTAGAGGTAATATACAGAAATACAATCTTCCTATGGAGGATCATAATGCACTAAAAACTTTGAGCATGGATACCTTCATAGTAATAAAGAACTCAGATAAAGGTGGTTTGTTGTAGTTCAAGATGCTATTCCATACAATGAGTAAGCTCTCCGTCAATGGTCTGATAGTAACACATATTGTAAATTAAAGGAGAATCCCACTTGTAGCTATAAAAGGGCGTTGAGCAATCTTATAAAGAAAAGGGGTTCGAACAGGAGTTTTGTCTGAGGAATTATGGTCCCTGACATCCCTATAATTCCAATATTTCACCACCTTCCAAAGACACATAAGGGTTTATCTCCTTTGACTGGGAGTTCCATAGTAGCTGGGATCGGGTCCCTTAATGAGCAGCTTAGTTTCTGGGTAGGTACCCAACTACAACCTATTGTTAAAAAACTTCCCAGCTATTTAATGGACACTCAACAACTCCTGAGGATATTGGATAGTGTTACATGGGAACCAGATGATAAGTGGATTGTTTGTGATGTTTCTAGTCTATACACTTATCCATGCTGATTCTGGACATCTCCATCCATCATGTCATTTGTGGCATACCAAGGGGGAAGTTCATATGGCTTGTGAGAATATGCAGTGAGGATGTGTACTTTGGTAGTGAAAAGATGGAGATGACTGACAGGTTCCTTTCATGGGGGTACAATAGAGATGCTATGCGTAGGGCTGTAGATGCTGTGGCTACCATCCAAAGAAGTGCATTACTACAGGATAAAAACGGCTAATCATTGAGGTTCTAGTGTTCTATACTCCCTACAGCCTCAAATTTAGAGAGATTAGAAGGATAATAGAATGGCATATTCTCATACTAAATGATGATGACTTATGCCAAAATTTTGTCTCGCCGGGCACCTGCTTTGGGTAACGCTTTACTACCGAGCTATTTCAGCTCATGCAACCAAAAGAAAACATGGTTAGACTTTGTAGGCAATTATTAATGTGGGGCGACCAATTTTCCATGTTGTCCTCACATTATTAGAGGGGAGATTTTCGATCCGATATTGGTGGTGGGGTTTATGGTGTCAATACTTTTTTTCAATTGCAACACTAAGCTTATTATTTATTTAATAATGTGTAAGGAGTCCAGTATCCAATATGTTGGATGCACCACTAGACGGTTAAGAGATACAGTAGATTGCATGATCAAATTTATGATACCGAAAAAGAACACACCACCAATGTTGCAAAACATTTTAATGAGGCTCATAATGGGGAAAGTCTTTAATACAGATCCAGGCTACAGTGAAAATTTTGACACCTAGGAGGGAGGGTGACCATTTTGTTGTTCTGTGCAAGTCTTTTGGATATTCGCTTTGCAGTCCAGAATTCTGAATGGCTTGAATTTTGAGTGGGATTTGACACACTTTTATAGTTGAATCAAATTGGATCCCGAGTGGTAATACTTTGGCTTAATCCTTTGGTTTTCTTGTCTTTCTCTCCCCTGTTTTTGGTGGTTCCATTTATTTTTCTGTAACCAGCCTAAATATATAAGATAGTTTTGGGATCATATGAGAAAGCTTTATTTTTAGTCGCTTCGTAAATCAGATTGGATCATGGGTGGTAATATTTTGGCTCAATACTTCAGTTTTCTGTTTTTGATGGCTTGATTTATCTGTCAGTAACCAGTTATTTAATATGCAAGATAGTTTTGGAATCATTTGAGGATACTTTGATTTCAGTTGCTCCATCCATCCATGAACATGTGTATATTTTTGTGCATGGATCTCCTATAAGTATGCATAAATGTTTTTATACTTGTTTTTTGTTATTATATACTGTGCATGTTTTTGAGTTAACTACTATACCATGAGTTCAACCTTTTGTGTGAGGACTTTTTGATTATATGTTTATTTTGTAAACTGAAATACAGTATGTTCTGTCACACACGGGTGGAGCTCGGTTTGATGTCTTGCCGTTGATTGATTATACACACATGTTTAGTACTCAATGATATGATGTGTGGACTGCAACTGTATGTGATATTGAGAAAGCACAAACTTCTGTGTGAAATGTGTCTACCTGCTTTTTCCTCCCCTGCTTGGTCAGTTGTGGATGTTTTTATGATTTGTTCTTTAATAAAGCATATATTTTTTTTTTTTGCAAGTATTGAGTGTGCAGCCATCCAATAATTTGTATACGTGAAAGGCTGCAGCAGTGGCAGTACATGCACCTCAATTGCTGTGCAGTCTGAGCATCATGGCCAGCTAACATCACCTGTGAGCAGTGGTTTCTTATTGTACACCCTTTAACTTACTCCCTGTGAGTAAAAAATTGCTTAAAGAATCTGACTATGCCTCTCCAGCTGCCCTCTCCCATGGTAACCTCCCCTGGATTCACTTGCAGACCCACTGGATGTGAGGGAGGTGGAATTGTATTCCTTCTATCCCCACAAAGTGCTTAACAAGTGCTTCCTATACCTCCATCTCTATCCCTGTCATCTTGAGGATTACTGTGATTAATTGGCCTTTGGGGACCAGTGTCCTATTTATTGACAATTTCTCTGCCTTGCTACCCTATTTTCTTTCCTCTGAAATACACCTGTCATCCTTGGTGATTTTAGCATGCCTGTTAAAGGTGATCCCTAGCTTTCATTCAGCTCCTAAACTTAACCTTGTCTTCTAGCCCAGGGCAATAAACACACACTTTTATGCACTCTGACAGCAATATCTTTGATCTTGTATTCTCCCACCTCTAAATTCCTTGTCTCAAACACCCCTTTTCCTCTCTCTCTCTGACCACAACCTTATCAGTTTCTTGCCCTCCAAATCTTTAACCCCCACCCCTCCAACCAGCAAACAAATACCTGTAGAAACCTGTGCCAGTTTAACCCTACTTTTCTCTAACTTTAACCCACCTGTCTGTTCAACTTAAGACCCATCTCATTATTTATCTCCAAATGTCCGGAGTGCCTAGTCTACAACTGTTTGAGCCACTATCCCATTGTTTAACAAAAATGTCAACCCATTTTAACATGGCTTGTGCCCACAACACTCCACAGAAACTGCCCTCCCAAAATAAATCTCTTTCCTGGTTCTCCTTCTACCTATCTCAGTACACCTTCAGTGTCACCTACAACTCTATCTCCTCCCCTTCTCTCTCTCTTTCTGTAGGGGTTTCCAAAGCCCTCCAAGTGTTCTCTACATCTACACCTTCTAAGGTAAGCTCACCACTTATGTCTCAAAAGTACATCCTCATGCATTACTAACTTCCAAATTCACATAGTTGCATCAATGTCAAACCACTGCCTAAACTCAATCTTTCAAATATTGAGCTTGTAATATTCTTCCCTTTGCATCCCCTTCACCAACGCCTGCATCAAGATTAACAGCACTACAATCAATCACCCTGTTAAGCCAGGGTGTTAGGTGTAATACTAGACTCTCCTTTTGGCCCCAGATCTAAGGCGAGGGATCTAGGGATCTAAGACGAAAGGGAATCAGTAGGATTATACATTTCTCAATTGATAATCATGTAATGTATAAGGAAGAGATCGAACAAGAATTTAGAGAGGACTTGGACCCATTCAGGCGAGTACAGATAAATGCTTTTCTTCGATCAAGTAGGCAGAGAATACCGGTGATTAGGACACTATCTGGGTTTGAACAGATATGCTTAAAAGGTGAACCACTGAAACACTCCCTCTCAATGATGTATGCATTGCGGATGGAACAAAAAGCCTCACAAGATTTGGCTTTCTTACGAGCATGGGAGAGTGACCTAGGAGTCACTTTCTCAGACTTACAGAAAAATAAGATCTTCATGTTCACGCATAAGGTGTCAATAGCAACTAGATACCAAGAAGGGGGCTATAAAATTTTGTCTAGATGGTACAGGACCCCAGAAGTATTACACCGGATATACCCACAAGTATCAAATTTGTGCTGGCGTTGCCAGAGAGCCGAGGGTACTCTGTTACATATATTTTGGGACTGTCCCGGAGTAAAAGATTTTTGGAAGATGGTATCGGAAATAGTGAAGGAAATAACAGATGTGTCTCTTGGGGAAAATCCGGCAGCTTTTTTACTGCATGATGTTCCGGTATCCATAGAGAAATATAAAAAGTCTCTTTTAAGGCATTTGCTTACAGCAGCAAAAGCATGCATTCCAGTTTTATGGAAAACCACGGTGGCTCCAACCAAATCCCAATGGATGAGCAGGGTATCGGAGATCCAACAAATGGAAAATTTGACTATGATATTGAGAGAGCAAGAGGATAGGTATCATGAAGTGTGGAAACCCTATATTATATATAGGGAACAAAACCATTAGGGGGGTTCCCTTTTATTTTTTTTACTTTTTTTCCCTCTCTCCTGTCTGTTATGTCCACATTCTGGTCCGGGGTCATCCTGTCTCTATAATATCCCTGTTTTACCATTTTGATCCTGGTCTAGAACGGGGACATGAAAATCCTTCCATGTTTTTTTTCTGGGCAGGGTTAAGGGGAGAGATATACAAGTTGGGTCATAACACAAGGTTAAAACAAAGATTAATCTCAATGTTTTCTGGTATTTAAATATCCGTGGGAGGGTCGTTCATTTTTGGGAGGGGTAGGGGAGGGGGGAGATAGAGGAGGAAGAAAAAGAAACGAAAATTTTTTTATTTTTTATTTTTATTTTTTTATTTTTCTATATTTATTTTTATTTTTTGTCCTTTTCCTCTTTCTCTTTCTTTTTTGTTATGTTTTATCATTTGTTTTTTGTTTTTTCTATCTTTAAAAACAAATAACCAGGGCTATCCCAGGTTAAGGAAAAAAAATAATAGTGAATATAAGGAAATATGGTAATGTAATAGAAGAAATTAAGCACGATTAAATGATAAATGGCACGGTGTTAAACATAAGATGTAGGTGTGTAAGTGTTTAGATATGAAAAACTGTATCACTATATTATGAAAATAAAGAATTAAAAAAAACAAAAAAAGCCAGGGTGTTAGGTGTAATACTAGACTCTCTTTTTGGCCCCAGATCCGATCATTTTCCAAATATTGCTGCCTTTATCTTCAAAACATTTCCAAAATTCACCCCTTCATGACAAATAACACCACAAAGCTTCAAATGAAGCTATTTTTTGCCTTGACTATTGCAACTCCCTCATTGTTAGTGTACCTCTACTCCTAACCAACCAACCACAGTATTTAGCTCACCAAATGCATAACATTCAAAATAATAACTACAAAATACAAAACCATATGCAAATCTGCCTCAAGCCACAGCACCATCCCTATGTCAAAATATCACTCAAACCATCCTTTACTGCTGTTTAGTCACCTTGTTGTCTTATCTCTTTTGGGAAGCCTATCCTACCTATAAAATGTATTTTTACTTACTCCATCAGCTAATCCATCACATACCTTTTGTATCACTTGCCTCCTGCATAATTTCCCAATTTTGGCAGCAAGTGACAGTGTGATTTGGGTCAAGTGTTACAGAATGTGAGTTTAGAATGCTATAGAGTGCCTCAGGGGCCATAATTACATATAATGTCAGCAATGATGACATCCAAGGACTGGATTACAATCAGTAGACAATAGTCCCATTAGCATCTTAAATAACAGATGAGTTGGAGATCTCTAGAAGAATATACAACTCCCCTTTGCTATAACAAGTAAACAAAAGGACATGATGAATTTGTGCATAATCTAGAATTAATTTACTGAAACATTTAAAATAATAACATTTATTTCTATTCTATGACCATGACACCATCTGCATGGCGTTTGCATGTTCTCCGTGTGCCTGTGTGGGTTTCCTCCATGTACTCTGGTTTCCTCCCACACTCAAAAGACATGCTGGTAAGTTAATTGGATCCTGTCTAAATTGGCACTAGTATATGTATGAATATGTGTTAGGGACCGTAGATTGTGAGGGTAGGGACTGATGTGAATGTATATGTATATGTAAAGCGCTGTGTAAATTGAAGGCGCTATATAAGTACCTGAAATAAATGAATAAAATAAATAAATACATTCTAATACTTCAGTAAAGGAAAAAAAAACAGTAAAAAAATAAAATAAAAAAATTAGAAAAAAAAAAAAATACATATATATATATATATATATATATATATATATATATATATATACACACACATATGTAAATATATATATATATATATATATATATATATATATATATTTTTTTTTCAATTAATTTTGTTTTTAGCGTTTATAAAATGTATTATTTCTATCATGCCTTTCTATTAATACCTTTAGTTAACAAAGAAACATAATATACAGGATGCTTCCATAAAACAGTATGTGCACTGCATAGTAGGCTTTTTTTTTATAAGAAAGCCCAGCCCTGCCTGCTTACTTTATAATTGCCTATATATAATTAAAAATACATATGTCTCCGAATGAATATAAGAAAGGAGAGTGTTCCTCCTTTAACTGATTAAACTGTTTGTGAGTGAGAATATCAGATGTAGTCTCAGTTCAGTTCAAACATAGGTTTGGACTGAAATGTGCTTGTTAGGGCATTTGGCTGGAGCACAATGTTATATATAGTAGTGTTTTTTTACTACTACCAAATATGACATCTTCTTTCTTTCACTGTCAATGGTTGTTAAGAAAGCAGCGGGTGGCATCTGCGGTGTGCTTAGCAGCCAATGACATTACCCAGGCCCCACTCATTTGCTGGTCAGAAATCTTCAGCCATGTGAACAAAGGGTCAGGCATAGAGAGTGACATCATGTCAGTCCACATGCCCATATGTGGACATTGACAAAATATGACCATGGCCTTACTTGGTCAACAACATCACTAGGTATACCCTGCCTCTTTGTTTATATTCCAGATGACAACACAAGAAGCTTTCATTTGCAGCAATTAAGAAATAGGATCACTATGCATTTCTTAACTATTCATATAGGAGGGCCAGTATCTAAAGGCCTCCTTATTTTTAACCATTTTCGGACCACCGCACGCCAATATACGTCCTTACTTTGAGGACCTATATCATTGTTATGGCAGCAGCTAGCTGCCATAACCCTGGTATCCTCGTGTTTGGTGGTCTCTGTGGCAGATTCACTTTTCTCGGCGGCGGGAGAGGGCCACCCTCCCACCGTGCTCTGGTGCCCTTCGCCGCTTACCGGAGCCATCGGCAGTGGCGGAGGCAATCCGGTCCTCTCTGTGACTGTGCATGGAGATGAGTGAGAGGAAGATGGCCCCCACCCGTCTCTATGACATTGCAGGGCGGAAGCGAAGTCAAAACGTCACTTCTGCCCAAAGCTCTTAAAGGGACATTTTTTTAAATAATTATTTTAAATGACAAATGTTTTTTTTTTTTTTTATTGCATTTTAGTCTAAATATGAGATCTGAGGTCTATTTTTTTCATATTTAAGAGGTCTTGTCATGCTTTTTTTTCTATTAAAAAGGATGTTTACATTCCTTGTAATAGGAATAAAAGTGACACTTTTTTTTTTTTTAAAACCGTGTAAAAATAAAAAAAGGTAAAATAATTAAGAATTTTTTTTTTTAAATGCGCCCAGTCCCACCAAACTTGAGTGCAGAAACTAATGCATATGTGAGAGATGGCCGCATATGAAAACAGTGTTCAAACCACACATGTGAGGTATTGATGTGATCGGTACTGCAAGAGCAATAATTTTATCCCTAGACCTCCTCTGTAACTTAAAACATGCAACCTGTAGAGATTTTTAAGTATAAAAGTTTGTCGCCATTCCACGAGGAAGTGCAATTTTTAAGCGTGAACTGTTGTTGGGTATCAATTTACTCGGCGTAACATTATCTTTTACAATACACAAAAATGGTGATAACTTTTTTGTTGTCTTATGTTTTAATCAAAAAAAGTGTATTTTTTTCCCAAAAAGTGAGCTTGTAAGACCGCTGTGCAAATACAGTGTGACAGAAAGTATTGCAATGACCGCCATTTTATTCTCAAGGGTGTTATAAAAAAAAATTATAATTTTCTAGCAAAAAAAAACTGTTTTAACTTGTAAACAACACATCTAAAAAAAGAGGCTTGGTCCTTAATTGGTTAAAGGTATTCCAGATTCCAATAAGTCCCTTGCCCACAGACCTTTGCTACCACAAGGCCAGGGTTGTGGGGAAGAGGACCTTGTCTTCATCAACATGAGGAGAATGTGTTTTGCCAGGGGGATCCTCCTGGCAAAGTACCACCCCCCAATGTTGAGGGCATGAGGCCTGCTATGAAAAAAAGAGACCCAAGAGATATGGGCGCAGGGTATTGTCACCTACAGATTCAGGGATTCCTCGGAAACATAGATTTTGCCATCTCTCCCTGTTCTCTAGGTCTTCCTGCTATAGCTGCAGTTGGGAGACTGAGTGTTTGAGGGAATAGTTTTCCTCCTCCAGCACTTGGACATAATTCACCATCTCATCGAATTTATGTTCCAGAGGATCAGTGCACTCGCCTATTTGTGCAATTTCTCCCCTCAGCTCTAGTGCAATTTTTCCCACTTCCACAGCCATGTTGCGGGTAATTTGGAGCAGGAGATTCTGCAATTTTTCATCCAGCATGTCCAGGGTTAAGATAGCTTGTGCAGGGGGAGTGTTAGCCCTGGGTGTCTGATTACTGGAGCGGAAACTCTTTCCCTAATAGCGGATCCATCATAGCGAAGGGATCTGCAGGGGAACTCGAGGCTGAGGATTGGGGCCTAGTGATATAATGGCCCATTACCGCTTTTGATCGTGGCTCAAATATAGGACAGTAGTAGCGCTGCTGCTGGCCAATTTTGCCCATGGGGTGCCCACTGCATGGGGAAGATGTATACGCTTTCCACCGAGGCTGATTCTGGCTTGTGTAGCGAAGTGGAGAGCCCATGGGTCCCGGAGCTCACCTAAGACATGTCTGCCATGCTGGAAGCCGTGCATGTGCCCCCTCCCTCATCCTTTTTTTTCTTGTTTTATATGGGGTCCATGCAATTTTTTTTTATGTTGACATCCATACAAAACTCTTTTTTTAAAGTTAGAGGACTGACCATTTTTCGGGGAAACCAAAATAATTTTTTTCTTTTTTGTGTGGGATCCCTCATTAACATTCATACAAGACCCTCAATTAGTATAAGGGTCTGGTGTAACTGGAGAACATTCCCAACCATATGTTTGCAAGCACAGGGAAACATCTGTGAGATGTAAATTATTGTTAATTTAAACAGATTTTTTTTTTCATTCTCTGTAAATGTCAGTTTTACTATAGTAGATTGCATACATGGTATACATGTGCCACTTCACAGGAAGTCTCGGGACATCCCCCAGACATCTTAATCAAGGGAATTTTGCATTTGTAATGTTGCCCATAAACATTATTAACATTAACGTTAACATTACATATACAGTATGCCGCTCCACGGCACTGGGTTTTTTTCTGTGGGGCTGCATAGATGCATATCTCCTTTTGTGCTGGGAGTGTGCCACACAGCACACTCTCAGCACAGAGATTGGGGTTTCACTGGGATCTCTTGATTCCGGGTCACCTGATTGCCGTGGTAGGCTCTGATTGGCTACCACAGTGATCAGTCACTATGAAGCCTGCCCCTGTGTTTTTCTCTCTCTGTGAATGGAGAGGAAAGATATAATGTGCAGAAAGGGAAAAAAAAGTGTGCCTGGAAAAAATAAATAATAACATAAAAAATAAAGAAAAAATACCTAGCTCAAGGTTTGATGTGGTCAGCGCCAGGGTTAGTGTTTGAGTCTAGTAAGGGTCAAAGGTCAGTGTTAATATATTTTAGGCAGGATATTTTTTTTCTAAATTAGCATCAGTGTCAATGTGTTTTAGGTAGGACAAGAAAAAAGCAAAATGCACACTATTGCTTCTGGGCTGTACTATAAGTACAAACAACAACTGACATACACATGTCTGGTATCACTGCTAACAATAAATATACAGCTACATTTAAAAAAAATTTTTTTTTACTATTTTGGGCCAGTTTTCCTTTGATAATACAAAAAAAATAAAAAATCAGGAGATATCCATAACCATTTACTACTAAATTAATCCCAATTTGTCCTGAAAAAACAAGGTATAATCCACTTGGATGAACAAAGTCGGTGTGATGATATGTACAGTTTTACTAACACTTTTTACCCTTTTACCCTTAGGTGTGAAGGGGTTAGAATGGCTGTTCATTGCCAAGTAGAATTAAATACCTTGGTTCATATTCACCAGAGCAACGCCCAGCTTCCCATACCATTTGTTTGACAATCCTTTCCTTATTATTTTAGAAATATGCCTTTTTTTTTTCTTTTTACTTTTGGCCCTCATTGACTTCAATGGAGCTTGGATTCACCACCTCAACCTTAGTAGTGTTTGGTGAACCTGCCCTAAACCAAAGTCAGGTAGCTTTGGCTCATCTCTAATCAGGGGGTTGAAAAAAATTTTTTTATAATTTAGTCCTGACCATAATAGATAAAAATGTGTACAAAATTATATATATATATATATATATATATATATATATATATATATATATATATATATATATATATATATATATAAAACAGAGATTTGTCTTACTGTCTCGCACTTGCATTTAATTATAAAATCTTAGAAAATCACTGGAAAATGTCAGGTTTAAAAATAAACATTAAAGCATTTTATGAGATACCCTAACCCTCTTATACTACGGTTGCTAGCAACCATTAGCTGAGAGATGAGTGCAGCTCATCCAAGCATGATATTTTAATAAATGGCACACAGCCAGAGATCTAAATATAGCTTCCAATGCAAAATACAGCTATTTACCAAACAAATATTATATAATAAATGTCTAATAAAATTATATTGCTGTGAAAAAAACTTGCAGTCAATAATGAGGTAGCTTTGGCCAGCAGAACATACAGTACTTAAGGGTCTTAAGCTGATGACGCCCTATAATATCTAAATAACTTTTATGGCATGAAAGACAAAGAGTATTTTCCAAACAAACTTAGTAAGCAGAGTTTCTGTTGTAAAAGACTAAATTAATGATTTTGAGATTAATAGCAGTGAACCATTAAATTTGCATGCTCTTTAAAACCACTGGCCTCTACCCAATGAGCCTTCTAATTACCGGTTATTTCTACATCTGAATTTAAACTGAAATCCTATATAAGTTTATCCATTGTGTGTTATAATAAGGTGTATAATCACTTTTCCATACCAACTCCTAATCAGTTTATAAACGTAAAATATATGAAATAATCTGTGCTCCACTAATGCAAAACATTTAATGTATATTAGCAGCTAGCTAGATGGTATAGACATCCAATTAAACCAGATTAAAAAAAAGAATAGTGGTGCTTAACCCCTTGCCGACCAGTGCATGATGATAAACGTCGACACAATGGCATGGCTGGTCAAATGGACGTACATATACATCCCGTTTAAATTGCGACATTGTGGGCGCAATGCGCACTGCAGGTGGGGCACGCATGCGCCGCGTACTCTGTGAGCGTGCCCGCGGGTCCCGCGGATTCAATGTCTGCCTGGGGCCCGCGGTCACGGGGAGAACGGGGTGATGTTTATGTAAATAAGGTATTTCCCTGTTCTGCCTAGCAACATGACAGAGATCTGCTGCTCCCTGTCATCGGGAGCATTGATCTCTGTCATGTCCTAGTGAGACAATCCCCCCTACAGTTAGAATCACCCCCTAGTGTTTAACACCTTCCCCGCCAGTATCATTTACACAGTAATCAGTGCATTTTTATAGCACTGATTGCTATATAATTGACAATGGTCACAAAATATAGTGTCAAAAGTGTCCGATGTGTTCGCTTATTGAGATTTTTTTTTACCAAAAATATGTAGAAGAATCCATATCGGCCTAAATTGAGAAAGAAGTTTTTTTATATATTTTTTGGGGATATTTATTATAGCAAAAAGAAAAAATATTGCTTTTCTTTTCAATATTGTCGCTCTTTTTTTAAGCACAAAAATTAAAACCGCAGAGGTGATCAAATTCCACGAAAAGAAAGCTCTATTTGTGGGAAAAAATGGATGTCAATTTTGTTTGGGTGCAACGTTGAACGACTGCATAATTGTCAGTTAAAGCAACGCAGTGCTGTATCGCAAAAAGTGCTCTGGTCAGGAAGGGGGTAAATCCTTTTTCCGGGGCTGAAGTGGCTAATACAACCTATATTATCTTTTACAATAATTATATTATTTACAGTATACATTCCTTCTTTAACTGCTTAGTCTGCAGAAAACATGATAGCATCTAATAAATCCTCCTCAACAGCAGTGAGCATTTGCCTCCACCCTTAACTGAATAGGTAGAAACACCTTTAACTGAAGCAGTAGCAAACTACTGTGTATCCACCTCCAAACAAATGTCACACCATGCAACTTACCAGATTCTTAGAACTCATAAAACAAATGGTCTAGTAGTGCTTAAGTAAATACAAGGTCACCACAGAAGCCAGTAATCCACTTTATCTACCATATCTTTTTGTTCCATAAACACAAGCAGCTTAGTAGAGGCACATCCTCTGTTTGTACCTCTACCCTTAGCCCTTGTACACACGGTCGGACATTCCGACGGAAAATGTCCGATCGGACCATGTTGTCGGATAATCCGACCGTGTGTGTGCTCCATCAGACTGTTTCTGTCGGAATATCCGACCAACAAAGTTTTAGAGCAGGGCTATAAAATTTTCCGACAACATGATCCGATCGGACTTTGTCCGATCGTGTGTAGAGAATTCCGATCGGACAAAGTGCCACGCATGCTCAGATCAAATTCCTAGACCAAAGCTATTGGCTACTAGCCTGAACGTAGTCCAATCGTAATGAAATAACGTCACCACATTCTGAATGATCGGATTGTCCGGCAACTTTGTCCGACTGTGTGTATGCAACAGTTTCGGACAAAATCCATCGGACAAAATCCATCGGACAAAATTCAACGGATTTGGTTGTCAGAATGTCCGACCGTGTGTACAAGGGCTTAGACTCAAGTGACTTCTATTGCTAATAATACTAGACCAAAGGTATCCATGAATCTAATGGTTTTTCATCTAATCCGCTTAGGTGTTTTAAAGTGTCTTTCAATGAAAACTAGCTAATATAGATTTGTCCATATATTTAAGGCCTGAATATTTTTTATTTAATATTATTACAGGTATTTATACTGTATAGCACCAACAATTTTCCCAGGAACTTATATAATGTATATTCACATCAGCCCCTGTCCTTAAGGAGCTTATGATCTATGGTCCCAATCCCCCATTCACATAGCAGGTCCAAATTATATTGGAGCCAGTTAACCTACCAGCATGTCTTTGGAGTGTGGGAAAAAAACTCGAGCACTTGGAGGAAACCCACTCAAGCACAGGGAAAACATAAGGTAAACTCCATGCATTTCTAAAAGCAACCTGTCGTCTTCATTTGTTGGAATTTATTCTTTGATATATGGTAACACAGATAATGACATTTTATTTATTTATTTACTGATCTAAAGTACTACAATTTGAGACATAGACATAGGATAGTGTTATTTATTAATTGTGCAATTATAATTTCGTTCTAGAGACTTTCAGTAAACAATTTAATTATGCTTTGCAGACAAACTGTAAAGATGAAAGTGCACACAGTTTGTTATTTCCTTCATCACATTTTGGCTGAGCTTTCCCCATATGTATGACATTAAGCACATCTATTTTGAATTAATGACATTTTTTAATAATTAATCTTAATTTAAAATTAAATTAAGATGTTTATCTAATCAGAATACTCTATTCAGTGGAACTTTTAAAGCCATGGACAAGAGGAATCAAATATTGAGTATACAGTAAATAAAACAATTTCTGTATGTATAACAGCTTAAAATTATTACATTAGCCAGCAACAAAAGTCATATTATTAATTTGAAAAACAGAATTTTCTCATATTCTATTTTTTTTTTTTTATATATATTGCTTTACATCACTTTTTAAATATAGAACTTTGCAAAAAACACAAAAAAGTTCAGCATTCCTATCACTGATAAGGTCTACAATAAATATTTGAATTAAAATTAAAATAACTAGTGTTTGCAAGATCTATAAACAGTACAATATATACATATATACATAACAATGCTTAAATGTACTGTATGCTCTACTACTACTGCTGACAACCTGGTACAATATAAGCATCACAAAGTAATATGTGATAAATTCTACTCTCTAGAACTGTATAAGGTACCCTGAGTTATTTTCAGCTTTTAAATCTAAAACCACATTCTTAAAAGATAAATATTCCACCTTAATTTCAAACCATCAACCCCCTTGACTTGAGGCAAGGGTCCCATCTGTCAAAATATCATCAGTATCTTTCTCTAGAAATGTGCATCTGCGATAAAGGTTTAATGAATGTAAATATTCTGGTCAAAACGTGGTCAATGTCTTTAGTGTTAACATTACCCTGTAGATTAGCATTTGATATGTGTAAACATTTTTACATAGTTGGCCTAATACAGTTCCTCACTCTCTATCCCTACTTAATTTCTCCTCTTAAAGTTCCCATAGATTTGAGAGAACAGTTGAGCAAGCAGGCATGACCTGACAACCCTCAGGCACAACTCTGGACTAGCCTGTGCATAAATAGAAATGCTTGGCTTGGCTGAGTAGTCATATTTATTGTCATGGATAGAAGAAGTGATAGGTAGACACTGCTTGTGCTGCTATTCAAAGGGGACTAGCAAGTGGACCTGCTTGATTGTTTCTCTAAAAAATCATGGGCTGTTGCCCCATCTGGCTAAAATCAGTTGGATCAGGCTACTATTTTCTCAAGTCTATGGGGTTGATTTACTAAAGGCAAATCCACTTTGCAATACAAGTGCACTTGGAAGTGCAGTCGCTGTAGATCTGAGGGGGACATGCAAGGAAAATAATAAAAAGCATTTTTGCTTGTACAAGATTAGAAGATAAAATCAGCAGAGCTTCCGCACATTTCAGATCTTCCCCTCAGATCTACAGCAACTGCACTTCCAAGTGCACTTGTCGTGCAAAGTGGATTTGCCTTTAGTAAATCAACCCCATAGACTTGAGAAAATAGTAGCCTGATCCAACTGATTTTAGCCAGATGGGGCAACAGCACATGATTTTTAGAGAAACAATCAAACAGGTCCACTTGCTAGTCCCCTTTTGAATAGCAGCACAAGCAGTGCAAAGTGGATTTGCCTTTAGTAAATCAACCCCTATGGGTAGCTTCCTTTAAATCCTACATAATGACAGCTGGCTGTCAGTTATGAGTTCTCTGCTGTCCATATTTCTGCATAGTAATAGGATAATGTATACATGGCGGACCACTGTTAATATCTGTTATTATCTGTCTGTATGAACATTTCAGTCTGTTTTGTATACCCATAGACATATGTGTTATAGTACTACTGTACTGCTGGAGCTTATATTTTAACAATTTTGTCCACAAATTTTGTTAAAAATAAATTTTGGATTATTTATAAAATTACGACTTGACCCATAATTCTGCTGCCTAAAAATCCAATTTCTGGGGGAGCATTTTCGAATTCTTCAATGTATAAATGATTACACAAACTTTTACAGGTACTCATCAATACCTTCATAATGCGCAAAAGGCTTTTGTATTGAACTGGTAACGGCATACATAGCAACCGAGAAAAGTTATATCAAACTGTAATATCATTACTGCATTTCCTAATCCCCTTGGAATCAGGTTATAATGTACAGACACTTAACAAACAGAACAGCTCATAGCATAGTTATTGAATATAAAACAAATAACCAAACAAATGCAATTTAGTACTCTGGAAAAAAAAAAGTGAGTCACTCTTATGTAAAGCTTTAGAAAATGTAACAGCAATAGGATCGTACCTGTGAAATCAGCTGAATCAGAAGTAAAACAGGTTCCAACAGTGTAAATGGTATTTTTCTTCTTTAAAAGCAGACCTCTTTAGAGAGATATCCATTGACATTGCAAACTGAACTTTCCTGCAAGCTCAAACACATCCACAATGATGCATGTAATCTTTAGGAAACAAGAATAGTTCACTGAAGATCCCACTGCAGTTGGATCCTAGTATGCAGTAGCTGATCCAGTGACTCGCATCCTTTTCTTAGTTAAAATTCTGAGCAGATATCCCTGCTACCCTGAGTTTACTTGATGAGTTTAACCCTGTCGAAGCTGTAAGGCAGAGAATAAATGATTTTGACAGGACCTTCCATTGAGCTCCAAACATAGCTACTGTCAGATTCTCTGTTCTCATTCCTCTCTTTCTAGCTTTCTTGTTAGCTCAGATTACTATTAGTCAGATTGCTAGAAGCAGGGAAATGGGCGTAAGCGAAGAGGTTTCTTGGCTTTTGACTCATTCTTTAAGCCCTTCCCAGTAAGAGATGGCTTATTGTGTCATTTTACTTACAACTCCACCTCGTTATCTCTGCTACGTCTCCCCTTGCTGCTTCCATTGTGCATTACCACCATGCACGCATTAATGGGATGTATTCACATTCTATGACTCATTTCAGCATAATCGTTAATAGGGGGCATTCTAAAAAAAGGAAACTGACATTTAACTGTCAGGTAGGAACAAAAGCTTACATTTGCATTTGTTTCTTGACATATTCAAAAATGAAAAAAAAAAAAAAAACATCAAAAATCTAAAAATAAGCAAATAATCCAAAACCAGTTCTCTCAATAAATGTACCCATGGGTAAAAAAAAAAAAATATGTTGCCAATTAAGTAATACGAGCTATGCATGCCAGCTAGTACCAAGTCAGCTCCTCTGTAGCATGAGGGTTGAAGCGTGTGTTCAAATCTTACAACAGAATTATATGAATAATTGGAACAAGGATACATCCCAGAATCCAATGCTCTGAAACTATCTTGTGCATCTATAGGAGTTGCTCCATCAATTTTATTCTTGGATTTTTTTTTTTCCCTCAGCATGTTATCTTTTTTCTTTGTGAGCCTAGATCACATTCATGCGATTTGGCATGCAATTTGACATGTCAAATTGCATGCCAAATCAGCAGCTATTGTTGGCAATAGCACCGTCCGAAATCGGTTTGACGCCGACTTTGTGGCGCCACACCGATTCCGAGAAGTCGTTTCTGTACTACTTTTGGCAAGTTCGGGTGCGATTTCAATAGACATCTGTTCAGGAACACTGCACAGATGTCTCTGAAATCGCCCCCGAATGGGGTTTATTTCCTAAAGTTGGAAAGTGCAAAATCAGGCTCACTTCTGCATAGAAACCAATGAGCTTCTAACCTCAGCTTGTTCAATTAAGCTTTGATAATAAAACCTGGAAGCTCATTGGTTTCTATGCAGAAGTGAGCCGATTTTTCACTTTCTAGCTTTAGAAAATAAACCCCATTGTGTACTTAAAAGTGGGGTATTCCTGTACTCTACTGCTACTAAGTACTGCTTGGAAAAAAAGTGGGGTATGCCTGTACTGAGCTCTAGTTGCCTGAATATCTCATATTTCTAGTCACTCAGTCTAAAGCCTAGTACATGCTATAAGTTTTTTTGTTTTATATTCAACCCAAAGGGCTTAACGAACAAAATACCTGATAGATTTCTGTACTAACACACACAATGTTAGTACAACAATCTCCCCTGCTATTGTAGTCTGACAGGGGGACCACCCCTCCCCCCCCCCCCCGCCAGAACACACTGGATGCCAAGTGGATGCTGGTTTTCCAGCATGCACATTTGACAGAAGCCGACCCTGCATATTTGCTTTAGGTCAGTCCCTCGTAAAATATAAAAACTTGTTTCCATGGCCAATGCATTAAAAAGATACTTGGTTGACTCAGTTTGCTAAATCCCAAAAGGTACAATGGGCACAATTTCGTATGTTCTTTAACATCTATGCAATATTGGTATAAGACCATACTTGATATAAGTAAAATCTGTGTGTGTTTTTTTATGATACAATAAAAAACGTTGGTTAAAAAAAAATACTAACACATGTAATTTAAGGATGTACAATTTGAAAGCCCGGCAGGACATCATGCACATTTGACATTTGGCCAACTCTCTTAGATGCCTTTCCTCCTGGCAACAGCATTTTTCAGGAAAAATGTTCGTATACACATAAAACACATATAGGCACATTTGGGCGTTTGAGCTTTAATTAATTTCACTGGCCAGAATAATAATGTATTCTGGCCATTGATATTAGTTAATGCTCAAGCATGTGCATGAACACATAGGCTAACATGTAGGGGTGTTTAGAAGCAATAAAAAAAATGGATGCCCCTAACAGCAGCATTAAAAATGTCCAGGGTGCATAAGGCCTTACAATCATTTTCAGAAGGAGAGGTCAGCAATGACAGCCTGCATATTTTCTCACTACTTCTATTCTTTACAAGGACCTGCAGTAATAGAAAAAGAAGAGCAGCCATTGATGATGTGTATTAAAAGCTGTACGCATGTGAGCTTTGGATGTAATCCTGATTCTGGCTTCAGTGCCTAATAATATGTATGAACAGTGAGGGAAAAAAGTATTTGATCCCTTGCTGATTTTGTACATTTGCCCACCGACAAAGAAATGATCAGCCTATAATTTTAATGGTAGGTTTATTTTAACAGTGAGAGACAGAAAAACACAAAAACAAAAAAATCCTGAAAAACACTTTTTAATGAGTGAAATAAGTATTTGACCCCTTCGCAAAACATGACTTAGTACTTGGTGGCAAAACCCTTGTTGGCAATCACAGAGGTCATATGTTTTGTGTAGTTGGCCACCAGGTTTGCACACATCTCAGGAGGGATTTTGTCCCTCTCCTCTTTGCATATCCCATCCAAGTCATTAAGGTTTTTATACTGATGTTTGGTAACTTGAACCTTCAGCTCCCTCCACAAATTTTCTGTGAAATTGGGGTCTGGAGACTTGCTAAACCCCACCAGGACCTTAATGTGCTTCTTCTTGATCCACTCTTTTGTTGCCTTGGCCATGTGTTTTGGGTCATTGTCAAGCAGGAATACCCATCGAAAATCTATTTTCAATGCCCTGGCTGAGGGAAGGAGGTTCTCACTCAAGATTTGATGGTACATGGTGCTGTCATCCCTTTGATGCACTGAAGTTGTCCTGTCCCCTTAGCAGAAAAACACCCCCAAAGCAGAATGTTTTCACCTCCATGTGTGACAGTGATGGTGTTCTTGGAGTCATAGGCAGCAATCCTCCTCTTCCAAACACAGTGAGTTTAGTTGATGCCAAAGAGCTAGATCGTGGTCTCATCTGATCACAACACTTTCACCTAGTTCTCCTCTGAATCATTCAGATGTTCATTAGCAAACTTCAGACGGGCCTGTGCATGTGATTTCTTGAGCAGGGAGACCTTGTGGGCACTGCAGGATTTCAGTCCTTCATGACGTAATGTGCTACCAATTGTTTTTCTTGGTGACTATGGTTCCAGCTGCCTTGAGATCATTGACAAGAGTCTACCATGTAGTTCTGGGCTAATTTCTCACCGTTCTCATGATCATTGAAACTCCATGAGGAGAGATCTTACATAGAGCCCCAGACCAAGGGAGAGTGACAATTATGTTGTGTTTCTTCCATTTGTGAATAATCACACCAACTGTTGTCACCCTCACACCAAGCTGCTTGGAAATGATCTTTATTATCCAATCATGTGCAAGCTAAAATGCTGTTTTTTTTATTTTCCTTGCATGTGCCCCTCGGATCTACAGATACTGCACTTCCAAGTAAATAATAGTAAATGACCCCCAGTGTGTTTTACATTAGGACAGCCTGTTCATGTAAGTGGGCTGCCTAATGCACAAAAACTTACAACACAGGTACAAGTACCACTTTTAGCAGCCCAACACACTACAACACATGTAAGAAATTACTGTTTGTCAGTTTGCATTGCAGGGTGCTGCAATTAAGGTGTATTGGGGTGTCATTTGGAATGAATAGTACCCCAGTGCTCCAACATGCATAACATACATTATTGCACATTGTGGTTAAAGTGGAGTTCCACCCAAAAATGGAACTTCCGCTTTTCTGTTTCCTCCCCCCCCCCCCCCGGTGTCACATTTGGCACTTTTTGGGGTGAGGGAAGAGCAGATACCTGTCTAATACAGGTACTTTGCTCCCACTTCCAGGCATAGATACCCGAGCCACCCGCGAGTATCTACACCACTTCCGGTGCCTTCTCCATCCCCCTGCTGTCTTCTGGGAAACACACAGGTCCCAGGAGACAGCAGGGACCAGTGTGATAGTAGAGTGCGAGTTGCGCATGCGCAGTAGGGAACCAGGAAGTGAAGCCAGCATTTGTGTCTATGGATGCAAATGGATTCAGGATCCAGACGAGGTAACCTCCCCGGGAGATTGCTTCCCCTAGGGGGTTATCTGATGCGGGGAGCAGCAGTGAGAGCTGCCGAGGGACCCCAGAAGAGGATGTTCGGGCCACTCTGTGCAAAATAAGCTGCACAGTGGAGGTAAATATGACATGTTTGTTATTTAAAAAAGGGAAAAAAAACACAAATGTTTACAATCACTTTAAATAGGAGAGACTAATTTTCTACAAGAAAATGTTTGTGAAAATCGCATCCTGTGTTTTATAACTTGAGTCATTAATCTCACATAGTTACATAGTGGGTGAGGTTGAAAATAGACACAAGTCCATCAAGTCAAGTCTGTAACAATTATGTAGCTAGTGAAGTTTAGTTATTGGGTAGTGAAGCAAGGAGAATACCTTTTTTATAAATGTAGCAAGAGCTCAGCTTCTGAATTTCAATACTCACAGGTTCCTTTTAGACTAAGCCGCAATCAGATATTTAATCTATTATTGCAAAATATTCTTACAACGATAACATTGTTTTGTTCAGCTTGAAACAAAATTCTTCTGTATACTGAGCTTGAAAAAGTCCTCTTCTATATACTGTTTGTTTGAATAAATTGAAATGACATTTTCAAGTGAGCAGCGAGATTTCTGTGACATATACTGCTGATTTTCATCAGTTCTGAATTCATTTTAACACTAAACCATACATTATATAATTATTTTGCCAAAGATGCTTAAATTCATTATATCCAAAGCAAAAGTGGTTATATCCGTTATATTCAAAGAACTTGGTATTCTAAGCAGCTTGTTAAATCTAACTAAAAAAAAAGCTATGATATGCAAACATCGACAGTCTGTTTTATTAAACCAGTCAAATCAAATTAATTGGCATTTTTTACTGTACATTGTTAAATGGACTTTACTTTATTAAAACTGGACTGAGTCACATAACTTGAGCTTTTAGGGTGCAAAGTTTCCAAACTTAGCACTGAATCCCATGAAATCTTTTGGGGGTAAGGGGCAAATCTTGTTATTCAATTCCGGCCATTTGAAGGCAAATAAACAAGCTATTGTCAAACAAAGGCTAAGCTGGACACTGCCAACGGGGATATGAACCAATGCCTAAAGATTACTGCACAGCATATAGAGGGACTTTTAGTATAGTTTCAAGTGCTACTTTGAAAATACAAAAATCATTTAAATTATATGTTTGGAGGGGTCCTTAATGTTGTTCTTGATGTTCCAGAGCAGCACAGTTTTCATAGACAGTTAAAGAGGTTGTAAACCCTGATGAAACAAAAACAAAAACAAATACTAGCTCATTATGAAATACCTTAGAACAGGCTCCAGCTCTGTGGGTGGACAGGGCCACAATGATGCCATGCCTGCACATGCACATGGGAGTTGCTGATCATGGCACAGGGCTCTGAAGAAATGGCATGGGCAACCAATCCTTCAGAGTGCATGCACCGATGATGTTATCAGCAGTGTATACAGAAAATATCTCCTGAATGATGCAAGTTTAGGAGATATTTACAGTACCTATAGGTAAGCATTATTATAGACTTACTCATAGGTACAAAAAAAACAGGGAAGTTGACTTCCTCTTTAAGGAAATAGCATATTCCGACAGTACATATTTGACTGTGGGATGTTTATTTTTTTTTTACAGATAGTTTTGGCTATATACAGGGGACACAGCACCCTAATATGATTAATTTGAGGTTAACATTTATTTTTTCAGATAGTTTTAGCAGAGACACATGCTTTTTTTTATCTGAATTAGCAACTACAACAGATCTAAAAGCTATATGAAAATGTTTTTTGAGAAGCAGATATAGCTTGGGTTGGGCAGTAGCACAACATTTGTATGTATAGTTTGTTAGCTTCGTTTTATCACAGCACCATACTGCATTATCTTAAAAGGTTTAAAAAAAAAATCTCTCAATTTAGGCCTGTCTGTTATTGTTCACAGTGTGCTTGGTCAGCAACCAGTGAACAATGCACTTTGAAGACCTTAAACTTAAAGAATATCCCCAGTTGCACACCAAAAAATAAATAAAAAATTAATTCTTCCTAACAGCCGTCTTACTGCTGCTTGGTGCTTGGGTTGCTAGTGTGCATCTCTGTACACTTGAAACATCCATACACAGCTCCTGAAACTATGTAGATACATGCTGTTTTCTATAGCTCCCAGACATTGGTTAGTGATTTCACAACATTGGCCAATAAGAGTCTCTTCTTTTGTCTTGAAACTAAGAAGAAGCTCCCATTGGCCAGCACTGTCATATTACTGTGCTAACCAATGACCAGGAGCCATTGCAAAAATGATGCTTCTACACAGCTTCCAGGGCTGTGTACAGAGATGTTTCAAGTGTACAGAGATGCACACCAGCATCTGCAGGCAGTGAATGATGTTAGACAAAGACACATAATTGCACAGGGGACAGCAGCAGAGGGGATGCTTTTAGGAAGGTTTTTTTTTATTTGCAAATGTGGAGCTACCCTTTGATGTAGCACCTTCAAAAAAAAAAAGAAGAAAAAAAAAGAATAACTAAAACAAACAGGCCAGAAAAGGGGTGATTGCCCAAAGAGCTAGCTATCAGAAGCAAAGCATTATTTTTAAATTGAACTAATCTTTCCCTTTGTTGTTTGCTTCACTTTTATAGTGAAGGGGCTGACTTATCCAAAAACCCCATGGCCATGGTTCAAAGTCCATGTAGTGCAATATAGTTTAAAAAAAAATGCCTGCCAAAGCTGCACATAAATTGCTAGGACTGCAAACCTTAAACCCATGATCAGAATCCATGGTAGTGTCACACCAGAATCTCATCCTTGTCTAGATCATACCAATTTGCTGTATAAATGTACTCCAATTGACACAAACCTATATTCTTGCACACCAGACTGCTCCACTGTGATGCATTTGGATGAACTGCCTAATGAAACTCAAAAGACCGCAAATAATACATGCAGCAGTATTAAAAAAATAAATAAAAATAAAAAAATAATGTGTATTACTGTGTATTATTGTAAGCATTGCTTTCATAGTTGATACAGTAAGGTTGAAAAATGACTATAGTCCATCTAGTTCAACCTATTTAGGTGTATGTGTGTGCGAGTGTGTCTATGTGTGTTTGAGTGTGTCTATGTAAATATTATTTCATATATCCCTGTATAGTATGTTCGCTAAAGTGTCCATCTAAGAATTTCTTGAAATTATCAACACTTTCTGCTGACACCACTGCCACCATATTCTTACCCCTCTAACAGTAAATAATACCCTATGCAGTTTAAGTTAAAACCGCTTCTCCCCCCCCCCCCCCCCCCCAAACTGAATAGTTTCCTCCCTATGCTAGAATTACAACTGAGGTAGTTGTATATCGCTATCATACATGCTCTCCAGCATCTATTCTCCAGGGAGGTCCTCCAGTCACCTTATTAGCTTTGAAACACTTCTCTGGACTCTCTCCAGTTCCAGCACATTATTCCTGAGGACCAGAGCTGGAAGGCAAATTCAAGATGTGGCTGGACCAGCATTTTGTAAAGTGGTAGAAATATAGTTTTGAGTAAATATATAATATATATTACATTGCTGAACCTGTGATCTATATCTCGGATATGAATAGGTTTATGTAAAAAAGAAAGATTTACTGCATTATTTTCTTACTGAAGCTGTTTGGGTGGCCTCCATATATTGCACAAACTATCTTTCCAGCCTTGTGTCTACCTATTCCCATAGACTGTCAGGAGAGGATAACTCAATGACATTAATGCCGTGTACACACAACTGGACTTTCCGGCAGACTAGGTCCGACAGTCTTCCCGACTTTTGGCGGAGTTCAGACGACTTTCCGAATGAACAGACTTGGCCACACACAATCATGGCAAAGTCAGACGGATTCAAACGTGATGACGTACGACCGGACTAGAATAAGGAATTTCATAGCCTGTAGCCAATAGCTGCCCTAGCTTTGGTTTTCGTCCATTGGACTAGCATACAAACGAGTGGATTTCTCCATAGGAACTGGGTCCGATGGAAAAATTTGAAACATGTTCTATTTCTAAAGATTTTTGGACAGCAAAGGTCCGATGGAGCCCACACACGATCAAATTGTCCGACAGATTTGTTCCGTCTGAGCTTTGCTGACGAAAAGTCTGGTCGTGTGTACGCCGCATAAAATGTAATAATTGAATTGATCACATTTTCTAGTGCTGCTCAGGGCTCTGGTCAATCTTAGTGCTTCATAGTCACATGTATAAAAGTAGAGGATCTTTCGCCTTCCGTTATACAGAATTACGATAGTTGAACAAAAAATAATTAACTGTCCTACAGCACCTAATTTGTGCCCATTTTACTATATAGAGTCCAAATTACATAGTACATTTTGCATAATATTTCACTCATTTACTCAGAATGTGTTAGTGCTACAACAGATAATACATCATCATTTTCACATGATGTCCCCACTCATTATTACCCTCCCTTGATGCTCTCACTCATTGTTACCCTTGCATTATGCTTTGACTCCTCACAATCCTCATATTTGCTAAATTGTATCATCCATAACAGCTGTAACTGAGTTCTACTGTTTTTATCACTCAGTGCTATAAATGATCTAATAATGCTTCCTAATCTAAATGCATTTACCAAATTGCAATTTCCAGTACATTGTCACTAGCTGTTACTGATTTTATTTTCGCAGGGTCATAATTATTATTCATATGTAGTAGCATCAGTAAATTTTTTAATTGGCATTGCTGAGAAACTAAGGGTCACAGGTATTAGCTCACACTTTTTATTTAATAAGATTTTAGCACAGGTTTTAAGCAATTACATCCTTTTTTCACAAATTATGTTATTTATGAAATAAAATAAAATAGTGTAGAAGTAGTTCGAACAGTGACATCTTACCTTCCAGAGCATAACCACTCATCTCCAATTGAAAACTCGATTTACTGTTTTTCTGTGTTGCCACCTTACCCCCAAAGTTTTATTCTTTTTTAGTGCTCTTATGACCATTGCTTATGAGACTACAAAGAGAGAAAATATAAAATCTCCTGTTGTCACTGGGTCAGGAGCATAGGAAAAAAACCTCAGTGTGTGTGTCTGTGTGTGTAAGGGGCGAGGGGGTCATCACTTCTGATGAAAGCTGTCTAAAAGGGAATTCCCTCACTTTGTTGAGAGTTCCTCTCAATTCTTGTTACATCTCAGGAACAATATGTGCAAGAAAATCTCCCCACTAGGATGCATACAGTAAAACTTATATGTAGATTTTTTTTAGCTTTTCACTACTCAAAAATAGCTATATATACAACATGCATTTACTATACCACATGTTTATTTTGTGTTCTGTAAATATCTGTTGTATTTTGCCAGATGCTAGAGTGCTCATCCTATATACTCTCCTAGACCAAATATTTATGATACATTAACTTTTACCTCCATTTGTAATTGTGGCTAATGATGCTTTGTACAGAGATACCAGCATTGAAAAAATGCCTAACCCTCTCTTTCTCTCTCCCTTTACACTAAACTTTTCTGTAAATCCATCATTTACCTTCCTGATGAGGCTGTGTGCGTCCATAGAAATATGCTTTTAGAACCACTTTGACTGGACATATTATAGACTGCAGTGTTTGGGGGAGATGTAACTTATATAAACTTAAAAATTATACATAATTTAGATAATAGTCTGTGTAAGTGAATGATTATGTATTAGTGGCTCTGCATGTTGATTAACCAATTATCTTAGCAACTGCATTTAAATATCTACTATAATTACAAGTTAAAGGTTTTTACAGATTTACCAGCTTTAGACTGTTAATCTGGGTATTTTTTTCCAATAGTGACTATAGAAAATAAATAAATAAATAAAAATTATATATATATATATATATATATATATATATATATTAAAGATTTTATATGTTTACCAGCTTTAGACTGTTAAAGCGGAGGTCCATCCTAAAGTGGACCTTCCGCTCATCGGAACCCTCCCCCCCTCCGGGGCCACAATTGGCACCTTTCAGGGGGGAGGGGGGTGCAGATACCTGTACAGTACAGGTATCTGCACCCACTTCCGGGATAGCTCTCTGCGGAAAGGGGCGTAGATTACACCCCTTTCCGCAAGTGTCCGCCCCTTTCCGCAAGTGCCCCGCTGCCTGCTGGGAAACACACAGATCCCAGAGGCAGCGGGGACCGTCCTTATTGCACAGCGCTACTCGCGCATGCGCAGTAGGGAACCGGGAAATGAAGCCGAAAGGCTCCATTTCCTGATTCCCATACCCAAGATGGCGGCGGCAGCACTCGAGAGACGATCTAGAGATCGGCTTCGGGTGCCGACATCGCGAGCGCGCTGGACAGGTAAGTGTCACTATTTTAAAAGTCAGCAGCTGCAGTATTTGTAGCTGCTGGCTTTTAAAAAAAAAAAACGCAGAGTCCCGGTGGACTCCCGCTTTAATCTGTTTTGTTTTTTTCAAATATCATAGTGACTATATATGTACTGAATATCTTCTCCGCCGCATCTCTTGCCGTATGATTCAGTCTGTGCTTGCAAAGTTCCTGGTTCTTATCCTTGACCATTGATTGGAGAGTGATTTTTTAAGCAGGCGTGCCTGTGGGAGCACAATCCACTGAACACTGATACATTTGGTGAGCATGGTTATAATAGTTTTGTATACTATGTGAGTAAATGATCTTTTATATATGAATTGATTGATGAGCATAATGTGATAATAATGATATGTTTTCTCAACCTAATGATTACCAGATATATTGTGAAATTCCCTAATAAAGCTGAGATTTGTACTTCGCAAAACGCATTGGATTGTTTCCATCTATTGAATTGCTATCAAGCCTATGGAACGCGTATATTCAATTACGTATCGTGTTATGCTAAATTATTTTTGTGTGTGATTTTAAAGATTATTAAACTATATTTTTTACAGAATTGTGTGCTCACCTTAGTGTCAGTCTTACATCTGTGAAAATCCTACTTTTATGGATATTTTCCCACCACACACAAAACTTTCATTTTCAGAATGCGAATGTAAATGCTGTCCCTAGAACTGATAATATTGCCTTGTTAAGGGTATAGAAGGGGTATATAACCAACATTGTGGTACTTAAAGAGGAGGGCCAGCTGAAGATTTTTTTTTTAAAAGTCAGCAGCTACAAACACTGTAGCTGCTGACTTTTAATAAGCATGCTTACCTATCCAGGGTGCCCGCGATTTCGGCCGCGCGAGACCGACCCATCCCTCGGCTATCGAGTCCCAGCGATTCATACTAAGGGAAACAGGCAGTGAAGCCGCCCGTTTCCTACTGTGCATGTGCGAGCCACGCAGTGCTTTGTGAATGGGGAGCGATGTGTTCTGGGACACACACAGTTCCCACAACACAGTGCGCCCCATTCCCCAGAAGACAATACGAGGAGGAGAAGACTGAAGATCACCATGGATCGTAACGTTTGTAGCGGGCCCCATTGACTTCAATGGGAGGCGAACTTTACAAACCTACAGGTCAAATTTGCAGCCACAAAATAATTACTAGCTGTGCACACATAGTCCCACCACATGGCCAGAAGACAATACGAGGAGGAGAAGACTGAAAATCACCATGGATCGTAACGTTTGTGGCGGGCCCCATTGACTTCAATGGGAGGCAAACTTTACAAACCTACAGGTCAAATTTGCAGCCACAAAATAATTACTAGCTGTGCACACATAGTCCCACCACATGGCCAATGACATAACACATGTATGAGGTGAATCTGGGATCAACAACTACAAGCATTCTTTTTTTATATGTGCAATTGTGACAATTCAGGACTGTGGAGCGCATGAAGGCAATGGAGGAGAGGGAAGGTCAGGGTAGGCAAAGAAGAGGGTACAGGAGATGATCACCAGCACCGTGATATAGAGCACTGACACCTGCACCGTGATAGAGTGATCTGACACCAGCACCATGATAGAGAGCACTGACATCAGCAGCGTGACATAAAGCACTGACACCAGCACCGTGATATATAGCACTGACACCAGCACCGTGATATACAGCACTGACACCAGCACCATGATATACAGCACTGACACCTGCACTGTGATATACAGCACTGACACCTGCACTGTGATAGAGTGATCTGACACCAGCACCATGATAGAGAGAACTGACATCAGCAGCGTGACATAAAGCACTGACACCAGCATCGTGATATACAGTACTGACACCTGCACCGTAAGCAGCCCCAGGAGGAAGTCAGCATAGCACAGGGATGATGGGAGCCCCTCATAATATGCACAGCAGAGGTACAGCCCCAGGAGGAAGTCAGCATAGCACAGGGATGGTGGGAGCCCCTCATAATGAGCATAGCCCAGGGATGGTGGGAGCCCCTCATAATAAGCAGCCCCAGGAGGAAGTCAGCATAGCACAGGGATGGTGGGAGCACCTCATAAGGAGCATAGCACAGGGATGATGGGAGCCCTTCATAATAAGCAGCCCCAGGAGGAAGTCAGCATAGCACAGGGATGGTGGGAGCCCCTCATAATAAGCAGCCCCAGGAGGAAGTCAGCATAGCACAGGGATGGTGGGAGCCCCTCATAATATGCACAGCAGAGGTACAGCCCCAGGAGGAAGTCAGCACAGCACAGGGATGGTGGGAGCCCCTCATAATAAGCAGCCCCAGGAGGAAGTCAGCATAGCACAGGGATGGTGGGAGCCCCTCATAATGAGCATAGCACAGGGATGGTGGGAGCCCCTCATAAGGAGCATAGCACAGGGATGGTGGGAGCCCCTCATAATAAGCAGCCCCAGGAGGAAGTCAGCATAGCACAGGGATGGTGGGAGCCCCTCATAATAAGCAGCCGCAGGAGGAAGTCAGCATAGCACAGGGATAGTGGGAGCCACTCATAATAAGCAGCCCCAGGAGGAAGTCAGCATA